>NC_136059.1:566494934-567902112 GCF_964261635.1 Lissotriton helveticus
GGCCCCACACACACACGGCCCCACACACACACGGCCCCACACACACACGGCCCCACACACACACGGCCCCACACACACACGGCCCCACACACACACGGCCCCACACACACACGGCCCCACACACACACGGCCCCACACACACACGGCCCCACACACACACGGCCCCACACACACACGGCCCCACACACACACGGCCCCACACACACACGGCCCCACACACACACGGCCCCACACACACACGGCCCCACACACACACGGCCCCACACACACACGGCCCCACACACACACGGCCCCACACACACACGGCCCCACACACACACGGCCCCACACACACACGGCCCCACACACACACGGCCCCACACACACACGGCCCCACACACACACGGCCCCACACACACACGGCCCCACACACACACGGCCCCACACACACACGGCCCCACACACACACGGCCCCACACACACACGGCCCCACACACACGCAGCCACACACACGCAGCCACACACACGCAGCCACACACACGCAGCCACACACACGCAGCCACACACACGCAGCCACACACACGCAGCCACACACACGCAGCCACACACACGCAGCCACACACACGCAGCCACACACACGCAGCCACACACACGCAGCCACACACACGCAGCCACACACACGCAGCCACACACACGCAGCCACACACACGCAGCCACACACACGCAGCCACACACACGCAGCCACACACACGCAGCCACACACACGCAGCCACACACACGCAGCCACACACACGCAGCCACACACACGCAGCCACACACACGCAGACACACACACGCAGCCACACACACACACGCAGCCACACACACACGCAGCCACACACACACACGCAGCCACACACACACACGCAGCCACACACACACACGCAGCCACACACACACACGCAGCCACACACACACACACGCAGCCACACACACACACGCAGCCACACACACGCAGCCACACACACGCAGCCACACACACGCAGCCACACACACGCAGCCACACACACGCAGCCACACACACGCAGCCACACACACGCAGCCACACACACGCAGCCACACACACGCAGCCACACACACGCAGCCACACACACGCAGCCACACACACGCAGCCACACACACGCAGCCACACACACGCAGCCACACACACGCAGCCACACACACGCAGCCACACACACGCAGCCACACACACGCAGCCACACACACGCAGCCACACACACGCAGCCACACACACGCAGCCACACACACGCAGCCACACACACGCAGCCACACACACGCAGCCACACACACGCAGCCACACACACGCAGCCACACACACGCAGCCACACACACGCAGCCACACACACGCAGCCACACACACGCAGCCACACACACGCAGCCACACACACGCAGCCACACACACGCAGCCACACACACGCAGCCACACACACGCAGCCACACACACGCAGCCACACACACGCAGCCACACACACGCAGCCACACACACGCAGCCACACACACGCAGCCACACACACGCAGCCACACACACGCAGCCACACACACGCAGCCACACACACGCAGCCACACACACGCAGCCACACACACGCAGCCACACACACGCAGCCACACACACGCAGCCACACACACGCAGCCACACACACGCAGCCACACACACGCAGCCACACACACGCAGCCACACACACGCAGCCACACACACGCAGCCACACACACGCAGCCACACACACGCAGCCACACACACGCAGCCACACACACGCAGCCACACACACGCAGCCACACACACACACAGCCACACACACACACACACACACACACACACACCGTGCACCCTACACGCAACAAATGCTCTCCAAAAACAACAAACTGACACTTTCCCACAAACAAAATCGCACACACTAGTTCTATCAACAGCAACATGAGGCATAAAGAGTCAAATTTAGAAACCTAACTCACCATCCCTGGAAAATATCAGTGATAACATAAACATTGCATACAGCGCCCACTATATTCATAAGACAATTTTTGGCACTATAAGAATCAAATGACTATATCTTCTTAACAATAGAAGATTATAACTCCAACACGTGTGGAGATTTGTGTGTTCCATTCTTAATGTTCAACATACGTCTTCAAAATTGGTATTTTTTGTTGAAGAGCATGCTCCGGTTCACCCATCAAAACACATGTGGGGGGGGACTAGAGGGGTCAATGCAGAAAATGCCATAAGCCACACGATACTGTCATCTGTAAGTAAGTAAATTGCAGGTGGTCTGTACAACATTGTTGCCCTATAAACTGCTCTATTTCTGGATTATTGCCGATTCTTTTGAGTGTTTTATTGAAGGCATAAAGTCAAGGCATGGGGCCGAGAGCAGCACACTCCTCCCTGGAAGGGGGGGGGGGGCATTCAAAGGCTAACATTAAATCCCCATGAAATTGAACCCCCCCCCCCTCCTCCAGTTCAAAGTGATGGGGGCAGCTCATGCTTTGCTCCAAATGTCCAGAGGACTGAGGAGAGCGGGGGGAGGGAGGGAGGGAGGGAGGAAGGTGGGGGGGAGGGAGGAAGGAAGGTGGGGGGAGGCAGGGAGAGGTGGAAGGAACAGAGAGGGGAAAAGAGGGTGAGGAAAAGAGAAAACGTAGGGAGGGAAGTCGAACGACAGGGCGGTGGGAAGCCAGTGATCGAAGCGAGGAATAAAGAGGCATAGCGGAGGGGTGATGGGAGGAAGGGGTGAAGGGAGGACATACCCACGGATAGGGTGAAGAACGCTAAAAGGAGGAATAAGGTGAGGTATCTGGAAGGGGGAGGAATAGCGAAGGAGAGTGGGAGGGGTGAGTGGCACGAAGGAGGTAGGGTGGTGGACGGAATGAGTGGTGGAGGGCGATGATTGCAGGTCTGTAAGATGGCGCAGGCAACAGTTGAGCTAGGGCAGCGGCAGGAGGTCGCCCGCGGCCGTACATCACACACTTATTCATATTGTGTCCTTAATACCGGTGGAACACAGGAGCCCGTTGTGGAGGGCGCGCTGATGGCTGCGGGGGGAGGCTGTGGACTCCCCGCCCCGGGGCTTCTCTTCCTGCTCCTCGGCTTTGCTGTGGGGGAGAATCCCCTTGAAATGCTTAACGTGCGGATAATGGGCTCTGTGTATGTATGAGGTGTACTTTAACTGAAGGGCTATCCACAGCACAAACTACGGGTCACCAATAATTCATCTTCCATTTTGTGAAAAGCTTCTCCATGAAAGAAAGTCCCCTTCAAAGGACCCCCAGAGCCCTATTTTATACTTCTTTTTTGAGAACAGAATCGCTCGGGGGGGCGAGAGCGCACTTCTCATCGAGGGTACGGCTGCAATGATCGTATATTCTGTGGTATTGAGGATATAGCCGAGCCGCGGCTGTTTCTTTGCCATAGCTCTCCCTTCACTAAAATGGCTTCTCTGTCAGGAACGAGGCTGCACTAACAAAGCCACGCACACACCCTCGCCGGTGGTTGACAGAGCACTGAAAGGCGACGGAACCACCAAAACACACCAGATTAACAGCATTCAAAGCAGAAAGCTATTTCCTTACAGTCCCCCTATCTATTCATTAAAAAATTATTAGCCGTTTTAGAACAAGCAGTTTACAGCGTCCCTCCTCCCCCGCCACTGGCGCTGCACTGTTTAACAAAGACTCTACACTGCAGCCATTATACAGTCCGTCAATCTGCTGAGACCGGCGCGGCAGAGCTGCAGAAAAAGTGACTATTCAAGCGAATAAGGCAAAAAAGACCACCAAAGGGAAAAGACTAGGTAGGAAAAGCGATGGCCGTGGGGGCTGCGGCATTTTTTTCAAGAAGAGAAGCCGGGGGTGCGCAGAGAAGGGTTGTTAGAGGGCGACTCCTCCACCTTACGCATCTCTTCTTTTTCTGAGGCTCGCCAGCCATGTTAATGCCCAGCTGAAGGCAGGGGACTTAGGAAAAACAGCTGAGTCAAAAGGGGGTACCAAGACACCCCAAGATTTGGGAAAGCGCATGAACAAGTAGGGCAGGCGAGGGGACGCAAGGACATGGCGTTTGTACATTTTTATAACTAACACAATGGAAGTTAACAGTTAAGGAACCTGCCCACCCCCCTCCCTTAAGCAAGAACATAAGGCGATGATCCTATCATAGGGACAGCCATGTTAATGCAGAATACAGAGGCAGCAATGCGCACACCATGAGTGAAGCCGGAAGGCAAGAGAGGAGCACTCCATACCACCATGTTTCTCCGAGGTCCAGCAGAAATGCCGCGGAGAAACACCCCGTCATTTTCCGACTGGGGGGGCGTGTTTTTCTTTCTCTCCTCTTCCCATTGACTGGAATGTAAAATTCCATCCAAAAGGAAGAGGAGAGAAATGAACTAAAAAAACACCCCTCAATCCCAAAAAGACTGGGCTTAAATGGAAAGATGCCCGTCTTCTCCAATGGCTGGCCTCCGTTTAGGAAGCCAGCCAATGGAGAAGAGGGGCGGGTTCAAGCCCCACTCTGGAAAACATAAGATCTCCCCAGCGAGACTGCGCAAGCGCAGCGTACGCAGACCGAGACCTAAAAATGAAGAGCCAGAGTGTGCTGTCCTGGTCCAGTTGGCTTCCAGATCTGCCCTACTCCTCTCAGCGGTGTACTACTGTCATTTTATATAGTTTACTCGGTGTTCATTTCCCACCTTCTCCTAGTGCTCCGAACACAATCTAAAAACATGCATTGGCAAAACCAACAGGTCTCTTTTGAACAGGTATAGAAAACAATGGTCCTAGACTATTAATCGGATAGATGTTATCAAGAAAACTTTTTGAATAAAGAGGATGCGATTAAATCTGCATACTTAGAATCAAGCTATGTGGGAGAGAAAAGTTTTTGAAATAGTTGTTATACTCTAGGTGTTGCTTACTGAAACAGTACCCAACGGTGGACAATTGTGCTCTCCGGAACAGATGCAAGATAAACACAATATCCACATTTCAAATTTTATGTTATCAAAAATCAATTACATTTATTTACAAAATCAAACCAGCATTTACAATGCAATAGGTCTCGCAGCATTAAAGTTTGAGCTATTGCCATTGTATATTACAATGTGTTGCATTAATTTGTTATCAAACTCTGAATTGTTTTATAAAGATTGATTGCAAACTGTCAAATGTTGCTGAATAGTAAGCAACGTTGTGAATAATATTGTTTGCTAGTCATCCTTGGGTACCAGAGTACTTCACTTGAGGCAGAGATATTATCTTTAGACTACAGGTGCCGGTGCCGCTTGAGCTAGAAACAGGGCCAGCCACTCACTACTCTGCACTCACCACTCACTACTCTGCACTCACTACTCTGCACTCACTACTCTGCACTCACTACTCTGCACTCACTACTCTGCACTCACTACTCTGCACTCACTACTCTGCACTCACTACTCTGCACTCACTACTCTGCACTCACTACGCTGCACTCACTACTCTGCACACTCACTCTGCACTCACTACTCTGCACACTCACTCTGCACTCACTACTCTGCACACTCACTCTGCACTCACTACTCTGCACACTCACTCTGCACTCACTACTCTGCTCACTCACTCTGCACTCACTACTCTGCACACTCACTCTGCACACTCACTCTGCTTCGCGCGGCTAGCCGAGACCTAAAAAAGGAAATGTACAAGTTGTAAAGTCGCTCAAGGAAGAGATACAAATGGATAAACTCTAAGAATCACTGGGGCTCATGTAAAACCCTCCAATACCTACGGGTCCAGTTTGTGCTATATAAAACTGCCCAAAAAACAACAACAAAACAGGCGGACACGGGGACAACTCGATGCCTGTCAATGTGAGTGAGACTCGCGAGGATTTGTTTGCCTTCCTTTCTTTGTGGCAATTTACCCGCCTGTCCCTTTGGAGTGCAATCTGCCGCTCCATTCTACCCGCATGGCAATCAGGGGACATTCACATCCCTACTGTCTCGTGGGTAAGTTCTCTAATTCTGAGTACATGTGCCCTCTGCACTTCTGCCCCGTCCCAGGCTCCCCACCCTGCACTGCTCCTCTTGTCTGAGCGGTGCCACGATCACCTTGCCTTCCTGTGCCCTCCCTCTTCCTCCCAGCTGTCCTCTCCACTCCCCCCCCCCCCCCCTCCCGCGAGGAAGGCTCGGGTTTCAATCCTGAGCTCCGAGTCCCTGCTGCGCCGGAGGGAGGGAGGGAGGGAGGGAAGGTCCGGATAGTGTGCGGGGAAAGCCCGGCACGCCGAGGGCGCCCTGACGGCCACGGGGACAGCCCGGACGATGCGCGGGGAGGAGGAAGCCAGGGTTCACCAAGCGGGGGCACGGAGAGCGCCCAGCGGGCACTTCTTGTACAGCTCGTGCCAAGCGGGGAGTCCGGAACAGGAACTCTGCGACTCCCGGCGCACCGGGGAGTTTCTGGGGCGCGAGGAAGGGGAAGACCGGACCGGCAGTGGTGGAGTAGAGCCTCAGACTGGACCCTACAGACGACGGGGGGGCCTTGGGACATGTGAAGATGGCTGAGAGGTAAGCGCAGGTCTGTCTGTCCGGGGACGAAGCAGGTCCCGTGGCAGAAAGTGAGGGGGAGGGATCGGTCACTGCTAGGCACAGTTGTACTCTCTCTCCAGGCACACCACGAGGGGAATCGTAGGGGAAACAACTTGAAACTTTTAACTTCTCAACACGCTACAATTTTGCGCTTGTCACCCCCCCCAGGCACCATAAGTACTGCACTTTCCCTGCCCCTTCAGGTTGGAAGTGGAACCCCTCTGGCGAGGCCCTGCAGAGCCGTATTGTTGCTCTATCTCTTGCCTCCTGTTGCACTTCTTTGGAGTCCAGATATCCTCGTCCCCCACTTGATGTGTGTATGCGCATGCGTGTGTGCTTCACAGGAGACAGCGCCTGGCCGCAGCGCTCGTTCGCGTGCGCGTGTCACTTTCAAATCGCCTCCAAGGCGATGCGCGCGGCCAGGACTATCTCCTGGGAAGCACACATGCCGACAAAAGGGGCTCGGCGGAGACGCGCTTCGCGCGGCTAGCCGAGACCTAAAAATGACAATTCTATTTGTACACGGCGCAAGGACTATAAGAGTTATAGTCGAAGAAAGTAAAGGGGTGCTCAAGTGAAGAGAAGGAGTAAAAGAACAATCATAAAATGCAATTTCGATATTTACAAAACACAACAAGGCTTTGAGTACGATAATTCCAACGGTGACAATTGCCCGTACTCTTTCAACACTCACTCGAGGATGCTAAGGTAACACTTGTACCTGCTCCAAAACCAGAGACGAAGAAGCAGCAATTTAAATATTACGCCACCCGCCTGTACAGATTTACAGAAGCGGCGGTCAAAACTACCGACACTGCCGGAGTGCCCGTGGGGGGCGCCGGTAGGATACCACCTCTGACCCACCAGACATTGGTCCTATCATTCGGAAAACAAGCCAAATCTACACAGGACCACTCTATCAACAGTTAGGTGAAACCCAAAAGCTCGGAGGGAGTCGGACCCAACCAGCTTCATTGGTGGCTGATCCAGACATTCAGTGCGATTACGGCCAAGCCTTCCCCTTACCCCCACCCCTTGCCCACGTCCTGAAGAAGACCCGCAGCTGAGGAAACACAAATCCCGAAAGCATCAGGGTCGAAACGTCGACGCCCTTTACCTAAAGTGCCTGTACCCTAGTTTGCCCCTTTTTTTCCCCCCCATTCTTCGCCCTTGGAAAAAATTTGGACAGGCTTGTTCAACCAGCGGAAGCATTACCGCCTTGTTGTGTTTTGTAAATATCGAAATTGCATTTTATGATTGTTCTTTTACTCCTTCTCTTCACTTGAGCACCCCTTTCCTTTCTTCGACTATAACTCTTAGTCTTTGCGCCGTGTACAAATAGAATTGTCATTTTTTGATTTTGTAAATAAATGTAATTGATTTTTGATCACATAAAATTTGAAATGTGGATATTGTGTTTATCTTACATCTGTTCCCGAGAGCACAATTGTCCACCGTTGGGTACTGTTTCAGTAAGCAACACCTAGAGTATAACAACTATTTCAAAAACTTTTCTCTCCCACATAGCTTGATTCTAAGTATGCAGATGTAATCGCATCCTCTTTATTCAAAAAGTTTTCTTGATAACATCTATCCGATTAATAGTCTAGGACCATTGTTTTCTATATCATTCATACCCAGGTCCTTTGATTTTGTGGGCGACACCCCATTGATTTAATGGTCTCTTTTGAACAGGGTTACCTGACCGTCTGGCTTGCCATTGCATTTTGGCAATCCTGTGCGACATTGGCAGAAAAAAGCAATGATTAGTATGCCCGCATCCATTGTTGCGCACAAACCAGTATGCATGGTGACGCTTCTGCAGCTCCAGTGTGATGAGGTGACTAATCAGCGCACACCTTTTGTTCATGACAGGCATACTAGGCCTGTTCTCGCTCCGCCTTCCCCTCACACAACGGTGCACCTTTCATAACTAACACTTGCCTTACCTTGCTCAACTCCAGCATACATGTTCCCCAGAACAACCTACCCTTTATGTACCCTGTACCTTACATCTCGAGTTCTTCAATCTCAATGCCTATACCTATTGTTTTTTTGTTATATAATCTACCTCTGCTGTGGATTTGAATCCTGTTTTGGTATTGGCAATACCGTAACAATGCAAACTAACTTGGTTATAAAATGCCTTCAGTCATGACACAAATATCCACATGAGATGCAGTCCTTTGAATATTTAATCAAAACTAGTAGAACTTTTAGTGTCATTCACCCATACTAAATCTGAAAAGAGCCTACATATATAATTACTCACGGACCAGGCATCCAGCTGTCTTAATGCAATGGGTTTACGAAGAGTCAGCCTCTCACGGTTAGTGAAAAAACTAACAGACATTTATATGTTTTCTGTTTCACCAGTTTTTTTTCTTAAGTACCATTTATTAGTTTCCTGCTAACTTCCATGATCTTTGTTTTCTTTAAAATTGATTGTCAGACCATTTTTTGTGGAACATATAAAAAGTTGGCCTATGAGTCTCTTTAAGCCGATTTTTGTCTGGCACAATATGACATCATCTGCATATAAAAGATTAGATATGGGCATAAAGCCCAAATTTGGGTGATGATAATTTACTTTATCTAGATCTGCCGAGAGGTCTGCTAGGAATAGATTGAATAGGTATGGTGCAAGGACATAGCCCTGCTTTATGTCCCGCTGTGTCTCCATTTTCTTTGATAGCCTAGTTCCATCTCCTATTATTACCCTCACCCTCGTATCTGTGTATAATAACTATATTGCCTTTGGGAGAAGACTGTATACCCCAAAGGGATAGCTTGTGCCATAGGAGATTTCGATTCATGGAGTCAAAAGCAGCCTAGTAGTCCACTTAGTACAAGTCAAGTGGCTGGTTCTTATTTTTCATTTTATCCATTATTATTGATACTGTCAGGTTGGTTTCTATACCTTGAAACTTGGAAAACTCTTTATGGTTAGGAGGAATAATGTTGTCATTTGACCATTGTAGTAACTCCGTAAGAAGCAGATTGACAAAATATTTAGCCTCTAACTTCTTGCAGGGTAATTAGGTGATAATTCTCTGGTTATTGCCTATTTCCCTCCTTAAAAATTGAGTCAACTATCGCTCCCCTCCAGGAGTCCGGAATTGTCTCTTGCTGCAATGCGCAGTTGTATACCTGGGATAGCTTCCTTGACCAAAATAATCAATCAAAACATTTGTAGAGCGCGCTACTCACCAGAGAGGCTCAAGGCGCTGGGGGGGGTGAAGAGACCGCTACTGCTCGAAGAGCCAGGTCTTGAGGTGTTTCCTGAATGTGAGGTGGTCCTGGGTCAGTCGTAGGTGGGTGGGGAGAGAGTTCCAAGTCTTGGCCGCCAGGTAGGAGAATGATCTTCCTCCGGCGGTGGTTCTGCAGATCCGTGGGACGTGGCGGGGGCGAGGCTGGCGGAGCGGAGTTTGCGTGTTGGAGTGTAGAACGTGAGGCGGTTGTTGAGGTATTCGGGACCTACGTCATGGAGTGCTTTGTGTGCGTGGGTGAGGAGCCTGAACGTGATCCTTTTGTTGACTGGGTGCCAGTGCAGGTCTCTCATGTGGGCTGATATGTGGCTGTGGCGGGGGATGTCGAGGATGAGTTGTGCGGATGCGTTCTGTATGCCTTGGAGTCTTTTCTGAAGTTTGACTGTGGTTCCTGCGTATAGGGTGTTCCCGTAGTCTAGTCTGCTGGTGACGAGGGCCTGGGTGACCGACTTTCTAGTTCCGGTAGGGATCCACCGGAAGATCTTACGGAGCATGCGCAGGGTGTTGAAGCATGAAGATGAGATGGCGTTGACTTGCTTGGTCATCGTGAGAGAGGAGTCCAGGATGAATCCCAGGTTGCGTGCGTGGTCAGTGGGTGTCGGTGCGGTGCCCAGTTCTGTGGGCCACCAGGAGTCGTCCCAGGCGGATGTGGATGGTCCGAGGATGAGTACCTCCTTGTCTGAGTTCAGTTTCAGACGGCTCAGTTTCATCCATTCAGCAACGTTTTTCATTCCTTCCTGGAGGTTGAGTTTGGCGGTGGCTGGGTCTTTGGTGAGGGAGAGTATCAGCTGGGTGTCGTCGGCGTATGAGATGATGTTGAGGTTGTGTTTGCGTGCGATGGTGGCGAGGGGGCTCGTGTAGATATTGAAGAGGGTTGGGCTGAGCGATGAGCCTTGGGGTACGCCGCAGATGATCTCGGTGGCCGCGGAAGGGAGGGTGGCGGACTCTCTTGGTTCTGTCGGAGAGAGGAATGAGGTGATCCAGTCCAGGGCTTTACCTTGGATCCCGGCATTGTGGAGGCGGGTTATTAGGGTGCGATGGCAGACTGTATCAAAAGCGGCTGAGAGGTCTAGGTGGTTCCCCGTTGTCGAGTAGGGTCCCGATGTCGTCGGTGGCTGCGATAAGGGCAGTCTCTGTGCTGTGTTTGGCTCAAAATCCGGACTGGGATGGGTCGAGGGATCCATTGGCCTCGAGGAATGTGTTCAGCTGTTTATTGACTATCTTCTTGATCACTTTCGCCGGGAAAGGAAGAGAGATGGAGTGGACGTTTTTGAGGTCTTTAGGGTCCGCTGTGGGTTTCTTCAGTAAGGGCGTTGATCTCTGTGTGCTTCCAGCTCTCTGGGAAGGTGGCAGATGCGAGGGAGTTGTTTATGACGTTCCGTAGGTGGGGAGCGATGATGGTGTCGGCTTTGAAGATGTGGTGAGGGCATGGGTCGGAAGGAGAGCCGGAGTGGATGGTGTTCATAGCGTGGGCGGTGTCTTCGGTGCTGATGGGAGTCCAAGCGCTGAGGGTGGTTGTAGGGGGCGTTGGTTCGGTGGCTTGGGGCTGAGTCTGGGCGCCGAAGCTGTTGTGGATATCGGCGATCTTGCGGTGAAAGAATGTGGCGAGGGAGTTGCAGAGGTCTTGCGACGGTGTGATGTCATTGCTGTTGGCGTTGGGATTGGATAGCTCTTTTACGATGCTGAAGAGTTCCTTGCTGTTGTGTGTGTTGTTGTCCAGCCGTTCTTTGAACGATGTCTTTTTGGTGGTGTTTGCGGGTGGCGTTTTTGAGGGCTGTCATGTTTTCTGTTGTCTGTTCGCGGCGCCAGGTTTTCTCGAGGGTTCGGCAGGATTTCTTCGATTCTTTGTCGTCGGTGAACCATGTTGTTTTTCTGTTGCCGGGCTTGCCTGGAGGGTACTTCAGTGGTGCAAGGGCGTCGGCGCAGTTGACGATCCACTGTGTGAGGTTGCGGGCTGCGTCTTTAGTGTCAGTGGTGGTGATAGGTGGGTTCTGGCTCAGTGATGTGGTTAGCTGGTCTGCGGTGACTTTGCTCCAGCATCTACGGGGGGATCAGATGCGGGCGGTGGTGGGATGTGGTCTTCTTAAAGGTGAAGTGGATGCAGCTGTGGTCGGTCCAGTGTAGTCTGGTGGAGTGGCTGAAGGCAACGTGGCTGCTGGCAGAGAAGATGGGGTAGAGCGTGTGGCCGGCGTAGTGGGTGGGGGTGTTCACCAGTTGCTTTAGTCCGAGGTTGTCGAGCAGGGTGGGTGTTTTGTTGTCATTGTTGTTCTCCAGGTGGAAGTTCAGGTCCCCTAGAAGTATGTAGTCTGATGAGGCGAGGGCATGTGGGCTGATGAAGTCGGCGATGGCTTCACTGAATTGTGTACGTGAGCCCGGGGGTCTGTAGACTAGGGTTCCTCTGAGGGTGGTCTTTGGGTCAGTGTGGATCTGGAAGTGTAGGTGTTCGGCGGTGGTGAGGGCATCTTCGGAGTTGGTCGTGACGTCGATGGTGTTCCTGTAGATGATGGCGATTAAAATTTTATCGTTGAGTCAAGGATCCCCGAGTGCAATGGTTTGGTTGCGTGGATAGGTTAATGTGACTGATTTTATTGCAGAAGATTTTTGGGAGCCTAAAGTCACTTTTTTCATAGTGCAGAAGTCTATTCTCATTAGTGTTCAATTAAAGATAATGTTGTAAAGATCAAAAAACTAAAATGATTTGACCAGTATCCCACCACGTTAAACAATCTGACAGGTTGACATTGACAGGAGCAAGAATTCTACCAGTCTTTAGTCTGCAATATTAAGGTCCAGATTCCTGCCTCAGTTGGTATCACAGGTGAACACGTTTGTGGGTTTTTGCAGTGTTCTGCAGGGTGGTGGGTGGTTAATGATGTGCATTTAGGTATGCCCCATTCAGTGTTGCAATCACCCATGAAAGTGCTGTTGATACATCAAAAGGCTTCAGGAGTGCTAATCTCTGATCTCATTTAATTTTGATGCGTACTTGTGTGGGTTGTAGATGACATGATGATAGTCTGTAAAGGATGGTGGCAAAACAAGTGAGACATTAAGATTCAAAAGTGGAAAAGTTTTAAGTAGGAGCGTATTTGCCAGCCTTGAACGCTTGTTTGGCACTAAGTCCTTCACTAGCACCATGTCTAGCTTCTGGAACTCCCTTCCACTGTCTTTGAACCCAAATGTAATCTGCTCCCCATCAGGAAGGTACTAAAAACCTTACTGTTCTGGCTGTACCTTAACTGATCATCCTGGGTGACTTCCCCACCTCTTGTTAATTTGCTTGTTTTTGTTTTGGCTTCCTCAAAATGCACTTTTCTTCTCCAAAGATGTACCAGCCTTATAGAAATACGTACGCAAATAAGACCATAATGCACAGTAACCAGTTAATTATCCTCCATATAAAGAGGCATAAATGTTTGCACTTATTTGCAAGTGAGCACTGTCAAAGTATTTCACAGTTCAAAGACCAGTTTTTGCAGAGCTGGCCAGTGCTGAAAATGATGGCAGAGGACAGGAAAATGCTGGAGGTGGATGCGACAGTGAATAAATGGAACCGACAAATCAATTTGAAGGAGGAAAGACCCAGAGGTTGCCTGAGTTCCCTGCTGAAACGTGTAGGCGGTTGTAGACAAAAATGGCGGCACATTTCTTGTTAATGATTGAGGAGGGGAGACTGATGGGGTGTGTGCCGCCTGACGTGGATGGCCATGTATTGCCAGAAAACTAATTGATTAAAAGGGAAAGCACCTGAGGAATGATATATCTAGAGCTATCTATATATCCCATAGGGAACTATAACTCGGGCCCTCGCTACACACTATTTATTACTCCACACATTAGAACACTCATGACCTCTTCTATAACCTCATTGATAATATCCATGCAACGTCTGCATTAAAATTTTTGATGAGAAAACTGCATGGCGGGGGTGAGTTGTATAGTTACCTTAACGTGATGTATAGTTACCTTAGGGCACAAGTTATAGTTACATGAGTTAACTAGAATTGCTGAATTTCTTTGGTGTTGTGTGTGAAATCTGATCCTGACTATAATGTCCCTGTAACCTTTGTTTTTATCACACACACTCACTCTCGCGCTCTCTCTCTCTCTCGCTCGCGCTCTCTCTCGCGCGCTCTCTCTCTCGCGCGCTCTCTCGCGCGCTCTCTCTCGCGCTCTCTCTCGCGCTCTCTCTCGCGCTCTCTCTCGCGCTCTCTCTCGCGCTCTCTCTCGCGCTCTCTCTCGCGCTCTCTCTCTCGCGCTCTCTCTCGCGCTCTCTCTCTCGCGCTCTCTCTCGCGCTCTCTCTCGCGCTCTCTCTCGCGCGCTCTCTCTCTCGCGCTCTCTCTCTCGCGCTCTCTCTCTCGCGCTCTCTCTCGCGCTCTCTCTCTCGCGCTCTCTCTCGCGCGCTCTCTCTCGCGCGCTCTCTCTCGCGCGCTCTCTCTCGCGCGCTCTCTCTCGCGCGCTCTCTCTCGCGCGCTCTCTCTCGCCCGCTCTCTCTCGCCCGCTCTCTCTCGCCCGCTCTCTCTCGCCCGCTCTCTCTCTCTCGCGCTCTCTCTCTCGCGTTCTCTCTCTCTCCCGCGCTCTCTCTCTCCCGCGCTCACTCTCTCCCGCGCTCTCTCTCTCGCGCTCTCTCTCTCCCGCGCTCTCTCTCTCCCGGCTAGTTCTCCTCTTAAATACAGACTCTTCCCAAGTAGCTACTGACTAAAGCAATATCTAGAACCTAAAAATCCTTTTTCTTTAACACCACAAATATGCTAGGGAGCAGAAATGCAGATTTGAAACGGTTGTTGGTGTACTGGATGGTGTGGATTTGGACAAAGCATATGCACAATCCGCAGATATAGCAATTCAGGAGGTGTTCAGACTGGTCCAATCGAAAATACTGCCTCATTTCTAATTTACGCAAACACAACTTGTACATTTTGCTAAGATCACACTAGGTGGGTGTCTATGGAAATAAAGGTGTCAAGGAACCTTCCTTCGTGCAACATAGGAATAACAGGCTATGGCATTGTGGAACAGAGTTGGGTATAGCCTATCCAGGGTGACTGAATTTGGTCAATCGGATGGCACGACTACCATTGCTGAGATCCGGTGTGGTGACATCCCACCTAAATATGAGGGAAGAAATGTATGGAACGGAGCTGGTAGTAGCGAGAGGCAACATTGTGAGGCTGTGGGGCGCACTAGTAGTGCCAGAATGTTGTTCTTGTGAAACAATGGAGTGGTCAATGAGGGCTGAAAAGATAGTTTAGGGAGGAAGCGAGAGTTGAAAATTTACAAAGATTTGCTACTAATGGGAAGAAAGCCGGAGACGGTAGAGGAAGGAATAAGTAGGTTTCTGCATACATGCCAACCCTCTCTATTCAGGCGGGAGACTACCAACTTCAAGGCAAGTCTCACGATTCCTGCTTGCAAATACCCGATTCCTCTGCAGGCTTCTGCGAAAAGGACTGGACTTGTTGACCCGGAATTTGCACTGTCAGTAACCTGCTCGTGAAGGCCAGTGCACAACATTTCTGTCATGCTCTCTCAGTCTGCCACAGTACTTTCTTGGTGTTTCTGACAGTAAAAGCAGTAAAAACAAAGTGTTTGCATTTCTGATATTAGATCCTGCAGCCGCACATTTGCAAGTCCCATAGATGACAATAGACCCCTTTCCAGAGTCCACACTCAATGGAAGTTAAAGGACGAAATACGTTCTCACGATTATTTTTTTTAAAACTCCCACTTTCTTCTTCTAAAATTCTGACATGTATACAATATGTGCGCCAGAAAATGGGGTAAGGGGGGGGCTGAATGAGGAAGTACAGAATGCAAGTAGATAGGTGACCCACTCTGCTCAGTTGACAATGGGATTGATTAGGCTGATTGCAATTGGTGTCTGAAATGATGGCTCACAGAAGATGCTATCGAACCTAAACGACTTGCTATGACATTTACAACGAGAAATAAATGCACATGTTCCTACCCAGAAATTTGTACTTATGAGCACGCGCACATACAAACGCATACTTTCGACTAAAATACAAAGTAATTGTCAGGCCACAAGTTTGTGTTCGGCAAGATGTCTCAGGCTTCAATCCTTCCGAGACCGATTAAACGAGGACCATTAAACGACATATTAGTAGCACCTGCTATTTACAGCACTTTAAAAAGTCAAAACGTGGTATGAAGTTTTTAAATAAAATTACAACTACTTAATTTAAACAGATGTAAAAATACAGAATTTCTTTAATAATTTTTCAATGAAAATAACATTGCAAGTCCTGAAAGCTCTCGAAACACTAGAACATAAATTACAACTAAGTCTTAAGTTTCAGATTCACTGTTCAATATTTGCTTATGCAATTACATGCCGATGAGGCTAGCATTCGGTCATCCGTTGTAGCTGTGGAATCGCATAACACCTCTGCTGTGTTTTTTTGGGGTGTTTTTTCCGGGGAGGGGGGGTGGGGTTAATGGTGGGATGGTATTTGAAAGCGTTAACTTTCACAGGTATTTTGACATAAATCAACACACAAACATCGTTGCAGATTTGCTCATTTGGGGAAAGAATCAAGAATGCAAATCCTTGGCTGAAGATGGAAAATGAATGCTTTAAGCAAGCATGGTGCATGCAGCGTTAAACCTTAAGAGGATTGGAGCAGTCAGATGCTTTGCTGTGTAAACCAGCCTGCAGCCGCAGCCCAGTCAGCTTGGCCTACCCCAGGTGACAGGAGGGGGGAGGGACGGGGGACACTGGAGCACTTTCAACCTAATGGGCTTTGCATTATTTCTTTTGTGTTGTTTAGCTGATCTGAGCCGTAGTTTTCATCCGTACATATAGTGCCTGTTGCGTTTCCCAGTGATAAGATTTGTTGTAGTTATTAGTTTTCACAGGTGCTCGGTATGAGCTGCTAGTACGCATATTTACGTGCTCCGACTTAAAGCATTTATCCCTTGTAATCCCCTCTAGAAACGTCCTGGCCTTTTTGACACAATCCGCGAACTCCTTTTGGCCCGTGTTTTGGCAAGATAAGAGTGTTCCTGCTAGAAATAGTGTGTTATAAGAATACATAATCCTTGTATCCCACCTCCATAAAGTTTGATGGAGTTTTGGCAGCGCAAATCACGAACCGCTTGGATCCGTATGCTGTTTTGTGTTTACACAGGCGCTCCTCGCATTGTGATGCTGTTGGCTTGCAGACAAGCGCTTGCATAGTGTTGTTGGGGAGATGCTTGGGCGGGAATCTGGAGGATCCTCTGCGGCAGGAGTGTTTTAGTCCTCTTGTGCCGAGTTGAGCGATGAAGCCATGTGAGTCAGTTTTGCAGGAAGGTTCAATGGAATGGGGACTGCACGTTTCATACTTGCCCTGGTCTTGAATGGCATCGCTCTAGTTGTTGCGTGTAAAAGCTATTTGCCGGTGCCAATTTTCCTCTCAAACATTAGTTCACCCTGTTAAATATTACACAAAAGTGAACGAAGCAGGCATAGCAACTCCCTTACTCCATGGACAGGTTCTTACACAGTCACACAAGGGACTGCAGTGTTTCTTTCCAATTTCAGCTTGGCAAACCGGTATTGTCAACTATAATAGTCAATTCATTTTTGCACAGAACGTATGTTGAGAGATCAAATAAAAAGGCAATCTAGCTTGCTTAACCCCCCCCTCCAAATGTAGCCTCTAGTCTGTCTCGTCTATATTTTATAATTTTTCTCACTGTGTCCCCATCAACCAGATGACAAATAATAATAAGCATTTGCAATGCAATAGGTCTCGCATTCGAGCAATTGTCATTGCTAATGACCATGGCTTTTATTTGTGTTTTTCAAAACCGATAAATAAAAGGCTTTGTCAGTTACAATGCCAATAACTTAAACTCTTGCAAATGCGAGACCTATTGCATTGCAAATGCTTGTTGAACACAGTAACAAGTGCGACCCCACCTCCTCAAATTACAAAAGCCAATGGAAGATGAACAGGTTCAAACATTTTTAAAACTGTTGTCAGCCAGGCACATATGGCAGAGTATACCTTACATTTCACTGCAAGCATCGGGAAGAGCCATATCATAACAAACCACAGCTTTCTTTGTTAACAGGTGGCCCACGCTCACAGGCTGTTGAACTCTAAAAACACTCTGGCCTCCTACATCACTGTGCTGAGGCACACAATGGCAGCCAGGCAGAGGGCGGTTACGTAACACGGTGGAACAACTTTGAAACTGGAACACACGGACAACGGGAGAGAGGACATGAGAGCAAAGCAAACTAGCAGCCTGACAAGATTTCTGGCCAGATGAAGGAGATAAGCAATGCTCGGCGTGTGAATGTTGTGAGGGCTGGCAGGGAGGGGGCCTCAGAAGAGAGTCTCTGGATGCGAGGCTCTGCAAGTTTGGTGCTCAGGGAAACAAAAAGGAGGAAGGGGTTAATGGTGGGAGGGTGGGTGAGGGACACCGAGATAAACCCCTGTAAAAAAAGCATTTGCAATGCAATAGGTCTCGCATTAGGAAAGTGTGAGCTATTGGGATTGTAAATGAATTTATTTTAAATGTGTTGGCTTTGAAAATATATAAATTAATAGCATTGTTATTCACAAAGCCAATAGCTTACACTTTCCTAATGCGTGTCCTATTGGCTATGGCAATGCTTATTGGTAGCAAACAAGGACAGTGCTGTTGTGGTGCTGAGTGATGATGCTGTTGGGCTGAGTGATGTGGCGGTGTCCTTGAGTGGTGCCCCCGAGTGATGTGGTGGTGCCCCCGAGTGATGTGGTGGTGCCCCCGAGTGATGTGGTGGTGTCCCCGAGTGATGCCCCCGAGTGATGTGGCGGTGCCCCCGAGTGATGTGGCGGTGCCCCCGAGTGGTGTGGCGGTGCCCCCGAGTGGTGTGGCGGTGCCCCCGAGTGGTGTGGCGGTGCCCCCGAGTGGTGTGGCGGTGCCCCCGAGTGGTGTGGTGGTGCCCCTGAGTGATGTGGTGCAGTCCCTGAGTGATGTGGTGCAGCAGCACAGAGACTGAAGCTAAGAACATGCAGGGTTGAGTGCTACAAAGCGCGTTCAGTTTATCAAAGCACAGAATGATAAGAGCCGGGAAAAAGCAAGGGCAAACAGGAAAACACAGGGCGAGTGTATAATGATAGTCAGCGAGGCCTGGGGCTTGGACAGCAATCCAGTTCGGGGTCGAGAAGGCACTGAATGGGAGAACACGGAAAACACCCAGGGCCAAGGAAGGAAGAAGCAAGCACACGGGAGAGCAGGCGGATGGGGCTTGGACAGGAATCAAGTACGGGGTCGAGAAGGCACTGAATGGGAGTACACAGAAAACACCCAGGGCCAAGGAAGGAAGATGCAAGCACACAGGAGAGCAGGCGGAGACAAGCTCTTGGAATTGCTGGGGCGGGGGAGCGGGAGCGCATTCCTTTGAAGTCTGATGCGGGGGAGCGGCAGCCTTTGAAGTCTGATTGGGAGGGGGAGCTGCAGCCTTTGAAGTCTGATGCGTGGCACAGACAAATGGTGGTGTGTGACGTGGCTGGGGTGCACGCGCATAGATCACATGAACTGTGTTTAATCCGCCTTTTTGGTAGACTGTTCTTTTCCCCTTACTATATTCTCGCCGGAGCAATGCGCAAGCGCATTGGCTCAGGCGAGACCTAAAAAAGCGGATTCATTTGGAGTCCCGGCGTGATCTCTTTGCCTTCCAAAAATAAAATGCTGACACGTAGAGTATTAAAACTTTAGTAAAACGATTGGGAAAGCCTGCTATTTATTGTTGCCTTAGTACAATTTCAAAGGGGAAGGCAGATGCAGTGAGTTGTGACAATAGGAGCGGCTGCCCTTCCTGAAGCTGGCATCCCCTGAGTGCTATGTATGTTAATTGAGTAAGTAGTTCTTGGAACTACTAATGAAAGCTGCTGAGTAAGGACACATGTAAGAGGGCCAGCCCTCGTGTGCGATAACAGTAGACAGCGTGCTGGGAGATCTTTTGCATTGAAATAGAATTGAATATTTTACTGCATAGATTGTTTTAAAAAAAACACCTATCTTTTAACTTTCACCTGTGATTTTGTATATTTGCCTTGTTCTTCCCGCCGCGTCCATTGTGGGTGTTTGTAGCGGAGGGTTGAGGAGCCCACCACTTCCGGTTTCGCCAGGAAGGAGGGTTAGCGCTCTTGTCTCTGAACTTCCTGCCCCTATTTAATGCATAGGGAACAGCGGCAGCGCAGCGGGCGTGCCGGCGGCGCGCCAATGGCAAGCCCGTCTGCGCCCGTACGGGGCTAGGGGCTCAAATCCCTGCTCAAATTCCCCCAGAAGTCCCAAGACAGATTAAATATCCTAAAGAACAGTTGGAACGACTTTGCCCGCCTACTCAGATAGCTTGTAGGCATACATTGAGAGCGGAAAAGATGCCTCAAAGCTGCAAGGTTTGCTCGTACAATCCCAAGAGCAGAAATGAGCCTGAATACAAGGCTGAGACTCTGACTATGATTTTGGTCAACTGCCGTTCCTTAAGGAAACATAAATTAGAAATATATGATCTTCTAATAGACCAACAACCAGAAGTATTTTTTCTAACGGAAACTTGGTTAGATGAGGAATCCACCCCTGATATTCTGGAGGCCCTCCCTCATGAATATGGCATATTAAAACTTGATCGGGACAAACAGAGGGGAGGGGGAATTGCAGTGATCTAGAAACTAGAGCTTGCATGTACCTTGGAAGCAGCTACTATCGGGTATAGCGAAGCCGGATTCTTCTCGATAAAATATGGGCCAAATCTAACCATAAATGGCTATTTAAAATATCGTCCACCTGGTGGGTCCATGAAATTTGCAGATAGTCCAATAGATATGACTGCCCAACCTGCGTTACGATATAACAAGTTCCTTATCCTAGGGGACCTCAACCTTAACTTTGAAGATGAAAATAATGGGGAAGCCCGGGGACTGCTCGCATCCCTTGAAATGTTTAATCTCAAACCTCAATCCCAGATACCCACCCATAAGGCGGGTCACCTTCTTGATCCGATATTTGCCAACTGGGAGGGAGTAGTGGTCCAGCCCCCTACCCAGGTGGCATGGTCAGATCATTTCCTGATTCAGTTTACTATTCCAGGATTGTCCAAAAAGCGCCTACGAATTAAGCCAATGGCAGTCAAGCGTAGGCAATGGGGGAAACTTAAGCAGGCCGATTTAGAGCTTGCCTTAAGAGCAGGTAGCCCCCCATTGAAGGAAAACCTGGATGAAGCTTTGATGGACTATGAGAATTGGTTAACTGGAGCGCTGGATGTAGCTGCACCGTGGACAACTAAGGCGCCAGCTAGGTGCTCTAAGTCGGCACAGTGGTTTGATGCTGATCTAAGAGCGGCCAAAGCGAGGTGCAAAGGGCTAGAGCGTATCTGGCGAAAAAAACTACGAGGAAACCGCTAAACTTGAATATAAAAATAAAATAAAAGACTATCATAGGATGATCAGATAGGCCAAAAGAAACTTTTTAAATAAAAGAATTGAATCCGCCGATAATTCCTCTAAAGAACTCTTTGTTATCTATAAGGAACTCACCTCACTTGAGAGGACCATAGCCCCAGATGCCCACTCTATAGCACCCTGTGAAGCAATTGCGGAGTTTTTTGACCAAAAAGTTGAGACCATTTACAAAACCTTTCCCGGGAAAACTGAAGGTCCGCTCATAGACCACATTACTCTTACCGAACTGACAAATACCTACCGCCTTAATCAGTTCACAGTGCCGGATAACACTGGGATGCTGAAAATCATCTGCAGCATTCAATCAGGCTCCCCCAAAGATGTAGCTCGACCTAAGATTTTTAGGAATCCGGCTGAACTCCTTGTAAATCATATAAGCCACATGGCTAAACTGTCCTTTCAGACAGCCATGGCTCGTAAGTTTGAAAAACAACACAGGTCATCCCCATAAAAAAAGCCAATCTTAGTGTAGCCCAGTTAGACCACTTTCGTCCCATCTCACTTCTGCCTTTCTGTGCTAAAGTAGTGGAGAAGATAGTTAATGCTCAGCTGATGAAACCTATAGAAGAGGGCCATTGCCTTCACCCCTCGCAGTCTGGCTTCAGAGCGCACCATTCCACAGAATCAGCTCTCCCCTTCTCCACAGAACTACTACGAGGAAGAGTAGATGAGGGGAAGACAGCCGTGCTACTGCCATTAGATCTTAGTGCGGCATTTGACACCGTCTCGCACCCCCTACTGCTCTCCCGTCAAAGTGAAGCAGAGATTGAGGGTCGATGCGCTCATTTCTTGCAGACAGACAGTTTCAAGTACACTGTCCGCCCTATAAGTCGCAAGTACGATCACTCAGGCACGGGGTTCCGCAGGGCTCGATCTTGAGCCCTACGTTATTTAATCTATATATGAAGCCCCTTGCCAAGATAGTAGAGACTTATGGGTTGGATATAGTGTCCTACGCGGATGACACTCAATTGGCCTGTCTAGGCAAACTAGCTGGCTGGATGAATAATAACTGCTTACGCCTCAACGCGAATAAAACGGAGCTTCTTGTGTTGGGGAAAGCACCATCCATCTGGTCCTCCGCGTGGTGGCCACCGGAACTAGGCTCCATCCCGATACCCTCGGAGCAAGTGAAAAACTTAGGGGTCAGACTGGACACTAATCTGTCCTTTGAACACCACACTTGAGGGGTAGCAGGTAAATGCTACAGCATCCTGAAAACCCTGCGTAAAACCCTGGACTCCCTCCCTACAACCAGTAGGAGAACTTTGATCCATACCCTTGTGACTCCCCACCTAGACTACAGCAACTCACTGTATATGGGCTTGAGTAAAAAAGGTCTCCCATCATCTACAGTGTGTGAGTAGTGTGCGACCCCCACCCCCAATTGTAGTGTGCAGAACGCAGCTGCCAGACTGGCACTGAACTTATCTAGAAAGTCCTCAGGGAAACGGGCCTTAGCCACCCTTCCCTGGCTTTGTATTCGTGAGCGTATTGTATTCAAAACAATGTGTATGGCTCATTGCATTGCGCAAGGGAAGGGGCCAATCTATCTCCAAAAACTACTGACCAAGTATCAACCCAATCGCCATTTGAGATCTCTGGGTAGTATGCTTTTCGAAGTACCCAGAATCTACCGGGCGCGTATGGGGGGAAGGTCCTTTAAATATCTGGCCAGCAAACAATGGAATGCTCTACCCATTGAACTCCGCATGGAACCATCGGAGACAAGGTTCCGTCAAAAACTAAAAACACATCTTTTTCCGAAATTATGAGACCCCCTGACCGACTGAATTAAACATGCTTTGCAACTCTAAAGTGGCCCGGACTTCTTTCTTTCACGGAGGAGAGTGTTTGGTTGGAGATATATATATATAGATAGATAGATAGATAGATAGATAGATAGATAGATAGATAGATAGATAGATAGATAGATAGATAGAGATAGAGATATATATCTCTGCGTCATGTGATCAAGGGCAGGCTTTGCCGAAATGAGTCGTGGCGATTTGTGCAAAATAAAGATTTCGCACTTAATTATTGTGTCTGACGCCCTCTGTATGGAATCTACGCAACGGATGTGGAATGAATATGTATGTGTGTGTATATATGTGAATATATGTCCAACGTAAAGAGTTGCCACAAAGACGGAGCCCACACAGGTGAAGTCATCAGCACCTTTTTATTTTCGAGACTGAAACCAAGTGAATGTACCGTCAGCAGCACTCAAACTAATAAACGTCAAACGCCGACGCATTTCGGGCTCCTGCCCTTCGTCACAGACTGACTTTTCAAAATGAGCACACGCCAGCGCTATCATAATTAAAGTACTGGCCCCAGTGGGCGTGGTTGCTCCTGCAGCCTCCTGGTACTCGTAGTAATGCCAGTGTTGCTCAAGTGAGTTTAGCGTGTGCTCATGAATAAAAATCCATTAAACAGCCCAAGTGGGTGGCTGTCTATTACGGTGCAATTCACAAAGTTGTCATAACCAGTCTCAAAAAGCAGCACCTCGTCCCAACAGCAAACACACAATGGCGTCACCAGGGTCCACAACAGCGGGAGGGCTTCCATCGCGGCCAGGCTGGCTGCTACATATCCAATGTAAAGAGTTGCCTCAAAGACTGAGCCCACACGGGTGAAGTAATCTGCACCTTCTTATTTTTGAGACTGAAACCAAGTGGATGTACCGCCAGTAGCACTCAAACTAATAAAAGTCAAAAGCCGACGCGTTTCGGGCTCCTGCCTTCGTCACAGGCTGACTTTTCAAAATGAACACTTGGTTGCAGTCTTGAAAATATAAAGGTGCAGATAACTTCACCCGTGTAGGCTCCGTCTTTGAGGCAACTCTTTACGTTAGATATATGTGTGTATATATATCTGACAAGTATCTTTTTTTAACTATGGACATATCTGCTCTGTATACAAGCATTGCCCACCCGGATGGTATACGAGCTGTGGAGTTTTATTTGGGCAAAAGACCTATTGAAATGTACCGCCACAATCGAATTTTAATTATGATGATCCATTGGTGTCTTCATAATAATGTTTTTATGTTTGAGAATGCGGTCTTTCAACAGTTAAGAGCTGTGGCTTTGGGGCATGCTTCTCCCCCAGCTACGCGGGGCTCCACGTTGCCTGGTGGGAGGAGCATGTCCTCAAGGTACAACATGCCACAGTATGGTCTGCTCACATTGTCAAATACTGGCGTTACATAGATGTGTTCTTTGCATGGCGATGAACTAAAGATCTGGCAAAAAGTTTTGTTGATAACATTAATGATAATGAGTTAAATCTACATTTCACAGCCTGTATAGATTTCACTTCCACCAATTTCCTTGATATCCAAGTACAAATAATAGTTGGTAAGATCGAAACTGGTTTGTACAGGAAGCCTACATCTGGAAACACTGTTACATGCAGGGAGTTTTCATCCCCAACACACAATAGCCAGTATTCCGTATGGTGAGTTTGTGCATATACAAAGAGCATGTAGCACTCCAGAAGCTAGACGGCATCACCAATTCAAGGCCAAGAGGAGACTGAAAGCCAGAGGGTATACATGTAGTAGGTTAGAAACGGTTATGAGGAAGGCTAATGCCCTTAATCGCACTGCCCTCTTAGACCCCAATAGAAATGTTCAACAGGACGATAACTGTCCACATAACAAAGAGGCTGGTAGTAAAGTGGAAGTCAGATTAGTGACCGGATATATTAGTCAGGCCAAACATATCAAGAAGATCATTAAAAAAGAATGGCCCATTGTCCTCACTGATTTAACTCTAAAAGAGGTTGTTCCCACCACTCCCACAGTTACTTTTAGACTCTAATACTTGTCGTTCAGAATTTGCTGTCTACTTTCTCAAATGCAGTTGTAATCTATACTACGTGGGCAGCACCAAACTACAAGGTTTTTTTTTTGCAGAGTTTTATATAGCGTGAACTAGACCTGAACCGAATCAGGTATCAGAGCGCTTTACATATTTTCCATTTACGTTACATGAGGACACACTTTCATTTTAGGCACGGGGAGATTAAGTGATTTGCCCAGAATCACAGGAGGTTTTTTGGCGTCATTACCGAGACTCGAACCCAGATCCCCAGGTCCGAGGCCGAGCGCCCTAGCCGTTAGGCCAACTCCTCTCCCCAAGTGTATGTACGGAGCCTCCATCATCTGAGCGCAATAGTGAACTCTGACTCTGCCTACCCAGTGGCACGGCATTTTAAAACCATACATAACAACCTCAATTGCTTGCAGTATCATCTTGTTATCTATGCCGTGGCACTCAACAAGAGGGGTGGAAATAGGGAGAGAATCCTACGTCAGCTAGAGTCACGTTATATAGTGGAGCTCGATAGTAAGTCCCCGATGGGGCTGAATTTAGTAGAGGACCTTTACAATTTCCTATAGATGTGGGCTTTTGTCCTAGCTAGGGTTATCCATGATTTATCAGTTTTTCTTCAGTTTTTCTCCACTTTCAATTGAATGTTTATTGATTATAACTCCATTGATATTTTCTTTTTGAGAGGCCAATTTTTCAGCTAGCAATTTTTGGACAAGATATGCCTATATCCACGCTGGCTATTGTAGACTGATTTTTGGGCCATTGTTTTTTACTGTCCATAAGGTTGGCCTTTTCGTATGTGCCTGATCTCTATTCTACTTTATTCTTGTAACATTACGCGGCTTGCTGATATCTGGCCTTCTAGTGGAATAGATGGTGGATTTTTTGTGAAGATCTCCCGGTCAGGTGCAGATAACATATGGATTCATCCGAGCCATTGCGGAGTAATTATCCACTTGATCTAAGGGAGTCTAGGTTTATAGATACCCCTATGTGTAGTTTTTTTTCTATAGGGATTATCGCTGCCACATATCCAGTACTAGCATTTTTTAGTGTACATATTTTTGTATCTATTTTTAAGCACTTTAGCACTATTATTGCACTTGTTTGCCCTACAGGCACATGTTGAGCATCATTGGCGTAGTTTTAGGCATTATGCCTAAGCTTTTTTAGATAATACATTGTGAGTTATGTTTGATGGAGTGTGCAATCGGAAGTAAGCTATGCTCATAATGTGTATAGATAGGTATTTGTACAAGATTGCATTCATATGACACCAATTCCAGCGTATTTGTACAGCTATATTTGCACTACTGAATATGACTATGTTGTATATTATCCGATATTTGGATTTGTCTTAGATCCTCGCTTAATTTACATAATTTTTTTGCTTCTCTATGCACATAGCGTTCTTTGCACATTAACCTGCATTGGCTTTTTTGCATTAATGAAATTATAATGTTTTAAACATTGCGTATACAAAGTGCAAAGTGCATTTTTATAGACATTGCATTTGAGATACACATAGACGCATATGCATTTGAGCGTTGGATATTAGTTTTTATATACTGACTTCTTAAGCGATGGGATTAATTATCAAACATGTATTTTCATAATTGCATATATATTTGTTTTTGGTGTCAGTCCCTAACAACTACATATTCACAATGTTTAGTCTTTGGTGTGTTATAGACGTTCAGCTGGCAAGGAGGGAATATAAAACAACGATTGCAAATTGAATGTTTTTAATAGTTTAACTCATGCCACCCTACCCGAAACATGGGCTAAGAGTATTATAGTCCCAATTTTTTAAAAAGGAGACGGGTCCCAGCCGAGTAATTACAGACCAATATCATTGATCAATAACACCCTAAAAATATTGGGGAGAATTCTCTATAATAAAATTTTAACCTGGACAGAAAAAAATTATATTTTAGAGCCATGCCAGTTAGGCTTCCGGAGCAAGGTGGCCACAGTCAAACAATGCCTCAATCTTAATTTGGTTATTGGGAAATACACCATTGCACGGAAGTCTCCGGTCTAACTGACATTTATGGATTTGTCCACAGACTTTGACCTTGTCAATAGCTCAAAGCTGTGGACACTCCATCTGGCAAATGGGCTGGATGAGCCGTTGGTACACTTTTTAGCGCACCTTCATAAAGATCTCCAGGCACAGGTGAGGATTAGCATGGGTGGAGAGGTTTCGGGAGTTATCAAAGTAGGAAGGGGGGTAAGACAGGGTTGCGTCTTGGCCCCCCTTCTCTTCATTATTTATGTTAATGGGCTGTACAGCTCTTTGAAAACTGTAACCCAAGATGTTCCCATAATTAATGTGAAACCTCTCCCTGTGCTATTATACGCAGATGATTCGGTCCTCATAGGCCGTACTCCAAATTCTCTGCGTATTTTAGTACAAAATTTCGTAAGGTTTATGGATGGCTTGAATCTGTGTCAATTTAAAAAAATCTTTTTTTTAATGTGTTGTGGTCCTGGGAAGCGAGAGATAAGCTCTATCGCGGTGGATAGTCAAAAACTGACATGTACTCGTTCATTCCCTTATCTTGGAATGAGCATATAGCCCATTCCAGGAGCAAGTTCTCAAAGGCCTCCAATTCAGTTCTGGTCTCCCCTGTCCTAGGACCACTGGAGCCATCTTAGCTACTCAGAAAATCTATAAACTACAGTGCACTCCTGTGGCCACATATGGGGCTGAGATGTGGGGTATCGTAAACCGTTCATGCATCCAGCAGAAAGAAAATAGGTTTTGTAGGAAGCAGCTGAATATCCCAATCTCTACACCACAATATATATATCACAGGGAACTCCATCTTAATTTTATATCAGATTTTATACGTGCCCGACCTGCTCTTTTTTGGCAATCAGTATGGAAAAACCAGACTGCCTCCCTTACCCGAGAGATTATTAGCGACTGTGTCATGTGTGAGAAAGGGATGGATATCCCTTGGTTGAGTGGAGTGCAACAAAATTTGCGGAGTATCAACAAGGAACATATTTTCTTAGATCCAAGTACAGTTGAAACTGTGTCCAAAAAGAAACTGAGAGATGCCCTTTATTCTTTATACAAAAAAGAAAGGATTGATCGAGAATCAACGAAATCTTCTGTCCTTTAACTATAGGTCCACCGAACAGTATTATCACCCTTTGCATATATATCTCACTTTACCCATGAGCCGCTGGGAAAGGAGCCTATTATTACGTCTAAGAGCTGGAACTGTCAGATTTTTACTGTGCTTTCCTCTTGGCTACCACCCCAACCTCAATCATACACCATGTCCTTGTGATGGGAGGACTGGTCAATCAATTATACACTTTTTATTAGTTTGTAAGTATTATATCAAATACTCGAAGTGGCTTTTAAACTCTTTTTTTTCAAAAAGAGACAGCCTATTAGTTTGGATGAGGCCTATTTGTGTATAGTAACTCTGGACGATGAAGATTTGATCTTTCGTATAAGCACTTTCCTCAGAATTGCTATTAGAGCACGTAAGTCCATGTCTGATCCTTGAGACTATTTTGGCATAACTGTAAAATGTTTTAACGTTATATTTTAGTAATATCCATTTTTTATCACAAATAGTCATTTTTAATTGGTAAATTTAAATTATTAAAACATTGTGTAATATTATTGTAAATGTTCATACCGTTGTGTGTTCTCAAACTCTCAGATTGTTATTTTTACTTGTTATGATGTTGTGTTTTTAGGGGTATTAAGGTACCCGAATAAAGTTTCTGAACTGAACTGTAATTATATGTGTATATATGTTTGTGTATACAAGGTATTTCTGTATCTCTGGCCTAGCCAAAAGGCAGTGGAGCGCTGTAAATGGTGAAAGACAGGCGTAAACTCAACTATTAATAGGAGCTGAAACTGGATTGGGGATGGTTAATTCACTTAATGTAATCTTCTTTAAAGAGGCAAGTCTTCAACTCTCATAAATTGGAGCAGCTCTGCGGCAGTCCGGATGGATATGGGGATGTTGCAGATCCTGGGTGCTTAGATGGAAAAGGCTTTGTGGTATTTTTGTTTCTTTTTTTTAAACATTTTTGTTTGCTGTATGCAGTCTGGTGTCCTGGCTGTGAAGGTGCAGAAAGCCACCAGGAATGATGAACTTGTCTGAAAGATAAACTGGGATCTGGTCGTTGTGACTCTGTAAATGATGCAGCTGGCGAGGGGAGCAATGGAGTTCCATCAGTATGGTGGTTATGTGATCCTATGTCTTCAGGCCCTGAATGAAATGAGCTGCGGGGTGTAAAATGCCCACAATGGTTGCTAGTGTGGTGCCAAGGAGGCCATGGAGTTTTTTCATCACCACCATCCAGATAAATACAAGGAATTGAACAGCAGATCAGAAGTCACTTTAGGGAAGAAACAATTTGCTTTAAAAGCTGTATTTTTTAATTTTTGTTTTGAAAAGTGTTCCTTAAGGGCGAGGTTGATGTCCAGGGTGAATCAAAGAGACTTGTCCTTCATGAAAGTTGGGTTTTGAAGCGGTCAATGTTCATGTCCTTGAGTTAGGTTTGTACTGCATCTTGTACTGCATCTTGTTTGTTATTTTGGGCAATTAACAATAATTCTATCTTGGTTGGGTTGAGCTTTAGGGATGTAGTGCACATCCACGCCTGGATGATGTGTAAGCACTGTTTAAGGCACTAAATGTCTGAAGCAGAAAAGACTTTCAAGAAGAGTGAAAGCTGATGCTGTTATCTGTGAGTAGAGCACAAAGTGGCTCTATTTAAAGGTTGACGTGGACAGGAGAAAGTATAGAACACTAGGGCACTATTGACCCTGAGCCTGCCATTGGCAAGCTGAAAGAACAGAATATACACCAAAGGAATCCTTATTAGGAAAGGTGAAGGAGTCTAGGAGTGGGGCACTTCGGTTTTTTTTCCTGTCAAATCTTAAATATCTGTACATTAGTTGTTTGATTTATAGAAACGTGAACAAATATTTGCTTTATAGCAGAAGCCATGCTTGCGAGTAAGAGCAGGAGGACACTTAAAATCTTTCTCGTGGTTTACTCCAATATTATACACTAGTAACACTGAAGACGTGTGGTAACCGTTATTATTTAGAATTTGAATTAGTTTTTCCTAGTAAGCATCACTATAATATCTAAGTAATGTCAGCCTCCTTCCTTCCTGGGCCCACATGTCAAAGTTTCTGGGCCCCAACCATGGTTATTCAAGTTGTTTGCATTTAATGTCTTGGGGTCCATCTTGCTTAGGCTCTGGAGACAGAGTCAAGTACTACTCATTTCCACACTTGTCTCTCAGGGGAGCAAGTGCAGGCAGTCGCTTGATACTCAGGGAGGTAGTATGAGGGGCATGAGCACAGAATTCCACAATTAGCAGATAAAATAAGCCAGTGTCCAGCCCTGTGCCTGTCTTTAGGGGAAAAAAGTAATATTTGATTCCACAGCAGTATTCCATGCTACACAATTCAATCCAGTATACATGGTGGTAACCCTGATTGTCATTCTTTTGTAGGTACTTCTCCTCTGTACCCCTGTACTGTCTCCCACAGAATAAGCCAAGTCTGTTCTCTCCCCTCAACAAAACTATGGTGGAAGCATGAATAAGGCTCAGACTAGGTTTACCCACAAGTCAAAATTGCAATCAGTTCTCTTAATTACTATGGTTCTTGTCCCAAGCCTTGTAGTGAGTAGGAATGAAATATTTCCTAGATATTGTGGAGTGAAGTTGCATTTCTATTAAGTACCATGGGGCAAGGAGTATTCATTTCTCTTGCCATTTATTAAATCTTCAGCCAATCAATAACTTCAGGGCAACTAGAGAACTGCATAACCTGTGAGTGTAGTGAAAATATTGGGAGTCCCAAATCCGATCGCATCACACCATCTATAATACAACATTTCTTAAACAAAAGAATTTTCGGTTTCACTGGTATGCTTGCTTCAGTTGGCTTATATCAACAAAGAAAAGGGAATGAGCCTCCTAAGAAAATCCTACAACGTTAGCAGATATGCATATACGTTTCCTGAGAATTCTAAAGAAGTTCGATTGTTGGAACATTTAATACGTTGAAAAGTTCTTATGTTAACCCACAAGTAGTTGACAGAAACTGAACTTCATGCAAAATCGCAGTATATAAACACTGATTATCGAAAACGTGTTTGTGTCTCTTTTTTTTAGGTGGGTGGAGCTGGTACACAGAAGCAGGTGGGATATTCTTTGCCTCCGGGTCCTAAATAGAATTTAAACTTTTGTTCATGTTAGAATGGAAAAGTTGAAAATGTTTTGATCCCTATGCACTCTTTTTATTAATTGTAAACTTTCTTAGTTTTTGTGGCGCTGACAATTGTCACACGATGCCTGGTCGTGCCTTTAATGAATAGAAAACAGTGTGTGGAGGTTGAGTCACCTTTCACATAATTGTGCGCTCAGTTTGACATGAAACTAAATGGTTTCTTCTCCTGTTTCTCAAAATATTTCCTATGATATAAAGTCAAGAAATTGTATCATTAAATTGTTTCCATTTTTATTCGCTGATCGTTTTCACCTTATTATATATCATAAGGGTGTTTCAACATAATTGTTTAACAATCCATTTTTGAACATTGTTCTCTCGCCCAATGCATTTCGGGTCGGAATAAGGGACCCTTCATCAGGGGCTGGAGATTAGTGTGAAGGTTACGTCCAGGGTGTAAATGGAAAAGTTCCCACTTTGTCAGGGTCGGAGGTGCAGATTATGCATGATTAAAGCTTACTGACATCTGCGATACTACTATTGTACTTGGTTTGAAGTAGAATTACTTAAGTTGATACTGCTGACCAGTCCACTGCTTTCATGATATCCTGTTAGCAGCTCTCTTAAAAAACAAAACAAAAAAGGCCTTGCATGCAATAGCATCCTTTTAGAATGTGCCCCAAAAATGGAGGTATTAAATCCTGCTTAGCTCCTAATCTATCTGATCTAACTGGCCATCTTTGGGTTCAAGACTAGTCCAAAAGGTTTCCTTATGAAGATTAAAAGTTTACGTGCTGCTGGAGTTCTGATTTCTTCCATGATCTCGTCATACTTTTTGAGACAATTGACTGTGCAGAGTTATCAGGGAGTGCAGGATAAAAAACACATGGTGTTATTTCTTCAAGATATAGTAAAGGTAACTCCCTCTGGAGTGGAAATTATAAAGCACATATCTAGCGCATTCATGTCCAAGACTGATTTGCAGGAAATTAAGCACAGTAACACAGCCAAATTTGCTGTTGCTTTCTAGTTAGAAAGTCACTAGTTGGCTATTTGGAAAGGAACCAGAGGGTGACATGCACATCCCATAGATAGGACTATCTGGGTCCACAAGCTGGAATCTCGAGCTCCAGTATGCTGTGGATTTAAATGTTCCTGTGAATTACTCTGCTGAGGCTGAAATCTGAATGTTGAAGCAAAGTGCCAGAAGTCTTTGGCCAGTTCGTCTAGCGCCGTGGTTTCTGATTGATGTACCAGACTGCCGATATGTTGTCCATCTTCGAGAGCACTGAAGAGGAGAGACTTTACTTTCAGACATTTCTCTGCGAAAGATCTTGCAAGTAGCTCCAGACAATTGATGAGTAGCCCCAGTTCGTCTTTGGCCCACAGATCTTTGGTTGTAATATCACCGCATTGAGTGCCCCATCCTAACAGGCTTGCGTCCAGTTCTATAATCGGGTCCAGAACAGAGCCAAACATGGTCGCCCCATTCCAAGCCTCGATGGTCATTCGGTCAGCCACCATTTCTGTTTTGTCTGACCATCTCTCAATAGGCTAAACCCCTTCCAGAGCCTGGCTGCTTGCTCTCTCAGGAGAGCTACATAGTGAAGATGCCCAGGGAATATCACTTGTATTGAGGATGCCAGTAACCATACTAACCTCGCAGGATGCCTGAAACAGGCATTTTCTTTAATTTATTTTTTATCTTCGTTACCTTCTTTGGTGGAAACATCAATGCCTGAGATGATAAATCCACAATGAAGTCCAAGATATCTTTTTGTTCGGAAAGAGAAGCCACTTGTCTTAGTTGATTCGGAACCTCAGATCCTTTAGAAGAGAGATTGAGTTTCCTTTTCAGTTGATGTGGGCATTTGTTCAGCAGCAGAACGAAGTCTAGATAAAAAATGGACCAAAGAGTTTCCATCATTGATCTTAGAACCTTAGTGAAACACCAAGGGAGAAATGAAAGCCTATATGGGAGAGCAACAAACTTTTAGATCGGATCTCTCCAAAAGAACTGCAGGAATCTTCAATGAGGTGGAATGATCAGTATTGTTTTAAATTCAATCTTGTCCTCCAGTCCCCAGTAAGGAGAAATTCTCCGAGAAGAGGAAACCTCTACATCTTGAAATGTCAGCATAGCAGCCACTCTTTGAATTCACTCAACTTTCCTCCAAACATTGGCTGGTAAAAAAAAATATTTTTAACCTAATTTTCTATCCTGGGTGGTTGTGACTCCCTAGAAGTTATGTATTCGTCCACATCTTCTGGTTTTACCTCGTAACTGGAAGAATTACCCCAATTTTCTTGGTCTTGCCGCTGGAAGCCCTGTCTGGAAGGGTGACCTGTATAGATGACTGGGAAAAAGACTGACTGGTTGATCACCCCCTTCCTCTATCGCCCCTCCAAAAACATTTTGGCCGAAATCTCGTTTCATAGATATTTGGGCTTTGTCAAGGGATGACTCACCTCGTGACCTTCTACCTACCACGGTGTTGCAGCAACTTGATACATCTTCTCTCAAATTAATTATGAACCTTCTTAATGCCTTCTTACAGGAAGCAATTGTTCTGCTTGAAAGGAAGCACACTATGATTCTTCCGCTCTTGAAGGCCAGCGCTGATCCTGCCCAACCATCCAATTTCAGGACTATCTCCCTACTTCCGATATATTCCAAAATTCTATAAAAGCATATAAATTCTCAAGTCACCCAGTTTGTTGATCTTCCAATTTCCTACATGGTTCCCAGTCTGGATTTAGAGCCGGTTTTTCAACAGAGACAACCCTACTGGGTGTTACGGAAATGCTGAGACATCATTTGGATATGGGGGACACAACGGCCCTCATAATACCCTACTTAGGCGCCGCTTTTGACACGGTGTCTCTCACCGTGGTAATAAAATCTCTTCAATCCCTGGGTATTTCTGGCTCAGCACTGGACTGGTTGACATCTTTTCTTACCAATTGTACATTTCAAATTTTTTCTTCCGCTGCTACTTCCAAATCTCATTTTTCTCCCTCTTGGGTTCCTCCGGGCTCTATTCTCAGCCCGTTGCTATTTAATATCTATGTCAAACCACTGGCGACCATTGCAGAGGAGGCCAGGTTGTCCCTTTTTTCATACGTGGACAGCACACAGATTATCTTCTCGCCTTCCACAGAGAAGGTGTCAGGTTCATAAGTTCTTCAGGACGGCCTAAGAAAAATTGCAGCATGGATGCAAATCAATCTGCTCAAACTTAATGGCGATAAGACCGAGGTCCTCATTTTGGGGAATAATAAAGATCTATTGGTCCCCTAGCATTGACCTACCGAAATGGGAGCTCCACCCCAGCCCATCTAACAAGCCCGTAATTTGGGCTTCATTATTGACGATCAGCTGTCTGAGATCGCAAGCAGTAAAGGTGGCAGCTACCTGCTTTACTGTATTAAAATGGCTAAAACAATTGTCTGGATGCTCCCCTGTGCCACCCAAAGAACCATGGTCCAGGTGCTTGTGACCTCAAGACTGGACTACAGTAACATCCTCTACATAGGGGCTAATAAGGATGTACTACAGAGGCTGCAGGTGGTACAGAACGCTGCGGCTAGACTACTGTGGCGAATTCCCAAAGCTACTTCCATTTCCAGCTATTTACATTCTCTTCACCGGCTGAAAGTGGAATGCCGTGTCAAGTACAAAGCCTTGCGCTTTTTATTTAAGATCATGTCCGGCACTGCACCCCAATATCTGCAAGCCTTAGCCCAGCCTCACCAACCTACATGCCTGTTGCGTTCCATAACCCCGGGAAAGTTTTTGGTTCCCAGGGTTCGACTCTCACGGATGGGCGACCGCTCATTTTCCTTTCTTGGCCCTACTTTGTGGAACACTCTTCCTGCACCCCATCGTCAAGAAACAAGCTTTGCAAACTTTCACAAAGGTTTAAAGACATAGCTGTTCAAACAATAATACCATTACTTTCTCTTTCCATTCTTCAGACTGGCGCTGGGAAACCCTTTTTGGGTAGCTGTGCACCTTATAAAAATAATGTACCATAATCTAACATAAAAAGGTGGTCACTGGGTTCATAGTCCTCATCAGGATCTTCCCATCATCCCCAGTTTCCAAATTACCCAGGTGGGGACAATTATTTGTTGTAAATGATGGCTTACTAGAATTATACCCTGTAAGACGTGTAGACCGTTGCGCCTCTATTTTTCTATAAAGACCCCTTTGAGGCATTCAGAGGTGTCTGTGTGGACCCCCTTATGTTTTTTAGTCCTTTGGCCTTACAAGGTTCTTCAGACCCTTGTGGTTTCATGGACATATGATGGCCATGTTCCTTCCCTGAAGTGGGGGTTGGGGGTTAATGACTGGACTACGATCAATATCATTAACTGCCTTCCCAAGGGTTTAAGTTCTGCGGAGACTGTTCTTTCGTCTGATGAGTCCAGGGTATCCATCCATATGGCCCCTAAGGGGAAAACCCTTGTTCTCAGTTCTCCTCATGGAAATTGCCTTCCCATGCGGATTAGAGGCAGATTATGCTACTAAAGAAGGGGTTTTCGTCACCCTATGGTATTTAGTTAGTAGGATGGTCCCCCGGAGGCACTTGCACCGTTGACACTTGACTAATTGGGCAACACCCACCTGATTCCAGGACGACTTAACATTTTGCATCAGACTTGGTAAGTTTGGTGTTCTGTGGGTGTTTGCAGGTTTTTCGACCTGAAATTCAGCCTCTAGTACACAGTGCCTACTAATTTTCGGGCCATTGTGCTGCACGGGGCTGAGGGAGCACCTAACGTGGTGATGGTTTTACTGCTGTGAAAGAGAGGGGCTTCTGGCTAAAGCATCTCTGAACCCATAGTACCCCTTGGTTATTCAGGTTTTACACCACACTCAATGAGCCCTTTGCCCACAGGATCTGGCGTTCAGCTGCGCCTCCGTTTCCTGACCAGAACACACACAGGCTCATAGAAATGTCCCCACTAGAAGCGGATTGGGCAGCGTCACTGTAAAGATGGAGAAACAATTACAAGTGAATCTGTCCTGCAGACTGTACACCTTCCTGAATTCCTGCCCACAAATAGAGAGCTGACAACAATATCGATTTGGAAAATAAAACACAATGCAGGCAATCTCTTTACCACATGTAAAGCTAATTATGCAGTAATAAATACGCAATTCTCAAGAAAAAGCACTTACATGGCTGCTAAACAGTGAAGAAAGAGTAAGTACTGTTTCTTGAGGATTGTTCTACTAAATGGTGAAACGTGATTGGATATGGGATTCACAGTGGTTAGTATTTGGCTGCTGAGTTAAATAAATGAAGAAAGAAATGCATAATCCTCACCTGCGGTACCGACATAGAAATCGGTCTTTACTGCTTTCTCTTTCCTCACTCAGCAGCTCAGTACCATTGCATCCTGGGGCCCCCTGTGATCGCGTGTAGTTACAACAGCTGCTGCAGAGGACATCAAGCACATCTTGTGTCTTCTCTGAGCGCAACCACCTTGGATTATCTGGTGTTACTCTGCAGGCATTTGCACCAATTGGTGGACACTCAGCCATTGCAGACGTATTATGGGCTGGCATGGATGTTAGTCATGGCAGTTGCGACCCTCACCCTGGTTGATACACCCGTTGTATTCAACCTCAGGCCAGTACACATGCTGCGGCAGGTGCAGCCCTAACCTGGGCTGCTAAACAGGGCAGAGTAGACGCAGCCCACCTCACGCAGGTGTACAGATGTTAATTAACTCGTGATTCTCACAGGAAACATTGCATAGACTGAAAAGCCCTCTGCAGCACAGATCGCTGTTGCTTTGCTCTCATAAAATTCACTTTGTCTGGGTGTTGCTCAGGCCAGGAGTGTGCTAGTCTTCTCTTGGTGAGTCTTTCCTTTTGCAGGGCCTCTGCAGGCAGGCTTCTAAGCTCTAGGCAGAGCCTCAGCTTCTCCAGCTAAACTTCTGGTGCAGACTTCTGGCAACGTACCCTGGGAGACAAACCATCAACAATTCTTAAAGTACTTTGCAGAACACTGCCTTCCCTTGTCACGAAGGACTTGGAGCTGGAATAAAGTGGGGTTGATTGGGTCTCACTTTTATACACGTTTTCTAGGCTGTGGTTGTGGGTCTGCTGCCTCTAACTTAAGAACCGGTTTTGGGCGGTTCTCTTTCAAGTCTCAGGCACCAAAAGGCAAATCTGGCCTAGAAACGTTCTTATGTTGGCAACCAAAACTGCAGTCCCAGCCTCTACCCTTACCATCTACTAATTAACAGTGCCGCTCGTGTGGAGTATTTGCCCTGCTGACCTGCTCGCCACTGTCCTGGCTGGGAGCCAACGTCTGCTTGCCTGGGGAGACACCGCCTGAGAGTCCGGCCGCAGTGGAGGTGAGAGGCGCAGGCGAGCGGGACTGCGAGGACCAGCATTCCATTGGTCATCGTCAGCTGGTTCCTCTTCCCGCCGCGCCGCGCCCCCTCCCAGTGCCGCGCCCCCCCGCCTGAGCCACTACTTAACTCCTCGCGGCCCCCGCTCCGCGGGTGCCGCTCGTGTGGAGTATTTGCCCTGCTGACCTGCTCGCCACTGTCCTGGCTGGGAGCCAACGTCTGCTTGCCTGGGGAGACACCGCCTGAGAGTCCGGCCGCAGTGGAGGTGAGAGGCGCAGGCGAGCGGGACTGCGAGGACCAGCATTCCATTGGTCATCGTCAGCTGGTTCCTCTTCCCGCCGCGCCGCGCCCCCTCCCAGTGCCGCGCCCCCCCGCCTGAGCCACTACTTAACTCCTCGCGGCCCCCGCTCCGCGGGTGCCGCTCGTGTGGAGTATTTGCCCTGCTGACCTGCTCGCCACTGTCCTGGCTGGGAGCCAACGTCTGCTTGCCTGGGGAGACACCGCCTGAGAGTCCGGCCGCAGTGGAGGTGAGAGGCGCAGGCGAGCGGGACTGCGAGGACCAGCATTCCATTGGTCATCGTCAGCTGGTTCCTCTTCCCGCCGCGCCGCGCCCCCTCCCAGTGCCACGCCCCCTTGTTATACTTAGGTGAACTCGCCCACGCGCATCGCGGGACGCGCGCGGGGCGGTCACCGGGGCGAAGACCGGGCAAAGAGCGGGCCGTTCTAGGCCGTTAGAGGCCGGCAGAGACCGGACCGGGCCACCCCTCTGACGCCCCGGGCTTTCTTTAGCTCCCCTTACATACTCCATCATGGCGACCAGAACCTCACGAAGCAAGTCTGCCCAACAAGGTACAAGCACTCTGGATAAATTTTTCCCAAAGACGAGTAACCTAGCTAGTATATGCTCGTCAATCCCTGAGGCCCACCTCGAGATGGGCCCGGAAAGTGTGTTTCTGGATCAGGGGGATACCTTTTCTACAGATGCGAGTACACCGATCACACTGGATGCCACCCACATGTCACTACTGGACAGCATTGACCAGACGATTGAGTCGGTCCTTCAGCAGTTAAGAACTCCCTTGACGCAGAGGGACAGGAACTCTTCCCGGCTATCTGGGATCTCTGACCATACTACCATTCCGGAAAGCAGGGGAACAGTCCTGCAAGATGCAGGTCAGGCCGACTTGCCCATAGATGATGTAGGCAGCTTAGTAGAACACCCCCCCAAAAGGAAAAGGTCCAGGAAAGCAAAGAAGGCAAAGAGGGCCAAAGTGGACACAGTAGAGCTAAACCAGACTGACAGCATAGACATTTCTGCCTCTCCTGACCTCAACCTATCAGGGTCCAGGCCGATTCGCACGGGCTCTCCAGCTCTTGCTTCCCTACCCTTGCACACGGGCCCTTTTATTTTTGGTGGGGCAACTTCCACTTCTACTAGCACTGACTCATTAGTTAACACACTCACTGATATTATGAGGAACTTGTTAACCCCCATTGCAGCTAAACTGGACGCCATAGAGTCCAGATTGAAGGCCCTGGAAAGCAGTCATCTAAGGAAAAGCCCTGGGACAGACAGAAATGTGACTAACCTCCCTCCAGTCCCCCGGGCCTCCCTGGGGAATAGCCTGCGGTCCGTTACACCGTCACAGGGCGCTAATGCGGTGCTGCTAGGCACGGACGGTGCGCCTGTTCTGCAGGCGCCCCCTTTGTTGCCCTCGGCTCCCAGGCCCCCTGTTCCGGCCCCAAGGAGATCAAAGCAACTTCCAGCGCCACAGACTGGGGGAGCTGTGATCCCTACAAATGGCTCTACTGATGGTCCCGCTCCCCAAAGTGATAGGCGTAGGGTGGTCAACCTGCCTCCAGAAGCGGTCCCTTACACGGTAATCATGGTGGGAGTACCTGAGTTAACTGGTGATATGAGGGAGCCCCAAGACTCGTTACGCAACAAGGTGATAAGCTGGCTTAGCATCAACAGGCCGCTGCCTCCTAACCTGAAAGGCGAGGTCCTGATGGCTAGGAGGATCCCCTGGATTGGTCACACCCCAAAGAATAGGGCTGGGGATTGTATCATCATAAGTTTTAAAAGCCCCCACGTAGCCAACTACATTTCTAATTGGCTTGCTAGGCCTGACAAGTCCAACATAGAATTAGTCCCCCTCTCGTACTTCTACCCAAATGCAAGTAGCACAGAGGCAAGGGGGGAGAAGGGGTGGACTAGAGTGGGCTTTGCTGTGGATGGTTCACGCTACAGACCAAGGCACCACCTTCCACATGCCCAGGCAAACTTTATTCATCACAATAGATTCTCCTGCCTAGACCAGGTCGACTGACTACAAATCAGTGACACCTCGTCTGGCTCGGGAAAGATGGTAGATGAGGTTCGCAGGGGGGTGGGAGAGAGCAGAGCCCCTGCAGCTGAACCTGGCTCCCAGGTTAATGCTAAAGTTAAAGCGCAAAGTCGGGTGGGAATGACTGTAGCCCCCGTAATAGAATACGCCCCGCAGGTTAACGCTAGTGACCGACCACCTAACAGCGGTGACAGTCTGGGCTTACAGGGGACTTCTCACATCACCGGGGCTGGCCACATCCTGCAACCCGGGGGGGACGAGCTGGCTGGTCCACCTACCATCGTGCCAGGAATTTATCCACCCACCGTCCCTATGCAATCCCCCACTGTAGGTCAAGGTGCTCTACCCACAGACCAGGGCCTGAGAATTGTTTCGTGGAATGTAGCGGGTATTGCAAACAAGGAAGGCACACCGGAGTGGGACCATTTACTGGCCAGTAGCGACATCCTCCTCCTTCAAGAAACGTGGGCGCGGGACACTGTAATCAGGAATGGGTTTGATGTATTTGAGATTCCTGCCAAATGGGGGGGGAGGGGGAGGCCGTCGGGCGGGCTGGCAATCTGGATTGCGAGTCACACCGGATGTCAGGCGGAACAGGTACTTACGTCCTCGCAGGACATCCAGTGTGTTCGGCTCACATGGCCTGGCAAACCATCATGGGCCATTGTGAATGTCTACTCTCGACCGGTTGCCGCGCCTGTCGAATCCCCCACCCTAAACGACCTCTCCTCCTTCTTGGGGCAGCTGCCGGGAGACCTCAAGGTGGTGCTTGGAGGAGACTTCAACTGCCACTTTGAACCCCTTGAGGGCATGTCGGAGGGTGCCCTCACGGCTGAAGATGACCATTGGGGAGTTCCACCCTCGTCCTCCCCATATCCTAAAGCCTGGTCCCCCCTTGTAATACAACTTATGTCCCTTACCCTGAACTACGCACTGAGGGCTTGTAATGGGCGCACCATCTCCGATACTCCCTCAGTGTGCACTTTTAATAGGAGGGGTCATGAGTCGAGGCTAGACTACATCATGGTGGATATCTCACTCTGGCCTAAAGTCCACGATTTCAGGGTAATAAACAGGTCAGATAGCGATCATAATGCCCTGTGTTTAAATATCCAGCGGCCTCCCCATGTAGCGGGAACAGTGATAGAAAACTCAGGGGGAGAGGAGGGGGATCTGGTTCTTACAACCAGCAGGCGACGGGTTAAGTGGGGAAAACTTGTGAGCTCAGAAGAGGCCATTAGCAAACTATACGGGTTGGCAATCCCAAGGTTTATGGAGGTGGATGCACTGCTAAACGCACCAAGAACCCCGGAATACAATGAGAAACTGGGTGATATCCACCAGGGTCTTGTAAGAGATTTGGCTGAGGTATTCCACCCGCTGGTGCCAAATAGAAAGAAAAAGACCCATGTTCCCACCTGGTATACCTCCTCTTGTAGGGCAGCAAAGTCTGAGCTCATTGCTGCAATAAAAGAGGGGTCAAACAAGGCCAAGGTGCGTGCCCATAGGAAACACTATAAAACAGTGATGGCGTCTGCCAGGACCGAGTGGGACTGGAACCACTGGCATGATCTTTGTGATGCCCTAAAAGTTAGGGATTCCCGTAAATTCTGGGCCCTTGTTAATAATGGCACAGGGGAACTCAAAAATGCAGTAGAACCCAATATTGCCCCCGAGGTTTGGGAGGCCCATTTCGGGGAACTTTATCAAGATACCAATCCTTGTCCTGTCACAGCTCTGGATGCACCTTGTGGCATACAGGACCGTGAATTGGAACTATCCCTGGGGGAAGTGGAGGCAGCCCTGAAGCAACTATCAGCGGGGAAGGCGCCGGGCCTAGATAGGCTACCTGGGGATTTGTTTAGGCACCATCTGGACATCTGGGGCCCATACCTCCTTATTCTTTTTAATGCCATCTTAGGAGGTATGTCAATCCCCAAGTCGTGGCTGGGGGCAGAGATTGTTCCGATCCACAAGAAGGGATCTACTCTGCTCCCCGCCAACTACAGGCCCATTAGCCTAATAGATGTCCCCCAAAAGCTCTTTGCGCGCCTCATCCTTAATCACCTCCTGGACTGGGTGGAGGAAAATGACATCATGACTCCCCTTCAGGCTGGCTTCAGAAAGAACACGTCGACCATGGATCAGATCTTCCGCCTTCTTCTCCTATATTGGAAGACTGTCACCATAGAGGGTGGAAGACTGTACATGGTCTTCGTGGATCTGAGGTCAGCCTTTGACCTAGTCCCTAGAGGGAAACTTTGGGAGGTTTTGCAGAAGCTAGGAGTGCCCCCACACCTTCTTAGTACTATCATCAGGCTCCACGAGAACAACTATGCCCAAGTAAGGTGTGGGAGGGATGGTAAGCTCTCAGGCAAATTCCCTGTCCTTAGAGGAGTCAGACAGGGCTGTGTCCTGGCGCCAACCCTCTTCTGCCTCTTCATTAACAGTGTCATTCAACATCTTGACACTGTCGAGGACAATGACGCCCCGGTTTTGGCAGGCAGGAGGGTTCCGGCAATCATGTTTGCTGATGACACCCTCCTGCTTTCCAAATCCCCCATGGGGATCCAGAGGATTGTAAATGGTTTTGGCCTTTTCTGTCGGCAACACGGGTTGGAGGTCAACACAGAAAAAACTAAGTTTATGATCTTCAACCCCCCTGCAAGAACCAGACCCAACCCAAAACTGGGGGAAGTTAGTCTTGAGAGGGTCTCGACCTTTGTCTATCTGGGGGTAACATTACAAGAAAACCTGGCCTGGGACTGCCAGATAGCGAGATCAAGGCTGAAGCTATCCCAGCTAGCGGGCGCACTCCTGAAGGTGGCAAATAAATCCACCTTTAAGCCTGTAAGCCCGGCCCTTGAAACCTATAGAACTCAAGCGAAGGCAGCAGCCATGTATGGCAGCGAGCTGTGGGGTTACAAAGCAGGGAAGGCATTGTTAGCGGTGGAAAATACATTCTTGAGACGCCTACTTGCTCTCCCGCAGGGAACGCCACTCCTCCCCCTAAGATTGGATTTGGGCCTACACTCCATCGCTGAAGATCTTCTATCCAAACCCGTGAAGTTCTGGCATCGGATATGGTCCACTGAGGAACTGTATCACTATAGACAGGACCTTATCCATGTACTGAGGCTGAATGGCAGTAACAAAATCCCCTGGCTGCTTTTATTAAATCAGAATTGTCCAGTTTGAACTTGCCAGACCTCTGGGATTATCCAGTTCAGGGTTGTCAAAGGATCACACGCAAAACTCTTGCCCAGCTGTACAAAAACAAAAATCTGGCTGACATGGACAATGCTCATAGTACCGGCACCCTGACGAGTCGTTTTATGGAGTCCAAAAATTCTTACCTCTTTGAACCTTTTATGGATTTTATTTTTCCTCTTTTGGCAAGGAAATTGTTCCTGCAATGGAGGTTTGGCACACTCCCCACCAAAGTATTTACCCACAAATGGCTCACTGGGGGTGACAAATTCTGTCCTTGTTGTAAAACCAAGAACGAAGATGATCTGCACATAATGTTTGTTTGCCACGCATACCAAAATCCCAGGAAGCGTTGGATTGCACCGCTGTGCCGAAACCTGGGTTTTCGGGAATACCTACAAGCATACAGGGTTATGAAAACCAATACCCTGGGACATATTGTCTTTGCGGTATCAAAATTCCTAATGGCAGCTTGGTTAATAAGGAAGAAAATGTCCCCCTGAACTGGTGCCACTGTGTTTCCTTACCTCATGCAGACCTTCTAGCCTTTTTATATGTAAATATTCTCTAATACATGCATTCCATTTTACTGTGTATTTATGTACTGTATTTTATTGCATCTTTTATGGCCCATGTGGCCGAAATAAAGAATTTTTGGAATTGGAATTGGAATTAACAGTGCTCAGCAAGGACAAATCAACCAACCCACTGAAAAAACAGTGATAATGTAATTTCTGACAGCAACCCTATTTCCATCCTCCTAACTTCAGTGTCTGGACCGCCATCCTCCACCCACAGGCACGCAGGTGATAAAGGTCCATCGTCTAGAGAACCATCCCTCATCCTCTATCTTGTGCCATGGTAAACCAAATCATCCAGGAAGGAATCCCCTTGTTTCATTACTCCGACGCGCACACACAGTCCTACTACTGCCTGTGTGCTACACTCATTCGACACACACACACAGGATACAAGAACATGGTTCTGGTTTTTCACAGAACTGCTTTTTCCAAAAGGGGCCATTAGGGCACACACCCATGACACAGATTAATAGGATCGTCCGCTATATTTAATTGCAAAACACAGTATGCTGCCATCCCCACCTTATGCTTTAAACCCAAAACCGGGATCGTTGCCCTATGTTCACTCTGAGGGTCCTCATGGTGCGCCCCTCCAGATCACAGGAGAGGTCCTACTCTTAGCATTGTCACAGACTGGCCTTGGCCTATGCACACACACTAGATGGCGTGACACCAGTTTAAAAAATAAGTTGGGATACCACCTACACATGAAGTCAGGCACTCGGCAGGGTTAAACGCCCATATATAATGCTGGGGACGTTTCCGCCCAAACATATATGCTTTTAAAAGTACAGTGTTCGTTCATTTAAACATCTTTAGTTTAGTGGGATAGTTGGTGTGATTCTCTTCGGTCCCGCATGAACCTGTAACTGTAGAAGATACAGGCATGGGATCTACTACCTTGCATCATCTCATACCTCCTTTTACTATTCCGATCCCCCAAAACAAGCCTTTCTCAACCCTCCCTCTTACTCATACCCCTCCACCTAACATTTACTCATCATCCTCCCCCTTCCTTTTACTCCTCTCAAGCCTCCTCCTACTGCTGTGAGCTCCAAAAGAAACAGAATAATTTTTTTATAAATCCTTCCCATCTATACCTCCACTGTCTTTTTCAATCCAAATAACAGACCAACATGTCCACCACTAAAATTAATTTCATATTTCACTATACCAATTCACCACTAATCCTTCATGGGTTCCGGAGTAGCGTGCTACTCGCCAAAAAGCACTTGACCACCTCATCCAGGATAGCATGTGCTATACAAATGCAAACCTTTTTACCTCTTCAATCCTTTTGCTATCCTTCTCAATCCAAATAACTGACTAACATATCCATCTCTCCAGTTACTTTAATATTTTCACTGTACTAATTCACCACTAATCCTTTATGGGTTCTGGAGTAGCGTGCTACTCGCCGAAAAAGCGATTTGATGCCTCGTCTGTGGTGGTACGTGCAAAATAAATGCAATTACAGTACAATATCTTTTCTCCTCCCACTTGGGCCTAGACCGAGTTCAGTGGCACACCTTTGAGCTCTGTGTATTCTGTGCTGCACTGGTTTGTCACAGCCTGGATTACCACTGCCATTCTTTCCGGGTACTACCTATCATTCTGAATATTCCAGGTGGCTCCTGGCTGCAGCCTCGCTGTGGTAGCATGAATGCCTACTCCGCCATGTCGGTCAGACCTCCATGGCACTGGTATGGAATCTTGGGAACGGTTGCAACTTGTCTAGGCCTCCGATGTTGGTTTGGATTGCTCCCCCTACTGTCTGCTTCGGGGAGGCATTTTCTTTAAAACATCACTACTTTATCCAGCATTTGCAATGCAATAGGTCCCGCATTCACGAGAGTTTAAGCTATTGGCATTGTAAATGACAATCCCTTTTATTTTTCTGTTGCTTTTAAAACAGATAGATAAAAGGCACTGCCATTACAATGCTAATAGGTTAAACTCTCTCAAATGCAAGACCTATAGCATTGCAAAGGCGTGCTATACTTTTTTTTTTTAAAAATGCATTAGGAGAGAGCGTGTCATGTCTGCAACAGCAGGCAGTACAAAGCTATTAGAGAAAATAGTCCTCAGAGGCTGTTATTAAAACCTACAGAGTACCAACACTCGTAGCGGGGGGGTCGCAATGGGCAGTTACAAAAAGAGACAAGGCGGTACTAAGGAGGGACTACTAAGCCTTTTAACCAATGAAAAGCCACAGTGGACAATGACACAAGCCAATAAAAAAATATGGGCGGAGAGTGGGTGGAGCTTAAAGTCCCTACCGCAATACTCCATGCCTCACAGAGCAGGGAATGCGCTGCCCAGGCTCAACCTAAAAATGTCGGGGTTTCCTAGACAAGACTATATGTGTGACTGTTTCCAAGTGGGAATTTTCTGTGCAGTTCATTAATTTTTGTGCATCTGTATTACTTCATAGAACATGGTTAGCTTAGCTCACATTCAATGTGTATTGTATTCTACTCAGTTGCTTTTAGAATTTATTGTACCCCAAATTCTGCTATGCATATTAATTTCTTGTAATTTTATCTGAAAATGAGTAAAAGTTTACCATACGTTACAAATGTTATGTAACAGTCCCCACCAACCCATCGCTCCATCAGCACAAATAATTAGCTTCAGGGAGACATGCATGAGATTAAAGCAGAAAACTAGGCTCAGACAACTGAGGTACAATTCATTATGTTATTACAACAGTTTTGGGTGATTTTTCGTTTCAGTTCTAAGGTGGGGATGTTTCCACACATTTGTTGTTTAGAGACTTAGCGCTGGATCCTGAAGATGCTCGCTTCATAGCCGTCTAGCTGCTCCTTTATGTTCTCATCTCAGTGATTTATGTATTCTCTTTGTATTTTATTTCCCTCAGCCACATGAGTTTGACGAGTGCCGATTTGATATCAGCGTTAATGACAGTGTTTGGTACCTTCGAGCTCAAGACCCTGACCATAGACAGCAATGGATAGATGCTATTGAGCAACACAAGGTAGGGGCTGTGTTGGATTGTTCTGACTTTGTTCAATATGGAATGTAAGCTGGGGCTGGGTGTCTGTGTGCATCTATCCGTCTTCGCTTAGTCTTTTTGTTTATTGTACAAAATCCTTTTTATTGATTTTTAAATGCTATGCCTGAAATAACTTGGAAAAATACACATCATCAAATAAAATAAAAAATTCCGCCTATGCATCCACCTGCCTTTGTGAAACTCGACAAACGTTGTATATACAGGTGTCACATATGTTTACACAGGTATCCATGTTCTATTTATAGTTAGACTGCTTAACTTTTCTATTCAGTACTTTCTGAGTTTTACAAGCAACGTTAAGCGTGCAAGATTTGATAACACCTTAATGTTGTGCCGATTTTGGACTGATTATTTTAGAAGTACTGTATTGGTTTCACCACACTTTCCGAAAAGATGGTTGTTCTCCAGTCCAGCCGGTTTGTTTGTGTCAATCACACAGCTAGAAAATGGCCATTTCTGAACGGTACTGTAACCACAGATTCCTCCTCTTTTGAATACATCTAGACTGCGTCTGAAAATAGAACTGCAGCAGCTCATTTGTGCCAAAAGGTGGTGCCCTTCGAGTCTGTGGTGCCCTTATGCTGTCTCCTGGAGGGATGACATGGTGCCTTATATAGCCACTGGGTGTGAGTGTTTGATTGGTTCAGATGCTCCGTCCATCACCACCCCCTTTTGTACTGCTTTGTCTGCCATAAGTGTGGCAGGGTATGCTCAGACGTGAGTCCCTTGCTCACTTTGCCAATGGATTCAAGCAAGCCTGGCTGAAGACGGCTGAAATGCCAGAAACCGGTCCTAGGAAGCTTGTTTCCGGTCCAGGGAAGGCATGGCTTGGAAGTTCGGGCAGGACTGTTCCCATGAGGCACAGGGTCAGACTGATTTGCATATGGGCATGTCTGAACTGGGGTGGCAGAGTGGGCTAAAGAACGGTGATGGATTAAACCCAGATCTGTTGACGGGGTGTGAGTGTTTGATTGGTTCAGATGCTCCTTCCATCACCACCCCGTTTTGTACTGCATGGTGCCTTATAGAGGTACTGATGCCAGCTCATTTGTTCTGCACTCTTTGTCTCAAATCTGGAACTCTGCTCTCCGTTTTTCTCGGTGTTTTTGCTCACTTACAAATTATTTCTCTTAATAGAACAGTGCACTAGGGATATTTCTTCGGAGGGATGGGCAGGGGACAAAAGGTTTTTAAACCAAGCGGCCCCTACAGGAAGCAAGAATTGTACACAGATTCATTTGAGGTCTACCTTTTGGTATTTAGAATCCAAGTATTACTTAAAGTCCTGCAACAGATCCTTCCTGATGCATCCCAAGGCCGTCGAAGGGGGAGGGGTGGGGGGGGGGCACAAAGTGAAACTGTATCCCGCTGAACACAAGAAGCAGGGTTGATCACGCTCCTGGGGCCGGTTCCGCTATGGTTCCTGGTGACCATCCTCTGGGAATTCCAGAATGAAATCGAAAGATAAGTCGAAACACAAGAAATCCAAGCAGCATTTTACTTTTTCCCACCATTCCTTCTCCAGGGCACAGTGGTGCAAAGAGGTGACTCTGCTGGCATCATCCAATTTCAAACCCATTTGAGACTGGAGCCAATGCATCCCGAATTTTCTGCGCTATCTAGGACTCTTCAGCAGAGTAAGGCCTTCAAAGAGGCAATGCTGCTGCTCTTTGGGACTCTTTCAGGTCCTTCTGAAGTGTATTCTGGCCCATCTAGATCCTTTGGGTTCCCCAGTCTTTATTTCTCCAGCACAACCTTCGCCAGCATCGTCTGATCTTGCTCAACCTTTGCCCAGCATCATGCTGACACCAGGCCATATTGCAAGTCCTTTTCTGTAGATCACACTGATAGCAACTTGTTTTGCGCTGGCTGTGGCTCAGAAGCACCAGGTCCAGGTCTGTCCCTGACTTCAGATTCAGAACAGACTTCAGCTAGATTTGCATGTTGCACCATGAGATCATAAAGCCCAAACCGTTGTCCACCCCAGTCCCTCTGCCTTGACATGTATATTGCAGACAGGTGGCTGGCTCTGATAACATCTTGTGTCTTGAACATGTTTGCAGAAGATGATGATGATGATGATGAGGTGGAACATTTGCTGCCCCATCATTGTAATGATGTAGGGCTAGCTATATCTTTTGATTTGGACTCTCCCCGGAGCACTCTACTGAGAAGATACCCTCTTTTATAATGGGGTTTCACAGGCTAGCGGAGGTCCTGGAGTTGACGTCAACTAAGGCAAATTGCTCACTGAAATTTCACAGCAAGGTCTTTCCACTTCTGTACATTTGCTGCTTTTTAATTAGGCCATTATGGAGGCTTTCGTGGTGGCTTGGCCCAAGCTTTTTTCAGCATCACTGGTGAGCCATCCAATTGTAAGCCGCCCATAGGGTTGACTGTGGGAATCCATCCCTCTTGACACAGCTTCTAATATGTGAGCGCATAGTTGTTTAGGCGTTAGTCAGTACAGTAAACTCCAGTTCCTTCTGCAAGGTGTCCCCAGACATGGAATCAAAACACATTAATGGTTTTGGTTTAAAGGTGTTCTCCTCCAGTTTATCAACTACATTCCAGAATGCCAAGGAATGTTACACATATACTCTCTGGGGCATGGTGAACCAGAGTTGTCCACTCCCCGGGAAGAGTTTTGCACTACTTTTGCACCGACTGTGCATGATGACAAGGATGCGGTAAGTATACCCTACAAACTGTTCTGGACACCACAGGCTATTGATGGTGATATGGGCATCAGTCTTATGGTTTGATAACGTGTCCGAATGTGTACCGCTGGCTTTTCAGGGTCACTCAGGTGTCACTGATGAACATGCTGTTTGATGACTTCATAGAACAAGAACAGTGGTCCTTGGGTTTTATTTAGGTATCAAAAAAGGCTATTTACTCAAACACTTGTAATTCATGTACCTATTTTAGACAATGTATTCCTTTTGAATCTTTGGATAGGTGTTTGTTGAATAGAATGATGCAGATAGTTGGTGCGTTGCTCATAGGTGATATGAACAGTAAAATGATATACATTGTGGGTGTGTGTGTATATAAGTGTACAAAATCCAGGGCAGGTTCAGTTTTCTGTGTTGAAGTAAACAAATTGGATAATCCCTAAGAAGGTGTTGAAGTTTTTCTGTGATTAGTTCTGGGATCGGTGGGTGGGAAGTCACCTGAATGAAGTGGAGATCCTAGAACTCTGATCTCAGGTGGAACTTCTCACCACATCAACCTTATGGAGCTGCGCACAATCAATCTGGCCCTCGAGGTCACTCTACCATCTATCTAGGATAGCTCTATTCAAGTTCTGTGGTCCCAGGCTGAGGCTGTGGATGGACCTGCACCGACTATCTCTTGGACCCCTCCACATCGGAGCAAACTAACTATTTAGGCAACTTGCTGACCACAAGTGGCATCTGCCCCCTTTGATGGTTGTAGGTGTTTTTGTCCACTTTGGCATGCCTTTGGTAGATTTTTTTGCTACTGCAGAGCATTTGCAGTGTCATGCCGTTTGTGCCCTAGCGCTTCTTCTCTCTGAAAAATTAATTTCACCTTCAGTGGGCATTCTCCCCTCTGCCCCCAAATTCTAAAGAAAGCCAGGAGTGACCAACCACAGCTTATGCTAGTAGTTCCAGCCTGGGTGAGAAGAGTCTGCTGAAACTAAACATTTGCCCTTCACTTCGACTGACTCTCTTGAAAGATCTGTTGAACCAACAGGCCAAAGTTATGCACACTAGCTTCCACAGTCTACACCTACATTTGTGAAGATTGAGTGATCCAGCTGAATGGTTTTGAGCTTCTATTGGAGGTGGTGGATGTTATGTTGGATGCTCGTCCACCAAGTTTATCTATTCTGGCTATTTGGTAAGAGAGTGGCTCGATGTGAAGACTAACATGTTGACCCTCTTCAGTCTAGGCTATTTGATGTTCTTATGTTTGTTTTGTTCCTGGCTCATAATCTTACTGCTCCATTCAAGTGAATGTAGTGTCATCTCATACACATGCATTTGGTTTTAAAATTGTGTGCGCAAGGCATGTGAAAATGAGTAAGGAGGAAATGTGGGAATGGTTAGACAACTACCCTGTAATTAAATCTCAACTATAGTACTCCACTTTTAATGACTACCTGATTGCGTGTGGTGTGCGTAAATAGTGATGGGGTACAACTAATAACCGGTTTATCAGGAGCGTTCATGGAGGAAGGAATATTGTCAGAATGAAAAGGTCAAATACGAAGAATTGCTTGTACCTTGTAAGAGCCTATTGAAAATAGCCAAAACAAAATTATTTTCTGAAAGTATATGGTCAGCAAAAAACTCAAAGAGCTCTTTAAAACAGTTAAATCGTTGTTAAAATGGAATAATCGTAGTTCTTTTAGTGCAGACGAATCCTTTTGTAATAAGCTAGCAGTCTTTTTTTAGTCTAAAGTCAAAGCCATTTTTCAAAATTTCTCACCCCATTCAAATATGTTAAGTATAGGTGATTATTCAACCTATCTGTAGTAAGTAATGAAGCTTCACAGAAGATAGTTGTTTGAATAAGTATTAAGTATTTATTCAGTAGGTTGCGCCGGGTAGACATGTGTGGCTGTCCCTCTGGCTGGTCCGTCTGCAACTGCCACAACACAGAACCTACAAACCGTCTAGGAATGTGGAATGCACCAACAGAGCATTCCACACTCTATAGCTAACCTAGATAGTTACAACATATCTTCTTCCCTTAAATAAACAAAAGATGTAAGACAAAAAATGTTAAACAATTCTTAACCAAAATCAGGTACGGTACAATTAGGATGAATCAGGTTTTTCTTTTCTTAACAATTGAACACTGAATATCTCATCAACATACTTAACTTTGACAAAGAATAAATCATTGAATGAAAAAAAAAAAAGTTAATTATTTGCATATATAATCCTTTAGATATTCTGGGGGACAACGGTTTCTATGATGTCTTACCTCCCGAGCAGCTTGGTGTACCTGAGAACCTGAAGAAGGAGCATCACCTCCTCCCTGAACAATTCTTTGAGGAACAGAATTCTCCTGAGAATTGTAAATGAGGTCATTGTCGGTCATAGATAAAAATGTATTATCTATAAAGTTATCACCACTATTGTTCTCAAGTACAACATCTGTATTTACATCACCTTTCTGGTATAAAGCTACTCTTTTATAATTGCATTTTTCGCCATTGTCCAGAACCACACAATATGGTAAGGTAAGTTTGACTCTAAAAGGGCCAAAATATTTTCTAAAAGAAGATTCTGTTCTACCTGAAGGTATCTTTACTAAGTCTCCCGAACAAATTCTCTTACAAGACTGTTTTTTATGGTTCACACTTCCACGTTGCACGACCTGGGTAGTGTTGGTAGGAATTACTTCTTTTGTAACAATGTCTTTAATCCAAGTGGGGACCAACTTCGTGTTAGGTGGTCTCTCACGCATCATCTCAAATGGTGTTCTATTAGTGACACTATGTACACTAGAGCGTTATTTCCATACCATCTCTGATACCATTGAGTCTACTTCTTCACCACTGGAGATAGCCATTTGGATCACCCCTTTGATCATTCGGTTAGCCCTTTCCACAATTCCATTTCCTTGTGGATTGTATAGGGAAGTACGGCTGTGTCTAATGCCACAAGTAGACAAAAAGTTCTTAATTTCAAGAGAAGTTAGTTGACTACCATTATCAGTTAACAATACTGAGGGTATGCCTTCATCTATCCAAATATTCCTTATAGCCTTGATGGTTGTTGCAGTTGTAATATCTTTTTTTTTTTATTTTTTTTTTATTGGGCAAGACATTTATTGCACATTGTCACAAAAAGATAATACAATCAATATCGCCTACAACCTGAAAAGGCCGGCTATGTATAGTACGCAGGATCAACTCAGAGATTTAGTCATACACAGCCCATCAGCCGACAACCATAGGTCCGGCGGCGCTTGCTCGGTATCGATGTAGTCTCGGTTTCCATAGACAATGCATCCGCATAGTATATACGCCAGATCAGTCTCACAGTTTCAGTATTTTTTAACCAAAGCCTCCATAACCTAGGGAGGATGATGCCAACAACTAAGAAATAACCCCTTACAAAACTCAAAGCACTGTGTCACTACATTCTCCCTCCCTCATCGCTCCGCCAATAGTATCCCAGAGTGGCAAACATCTCGTGGCAGTTGAGCGCTCAGCACGCGTCATTGACAGTGGCCACGGACACCAGGTACTGTTGAAATGGTTCCCAGAAGTCTCTGGGGCGGGACCCCATAGGCAACTCTTCCTCATACGTGACCAAAGTGTCTCTACAATAGGCCAAGTCCTCCAGCCAATTTTTTATTGTAGGTTTCCGCTTACTGTTCCAATGTAAGGATATTCTCCTCTTTGCCATCAGTAGTGCAATCACACAAAGTTTACGTCGTCCCGCCCTCAATTGTGGCACTAACCCCAGGAGACATACCTTAGCTGTACACGGCAATTCTGCCCCCAGTATAGTGTTAAGCGTCCGTACCACCCGATCCCAGTATTGTGCCACCGCATCGCAGTGCCATGCCAAGTGAATGAAATCTGCATGCCCCTGTCCGCACCTAGCGCAGTTAGAGTTGTCTCTCAGACCGTACCTGTGTAGCCTTGCAGGCGTGTAATACATGTGGTGCAAATATTTGTAGTGAATCAGTCTAAGATTCCCGTTAGGTGTCAGCATCCCCGTTAGAATGCAGGTGGCCTCCCATTCCTCCTCCGTGAGGTCATCCCCCAGTGCAGCGTTCCATTTCTGCCTGGCTCTGGTAGTGTTACCCCCATTACTAGCTTGCGCACTGCGGTATAGTCGGGACACCAAGTGTGATGCTGAGGGGGTGTTTAGCACAAGTGTCAGTGGTGCGAGCGCCTGTGGTTCCACCGGGAAAGTCACAAAATGCTCCCTCATCGCCCTCTGTAATCGGTAATAGTTGAAACTGAATAACAGTGTCGGATTCTGAATGTATGTCAGTTGGTCCAGTGGCACAAACATCCCATCTTTATATAAATCCCCTAGGGTGTCTATGCCAGCACGTTTAAGGAGGTCCATCCCCACCTGCTCCTGTGTGACAGATAGTGCCGGATGGTGTGCTAATGGGAGTGTTGGTGCGTAGATTGGTGTGCAGTGCGCCATCCTACTCAGTGTCCTCCATGCTTCTATTGTGGTGTTTACTGGGTTGATGTCATGATCGTGCAACCTGGGACGTTTGTGTGTTAATATACTTGTTAGTGGGATGGGGTCAGCGTCTCCGCGTTCCACTGCCACGTGCGTTAAAAAAGGAATCTCATGGAACCAATAGTGCGCGAATTGCGCCTGGGCGCACTGGTAGTATAGGTAAATATCTGGCACCCTGAAGCCCCCTTTAGCGTATGGGAGAGTCAGAGTTTGCAGGTCCAATCTGGCCTGCTTCCCCGCCCATATTAAGGATAGCATGAGGGATTTGATGTTGCGAAACACCTCGGCCGGTGGCTTAATAGGGATATTATTGAAGAGATATAAGAATTTGGGCAGGAGCACCATTTTCACAATGGCAAGTCTGTCAGCCAGTGAGAGCGGCAGTCCAATCCATCTTTGGACCTTATCTGCTAGCGTGGAGACAGTCCTTCCGTAGTTGGTGCGAATGACCAACTCCGGGTCTCTGTGGAACCAAACGCCTAAATATTTCGTCGGTTCCTCCTGCCATTCCAGGGGGTAGTCCAGCGCAGTGGGCCGGGTTCCGTCCGTCAGCGGGAGTATGAGGGATTTGCCCCAATTGATGTGCAGGCCCGAATATTGGCCGAATTTAATGTATTCCCTGAGCAGTGGGTTTAGATTCGTCTCAGGGTTTTTTACGTACAGGACCATGTCATCGGCATATAAGGCTATGTGTATGGGTCGCGTAGGCAACTGAATAGCAGAATAGTGGTGGTGTTGTCGTATCTTACAAGCCAAGGGTTCCAGTATAAGGGCGAACAGCATTGGCGATAGAGGACACCCTTGTCTAGTGCCTCGCTCGATGGGTATAGGGGACGACAGATGCTTGTTTACCCGTATGCGGGCCGACAAGCCCGAGTATAGCATTGTGATCCATCCGATGAATAACGGGGGGAACCCCATCCGGATCAGGACTGCGTGGAGGAACGGCCAGTCAATCGTGTCGAATGCCTTAGCCGCATCCAACAAGACAGCAACCGCTTTGATGTCCGGGGCCAAATAGTGTGCCAGTGCAAATAGAGTACGAGTGTTGTGCGTGGTCGATCGGTCCGGAATGAAACCAGCCTGGTCAGGTCTAATTAACATCGGCATTAGTGGTTTCAGTCGGTCTGCTAGGATGCTAGCCAATATCTTGGTGTCTATGTTTATCAAGGAGATGGGGCGGTAAGAGTCGCAGTATTCTTCGTCTTTGCCCGGTTTCAGCAGAGCGATGATCAGCGCCTCTCTCATGGACGGTGGCAGTGTTTGGGCCTCATGTGCGGACTCGTATAGATTCATCAGGTGGGGTGCTAGCGTGTCTGCATATGTTTTATAGAATTCTATGACGAAGCCGTCTGGGCCCGGCGCTTTGCCATTGGGGAGTCGTTTGATAGTGTCTATGATTTCTCGTGTCGTGAGAGGCCTAGCTAAATATTCCCTGTGGCCGTCAGCCAGCCAGGCGATTTCAACGTCAGCCATGTATTCCAATAGTTCCTCCCGAGATAATTGAGCTCTGGCCTCATACAGTTTCCCGTAGGTGTCTCTGAATTCTCCCAAAATGGTCGGCATGTCATGTGCACGAGTACCCTGTTTGGTATGTATAGTCGCTATATGCTGTGGCGCCCTCCCCGAGCAGATCTTTTCTGCTAGGGCCCTGCCCGGTCTGCCTCCTTCCCCATATCTCCTAGCCGTCGTTCTCTTGAATATGTATGTAAGTTCGTCATCAGCAAATGTGTTGTATTCCAATAGTAGTGTCTGAATGTCACTTAGCAGTGCCGTGTCTCCAGTGTTTGTGTATCTCTGTTCTAGGTCTTGAAGCATCTCCTCCCTTCTTTTTAGTTGGTGACAAATATCTTTTAATATGCCAGCGGACGTGCTGATGCACACGCCCCGTATAGTCGCTTTAAATGCTTCCCACAAGAGGCACGGGTCCTCCGTGGTGGGGGCATTCAATTCAAAGTAGTCGGTGATCGCTTTTTGGACTGTGTCAACATACAGCGGGTCGCGCAGGGCCTGTGCGTTAAAGCGCCAGGTGTAGGGAGGTGGGGCATAGTGTGGGATCCGTAACCTCAAAAGCACAGGGCCGTGATCCGATAGTGTTCTCGGGAGATGTGTTATCTGCTCCACCCATGCAAGGACGTCCTGAGTAGCCAGCCAAAAATCTAATCTGGACCAGCTTCTATTTGCAGCGTTTATGTGCGTGGCAACCTGTTCCCCCGGGTGTAGTAGCCGCCACAGGTCGCTTACATGTAAATTAGACATAGCGTCTAGCAGCATTCCCCTCGCCTTGGTATGTTGCTCAGGTGTGTGTCGCTCTGTCGAGCCCATCTTTGAGTGTCACGTTAAAGTCCCCCCCCCAAATGACATTGTCCGCTTGTATATCCGCCACAGTGTGCCATAACCGTTCAAAAAAACCCGCATCATCCACATTCGGACCATACACATTTACAAGGGCTAGCTTCTGGTGTCTCGTCTCGCCTGCCACTATAACATATCGCCCTCCTGCGTCCGTGTACGTGTCTGTAATTTTGAAGTGTGTGCCTTTCTTGATCAAGATACTGACGCCTCGGGAGTACGTCGAGTAACATGCGCCTGTGGCGGATTCCGCCCATTTTGAGCCCAGCCTGGATGTGGAATTGGGTGCCATGTGTGTTTCTTGGAGAAAAGCCACATCTACCTGAAGTCTGTCAAAGTATGCAAACATCTGCCGTTTCTTTTTCGGATTTCCCAGCCCCCTGACATTCCATGTGATGAAATTTAGTGTGTCAGAGCGTGCCATTAGTACGTGGTCAGGTAAAATTGTGTATCGTGTGATCTATGCGGCCACCTGTGGAACAGCTCATTTTCATCATACATAATACAGGCAATAAAAGAGGTCGCAATGCTTCTCAGACACAGTGCAAACATATTAACTCTACCCAGCTTCCCCATCCCCCCACCTCCCACTTTAGCGCCCAAACTGTGCCAAAGCCATCCCCCCCCAAATTTCAGAACTATGAATAAACTTGTTGTGGGGAACACCCTCCTGGGGGTGCCGCCTGAAGCACACATCTCCACCCACATAGTGGATGTGGACGAGCGCGATGTCAAGATAATATTAGCGTCAATAATCACCCCCTAGGCCCCTCATCCCGCCCCCAATCCCCCGCAAGAGCAACCTGAGCAGCGTCATTCCCTCCATGTCCCTCCGAGGTTTCAAGACCCATGCAGGCAGTGTCCCACATCTTCGTAGTTAGTGTCTCAGGGTATCACAGTGATAGAGCGGTCAGTACAGCCAGCCGGCCGCATGTCTTTGATCAGGTGAGACCCATAGTACTTGGCCGGGTTCTGCAACAACACTCCCCAGGTGTACTCACTGCGCTATTGCCGATGGCGTCTTCCTTCCAGAACTCGTCAGCACCGACAACATCAGTCCCGTGGGTCTCAACAAGCGGCTGCACGTTGTCAAAAATGTCCGTCGCCCGCTGCCAGTGTCTAGAAAGTACTCCAAGGACGCGGACATGTCAGCCATTTTGTCATCAGTCGTTGTCGCTCATTCTGGCCGCAGTCTCCTGAGTCTTCCGGCGTTTGGTGAGGTTCTTGACATAATCCTGCGCCGCCTGAACCGTCGTGAGAATTACCGGCTTGCCATCCGTTAGGATTTTAAGTTTTGCTGGGTACAGCATCGCGTATCCAATGTCCAGCTCCCGAAGTTTCTTCTTCACTGGAGCAAATTCCTTCCTTGCCTGCTGCACCGCCATGGTGTGGTCTGGGTAGAATTCCAGTGAATTACCCTGGTGGGTAATGGCGCCTTTTTCTCTCGCCATACGTAGTACGGCGTCCCTGTCCCTGTAGTTGAGCATTCGGGCGATGATTATCCGAGGCGTAGCCCCCGGTTTTGGAGTGGGGGCCAGGGAGCGATGCGCCCGTTCGACCAGGAAGACGGCAGAGAAGCTTTCAGCCCCGAAGATATCCTTCAGCATGTTCTCAACGTACGTCTCCATTCTGCCCGTGTTGGTGGATTCCGGCAGGCCCGAGATGCGTACGTTGTTGCGGCGAGACCTCGCTTCTTGGTCCTCCACCTTCGCCTTCAGGGTGTCCAGGGTCTTTGCAATGGCGCCGTGCGTTTTCGCTATGTCTCTGGAGTGGTCCTCCACCGAGGAGATCCTCTGCTCCGCCTCCACTAGCCTCTCGTCGTGGTTTTCCAGCTTGTTTGATAACGAGTCCACCCTCGCCATGACGCTGTCCATTTTGTTATTCATATCGTGCAAGCTCTGTTGGATAGCCCTTAATACTGCCTCCATGCCGGCGCCGTCCCCTAGAACCTGGTCTCCGTCAGTGTCCTGAGCAGCTCCCGTTTTCGCCGTTTGCTTTTTCGCCTCGAAAGGCAGTTTCGTCTGCTGTCTATCGGGCTTCCCCATGGAGCCCGTGGGTGCGGCTGGGCTAGCGACTATCGGGCTCGTTGGGGCTGCTGGTTTGGTCGTCGTCCGTGTGCGTCGCACTATCGCTCCAGCCGTCCCCCGCGCTGGGGATCTATTCATTTGAATGGCCACGTAGTTACATATTGGCCCAGGGTAGCGTCCGGCGTTTCACAGGCGTGTCTCTTGATGGTGGATTTGCTTAGGGGACTGCGTTGCTCTTCTTGTAGCACCCTGTCCGAGTGAGGCGGACCCGTGCGTGAGGGCAGGTCCGGTTTGCGCCGTCTGGAGCGGCGCGCAGCAGTGTCGGGAAGCCTCGCGCCACCTCACCTCTGCCAGCGAGCTCCCAGTTGCCTGTCTCCCCCGCTCACCTCCTCAGCCGCGCTGTGTAGCCTTCCCGTACCTGTTCACTCGCCGGCGCAGGAGAACAGGGAGCCGGCAATGCCTGGGGCAGAGTCACCAGTCCTGCGCTCCACCGCCGCCGCCATTTTGGCCGCCGTGGAACGCACAGCGCCTGTTCAATGTTCCGTTCATTATATAGGCATTTCATATCGGAATGACGCCGGTTCCCGTTTCTTACTGTTTGTGCGCCGGGATGGGGAGAGTCCTGTGGTCATCTGAGGGCGGCAGCGTTCAGTTTCAGCTGCGGTCGGCACATCCGCGCGCCGCCATCTTGTCCAGCCTCCCAGCGCCGGGAGGTTTTTCGCAGTTTCCTTCGGCGTGCTGCATAAGTGCTGGCCAGCGTCAACTCATTGCAGAGTCGGATCTTTCAGTCGTCCTTTCCGGTGTTTTGTACAGGAATCAGGGTGGGTTTGGGGCCAAGGGGTCCGTGGAAGCGCGCCCGTCCGGCGGAGCTGACTTAGCAGTCAGCCATTCCGCAGTGCGCCCTCTAGCGCCCCCGCAGTTGTAATATCTTTAGTAAATTTGATCACCAACCATCTTGTGTGAACATCAACAAAGACAATTCCAAACCGTGAACTTTCTTTAAGACAGTTCATTGGGCCAATGAAGTCCATACACACAGTGTGCCATGGTAACCCTGGATCAGTAATGTGACCAGAAGATGCTTGTAAACCAGTTTTCAAACGTTAATCACTTTGTTTGCAAACTTCACAATTTGTCACATACAAGATTACCTCAGTATCCGTACCTGGCCACCACCAGTTCGTTCTCATTCTTTGTTTAGTGCGAGTCTGACCCAAATGTCCTTCGTGGGCTAGTTTGATCAATTTTTCTCTCAAAGAAATCGGAGGAATAAACATATCCCATCTCATGATAACTATATCCTCTCACACTGATAGTTCGTCTAACATCTTAACAAATGGTCTATTAGTGATGGAGGCAGTGCTTTCTCTTTTACAACCTTTCTTTATCAATTCTTTAAGTTCTAGCATAGAATTGTCATTTGACATAGCATAGACCCATTCATTTGTAGTTATAGCTTGAGGTTCACACACACTCAAAACGTCTTGTAGGGGAGGCGCTAGGGGGCGCACAGCGGAATGGCTGCCTGAGCTGCAGCTCCGCCGGGCGATCACACGCGATGTGATTCATTGCCGCTGTAACCCCACCAACCCAAGTTTCACGACCCGCTACCTGTGTAGGAAGATGAGGGGCTTGAGCGGACCTGGTCAGTTGTGGTCTCTGCCCCCGTATTGAGTGAAAACGCCGTGATGCCCGCGGAGTGAGTCGGACTGCCTGACAAGATGGCCGACGGCGGACCCTGCGCACATACGGTAGCTTAGGCGGAGGACTGCCCGGATGACCCAGCGAGCACAAATCGGGGGTAAGCGCCTGCTGCCTGGCACAGAGTGTATGATTTACGCTGCTCTCGCCCCTGTACAGCGTGGGCTTAGTCCTTCAACACCCCGCCTGAATGCCTGACAATATGGCGGCGCCTATTGCCGAGATGGCGGACACTGCAAAATCGCGCCGGTGAACGAGTACTAGACTGTATGGTGCCGACTGGTCGGAGGTTTGGCGGGAGAGACGGCTGGAAATAATATTGCTGGGCGAGAGGGACTGGGAGCGACCTGCCACCGGCGACCTGAAGCCTACCTACTGGCTACCCGGGGGAGGGAATTCCGGAGCTGCCAGGGGGCATCGGGTGAAAGAGCTCACACGGCTGTGGCAAATTATAGCGGTGAGGCCCCACTGCGGACACAGGCGTGTCCATCCGCCCTACTTCCTGAAGCTCCTGGCGTGAACTGGCCACGTCCCACGCGTCTCCCGCACGCCCTGAAGTGTGACCACTGGTGGTGGCCGTATCGTGAGGAAAGTTAACGTCAGGTGCAACTGCTGGGCCCCGCTGCCAAGACAACACGGCGACGACGGTCAGGGTAACGAGGGCGTCTGGACCCACCTTGCGGAAAGTACATTCACCGACCGCCACAATGGGGAAGCCAGACAAGCAGCAACCAAAACTTACCTTTGACAACAGGAAGGCGACGAAACCTGCAGAGGATATGGCGGAGGCCGGCGGTTCTTCAGACTCACCGTCAACTAATAACATAGAAAAGATTCTGATGGCAATTCAATCGAACCTGCAAGATATAAATGGTAAGCTTGACAATCTTACGTGCAGGATGGATGGCATGGCTGCACGGCAAGAAAAACATGGAGAGCGATTGGATGAAGCGGAAACGAGAATATCGGCGGTTGAGGATGAAGCGCGGACGTCTACCACTAAATGCGCGGGAATGGAACGAATATTGGAGGTGATAAAAGCGAAGGAGGAGGATTTGGAAGCGCGCTCGAGGCGTAATAACGTGCGCATCACGGGCCTGCCAGAAACGACCAACACGGGGCGGATGGAGCATTACATCGAGGGCTTATGCAAAGATATCTTTGGTGTGGAGGCGCTGTCGCAGATCTTCATTGTCGAAAGAGCCCACCGGACTTTGGGCCCCAAACCACCAACTGGTGCTACGCCTAGGCCGGTGGTGGCGCGGATCCTCAATTATCGAGACAGGGACACGATCCTCAGGCTAGCAAGGGAGAAGGGCAAAATCACCCATCAAGGCAACACTCTGGAGTTTTACCCTGATCACACAGTCGCTGTACAACAGGCGCGTAAGGAATACGCCGCAGTGAAGGCTAAGCTAAGAGAGTTGAACATTGGCTACTCCATGTTATATCCTGCCCGACTCCGAGTGGTGTGGAAGGAGAAGACGACCATACTGGCGACGCCCAAAGTGGCCTTTGAATTTCTTAAGAGGATACAGCGGGAGGCAAGGTCAGAGTCCCAGAACGATCAGAACGGAGACTTGGAATGATATTGGTGGTGGTGTTCCGCGTTGTGCAGCGTTGAGTGTTGCAGTGCAGTTGACTACAGTGGGCTACTACATGGCCGTATCCGGCTGTACTGAGCGGCACCGGCCGATACAAGACTCCTAGAGGTGAGAGGTTGGCGCTTTGATTCAACACTGGGCATTGAAGGGGAGGGGAGGTGTGAGGATGACGAGGGCCGTAATGTACTCCTGGCCTGAAATGTAACAGATATCCATGTATGGCCCTTGCTGCTGCACACTCCCCGCCGGATCACTACTCACGCAGCCACGTTAGACTGTCACTCTTGCTGCTTCTAGGGGCGGTGGATCAGGATCTTTTCACGTGGGTATGCTCATAGACCCGCTGAACTGGAGTGCGGAGGAGAAGAAGGCGGCAGGCAATTGACACTGGGGTACATATCAGGTAGAGCTTTAGAGACTAGCAGAGATGTGATCGTCCATGCCCGCCGCTACTATCCCAACAGCGTGTGTCGGAGGGTGGCCGGGTACGAGACAGACTGTTGACCGGTTGACCTGCGACTAGTTTCTACCACATACATCTGATTAATGTAAGGGGCGGTTGTGTTTCCTATATAACTGCGCTAATGCTTGAACTCATGTGAGGAGTGGTATTGGGGAAGTGGGGACTGTGGATTAATGGACACATATATTGCGAACATGTTCATACTTTTCTAGTATCGCCTGCACCCGTCCGTCGGGTGAAGGGATGTGCTCCTGGCGGACCTCCATGAGGGTAATACCCAAAACAAGTTCTTAGTGTGAGCACTGAGTTGTGAGTTATGAGGTTGAGGGAATTGTGCTCTGAAGGGGTATGGCTTCGGCAGGTTGGGGATGCTGGAGTGGGTGGGACTTGGGGTGGGGGGATGTTTGCCTGTTTACAAAGACCGAAGACATTACAAATGTACACATTATTGGATTCTACACGACGAGAGTTTGTCATTGCGACTTATGATCACAGTGATGGGTGGGGACGGGTTCCGGGCATGACCCTTGTGTATGACGGTATGAGTGGTATTGCATTACTTACGAGCACCAGGTTCTGGAAGTGAACGCAGAGTTGGCCTGAACGTTCTTACTTGGAACATACGCGGATTCTCACGCCCGCAGAAAATTAGACAGGTATTCACTAGCCTTACCAGATGGAACATCGATATAGCATTCCTGCAAGAATCACACCTTGCACCGCACACTCACGCCACATTGGGGTCGAGATGGGCGGGGAGGGTCTACAGGGCATCGTACTCATCTTACTCCCGGGGGGTGCTCATATTGATTAAGAAAGGGATCGACTTTGAGGAAAAGCATGTAACACAGGACCCAGCTGGCAGGTACGTGCTGGTGTCAGGTACACTGAGAGGACAACATATCACACTCCTTAATGTATATGGCCCGAATACTGATGCGCCGGAATTTTATCGAGAAGTTTGGGGACACCTGCAGAAACACACTACCACACACATATTATGCGGGGGGGACTGGAACGTGACATTACGGGATGGACTGGATCGCTCCTCACAATCAGTGGAACAACACAAACAATCTAGATTAATGGTGGGTCTCATGATGGAGGATCTGGCCTTAGCTGATCTCTGGCGATTACAACACAATGACGCACCTGGCGCTACACACATCACTGCATCTCACAATAGTTGGTCCAGGCTGGACTACTGGCTGGGTTCCAAAGACATGGCTCTGTGGGTTCGCACGTTGCAAGTGCTGCCGCGCACATTATCGGACCACAACCCGGTGCTGTTGCAGTTGGACATTCCACATTATGAACCCACCCCATTTCAATGGCGTTTTAACTCCCAGGCCCTCGCAGACCCAATATATGTTGACACCTTGACAAAAGCGATTAAAGACTACTTCGCTATTAACGCTCAGACTACTGAGGACCCATGTCTCCTCTGGGAAGCCTTTAAGGCCACGATTAGAGGTGTCTGCATTAGCACTACCATTGGAGTACTCAAGGACATTAGGGGCCAGATTCGCCGCTGCGAAAGTCAAATGAGGGACTTGGAACTACAATACGAAACGACGCAGGACATCTTATTGTTACCCAAGTTGCGCGACTTACACACCGAACATGCTGACTTTTTAACATCGGAAATTAAATACTTAGATCGCAAGCATGTGGCTAGGGCCTTTGGAGAGGGGGGTAGACCAGGGAGTGTACTGGCACGGAAAATATGTGAAGGTCGGGGACAGTCAGCGATACTACGAGTTCAATCTAGGGAGGGGGTATTACAAACACACTCCACTGACATATTGAAATGTTTTGTGGACTCCTATAGCACTCTATATCAATCTCAACAGACAGCGGCCGAGGAAGAAACATATGATTACTTGCATGATGTGGCAATTGGCTGGCTTTCAGACGCCCAAAGGGAATATTTAGCGCGGCCGATTACTGTGGAACAGGTCACCGAGGTGATCGCATCACTCCCAAACGGAAAGGCACCGGGCCCTGATGGGTATACATCCGAATTCTATAAGAAGTTTGTAGATATCATCGCCCCCTATCTGGTGGACATGTATGGTACATCATTTGAGAAATCACTGCTCCCCCCCACACTGCGGGAAGCAATGGTCATTGCACTCCTAAAACCATCCAAGGATCCAGAGCACTGCGATTCCTATAGACCCCTGTCCCCTAATCAACGTAGACTCGAAGATAATAGCTAAACTGTTGGCTGTCAGGCTATCCCCTTTGATGACTCGACTGGTCCTTCCGGACCAAGCCGGGTTTGTACCCACCAGGTCAACCTCGCATAATACCAGATCCCTATTTGCATTGGCGCACTACCTGAAGCCCTCGGTTAGGGCGGTGGCTGTGATGCTTGACGCTGCTAAAGCGTTTGATTCTATTGAATGGCGTTATATGCTGGCTGTCCTCAATAGGATGGGTTTCCCAAAAAGGTATGTCCAGTGGATCTCCTTGCTATATACTCAACCATGTGCAAGGGTCCGGGTCAATGGCTATGTCTCAGCTCCGTTTGACATTGGGCGAGGAACGAGGCAGGGCTGCCCCCTGTCACCCCTGCTATTTGCACTGGCGTTAGAGCCACTAGCTTGCATAGTGAGACAAAATTACAAGGAATCGGCGTTACAGTTTGTGGCTAGGCCACTACACATATCGCTCTACGCAGACGATATGCTACTGTACGTGCGCGATCCAGAAGTGCATCTAAACCCGCTGCTCAGAGAGTACATCCGATTTGGGGGACACTCGGGATTAGCGATTAATTGGTCCAAATCCTCAATCATACCTCCCACTGACACCACTAATCCCTTTGAGGTTGATTACCCGCTTGAGTGGCAGCAGGATCCGATTCGCTATCTGGGGGTCATGTTTCACAGAGATCCGGACGAAGTCATGCGAGCTAACTATGGGGTGGTACTTTCCAAACTGGACGAGAAGGTCCGTCGGTGGATCCACTTACCTCTATCGCTAGCTGATCGAATAGCGATCGTCAAAATGAACGTTTTACCAAAGTTACTATATCTTTTTAATAACATACCCATCACACCAACACGAGAGGTCTTCCGCCATATAAAGTCACTGGTACTAACCCTGATATGGGCGGGTAAACAAGCTCGCATTGATTTACAGACACTGACGCTCCCGATTGCCAAGGGCGGCTTCGGGGTGCCGGATTTCCTACTATATTACCTCTGTGCCCAGGCACAGTATGCAGCATACTGGTACCACGAAGTCCCCTATCTTACTCACGCGGCTATTGAGGAGGGAGATGCCCACCCTATCCCACTATCCGCGATATTGTCGCACACCAGACCACCACTGCATGCGAAGGATATCAACACTGTCAACACCACGATTAAAGCGTGGAATAAGCTAGGGCAGTTGGCTCACAAAACCCCGTTATATGCACCGGACATGCCATTGCAATATCATCAGGCGCTGTCAGTCACTAGCGAACCAGTGGGGATGTCTTTGCTGACTAGAGCTGGGATTGACAAGATGGGAGACGTGTTTCATGGAGGCACATTTCAGGACATAGGCCAATTGAGTTATATCCAAAACCAGACTCCTATGTTTAGATTCACATATTATAGATTAACGAGGGCATTGAGGGAGCATTACCCGTCCTTCCCTGCGGAACCGGAAAGCCTGGCACCCCTGCAGATGCTGATCACTACAAGGGATCTGTCACACTTGGTGTCCAGACTGTACACTGCTGCACAATCAGAAATAGCGGACCACACACTTAAGGCTAAGGGGCGGTGGGATGTGCTACTAGATACTCCACTAACAGATGAGGAATGGCACAGCTCCTGCGCGCTGACGCAGATACTGACACCGAATGGGAATCTGAGAATTATTCATTTCAAGTTCATCCATCAGGCCTACTACACACCGACGAAACTGCGTAGATTTGGGTTGCAGGAGGAGGACAAATGCAAGCGTTGTGGCAGGGAGGGAGCGGATTTTGTGCATCTGGCCTGGACTTGCGATAGAGTAGCGAATTACTGGGAAGAGGTTACTGCTAAACTCACGACCATGTTAGAGGATGAGGTACAGTGCATGCCACAGATCTGTTTGCTAGGTATTATACCCCAATTCAGAGCGCTAAAGCGCAAATTCTGTGCAATCGCCCTGTTATTAGCGAAAAGACAGGTGGCGCAATGTTGGCACAGCCGTAGGGTACCGACTACAAAGGTGTGGCTGCATGACATGTCCATCTGCCGAGATAAACTGCAAACGTATGAGGAGGAATTGCCAGGGAACTCGAGACCAAAGGACATATGGTGTTTCTTATCAGCCTACCTGAACTCATTGCAGGAAGATGAGGAAGATTAGATAGTCCTACAGGTTACACTGATGTGTGTGATGTTGGTGAGAGAGTTGGGAGGGGCTGAGGGCTGCACTGGGGAAATGCTGGAATACTGTTCCACTTACTGTATAGGTCGTGTATGAGGGAAATGCAAGGTCTTAAGTTGGGGTATGTTTACTGTTATTTTTTTCTGCAATGACAAAATGTAAGACTCATACTGACTGTTTGCCAAGAGTCCTACGGAGGGCATACAGGACGGCTCGGCCTGGAATTTCCGCACTGCATTACATGGCTAACCTACTGCTTCTTGGATAAACATCGTCAATGGCGGGCCGGCCTCAGGGTTGTAGGCTCAGGCTGTGTAATTTGCTATCTGTGAATAAAGGTCTTACAAAAAAAAAAAAAGTCTTGTACAAAAGCAACTGCTCCTTCATTTTGTTTTTTTAACACTGCAGTTTTGTCTACTGTTTCCCAATCAAGTGACAATCTTGAGAGACAGTCTGATTGGATATTTCTCCATCCTTGAATATATACTACATTATAACAGAATTCCTGAAGTTGAGAGGCTAATCTAGCCAATCTGGCTGAACATCTTGCATCACCACCAGGTAACATCACTCTTATGAGAGGTTTATTATCTGTTTTCAGCGTAAATTTTACCCCCCACAGATGGGTCCTAAAGGACTCACACGCCCAAGCAGCCGCTAACGTCTCTCGTTCAATTACTGAATAGTTTCTTTTAGCACTCGTTAGTGTTCTTGATGCAAATGCTACAGTTTTCTCTTTGCCACCATGAATTTGGGCTAAGACTGCTCCAAGGCCTGTAGCACTTGTATCAACAGTGAGTACAGACTGTAATTTCGGGTCAAAGGGTGTTAAGATCTCTGCCTCGCAAATATTTTTCTTCATGTTCTCAAAGCACAATTGATGACTGGCACTCCAATTAAAGCTAGACCCTTTCTTTTCTTTTATAAATTTGGAATAATATTCAATCAATCCTAAGAATGATCTCAGTTTATCTTTGTCTGTGGGAAAGGGAGCTAGTCGAATTGCATCTAAAAGACTCGTTTTAGGTCTCACACCTTGCTCTGAGATCTCATACCCCAAGTAATCTACCTTGTCTACTAAGAATTTACACTTGTCTTGCCTGAGAGTCCAGCCTGATTCCCTAATTTTGAACAACGCTTCACGAAGTGTGTGATTGTGTTGGGTCAACTGTATCGCCAAATATCAAAATATCGTCTTGGAAAAAAACAATATTTTTTTATGCCTTTGAATAACACATTCATCATCCTCTGCAATATGCTTGCAGCGGAGCATAGACCCAAAGGCATTCTGACACATTGATAGATACCCTCTGTGGTGATAAATGCTGTCAAAGATTTCGATTCTTCATGTAATCTAATCTGGTGAAACGCGTTTTTTAAGTCCAGTTTTGAGAATAATTTTCCACCACTTAGTGCCAATATCAGTTCATTCATTTTGGGAAGTGGAAAAGTGTCAACCACCACATTCTGGTTGAGAGACCTAAGGTCAATGCAAAACCTAAACTTTCCGTCTGATTTTTCAGTGATAACCACTGGTGAAACCTTGAAGCGCTCTCGGCCGGTTCAATCACACCAGAATCAAGCATTTCCTGAATATTTTTTTTTTTTTACTGCTTCCCTAGCTACTAAAGGTGTTCTGCAAGCTTTGTGCTGAACTGGGATTGCATTAGGTTTCAAGATTATTTTGTGTACGTAACCTTTGAGACACCTCAACTCATCCTTGAATACATCTTTAGCTTCCTTTAAAATATCCTCTAAAGAGGGATTGTCTATAACTAATACCTGTGTTGGTGCTCTGGGATCTATAATAATGGACAAGTCAAATTGATGCATCCATCCTAAGATGGGTGGACCATCTCTCGCAACATAAATCCCACCTTCATCGCCAAAATGTAGTAAGTAATGAAGCTTCACAGAAGATAGTTGTTTGAATAAGTATTAAGTATTTATTCAGTACGTTGCGCCGGGTAGAAATGTGTGGCTGTCCCTCTGGCTGGTCCGTCTGCAACTGCCACAACACAGAACCTACAAACCTTCTACCTTGCACCAACACAGCATTCCACACTCTATAGCTAACCTAGATAGTTACAACTCTATGTTAAGGAGCTGGACGCACAGCAAACCTCTAGCCCCATAGCTAATCCACATTTTGCAAGTTTTTCTCCTTTTACTATGGAAAAAATAATCAGTTTCATTAATCTTATTAAAGCTGAGGCGCCATCGGATCCTTGCCCACCCCAGTTTCTTAAGCAGGTAGCTAGTGCAGTTATTGGTCTGCTTATGGAACTATTGAATAAAATATTGATTACAGGGCATTTCCGAATATATGGCAAAAGGCATCTATCCTTCCATCGGTGAAATAACCTACCTTGGATCCATTGAAGGTGGAAAACTATAGACCCATATCTCGCCTACCTTTCCCTGCTAAAATACTTGAGAAAACAATGAACGACGAGATGCTAGCTTTTTTGGATGCAAATTTGCTGCTAGATGCCTCAAAGTATGGCTTCGGAGCAAATCATTGCACTTAATCAGCCTTGGTAGCAGCTTTTGAGGAGTTAAGAATGACAATCGACAGGGGTGGAAAAGCGGCATTGATTTTATTGGATCTATCTGCCGCTTTTGAAACGGTTCACCATTCACTCCTTATAAAGCGGCTACGCTCGATAGGCTTCAGAAAATCGGCATTGACCTTGCTAAGCTAATTTTTTAGTAACAGACCACAGCGGTGGAGATGGGGGTGCGAGTACTTTGCCGTTCTCACTAGTGTGTGGTGTTCCCCAGGGGTCTTCCCTCAGCCCCACACTGTTTATTATCTGTCAGCCCCCTTATTTATTTATTTATTTGTAGAGTTTTATATAGCACTAGCTAGACCCGGAGGTATCAGAGCTCTTTACATAGATGTGCAGTAAATATACAGTTATACTAGTTGCGTTGGTTACAAGAGAACAAAGAAAAAACAAAAGAACACAAAGTGTATACATCAGGGCTGGCCTTTAGCATGGTTGAGCTGGGCCCAAGCCCAGAGCGCAATTTTCTGAAGGGCGCACAGGGCTGTGTGCATTAAGGTTATGCCTTATTAATCTTATTCGCAGCTTTGGCTTAGCTGTGTTTTCATACGCTGATGATATTCGGATAGTGGTATCTATTTCATCAGACGTCAACAAAGCGGCAAGAAATTTCTGTAATTGCACGTCCCGAGTTGCACTTTGGATGCAAAATAATTGTCTAAAATTGAATTCAGATCAAACGGAGGTGCTGCTTTTCGGAAAAGAGACTACTTTCTGGAATGATTCATGGTTACCAGCCATCGAGCTTAGGCTCATTACCAGTTCCGGTCCAGAAAGGAAGAAATCTAGGAGTTATTTTTGACACAAAATGATTCCTTTCTGAGCAAATAAATTCGATCACTTCTGCTGGCTTTTTTGTGCTGAATGTCCTGAAAAAGATTCTCCGGTTTACTCCCCTTGACTTGCAGAAACAGCTCTCATTTTCTCGAAGCTAGATTACTATAATGCTCTGTATTTAGGTGCTCACAAACGTGATAAAGGAACTGCATGTTTTACAAAGTGCAGCGATGAGACTGCTGGTCAAAATTCCTAAGTTTAACTCCGTAGCTCAATCATTGCAGGATCTTCACTGTCTTCCTGTGAGAAGGTTTGTTTTAAAGGCTATGTGCATGGTATATAAGGCCCTGCATCGGACTGGCCCAATGTACTTTCTGTAACAGTTTTCCTGGTACATGCCGAGTAGGAATCTTAGATCCAGATCCCCACGATTTGTTATCATTCCTGGATCAAACAAAGCAAGATGGAGAGGTAGGGCATTTTCCATAGGCGCAGGAAAATGGTGGAGCTCATTACCTCTTATGCTGCGTTGTCAACCTTCTCTGTTGTAATTTAAGACTCCGCTAAAGACCTGGCTGTTTACCGAAGCCATTGACTAAGTCACTGTTAGAGTTCAATTGCATTCTAGCCTCTGATTGGCCCTGCTGTTCTGCCTTTAGCGCTAAGACTCCTGAGGGTAATTGCGCGCTTTATAAAATCTTTTCATTCATTAAGTGAATTTATACAGGAAGAGCTGGTAAGCAGTTTATCAGCTGTAATGCTCTTAAAAAGACATGATAATTTATTAGCTGCCAATGGATGTCATTTGCAGTATGGCCTGGTCTTATGGAATGGTATTTACTAATTTTAAAATGAGTACTACTTTGAGCCCCCTCCCCAGAGTGCAGGAGCATTTCTTACCTGAGCAACCAACGAGAATACCTAGAGCACCTCTGAAATGACTTATAACACAAGCCTACTGCACAGGAAAACCTATTCAGGCCAACAAAAAGATGGCCTTGTAACATCCTGCTCCTGATTATATCATAGACATTCTGGTGTTTGTAAACTGAAGTAAATCCAGCACCATAAAGAAGTGGTGTGCTTGCAATGGTCTTTACCCAAGAGGATCAATCTTTTCTCTTTTCCAATTGCTTGCTTTGTAATTATCTCGGTACTTGGAACAATCTCATCTTATGTTATAGGGGCTTCTAGTCCCAGATTCCTTACCTTTGAATTTTCTCACCGTTTTGAGACTGTATCCAGAAGATTTTTCGTGATCAGTACCCCTGTGCGCTGGTAGGTGGTGTTTTTTGGCGTTGCATGCATTCTGCACCAGCGCAGGAAATTACATTGCGGTACCTAAATAGGCGCCATATAGCATGCTCCAGCCAGGGATGATCCAGAGAAGAGCTACACCGCATTAACTGTTTGTCTGGTTTGTTTTTAATGTTTTGTTGAGAGTTTTGGAGCATTTTCCTCCTAGTGCGTTAGGAAAATGTCATCTAGGAAGACCTGAACCAGTAAAGGCCTAAGAAGTTGTCAAAGAGGTCTTCTACTTTTTAAAAAAACATGTTTTTATTAATTTTCACTCGGTACAACTTTCATGCACAAATATTACAGTGAATTCAAACACACTCTTCATGCCATAAATGTGTAATATTTGTAATCTCCCACCCTTTCGTCATCTGATGTTACACACCTGGGAAACTGAGATCTTCACTTTCCAAATATGTTATATGCCCACTTTGTTTCCTCTTTTGGTACTTTATACTCTTTGAAATTCCTCTGTACATATTCCACCGCCCCCATAATTTGTCCCATTTTCGTCGGCTACCTCTGGCTGTGTGTTACCTTTTCTGCCCCTGAATCTAAGTCTTCCTCTCAATCCCGGAGGTCCAGCGATCTGGATACCCCCTACTTTTTGGCAATATTCTTTTTTGCCACTATTGTTGCAATTGTAAGCCATATCATTATGTATCTGGGCCATTTGATCTCACCTGTCACACACAGTATTAACCATTGTGATTCCAATGGATCTCCACCTCCGAGACCTTCGCCATAATTCGTGTTACTTCCTTGCAGTAGTTCTGAATATGCCTACACTCCCAAAGAATATAAAAGAACGAGCCTATATCCCCGCACCCTCTTGTACAGCACTGAGATGCACCATGGCCCAATCGCTGTAGCAATGTTCTGGAGGCATAAGACCTGTGGAGGATACGCAACTGAATGAGACCGAACCTGGCTCTTACCACCAACTCACGTGGACTCTGCACTGCCTCATCCCAGTCATCGTCCTCTAGGAGTCCCAGTTCCATTTCCCATGCACCTCTCAGGGGATCGATCGGGTTGGGCGCGTTGTATACAATTTTCCTATACGTTAATGAGGTGGATTTGGTGGCCATGTGGTCAATTAATAGTATATCTTCTAGTGGGGAATATTCCACCAGTGTTTCCCCTTCCCTAATATGTTAGCGCAGGGCATGGCTCAACTGTAAGTATTTATACCGTTGTGGGTCATCCAATTCGTATTCGGTTTGTTGATTCTCAAACATAAATAGTGCATGTCCCCTCCAAATGTCTCCATGCTTTCAATCCTCAGTAACTCCCATTTTTTTAAACCCTACCAGGTTCCCCACCTCTCGTAGCCGATCGCTGTCCCAAAGTGGAGTCCTCTCTTTCAACTTCCCCTCCCATCCTAGGTGTTTGACGGCCTCTCGCCAGGCGCGCACTGCTGTCTGCTTTTTGTGGTCACAGCAGTCTTTCTTTATTTCTACAATATAATTGTATTGTATTGTAATTGCATTTATATAGCGCTTACTACCCCTGACGAGGCGTCGAAGCGCTTTTTCGGCGGGTAGCACGCTACTCCGGGACCCACAGAGGATTAGTGTTGAATTAGTATAGTGAAACATGCAAGTACATTTTAAGTGGTGGATAGGTTAGTCAGTTATTTGGATTTGGAATTATAGCAGAAGGATAGATGAAATATGAGGTAATTTCAGTGGTTGTATATTAGTCTGTTACTTGGAGTGAGAAGGATAGCGGATGGATAAAAGGAGAAGAAAGATTTGCATTCATATAGCACTTGTTACCCCTGATGGGTGTTGAAGCGCTTTTTGGCGAGTAGCACGCCACTCCGGAACCCATAAAGGATTAGTGTTGAAAATTAGTATAGTATAAATATGAAGTCATTTGAGTAGTAGATATGTTATTCAGTTATTTGGGCAGTATATTAGTATAGTTGAATATGGAACATGGAATTTGAGAAGTGAACATGTTAGGCTGTTAATTTTTATAGAAAAAAGGATAGTGGAGGGATGAATGAGTGAAGGTTTTTTTTTATTTTTTATGAGAAAAAGGGCAGCATTTCTGTCCCTATTTCCGATCAGTCTCGAACAGGCCCAAACAGGCAACTACCCTTGTCCTCTCCACCCTTAGCCTTGACGCCCGGGCAGAGACGCCCTAAGCCTGGCCTTTCTTGTAGCCCTAGTAATCAGGTGACCCCTTCAGCCAATGGGAACCCTAGCCCTAACATTATCCAATCACAACATTAGCCCTAACTTCTAGAACCAATAGGAGACCAGGACCTTGCAGCCAATCTTAACCCTAGTCCAAGCACCCAATCAGTTCAAAAACCCTGATCTCTACGTCCAGTAAAGGCCCTAGCCCTACCACTAGTCCCAATCCATGTCCAAGCAGCCAATGGTGCAGGTAGCCCTAGTCCCTACTTCCAATAGCAAGCCTAACCCTACTCTTAGTCCCACACCTGGTCCAACAACCAATCACACCAGAAGCACTAAATAGCTACTTCCAATTGAAGTTCTAACCCTAGCCCTAGTCCCACCCTACTCTCAACAACCAATAACATTGGAAGCCCTAGTCCCTACTTCCCAATAGAAATCCGAACCCTAGCCCTAGTCCCAACCCTGCAATGATTGAATCACAGACCGAGAAACCAGTCGGAACCCTCAAATACCCAACCAATGAGGATACACCAGATACAACCACCAATCAGTGAACACATGTGCCAACCACCAGCGCACCATATAAGGTCCCAGCAACCTCAGACAAGGTTTGCTGGCCAGGGAGTTGGAAGCTGCTTGCTCCTGTTCAGAATCTCCTAGGAGACAGACAGGCTCAATCCACAACTTTGGACTTCAGCAGGTAAAGGCTTCACTAACTCGAAATCTACCAATACTGTTTGAATAAAGCTTTACTCCCCCCTGCTGGCAAAAAAACGTAGTGCACAGGCCCCAGTAAATACAGCTCACAGAAGCACCCTCTGATGTAGAAAATCCCTGTTGCTAGGGGGGAGGGGGTAGGGGGTAGGGGGGCTGGCCTCACTGGCTTGTGAACACAAAATGGTGGCTGGGGGTGCACTGTTTGAGCACACAGGTCTAAGCACAGAGCAAAGGAGAAATTTGGAGGGAAAACCGATTTGTCACCAAGGAATTAGAGGGACAAACTACAGAGGTTGGACTGCAAATCCCACAATTCAACACACTAAATGAAGGCAATCATGGGCAGGGAAAACCACACATTTAAAACACAACACAGGTGATAAAATATGCAAATTACAGGCAGGCTAAAACTACAATTTTTAACTGTAACAACCACAGGCATAGACAGTAAACACAAAGTGAAAATCGTTTTTTAAACAACTTTTTGTCTTGGGAAGAGACAGCACTAGTCTGTCTCCTTACCACTTCCTGGACTCTGCTCAAAGCAATCTGGGGCACATGTGGGCTGCAACTCACAAGATGGAGGAGAATGTGGTAGGATAGTCCCGTTCTCCCATAGCCCAATGATCTCCATCAAAGGCCGGGTCGTTACGATCTGAGAATGCCCACTCATTAACTACTATTAGTTGCGAGGTCCAATAGTATTTTCGGACATCTGGAACTGCAAGCCCCCCTTCATACACACCTCTTTGTAACTTACACAGTGCTATTCTGGAGCAGCCTTCATCCCATAGGAATTAACGCAGTTCACTATCGATTCCCTGGAAAACCTTTTTTGGTATTCTGCATGGGGTATTTTGCATTATATAAAGCAGTCTGGGTAGAGACTTCATTTTAAAAGCACCGCCATCCCATCAGTGATATTGGTAGTTTTCTCCAGCATTCGGCATTACTCTTCAATCGCTGCATTTGAGGATATATATTTCCTGCCAGGAAATCTTCATTAGGTGATCTTCTTAAGCCTAGGTGTTTAAATGTATGTTAGACTATGAAAAGTTGAAGACCTAGTAGTCAGTCAGCCGGCGAGACGAGGGAGCATTGACAGTCAAGGCCTGGCTCCACAGTAGAGTCTGTGCCGATTCCGTGCCTCCCCAGTTTTATGAGAGCCGGAGCGACCCCCGCCCACCTTAGAGTTCTATGAGGCCAAGCACCTCCTATTTGGTTGGCTAGACCCTTTCGACGTGCCTTTGGGCACCATTGATGGACCCAATTTGGTTCCGTCCTGGCAGCTCCGGCTCCAGTGGACCCCCGTAGATCCATTCCTGCATCCAGACCGGTCATACCAACTTAACCTTCCCATCTTCGGACTCTCCGGGCACCCACGGTGATGCCATACCCATTGTGATCTCTGACTCCGCTATGAGTCAGATGGGTGTCACCCGACTCCGGTGCCGACAGGAGCTTTGCCTCCTAGTAATTCCCTAGCATGACTGGTGTGAGGACCTGGGTGAGGCCAGTAGACTGGATACCTTTCCATGTACTGGTATGGTTTATGCCCCTACCATGGCTTTGGAGGAGGGAGCTTCATATACAGTGGTTGTGTGGAGGTTGGCTGAGGTCCTTGACCTTCAAATGCTCCTGGTGGGAGTCCAGACTAGTATCTTGACATAGGTGCTGCAGCCGGGAGTCTCCACGTCTGAACCGCTACTCCCATTCAGTAACACCCTCACTGACGTCCTTTTAGGGACCTGGTCCAAACTCAACACAGGGTCTCCTGTGAATAGGAGAATTGCCCACTGCCTCGCTCCCAGGGACCCAAACTTCCTCACCCAACACCCTACCTCAGAGAGCTTGGTGTTCTAGGCCTCAACATGCCCTTTAATGGCACTAGTCTCTTCGGAGACCAGGCGAATTCGGCTCTCGAGCGATTCAAAAACAGTTTGGCTATGGCCAGGCCCTTGGGGCTTTCTATAGGCCCACGTCACCCCCATTCCGCCTTTCGCCCCCTCTGATGGCTACGGAAGAGGCTTCCAGCTGCATCAGTTCCCTATCAGCCACGAGCTGCGCATGCTCCCCAGCCTCTGTGTGGGCAGGACGTGGTACCCACAGACCAAGCCGATCAGGTAGCTAGTGATCTGGTCAGTCTGCCACCTACCCCCTGGCAGCTGCAGCCTACAAACCTTCCTAACCTGCCCCTTTACCACTACGAGCATTCAGTTGGCAGCAGGATTAGCCATTACCTGCCCCATTGGCAGTCCATAGCATCGGACCGTCGGGTTTTGCAGAGTGTCCTAAGGAGCTACTCGCTCCCCTTTGAGACAACTTTTCCCTTCATGCAACTAATCTTGCAACCGGCTGATGGAGCATCATCTGTCCCTTCACCACGAGGAAGTAATGGCTCTCTTGGCCAAAGGTGCTTTAGAGGGGGTTCTGATGCCAGAAGTAGGCTGTGGTTGCCATTCCTGCTACTTTCTGGTTCCCAAAAAGGACAAAGGCCATTGTCTTATTCTAGATCTGCGATCCCTCAATCTCTTCCCTAAGAAGAAAAATTCAAAATGCTCATTTTGGCTCAGGTGGTATCTGCCCTGGACCCAGGAAACTGGATGGTATCTTTGGGCTTGCATGACCCCTATTTCCACATTACTGGCCTGCCTGCCCACCATCGTTATCTGTGTTTTACGGTAGGCCATGAGCGTTTTCAGTTCACAGTCCTCCCCTATGGCTTTACCTGCGCCCCTCAGGTGTTCTCTAAGGTGATGGCAGTGGTTGGAGATCAGGTGTGACAGTCTCCCCATCTCTACTACTGACTGTTGAAGGCTGGCTTACCTCCGCTGTAATCTCTCACCTCAAGACTACAGCAAACGTCCCGCAATGGCTGTAGTTAACTTTCAACATGCCGAAGTCACCCCGGACTCGCTCTCAGATGCTCCCTTTCATCCGAGCTGTACTGGACACAGTGCAATTTTGAGCTTACCCTCCTGATCAACGAGCCAGGATATTCAGACTATGATACCGAGGTTTCAGCACTATCCTGAGTTTCGGTGAGACTGACTCTGAGGCTGTTGGGCCGTGTGGCCTCCTTCATCCTACTTGTGATAGATGCCTGCTGGCATATGCAGTGGGACATGGTTCAGATCTCGGAGGGAACTGCAAAAGATCTGCAGTGGTGGCTAACGAACCATGATTTGGTCAGAGGCAGGCCCCTCACGGTTTCCCCCAACCAGATCTGATAGTGACTGATGAATCACTCCTAAGATGGGCTGGCCATCTAGGAGAGGCGGAGATCAGAGGACTCTGGAGGAATCCAGACTCCACATCAACATGTGGGTTTTTTGTGCCATCTGATTGACATTGAAAGTCTTTCTACCGTCCTCCATGAGAAGGCTAGCGCAGGTGTTCACGGACAACACCACTGCCATGTGGTACTGCAACAAACATGGTGGGGTTAGGTTGGGGACCCTTTGTCAAGATTCCCTGCACCTCTGTACTTGGCTGGAACAGCGGGGCATATTCCTGGTGGTTCAAAATCTGGTGGGCTCTCTAAGCACCAGGGCAGACAAACTCCACTGTCACTGCCTAGCGGATCCCTAATGGCGTCTCCACCCTGAGGTGGCACAATTTCTCTTTCGGCAGTGGGAAGAGCGTTGGTTAGATCTATTAGTCTCTGTCAAGAACTTAAAATGTGAGCAGTTTTGTGTGCTGGAGTTTCCAAGGTGTCTATCGCTCAGAGATGCCTTTCGTCTCGAGTGGAGCGAAGATCTCCTGCAAGCCTTTTCGCCCATACCCCTCCTGCCCAGAGTTCTCTAGAGGATCATGTATGACTGGGCCCAAGTCAACCTTGTGGCTCCAGACTGCTCACCGAGCGTCTGATATCCCGAGATACTAAGCATGTCCATCGATCCTCCGATCAGGCTGCTCCTTCAGGAGGAACTTCTGCCACCGCAGCAGCAGGGCGGGGTTCTTCACCCAAAACTATCTACACTCCACCTTCTTGCGTGGAGATTGAGCAGTGACAGTTGACTTCTTTGGACCTCCCTCCTGAAGTCTGTAACCTCATCCTGGCAGCTAGGCGTCCCTACACTAAGATGGTATACGCCTGCTGTTGTCAAAAAATGGTGGCATGTTCCGCAGAAACACATTGATCCCCTTTCTACCCCTCTTTCCCCCCATGACCCCCCCTTCTCACTCTTCATTCTTTCCCTTGCCCAGCAGGACTCTTTAGGCACTCTTCAGGGCCATCTGTCTACTCTTTCTGCCTTCTTGTGGATGCCTGACGATACCTCAATGTCAAAGTCCCCTATTGTACATATGTTTTTAAAAGGTTTTACACATCTTTTCCCTCCTTCGCCATTTATTATGCCTCTGAGGGACCTTAATCTGGTTTTGACTTTTTTTTATGTGTGCTGCTTTTGAGCCGCTCCATAATTGTCCCCTCAGGCTTCTTAAACAGAAAACAGCCTTCCTTGTGGCAATTACATCTGCCTGTAGAGTGAGTGAGCTGCAGGCCTCCTCATCTAAGCTGCTTTACCTCTCAGTTTATCCTGACTAACTGGTGCTTTGCAGAAGAGCCTCCTTTCTACTGAAAGTGATCACCCCATTTCATGTAGGCCAATCTATCACCCTGCCTACTTTTTAAGTTCCTCCACATCCTTCAAAAGAAAAGGAACTACTCCACTGTCTGCGCCCAAAAAGAGTGTTGTCGTTCTACCTTGACCACATACAAGTGTTCCGGGCTCTCTGCCTTGGGCTCTGGGGTATTTTGTTGTGCATAAAGGTCTGAGCGATGCAGAAGTGAACCATCTCTAGATTGCTCGTGCTCTGCATCAAAATCTGCTACTCACTGGCCAAGAAGCAACCTCCTGAAGCCTTGCGCTCTCATTCCACCAGAGCTAAGCCTGGGTTAGCATGCATAGTTACTGTCCTGGACATCTGCCAAGCAGCAATGTGGGCTCTCATGCACACGCTCCACAAACATCATTGTCTGGATAGTCAGGTCCGTAGAGATGGGCACTGCGCCCGTTAGGTTCTGCAGGACTTCATTGCGTGTAATTGGTCCGCAGACCCACCTCCGGGGATGGTATTGCATGGGTATGTATTCATAGATAAGGAATCTGTGGCTTGAAGTCTCTTATCAAATGAACAAGTTACTAACTTCGGTAACACCTTATCTGGTAAAGACTCTTATCTAGCCGCAGATTCCTTAACTGACCCACCCATACTCCCTGCTCTGCAAACAAAGTTTCTAGGGACATGGCTGACCCCTTTCAGGGCCCTTGTTTGACACATCAGTGCTCAGTGTACTTCATGGCTTTGCTCTTCTGGAAAGTTGTGAAAAGAAACTGAGAGCGCACCTAGGTGGCACCACACAATCGGAGTTGATTGACGCCACCTACTGGCTCGCAGGGGTACTGCTCACAAAAAATCTTCAGGATCCAGTCTGACGCCTGGGGAAATTCAAAGTAATGGAATCTGCTTCAAGATAGTCTGTACCAGATAAGGCATTACTAAAGTAATTAACTTGTTCTACAAGGCCATGAGGTATTGCCCGATGATTATCTTGCAATTCTGGTCTGAGAAGAATGCCAGCAAACCGTAGGAAATGAATTGAGATATGTCGAATGCATAAATTATTTGAGCAGATGGCATGATTAAGCTTAAATATTCTCTCCTGGAAGTTGACTATTCTGGTGCACCATCATACCTGGTTAACACGCCTCTGAAAACGTACCCATACTTTACCGTAAAGTGCTTTTTAGAATTACATTTGATTGAGGAAATAAATGTCTTCTTTCTGTGTTCCGGTGCTCCCTCGTCTGAGGAACTCTTGCCCATGCATGCACGGTAACTGGTGCTCGAGCTTGTTTCAGTGGCTTCTAGGAGCAGTCCCAGTGTGCTGGAGGATTGGAGATGGTATAAGGTTGGTGACGTTGTGTGAAGCTAAAAACTAATGATTGACATAGCAACTAAAGAAAATTCGGAAACACCGCAAAGTGGATTTTTAAAAACTACACACACATGCATTTATTGTACTATTGTAGACGGTGGGCTGGGTTTGATTTTAAATTACACAGTATTTTGTAGGCTATTGGACTTTTTACAGATAGATAATGGGACCTACATTATTTTATATAAACCTCCAGTAATCCTTTAATGTGTGTAATGTCTTTTGTAAGCACTTACCTAATCCGTATCTAAACCTATTAGTCCATGTATGCGGATGCTGTGAAATGGAGATCTACGATGGCTTTCTGTAGCTTTCTTTTTAAGCTTCATAGCAGTCCATTCCAAACGCAGACATTTGTTTTAGTGTTAAATTGCTCAATGTTTGGAGTGGTCTAGATTTGTAGCATAATTTTCCATAAAAAATGTGCTCTCTATATATGTTGAAATTCCTCTTCAACTTAATAAACGGTATGACATAGGTTATTTTTTATTTAATATTTTAATTTTCTTTCTCGCTTTTCCCATCTTAATATACAGTGTTGCATCATTAGAATTATTTTTAAATACAACTACATTTTAGAGAATACAAGTTTTTACTGGAGCATGATTTATTATTTTTTGTAGGGGTATATCATTTCATGTAATGTTTAGGTGAAACCATTTTCAGTATTTAATGTTTCCCCTTTGTGTCCGTTCTTCTTTCCAGTAGCAGGTTCTGGTTTAGTCGTTTCCAGTTTGTTCCTGAAATTGGGTACTTTTTCTGTACTGCTTGATCTCATGGGTAAAACTCCAATTAATTAGTCCAGTGAATTGGATTTAGAGTACTGCCTTAAGCTGTTCCCTAGCCATTCATAGGTCTAGAGTATGTTCTTTGATTAATTAGTAAGGCCATGGCCCACAAAGAGTGTCTGTTCTAGATAAGAAGTCAACATTTTAACCCGAACATATGAGTCATTTTGGTTAACCTGTATTTTCATGTACAATTCTCTCAGCATAATCCGATAATTCACACCGACAACCAAATTAGCCACTTTGCATGTTTTCTCTATGAAGCCACTACCAAAAGAAGGTGGGTCCGTTTACTAAAAGAATGTTATATGCATTGAGTAGTACAAAAGGGGGTGGCGATGGACGGTCGTCTTCAGCCAGTCTTGCTTGAATCCAGTGGCAAAGTGAGCAAGGGACGTCTGAGCATACCCTGCCAATTTATGGCGAACAAAGCGGTACAAAAGGGGGTGGTGATGGACGGAGCATCTGAACCAATCAAACACTCACACCCAGTCTAAAGAACGGTGATGGATTAAACCCAGCGACTGAGGACAGGCGGGAACCAGGGCTGCCGCGTCTGCAGAGGAGCCACGGACGCAACAGGTACAGCCCCTCACAGGGCTGGGAACTAGCCCCCCACATCGCCCCCGCCAGGTGGCTCACAGCAGGAAACACTAGGAGGGGGCGAGGAGCGGGACACCCTGAGGACCAGATGCACCGTCCCTAATGTAGGCACTTTAAAGGGATCTAGATCCTTAGTGGGGGCGGGAGCCCTCCATGTGCTCATGCGTTACTTCGGGAGTTCCATGCTCTGTCCTGCGGGTGTAGTTTTCTTTCCTGGTTGGGGGGGGGGGAGGGGGGTTGGAGCGTGTTGTTTTTTTTCTTGCTCTTGGTGGAAGAGGTGCGGACTCTCCTCTACTGTTTCCAGGTGGGGTCTGCTCCCCGCTCTCTGCCTTGGGCTCTGCTCATCTTTGAGGGGGGGGGGCGGAGGGGGGCTGTTTCCTCTCTCGGTGGTGTGCTGGTCGGGGGGGTGTCTCCGGTGTCCCCAGAGCCGGGCTCTATGCTGGCTCCAAAGTTTCCCTGATCCGGCTCTGTTGCTGGGAGTCTCTGGGCGCCGGAACGTGTGAGCTGCTGAGGACAGTGGTCGGGGCTTCGACTTCAAAGCACGCCGCCGCTGATTGACAAGGACCGCCGCGGGGAGCAGTGCATTCTTAAAAGGACAGGAGCCGACCGAGCCACATGCACAATGCACTGGAGAAACGCTGGGCATCCAGGAACCAATCACTCATCCCCCATGCGAGGAGACCTAAGCTCAGTGTGTGGTGTGTCCCACCGCAGCTGCGGCCCTGGAGCGCTCCCCCGCCTGGGCCTGTCTGCTGGGGGCTGTGCAGTGTGGGGGGGCCTGCCAAACAACAACCCTTAGGGGAACTGGTCCGCGACACTCGCCCGCATTTCCCCCTTCCTCCTCCTCCTCCTCGTCCACCCCCCTTCCTCCTCCTCCACCCCCCCTTCCTCCTCCTGCCCTGGAGTCCACCCTCCTTCCTCCTCCTGCCCCGGAGTCCAACCCCCTCCTCCTCCTGCTCCGGAGTCCACCCCCCCACCTCCTCCTGCCCAGGAGTCCACTCCTCCTCCTGCCCTAGAGTTCCATCCCCTCCTATATAATTATGGGCGTGGTTTGAACATATACGCTAAAATTCCTATAGAGTGCCACCGTACTCCCACATTTGCATAGACTCAAACTGCGACTGGCATACGAGATCATTACTCTGTGCGCTTTCTAAAGAGGCCAAGGATTGGATGAGCACGTATTGTGAGCATCTTATAGGCCCTGACAGGCACTGAGAGAAACTCGCACTGCCTCCAGCCAGAACTCGCATGCACGCTGTTGCAAACACCTGGCTGGCTCGCCATTAGAATTATGCACCACCAAGAGTAATATATCACCTGTGTGTGTGTGGGCTCAGTGTGTGTGTGTGTGGGCTCAGTGTGTGGGCTCAGTGTGTGGGCTCAGTGTGTGTGTGGGCTCAGTGTGTGTGTGTGGGCTCAGTGTGTGTGTGTGGGCTCAGTGTGTGTGTGTGGGCTCAGTGTGTGTGTGGGCTCAGTGTGTGTGTGGGCTCAGTGTGTGTGTGGGCTCAGTGTGTGTGTGGGCTCAGTGTGTGTGTGGGCTCAGTGTGTGTGTGTGGGGGCTCAGTGTGTGTGTGTGGGGGCTCAGTGTGTGTGGGCTCAGTGTGTGTGTGTGGGGGCTCAGTGTGTGTGTGTGGGGGCTCAGTGTGTGTGTGTGGGGGCTCAGTGTGTGTGGGCTCAGTGTGTGTGTGTGTGGGCTCAGTGTGTGTGTGTGTGTGTGGGCTCAGTGTGTGTGTGTGTGTGTGTGTGTGGGCTCAGTGTGTGTGTGTGTGTGTGTGTGTGTGGGCTCAGTGTGTGTGTGTGTGGGCTCAGTGTGTGTGTGGGCTCAGTGTGTGTGTGGGCTCAGTGTGTGTGTGTGTGTGTGTGTGTGGGCTGTGTGTGTGTGTGGGCTGTGTGTGTGTGTGGGCTCAAGTGTGTGTGTGTGTGGGCTCAAGTGTGTGTGTGTGTGGGCTCAAGTGTGTGTGTGTGGGCTCAAGTGTGTGTGTGTGTGGGCTCAGTGTGTGTGTGTGTGTGTGTGTGTGGGCTCAGTGTGTGTGTGTGGGCTCAGTGTGTGGGCTCAGTGTGTGTGTGTGGGCTCAGTGTGTGTGTGTGTGTGGGCTCAGTGTGTGTGTGTGTGTGTGTGTGTGTGTGTGTGTGTGTGGGCTCAGTGTGTGTGTGGGCTCAGTGTGTGTGTGGGCTCAGTGTGTGTGTGTGTGTGGGCTCAGTGTGTGTGTGGGCTCAGTGTGTGTGTGTGTGTGTGGGCTCAGTGTGTGTGTGTGTGTGGGCTCAGTGTGTGTGTGTGTGTGTGTGTGTGTGTGTGCTCAGTGTGTGCGTGTGTGTGTGGGCTCAGTGTGTGTGTGTGTGTGTGTGTGGGCTCAGTGTGTGTGTGTGTGTGTGGGCTCAGTGTGTGTGTGTGTGTGGGCTCAGTGTGTGTGTGTGTGTGTGGGCTCAGTGTGTCTGTGTGTGCGGCTCTGTGTGTGTGTGGCTCTGTGTGTGTGTGTGTCTCTGTGTGTGTGTGTATGCGGCTCTGTGTGTGTGGCTCTGTGTGTGTGTGTGTGTGTGTGTGTGGGTGCAAGTGCAATAGGTCTCGTGTTTGCAAGAGATGTATTTATATGTTTTCAAAACCAACACAAATAAAAATTTCGTCATTTATAATGCAAATCGCTCTAACTTTTGCAAAGGCGAGACCGTTGCATTGTAAATGCTTGTTTCCAGTGTGTTTAATTAGTCAGAGGCACTTTGGATCTCCCCTCGTTACTTAATCCTAATTAGTTAAATAAGGACAAACCGAATGCTTATTATCTGGCCTGGGCAAGTCCAGAAGGGCCTGCCTTTGGCATAGGAATATGCCAACAATCTCTTTAGATACAGTGCCAGTGGTGTGCGACAGCGTGCAGCAAGCAGGGGGGCCAGTAAGCAATTCCAAATGTTTAGTTCCGGTCACATTAGCGTTGTGACCCAAGGATTACTGGTTAATCTTCCAATATACAAAGGCCAACTACTAGGATCTGCATCATAAAAAGGCAAAGGAAGGGTTAAGTCCAGGAGCTGCGCTACTGTTAGATGACTATAATTGTAGTATAACTGGTCATAATCTAGAGGTGTTTAATACCCTTTTAGCTCACAAAGTAAACCTAGTTAGATATTTTAATATTGCCAAAACGGTCTATCCTAGATATATGTTACATAGATTAAATCTCTACTCAGTGATACGTTCATAGAATAGTGGGTTAACCTTTATTTAGCCTGATTTGAGATTCTTTAAAGAATGATGAACCAGCCGCTAGGAATAATATTGTGTTATTTGCTTGATATCGTCTGATCCATTGTATACATCTTTTTACTAAAAAGTGCCACTTTATTGATTAACAAATTGGATCACCTCGACATCCAATGACAGCAAGACGAGTAACGACTTATGAAAAGTCAAAATGGCGACATTAACAAATCCATCTACAAGACCACTGCTGTTCTTCACATTAGCCTGTCAAACTTGTGCCTTGTATATTAGGTCTCATAACTTTCAACACTCCAGAACCCAGGTAAAATACAGATTACTTATAAGGTCAACTAGGATAAGCAGTTGGTCGCTAAGCGCATGCCGTCAAACCCAGCAGAAAGAAATTACAAACTAAAGCACCCATATTGCTCCAACTCAAAGAAAGGTGCAACCCTTTTAGAAGAATAATGAAATAAGTACTGCCAAAGGCACCTCCCTAATGGATCTTCAGATTGCATAGTATGTTCCATTCAGTTGATGCCATATGAAGTTTCTAAAATGTTTTTCAACAAAGGGGTATACGAACACTTTTGTTTGAAGCTATGCCGTTTGGGTTAACACTTAAGGATCGAGTTTTCACCAAGTTCGTGGCCGCAATATTGGGCATCTGCTAAAGGTGCTTCTCAGGATTGGTTTATTGTTCTGCGTGGGTCCACCTCTCGACACCCCAAGTTTCTGATTACTGTTATAGTTCAGAACATTGAGGTGATCAGGTCAGGGAAGGTAAGTGAGGGAACAGTGGGGAAGGAGACCTGAAAAATAGCAAAGCAATATAAGACCATGTATTATTTCTTGAAACTACCACAATCTTTCTCTTATATTTCTTTGTCTGTTTACAACCATATGTACCTGCAACAAAAGATAACTTCCAAAATAATATAGTGGATGCGTGATTCTCGTTTCATCATGCATTGCTGTGTTTTTTCTAGTTTGTTTAGATTTTGCTTACTTCAAATATGTGGGCAGAAAAAACCAGGACAAAAAAAGTTTACTGTACACAACTATCATAGAATATTCCTAGAGAGATAGTTGTGAATGTTAAATACAACCTTCCTATATAATATATCAGCCTCATATCACAGGAGGGAGAATCCAACAACCAGAGCTCTAGGAGCCCCTGTTGAAAATGTCCAGAAATACTTTCATAAATAAAATACAGCGTGATGCGCATATTAATGATCATAGCGCAAACCTTAATCAGTTTAACAATCGCTCTGAATATCCAAACTTAGGTTGTATACTTTGCTCTGAATAGTTCCGGTTTATATGGAAACTGAAACCGACTGGTATGCAATAATAATATGGGAATTCCCAGTATTTCCAAAGATTTGTAGAAAATAAAATGAACCAACTTAGCACTGATTTGGCAGTCATTTTTGCATCAATTCCACTGGAAACTTTTGAAGAATATCAACCCACGTGAGCTTTTTCATACACACCACCTACTTCAAGAAGCATTTATATCTCCTTAAGACCTAGGCAAGGCAGCTCAGCGGTAGGAATAACAGTCTAAAGAAACAAAAGTCTGAACTCTCCCCTCTTTCACATCTTGCAGTCCACCACTCTGCTAAAGAATACGAAACGCGCATATATTCCTTCATACACATTTTTCCAGGATCATCTCTCGCCAATGGGTAACCACCAGACCATATGGCAGCGTTCATTTGTTTTCTTTATGGACGTGCCACACATGTTGACAGCTTGCCCACAACCAGTGCTGATCCGTTCATTGCGAAAAGACTGTGTTAAAATCAAGCCCCTCTTTGTCTCATTAAAATATCTGCAAAACGTTTGTGTTAATCTCCACATCCTAGGTTTTCCTCTTAATGGAGTTAAATTCAGGTTTACTGTTGTACTTTAAGTACTCACAGTATATGGAAACAAAACATTCCATTAATACAGATCTTAAACTACCTTAGCAAGCATGGGGGAAACCAATAGATCTGGCTTTAATGAATCAACAAATGTAAACACAGGTATTTGCAAATGCTGTTTGAATGCATTATATACACACCTGTATAACATTAAAGCCTGCCCTAGTGACTTTCCAATGCTTGCAAAGCAGCAGAAAAATATTACTTTCTTGGTAGAATGCAAATAGGCGAAAAATAACAATGTGACAAGCCTCGTAGTTTAATTTATTTTCACTTGTAGAATATAGTCTTGTGCATTCTAATGGAAAAGCTTCTTTGAAAGTGGAATGATACTTCACCATATAATAGCATGAGGTGAAAAGGGATTACTCCTGGGTGGAACTAAGGCAAAGCCCACTCCATGCTTGCGTTAAAGAATTAGTAATATAATACACCATCATAATAACTGTCTTTGAAGACCAAGGGAATATGCAATTCCTTTTAAGAAGAGGAGGAAAGGTTTCTATTCAAGTCAGACAAGCCCTAAGGGGTCATCGGGGAGCATGTCTCCTTAGAAACAGTTGCCCACACACACGTAGGTAGGTGTCATGCTTCATCATCAGACTTTTCTCCACCTCAGGCGGCGCTGCAGTGCCTAACGGACACCCTCAAGGGGGCACCTTACCAAAGACCTATTAATAAGCCTTCTGTTAAGGATGGGTGTATGGGTATTGGTGTAGATTGGAGTGCTTTGTGTATAAGTGTAAGTGTAAAATTTAAAATGGGGCAAGGGGTACTCCCACAAAAGACTTTTTATTGACTGGCTTCCTGACTATATTAAAAATAGTGGCACTATCTGCTAGAACTAATCGTCTAAGATAGCTACTGTGTCAGCACATTTCAAGCTTTAATTAGTGATATAAATGATCATGCAGCTCTTCATCAGGATCAGCGTAATCTACATAGTGGTTAGAGTATTGGTAAGTGAATTCTCTGTAAACTCCCAATCATGCGTTCTTCTCTGGGTTTCTAAAGTTCTTAACATGGACCCATAGTTTAGAAATCGACATAACAAATTTATCAGGCACTTATTAGCTGTTGCATGCCTGTAAACTGTGATAAAATGCATGCATTACACTGCAAACCATGCCAAATCTCAGGCGACTACCATTGATACAAGTTGGCAGAGACAAACACCACACAACATGTGAAACACATAACAGAGTTCCAAACACTGCGATTGTAGTTTAACTACTCTAGTGTCCATAACTCCTTGAGTCAAACGTAGCAGCACACCAATTTGCGTGCTAAAAGCACTGAAAACCAAGTCCGGTAAAATATAATTAAGTCTAAGAGAGATGGGTGTAAGCTACCAACCACTCTCAGAGTATGCGAGCCCATTTTTCTTTTTTCATACTGTGGCAAATGTCACTTTTCGAGGGACGACCTACCCTCACTCGGCTGACTTGGAAGTGCCGGTAGGGAGCCAGTGTTTGGCCTTTTATCCTAAGTCCCATTACGTGAATAGGATTCATGTGCCATCCCAGGAAAATAGATGCATGTGCTGCAACTAGACCCAATGTAGCCTCCCGCAGGAGTATCTAACCAGTTGCCCTTGTGTAGTTCTAGTTGGGTGTGAGGGAGGGACTTGCTCCTACTGATAAGAAAGCAGCCGTGATGTAGGAGCAATGGGAATTATCTCCATGATTTGGGCATTATATGGTCAACCAGGGTTAGGAGACCCAAATGGTATGGTTTCATATGGAAGGCCAGTTTAGTGGTATGAACTCCCCTATTGATCTGAAATTCGTGGGCCGATGTTTAATCTCACAAAGTGAAAGTTTAATTAGTATATTCCCATCTATGTTGTCTGTTTTTAGGTCTCACCTGCGTGGGCTGCGCACATGCGCAGTCTCGCTGCCAAGTATTTGTTTTTGAGGAGCTTTGAGTATCAGGCTTTAAGCCCTGCCCCTCTTTCCCATTGACTGGCGTCACCATTTATGCTAAACGGTGGCCAGCCATTGGGAAAGAGTTTTGTCTGACATAGACTTTTCTCTTTTTCTGCCGTCCCACTTGGATGGCCTCGCCTGCTTTCCTTCTAAAGTAAAAGGTTTCTTATCTTCATGGGCCAAACACATGGCCCCATAAAGATAAGAAACCTTTTACTTCAGAAGGAAAGCAGGCAAGGCCGTCCAAGTGGGACGGCAGAAAAAGAGAAAAGTATATGTCATGGCGAGCGATTGTCCTGCCGTAGGAGCGGGGAAGAGGGGCAAGGACTCAATTTTTTTGGGACTTTAGGCAACTACGCCCCCAAAACACTCGACTGCCAGAAGGAGACATATGCTGCTTCTTGGCGATTTCTTGTTTTTACAGAAATACTAAGTCGATATAAGATTTTTCCTTCCAGCGAAGCCTTTGATTACAACTAAAATCCCCGTTCCTTAACTTAGTAAACACATACATGTGAGCAGAATGTAGGAGGAATAAACATATGAAAACGCACTGCATATGTTCGAACCACCATCAAAATCGAAACATCTCTCTATGAATGACATACACAAATACAAGACTAGTTATTCTACATTCCACCAGGGGATGTAGCTCAGTGGTAGAGCGCATGCTTGGCATGTATGAGGCCCCGGGTTCAATCCCCGGCATCTCCAGGGATATGTTTTTTTCTCCACGCTGCTCCCTCACGCCTTTATATTATTGTCGCTGTGCACACGAGTGCAAACTGCTTCCCCATCACTCCTCTCTCACGTGGACTCACTGGCCCCCTTGTGAAAAACGTCATTATCATAGGAAGAAACCTGCACATGCGTATTGAATTTCTAATACACTTTTCCAACAGCCTCTGAGTGGTGATCACTAAGGGTGAGGCCGTGAGGGCAGGAGGACAGCCAGCCCCCCTGGCCCAGGCCACGCACGACCAAAACCAATTGTATTTTGTATATTACAAAACGTAGCTCAACCTGCTAATTGGGGTTTCCTCTTTTCTTTGCAAAAATACCGGCCATTTATTTACGTTTTGCTACTCTAGAACAGCCAAGTGATGGTAGGTGAAAAATAATTCTTCTAAAATTGCCAGTATTGTTATGTAAGGTAGCTATTACGCCTGATTTGACTTGAATATCACCCTGAAACAATTATACAGCTCTCAAATACTTTTTAACTGATTTCTTTGTGTTGTCTGATTTAGGTTTATGTTTCAGGAGGTAAAAATACAGCATGTCACTGCTTTATTTCATATTTTTTCTAGCTGGGTGAAGCTCTAGTGTGGCAACCAACTCGGAGGTGTGCAGTTCTGCTCTGTGTCCGCTAACGTTTGGGTCCGGCTGGTTAACCGGGAGAAAGTGTCACTGCCAAAAGAACACCCCCACCCTCCTCCGGTTTCCAACTTGTTGACTGTTGGGGCAAGGCTCACGCGTCCACTGGGAATGGTGGCAAACACCCCAACCCCAGTCTCACCCCTCCGCCCCAACGGATGTGCGGAGGATGCGGGAAAAGGGGTGACAGCGCTTTTAACTGTACATTACAGGAAGTCTTCCATAGCGACACTTGGTTTACGTGGTGCGGTTTGATATTTTGTTTTCTTTTGAAATGGAGCTCCCAATGACCCTAGGTCAATGCGTGAGTGATCGCCCAGTCCATTTTCTTCGCTCTGCCTTCTGGGGCTTGTAGTCCTTTTCTGTACTCTCTCGTGGAACCTGGGAAACATTTCTATGACGCATTACCTCTCACTCATAAAGTGGCCGAGGCCAGCTCCTCAGTAGAAGTGGGTGAGCTGATTGGAACTACCGGATTACGTTACTTCTGGTACGAGGTTTCATTCCAAGGATTGTGGCTCTTTTGAAAACATCATGAATAAATTAGTGCGGTCATGACACAACACCAACCTCTGCTGCATTCGGAGGAAATGACCCTTGGCCGTCCACATCCTGCAGATTCTGCATGAGAAATCGTAAACTCGCCTCGCCACTTATTCAATGAGTTTTAATTAGGTTAAAGCCATTTGCTTTGCTATGCAATACCATTAGCAAAGCAAATGGCTTTAATTAATCGAAGGCGGGACCTATTGCATTTTCAATGCTTGTTTATTTTTATCAGTGACATGTAGTCATCCAGAGTCCATCTGTCCTTCAAATGTTGTCAGTGGGATCATGATCCTCAGAAATGTATCTTGTTCCATGGGATCTCATCATTGAGACCATCAGCATTGGAGGATAGACAAAATATCAATTGCTGTTCCCTTCTAAAAAAGGGCTTTCTGATTCGTATTTGGATGTGCTTCCAGCACCGTCCACCGTATATCATCTGTAGCATGTCCCTCGTCCAAAAAAATGCACACTTCTTTTCATGTTTGATTTTTTTGTGTGGCATACAGTGCTGTAATGTTCATTGATTCTTAATTTGATTGGCTGTGTGGTCATTCCTACATATTGCTCGCCACAAGGGCACGTGATCAAATAGATACCGTTCTATGAATTGCACTTGGTTTGCGTTTTCTGTTTCCACGTCAAATCAGTATTTAATCTTACCTCTCTTGTATTCTGTGTAGGTACAAGCCACACGTGACCCACAGAGAAAGTGTCCCTTTACCGGGGGAAATGTTCCATAAAGGTCTTGTTCTGGTCCCTTTAAATCTTGTGGTTGTGCTTGTATTAACATGTTTATCAAATTAGAGGTTCGTTTGAATACGAACCAGTGTTTTTTAGTGATATTACTTATTCGCTTTGATTGTGGTGTGTATGTGGTTATGCATATCTTCACGTTGTCTTGTGCATGGTTCAAGCAACATGTCCCTGTTGCAGTTCCTCGCACGCTTATGTGTCGTTCTCATACAATGTGAGATGCTGTCTGGTGTCCAGATTCTTAGACCAACATTGTGCTTCAGTGTCAAAGTCTTGTATTGTGTTGCCTTGAGGGTACCGGACGGGCATTGCCGACCCGACGTAGAGCTAAAGCCTGATGATGAATCATGACGCCTACCTAGGTGTGTGAGGGCAATTGCCCCCAAGGAGGTGCGTTCCCTGCTGACCCTTAGGATTTGTCTGACCGGAGTAGAAATGTTCCTTATTCCTAAAAGGAACTGCATCTTCCCTTGCTCTGTATGATTTACTTGAAGCATGTATGCTAAAATTTAATGCGCTCTGAGTCCCCTATTTTGATGCAACTGTGCTGTGAAGCCAGACTTAAAAAGGGAAGTTTACCATACATAATTCAGCTAATGTTCTGAAGAATGTAGAACAGTTGTTCACTAAAACTTGGTAGATTTTGTTATTTGCTGACGTACTACTTTGGGAATCGTTTACAGGGTGTCAGAAGCTGCTAAAACAATCGTGAAATGTGTGGAAAGTGGACTTACGTGCATTATAACACTGTTTTTGCATGTAGAGAAAAGAACTGCATTCTGTACCTATTGGTACCAAAGCCTAAACAAAATGTTGTTGCTAGTGTTACACCAATGGTTGTGGAAAAACAGACAATGCAGGCTCAAGTATCTGTAGTTTGGCAGTTACTTCATAAATACTGGTCATGGTATGGATTGTGGTGTAGCAGTAAAAAAAAAAAAACTGCCCTTCTTTAAATTACTCAATGAGTGGTGTGGGGCTCATTTATCCTAAATTGCAACGCAGCACAGCCCCACTGTACACAAACAGAGATGTGTCCTATCATAGTACTGATAGGGCTTCAAAAGATTCTCTAAAATGTTCTTCTAACTCTTTAAAAGAGGTAAGATGTATTCATGATGCTGGACATCACTAAGGGCCTCCTAGTGACGTCCCTGATATAATCCGGTAACTCTACCCAGAGTTACTGATACTGGGGTGGTGAGGCACTGCTAACTGCGGGAAGGGATGTGGCAATAAAAATAACAGGGGTCATATGGGGGACCCTGTGGGCACCCTTGCGAATAAGAACAGGTAGTAAGCAGTTTGTGGGGTTAAAAGAAGGGTAGCGTTAAGGGGCAGTGTTGAGTTCTTAGTTCTTTATGGATGAGGGAAGGGTAGCATTAAGGAGTAATGAGCCCTTTTTAGGATTCAGAGATGGTACCTTTAAAGGGTTGTTAGGCTTACTTTAAAGCAATTATTTCAGCAGTCGTTAAGCTGATCATTCTAAAACATTAAGCTAATAGAGCAAAATAATGGAGCTTTCTGAGGCACTGCCTGAGAGCATTTCTCTATATTGAATGAGGTGCTGGTAAAGCGTTCTCTAGTTTAGGCAGCATTAATTGTTTTTGTTTAGTCACATTGCCTGTGAGCAGCCAGTACTATCCTGCTACACATTGATTTATAGCTTGTTTTATAATCTGACCTTTAGTCTATGGAATATTTAGGCTCATCTGCCCTGCCTCACCTGCTGCATGATCCCTACTGCTGCTTTTGTGTTTTCTGCAGAGATACCCCATACTAGCAGCCAATTCAGCCTCTGCAAGGTGCCCAGCAGTTTTGCGTCCATGGCTCCCACTGACTCCCTAGGTCAGGGTCAGTGAGCCAGTCGAAGGCTGATGGCTTCCTGAATCCTGCTGGCCGCCTGAATCCTGCTGTCCAAGCTCACCAGGTGGCATATGCAGGCGATTTCAGAGGTGACTGCAAAAGATCTGCACTGCTGATTGCTAGGTTTCAACCTGGTCAGCGTCAGACCCTCTCCTTACTCCACCCAGAGCAGACCGCAGTGACCGATACGTCACTTCTGGGTTGGGGTAGCCACCTGGGAGAAGTGGAGACCAGAGGCCTCTGGTCTCCGACGGAGTCCCAGCTCCATATCAACCTTTTAGAGCTGAGGGCTATCCACTTGGCGTTAATGCTTTCCTTCCATCCTTCAAGAACAGACTGGTGCAAGGTTTACAGACAAAACCAATACCATGTGGTATTGTAACAAACAGGGGGGGGGGGGGAGGGGGGTCATGCACCCTGTGCCAGGAGGCATTGCAGTACTAGAAATGGATGGACCATAAAGTAACTTTCCTGGTAGTGAACCACCTGGCAGGATCTTTGAATATCAGGGTGCATAAGCCTCAGCCTTCACCTATCGGATCACGAGTGGCAGTTGCACTGGGAGATGGCATATGGTCTCATCTGTGAATAGGGAGACCCTTGGCCCAATATATTTGCCACCACTGAGAATGCATGTAGTTATGTGCGTTGGAGGTTCCAGGTCCAGTTTCACTAGGAGACTTACGGTGGAACTTGGAACGCCTGTATGCCTTTCCGCCTATACTTTATTTTATTTTATGCAATTTATAGAGCGCGCAAATACCTTTGGGTGTCTCGGCGCTATGGAGTGTCTAGAGGACGAGACCAGTGATGGACGTTTATTGGTCGAAAAGCCATGTCTTTAACAATTTCTAAAGGATAACCGATTTTGACAAGTTTTGATGTGCGTGGGAAGGGTGTTCCATAGTTTGGCAGTGGCAACGACGAATCTTCTGTCCCCCCAGGAAACCTCCTTTGTCCGGGGGACCTTCAATAGGTTGGCCGTTAAAGAGCGCAGGGCTCTATTGGGAGTGTAGATGCAGAATGCCTTCATTAGGAAATGAGGGCCTGTTTTGTGAAGGCTAGATCTGTCCTGAGTTCTAAAGAAGATAGGTACCGAATTGACCAAGTTATTCATTCTCATGGCCCCGAATTGGGCAAGGAGAGTAAGGTATTCAGAGCTCCTGGAGATGAACATCTGTCCTCCAGTCAGGCTGCCCCTCTAGGAGAATCCATTGTCGTGGCAACTGAACAGGGTCCAGTGCCCAGGCCTTTGCAATTTCCACCATCATGCTTTGAGACTGAGCGATAACAACTGAACACCTTCTACCTTCCTCCGGAGGTGGTTGATGTCATCTTGGCAGGCAGGCGTCTCTCGACAAAGACAGTATACGCCAGTTATTGGTGCAATTTTGTAGCTCCTTGGGGCACACTCCAAATTCACACCTTCAGGCAAAGCTGTCTGACATATTGTTGTTTGCTTTGTCTCACCTGAAAGCCTTTTGTCTGGGCATAATTAAAGGCTATCTTTCTGTTTTTTCGTGGTTGCCTGATCAACCCACATTATTGAAAGACTTACATCATCCGTTTCCTCCTGTCTCTGGCATACCACAGTGGGACTTTAACTTGGTCCTCTCATATTTGATGTGCACTTACTTTGAGACGCTTCACAGCTGCCCTTTGCAGCTCTTCACCCTCAAGACTTGGTTTCTCGTTGCCATAACATTGGCACCACATGTAAGTGAGCTTTGAACTCTGTCAATCCGGCATAGACCAGCTTCTTCCCAGACAAACTGGTTCTACGGATACAAGCGTCCTTCTTGCTGAACGTTTTGACGCTATTCCATGCTTGCCAAAAAATCACCTTACCTGCGTTCTTTGCTCCTCTTCATCCATCTGAGAAGGAGAGACTCCTTTGCTTTGACCCCAAAGAGCATAGAGTTTTTACATCGATGCTACCAGAGACCACCCGGGGGATGATCAGCTCTTTGTAAGATATATCTGAGCAAAAAAGGCAAATCCATTCAGAAGAGGACTATATCACACTGGATCATGCTCAGCAACAAGGTATGCTACATTGTGGCCAAAAAACAGCCTCCGAAAGGGCTGCGTGCCCATTCCACCACAACTAAGGCTACTTATGCTGTGCTGGCCTGTGAAGTACCTGTCCTGGACCTCTGCAAGGCAGCTATGTGGGCATCCCACCATATGTTCATGAATCACTACTGCCTGGATAGCCAGGTTCACAGAGGAGTATTTCACCCACTCAGTCCTACAGGAGTTTTTGGTTTGAATCCATTTACAGACCCGCCTCCAAAAATGTTTTGCTTTGGGGAGGAATATGCAGTTAGAGGTCTCCATCAGAAGATAAAGTTGCTTACCTCGGTGACCCCCTTTCTGACATATTATCTAACTGCAGATTACTCACCAATCCTCCCTTTTCTGTTTGGACTATGTCCATCAATAAAATCCCAAGCTAGTAATCTGCACACTTGTCAAAGCCAATTTGCTGTTGGGGCTCTGCGCCTGGGAGCGTGGACAGCCTCGAAAGCAACAATCTTAAGCATGTGGGAGTGTGGCCTATATAGGCACCTCACATCATTCTGGAGTGGAATGGCATCAGTGCACATATCCAGGGAATATTCATAAGGCAAAGAATCTAGGGTAAGATAGTTGTTACTCAAGGTAAGTTACTTGTTCGATGGTGCTAAGTTCGCTTCAGGTAATCAAGTATCTGTTTTCATTTTTTGCCAGTCTGTTCTCTTCTCTCAATTTCTAGGTTATGTTTTTCAAAAGCTAGAAGTTGATGTAATAGAGGGAACCACTGTGTTATGTTTGGGTAGTCCTCCTTCTTCCAATGTAGGGCTGTAGGAGATTTTATGACTCCAGTCATTTGAAGCAATCTCGAGCACAAATTTGATATGAGCAGTGGCCTCTCAATACTGGTAGTATAATCCCTGGTTCATCGTGTATTAGATAACCCTATATCTCTTTGACGTGGCTAAGGAGGTCTAATGTGGCTTAGGAACTCTTTCCAAAGTATGGACATTACATTTCTGATAACGACACAGAGCTGAAAATTATACAACAGTCACCTTTATTTCTATGTTCCTGCAACCTCAACAGTCTTTCATAAACACTATTTTGTTCTCGGAGTACTGTGTACTGCCAATCACTTGGAGTCCGAGGAAAAAATCCTTATACCATACAACACTGGAAGAGTGGGACATCAGTTGATACTAAAGCCAAGTGGGTAACTGATGAAACAGGGTTTTAGGAGTAAGAAAGGGCTAGATTGGACATGGGTCTGGAGTTGCACTTGCTTGGTCTAGCAAACGTTATCTCATCCAGGGTAATAATTGTGCCTTTCAAATCTAGGGCACTGCCATCTTATAGTCTACTGCAAGAAATGAGGCAAAGCTGCATTGTGATGATTGCTGATAGTTCCGTCATGGAGAGATACTCCTTAGATGACCAGTACCAGAAACGGTTGAGAAACAAGTCTCAAAGGAAAGAATACTTGGACTTTGAGACTCTAGATAAGACTGCCCCTCAGTAACTTTCAAATCAGTGGAATTCCCGCAGATCCTGCAGCATTCACTGATCTGAAAGCCCAACATTTCTCAGAAACCTGTGTAAGTAAATTCACTGCGTGGACAAGTCAGTCCCCCACGGCAACCAGGACTTGTTACAATCACCGACTAGACTACCTTCTCCAGACTGATCTGTATCACTTAATGGAACGGTCTGCCTCGGCTCTATGAATAAGCCTGTCAGTCTGTCTCTAAAGGCCTGCGAGCTATCAGCGCTCCTGAAATCCTTGACACCATTAGGTAGAGAGAAACTTACTAGATCAGTTAGTGCAACAGTTCCTTACAGCCTGTGTGAATATTCAGATTGTGGAGAGAGAAGGATCAGAAAATCCCATGAAGTTTAGGAGGAACTGGAAACCATACGTTGGCCCTCTGCAAGGGGGCTCAACATGGTCACCTCTCCTCCTTCTCTCCTCCGTTGGTCAGTATACTTGTGATCCTGGCATTTGGCGGGAATTCAACTCCTACCCCAATCCTGGCGAAATGCATTCTCACTAAACCTCCATTTCCGGCACCATCTGAAATATTTCTCCAACTGATGATTCAGACGCTAGGCAAAGATCGATTGTGCAAGGCTCCTACTTGACCATTGGCTTTTGGAAGACGAATGGGGTCAGGTTTTGGTTACTTGAATTTTCCAGGTACCTGAAATTCCAATCTCCCAATACATTGGAAGGCCCTAGGAGGTGTTCGACCATCAATTAAATCTCCCTTTTTAGGCAGGAATTTAAAAAAACTTTGCTCAACTAAGCCAACATCCTGGACATCGCAGATCGCAGCAAATTTGTACTTCAACAGGATGTAGCAGGTTACATGCTCCTTCTCCAGTCATTTTATTGTGAAGAATCTTGCCAACAGCTCAAGATATTTGATGTATACCTACATTTTTCCACTTTCCTCTTGCTGACGTCTCCACAGTGAGTACTCAAACTGGATCAGCGGGCGTCCAACTCTAATTAGATGAGCTGCATTCCAGAAAACTAATTTCCCGTTCAAGGCCTCCATTTGGACTTATCTTCACTGGAGTAATGTTCTGGCACCTGCCAGAAGGGAGTTCAGATCAAAGTGTCCCTGTCCTCTCTGAAGATGGACGGCCCTCAATCTCTGCAGCACTCGTTAATGGGGAGGACTTCGGACGATTGCCTGAATGGAGGACAGCAGATTCCCTTCCAGTTAAAGCACCAGGTGGGGCTTCCAAGAGCAGTCAGATGTAGTTCTCCACCAGTCCATTCCCTTCCTGGGCTTCTTGATTCGCTCTGCTTCTTCTACCTTTCATCTTTAGAGAAATCAATTGTTAGCCATAAAAGAGAGACCTAGGAAGTCTAAAGCCTTGGAATAGATCTTGCCACACAAACTAGTGAGGCTGTCCCTCTGAAGGAGAAGAACGTGCCAGACTTTGCCTGGTACTATAACTGGTCTGTTCTTCTGAGTGGCTGCAATCTCTTTGAGACTTGGGAAGAGCATACAGCCAGACAAGTGCCTCCTTCCTTGACCATTCACTCGAAACGTTTTGGCCTGAAGATCTCCTTCATTGAGGATTTGGACAGTTGACATTGCCCTAATAGCAAACTGCCCACTGCACCCATCTTGACAATGTCCAGTGAAATGAGGCTCCTGAACATTGCATTGATGGGAGAGAGCCTTAAATATTGAGCAGCTTTTTAGGGTCCTTGAGGAACTTTGACCGAAAGATTGCCATCTTGCTGTATATTTTGGGAGACTGGGCGAACTTCCCTTCAAAAACTGGTGAGGATGCTCAGCCTGTAAATGACCCCTAACCTCCTTATCGAGGGATTTTCTAGTCCTATGAGCCACATAAAGGGCAACTTTGTCCTGGAGAGACCAATTTCAAGCACCTGGGGGTGGTGTAAATCGTCCGGCTGTAGTATATTTAAATCCCTAGAGTATTTAAGAGCTGCGTGAGTCCGTCTAGCTAGGGCATTTCATTGGAATGGATAGGTTCCAAGAGATGCTTGATCTGAGTTTCTCATTGGAAATTCCTGATTCATCTGAGCTTGTCAACTCCCTGGTTCTCTTCCAGCAAAAGGTCAGGATGAATCCCCACCAGCTTCCTAAACACAGGCTGGCGGGGGGTCATACTTGTAGGACATTTGTTTATATCAGGAAAGGCAACCAGTTGATGAACTATGCCCAACTGCAGTCTGGTTAGGACAAAAAGGTGTTCCCTTTTGGTTACCCAAATAAGATATGAGTGGAACCTGACTGGCAGATCTCTTGAAAAATGAACTGTTTGCTTCCTGGATTCTACCTGCATCCTTTGCTCCAGTCTATCATTCATAAAGGATTACATTCATACATTACATTCATCTTAATGGAGAAGCTACTTTTCGGAAGCTCTCAGCATAGGTAGATCAGACAATAGAGTACTGCACCATTCAACCCATGCCCCTAGTGCCTGCAGGATAACTGCATTTGTGACTGCCTGTTTAGTAGTAAAATATAAAAATATTTGGTGTTTATAGGAGTTATGACAACTTTTGGTCCCAGTGCCACTTCGCCTGCTGCACCATTTAAATCAAGCCCCTTTTAATTGCAAGGTAACTGCAATTGTGACTTTCTGTATAGTAGTTAAGTATAGCAATATTAGGTGTTTATTGGGGTGCCTAGAGCTTTTGGCCCTGGTGTCACTGCACCTGCTGCACCACTAAAATCATGACCCTGTTGTCTGCAGGGTAACTGCACTTGTGGATGTCTGTTAGGTTACAAATGTTAACAATAATCTGGGTCTAGTGGGGTCCCTAGAGCTTTTGGCTCAGGTGCCACTGCACCTGCTGCACCATTCAAATCATGACCCTATTGTCTGCAAGTTAACTGCACTTGCGGCTGCCTGTTACAATGAAATGAGGCATTTATAAAGCACGACATAACCCGGAGGTGTCTAGGCGCTGGACACACCAGAAGACAGTTGTTACAAGAATAATTTTGCTAGTACAACCAGATCTTTCAGCGCTTCCTGAATTGAATCCGATTATGTTTGTTTTTCAGGCAAGAGGACAGGGAGGAGTTCCAAAGTTTAGCAGTGTATAGGAGAAACTTTTGCCTCCCCACTTTTAGTAGTAAAATAGTAGTAAAATATAGCATAGCTCTTGTATATTAACTTTATTTGTAATGGGGAATGTTTATTGCAACATTTAGAGTTTGATTATAATGACCAAATAGATTATGTAGACAAAATCAATCAGATAATGCCTACAAAGTTCAAAGAAAGGTACTGAGGCATACATATGAAATGCCACAAACGTTCTAAGGCTAAAGCATCTGCTTTACACAACTAAGTAATAACAAGCACTGGCGTTGCCAATAGGTTTCGCATTTGGAAAGTTGGAGCTATTGGTTTTGTAAATGACGTTTTATATTTATATATCGTTATTGACATTGTCAATTACAATATATAAATATAAAATGTCATTTACAAAACCAATAGCTCCAACTTTCCAAATGCGAAACCTATTGACAACGCCAGTGCTTGTTTGTGCTGGTGATCACACCACTTTACTAAAATGCATTTGTCATGCATTATAGCTCCAGGACCCCGTACTAGGAGCTAACAAGCAGAACAGAGGGACGAGATGTGGAGAGAAAATGGGCATTGATCATAATGGGAGTGATTGAGGCACTCTGAAGACAACTACCCCCTCCACAGGCCTCAGTAATATTTAATTCGGAGTTTCAGAATTGAGCATTTTTATAATTATTTACAACAATATCATTGTTGTTACTTATTTATGCTAAACAGCTAATAACCATTGAAAATGCAGTTAGTCCTGAATGGTTTTAGGTGTATGTCAGTTGATGTGTTATATATCGAGAGGAAATAAGAGAAAGTTCAGTAAGGAAACTAAATACCAGTTGGGTGATATACTACTAGGAGCCTATGTCTCAATTTTGAAATGATGTATTTATGTAACCCTAATCACACCACCTTTCCTCAATATGTAATCGTGAGTGAATATGTAACGTTTAATCTGTATCTGTCACACCCGTGTAATAGTAGTTATGCCTACTACCATGCTACCTTATGTAACTTACTTCGCTCGATTATAAAGCTCTCTGACATCTCTGGGTAAAGTACGCGCTACATAAAAACGCAAAAATAGATAGCTAACTCACAGAAATATAGTTTAAGTGTTTGAGCCTCGCCCTTAATTACAAACACCACATTTCTTTCAGAAACCCTCCGCTTTTTTCATCCCACTTAATGCCCTGCACTGGCACAACCCAATACAATATAAGCAAACAACTTTTGATTCCAAGATCGCAAATGACATCCATAGTCCGAAAGCGCTTTGAATGGCGAGAAATCGCTACACAGATGCGCTAAACATAACGTATTGTAGTATTCTGTGTTGACGGGGGAGATGTGGGAGGAGGCACGAGGAGGAGGAGGGTGGGGACACACGGGTGGGAGGAGGCGCGTTGGGAGGGGTGACGATGGTGGTGGGGGCGGCCCCTCCATCGCACAATAATAAGAAGATCCCTTGCACCCCAGGAGAAGCTGCTTCGGCCCGGTCAGTGCCTGCTGCGAGGGGGTGGCGGGGTAGTGGGGGCATTTACTGTCTTGAGCGGTGCCTTGGAGATGGCTTTGCGTCAGCTGCTCGGTTCACGGCGCTCCTCGCCGGGGGGGGCTTCGGGTTAGGGCTAATCTCCATGCAGCTGCCTAGTGTGGAAAATACATTCTAGGCGAGAGAGCACCACTGCGAGAGAAAGGGGGGGGGAGGAGAAGAGGGGCCAAGGATACTGAAGGTCGCTTCTGTGAGAACGGAAGTACGGGGCAAAAGAAAGACGCGGCATGGAGGACATAGGAGAAAATGCGAGGCGTAGTGCTAAGTTTCCGAGGTCCATGGATGCTGTCTTGGTCCAATCATGTTTTCCCCTTTGACTTCGGGGACTTGTAGTCCTTCTGTATAACGGAATAGACAAGACAAGAAGTCACGGAATTCAAAAAAGAAACAAGCATAACCCATGCGGATTAAAGAGCAGAATGGCCCGTTATCGTTTCATTGCAATGCTTGCCCCATCACTAGTTCAAACTAAGTTGCCGGAAACCGGATACAGCCTCGGCAGACTCAGAAAATGCGGAGATGGTAAAAATACCTCCCTAAACACCACTATTTTGCCTGCGAGCTATAAAAAGGACATGCCGCTATAAGTGTCAGCCCTTACCTCTATTGCTCCTGTATCTCCTTGCACAGATAGCGTGCAGCGTCTACGTTTCAGTTTGCCGCCATGTAAACATTTCCTCCACTGTTTCTGCGAGTTTTATATACGTCGGAACAGTGTGACGTATCGCGTCTCTCACAGAGATTATTAATGGGACAGGGCACATCATCTTATGCCGCGATTGCTATGGATAATAATTGCACACTTCCGATCTACTTTGAAGTCTTATTATTCGCGCTCACATGGTTGTGCGCTCAGCGTTTTTGTGCAAAATTTATAAATGAAGTAATTAAACTGACAGTGACAGATCTATATTACTCTTGCCATAACTCCTATCTAGTCCTCAATTGGAAAGCAAACATAGTTTTTACAGCTCGCAATGCTACGCGAGTACATAATGGCATAACAAAACAAGTCCGGTCCCGGGCCGCGCTGTGATTGGCTGACGTCACGGGGGTGTCCCGGGCCGGCAGCCAATCACAGCGCGGCCCGGGAATGACGTCACGGGGGTGTCCCGGGCCGGCAGCCAATCGCAGCGTGGCCAGGGACAAAGGGGCGGGGCTTAAAAAAAGCACCAGAAACGCCCCCGAATCGCGTTTTCGAGAGAAAGCGCGATTGACAGCCTCTGTCTCCCAATGGCTAGCCTCCATTTATGGAGCTAGCCAATGAGAGGCAGAGGCGGTGCCGACATCCCTACTGTAGACAATAGTTTTCGATCTGGGAGTGGCACTGCGTGCCCCTCGCCAGGTCGAAACCTAAAAAGCAAGCATTTCAGCATACTGTTAGAAGCTGTCTGCATTTTTACCGTGGGAAGAGGTCTTATCTTGACAGTGGATGGGGCTTAAACAGTGTGAACAGATTTAGGAGAAGTATTGTAAATGCTTGCAGCCAGGGGAAGTTAACATCAAAAAGTTCCACACAAAAGCGAATGAACACAGTAATTTGGCGGGGAACTAATAAAAACCTCCTTTTAAGATTTACTAATTACAACAGATTTCTCAAGCACAGCGCAAGTGCTGTGCAGGCGAAACATAAAAATGAAGTGGTGATGGAGCAAGGGAGGTAAAAAACAGCACAGAATGCAGAAGTTAACTGCAGGAAGAAAAGAGAAACTCGCAGGAGAAGTGGACAGTGATATGGGGGGAAAAAAGGCTCTAATTAGTGGGCTCAGGCTATATGAAACAAAGACTTTTGAGATATGTAGTTTTGTCTTTATGGTGATATGTTTTCTGATTCCGTACAATATTGAGTTTATGGAGCTTGTTGACGCTGCTGGAGTTTGGGACTAAAGGAGATGGCTGCTTTATAAACTAAAGAGGTTCTAGCCAACAGACGGCATCTTTCAAAATACATTTTAAAGTAACACTTGAGAGTTTTAGAAGGCTTTTCAGTTCAGTTTTTAACGTCTTTATTTTCGAAATTTCTTCATAAAAGACAAAATATTTACATACAATCAAAATAACATAGTCATTAATATTTATAATTAGACAAAAGAATTTAGTTAAAAACCACAATTAAATATACATATAAAGACAACTGAGAAAAAGTGATTTTTCCTTACATTTGATTATAAACACAACGACAATACTGGTCGAAAGATGATAAATTAACATGCTCTATGGTATTTCAGGTTGAAATTAAACTATGAGTACTGCGAACTGACTTGATCCTTATTAACCAGGCCCATCCAAGGAATTTTGCTAGTCCAATGGATAGCCATTCGGAAGTGTTAGTTTTTAAGATAAATAAAGCTTCCTTGCTCACCCTGGTCTTTAATCTGTTACAGATGGGCTTTAACCACTTATGGCGTGGTTCATAGTAAGCAGTACATACAAACAAAAAGTGACCTATTGTTTCTTTGTGTCCAATACAGCAAGGACAGAGGGATGACTCCGATTTCAACCAGCCACTAGTGAAATCCCTTAGTGGCAGTGTACCTAGACGAAACTGGTGGTAGAGTTTCCTGTCTAAGGTTTTAGGAATTACATCCCAGTAGATCTCAGTATGAGGAACTGCTTTGAAAAGCAGAAACAGGCCAGTCAGATTCGGTTTCTCCGAGAGAGCAACGTGTTCTTCTTTCACCATGGACCAAAAGAGTAGTTTAAAATCTTTCTTTGAGGGAAAGATATGGGAGCCCGGATCTGACCATAACAGGGGAAGGCCCATTCCAGTGAGAGTATTTCTGATTAACTTAAACCATAATATTTCAGCTGCCCCTGGTTGCTTTCTAACGTCCTGTAATTCTTGAGCAAACATGGCAAGATCCGGGGTAGACCAAATGCGTCTCCATAACGCCACCATCCTGTACTGAGCTTGATGTTTTATAGAATAAAAGCCCATGTCCATCAGGAGTGGTAATACAGGTGTTGAGGAAGGAAGATTAACTAAATTACGGAGAAATTTGTTCTGGATCCTGTCAAGGACAGCCAAATCCACACTACCCCAAATATCAGCCCCATATAATATTGCTGATCTGATTTTAGCATTGTAAATTTTAAGAGCGGGCAAAACTCTTTTAGTCAAAGAACACCGCTGCTCCTTCACTAAACAGCCGGACAAACGAGCAAATTTCAGACTAAGCGCCGCTATTTGCTCTTTCCAGCGTAGCCTGTAATCCATTGTTACACCAAGGTATGTCATTACTTCAACCTGCTCCAAGCTAGACCCGTTCATCGTGACATGGCCCCTCAATGGTTTTTTCTTTGTCAACACCATGAATTTGGTCTTATTAATATTAATTTCTAAATCATTCTCGTTACAGAAGTCCACAAATTTATTTATAGCTGCCTGTAGACCCTTCTGTGTTTTGGCCAGTATAAGTGTGTCGTCTGCGAAAATTAAAAGGGGAAATTTGGTCCCACCCAATGATGGGGCGTCGGTAGGGATAGCTGACAGGAACTTAACCACCTGATTAATAAAGAGTATAAAGAGAGTGGGGGCCAGGACACAGCCCTGTCTCACTCCACGAGTCACGGGGAAGGATTCAGTAACCTGGCCCTGACGACCCCATCTCACTCTAGCGAAGTTCCCCTCGTGCAATCTGATGGTCAGTTCAAGTAGCGCAGATGGAACACCCATCCTTCTCAAAGCAGCCCACATCTTCCCTCTGGGGACCAAATCAAACGCTGATTTGAGATCTACAAATGCAGCGAATATCGTGCCACCCCCCAGTAGCACAGTTTTCCAATAAATCATCACAAATCTTAATATTTGGTCTACAGTGCTAATGTTTGCCCTAAAGCCAGCCTGCATTGGAGACAAAATGTCAGCTTCTGTCATCCATGATTCGATTTTCCCTAGTAGCATTCTGGCCACTACCTTTTGTAAGGCGTCGATAAGACTGATGGGACGATAGTTTCCCGCATCAGTTTTATCCCCTTTTTTGTACACGGGCAGGATCTCTGCCCCTTTCCACGAGTTTGGGATGCTGGTACCTCTTGCTATTGCATTTGCTAGGGTAGTTATGTATAGGACCCAATGCACTTGATCGTACTTAAAAAGATCTGCTGGGACGCAGTCCATGCCAGGGGCTTTGCCATTCTGAACTTGTTTTAAAGCAGCAACGGCTTCTATTTCAGTGAAAACAATGTGATCAGGCAAAAGCTCTGCAGTCTGCACACTGGCATCTTCCCTGGGTAGGGAGATCCGTTCCGGAGTACTAAACTGCGTCGCATAGTGCTTGACCCATTGTTCGGCAGGCACGTGGTTTACAGGAACTATCGGGTCCCCAGATCCTCCCCATCTCACAACCTCCCAAAATTTTTGTTGATTAGAAGAGGTGCTAGCTTGGTATAGATCCAACCAGCGCTGTTCGTCCCAGTTTATTTTAGCTTCTTTGAGGATTTTCTTATAATTAACCCTAGCTAATCTTATGTCCGTGACAGACTTAGATTTAATTGCAGCTAACAAGGAACTATGGGCAACACGACAAGCTTTGTTGTACCATTTGTTCCTTTGAGCTGGGCCATTATTTCTCCCCTTTACAGGTTTATTAAAAAAGGTTTTGATTTTGTTAAAAAGGGAGTCATGAATCATCCCTATTTGTTCTAATGAGGTGCCATCATTAAGTATGGGAACCATCAAGTCAGTGGCAGCTAAGACCTCCGCTTTTCATAACATAACTTGTGCACCATCTCTTTAGCAGAGTTCAGTGTTTCACTCTTCACAGCAAAATCAATTGCATTTTTATTAGAAATGCTGTTTTAGTAAAGGCTATACATAGCTACATTAGTGGCTATAGTGAATAGAAGCAAAAAGAACAATTGATGGACAGAATGCAGAACAATGTGATACATTCACACTAGTACAGAGATCTGGGCCTAAATCCATTGTTTCTTTGCATATGTCGCCCTAAGTGGGATGGGTATGCCCAGACGTGGGTCCCATGCTCTCTACACCACTGGATTCAAGCTAGCCTGGCTGGCTGATGAAGGGTGATGCCCTGAACTCGGTCCCAGGATGCTTGTTTACGGTCCAGGGAGGGACTGGCTTGGCAGTTCGGGCTGGACTGTTCCCACAAGGAACAGGGTCAAGACTGATTTGCATATGGTTGGGTCAAAACTGGGGTGGTGTGGTGAGCAAAAGAATGATGGATTAAACCCAGATCTTTGTGACTCGGTGTGAATGTTTGCATTGTCCAGCATTCCGTCCATCAATTGTTTGTTTTGCATATAGTGAATAGAACACTTAAAGATATGATGATGATTTTATTTTTGTTTATTTTAGTTTAGCATAACCCTTACCCTGTCCAGTGGTGCCAGAGCCCGTTACATATTTGAAATTTGTTTGATGGCGATAGTGATTTGTCAAAAATCTCAATGATTTATAAAAGCATTTTCAATCATCATATAATGTAGACCGAAAATTGATTATTGTTAGATAATAAATCAAACACAGTTGAACGCCATGTAATCATAATATCTGTATATTGTAAATTGATAGTAAATACAATACAAAAAAAATGAGACAACGAGGTACGTGTGGTGATCATACAGTGAATAAGATGAAATAAAGGTAAACCTTTTTCATGTGTGCATCAAAAGAAGGGAAAGGGTGTTAGACTAAATGAGATAACCTATATTTGCTGAGTCAGTCAGTAGCCAAGATCATGGTCCGCATTAAATTCGTAGCCTGAGTAGCCAAGATAATTGACAACGTTTTCAACTGGATCAATCAGAGCTTAGTGATTACAGTGCCCTGTAAGGTCAGAATGTTCTAGCATGCACCACCGCAGAAGGACACGGATGATTTTGTCTGCCTACCTGCTTCCAATGTCTTGAACGATCCAAATTGACCCGCTTCACTCTGAAATAACATAATGCCTCTCCACTGACCTGTCTTTTAACCCCTTCCATGCTGATGACGAACCCCAGCCGTGATGCACTACCGCGGCCGCATGGAAGGGGTTAAAGTATTGCTTCTATTTACTGTTTGGTTCTAATGAAATATTATTGGGTTTTATGGTGTCTATGAACTTCTTTTGATGCTAGATGAGCAGCTTAGTTAGTTGAAACCTTCCTAATGATTTGGTACATAGTACTATTGACTATGCTAAACATATAGAATCTATAGCACTTTTCATTTCAACTGTTGTCGATTGCCCTTAGCCATCTAATTTCCAGCATGGAAGGATTTTATGACATGTTAATGAAATAACAGCACTTTACATATTATGCTGCATTGTACTTGTATTGCACAATTTGCTGCACTTAAAACACTTAAAACTCGAAATGCTATTTACCCTTTGGCAGTTAATGATAGACTGACTAACCGCATGATATGGTTTTGCTTGTGACCTCTTGTTACATGTTAGTATGATGAAATTTTTAATTTGGTGGCAATATTTTTTAGGTCTCTTTGAGATATGTGGTACTCAGGATACTGGCATAAAGCTCCGCCCACCTTTTTAATTGGCTCCTGTCCATTGTAAATGGTGGCTTTATAATGCCATAACTCCAACTTTGCAGACAATCAGTGCTGTTGCCTTGCTCACATGGGACCTCTGGGAGCAGCTTGCTGTACTGCACCTACACATGCACTGCCTAAGCTTTGCTCACTAGGGACCTCTAGGAGCGGCTTGCGGTACTGTATTGAGGCATGCAGTGCTGGTGCCTTGCTTACTAGGGACCCCTAGGAGCAACTTGCAGTACTGCACCTAGACATGCAGTGCTGGTGCCTTGTTCACAAGGGACCTCTGAGCAGCTAGTGGTACTGCACTGAGACATACAATGCTGGTTTCTGGCTCACTACGCAAGCATTTATAATGCACTAGGTCTTGCATTACTGAAAGTATGAGCTATTGACGTTACATTATTATTTGCAATGCCAATACCTCAAACTATCGGTAATGCGAGATATTTTGCATTGCAAATGCTTGTTTTTTGTGGTTGAACACAATTTTATGAATTTTGTATGCGATTCTTTAAAAAATGTGGGGAATTTTTGATTGGCTTGTATAGAATATTGGTAATTTTTAAATTATGCGACAATTTTAATGTCTGTCTTGCCTGAATTGGCATAGCACCAAACGCAAAGAAGCTTAAAGCTTATTTCAGTTGATGCAGTAAGATTAGCCTGGTCCCTCACATTTAAATTAGTAAAATCATTTTCTCTGTAAAAGGATCCTATATTTGTAAACCTTGCTGGTGATATTATCCCCATGCTCCAGCGAATTTTAGACCCTAAAAACAAATGTAGTTGCTTTGTACATTAAAATCTTCATGTCAAGACAGCACAGGCTTCTAGGAAGAACTGCTTTTGAATGCAGCGGTTTGCTCGTGGGCGTCTGTTTGAAGAAGTCCCATCACGTGGCTGCTGTTGGTGCTGCGAAGATGAGACTTGGCTGTGGTGTAAGGTCGGCAGTCAGTCCTGGGAAGCCTTGGTGCTGCGAAGATGAGACTTGGCTGTGGTGTAAGGTCGGCAGTCAGTCCTGGGAAGCCTTGGTGCTGCGAAGATGAGACTTGGCTGTGGGGTAAGGTCGGCAGTCAGTCCTGGGAAGCCTTGGTGCTGCGAAGATGAGACTTGGCTGTGGGGTAAGGTCGGCAGTCAGTCCTGGGAAGCCTGCCAGGCATGTGATCGAGTACATGATTGGATGCCTGCTTCAGCACGTGCCATCCGGTATTTCTACACTTCAGAAGTGTGCTTTGTCCGCCTTCCCTTGCTGTGCTTGAACCCGCACTGATCAAACTCGAACTGTAAATGTACTGTCCACTGAGGGATGTCTGTTGTCCAAGAACAAAGCTGGATTGCTCGCACGTAAGAGAAGAGGCACGTGGAACTTAGCAAAAAAAGAAGTCAACGAGAACTTCAAATACGTTTGATTTTTGGGTGAATATGGGGATGTGATCGAAGCTGTTATTCATGTAACTTTACTTCCCAGGTGGCCCTGCCTGTGGCTGTTGAAGCTGTCGTGGCGTGCATTGGTGACCACCGATGAAATGCTCTAGCGGTGTTCCACCTGACTTAGTAATTTCACCACGGTCCAAAAAACAGCTGCAGTGCACGCACCAAAGTACTCTGTAGTTCGTGCGTTTAACTACTCCCAAGAAAAACCTCTGTCAGTCTACCCTGAAATCCTCCCCGTCGGCAACTTCTCTACCAGAGCTTCACTGAGCTTGAATTCCTCCCAGGTTCAAGACCTCCGTGATCGAAAGCCTGTGTGTCGAACGCTTACCTGCTCTCCTGTCCTTGTACAGGCCTCGCCTCGGGCTGCCACGGCTTGCTGTCCTGCATCCACGGCTGGGCACTACAGGTGAATGTACCGATCGCCCCGGGCTGCCACTGCTTGCTGTCCTGCATCCATGGCTGGGCTCTACAGGTGAATGTACCGATCGCCTCGGGCTGCCACTGCTTGCTGTCCTGCATCCACGGCTGGGCTCTACAGGCGAATGTACCGATCGCCTCATGCTGCCACGGCTTGCTGTCCTGCATCCATGGCTGGGCTCTACAGGTGAATGTACCGATCGCCTCATGCTGCCACGGCTTGCTGTCCTGCATCCATGGCTGGGCTCTACAGGTGGATGTACCGATCGCCTCGGGCTGCCACTGCTTGCTGTCCTGCATCCACGGCTAGGCTCTACAGGTGAATGTACCGATCGCCTCGGGCTGCCACGGCTTGCTGTCCTGCATCCACGGCTGGGCTCTACAGGTGGATGTACCGATCGCCTCGGGCTGCCACTGCTTGCTGTCCTGCATCTACGGCTGGGCACTACAGGTGAATGTACCGATCGCCTCGGGCTGCCACTGCTTGCTGTCCTGCATCCACGGCTGGGCCCTACAGGTGGATGTACCGATCGCCTCGGGCTGCCACTGCTTGCTGTCCTGCATCCATGGCTGGGCTCTACAGGTGAATGTACCGATCGCCCCCGGCTGCCACTGCTTGCTGTCCTGCATCCACGGCTGGGCTCTACAGGGGAATGTACCGATCGCCTCGGGCTGCCACTGCTTGCTGTCCTGCATCCATGGCTGGGCTCTACAGGTGAATGTACCGATCGCCTCATGCTGCCACGGCTTGCTGTCCTGCATCCATGGCTGGGCTCTACAGGTGGATGTACCGATCGCCTCGGGCTGCCACTGCTTGCTGTCCTGCATCCACGGCTAGGCTCTACAGGTGAATGTACCGATCGCCTCGGGCTGCCACGGCTTGCTGTCCTGCATCCACGGCTGGGCTCTACAGGTGGATGTACCGATCGCCTCGGGCTGCCACTGCTTGCTGTCCTGCATCTACGGCTGGGCACTACAGGTGAATGTACCGATCGCCTCGGGCTGCCACTGCTTGCTGTCCTGCATCCACGGCTGGGCTCTACAGGTGGATGTACCGATCGCCTCGGGCTGCCACTGCTTGCTGTCCTGCATCCATGGCTGGGCTCTACAGGTGGATGTACCGATCGCCTCGGGCTGCCACGGCTTGCTGTCCTGCATCCACGGCTAGGCTCTACAGGTGAATGCACCGATCGCCCCGGGCTGCCACTGCTTGCTGTCCTGCATCCATGGCTGGGCTCTACAGGTGAATGTACCGATCGCCTCATGCTGCCACGGCTTGCTGTCCTGCATCCATGGCTGGGCTCTACAGGTGAATGTACCGATCGCCTCGGGCTGCCACTGCTTGCTGTCCTGCATCCACGGCTAGGCTCTACAGGTGAATGCACCGATCGCCCCGGGCTGCCACTGCTTGCTGTCCTGCATCCATGGCTGGGCTCTACAGGTGAATGTACCGATCGCCTCATGCTGCCACGGCTTGCTGTCCTGCATCCACGGCTGGGCTCTACAGGTGAATGTACCGATCCCCTCGGGCTGCCAATGCTTGCTGTCCTGCAACCACGGCTGGGCTCTACAGGTGAATGTACCGATCGCCCCGGGCTGCCACTGCTTGCTGTCCTGCATCCACGGCTGGGCTCTACAGGTGAATGTACCGATCGCCCCGGGCTGCCACTGCTTGCTGTCCTGCATCCACGGCTGGGCTCTACAGGTGAATGTACCGATCGCCCCGGGCTGCCACTGCTTGCTGTCCTGCATCCACGGCTGGGCTCTACAGGTGAATGTACCGATCGCCTCGGGCTGCCACTGCTTGCTGTCCTGCATCCACGGCTGGGCTCTACAGGTGAATGTACCGATCGCCTCGGGCTGCCACTGCTTGCTGTCCTGCATCCACGGCTAGGCTCTACAGGTGAATGCACCGATCGCCTCATGCTGCCACAGCTTGCTGTCCTGCATCCACGGCTGGGCTCTACAGGTGAATGTACCGATCGCCTCGGGCTGCCACTGCTTGCTGCCCTGCATCCATGGCTGGGCTCTACAGGTGAATGTACCGATCGCCTCGGGCTGCCACTGCTTGCTGTCCTGCATCCATGGCTGGGCTCTACAGATGAATGTACCGATCGCCTCGGGCTGCCACTGCTTGCTGTCCTGCATCCACGGCTGGGCTCTAGAGGTGAATGTACCGATCGCCTCGGGCTGCCACTGCTTGCTGTCCTGCATCCACGGCTGGGCTCTACACGGGAATGTACCGATCACCTCGGGCTGCCAATGCTTGCTGCCCTGCATCCATGGCTGGGCTCTACAGGTGAATGTACCGATCGCCTCGGGCTGCCACTGCTTGCTGTCCTGCATCCATGGCTGGGCTCTACAGGTGAATGTACCGATCGCCTCGGGCTGCCACTGCTTGCTGTCCTGCATCCATGGCTGGGCTCTACAGGTGAATGTACCGATCGCCTCGGGCTGCCACTGCTTGCTGTCCTGCATCCACGGCTGGGCTCTACACAGGAATGTACCGATCACCTCGTGCTGCCACTGCTTGCTGTCCTGCATCCACGGCTGGGCTCTACAGGTGAATGTACCGATCGCCTCGAGCTGCCACTGCTTGCTGTCCTGCATCCACGGCTGGGCTCTACAGGTGAATGTACCGATCGCCTCGGGCTGCCACTGCTTGCTGCCCTGCATCCACGGCTGGGCTCTAGAGGTGAATGTACCGATCGCCCCGGGCTGCCACTGCTTGCTGTCATGCATCCACGGCTGGGCTCTACAGGTGAATGTACCGATCGCCCCGGGCTGCCACTGCTTGCTGTCCTGCATCCATGGCTGGGCTCTACAGGTGAATGTACCGATCGCCTCATGCTGCCACTGCTTGCTGTCCTGCATCCATGGCTGGGCTCTACAGGTGAATGTACCGATCGCCTCATGCTGCCACTGCTTGCTGTCCTGCATCCACGGCTAGTCTCTACAGGTGAATGTACCGATAGCCTCATGCTGCCACGGCTTGCTGCCCTGCATCCATGGCTGGGCTCTACAGGTGAATGTACCGATCGCCCCGGGCTGCCACGGCTTGCTGCCGTGCATCCATGGCTGGGCTCTACAGGTGAATGTACCGATCGCCTCGGGCTGCCACTGCTTGCTGTCCTGCCACTGCTTGCTGTCCTGCATCCATGGCTGGGCTCTACAGGTGAATGTACCGATCGCCTCGGGCTGCCACTGCTTGCTGTCCTGCATCAATGGCTGGGCTCTACAGGTGAATGTACCGATCGCCCCGGGCTGCCACTGCTTGCTGTCCTGCATCCACGGCTGGGCTCTACAGGTGAATGCACCGATCGCCCCGGGCTGCCACTGCTTGCTGTCCTGCATCCACGGCTGGGCTCTACAGGTGAATGTACCGATCGCCTCGGGCTGCCACTGCTTGCTGTCCTGCATCCATGGCTGGGCTCTACAGGTGAATGTACCGATCGCCCCGGGCTGCCACTGCTTGCTGTCCTGCATCCATGGCTGGGCTCTACAGGTGAATGTACCGATCGCCCCGGGCTGCCACTGCTTGCTGTCCTGCATCCACGGCTAGGCTCTACAGGTGAATGCACCGATCGCCTCGGGCTGCCACTGCTTGCTGTCCTGCATCCATGGCTGGGCTCTACAGGTGAATGTACCGATCGCCTCGGGCTGCCACTGCTTGCTGTCCTGCATCCACGGCTGGGCACTACAGGTGAATGTACCGATCGCCTTGGGCTGCCACTGCATGCTGTCCTGCATCCACGGCTGGGCTCTACAGGTGAATGTACCGATCGCCTCATGCTGCCACAGCTTGCTGTCCTGCATCCACGGCTGGGCTCTACAGGTGAATGTACCGATCGCCTCGGGCTGCCACTGCTTGCTGCCCTGCATCCATGGCTGGGCTCTACAGGTGAATGTACCGATCGCCTCGGGCTGCCACTGCTTGCTGTCCTGCATCCATGGCTGGGCTCTACAGGTGAATGTACTGATCGCCTCGGGCTGCCACTGCTTGCTGTCCTGCATCCATGGCTGGGCTCTACAGGTGAATGTACCGATCGCCTCGGGCTGCCACTGCTTGCTGTCCTGCATCCATGGCTGGGCTCTACAGGTGAATGTACCGATCGCCTCATGCTGCCACTCCTTGCTGTCCTGCATCCACGGCTAGGCTCTACAGGTGAATGTACCGATCGCCCCATGCTACCACGGCTTGCTGCCCTGCATCCATGGCTGGGCTCTACAGGTGAATGTACCGATCGCCCCGGGCTGCCACGGCTTGCTGCCCTGCATCCATGGCTGGGCTCTACAGGTGAATGTACCGATCGCCTCGGGCTGCCACTGCTTGCTGTCCTGCCACTGCTTGCTGTCCTGCATCCATGGCTGGGCTCTACAGGTGAATGTACCGATCGCCCTGGGCTGCCACTGCTTGCTGTCCTGCATCCACGGCTGGGCTCTACAGGTGAATGTACCGATCAGTGAGAAAGGGGACGAACCCACTGTTTCGCTCCAGCCGGCGACATTGCACCTACCAACTGCCAATGTGTGTATCTCTCATAGCTGAACTTTGAATGTGATAATTATTTATTTATTCCCACGATGTCCGAGCACTAGGGGACACCCAGCAGGTGTTTGCCTACACTAAGACAAACCGCAAACAAAATGTTTTTTTTTTTTTTTGCAAACTAAAGCTAGCTCTGCGAAAATGAGCGAAGGTGACTGATACTTGACCTACTTAATGGAATAAATAAAAGAGCATCCGAGTCGCTAAAGGTTAAACGCTCGAAGGAAGAGTTATTTTAATGAGGCAGGATCATCATGGTAAGCATGTTTAACTGCTCACCAGAGACCGTCTCAAGCTGAGAGATGGTTCTAATGGACGCCTTCCATTGGGAATTCCTGCTGTGACTGTGGCGGATAGAAGGCATTCAGCAGTGTCTACGCCTCAGCTGGCCCGGATTGTGTGTAAATAGAGGCAAGTGTGCTGTGTTGATTACCTGCCGCCTCAAAACGTGACGTGAGCCGTTAACAGGTTCCTCCAGTGTTCATATTTTATTACATCGGCTAGCATATTGGACCGCCTGGAAGCAACAAGCATTTGCAATGCAATAGGTCTCGCATTAGGAAAGTTTGAGCTATTGGTATTGTAAATGGCAAAGTTTTTATTTATGTTTATTTTTTTTTAAATAGCTAAATTAATAGCTTCGTCATTTACAATGCCAATAGTTATAACTTTCGCAAATGTGATACCTATAGCATTTGTAATGCAATATGTTTTGTATTTACAAACCGCGAGAGGACCAAAAAATCCGGACCAACGCCTCCTCCCAGGCCTTCAAAAGTGACCTCAAAGTTCTCCTCCTCCAGAGACACCTCCAAAAGTAATTCACGTCCTCTTGCTATTTGTGAGGAAGACTTCCCACTACTGATAATTTCTACTTTCCATGACCATGGAAGTGCCTTCCCAGTGTATGCCTGTGATTGGAGGGTCTGCCTTTTTGCAGTATTTTCCATGTACTGGTGTTCGGTGCCCTTTTGTAACATGCACACACCACTCTGCCCTTGCAACACACGGCTGCTACCTCTCACATGTCTTTGCCTTTGATACTTGCACAAGTGCCACCTTGCCCATGTAACGCTTGTTCCTGAGCCTGAGTGTCTAGCACTTATTGCAGGACTATACCTCTAATTATACTCTGTTTTCTCTTATAACTGCACACTTGTCACTTTCATTTCCTCTTGTGCACTTTTGACTACCTCATGTATTTTGGTTGCTCACAATTTTTACTCAAGTATTTTGTTTGCTCACGATTGGCACTATTACCTTTACTACCCATGTATTCTGGTTGCTCACAATTTTTACTCAAGTATTTTGTTTGCTCACGATTATTACTATTACCTTATGTAAGTAACGTATGTTTTTGCAACCTGTTCTTTTGTAATGTTTCTCATTGTTTCCTTTCTGTTCCTAATGTGAAGCGCTCTGACGCCTTCGGGTAAAGTCCGCGCTATATAAAAATGCATAAATACATAAATAAATAAATACCGCCTTCGGGTAAAGTCCGCGCTATATAAAAATGCATAAATACATAAATAAATAAATACCGCCTTCGGGTAAAGTCCGCGCTATATAAAAATGCATAAATACATAAATAAATAAATACCGCCTTCGGGTAAAGTCCGCGCTATATAAAAATGCATAAATACATAAATAAATAAATACCGCCTTCGGGTAAAGTCCGCGCTATATAAAAATGCATAAATAAATACCGCAAATCAAACATCCTCGTCACTCTGCCGACCTGCGACCAGGAAGTCAGGCAGGCTGGCGCAACAAGCGGAAACAGGAAGTAGGAGGGCGGGAGCCTACCCCGCCTCCCACGGATGAGCCGCGATTGTTTGGAGCACTGGAGCAGGCAGGAGCCTACCCTGCGCCCCGGTGCCGAAGGAGGGAAGAAGAGTCCTGCTGCCGGGCCCTGCAGCTGAGGAGAGCCGCCGCACGAAGGAAGCCGGTGAGTGGGTTGCTGAGCTGCGGGGGGGGGGGGGGGGGAGCAGCATGTGTGTGCGCGCGCGTGCGGGGGGGGGCGGGCTGTGTGTGTGTGTGTATGTGTCTTGGAGTGCGTGTGTGTGACTGTGGGGGAGGGGGTGTGTGTGTGAGCGAGTGTTTGTCTGCGCGCGCATGTGTACGGCGCGGGACGCGACGTGCGCGTTCGCGCACACGAATCCAGGAGAAAAAGCTCGCACACCCTCTTGTCCTCCTTCCTCCCCAGACTGATCGCTATACGTCTCCAGCTGGACACATGCATCCTTGCGGATGCATTGCCAGCGAGACCCAAAAAGGAATCCTTCGATACAATAACACTTTTTGGTTTGTTTTTTAAGCATGTGGCAAACGGTACGCTAAAGACCTGATTGAGTACGTAAAGTGAAGCTCCTGGCATGCATAACGGCAAGTGGAGTTGGATGATGGAAAATGGTGCTCATCCAACAATAGAACTGGTTTGGAAGGGCGAGTATGACTGAGTGAAACTATGAAGAAATCACTACTCCTGCAACAGAGATGTATAGCAGTTATGGAGGCTGAGTGCATCCTGCTTAGGCTACAATTTCTGAACAAACTGAATGTGGTATATGCGCCATGAAACCGTTTGGTGACCGAGCGCGGTATAAATATTTTTAACATAACGTATAGTTCAGAGTGCTTAGTTCACCATTTTTCCTGTGTATAATCCCACTGCAGCGAATCCCTCCACTTACGCCTATATCTCGCATTGAGTTGCTTTGAAGGCTGTTTTAACGAAGACTTCCCAGATAACCTTGTATTAGATCCTTCATGTAGCGTTATGGTATGATGTTATGTTAAAATCCTTTCTAAAGCTCTCGACCACCGAAGCTTGTTGATGCTGAGCAAAGTTAAACATAATACTGGGAGAACTATTACATGAAGTTGTAAGTAATTCTGTATACAAATATTGTGCAACTTCACTCTAATACATTCTACGGCACGCTGCACCTCTCTAGGCTGCTCCACTCTATGCCCCTCGACTCTGGGATGCTCTCCTCTGTTCCACTCTGTGTCACTCCGCTCTGTGTCACTCCGCTCTGTGTCACTCCGCTCTGTGTCACTCCGCTCTGTGTCACTCCGCTCTGCTCTGCTCCGCTCTGCGGCACTCTGCTCCGCTCTGCGGCACTCTGCTCCGCTCTGCGGCACTCTGCTCCGCTCTGCGGCACTCTGCTCCGCTCTGCGGCACTCTGCTCCGCTCTGCGGCACTCGGCTCCGCTCTGCGGCACTCGGCTCCGCTCTGCGGCACTCGGCTCCGCTCTGCGGCACTCGGCTCCGCTCTGCGGCACTCGGCTCCGCTCTGCGGCACTCGGCTCCGCTCTGCGGCACTCGGCTCCACTCTGCCGCCACAAATTTTCATTACCGGCAATTTCTTAGAGGGCTCTGAAGAGCCGAGACGGCGGGGGACGCAGTGCGGGCATAGTGGCTTATTCGGGAGAGTGAGAGGTGCAAGGACTGGAGCGAGGTAGGGCGTGCCGGCCGCAAGGCACAAAATGGCGGCGGCGCAGCTCGGATAGTGTAGCCTCTCCCGCCTACCCATGTTGCCAACCTCCCACGCCCACACTCCGCTGCGGCCAGCGGCGGGACCTGAATCCAAGACACACGGCAGCTTGACCCTTTATCACCCCGCCGTGATGTCGCAAACCAGAGCGCCCCCCACTATCCTGGCACGACTGTGGCTCCTAACGGGGCTCCCTCTACGCAAGGCAGCAGGGGTGTTCGCCGCCCCATAATTGATGTGCTAGTGCAGTCCGACAACACAGCTGTTGGAAAGCAGGGCGCGCTGGCCACAGTGCAGTTGATACCGGCAGTGCGTCCCTGATGGTGGTATCCCTCCCTCTGCCTGCTTTGTTATTGCTGACTCCCATTGCCCTTTGTGTATTGCGGCCCTCAATGAAGCTTGAAGCCGGGACCCATGGTACTTGATCTCCCGGAAAGCAGCCCCAAGCATCCTGCTGCTTCACGGCGGTGGCGCCGAGACCATACGGCGCCGCTGCGCTCCACACACACCTGCCTGAGGGGGGTGGGGGGGTCACCAAGAACAACGTCAACAGCGGCGACTGTGACCTCGCCGAGGTGCACTGGCGACATCAACTTGCACACTGCTTCAAGGCGAGACGTAGTGCGCCAACAGCGGAATGATCAATGGTGGCGGCACTGCTCCACAGGTGAAACCTTTGCTTTTGCCCATTGTTGTTCCCCCAGGAGCCCCCACACCCTGAGGATCGGGTGGCCCCCTGCGCCTTCTCTTGCTGGTGGGATCGGGAGCGGCTTGGACTGTAGCTGGTGGTTCCAGTGTCCAGTGAGACTCACCCTTCGGGGCTCGGGGATGCCTCTTGGCTCATGATCCCCTTGTTCTGACTAACTTCTGTGGCCCCAGCCTGGTGGTGCACAGGTTTTGGTACGAAACTCTGTGGTACCCACATCAAACCTTCCTTGGAGCCGAGAGCTTGCTTCACCCGGCCACTCCCGATACCCTGCATCCATCTGTGACTCACCTTGGCTACTACAATGGAACGCGCTAAGGGATCCGGGACCAGGGGACTGAAGCCAGTCCAAACTAACAAGCTGGACCGGTACATGGTGTCCAAAGACCAGCAGCGGGGCCGTCCATCTGAGGAAACCGCACGAGGAAGCCCTGGGGAAGAGGAGCTGGAGCTTTCCTTTAATGACGTTATGGAGGCCATCACAGGTGTCAAGACCTCCTTGGACTCGGTAGCCATTGACATTAATCTTATCAGGGCCGACATGGGGAAACTAAACGAAAAGGTGAAGCAGGTGGAGATTACCACCACTAGCCTAGTGGGTGATGTCACACAGTTGCAAAGGGAGGTCCGGGAGCTACAAGACTCCCGGAATCTCACAGACCTCAAGTTGGATGACTACGAAGGCCGACTTTGCCGCAACAATCTCCGCATCCTCGGAGTTCCGGAGAAATTGGAGGGGCAAACTCCGGACCTATTTGTTGAGGACCTTATTCTCAAGCACCTGCAACCCAAGGGCCTCAGTAAATTTTTTGTGATAGAACGAGTTCACAGGGTCCCGGGCGGATGACCCAAACCGGGCGTGCCCTCGCGACCCATGTTGGATCGTGTCTTAACCTACCGGGACAGGGACGTGATCCTCCAAAACTCTAGGGCCAGTGCCCCCCTCCCCTATGAAAACAGACAACTCCTTTTTCCCTGACTTCACACAAAGGGTGCAGAAGCAAAGGAGATCATTCCTGTCCGTTAAACGCGACCTGAGAGAGAGGAGCCTGAAATACTCGATGCTGTTCCCGGCACGCCTCCGGGTCGAGATGGAGGGAAGAACGTGTATTTTTGATCGACCAGAGGCAGTTGCGGACTGGCTTGACTACCAAGAAACTAAAAACCTAGCGGAGCGAGGAGCCGGGGGGCCATGCGGACAGTAGACCGGCTTGAGATGGAGTCTCGGATAATAGCAGCCTTTTTTGATAAAAAGGGAACAAGTGGTGCGGGCGGGTTGGGGAGGGGCGATATCTGTGTCTTACTTAAAGTGGACTGCTGACTTATCTATGGTCTCATGTTAAATGTCCAATAAGGGTGTGATAGTGATATAGGGCAAGGACACGGAGCCCACTGCTCCCCCCCCCCTGTTTTTTCTTCCTTTGAAGTTTTAGGGAGACAGGCACTCTGTAAGTTTTTTGATGGGCAGTTTTAAGCCCAGAGGGCAGGACAGCAGTATGGGGGTTGTTGGTTTGGGGTATTTTGTTTATTTATTTTGTGGTTTTGGGTTTTTTATTCTCTGAATTATCCCGATGGTGCAGTCCCAGTCCGTAACAGAAGCTGGTGCTATGCTCAGCATACAGGTCAATGGGTGTACAGCGTAATAAGGAAGTTAAAATCTTAAGTTGGAATGTTAACGTATTGGGAGACAAAATCAAGCGGAGTATTGTATTGCAATATGTCATGAGATTGTCGCCGGACATTGTGTTGCTTCAGGAAACTCACCTCATTGGTAACACTTGTAAAGCTATGCACAGATGGGGCTACTCGATGGTTGTGCATGCCGGCTTCGCGTCTAATTCCAGAGGTGTGGGCATCATGCAAAAGAAGTCATTCCCCCTTTCACCTACGTCCACTTATGTGGATGACCGCGGCAGGTATGTTGATAATACAGGCACCTGGGAGGGCAGTACCATTACTTTCATGTCAGTATATGCACCTCCAGGGTTACAGGCCACAACATTTTCTGACCTCCGCACGGTGCTGCTAGCACTACTTGAAGGGCACCTTGTGCTCGGCGGTGACTTCAACTCCATAATATCTGGCGCACTTTACAGACATCCCCCTTTCACAATCCCTCACACTGCACACTCCTTTTCTAGCTTTTTAGAATCAATGGGGTTAGTGGATGGCTGGGGAACGCACCACCCTGATAAGATCCAACACACTTTCCAATCTGGGGCACATAACAGCCGCTCTCGTTTGGACTATATAGTTGTCCCTGCCCCACAGGTTACAGATATCCACGATATACGGCATCTAGATAGTGGCGTTTCCGACCACTCCCCCCTTTGGGTCCATATTGTTCTTGACCACTCCCAGGTTAGACACGTTGCCCCAATCAATCCCTGGTATCTAAAAACCCCAAAAATTTGCAAAGATCTGATCAAATCCACTGACAATTACCTTTTAGAGAACGACCATACGGTTGACTCACCGCAAACATTATGGGAAGCCTTCAGAACAGTGGTTCGGGGCCAAGCTCTCTCCCTAATAGCGGGATCTAAAAAAGACAAACTAAAAGACATCTCTGACGTAGAGCAAGAGATTTATCGTCTTGAGCAAGACGTTAATTCTGATCCCTCACCTGAGGCTCTTCATACCCTCCGCCAGGACGAATACGGGGCTCTGGTCACTGACCATGCCAAACTACTTGGGCAGGACAGACTGGGCCGACTCTATGACTGGGGGATAAGGCGGGGAAATTAATCGCCTGGTTGGATAAAAAAAAAAACACACCAGCAGGCTTGTCCCAGAACTTAGTAGCACTGAGGGATTCCCCATAACAGATCCCCAGGACATAGTTGATCAATATGCAACTTACTTTCACACAGTCTACAGCTCCGTTGCGCCATACACCGAGGCGGACTCTTATCTCCCTACCAGTGCTATCGGACGGTGACCGGGCCTTCATGTATAGTGCCCTCACCACAGACGAAATTGCGACCGCAATTCGAGCGCTTCACTCTGGCAAGGCTCTTGGCCCGAACACTCACCCGATCGAGCTTTACAAGGTCCGTCTGGAAAAATTAGCTCCACACCTGAAATCTATGTTCGAAAACAGTCTAGAACAGGGATCGCTGCCCCTGGACCAAAGAATCGCAACCATTGTCACAATACACAAGGAAGGGAAATCCAAAACTGACTGCGCCTCCTACCACCCTATTTCATTGCTTAATGCAGATCTTAAAATCCTAGCCAAAGTGCTTGCAAATAATTAAGTTAATAAGCGGTCTGGTACACCCAGATCAATCGGGGTTTATGCCTAAGAGAAACACTGCTCTGAATCTGCGCAGAGTCCATGGGGTCTCGGGCAGGGCGCGACTATCCGTGAAGATGCAGTCAGTCTCCCTAGATGCCACTATGGCTTTCAACACAATCGAATGGCCTTATCTCTTCGCTGTGTTCACAAAGTTTGGATTTAGACCGGGTTTCAGCCAGTGGGTGTCCTTGCTGTACAGCTTTCCGATGGTACAGGTAGTAGTGAACAACAAAAAATCCGAGACCTTTATACTTAGCCGAGGAACTCGTCAGGGATGCCCCCTCTCTCCCTTATTATTCGCTTTGTCCCTCGAACCCCTTGCGGCATGAATTAGTAAGGACGCAATGATCTGTGGTCTATGGTGGTTGGCGGATTGGGAAGATCGTATCTCCTTATATGCGGACGACATACTCCTATATCTTGTATCCCCCAAAAGGTCCCTTATTGCTGTATTTGACATCTTAGCCATTTATGGAAGATACTCCGGGTTTCGTATTAATTGGCAGAAATCTCTCCTATATGTCATCTGTGGGGCCCCTTCCCTGATACCTCAAAACTGCCCCATACCAATAGTCTCAGAAGGCTTCAAATACCTAGGTATATTCATTTCTATTGATAGCTCACTCCGATATGCTCGTAACCTTGTTCCCCCACTGCAAAGGCTCCAACATGATATCACAAACTGGAAATCCCTTACACTCTCTTTGCTGGGCAAGGCAGCCCTTTATAAAATGATGTCCCTGCCCCGCTTCCTTTATGTCCTCCAGAACTCTGGAGACCCTGTCCCAAATTCGTACTTTAAAGAAATAGAAGGGCTCCAGCTGGACCTTCTCTGGGATAGGAGTCCACGTATCACTTTACAAAAACTTACGATCAGCTGGCACGATGGGGGCATCGGTTTACCCGACATCAAGAAATATTACTGGGCAGCACATCTTATAGTAATACTAGCAGCCCGTCCCGACCTTGTCCGGGAGCAATCAGGCTTCAGGGCCCTCGCCCCCCCCGTCCCCCGCCCGCCCCGACATTGTCCGTGGGTCCCCCGGAGTAGCAGCCCATCCCGACCTTGGCTTCAGGGCCCCCGCCCGCCCTGACATTGCCCGTGGGTCCCCCTGAGCCTTACCTCATTCCCCGCGCTCCTGAGTTCACCGGTCCGCCGCTCCTTGCCGCTCCTCCCCGCCTGTCCTCCCCACCTGTCTGCCGCTCCTCCCAACCTGTCCTCAGCTCCTCACCGCCTGTGTGCCGCTCCTCCTCGCGCTCATGCCCGCTGCTCCTCCTCACGCTCCTGGACGCCGCTCCTCCCCGTGCTCCTGATGTCAGCACGCACGTCGCGGCCGGCGCTACTTCCATGGGACTACTTTCTATTTTCACGTAAATTTTTTAAATAACTTATATGTTTTTAATTTACATAGCCTATGTCCATCTGCACACCCTGAGAATTACAACGATGTATCGGGTGTGTGGATTGGCGCTGTGGTTCCCGAGTTTACCCGCCTCAAAGGTTCAAAGTTCTTCCTTTATAATAGTAGTATAGATATCACAGCACATATGGCTGGCCTGATGACCCGGGGTTCAATATGGACAGATGGCTTCTTCCAAATGGAACTTATGCCTGTGCCCTATACTCCAAACCGAACAGGTACCCACTTACTGGTCCCACCAACCACACAGTCAAGATCTGGCACTCAGCGACTACATCGCTAGGCTGGAGCAATAGACTGACTCTTGCCATACTGACTCTTGCCACATTGTTGTGGGACTCCCAGAGGCTAGGAGACCTGGGCAACTACAAAGGCTTTGATAAATGGGATCTAATTGGCATTTCCTACATTAGGGACCTTTGGGACAAAAATGACATGAAGCCCTTTGACACCCTCCAACGTCCATAGCTATGGCAGATTCAGAGCTTTTTCGTTACCTGCAAATTCGACACGCACTGCGAACAGCATTGCCCCGTGACTACTCCCCACCTGAATATTCTCCACTAGAGGACAGGTTACTAGACTGCCATTTACCTGAGAAAGCGATCTCCCTGACTTACAGAAAACTCATCAACAACATGGACGACCCACTACTGTCCCTGCGAGAGAAATGGGTTGGAGATGGTATCAAGTTAGATGACGAAAACTGGCGGGCAGCGGCCTCCTTCCCAAAACGTTCGCCATCCCAGCGCGTCTCCGCCTAGTGCAACTAAAGATTCTATACACCATTTATGTCACGGGTCCCCAATTGACACACATGGGTGCTCCGGCAGATGGGTCTTGCAGGATGGGGTGCTCCCAAATGGGCACGTTCATACACATATGGCACTGCGACCCAATCCAGGAGTATTGGCGCAAAATTCACGAAATAATGAGCGAAACACTGGAGGTCAAAATTATGCCAGAGGCCCCTAGATGCCTCCTCAACATCTGAGAACCCACCGACCTTAACGCACATGCCACACAATGGGTCACACTGGGCTGCATGATCGCCAAGAGAAACATCGCTCAACTCTGGGGGGCGCCACATGCTCCTAAAGTTGCGGATTGGAAGAAAGATCTCGATTGGTGTATGTTGAAGGAAAAGACAGTATACACAGCTTGGGGCTGTACCCGAAAGTGGTCAAAGATTTGGGCTTACTGGTTTGAGTACTGTGGCAATATATGTACTTCCCCCCCCCCCCCCCCCAACCCCCCTGTAACTCTGATTGTGATGATCCCCCCGTGACTTCCAAAGCATTATCCTACTGTACCTGTATGTATCTTGATTTCACTGGACTCCCTATTATTGACCCATGTAGAACTGTACCTCTGTCAAATATGTTTAATAAAAAGTAACATTGGAACCAACCTGTAAGGGAGTGTAATGTGCCCACCACCCACTAAAAGACTAGAACCCCCCTTGCGTAATGGAACCTATGCTTTGGCATCACTAAAACAAAATGCAAGAGATGAAGAGGACTACAATATAAACTGCAAGTCATGCAAACACTTTCATTGTCTCTTTTTTTTTTTCCTCTGAACTTTACCCCGGTCAAGCCCAAAACACAGAAAAACCACCTGTGAGCGATCTCACACAAATTTGCTACAGTCACTGAGCTATTAGTGCGTACACTGTGATACCGAAACATCACACTGTGAGCCAGATGTAGGCCTCACGTGACGCAGTTTGAACAAAATGTACACGCATAAGACACCGGAATTCAATTACTTTGAACAGAGGCAAAGTGTTAAGTGCTGTGAGTGTCACTGGCACCATGCCTCTCCAGGAGAAAATTTGTGGCTGCCCCATGACTGTGGGCTTGTGTTACGTCGTAAACATGCTCCCAATGAACAAAGAAAAGAGGACCTGTAGTTTCCCGGTACTTAACCAAATCCTTCTTAAACACATGAATGAGATACAGATCCTCAGTCAACATGGGTACAGCAGCATCCCCGGTCTCCTTCAAATTTCCGTTCAACTTATTGGTAAAACACTCAGTTAAGGGACCAAACAGGCTAGACACTACAGGACACATGGTAGCTCCAGTGCTTGTGTGGGGCCTCCAATTCCAAAATGGCGGCACGTAGGAGGCGCAGCGCCGGATGGTTCAAGTCGCGTTACTGCTAGCAAGCGTCCCGCAGCAGAGGTTGAATATGTCATTGGTGCATACTGTCATAGAAGATCCTCGAGATGGAACGCGCGGCTACAAGGTGCAGGTAAGATTGCGCACTCTATAACCGACTTGTAGCACCTTTTGAAAGTACAGCACGTACACTGTTACCCCAACGCTTAGGTTCTCCATGGGTTTCCAAAAAATAAAAAGTCACAGACCGTCGAGCCTGATGACCATTATACAAATGCTGCAGTCTGTAAAGAAATTAAATAATACATGCTTACACAACCATATTGCTCCTGTGTGGCCCCATTGACGTCCTCACTCTGAGAGTCTAACTTTACACAAGGCAAAGTAAAATGTATCCATAATCCGCCTCTGTGCAACCACACGTCTCTTTCCACACAGATGCTCCATAGTGGAAAGCTGTATCTTGTAGCTAACACTTATTTTTAGTAAGCTTTCACCAGCATAGAACAATTCAAGAAGACCAAAGAAGCATGCCCAGGATGGGGCTGTCCACTGACAAGGACACTGGTGGGGCTGGCTTGCCTGGAGCTGCATTCTTGACACTTTACTCTGTACTCTTGGTTTCATTGGGTTCTTCATGTCCATATCCTGGATCGGTTCTTTAAATCTTGTAGCAAGCTTGAGTCTTGGTCCAGATCGTCGCCAAAATATGTTGTATCTTACAGACGTAGCGGAGTTGTATTTTAAGTATTTCTTTATTGATTTCATGTTGTAGGAAGACAATTACATACATTAGTCCATGCGCCTGGTGATCCTGGTACCCCAGCCCTACCAGGAACAGCCTCCCTGCTGCTCAGCCCATCTTCCAACTGTCACCACTCATCCACACAGGCACCCAAGCATCACAGTCATACCAACATTCCACTGTCAATACTCACACTGGCTGAGCAGCTAGGAGAAAGGTAAACTGGAATACATAAGATTAAATAAGCAGAGTATCACACAATAGCTCTTGCATAGGCAAGACCTAGGGGCTTTGCCTATGCTTGTTGCGTATGACCTTATAACCTCGGTTTACCATCTTTTACCATCTTTTTATAGTGGTCTATTGGCAAATGTAGTTTTTATAGTAGTCTGTCAGCAAATGTAATTGCGGGGTTACTCTTGAGACATGTTATAGCTTGGATAATTTAAATCACAAATTACAAAGCATCTACTTAAAGTAGACCAGCGGTTGTATTCCAATACCCGGTCAGGGTAAAGTAAAGAAATGGTGGGCAGGCTATCTAAGGTGCACACGGGGGAGTGAGTGACTGGTCCATTGAGAGAAGTTTGACTGCCACATACTACGCTTTAAGTAACTTTTCACTGCTAATGACGCATTATATTATTGTTTGACAATGTTTCTCTAATGTTTTATCGTGAACTGTGTGCCTTGTTGCAGTGTTTTCGAACGCTTTGCCGGGAACCATGTATATACTCTTGTTGCGACACTAGTTTATTGCCATCACCCTCTTTTCCAAGGCGGTTATAGAATCCTGGGCGACTTGCGTAAATCTGGCAAAGATGGCAGTGTGCTCGACAGTGTGTCCTCCAGCATCTCTTTGGTAATTTTAGTTAAATAACACTTAAATATAATTGCTGCCTCTATTAATGTACTGTTACATGTTTGTGTTGAGAGACCCCATCTTGGTGAACAGCTACGTTACGTGTGGCGACTGACCGACTTAAGTTTGTGGGATTGACCCCAATAAATAAACATTCTGCGCCGGAAGCAAACTTTTTCCCGTTGCGATTGTTTGTATCTATTTCTTTTATGCGGAAGTCTTGATTTTGTCTTAATGGTTCGCAATCTCCACCATCCTCCACCACCACCACCACCACCGTACGGAATTAAGTGAGTTTCTGAATTTTACTATCCCTTAGCGCGAATTGCTCCATCGCTCTCAATTGGCAAAACGATAGAAAAAAAAATGTCACCAAATTGTGTGCGGTTCATGGGCGGATTTGTTGCATTTTTCATGGGCTGAACAATAGGATTTTTTAGACAAGCTACATTTTTATTACGTGAAAACAACTGTAACGCGAGATGCCGGAAATTATATCAGATTACGCCGGTCTAAATGCTTATTCTGCATCCATGTATGTGCCAGTGGCTAGGTACACTTTTTCATACGGTTTTCCAAAAAGAAACCAATGTGCCTCTCTTTGTGTTAAGACAAAACTAAACCACTGCCAATACTGCTATTTTCCTTATATCCTTATTCATGGGGAAACACACTGAAAATCCAACATGTACATTAGACTTCTTTTTCAGTCAGAAATAAATCTTTTTTTCCTTTATTTTTAACATTCTCTCTTTCCCATACTCTCTTAATGCTGACCAGTTTGTTTGCCAGCTATAGGAATTCAAAACGGAGTGCAACTGTGTTGGATTTATTAATCCATGTGTTATATCATTTACCATGACTGTTATTTCAAACAATAACTAAAAAGTTTTCAGAAACTGAGACTTGAAGAGTGTGAGTGCGTTGTGTGGTGAATAAAAGAAAAGAGAGCGTGAAGAGTATGGGAAAGAGAGAATGTTAAAGTTGATAAGTTTTTATGAAATAAGATTTTGTTTTGAGGTGCAATGTTAATTATGTGATGGATTTGTAGAAAATGTTTAATTTTGATATGTGAAAAATCAAATAAAAGAAAAAAAGATTTATTTCTGACAGAAAAAGAAGTCTAAGGTACTCAACAAAGATGAGATTGTGAACGGGGAAATTTATATTGTTTGCTTTCCAGCAGTCACAGTTTTAGAGTCCAACCATGTCCAGCTTTATGTTGGTCTCCAACTGCACACAGTAAGGATAACACTCACGTGTTGTAAACCTTTAAAGCCATAACCTGCAACCCTTATCCTGGTCAGTGAATGATAATTTTTGTACGGTACAGTGCAGACGGACTAACTTCGAGGGCCTATGCAGCTTTGGTGTATGGTATGTATGTAGAGATTTTTACGACTCATTGAGAGATTTCCTTTGTTGTCCCAAATAGTTGTGCACTTTTTTCCAAGTGCTTACCTAGTGGCTTGCATAACACAGGCCCCTGCCGAGCTTGGAGCACCATTTAGGCCAAGACCAATGAATATCTGTGAGCTATGGGAGACTAAAGTCCCCTCTTCACATCCTGCAGGGATCTCATTTTTTTAGGTTTCGCCTGGCGAAAAGCTGCACTTTTGTTTACCAGTATGGATGTTCGTCCCGCCTCTGTTTCCCATTGGCTAGCTCCATAAATAGACGCTAGCCATTGGGAAACAGAGGCGTCCGTCATTCTGCGAGGCGACTCGTGGGCGTTTCTGAGAATTTTTCTCATCCGGCCCCTTTGGACACATCAGTGCGGCGGTGGGCGGGGTTTATTTTTTTTCTTTCCGTGTTGTTTTCGTCTTTTCAGGAGTGTCTTCAGCCGGATTGGTGTTTTTATTTGCGTTCAGGTAAGATGTTTATATTTTTAATTGTTTGTTTCTCGACTTTGTGTGTGTGTGTAGTTGCTGCCCCGTGTTGTGAATGTTTTGCCTTGCACGGTATGCGCCGGAAGAAGTCCAGGTGAGTGCCTTTCTTGCCGTTCCCGCCCCCCCTCCCGCTGTCCGTGCCTTTCCCGCCCCCCCCCTCCCGCTGTCCGTGCCTTTCCTTGTTAAATATATGGGGCCGGGACTCCAGCGGCAATGGGATGAGTGTGCATCTGGTCATTTTGGGAACAGATAGATTACTCAGTCGGCACCTCCGTGCCCAGTGGTGCTTACACGCGACCACCGCCCGCCTTTCCCGTGCTTCGGACTCCAAATGCTCTCACCCGACAGCCTTCAACAGCCCCAAATCTCCTGCATTACCAGCCATCTCCCGAGCCTCTCTTTTCCCGCAGTATTTATTTTTCGCCGCCAATGATGCCCCGTACACCCCCAAGACCACAACCCGTCCCCATCCACCAGACCGTCGACCGCCTACCAATACATAGTGTATGTATTTTTTGTCCTAGACCAAAATTAAATTGCTGGCCCTGTATAACAAAGGTCATTTTGAATATGGAGCCACACATAGCGTATTCGAGCCAGGAGCTCCGTCTCGCCGGCCTTTTCTAATGTTATTTCATTGTGGTGGTATATCAAAAGACTGAGTGAGGCAGGCTTGGCATTCCCCTGGAAGTTCGGAGCCCTTAGCCAGATATAGCTGCTTAATGCGAGATAGCCATGTTATTTGATCAGCATTATTGCCTACTTTCCAGCTCTGGCCACTTTAAAGGCAATTGATGAGGCAAGAGAAGTACTTCTAATTATTGCCTATATAGGTTTAGAAAAGTTTCAACTAGCTCCAATCAATCGCACTCCATCTTGCCTCCCACAGTGCTTTCTACAAGCTTTTCTTAGAACATTTTCCATCCTAATGTGTTCGGTGGGATTTTCCAGATTGCTTAAAATGTTAATTTCTCTATTCAAATGTTTTCAATGAGGCCTTTGCTCCTTCGAGCACCATTTGTTTTTGTGTGTTCTGCTTTGACAATGTGAAGTCCGCTCCGGTGTCTCTGAGGTATTCTCTTAGCTCCCTTTGCACTACTCCCCAGGCTAAATGGGATCTTTTGTATGCCACATTGCAATATCCTCCACTAAGTTTCCATTTGCTGTAATGCATTAATGAAAAGGTTTTCCAAGATAGTCTCTTGCCTTGACATAGACTTGATTGTGACCCTATAGATGATATAGACTGTGCCACATCATTTGTGTTTCTAATGCTGATGTGCTGAGGATAGTGGTCACTTTCATGTATTGGGATTATGGCATCATGGTTTTCATTTGATCAAACAGATTTATTGAGATGAAAGTGTAGTTCAACACTGAATGGCTCTAATTAGGCCTGTGGCTGTAATCATAGGTGTGTCTGACAGGAAGCACCCATTCATCACCCGTAGTCCCAGGGCCTCTAAGGTTGTGAGAAAACAATTGACTAATTGATCCAGGCTATTGTATTTTGTTTCTGAATTAGAATTCCGCTTTGAGCATCAATTCTGCTTAAACAACCTTCTCTCCTCGAGTAATTGGCGAGATTCAAATTGGAATCACCTGATACTAATAAGGGGATATTGCCATATTTGGAGGTTAATGCAAACAAGTTATATTTTAGCGTATTGATGATTGTTGTCTTCATGCTCAGTTTTCAGTTGATGTATATGTTTATCACCACCAGCCCAGAGATGTCCCCACACTCCCAAGTTTCTATTTTAATTCCTAGTATGTTTGGAGTTCTAATATCTAGCTTTGTTACTTCAAAGGCATGCTTAATGGAGACATAAATCAATAGTCCTTCCCTCAGGTGGCTTTGGATCATGCCAGGGTAAAATTCTTCCACTAATCCCTTTTTTGGGAAATCTTTCTCTTTCCATGTTACCTGTGTGCATAAGGGTTCATAGGAAATTACATAATCCTCCATAGCTGGGTCAATACACAGCTTTTTTGAACCAGCTATGGTCCAGGAAAGAATGGAGAGGCCTTTCTCAGGTTTTGTGCTTAAAGGGTTGCTAGCTCTATTCTGGAGATCCGGTAAAGCTTTTTTATTTTCATTCAGGGCTTTCAAAATCCAGCCCCCAATCCACTGCTTGAGAATTGGGAGACTGAGCTAGTGTACATCGGCAACCTTGTGACTTATTCCACAACACAATTATCTTTGGTGCCTCAAAGGCTTTGGTGTTTGGATCTACCCCCTTTGCATTTTTGAGCAGTGATTCCGGGCTCAGCTTATCATTTTTCATTATCCGGGCCTTGAGGTCTGTATCCCCCAGATATACTTCTTCCGACAATAAAATAATTGGGTATCTTGACTCTGGTATACTGGCAACGGTAATACCCCCTTTTGCAAAGGCTTGGTGCTTTATTAATTTTAAGCTTGCTGTTTCTTCTGACCCCCACATAACAATAGTAGTTTCATTGTGCCTCCGATCTGAGGGTGGCCATAATTTGATGGCTTATATGTTGTCTGCTGTAAAATGCTTTAAGTCATCTTTACCGCCAGTAGCTTAAAAATGTTTCTCCCATTCAGTGTATCATTATGGCCTCTTGATTTATATTCTCTATAGAAGCTGGTCCTAGTTCTTGTGATATCACCACTGTCTCATGACATCTGTTGTAATAGATATTTTGCTGCCTGAGAGTTTGTCTGTTTTATGGACTGCTAGATATAATCCTAGTTCCTTGTGTCTAATATAGAAGCCAGCAAGTCTGTATCTTTTATTACTGCTAAAGCCTTGTGTGAAAGGTGCAAGAAGGACTTGCTCTCTATACGTTCCTTGGCACCGTTGCTCAAACTGAGCTGTGTTATTGGGCACTGATCCCTTAATCTGGTACTGCTGGAAATGCAGTAAGACTTTTTTGTTGACTTGCGTGGTGGTTTTGCTGAAGTTCAGAGTTAAGAATTCACTTTAACCCTTTAGTCTGCTATCCTTTGTGATCCTTGACTGTCTGTTTCGATTTTCCATCGATCTTGTCAACTGGTACTACGGCTGCAAGCAGTTGGTTTTCCGTCAATCTAGGGTCTCTAATTGAGCATTAAAAAATTTGGAAAATGTTTGCAGTTGTTTCTTTTATTCTTTGAGGTTTTGCTTTGCTTCCCCTCTTTTTAAATATTTTTTGTAATTTTTTTCATTTACCTCTTGATAATACAGGCTGCACTGCCTTACTTCACAACAAGCTAAGCGTAAAAGATGGTTGAGGAAGAGGTGGAACAGGAAAAACACAACATCTGCATAAAAAGTATGGTTGTACCCAGGAGTGGCCAATGACAAGTAGTACAAATTAACTAAAAAAGTATGAAATTAAATAAAACACAAAAAAAGCTAAACTCCCATATATTTTTCATTATCTAAGGTGCAAGTCAGCTGATTTATCAGCCAAATAACTCCAGCAAGGCTTTTGAAAGAAAGTCAGTGGCAGACCTTAAAAATATGCTCATCACCCATATTTCATATGACCAAAATCCACGTAAAAATAGAAATTATTATCAGTGAGTGATTGCCAATGGTTACTTTTCGTTGTCAGGGCTACATTTTACACTGAAAATTTAATTGATATGTTTGGGGGTATTTTCAGGGAAAAATCAACCAGATTTCAATTTTACAATGACATCCCGTCTGTAAACAATTTGCGCTTCCACTTCTACACAAAATGCACATTTTCAAATGTTACATCCATTTCTATGAACATAACAATTATTGTTAATTGGCACACTTGTACATTTTTTCATACTAGTAACATTGTGTGCATAACGCACCTTGCTCAAATTTCCCTTTCTGTGATTCAGGTCCAGGAAGACCGTCGACCGCCTAACAATGCATAGTGTATGTATTTTTTGTCCTAGACCAAAATTAAATTGCTGGCCCTGTATAACAAAGGTCATTTTGAATATGGAGCCACACATAGGGTATTTAGAAAACAATGGTGTTAGCCTCTGTGGAGCGAAAACGTTCATTGTCTTGGCGCACCGTAAGAGGACTTCCTATTCTATTTGCAATACCAGCCATCCCGTAACCTCCTTCTCCCGCTACCTGCCGCAGCTCCCTGCCTCCTCCAGATCCCACCCCTCCGACCAAATTGGTGCCCGCCTCCTTCGGTCACTCTTTAGGAAACTTTTGTCACGCTCACTTGCGAGGCCCCCCCCCCCCTAGCATAAGGCCAAAGCCAGCGTTGAAGCACCATGTGCAGCTCCTCGATGACCCGACAGCGCTTAACACCCTGCAGCTGCCCGCCTATCTCCCCCCTGCACCGCGTCTGCCCCCACCCTCCTGGGAAAGCAATCCAAGGATACCCGCGCCCCCCCCTCCCATCTTTTGAAGCCCCTTCCTGCCATCGATATTCATGTTGCATGTAGTGACAAGCCATTTTTATTTCGCTTCAGCCGCAGCCCTTCAGTGCTCGCTGTGCCACCCCACTCTTCACATTGCTGTTATTGTCTTGAATTGCCCACTATACCCCGCACTCTCGCCCCCTCCCCCCCGCCTGCCGCCCAGTGCCTCTCCCCCACCCGCTCTCTCCTTTGCCCACTATACTGCAGCCCACCCCTCCCCCACCTCACCTCACACTCTGTCGACGCCGCACCTTCTCATGTGTTTATTGAACATGCATACACGTAAATATTTATGGCAGAGTAATGACAATACATGCGATTTTACCTTGGACACAGTGCAGCTGTTGTTGTTCTGAAAATGGAATATGGTATTGGTATTTGCGTCCCAGTTTTTGCTTCTCAAAATCTGGCCACCATACTTAGCTGTGTTCCAAGTTTATACTTTCTCTGTTCACGTCTCCTCTTTTTATTCTTCCCTGACCCTTTCTTCCTTCCCTCGCTTCAATCTTCATCCTACCATTTCCTCTCTTCCTTTCCTCTTCCATTACTTCCCAGGAAACTTTGCGCCTGTCTACCCTTTAGAGGACATTTATGAGTGCCTGTGAGCCATAAAGCACATTTCTTGTGCTTCATGCAAAACGGTCAACCACCAACCAGCCCTTTCATAAAGCTCTTGTTGAGCGTAGGTGCTTGTATTGCCCACATTTGGATAATTTATATATATATATATATATATATATATATATATATCAAACAATCTCTCCTCCAACAAGAAAGAATAGCGACCCCAGGGGAGATTCAAAAAGAGCACTTTATTTCAGTGAAGTCTCGGGCGGATGCATTTCGGCTTGTCAGCCTTCCTCGGCGCCCCTCTCCAGTTGTAAGTGCTGTGGCGAAAATAGTCCTGCCTCCATGATTTTATGTGCCTCGCTCCGCCCCCATTAGGCACACCCATGTAGTCCTGTGTAGGAGAACTACAAGACCCACAATGCTTCAATGTGGTGCATCGCGGGTTTTCAGGGATGCGCAATTCGGGTGACACGCTGGATTGGGCACTGGATGCCAGGCGCAGAGCACGAACCTGCTGGGAGGTGAGGCACCACCAACGTCCAGTTCTCCCTCTGGTCTCCCCTGTATTCGCTACAACCGCTCCGCCTGAAGTCTTTTAGCGTGGGCAGGCACAGGAATCCCAGTCGCCCTGACAGGAGAAGCAATTTCTCCCGACCGCCGTTTTCCTCCAAGCATCGAGGTGGGTTCCAAACGCTACTGCATATATGTGTGTGTGTGTGGCTCTGTGTGTGTGTGTGTGGCTCTGTGTGTGTGTGTGTGGCTCTGTGTGTGTGTGTGTGGCTCTGGGTGTGTGTGTGTGTGTGTGGCTGGGTGTGTGTGTGGTAGTAATTGCTGTCTGCTGAGCTCGTCCGTAGGGTACAATAGGTCTCACATTTGCGAGAGATTAAGCTAATGGCAATGTAAATGACAATGCCATTTATTTATCTGTTTTCAAAACCAACACACAAATACAAATTTTGTCATTTACAATGCCAATAGCTCTAACTTTTCCAAAGGCGAAACCATTGCATTGTAAATGCTTGTTTTGTTAGGCCACGGATTACCAATGCATGTCACATTCCTAAAACTGGTGAGATTGTAGCTCATACTTTTGCCTCACCCAGGTATGTGTGCCACTAAAAAAAGTCCTACATGGGTGCGTGTTTTATGATACGTCTTTGTTGGACTTTGAGTCCGGAGGGGCAGCCCATAAATTGTGAAACAGAAGAATTGTTGCCTTTCTTGGGGGAATAGGCTATCTCTCTTATCCAAAAATATATAAATGCACTTCATGACTTCCATCTTTGCTCACTGAAGTAATCTGCTAAAAGCAACGAAAATAGAGTAACTAGGTCTCCCACACTATTTAAAATATATAATTTTAAGCCTATACCCAAAAGGAGAAAGAAGTTAAGTGGAGAGAATAGAGTGGGATGCAGTGACACTTCATAAGTTTTAGTTTGTGGTTTCAGTAAGACATTGGCCCCTAGCCGTACCATTGAATTGCCAGGAAATCTTGTGTTAAATCGCATTCAGAAGAAGTTAGGAAGGAAGGAGACTTGAGCTAAAGTACCCATGCTTAGCATTTGTCCCCTTATCATGGAGAAAAATGGCAGAAAGGAAGTGATGGTATGCAAATGCACAATATATGTAAGTTTCTCCATGTAACTTCTGCATTTGGAATCAGGAACGACTGTTTCTTATTTTAATCCCCTGGAAGTGATTGTTCATTGGGGTTTTCGTATTTATCGAGCGGATGGTGTGGAGCTTTGAAATTCTATTTGAATAGACTTCATATATGCTTCTGAAATGCACTTCAGGTTTACTTGCAGAAACCTCAGTCCATGGCCAATTTAACTCCATCTAGTTGTGTAGAAAAGTAGTCTTTTAGGTAATATTGGTTGGGTTGTATATTATACAGGAAGTGCAGTATGGAAATTCTTCTAAACTGCCGCTCTCCTTAGTATTGACAAGGGACAGTGTTCACCAGTGCTAGACCACTTCTGTAAAGTTAAACACTGCCAACCCCGGGTTTTTACATAGAAATGAGGCCTTTACTTTTGTTAGTTTGATACCCAGGTATCTAACCCTCAATCTGCCATTGTTGAAGTCCTGGTTTTACCAGCCGCATGTCTTGATTCACAGAATTTTGCCAGTTTAGTGTGTGGCCCGAGCACTGTCAGAACGTTTCAAAGATTCCCAGCAGCCCTGGAATCATGTAGCTTGGACAGGACACATACAACAAGATGTTATCTGTGTAGAGTGATGTCTTATCTTCTGCAGTGGGTTGCTTTCCAAAGCCCACTACTCTCTTGCGCTGAGATTCAGCATGCTACGGACTCGACTGCAAGGGCAAACTGGAGAGGTGACCCTTTGAAATTTGAAGCTGTGACATTCACCCTGACCACTATCGGATTTGTGTACAGCAGTTTTACCTGTGATATAAGGACCAGGCCAATCCTGAAGATCTCCATTGTCCAGAAAAGGTAGCTCCACTTGATAGCCTGTTGCATCAAGTTGGCATCAAGAGACAGGATGGCTTTCACTTCATCTCCTTCTCATCATCTCTCAATCCACTGTTGCATCCTTGTTAGGTTTAATCTGATAGATTGATTTGGGATGAACCTGTTTTGATTTGCGTGTATCAGGAACAGTATTACTGTTATTAATCTATTTTCAAAGATTTTTGCTAGGAGTTTAACTTCTGTATTTAACAGAAATATCAGCTGGTATGAGGAGTACTTGCCCGCCATCTTCCCCTCTTAAAAGCACAACTGTAGGTTCTTTCCTGAGATCATCAGGTAATTTGCCAGTTTCTTTATTTTCATTAAACATGTCTAGCACGTGTGTGTCCAGTACTGAGGCAAATTTCTTAAACCGTTCACCCGCATTTTGTCTGCTTGCAACTGCTTGATCGCATCCTTCAGTTTCTCTATGGTTATTGGAGCAGTCGAGATCTGGAGCCATATCTTCCATTCATTTTGCGCTTGTAATCAGCTGTAGTATGGCCAGTGAGAGGGGGGAGGGGTAGGCATTCTCTTTCTTATCATACATGTACTCCTAGTACCTCACAAAGGTTTGGGCCCTATCTTCTTCCTCTCCTATTTCCTCTCCCTCATGGGATTTGTTAAGGGTGAACCAGAATGTGTAGGATGCTGTCCAAATTATTCAGATAGTTCTGCTGGCTGAATCTGCTGAGCCTGTTCCAGTGTTGCATATCTATTCTGATGCAACGGTATAGTTGTTTATGAATCTTTGGGTATTAGCGTCTGCTCCTTATTATTTCCTCCCATGTAATCCATAGGCCACCGATAATTTTGTAACAGCCTGACTATGGGAGGCTCAGAAGCTAATCTAATATTATTTTGAGTGACAATGGGGTCAGTAGTATTCAGTTCTGACTGTTTTTGCAAAGTTGAGGCATCGCCTGCTGTATCACTGCTGGCAGTATCAACAGAGCCAGCCATGTCTACTGCTGCTAAGCTTCTAACCTTGGGTATGGAGCTCTCTCAATTAGTACAAGCCTCTGTGCAAGATTGACTGCTTGGTAGCGCCTGAGCAGCATCTGGTATATTGTGTTTGCTTGCTCATAGTTTCACCTTGATGTTGGGATTGTGACTTTGTGCTCTGAGCAGGGAGGCATTATGTGGCAGATTAGATTTCCATGTTTTCTTTGGCAGTGGTTTCCTTCTACTGTGCTAGATTTTGTGTGGGAAAGACACCTTCTGCCTCTCCCTATAGAAGGTTTACCAGTTGGACCTCTGGCCTTAGGCCCAACCTCTAACCCTTGCTCCTCTTGCGGGGTACATCTTCCATGTGTCCAACTGACATTCATTGTCCAGTTTTTGTTCTGTACTATTTTGCTGCGCACGTGATTCAGCTTTTACTTTTTAGGGCAGCTGTTATGAATTGTCGCAATTAGAAATGGTTGCCATTCACTAGTCTTTTTCTTATTGCATTTTAAAGAAACTTTGCCATTTAATGTGTCTTCTGGTGCCTGCATGCTTAATCCAACCTTTATTTACTATTTCTGCCATGTGCGCTTTCTAGTAACTTTGCTGTGGTTTTAGTTTGGTAAGGCTGTAGTGCTTACCCAGACTGAAAATTAGAGCATTTCGGCGCTGTCTCTGCCCTCTGTGGCTTCTGAAGGCTCCTCTCTAAGGTCAGTCTCTGGTGTAGCTTCCCTTAACACATCCGATTGCATGTTCAGGTCACCAAATACTTTTACCTCTGGCTGAGCAATATTTCCACAGAAAATGTAAGAGCCGGAGTGCTGCCGCCGCCAGTTTCTGCTACAATGTTGAGATGCTGCCCTAACATCAGCCTCCTGAAGCAAAATGTTCTATCCCCAAAACTTGGTTTCTCATGCTCAGCACTGTGAATAAACGTTCCCCCGATGCTCTGGGTCGGCACCTCTGGGTGTCATAACATGCTCTGCTGCTCTCTACTTCACGCCAGGAGGACGAGAACTTACCATTAGGTAGGCAGATGCTTCATCTAAATTTAGCCTTCAACTTTCCAGCTTGTAAGTAGGCGGTGAGTTATGCAAGTAAGCAAGCTATTGTTTGTGCAACTCTAGGACACAATCACATATCTTTTCGATATCTGGTTATCTAAATGCTAAAGTGCTGTGCTTTCAGGAGAGCTCAGGAGCTTTAGCAGCAGGCTGCCTCCCGCGGAGCTTCCTCCATTCGCCGATTTGCCAAGCTGTCCCGTCTTGCCAAATGATTATCATTTGAACAGCATTCTAAATCTTCTGACTTGCCCATAACAAATCCAATTAGTGCTAAGAGAGAGGAGAAGCTCCAGAGGTTGAACAGGCTAATGGGACTGAGCGTGAGTTGACAGAATTAGACTGAGGAAGAAGCTGACATTGATGTAAGAGACTGTACAGAAGGCATGTACAGCCATGAAATTCCCTCTACACACGAAGAATGAGAATTCTTTATTGCACTTAATGTTGGGAACAGCACAAGCTACTAGTCGAGGGCAGCTGAAATTGGCAAGGAGATCCATTATAACAGTAGCAAGGTAAAGGCTATGGATAAAAGGAAGACCATGTTTTTGACCACTTGGAAGGTTTGGTAGATTCAATAAAAAATTATGCAATTGATTGACTCAAATAAACTCTACTAATGATAGACTCAAATAGGAGGATGACGATTTGGATAACAGATCCCGCCGCTGTAAATTGAGAAAGGTGGGGATCACCGAAGGAGCAGAAAGCACCAATATCTTAATTGAGGCACCCACTGAATTCTGAAATGAAGCTGTTCTTCAGAATAAAGCTAACCAAGAATTGTCGATAATCCGAGTGCACCAAGTACTTTTTTCATTTTGTTTTTTTTATTTATTTATTGATTTTTTGGCAGTGGAAAATTGCACAATAACAAAGAAAATATAAACAGTAACTTCAAATAATTCATTGCAATAATACATCAAAATAGAGAAAAACAATTAAGAGAATAGATATCCTTATATCCAATTAGTAATTGGTAGCCATAGTTTTTGGCCAAAGGCCTTCCTTTTCCGGCCCTTAAGTTTATACACCGCATTTTCCAGCTGATAGCTATTTAACAATTTGGATAACCACTGATAAAACACCGGTGGATCAGCATCTAGCCATCAAGAGGTTATACAATATCGAAAGAATGACATAGCAATGAATAAAAACCCTTCTTCTGCAGTCGTCTTATTACCAATTTCATCAGATTGGATTCCGAGTATCACAAGTTCGGGCGTTAAAACAACCGTTGATTCCAGAATATTATTTAGAAAACCTTGTACTTGTGTTACAAATTGAGTTAATTTCGGACAACCGAGAAACATATGACTCGAATCGGCGGCAGGATGTCCACAACGACTACAGTTGGTACCCTTCAGTGCTTTCCATTTCATTAATTTGGATGGCGTATAGTACAGATCAAAAGTGGACATATAGTGCTGACTTTTGAGTGATCCATTAAAAATAACATTGCTACAAATTTCAAGGGATCTGGATATATCTACTTTTTCAATTCCAAAACTACTTTGCCATTTGTCAGCATATGTGTCTAGATTATCTTGTATTCTTTCTAACAACATTTGATATAATATGCCAATTCTGTTTTTTTTCTTTTTCCAGCAGCTTTCCAGCACAGCTATTTTACTCATAGATTCGGTGTTTATTATGTTCCCTAACTCCAGGAAGCTGCGTATCTGTAGATATTTAAAAAAGTCCCCTCTACTGAGACCAAATTCATTCTGCAAATCAGAATATGAAACAAGTTACTCATCATGATACAGTGTACCAAATGAACTTATTTTTAAATCATCCCATCTGTGCATAACAGGGTCACTAAAAAATCTCAGGCAATAGAGGATTTTTCAAAAAAGGTGTGTAGTAATTCAAATTAAACAGAAGATGGAATCTTTTATTAATTTGTTTCTAAGTCTGAAATGCTGCAATCATAATTTTAAATTTGTTTTTTTATAGTAGCTGGGTTCTATTAACCTAAAAAAACATTGTCGAGCTTCGGCTCCGAGTAGCATTTCTTAAATTGATGGCGTTGTAGCTTCGTCTAGACTAAAGTCTTGAAGCATTAAAATGCCCATTAATCTTAATGTAACTGCCCAATAATATATTCGGAAGCTTGGGACCCCCAGGCCGCCTCTTAATTTTGGAAGAATGCACCATTTAAGGGATCTCCTGGCTCTCCGGTAGCCCCATAGAAACCTAGAGATACTTCGATATAATTTATTAAACAGCATTGAGGAAAACAAAAGAGGAATAGTGCGAAATAAATAAAGAAATTTGGGCAGTATAAGCATTTTAACTACATTAGTACGACCCCATAAGGATAAATGCAAATTATTTAGTCTCTCAAGGGTCCTATTGGTGGATAGTAATAGGGAATCTGTATTGAGCCCAACAATATCATCGACTGTTGAAGATATTGTAACACCAAGATATGAGGCGGTAGGTGTAAATATGAAACCTTCGGGTCTGCCTGTGGACGAGTGGATTAGCTGGGTTTTAGATATGTTGAGCTTATATCCCGACAGCTCACCAAATTCTTGGGCAAGTTCTATAATTTTGGGTAGAGATAAGCGTACATCTGGGGTGACGACTGCAACGTCGTCAGCATATGCAAGAGATTTATATTCTACATGATGAAGTATCACCGGGGGAATTCCTGCTTCCTTTGTGATCTTATTCAAATAAGGTTCAATGTACATAGCGAACAGCAGAGGGGAGCAGGGACAACCCTGCCTTGTCCCCCTGGTGATCGGAAACGGACAGGACATCTGATTGCCTATACGGATTACTGCCTTGGGCTCATAATATAGCGCCTGGATAGCCAAAATATATTCATTGGGAAATCCCTTCCATGCCAGAGCAGACCACAGGAACCCCCAGTCGACCCTGTTGAAAGCTTTTTCCGCGTCCAACAGGATAACGCCAACTGAAGATCCCGTGGCCAGCGCCCAATCTAGTAAAGTAATATTACGTCTAACATGGTCGGTGGTATCCCTCTTTTTAATAAATCTGTGTTGAGTCTTAGAGACCAGCAAAGGCATTATATCGTAAAGTCTATTGGCTAGTATTTTGGAGAAGATTTTGCTATCAGATGTAATAAGGGATATAGGACGATACGACCCTAATTCATTAGCATCCTTGTCTTTTTTTTAAAATACTACAATAGTAGCCAGGGACCAAGAGGCAGGTGGATGTCCTTGATATGCTTGCTTAACATATTCCTGAAAATCCGGTAGAATTCGAGGGGGATTCGAGCTGGACCCATCGCTTTACCAGGGGCTAAGCCAAGGATAGCTGCTTCAATCTCCTCCCATGTAATTGGAGCGGCAAGGAGCACCATATCCCCCTCGGGCATCCGTACATTATCAATCTCCCTCAGATACTCGGATGGGTCCTTGCCTGCATCGATCTCGTTACCGGGTTTATTATATAATAACTTGTAAAAACCACTGAAGGCCTTCAGAATCCCTGCCTTAGATTCTTGAGACACTCCATCTAAGTCAGTAACTTTGGTTATATCATTTAGCATAGCTTTTTGTCTAATCATTTGAGCCAAAATTCTCCCTGTTTGTTCGTTGAGCTCGTAGCACTCTGCCTTATTTTGTTTATATTGCACTGCAACCTGGTCGGCTAAATAAGAGTATAAGACGGCTCGTTCGATGGTTAGAAGTCGTTGAGCTTCGTCAATATCAGAATCGTTACCATTCTTAATACAAGCCACTAATTTTAATTCTGCCTTCCTCACTTTATCGCATTTGTTCCTGAACTCCATTTTTGCCTTCTTGCGTTGAAATTTAGAGTAACTAATCGTTTCCCCTCCTTACAATAGATTTAAAAGTATCCCAGACAACTTGAACTGAAGCAGTGTCAGTATTATGAGCAAAAAAATCTTTAATAGTTTCAGCCATATGTCGGAGATAATTGTCGTCAAGCAGAAGATTCCTTTGGAATGACCAGTGACTGTTAAAATTATGGCTTTTAGGAGGCAGTGACAATTCTAATATTGTGGGATTATGATCTGAAATAAGTTGTGGTAATATCTCAATTTCTGTGTTCTCCAAAAAACAAGAAGAGATAAAAAAAATAGTCTAATCTCGGAGGGCATTGCACACCAATTGCAGTGGTGGCTAACAAACCAGGATTGTGTCCACAGCAGATCCTTCTCCATTCCCCAACTAGAGTTCACAGTGGTGACAGATGCACCACTTCTGGGGTGGGGCGGCCACATGGGGGAGGCGGAGATCAGAGGCTTCTGGTCTCCGGTGGAGTCCGGGCTGTGCATCAACCTTCTGGAGCTCTGGGCAATTTGTCTTGCACTGAAGGCATTCCTTCCTTCTGTCAAAGGAAGAGTATTGCAGGTGTTCAGGGCAACACCACCGCCATGTGGTATTGCAACAAACAGGGCAGGGTGGGGTCGTGGTCCCTCGGTCATGAGCCCCTTTATTTCTGGAAGTGGCTGGAACATCCGGGCATGTGTATTTGTTCAACACCTGGCGGGTTCCCTGAACGCCAGGGCGGACAAACTCATCCGCCGGTGCATGATAGATCACGAATGGCGTCTTCACTCGGAGGTGGTGCAAGTTCTCTTTCAGCAGTGGGGAGAGCCTTGGTTAGATCTTTTTGCCACCGAAGAAAACGCGCAATGTCTGCCGTTCTGCATGTTGGAATTTCCATGGCGCCACTCGCTAGGCGACACTTTTCGTTGCAAGTGGAGTTGTGGTCTTCTATACACCGTTCTGCCTATTCCACTTCTGCTCAGAGTGCTGAAGAAGATCAAGCGCGACCGGGCCCAAGTAATTCTTGTGGCTCTGGAATGAACAAGAAAAGTTTGGTATCCTGAGCTCATGAACAGGGCCATTGATCCTCCGATCAGACTGCACTTTCGGGAGGATCTTCTGTCGCAGCAGCAGGGGACGGTCCTCCACCCGAACTTAGCCTGACCTCCTTGCATGGAGATTGAGCAGCAACAGTTGACCGTTTCGATCTTCCTCCTGAAGTCTGTAACGTTATCTTGGCTGCCAGGTGTTTCTCCACCAAAACAGGATAAGCCTGTAGATGGAACAAATTTGTGGCATGGTGCGCAGCAAAGGCTGTGGATCCCCTTTCGGCCACTCTTCTGAGGTTCTCCTCTTCATTCTTTCTTTGGCCCAGCAGGGCTCTGCTCTGGACGCTTTAAAAGGCCATATTTCAGCCTTTCTTCACCTACCTGATTAGCCTTCTCTTTTCAAGTCCCCCATTGTAAATCGCTTCTTTAAGGGCATTATCCACTTATTTCCTCCTGTTCCTTTCATAATGCCCCAGTGGGACTTGAACCTTGTTTTGACTTGCCTTATGTGCGCTCCTTTCGAGCCACTACACAATTGTTCTCTCAGACTCTTGACTCTCAAAACTGCCTTTTTAGTTGCCATCACCTTTGCTCGTAGGGTCAGTGAATTTCAAGCTCTTTCTTCGAAACCTCCTTTCCTGGCTGTTCATCCGGACAAGGTTGTCCTTCGCATTAAGCCTTCTTTTCTCCCCAAAGTGGTTCCCTCTTTTCACAGAGGGCAGACCATCACCTTGCCCACCTGCTTCCCGCCCCGTATCCTTCTAAAGAAGAGGAGAGGCTACACCGTCTGGATCCAAAACGTGCGCTTTCATTTTATCTGAATCGCACAAAGCAATTCCGGGTTGATGATCAGCTCTTTGTTGGCTTTGTGGGAGCTGATAAAGGTCAGGCCGTGCAGAAACGAACCATCTCTCAATGGGTTGTTCTCTGCATTATAATGTGCTATTCTCTGGCGAAAAAGGAACCTCCAGTGGGGTTGCACGCTCATTCCACCAGGGCGACGGCAGCCACTACTGCTTTGGGATATAGTCCCCCTTCATGACACCTGCCAGGCAGCCACGTAGGCATCATTATACACGGTCACCAAAATAAAAATTAAAAACAAGCATTTGTAAAGCACACAGCTATCTCCGGAGAGGTGCCCCGGTACTGGGGGCCGTTGGGAAGATTAAGCGAGCTATTGCCCAGAGTCGCAAGGTGCTGGGCTAACCTTCCACCGGTGATCGAACTGCGAGCCCCCGTGGTCCGGAATCAGCAACCCTGGCCGCTGTACCACACTACTTCCCTAACACTACTACCTGGGTAGCCAAGTCCGCAGAGACGGCTTCTTTGGCTGTTCAGTTCTCTGGGACTTTCTGGTGTGAACTTGGTTCGCAGACCTACCTCCGGGGTTGGTATTGCTGGGGTATCTAGTCTAAGGTAAAGAATGTATAACTAATAGTCTCTTTCAGATGAACAAGTTACTTACCTTCGGTAACAATATATCTCTAAGAGACATATATTAGTATAGATTCCTCACTGCCCCACCCATCCTCCCCGTTCTGCGAACTGACTTCTAGAGTGAGGGACTCCCTTTCAAGACCCTAGTTGATGCACTAGTGGTCAGTGTCTTGCATGGCTCTGCGCTTCTGGCATGGAATGTCGTGTAAAGAACTGATGTCAGCACGCAGGGGCAGTGTTTTAAGTAGATACCGCAACATCATTCCGGGGGTGACAACACCAATGACGAATGCGGAGTCGAGTGGCGCACCCGACCGACGCGCAGGGGTACTGCTGAAGAAAGAAAAATTCTCTGTATCCAGTTTTGACATCTGGGGGTAATTTGAAGGTAATGAATCTATAGCTAATATATGTCTCTTACAGATATATCGTTACCAAAGGTAAGTAAGTTGTTCAATAGGCTGTGGTAGTAACAAAGGTCATGGACACCACCAGTGACTGTAATCTTCTTCCTCTCCTGCTGCAGCAGTGGCCAGTGACCTTTGAGTTCTCCTTCCATGGTCTTGCCCAGCTGGTAGGAGGCAGAATTCAATCTTTCCTACCCACTTGTAGGGCGATAACATCAGATCAATAGGTTATGCTCTGCCCCTTGCATTCCACATGTTTTTTCTCAAACTTCAGCAGACCATCCCACCATCCTTCGCCAGAAAGTTAATTTGCTTTTGACATAGGGAGTCATAAGAGTCCCAGACACAATGGATGGTGAGGGGCTTTTTTCCCACTATTTCTTGGTACCAAGAAAGATGGAGGATTCTTGCTGATGTTTATATCTTTCCTCTCTAGACGCTTTCTTGCAGAAAGACAAATTGAAGATACGGACATCAGCCAGGGCCTATCCGACCTGGATCCAGGGGATCAGATGATGTCCTTGGACCTGCAGGATGTAATTTGCTGCATCCTAGGTTTGTGGTGGGTACAGAGTATTTCCAATTTGTTGTTCTACCGTTCAGCCTCACCCCTGCTTTTGTGTTTGCGCAGATGAGGGCACTGATCGCAACCAATCTTTACAGGACAGTGAAACATGCATTCCCTTTCATCGGTGACTAGTTGCTGACAGACGACTCGCCTCAGTCAGTAGCCTTGGTTACGCTCTTTCTGGTGGAACTTTATCTAACTGCAGATTTCTCATCACCTTTCCCCCTCTATGTTCAGTGGAATGGACTCCTCAATGATTCTCAAAAGATGCAAAGCTAAATTTGGCACACTTTCACCACCAATCTGTCATGGCTGAGGGTTTCGGAAAAGTTCAAGAGAAACTGATGTCAGTGCGCAGGTGTTGGGCCTATATCTGGTGCTATATCTTCCCTTTCAGAGGTGGTGTGAGGCAGCCGCAATGTTCCATGGTGCGGCCGCGCTGGAGCAGTTGCTTCAAAAATCTGGATCCAGTCTGGAGCTTGGGGATATTCGCATGGTGATTTTTCTGGCGTGTACACCAGAAATAGCTTTATTAAAGGTAAGTAACTTTTTCCTTCAATCTACCAATCCACTGCTAAGAATAAATGCAGGGTCCCAAATTATACCTAGCATAAGCTCGAACCTCTCCTTCACCAACTACTACATAAAACAATAAGCCTTTTATTTAATGTTTCAAATCCGTTGTCTTTATTTCTGTAATGCTGCAAAATGAAGCAAACCGTCCTGATATGCAGTCGCAAACTGGAAAACTAAATCTCTTTAAAGCAACTAGGAACCACTTAAAAGCATTTCTTTGTCCAATGTATCTGAAAATTGCATCTCTTTCTGATTTCAGTCTGAATCTGGCTATGGATCAGAAACAAGCTTACGACGACATGGCTCTGTGGCATCTCTTGTATCTGGAGCAAGCGGGTACTCTGCTACATCCACCTCGTCATTCAAGGTTAGTGAATAACTTATCCAGTCATTTTATTTCTCTCGATGTATAAATGTGTTTTATTTTTGTGTGTAACACGGTAGAAGCACTATTGATCTTGTTAGTTTTGCCCCAAATGTTAGTCATATTAAGTGACGTTTAAATTTTAAGTTAGGAAGTTCAGAATTGATACATCAAATCGTGTCAAAGCTATTAGAAAATGGTGTGATTTTATGTATTTTTTTCACATGCCAAAAATGTTATTTCATTCCATTGTTGAAGCCAATGTGGAAAAGGATAAATCAGAGCACTTTAAGTCAAGCTTGTTTGTTGCAACAGTCAGTTGCAGAATGGTTTAATCAGTGGTCCCCAAACGTTTTGGAATCATGACTCCATTTTTAGAATGACCAACATGCGCGGCCTACCTACCTTTAATAGACGTGAGGCGGGGCGATTTTTCAAATGTAACTAAAGCTTCGTGTGGTAGTGCATTGTCCTTCAGAGAAAGCACATTTTCCATTGAAATAGCCACTAACTGCACAGGCATTCAGTTTTATTGATAGTACGATTTATCACACATGACACAGTGTGGAAATCGGGTTTCTATAAATATTTATCATTAGTACAAACATAACCAAGTATCGTGTATTGATTTGTTTTGCTCCTATTAAAATCTGTCTTCAGCACACTTAAGAATTACAGAAGAAATCAGCCTCATTTTTGCTTTCCTAACTGCTGAATGTATATAGTTAATTTACAGGCATTTAAATGTTCTTGTGTTGCGAAAACATGGCATCCCCTGGACTTCTTCAAGATTGCCACATAATTCACTTAAAAAACCCTCTCACTTTGCTGTCAGAGAAAGAAATGTAAACACATATACTACAGCAATGTATGAGAAGACCTAGCCTGACAATTGACCTCTGTTTTTGAAGCACTGCAGGTAAATGTGACAAGTTAAACAAAGAATTCAAAGGCATCCATGTTTATTGCTCCTACTTTCCTGACCCACGGTTTGGGAAACCCTGAATTAGTAGTGAAATGTTCTAGCTTCTTATGCCACAATGCACGCAAAAATCCATCAGGTGGCGGAGGCCAAGTTGTTTCTGACTAAGGTTCGCAAGGCCTAAACTGTCTCTTTCCAGAACGCAAGACACGTGTAAAGAGAAAGATTTCTTTTAAGACCTTCCCATTAAAAAAAAAAAAAAAAACCACAAAAGCACCCTAGGTAGGTGAAGTTCTCTTCTTCCTCGAGGAAATGATCCCATTCCCATGTCAGTTAGGAGTTGCGATGATGTTCTCTGGCACCGAGCGCCTCCATGTCTGATTAAAATCCCTAACACCGAGCCAGAGTTTCGGGTCCATCAGCCCACTTTTGCTGACTGTGCACACTTGAACTGTCCCCCAATCCCACCCCTCCTCCCCGGAAGACGCTGCAGTCTGCCAAGGTGCCATCTACTGTTCAGATGGAACACCATTCGGTGACAACGCAAACTAAGACTGCTCTCAGAACAGTCAGCGTCCAGAGGAAATTATCAGTGTGGCAAGGGAAAATACGGAGGCAATCAAGAATCATGCTCCCTGGATAGAGCACCTACCCGGGGCTTAGACATTTGCCAGGATGGAGGAGATTTTCAGTTCCGATCACGAAGTCCTTGCAGTGCCAATAGTGCTGTACAGAGGATGATTCGGAGGCAGATAATGGCCGTCCTTATTATAATACTACTGTTGGCTTGCATCTTGATTACAAAATGCTAATGGACTGGGCACTTCACCGGAATTGGCATCCATTACATCCATAATTCCTCTGGCCTGCTTCAGTGGAAGTTTATTTATTTACATCTGAAGCCCTAAAGGATGCTGAAACCTTGACCGTGACCTTGCCCTCAGTGAAAGAGCAGTCTAACATTTTGATTGAGCTCTTGCAATCCCCCTTCTGAGCAGTGGTTTACTTCCTTCCATTTAGTGAAGCCCTATCGGAGCCTATCGTGCCAGCTAGGCCTCATAGGCTGCTCCAGATGTTCTCTACTTTTTGACCCCTCACTGGAAAGTTTGGTTGTCCAAAGGTCATCCTATAAGCAGAACTTAAATGCCTTTCCTGCGGCACCTCCTGTAGAGAGTAAAATAATATTGACTCTGTGGGCTGAGAAGCCTTTGTTCTGGCAACCTGACTGTCTGCATTGCTAATGCTACTTGCCCGAGGGTTGATCTGTTAATACTTTGTGGGACTTGGCAAAACTTCGTGATCAGCTTGCCAGATGATGTGAAAAAGCAGTATATGGACCTGGTCAACCGGTGATGAATTGGATGCATCTGAACAGGTGTTTGTGTGGCCTTGGTTCTGCTGACACTTTTGCTCAATTCATGGTCACGGCTGCCATGCTATTTTGGCGTTCTTGGGTGCGTTCTGCTGTCCCAATCAGAGATATCAAACCTTACTCGTGAACATGCTATTCGAGGACCATTGGCAGTTTGGAGAAAAAGCATTCACTTCCCTGGAGGGAACAAAGCTGCTGCTCGAGCATTGACCTAGCCTTCCCAGCATGAAGGGACCAACAACAATATAGAAATATTTGTTGCCCTCATGTCTTGCTAAACTAGTAGCAGAACATCATCTTAACCTTTCTTATTGCGGCCACATAGCACGTCCACCTCCAAGACACGCTATCTGACAGCTTAGGTTGCCTTGGAAGAACTTTGATAGGCAACTACAAGTTGCTATGGGCAAGGAAGTGCACGATTACCATTTTGTGTATCACAACGGACATGTATGGAACAGGAGTCAGGTCTCATCCTGAGGGAATAACAGCAACAATCTTCCACAAGTATTTGAAGCTTTGACTGGACTGTGAATGGCATACTGACCGCTTCTGTTTGGATAATTAGTAATTTAGTGCTCAAAGCGTTGCCACAGACTCTTAGTATCGCAGGGTTATAACTCTGACAGATTAGGCATTATAATACAATCTAATCTCAGAGGCCTTTCCCATGTCTTCTTTGTAACCTATTCCGAGCTGACATTGCTACAGTTTCACATCAGTATGTTATCACTCTTCTTGCCTGTGTCTCATTGCTGATTGGCTAGCTCTACGGCAACAGCTGGATTATGTTTATTCTACATGTGATATTAAGCATCTATCCATTATTTTTGGTCTGAAGAGATGTTTCTTCCATTTTTGTCCTGTGTCCTAGTGGTGACAAGCATTCCTCTTCTTGAATCATTACAGAAACTCTCAAGGATTAATTAATTTACAGTATTTGGTGTGTCCAGTAATGAGTGGGTAACTGAGCTACAGATATAGACTACCTCAGTTCTTGGATTAAGCTTATCAGCATACTGCTAGCACAGTCTGCCAGGGTATTAGCTTTTCCGTTAATTTATTCCTGGACCTCTGTATCAGGCCTTCGATAGGGTGCACTGGCCTTACCTAGAGATGGTCTTATTGGCCACTGGCTTCGGCGAGAAACTTCGCACTCGGATCTTGAATTGCTATCAATCGTCAATGGCGACAGTCCGAGTCAATGGCCACACCTCTTCTCGTTTCCCCATCGGGAGGGGCACTAGACAGGGATGCCCCCTGTCGCCCCTCCTCTTTGCGCTCTATATGGAGCCTTTAGCACTTAGGGTCCGACGGCACCCTCGCATGACTGGGATTAAGTGCTATCTCTGTCGGAACAAATCACAGCTCTGTGCGCCCTCTTTATCGAAATACATAGCTGTGCCCAGGGATCGGGCTTTAAAATTAGTATGGACAAATCCGTGGCCCTTAATAGCTTCCTTTCTTCTCACACCCTCACTCACCTCCATGAGGAACACCCGATGCAGTGGGCGACGGCCGCGATCCCATACCCAGGCATCTAGCTCGCCCCCACCATTCAGGCCACCTCTGACATTAATTACTTTGATCTCCGTGCTCGCATTCGAAGGGAACTCAATAGGTGGAAATACTGCTGGACTCCTGGGCTTCATCCTGGACTCCTCCCTCTCCATGACCAGACAAGTCAACGCCGTCTCCTCGTCGTGCTTCAACATCCTGCGCATGCTACATAAGATCTTCCGGTGGATCCCCACCGAGACCAGGAAGACGGTCACCCAGGCCCTCGTCACCAGCCGACTGGACTACGGCAACTCCCTCTACGCCGGAACCACCGCCAAACTCCAGAAGAGACTCCAGCGGATCCAGAACACCTCAGCACGACTCATCCTGGACATCCCCCGCCGCAGCCACATATCCGGACACCTGAGAGATCTGCACTGGCTCCCGGTCAACAAAAGAATCACCTTCCGGCTCCTCACCCACGCACACAAAGCCCTACACAACCAAGGCCCAGGATACCTAAACAGCCGCCTCAACTTCTACGCTCCCAAACGCCAGCTTCGATCGACCAGCCACGCCCTCGCCGCCGTCCCCCGCATCCGAAGAGCCACCACAGGAGGAAGGTCCTTCTCCTACCTGGCCGCCAAGACTTGGAATTCCCTCCTGGCCCACCTCCGCCTGACCCAAGACCACCTCGCCTTTAGGAAGCAGCTCAAGACCTGGCTGTTCGAGCGGTAGCGGACCCCCCACCGCCTTGAGACCCTCCGGGTGAGTAGTGCGCTATATAAATGCTTTGATTGATTGATTGATTGATTGAATGTCCAGGCTAGGCAGGATCACAGCTACAAAAATGACTATATTTCTTCAAATTTTATACATTTTCCATACTCTTTCCCTCCAGCCCCCTCAGGGTTGGATCCAACAAACTCAAGCGGACCTATCGCGCTTTATTTGGCATGGCCGTAAGCCCCGATTCCGACATCAGGTTGCAGTCCTACCACCAGAGAAGGGAGGGGTGGGGGTACCTGACATTCAGCTATACTTCCACGCCGCTCAGCTTAAGTACCTAGTGGAGTGGCAGCGCCTGGAATCAGAGAGGCATTGGCTGTTCCAGGACCAGGCGGTAGCGGGCAGGCAACTGCAGGGCATCCACTTCCTCCTCAAACACCATCGACCGGCTAATCTCTATGCTTCATACATCACTGGCACCACTCTGGAATCCTGGAACCGCACCAATGTTTCCTCACAACTGACCAACTTCCCAACGCCCCTCACACCAATATTTGACAATCTGGAATTCCAACCTGGTACCGATTCCCGGGCCCATCAAGATTGGCGATCTTCCCCCTGCAGGTCCTTGGGCCACCTTTTTGACTTGTACGGTATTATTCCATTTACGCAGCTCAGGGAACACTATGGTCTTGCAGAGAAGGAGCGTTTGCCATTCCTCTAGATTAGACACTGGGCACTACATCCACAAATTAAACGGTAAGCACAGCGCCTTCTATCTCCCTATGAAAAGTGGCTGATAACACGCACCTCTGAGAACCTTGAGCCACAAGGAATGGGAGGGCATTTACCATAGTGCACGACACTCTGCCTACCGTATGGGCCTCACAAAGACCCTAAACAAGATTGTCACCTATTGGTATTATATGCCTGAGTGCCTACACCGCTTTGACCCCAGGTGGAGTGACTTATGCTGGAGGGTGTGTGGGGAGGTGGGCACATTGGAACACGTCCTCTGGAGCTGTACCTGCATACAACCATACTGGTCCCAAGTCCTCGACGAAATAGACTTACATTTTGAGACCCAGCTCCCTCGCTTCCCCTCCTATATCCTTCTGGGTCTGCCCAACCCACTTACGTACCCACTTAAATCCCGGAAGGGTCGTCTGATGATGATTGCCCTAGGAGCGGCCATACAGAACATCTTGATACACTGGTGCTCTACCCTACTCCCCATGCATTCTGGCTGGCTTCAGAGACTCTGGCATGTGTTGGGTATGGAGAAATTCACCCTCACACTGGCCGGTAGGGAGGAGCAGAGTTTCCCGAGCTGTGGCGTCCCTTCCTGACTCTCCTGGTGTCTGAGTTCCGAGAGTTGACATGCCCTAGATACCTCCGATTGCTGCGTCTTCCAGATACGCCGATCACAAGCAAAGACACCACGAAACGTCGTAAACGGCGTTGCTGATCAATATGCTGCTTCTCCTTTTATTTCCTTTCCCCCCCCCTTTTTTGTTTTCGGTAGACGAGGGGTGGGTGGGTGCTGGGTAGGAAAGGGGAGGGTGGCTTGGGTGGGTTCTTTGTTTATGTCCTTCTCTTGTTCAGTTTGTTGACCCGCTCCATGCTTATTGCCTGTGGTAATGATTTGTATTGCGACCTTGCGGTCACTCTCTCACACGGTGGTAGAGGAGCTGAGGATCTTGTGTTTTATGCCTGTTTGAAATTTAATAAACCGATTTAAACCATAAGCAAGGGCCCCCAACATAACCAAGAAATAATATAAAACTAAACAATCACGTGGCATTTATCATACATGACATGGACAGTGGAAGTCGTAGGGCGGGCATGGGCCAACCGTGGGGAAGGGCGGGGAGCCCTCCACTCCCGGGCGAGTGGGTTTCGCACGGTCAGGGGGTGCGAAAAGCAGAAGTATCACAGATGGGTCAGGGTTTGTTACGTTTGAAAGCGGTGAAGGGCCTGCAATCTGGTTTTGTTTAGTGGCAGCAGATGACCGGAGAATCAGTGGGTAAGATTTAAGCTGTAAATGGAGGTCCTCCCCTATCTTGAGATGAGTTTCCTGCAGCGCTACTATGTGGGCGTGGTGGTCTCCCAAAGTCGATGTTTCTTATTAGGGGAATTTAGCCCCCTATGATTCCAGGACATATACTTAAGAGATTTGATCGTGTGTAGGGAGAACACAATCTGCCTCGGTCGCTCAACGTGACCCGGCAACCAACCCACCCGCCACCACCCCTCCAGAATGTAAAACCATATGACATGCACCACGGTAATAAGATAACAAAACATGAACAAAACTGTCAACTACGAAGTTTCCAAGGTGACGAAAAATCTTCACTACTGGTGACTCCAGGGGCGCGTCCAGGACCGCACCTAGAGCCACGCTTTTGCGTATCACTAGACACCCAACGGTCTCTAGCATTTTCTCGTGTAGGCCTAGGTGGATTGGAAGGTCCCGGGTACAGAGGAGGAGTCGTCCCCAGCTCGTCACTGACTTGTAACCCCAGCCCCTGGACCAGAGTTCCAGCTGCAGATTGGTGTTTTCACAGGCGCAGGGTCTCTGGATGCACATAGGCCTGAGGGCTACATACCACGTAGATAAAGACTCATATGTCAGGGGTCCAACAATTGTTGTTATTTGAAAGTTTTGCCCCGTCCTCCCCCTTCAGTCCCCCGGGAGTCTGCCAGGACCTCGGCTGGCATTGCTCCAGCGGCTGTTCCTCACTCGCCTGTGCCGGGGTCTTCTGCGCTTTTATTTCTAAACCGAGCAGAGCCGCTTGTATCAAGATCAGCTTGAACCCCATCTCTGATCGGCACGCCTCGAGTGTAGCGCTAATGTCCACCTTGATGTCTTCTCAGAGATCCTTTTTGAACTCCCACAACGTCTTCAGAAGGTCCTCCCTGGTGAGCAAAACCAAAGGGGATGATGGACGGAGTGTTAGAACATTGCAAGCACTCACCCCCAGTCAACTGATCTGGGTTTAATCCATCATCATTCTTTAGCTCACTCCACCACCCCAGTTCAGACATGGCCATATGCAAATCAGTTTGACCCTGTGCCTCATGGGAACAGCCCAGCCCGAACTGCCAAGCCATGTCTTCCCTGGACCGGAAACAAGCATCCTGGGACCGGTTTCTGACTAATCAGCCGTCATCAGCCAGGCTAGCTTGAATCCAGTGGCAAAGGGAGCAAGGGACCCACACCTGGGCATACCCTGCCGACTTAGGGCGAACAAAGCAAAACCAAAGGGGATGATGGACGGAGTGTTGAACATTGCAAGCACTCCCCCCCCCCCCCCCCCCCCAGTCAACTGATCAGGGTTTAGTCTTCATCATTCTTTAGCTCACTCCGCCACCCCAGTTCAGACATGGCCATATGCATATCAGTCTGACCCTGTTCCTCATGGGAACAGTCCAGCCCGAACTGCCAAGCCATGTCTTCCCTGGCCCGGAAAAAAGCATTCTGGGACCGGTTTCTGGCTAATCAGCAGTCATCAGCCAGGCCAGCCAGCCATGGTGAGCACCATGTTGCCCACTGCTTGGGCTTCCACTTCTCTGCTTGTGGCTCTGCAGGAGCAAAATAACTTGAGTCCGTTGGTCTGAGCCTTTTTTGGCGGCATATGGGCAAAGACCAATCGGTCAGCACTATGCCGCCCCCAGACAGTACAAGCACTCAGCCGGGCCGACACAACCCGCAGGAGGGGGAGGGGGAGTCGCACAGATGTGCGGTCCACTGAAGAGCTTTTAGACAGAGCTTGCTCAGCTTTTCCTCAGCAAGGACTGATGTAGCATCATCTAGGGTTTCCTCACTGTGGTCTCTTGCTAGCTGGTAAGGTTCGGTTGCGTCGATTCCACATTGGTAATACCGCCAACTTGCAATCACGCCCCGCCTCCCTGGTCCTCCCGGAACCGGTGGCCCTACCCCTCAGAGTCATCCACGCAAAGAGGCAGTTAAGCTTAGTGCGGGCCCTGAGGGCGCCATGTTAGGGTCAAGGATCAGGCAGCTGTTTTTGCCTGTGGTTGTTACAGCTTAAAAAGTGAAGTTTTTAACCTGCCCTGATTGCATTTCTCAGCTGTTTTGGTTAGAAACTTGTGGTTTTTACTTGCCGGTGACAGTTTCATTTAACCTGTTGAATTGTGGCATTTGCAGTTAGAAATCTTTTTTTCCCCCCCTCTCACATTCCCCGTGACTACCCTGTTTTTACCTCCTAATTTCTTCCTAGCTCTGTGCTCAGACCTGTATGTTAAGCAATCCACCCCCAGCTCCCATTTTGTTGATGAGTGAAACCGGCCCCCCCTCCGTCCCCCCCCCCACACACACCTTTTCCCCTTTAGCAACAGGGATATTCTACATCGCAGAGTGAACAAAGGGTGCTCTGAGACAGCAGTAATCTGCTGTGAGCTGTTTAAGCAGTTTTTTTTAGGGATTGTACATTCCTTTTTTGGCTAGGAGAGTGAGTAAAGTTTTATACAAACCGTATTGTTAGAGGACAAAGTTTGTTAGACCCTTACACGCAGAAATCCAAGGTTTGGATTGAGCCCTTCTGTCACCTAGGAGATTCTGAATAGAGAAGCAGCGTCTAACTCCCTGGCCAGCAAACCTTGTCTGAGGTCGCAGGGACCTTATATAGTCTATTGGATGGTACATGTGTGCACTGATTGGTAGTTGCATCTGGTGTTTCTATTGGATTAGGATTGGTGTTCTCATTGGTTGGGTATTTGAGGGTACTGATTGGTTTGGACTATAGTTGAGATTTAGGCTTTTATTTGACGTAGGGTTTACGGTTTTGTGCTATGATTGGTTGAAAGGTCTTGGTCTCCTTTGTGTTCTAGGATTTGGGATTAGTGTTGTGATTGGTTAGGGTTAGGGCTAGTTTTCCCATTGGCTGAAGGGGTCACCTGAATACTAGGGCTATATAAGGCCAGGGCTTATGGCATCGAGGCCCAGGCATCGAGGCTAAGGGTGGAGGGGACAAGGGTGAGTGCCTGTTTGAGACTGGTCGGGACTAGTGCCAGAAAAACTGACCAAATTCATATACACCAGCACCCACCGTACCCCATCCACACCCATACCCAGATTAACACACACACAGCACAAGTACTCTACTTATTTACTACAAACTAACCTCATACAAAATTCTGTCTCATCACCCACTCCAAAACCACACCTATACACCCTTATATCCTAGTTACCACACATTTGCACCATCACCTACAAAAAGTACACAACTCTATACTATACGACTAGCCAATCCACTCATAACTAGCACCACCCAATTCCACACTACACTGAACTATATCCCAACCAGAAACACACTCCTTGCTCTAATTAATCCTAACAGACCCCTTTTTGTCTCTAACAAACCTATACTCAGCCTTCCATCATTTCTCCAACCAACACCAAGCTCTTCTTTCAACCACACAACATTTACACTCCACTGCATCACACATATCACCTCTTGCAGCAAACAAGTCTAAGACGAACACTCACAACTCTGCTTCATCCCCTCTTACACACAACATACACTCTACTCACAAACACATCACCATCCCCTTTACTTTACAACTTTCACACAAAACTATACTAATAAAGCCATATCCTAAAACAAATACATCAGCATCTCCTTTCACTACTCACAAACAAAACATATTACGCACACCAGCACAACAAAACGTCTCAAGCGCAACACCTCATAATACTTACTATCCCAAACTACAAACTTACACCCACCTTTCAAATTACACAAATGAACAAACTCCAATACCAAACTTTGGCTCTTCCACCACACCCAACACATACATTATCACAACAACTCTTTCAACTGCCTCTCATACAGTGGACAATTTTGAACCTTACTACATGACCCACATGCTCCACTGCCACCCCTAACTCGTACACCTTCCACCTTAAACACAAACAAAATAAGCAATATACCACACCTCACAACTTCGCTTCTCCATGTCTACTGCACAACAAGGTTACACTACAAAAACAACACAGCAAACCAACTCACTCTCAAACATCGTCTCCACCACCTACTTGCACAGACCCATCAAAATGTCTTCTTAGCCTGCTGGACGAAGAACACTGCACAGAAAAGCTACACGATTTTCTTCCTCATATACCTAATACCAGCATTAAGGACTCACCAGCTGCACCACCACAAAATACTACTCACTCCTCTACAAAACAGTCACTCTATCTCCGAAGCACATTCTCTAAATTGTCTACCAATAAGTGCTTGATCGCTCTCTAAGAATAAACATCACATCCATGACCTTCTCACTGATGCAAAACCAGACTTACTATTCATAACTGAATCATGGTTGGGAGATATGGCTCCAGTCCTGCATGAAGCCCTTCCTCTAGGCTATCAGATGCTCACCTAAAATCGTATAGGCCAAAAAAGAGGTGGCCTAGCTGTTGTGTAGAGGCAAACATTACATATCACTAAAGTTGACCGTCTCCATAAAAGATTGTGAGGCCCTTTTCACCAGATGCAATATTATAGTCTTCCTCCTGTAACTTCCTGCTCCTTTACCTTTCTGCTTCTTTACAGACCTCCAGCTAGCAAGGCAACATTCCTAGACACGGTTGCAAACCTGAGAACACTACAATCCAACCTGTGCATTCTGGGTGACCCTAACATTTGCTTTGACAAACCAAATATGCCCCATCCAAAAACTATCATCGCTGGCCTAGAAGCACCTGACCTGCATCAGATCGTCCACGAACCCACACACATCGCTCGACACATCTTAGATGTCATTTTTGCTAATGGGGAAATAGTTACCTTTCAAACGATCGCTCCGGTCACATGGGCAGACCACCGTTTGCTTGCCTTTCAACATAAATCAACACTAAGCGATGCACCTAAAACCACCTTACGTGCATCCACCTATCGACTGTGGGACAAACTCAATTTTGAACACTTAAACACAACAAGCTTCCAGTGAAGATATAGAACCACTAAAATTCTGTTAATAAACTGAGTGGCTACAGCAAGCTTTTGATATCTGGATACTACTAAAAACCACACAACAGACTAAAAGAAAACAAGCACCATGGAACAATACAGTCATAAAAGAGATAAAACAAATTATAAAGCTGCAACATGCCTGGCCCAAAACCAATGCCAACCAAGACAAATTTTGCCTGCGAAAAATTAACAGATTGTACAAGTCGGCTATCAAAAAAGCGAAGAAAAAATAATATTCAGATAGAATTCAAAATGCTAAATGTGCAAATAAAGAATTCTTGAAAATTCTGAAGACATTTCGTTAACCAAATTGCCTAAAAGCAGCTCCACCCGTTACTCAAAAAATCAGACAAATTGGAAAATCATTTGTTGGGACGGGAAGTCTCCTGCATGTCTCTGGAGAGAGTGCTTCCCTTGCCTTATGCTAATCTCCAGGCAAGTCACTCAAAAAGCTACTGTATAGTTTCTAGATCCCTACCTCAGTGAGCATGACAATCATACATGTCCACTGAGGGTCTCCCTGTTTACCTGGATTGAGACCCTAGAGCTGGGCTCTGAGGTCGAGGGGGCATGCCTAGTGCACCCCTATTTTTCAGAGAGTGGCTACTGCCCTCTCTATTATGGCTGTGGTAGACTGACAGTGGTGGCAGCAATAAATCTATAGTCAGGAGGGGTGAGTCCCTAGGCACCCTCCTGACCAAGTCTGTGCAGTTTGCCATGCCTGTGGGCCTGTTGCCGTTGTCTGGCTGATGTGTGTTTGAGAGCCCGTGGGTGTACAGGGGAAGAATGGTGATTTGAGCCAGTGTGAGGAATGCGAGCTGTCCTGCTGGACATCCCAGCTCCCCCGTCCCCCTCCCTATTTCCTTGAAAAGGCCTGGTGGGCTGGGGGAGACCCTCAGCTCTTATCTGGGTTTAGCTGCACTAACTGTGTGGATAGGACCCTCCCTCACTTGTCAGGGCCTCCTGGGCTGGAGTTAAAGAAAATTCCTCTCTAGAGGGTTGCGCAGCCTGATACCAGAACAAGACCTGCTACATGCTTTACCCATGCATTGAACACGCGGTGAATGGTCTGTGATTGGAAGTGTAAAAAGTAGCAGACCCTCTGATTTGATGAGCCTATCAATCAGAGGTGATAAAAGTCTGGCCTGAGTGGTCAGCTGTTGTTCAAAGACTGGGCTATGACAGAGAAGATAGCCAGGCACGGACCCCGCTGGTATGAAGACAGATGATAAGACTCTGTTCACTGCGGTCTGGAAGGAAGGTCATTAAGGACCAGCTGTTTGTGAGGCTTGGATGAGCGTTCGCTTTGGACCAAGGAAATTGCAGACAGCTGCCCAAGGTGTGGGAAGGAAGCTTGCGGCACATCACCCAGTGTGGAGAGGAAGCTTACAGCACATCACAGAGGCTGGTGGAAAGAAGCTTGCAGCACATGACGAGAGCCAGAGAGGAGGATGCTTGATTCTAGTCCTTGAAAGTGAGATCAAATCCCCTCTAGGCTCCTCCCTTGCGCTGTGGGAGCATGTACAAGCAGTAACTGGGAAGAGAGGCCAGTGAAGCAGACCCCACCTTTCTTTTTGTGAACTCTGAGGGTATCAGGGTGAACTGGCACTCTGCCCAGCCACTACCCTTCTTCAGCTAGCCAGTGGCTACTGGACTAGTGGGACTCCAGTAAACTGTGCCAAGACATCCGGCACCTCTGATCAGATCCCTGACACCTCTAGAGCAGTGTCCTCACTCACAATGGGAGGGCACTTCTGTTGCTTTGGGTGGGGGGTTATGGGGCTGATCACGACCATTTGACTTTGCATCATATGCTGAAACTATATCCTTTCAATACAAAGTTTGGTATCAAGGCTCTAGTGAATGAGAACAGCCCTGTGTAACATGATCTGTAATATGCAATGCTTACTGTGTGTTTTCATGTTAACTGTGTTTTTATAGTGCTTGGCGCCTAGGCGCTATAATACTGTTCGGGGTCAGAACTCTGCCCCAGAGGGTTGTAGAGACTTCTGGTTTTCACTGTTTATCCTAGTTTTATGTGTAGAATAATTATCTTATGTGTATTAAAGTACTTTTCTTTTATAAAAAGTAAGGCACTGACTGGACATTGAGTTTATCAGCTGGTGGTACGGTTTACACTGTAATCTGAATGTCTAACCCCACCTCACCTCCTTGAGTAAGCCTTGGACTGCTCTGTCTCGCTACCCTGAGAGAGTCAAGTGCTGGAGAGGAGTACTTGGTTATCCAGTTTTGGGTCCTTTAGTACCTAGGCCCCAGGACATCAGTGAGGGAACACTCCAGTTGATGCGATTGGAGCGCAGTTACCCCTGAGTGCCCTGGTGCCCAGGAAGCCGGGTCTAACATCATTACACAGACAAAGCAGACACATTGGACAGGGACAAAGCATCAGCACAAACCCTTCTACAAAACTACAATCCAAGAATACTCTAACCAGCCTATCCCGTTCCTCCCAACACATTTCACACAATGAATTTAAGGAACTGGTCAAAGCATGCAGGTCTGTCGGCAGCTCTTCTGACCCGTGTCCACCGCAAACCTTCAAGACAATTCTTCAAACAACCTCTGCTGCCACTCCAGTAAAGAGAATCATCAGCAACTCCTTAAATACCAAAATATTTCCAGAGGAAGTCAAAAAGACACACATATGCCCATTACTGAAGAAAACCAACTTCGACCCGCTGAACCCTGACAACTACAGACTGATTTCAAATGGACCTTTACTCGCCTATATGTCACAATTCAGACTTCCACACTGGATTCTGTTCAGGAAGAGGCACAGTTTCTGCCTTCCTGGCCATCTAGGATGACCTGAAGAACACAGTTGACTGCAACAGGGTTGTACGCTACTTCTCTTGGACCTCTGGGCTGCCTTTGACTTGGTTGACCATGACACTATGCTTCCAAGAATCTATGAAGCTGACAGGAGAGAGGACTGCTCTAGACTGGATAGCGTCCTACCTTCGCAACAGAACTAATGTCCTCCGTACTCCACCTTTCTCGTCAAAATCATACTTCACAAAATCAGGGGTCCCTCAAGGCTCTATTCTATCGCCCATGCTTTTCAACATCTACATGAAGTCATTACCGGTACTGATCAATCAACTTCTCCTCACGTGCTATAACTATGCAGATGACATGCAAATACTCTTTTCAACTGCAAAGCTCCAAAGACATTGGAAATATGCTAATTTTCAGTTGTCTCAGAGCCGTGGATCAATGGATGACGTAGAGCCATCTCAAATTGAATACTTCCAAAATGGAAATACTCGTGTGGCGATTGGAAACATTATGACCTACTCGCCGCGTGGCCTGATGATCTGGGAACACCGCCTACAATATCGAAGGAAGTAAGAAACCCCGGAATGGCCATGAACTCCGAGCCATCATGAATGACCAAGTGGACAAACTAGCAAGATCACGCTTTGTTACTATAAAAACCCTGCTACAAATCTTTCTCCTTTTAGGATTTGCACACAAGGTCCAGGCTACCATCTCTCTTGTTTTGTCCAAACTTGAATACGCCAATAGCCTCTACTACGGATCACCTTTAACGACCATGAAAAGACTACAACAGATCCAGAACTTGGCTGCCAGATTAATCTTGCATATAAAACCGCTAGGCCATATCTCCCCTGCCTTGAAAGGCCAGCATTGGTTACCGGTTGCCAGAAGATCCACGTTGAAGCTGCTTTGTGTCACCCACAAAGCGATACATGGAACTGGACCACTCTTAATCAGGAATAAAATCACTAAACACATTCAACAAAGGAACCTCTGCTCTAGAGTGGCATCGCGCCTCAAAATCCCAAGATCCAAGAAATAAACAATGGGTGGCACATTATTCTCTGTTTAAGCAGCCAAATTATGGAACTCTTTACCCCCAACATAAGATCCACAGATAACCACCTTATCTTCAGAAAACTACTCAAGAATTGGCTCTTCCTCACATAACTACCATACACAAACAGATAGATATATACAGCACATCTCTCTGTATATAAGCATCTATTTCTACTATAGATATGTACATATGTGTATTGCTTTGTATGAAAGTGTAGAGTATTCATGTTGAAAAAAATTATTAAATATATTCATTAGTTCTGCTTAACATATGTACGTATTACTGATGGTTATATTACTCTGTTTTTAACAAGTATGTGGCTGCAAAAAATAAGTACATCTTTTTATCATCACTATTTATCTACAATTGCTTCTCTATTGATCTACAAATATACATTATACCTAATTTAAAGTACAACACTTGAAAGCCAAAGTTTTTTAAAGCATCTTTAATCTACATATACTAACTTCCTTTATGCATCTATATACCTTCAATGTACTTATGGATCTATATCTTTATTACTTTTACTTATTTATTACTTTTCTTCTAATTCCTCGTATCCAATGCACAACCCTATTTTTCACCCTATACCGCTCTCAATATATCTTATTGCTCAACTCTGACTCATCTCCTACCTCTTTCTACTACTTTTTCCAATGCACTACCCTATTTCTCACCCTATACCTCGATCAATATATCCACTACCTCCACTCTCATTCATCCCAAACCCCATATCACTACTATGATCCCCAAAATATCCCTTTCAAGACTCTTCTTTACTCCATCCCTCCCTGCATCATCTTGTACCTCTTTTTACTATTCCGATACCCCCTAAACAAGCCTGTCTAAACCACCTCTTCCCCCTTTACCTCGCCCCCTCTACCTCCCTTTTACTCCTCCCAAGTCTTTTCTTACTGCTATGAGCTCCAAAACAAACATACATGAAAAAAAATATAAATCCTTCCCTTCTATCTCTCCACTATCCTTTTCAATCAAAATAGCAAACTAACCTATCCACCACTCAAATTACTTTCATGTTTCACTATACTAAGTCCCCACTAATCCTTTAAGGGTTCCAGAGTAGCGTACTACACACTGAAAAAGCACTTCAGTACCACATCAGGGGTAGTAAGCTCTATAGAAATGCAAACTGGTTTCCCTTCTCTATCCAAATAACTGACTAACATATCCACCGCTCATATTATTTTCATATTTTCACTATACTTGATCCCCACTAACCCTTTATGGGTCCGGAGTAGCGTGCTACTCGCCAAAAAAGCGCTTCAACGCCTCGTCAGGGGTAGTTAGCGCTTTATAAATGCAATTACAATATATCTCATTCATAGCTGTTGGTAAACCTGCTCAACATAGTCCTGCCATATAGCGTTGGGCTTGGACTTTTGCAGGATGTTCTTCAAAGAACTCTTTCGAGTCTCAAGATGTGCCGCAATTCTTCTATTAGTTCACAATGCACATGGGTACAGACTCCATCATAAAATGTTTTTTTCCTCCATGGCTCAGAGGTCATCGTGCTCACACGTTTCCCCGGCACACACTGTTACATTCACACCAACATTTGGAAAGAGAAGTCTGCATCTCAATTACGCTGTGGGGCTACTTCATTGGACATTTTCAGAAGCCCCTCCTCCCCCAACTAAAACTTGGTGTTCTGGATACTGGTGGCCTCTCCGCCCTTTGCAGGACTATGTGTCCACCCTCGACACAGGAGAACTCAGACAGGAATGGGTAATTGAACAAACTTTGCTCCTGGTGCAACTTGAAGTACCTGCAGTCCGATTACCATGCCACCTTTAAACTGTGTGTCTTCCCTGTCCATGACTACTCCTCTTGCAAGTCCTGCCTCGCCTTCTGCTCAAAGAAGACCATAAGGTACTGAAGAGATGGGTGGTAGACACACCGCAGAATGCATCAACTGGCACACTCCAAATCGCCGGATCTTTTCAGACAACATCCTTATTGCACCAAAGAAGGATCAAGAAGCATGTACTGCTGGAATCCCAGCAGCACCAACCAATGCCCGGTTCATAGACTGTACCCTTGAGTACATCAGATTACAAGGAAGAGGATGACTTCGTAACCAGTGCCGAAGACTACTAGTTGTTGAACAAAGACCACTCCTAAGGTGTTAAATACCACACCTGTGTCCAATACCCATATGACCAAGCAAGTAGATGTAGAGTACTGCTCCTGCAGAAATCTGGCATCGAGCCATGAACATAAGAGACTGGCACCTCTAGGGCCTCTGCCTCATTCAGGCTTTGGTCAGTACTGAGAAATGGCTTCAAAGTTAACTAAGGCTCCTTCCAGGGGTGTTGAGCCCCGCCCAATCAAAGAGTGTTTGGCACCCTGCTAACATCTAGAGACAGTGCAGAAGATCCTGTTGATTCAAAAAGCTTCATTGACAACTGGATACGAGGAATCCAAGGCACCAAATTAAGAGTAACTCCAGGAGAGGCTGGACTCCAAGCAGGAGTGACTCTTTATCCACCTTGTCACCCAGAAGATCTCTGTGAAATACTTCTGTCGAAGCCATCAGGGACACTTGCTCTAAAGAGAAGTCTTGCCTTCACGGAAGAATCCTCCTCTGAGACTCCTTTTGGATTTAGCATCGGGAAAAAAAGGTGGACGGGCTCAAGCCCTCTCTCACATATCCCATCCATCTCTTCCTCTGGCTGCCCTACCTCTGGCACCAATTTTGCCATCTTCACCACAGCACGTTTACACAACACCTCCTCTGCTTCCACAAGTGTCACCTGATGGGTCCCCTTGCTCCTTTTTGCATCTATGTAGTCCATATGATCCCACCGAGCTCTATGACCATCCCTCAGACCAAGGCCTCACTGATGACCCCTGGGAAGACTTCGATTTCTTCCCATTTCCCCTGAACTAGGCTATACTGACTTGTTGGACCACTGCCTGGCTATGGCATCCCTGCTGGATGATGCTATAACTTCCCACAAGGTTCCAGAGGGCTGCTTCACACCATTAAGTGAAAAAAATTGACTACAGTCCCATGGGTAAAATTCTAATAAAGAATCGAAATTTGCCTAGCTATCGTAACGGTAAGTTTCAATTCTATTAAGGACACGGAGGCGAGGATTATGCTTTTCTTTCTTCGCAATTTTTATTATTATCAAAAAACACAGCAGCCTCAGAAAAGCTTCAAATAATGCTTATACGCAACAACCAGAAGCATTTTTCATAAAACTTAGGAAAAAATCCATGGAAAACTACAACTCCCATGAGTCCGTCAAACAGTCCAATCATAGTCCTTCCATTATGTCCACAGGGTCTAGATAATCCGTCCCTCCTTGCTCTTCCTCCTCTTTCTTCGCGCAGATTACGCACTTCCATCATTGGTCTTGTTTCGAACCGTCATTCCCTAGCAGAGAAAAATGACAGCGTAAGCGTTGTAAATGGAAGTCCACTCACAGACGTGAAACAGAGGCACAGCATCAGAATCAACAATAGGCAAGTATGAATCGTAAACCTAGTTACTTACTGCCATACGGGGGGGGGGAGTTCGACCCCCGTGAACTCCTGGGAGGGATAATCCTTGCCTCCGTGTCCTTAATAGAATTGAAACTTACCGTTACGATAGCTAGGCAAATTTCGATTCTATGGCAGGACCGGAGGCTCAGATTATGGTAGTTCAAAGCTTACTTACCACCAGCTGAGCAATATCCATCACTGGTTTAAAGTAAAACCTTTTGAATGTGGAATCCGAGGACCAGTCAGCCGCTCGCATTAAGTCCTCCAAACGAGCCCCTATAGAAAAAGCTTTGGAAGCCATGGCTCCTCTGGCTGAGTGAGCTCCAAATCGCTTAGTATCAATGCCCGCCTCTTGCATGACCCATCGCACCCACCTGGCAATGGTGGGGGAAGAGACTGCTTTGTGTGGTTTCCGCAGGGCAATCAATAATTGTTGCTCGCCCGGGGGGCGAATGTCTAAAGTCATGTCCTCGTATGCTTTCGAACATTGGACTACACACAATTTGGGCACGTCCACAAAGGCCGGGTACGATATAACACGAGACGCGGTCTTTGTGCGACGTCCCACTGTGAAAGTCACTCCTTCCGGGGAGAAAACCCAGGCTGACACATCTGAGACCCTCCGGCAAGACACCAAACACAGAAGCATAGCTAACTTTGCCGAGAGTTCTTTCAGAGACAAATATTTGTTAGGTTGCCAGGATAGGAAAAGGTTTAAAACCACATTAACATCCCACAGGACCGAATACCGAGGCTCCGGAGGTAACGAGAGACGGATGCCTCGCAGGAGCCTACAAACAAAAGGGTGTTCTCCCACCGGTGATCCCTCCACCGGGTGGTGGCCCGCTGAAATAGCCGAACGCATAGCGTTAATAGTTCTGTATGCAAGACCCTTGGTCGCTAATTCGGCAAGAAAATTCAGGATGGGAACGATACCCGCGACCAGGGGATCCATATCCCTTCGAAGACACCAACACATCCACTTAGTCCAAGCGGATTTGTAACGCTTTGCCGTACTGGCTGCCCAAGCCTTGGACAACAGGCCTTCAGCCGACCTCGAAAGGCCTGGGAGCGACCAACGTCGCCAGAAAGCCTCCATGCCATGAGGCGGAGAGAACCGTGAACGATGAGAGGATGTGGCTCTTGATCCGGATTGAGCAGGAGATGCGGAAGCTGGGGGAGTAGGATTGGAGAATCCCAAGAAAGTTCCAGAAGAACCGGAAACCAGACTTGAGATCTCCAGAGCGGTGTGATCCACGCCAGCTCCACCTCCTGACGGCGAACCTGGGCCGCCGTCCGCACCACCATCGAGAAAGGAGGAAATGCAAAGGGTCTCTCTTGACTCCAATCTTGTAGAAAGGCATCCGTCGCCTCCGCCAGAGGGTCTGGCCTCCAACTGAAAAATCTCGGAAGCTGATGATCCAGCCGAGACGCAAATAGGTCCACGGTGAACGGTCCCCATTGATTGTTCAACCATTGGAAAACCCGAGTATCCAGCTTCCAAAGGCTGAAATCCCGGAGAGACCTGGAGTGCCAATCTGCCACTTGATTGGCCTGCCCCGGTAAATACTCTGCCGTCACCGATATGTGGTGTGTTAGGCAGTAGTCCCAGAACTCCTTCGCCAAATTCGCCAGAGCTTTGGAACGTGGACCGCCCAGGTGGTTGACGTAACGAACCGCCGAGATATTGTCCATCTTCAAGAGAATGCAGGATTTCGCTGAATCCTTGGTCCAGCATCGCACTGCGAAAGAGCCGGCCAGAAGCTCCAAACAGTTGATGTGTAACTGTTGTTCATCTGAGGACCACGCTCCGCCTGTGGAGAAGTCCCCGCACCGGGCCCCCCAACCCGATCTGCTGGCGTCGGATTCTATGACCAGGTCCGGGACCGACCCGAAGATCGCCCGACCATTCCACGCTTCCATGTGCGACAGCCACCACGACATCTCCTCCTTTACCTCCTCCGTGAGAGGTACCATCTGATCATAGGACATGCCCCGTCGAAGATGTTGGGCTTTGAGACGTTGGAGCGCCCTGTAATGCAAGGGCCCCGGAAAAATCGCCTGGATGGAGGGCGACAGAAGCCCTACCACCCTGGCTACCTGTCGCAGGGAAGTCCGGTCTTTTGCAATCGTTTGGCGTAACGAATGCCGGATCTTGGCCATCTTCCGCGAAGGCAGACTGAGCGACTCTTCGACGGAATCGATGACAAAACCCAGAAAGGTAACTTTCTGACACGGAACCAGAATTGATTTGGAACCGTTGATGATGAAACCCAGACTCTGAAACAGCGAGACCGCCTGTTGGAGCTGAGAGGTCAAGATCTCGGGACACTGAGCCATGAAGAGGATGTCGTCTAAGTAAACGATCATCCGAATGCCCTGACCGCGCAGGTACTCGACCGCCGGATGCAACACTTTTGTGAAACACCACGGGGCCGAAGAGAGCCCGAAAGGAAGGGCGGTAAACTCGAACACTCTGTCTTTCCAGCAAAACTGGAGGAAACGGCGGTGAGGGGGATGTATGGGAACCACCAGATAAGCATCCTTGAGGTACAACCTCACCATCCAATCCCGAGGAAGGAGAACGTCCCGCAGGAGATGAATCCCTTCCATCTTGAAATGGCGGTAAACCAACCAACCAACCAACCGTTGAACTCCTTGAGGTTGATTACCGGCCGCTTGCCCCCATCCGCCTTGTCCACCAGGAAAACATTGCTTATAAACCCCGAGGGGTGACGCGTTAATTGACGAATGGCTCCTTTGCGAAGCAATTCGGAGACCTCCTCGTCGATCAATCGCGCGTCTGAGTCGGAGAAAACGATAGGACGGGGAGACACCTGCTGAATGGGCACATCGTAAAATTCTATGTGGAATCCCCGAACAGTATGCAAAACCCAGGCGTCTGCAGTGAGCGAAGCCCACGCCTCGTAAAAGGCCGCTAGACGACCGCCAATGCGCACCTGATCTGCAGGTATGACACTCACCGTTTGAAGTGTTTGGTCCGGAATTCTTCTTGAACCCTCGTCCACCGAAGCGCTGGCCTCTTGTGGGGTAGAAATTAGTGAAATTTGCAGAGGTTTGGTATTGTCCTCTACCGGAGCCTTGCCCTCGCTTGTTGGCATTTAATCCGCCCCGGCCGGTCGAGCGGCCCCTACCACGACCGGCCCCTTGGGAGAAACGTTGCTGGAAAACGCGCTTAATGTTGGACTGGGCTTTGTCCAAAGATGTAAAGGTGGCTACAAATTTGCCCAATTCCTTTATAAACGGCTCCCCAAAGTGCCCCCCTTGGGCGACTGCGCCCGCCTCCGAGGACGCCAAATCCCCCAACTTTGGGTCTAGCTTAATCAACAGGGATCGCCTGCGCTCGGTTGACAGAGCGCAGTTGGCATTACCTAGGAAAATTATGACACGCTGCGCCCAGTTCGATAGGACTTCGGGCGATATGGTCGTGCCCGTGGCCTTCGCCTCCTCCGCCATGTCGAGGATCTTCGTGGTGGGCCCCACCGCATCCAGCAGCTTGTTTTGGCATGACCGCCAAGATCGGTCAATGCCCTTACGTGGGTCTTTCATAAATTTCGCCAGGAAGGTGGCCATTTTGGCATCTAATTCCGGTGTTAAGGCCACCTTGCCAGCCAACGTAGGCCTCGGGCACTCCCCCCTCAGGCACCCCCTAGCCTCATTCTCTAAGGGCTTCCTTAGGTGACTCGCCACAAACTTGGCCACCACGTCGCCCGGCGTCCAGACCGCGGATGCATGATCTCATCCGGGTCCAGCATGCCCGAACTGTCCCTGGGTAACTCCACGGCCGAGCCTGAGGGGCGCCAAGATCGCACCGACTCCTCGTCGTCCTCCGTGTCCGGAGAATCTGCGCTCTGAGACGGGGGAGCCGTTCCAGAGGCCACTGAGGACTCAGGCGCCGGCAGCGGTGCAGGGGGGGGCAGCTGTCGCCTTAGCCAGGAAAGCGTCGCGCAGACGCTCAAAGGCTCCTCTGTCCACCCCTGCCTCCCCCTCCGGCGCACTTTCCCTACACGGCCTCTTGGGGGCAGGTGGGCCCTCACCTGAGGGCCCCGGGAGAACCTGAGACTGGGCCTGCGCAAGTTTTGCGCACTCCTCAACTATGCGTGCTGAGAGACGGTCCTCCATGGGACCATCCACCTCAGTAACACAACGATAGATGGAACTGTCGACTGCCTGGTAGAATTAGTCGTCATTTAAATAGGGGTGAAAGCCCTCCTCATAATAATCCCCCTGTTCCATGATATTACTGGGAGAGATGGAAGTTATTGTGCAACTGACCAATTCAACCCTCCTAAATGAAGGGTGTCTGTAAGATGTGGGCAGACCCAAGGACTGCAATAATAATTTCAGGGCCTGAACACAGCAGGCAATCAGGGTGGCACCAGAACCCTTCAAGCGCGCTGACCCTCCTTTAGGACCGGGTCACACCGCCCCTGAGCGCGCTTCCACGTGTTTATTTATTTATTTATTTGCCAGAAAAGAACGTGTGGTGCAACTTGCCTGTCGGCAATCTCCGTGGTCAGGAACCGCACTACCGACCCCACAGGGCGTCAAGGGGAAAATGAGGCCAAAATACAGACCCGGTAGACCGGGCGTCCAAGGGCGGTCGAGGGCAAGGCTCCGTCGCAACCGGTACCTCAGCGCGGCTCCTCTGTATGAGGAGAGCGCGCCGAGGAGCCGGCGAGACGTAAGAGCTCCCTCTAGCGGTCGTTTGAGCACCGCAAGCAAAACGCGGCCAAAGTCGCGTATGGGGCGAAAAACGCTCCCGCGACTACGGGACTCTGCAAGGCAAAACAACACACAAGCACAGAGCCCCCAAAAACCCGCCCGCACTGCCGGCGAGAACAATATCAAATTTAACAAACAGGAAAATAAGTCTGAGGCACTTAACTGGCTGCGTGAGCAGCGAAGAAAGAGGAAGAGCGAGGAGGGACGGATTATCTAGACCCTGTGGACATAATGGAAGGACTATGATTGGACTGTTTGACGGACTCATGGGAGTTGTAGTTTTCCATGGATTTATTCCTATGTTTTATGAAAAATGCTTCTGGTTGTTGCGTATAAGCATTATTTGAAGCTTTTTTGAGGCTGCTGTGTTTTTTGATAATAATAAATTGCGAAGAAAGAAAAGCATAATCTGAGCCCCCGGTCCTGCCATAGAATCTATCCCACCAGTTGTACCTAATCCACCAAGGGTGTGGTAGTATATCAATAAATGAAATGACAGGCCCACAATATACTGGTAATGTGATCTATTATTTTCAACATTATGACCTTTAAACTTCAGTGCAGATGGCGCAGAGTGCAAAAGGTGCTCAGTGCTAAACAACACACATATATAGGGTTTTGTTTTGATATATATATATATATATATATATATATATATATATGTATATGTATATGTATATATGTATATGTATATATATATATGTGTGTGTGTGTATATGTATATATGTGTAAAAACCAAGTCCTCAGCACTGCAAACATTCAGCAACAGAAGACACGGACCCCAGGCTGCAGTCAGGTAGATTTTATTTTCCTCTCAGGCGACGCGTTTCGAGCAACTCGTGCTCTTGATCACACACCAGACACCTGGTCAGCATTTTTTTAAATAAATTTTCTCTTTGCAGTGCTCCACCTCCAAAGTGAGTCACATGGTGCATGAACATAAATAAAATACTTCACGACACCCGCCTTCCTTACCATTGATAAACAGGAGAAAAAGGAAAAAAGGAAATATATAACTGCATAAATGCAATAAGCCAAAATGTTCTCATAAGACACTCATTGTCCAATCCATCATATAAGGGTTAAAATATCAACTCCTACAGACCCAATCAGAACAACAACCCCACAATATAAACGAACTCTCTGTACAAATACAAAAATATATATATATATATAAAAAAATATATATATGTGATTCCTATATATACACAATTACATAACATATACAATATCTACAAGTATGTACAATAGAAAAGTTGTTGACTGTTGGTCTTTATCTATTGGATATAAGAGAACAAAAACTATTTATCATAAATTGGCTTTTTTCACATTTCCCCTATAGTCCATACTCAAACCCCAAGTGATAATACATATATTAGTGATTGAGACACTTAAAAAAACAACAAAGTACAAAAAAATCTTTGTGTTTGGTAATTGACAAAAAATGTGACTTTTTACTTTTTTTTTAAATATGTACATGGTCGTTTGAAGAGAATTTAACCGTATTTTCAGCTTGTTATCAGTTCATTATCTCGCAAGATATGGTTGAATCATTACTCCCCCATATGCACAACTTCTTGCCTTACTTTTTCTTATATTGGATATAGTGATCTTGAATCCATACCGGCCCTTGAAAAACAAAGAAAATAAAAAATCCTCATCAGGATTTATTTCATATTTTCTATACACGTCACTATATACATACTGCGCACAATTATAAAAGATGATGCAAATCTTCAGTTGTATTAAGCCCATTGGGATATTTACTATCCAGCTCCACTATGTACTCTGTCTCCCTTCTTCTTAGAAGTCCCTCTCTGTCACCTCCACGGTTGAGAGGGGCCACTACATCTATAACGAAATAAGTCAACTGTGACAGATCATTATTATGTGTTGATTTGAAGTGGCGTGCCACGGGGTATGTATTGTCGTTGTTCACTATTGCACGCAAGTGTTGCAAAATCCTGACATGCACCTGTAGCTTAGTGCTGCCCACATATCGCAGACCACAGGTGCATGTCAGGACGTATATAGCAAACTCGCTGTGACAATTAAAATTGCCCCGAATGGCCTTCCTAATGGGACAGAAAGGAGTGCTGTAGTGAGTGGTGTTAACTCCAAATTTGCACGCCCTACACGTGGAGCATTTAAAAAATCCTTTATATTTGAGCCAGGTGCTGCCACCACCTGATTCTGGGCTAGTTTTCACTAGGCTGTTGTGCATACTATGTGATTTTTTATAGGTTATCATAGGAGTACCTTGTAGTATCTCACCATAAAAACCATCTGTCATCAAAATAGGCCAATGTTTTCTGACAATGGACCTTATTTGTTTTTCATGCTTGCTGTAGGTTAGAATCAAGCGAGGAGTATTATTTTCTGGAGTGGGTTCTCGTGCCTCAGATCTTAACAAAGATTCTCTAGATTTTTCACGACTTTTCTTTAGGGCACTATTTAAAACCTTATCACTGTACCCTCTGACTTTGAGTCTATTAATTGTATTCCTAGCTTCTTGTTCAAATATTTCAGGGGTACTACTGATTCGCTTGACCCGCACTAATTCTCCATATGGGACATTATTAATCACATGCTTTGGATGATTACTACTGGCATGTAATATGCTGTTTCCAGCTGTCGGTTTACGGAAAAGAGAGTATTGTTTTCAATCATTAGATGAACATCTAAAAAATCTGCTTGTACCTTACTGATATTAGAGGTGAAGAAAAGATTTTCTTGGTTATCATTGAGTGCATCAATAAAAACCTGTGCACTCGTCTCATCCCCCTCCCATATACAAAAAACATCATCTATAAACCGTTTCCAGTATTGCACATGTTGAAATCCTGGTGTGGCAGTGAGACCGCGCTCCTCCCACCAGCCCACGTGAAGACACGCGTAGCTGGGGGAGAAGCACGATCCCATCGCCACACCCCGCACCTGTCTCCATATAATTTTTGCAAACATGAAATAATTGTTATGCAAACACCAGTGTATTAATTCACATAACATCTTGTTGTGCGCATAGTATTCACATGACCGTAGACCAAGATAATGCTTGATTGCCTCCAAACCTTTTACGTGATCTATAGACGTATACAATGACTCAATATCAAGAGTTATTAGACACCAATTTTCTTGCCATTCAATGGAGGATAATTTCATTAAAAAGTCCCCTGTGTCTTTAATATAACTCAGTAAGTTTTTCACAATGTCTTGTAAAAAGAAATCAATATAACTGGAAATGTTTTCTCCTACACTATTGATAGCCGCAATAATCGGACGGCCGGGTGTTGGAACTCTCTGTTTATGTATTTTTGGAATCAGATACAGTATAGGTATCACTGGGTGCTCTACATTCAAAAAGTCATACTCAGTTTGTGAGATCAAATTGTTCCTTTTGAATGACATTAACATCTTTTTCACCTCATCCTTTGCCCTTTTGTATGCCATTCCATTTGATCTATCATAACAAGAGGTGTCATTCAATTGTCTCATGGCCTCAGCAATGTATTCCTCCTTATTCCACAACACAATATTTCCACCTTTATCAGACTTGTTGATCACCACTTCATGATTCTGACTTAGTTTTTTCATTAACATGTTATATTGATTTACTTTGGCATTGTTTTTATAAGTTTGAGTCTGCACTGTGCGGTTTAGTTTTTTAAGATCCTCAATGACACAGTCATGGTAGATGTCTACCGCATCTTTTGGCATTACAGGCAAAAACGTGCTTACCGGTTTAAATGGACTGTCACCAGCTCCTTTTTGGCAGATGTCTACATTGTAAAGTTCACATTGTGTTGATGGAACTTCCCCGGTGGTTGGTATCCCCAAACCGCCGGAATCCTCCAAATTACACAGGTTCAGAAGCAATCTAGCATCTCGTGCTGCTGGTACTGCGGTATTGCCAGTAGTTTTTGTCAATCGTTTGGTGGTTTTGTCTTTATCTTTGGTTGCCGGTTTTGATGCGAAGAATTTCCTCAGCTTTAATTTGCGAATGAACTTAAAAACATCCGCTCTGGTGTTCGTGTAATTAAAGGAACTCTCAGGGCAAAAGTTCAGTCCTAAAGCTAAAAGCTGTTCTTCTGCCGTTGATAGGGTAACACTCGTGAGATTTGTAATAGTACAGTCCTTTAATATTTCTTCTTGTTGTACCATTGCTTCTTTTTCTTTTGTGGCTGCTGCTGAGGCTTTTCGCTTTTTTCGCCTTGCGTGCCGCTTTGCGTTGCATCTCTTGCGTTTTGATTCTTTTTCGTCCTGGGTCGTAAAGTTTGCAGCCGGTCCTCCACTAAAAAATCAATCTCTTCCGCAAGGTTGAGGACTCTACTAGAATTGCCACCTTCTGCCCCATTGGATTCAACAAGCGAAATGCTCGAAGTACTTGACATGCTCGCCAGAGAAATAGAATCTGCATCAGAGTTCTCACATTGTACATCCACTTGGTTGGAACTTCCTGCCCCATCATTCCTGACCGTTTGCTTAGACAGCTTGGACTGTCTCGCTTTGTCGAATTTGCGGGAAAATGTATATATTTGGCCAGTTGTATAGTCATTTAAATCCCTCGCAAATTTGTGGATTTTTCTCACTTTGATGCGCTCCTCGTGTTTGCGGAGCCGTTCACTTATTTCTTTGCGTGTCGTTGTTATCAACACTTTAATCTCAGAGTCATTGATGGCATCCAATTGGTCATTTAAGCTTTTTATCTCTTCCAGTAATTTGTCCCGATCTATCACGGCATACTCAATAAGAAGTTTCACCAAATTCATTGAGGCATCTAAGTTCAATTCGCCCCATTTCTTCAACATTGCCGTATTGGGGTCTTCAAAACTCGGCGCCAGCATGATGCGCAACCCGCGTGGTATTCTTCCTGCCTCCACATATTTGGTAAGCGACTTATGCTCCCACCACTTGGTAATTTCAGATTTGGTCTTTTTTTCAAGGGTCTTTAATAGTTGTTTTGCATTTAGTTGTGCACTATTGGGCTGACTAACCGCTGCGGTGGCATTCGAAGCGTTCTTCCGCACATTATTAAACAGCGCCTCTGCCGCGTCTTCACGCTCAATCTCCAAACTTGCTGACATGGTGAAAACGCGAGGATAATATAATATGGTACACCGCTGGCAAACGCCAATGTCGGTCTTCTGACTGCCTTATGTCTTGAACTCGCTACCTGGTAATCCCGGAATAACACCACCTTTCTGACTGGACGACACCCGCCGGTAGCTCACCTATCCGGTCAACCGCTGGCGCGTCTTCCTCCAGTGCTCGTCGTGGTTGCTTCTTTCGGTCCAGGGGATCTCGCCAAATTCCCTCCTCGGAATGCAAACAAAGAAAGCTGTAAAAGCGAGGCCACTTTCAAGCGAGTGGGTACCGTAAACGGGGACAGCTCGCCACCGTAACATATAAAAACCAAGTCCTCAGCACTGCAAACATTCAGCAACAGAAGACACGGACCCCAGGCTGCAGTCAGGTAGATTTTATTTTCCTCTCAGGCGACGCGTTTCGAGCAACTCGTGCTCTTGATCACACACCAGACACCTGGTCAGCATTTTTTTAAATACATTTTCTCTTTGCAGTGCTCCACCTCCAAAGTGAGTCACATGGTGCATGAACATAAATAAAATACTTCACGACACCCGCCTTCCTTACCATTGATAAACAGGAGAAAAAGGAAAAAAGGAAATATATAACTGCATAAATGCAATAAGCCAAAATGTTCTCATAAGACACTCATTGTCCAATCCATCATATAAGGGTTAAAATATCAACTCCTACAGACCCAATCAGAACAACAACCCCACAATATAAACGAACTCTCTGTACAAATACAAAAATATATATATATATATATATATATATAAAAATATATATATATGTGATTCCTATATATACACAATTACATAACATATACAATATCTACAAGTATGTACAATAGAAAAGTTGTTGACTGTTGGTCTTTATCTATTGGATATAAGAGAACAAAAACTATTTATCATAAATTGGCTTTTTTCACATTTCCCCTATAGTCCATACTCAAACCCCAAGTGATAATACATATATTAGTGATTGAGACACTTAAAAAAACAACAAAGTACAAAAAAACTTTGTGTTTGGTAATTGACAAAAAATGTGACTTTTTACTTTTTTTTAAATATGTACATGGTCGTTTGAAGAGAATTTAACCGTATTTTCAGCTTGTTATCAGTTCATTATCTCGCATATGTACATCTTCACAGATGACTCACAATCATGGATGGAGCACTGACAGCGCAGCGTTCTAAATGCACGTGAGCCCGCTTTTACATACCTACTACCTACTCAAGGTAAAGAACAATAAAAAAGATTGTGCCAAAATCAGAACCCCACAGTTGATCTTACTCAAAGGCAAAAAGAAAGATCGCATGACAAGACTACGTGCCCCATAATTCACCATGGACGATGTAAACAGGACACGCCCTTGAGGGAGGCACTGTTTTAATAAAAGTCATGATTGTGATTGCGAGTCATCTGTGAAGTTTGTGGCAGCCCATGAAGAAGAGGCCTGGAGCCTCGAAACGCGTCGGCGAGAAAAAAATTAATTTGTGAGGATGTAAATGCGGACAGCAACACAAAGCCGGAGGGCAGGATGCTGCCGTGTGCCCTTTCACTGCTTCAGGGCGTTTGTTGGAAAAAAAATATATATATATATATATATATATATATATATATATATATATATATATATATATATATATATATACACACACACATATATATTCACACCAGTTATAGTTAGGTGGAAATTTTACTCGCATAAAACCATTGAAATTCCCACGTTCTAGTTAGTTGGACTCACTATAACTTGCGCGTGCAATGCACTGCTGATGACGTCACATATTACATCACTCATGACATGGTCAGTGACATCACTCATGACATCACTGATGACATCAGGGAAACTTTCAGGGAAGGAGCGGAGCACAGCGAGGCAAAGTTAAGGAAAATTACAGGCAGATACCTCCTATGGAAAACGATCCTAACTATAACTACCTACTGGCGACAGCCAGTAGGATATATAGATATATAGATATATAGATATATATATATATATATATATATATATATATATATATATATATATATATATATATATATATATATATATATATATATATATATATATATATAATATTTATTAGGAGGCCAGAGGAAGCTTCAAGGAAACAGCACGTTTATTTTGGTGGCGGCAGATGCATTTTGGCAATAGGCCTTCTTCAGTGCCCATCACTGTTACGAGTCCTTTCCTTTTTCTTACTCCATCCTGTGCAAAATGCGCGTCTGCACTACGACTCCTCCCCCTAATATAGTGGACACACCTGGGCAGTTCATTGTCAGTCCTGAGAACTACCCATCCCAGAATGCACTGTTTGGTCAAAACTGGGCCGGTGGCGTGGGCGAGCAGACAGAAGACAGTAGGTCCGTGCAGGCAAACAGGTGAGTTGAAACGGCACCCCTACAGCTCCCAAAAGTCCACGAGTGCTCCCCTGGGCTCCCTCGTACCACCACAGCCATTCTTCTCAGGTAAATGTTCGGGTTGGGGCTGCCAAATGCGAGGCGTCACGCCCAATTGAGATAAAGTACCTCCATCTTCCCAACTTCAACCGAGGGTCCTGGCGGTCTCCGGTCCTATTGATAGCTCAATTATCAACAACGCTGCAACAGCGGAATGCCAGATGGGGACCGGGACACTTGCGTGGCAGGGCCTTCTTTACTGCGTCTCTGGCAGGCGCAGATTACATGGCGGAAAATTTCTTCGAGGATATATACACACACATATATACATCAGATGGAAAAGAGGTATTCACAGTAGGTTTAAACATAAACATGAATATATTCCCATTTTGCAAGTTTTGTTGACCAGTTAGCCCTCTGTGATGTTGACGTTTTGACCCTAATGGAATTAATCCATTGGGTGTTTTCAGGACAGTGCCGACTGACTGATAGCCTTTAGATGGAAGCAACTGGCAAAGCTGATAGAAATGAGTCTTAAATTTAATCCCTGTGTTGGTCGTCACCAAAGGCTCTGTTAAAAAGAATGGGGTCGAATGGCATAAACAATTCATGCCCTTAAAACCGGCAGACTCAGTGGACTCCCAACATCCCACCTACAAGGCACATCCTCCGCAGTGACCATCTTCACATTGTCCAGAAAAGAGATAACCGTGATCTTTCAAAAAGGGGCAATAATGCCTTCACGCCATCAGGGAAAAGGTGTCTACCTTCTTTACTTTCTCATTCACTAAAAGCATGTCTCCTTCAGACCAGTCCTGGCCCACAGGAACGTTAAAGAAAACATCCTGTTAGAAGCTTGACATTTGACAACCCTGCACAATGTCATCTTTCTTCTCCACAAAGTGATTAAATGATAACACTCAACCTCAATGGCACCTACTTTACACTCTCACCATCTCTGGTATTTTTGCTTTGTGGCAAGTGGGCATGACTACCAGTTCAGAGTACTTTCTTTTGGGGTCACCACAGCTTCATGGGTGTTCATGAAATGTTTAACAGTGGGTGCTGCCCACCTTCTAGGGGAAGGAAGGGCTCTTGCATTGTCCCTTACCTTGACAATTAACTGATCAGTAATGTCGACAGCCAACAGTACCTAGCCCATACTCAAGCAGCAATTTCCCTGCTCTACAGCTTGGTACTTACCAACACAGTTTCAGGCCGAGCTAGTCCCAACCAACAGAAGGTATTGGCATTCAGTCAAGTCTTCAGCTCTCGGTCCGAACTATGACGCACGTTCTAGGCATGATAACCCTGTGCATTCCTATAGTCCCTCGCACCAGACTCCACATGGGCTCCCTACAAGAGTGCCTTGTGAAGCATTGGTCACAAACAGAGTGTCACTGGGAAGAGGTAGTGTTGCTAAAGGCCAGCACTCTCCACATTAGTGAAACCACAATAACTTGTGCAGGCCAGACTTTCTCATACCTGATTTCACTGGTAAATGTTACCTTCACAGGTGAATGTTACCTCCACAGACACCTCCCTCACAGGCTGGGGCTCACACCGCAATGCCATTACCACACATGGGGTTCGGGCCCTTCAACACATGGCACCACACATTAGTTACCTAGAACTGCTGCCCATTTGCCTAGCTCTCGAAGCCTTTAAATCTTTCGAGGGAAGGTAGTCCTCATCCAGATTCGCAATACAACAGTCATGGTATACCTGCAGAAACAGGGTGGCACACATTCATCCCAGTTCTCAGCACTAGCACATAATATCATTTTTTTGTTTACATTTCTTTAAGTTTTTACAACTAGGTACAGTAGTGCATTCCCATGTTGCTGCATGGTACATATGTCTACATTCAAAACAGTTGAGCCTCTGATGCAGATCGTGTAGTTCCAAACAGCCTCTCATGAGTGAGTAATTGAGAAGCAACCATATTTCCCCCTTAAATCATCATATCAGACCACTGTGATGTGCTGCCAGGTTAAGAAAAATTGACCTCATGTCCATGTGGAAGTGTACTACGTGTGAGCAGGTAATAAGTCTAGCACAGCGCCTCCCGTTACAAGTGCTTGGTTACTACTGTCCCCTCGTGGCGTTATTTCCTCCCCAGTGTGCACTCTTAACACCTCAAACCTCCATTATCAGTTATGTGAAGCTTCAGCCTGCATCCTCTATCAAGTACGTCAGCAGGGGGGTCCCAGAAGTCTCGTGGTTGGGAAGTTAATGGCAGAATCTCGGCATAAGTAGTCTATTATTCCCGGCGTCATGTTAAATCGTTCAGCCAATCTTTGAATTTGGGTGCCCGTCCTCTGCTTCATCGGCATGCTACCCTGCGTTTTGGCAGGAGCAGTCCCAGTGAGAGAAATTTCCTGTGTGTGTGACTTGTAGTTCTTCAGTGTGGCCTAGGAATTTCATGACTGGAGTAAGAGAAATGGGGGTGCTCACCATTCAGGACAATGCTGCCGCCACTTCCATCCAATACATGTGTATCGTTCCACATTGCCACCCTAGGTGTAGAAGCACGCTCCCTCCTCTCCGCATCTGTCACATCAGCCATTGGGTCGTAATTTGTATCTGTAAAGTCTTGCTGGTGTGTAGTATACCCGATATAGAATTTAAAGTGTATAATACGCAGCCGGCTACTGGCAGGTATCATTCCTGTCTGTTTGCAGCAATAGAGCCATTGCCCATCAGTGGGTGGTGTCTAGCTCCAAGTCCTAGGCTGTCTGCGAGCCTGTCTGTGGGTCTGGTCTCTCTGTGAGGGCAGCACAGTAGAGCCTGGAAACAGTGTGTGCCGGTCCCGGCGCCTGCAGTAAGCCGTGCAGTCTATCTAGTGGGGAGGGAGGAGGTGTGGGGCTCCTGGGGCAGGTGGGCATTGCAGTTCTGACATCATGGCTTATTCTATAAAAAGATTTCCAGAGGTGTGGTGGTTCCTTCATTAATCATTGTATCCCGATCTTTTAATAATCCCTCCTGATAAAGATCCCCCAGGTGTCAACTCTCCTCTTCCGCAGCGTGTTGAGGCAAGAGGCCTTACGGGGAGCTGGTACCCCTTTCTGTTCAAAGGGACGAATTACCCTGACACTGCTAAACGTAAAGATTTAAGGCCATGTGTGTTGGGGTACCTGCCATCCTTGTGCGCCATAATGAGGCCAGGCAGCTCAGATACTCCTCTTCCAGTTGGAGATGATACTCAGACAAGACCCGCTGTGCCACATTGAGTGAATCCGACCACCCTGACTTTAGCGACCGCTTCATGTGGGCAGAAAGCGAGCTTCACCAACAGGAACCGCCCATTTCTGTCCAGTTGTGGCAAGCAAGACGCGGGTGTTAGGGTTACGTGGGCAGAGGGGGGGGGGGGTTGAAGCGGGACGGTAATTAAAATATAAAACGTACCTTCCTACAGGATACATGCGCCGCCGCCTCTGCTTCTCCTGGCCGGGTCTGCGTAACGTTTTGACAGCCTCCCTTCCCTAAGCCAGTCACAATGCTGGAATGGCAGCGTTGTGATTGGTGCAGACGACAGCGCCCCCTCCGGGCGCCTGCAGGAAGGCCATTTTCTCAATGTAGGCTGCAGCCTACATAGAGAAAATGTAGAGTGCACATGACCAAACAGTCAGGGCCCACAACAGTGAACAAGCTACAACCCCCTCCCCCGACCCCCCCCCCCCACACACACACACACACACACACCACTCCTCCCCCATGCCACCGAGTGGGACCGCCTGTCCGCCCGCCCCAACAGGGCACTTATGCTTTGTCGCAGTGCGAGGTGCAGAAACATAAAATGGTAGTTTTACCTTTCTATGTTTCTGCTTCTCGCACAGCGAAAAAGCAGTGGGGTGATGCCCCGATGGACGAGCTGCCACTGCACTCAATACACTCTCACCTTCTGTGCAAAAAACAATCTAAAGTGGAGTTGGTGCCTATATGCTCATTGTGCGCCAAAGGAGGAGTCGCAGCACATCTCATGACTTGATAGACTTGTGCATAGAAAAAACAACTTCTAAACATCTGAGCCTAGATGGCGGGAGTATGCAGAGCATGTGAATTAACAGTACTACATGTTACAAACAGTTATTTACTATTTCCTTACCTTCTTCTGAATGTATTTTTTCATTTATACTTGGACTCTACTCTACTGTGATGTAATTGGAAAATATAAACATTTGCACAAATTAATGTTCTATGTCTGACTATTGTATATTTACCTTGTACCTAATGTTTCAATAAATAATTATAGATTTATTGTCTTATCTGTGCAGAAAGGACATAGTTTGCGAGAAAAATTGGCAGAAATGGAAACATTTAGAGACATCCTGTGTAGACAGGTGGACACTTTACAGAAGTACTTTGATGCCTGTGCTGATGCTGTGTCTAAGGATGAACTGGAGAGGGATAAAGGTAAATCTAATTTGTTATAATTGATGACTATTTGGGCTCCGGTAATAGAAAGGACATTCTCTAAAAACTATAGATTACCAGTACCTATTTTGAAGACAAATATGTGCTAGTAGCCTTTATTCAATAATAGTATAGAGCAACCTATGGCAGTTCTTGATGCCATTCTCCCCCTACTACTGAGGCAGCCTATGTAGCATATAAATTGTCCTTTATTTAAAAAGGTCTAGCATATGAATGCAATCTGTTTTCACACCTCATCCAGATTAATGCAGCTCCATTCTTCATGCACATTAGTCACATAGGTCCCTCTGCTTCGAAGGCTGTCATGCACAGCTCTGTAATGGCACTTGGCACTACCATTGTGTATAGGGCATTGATAAATGTGCAACATGCCCAAGTCTTAACCAGGAGATACTACTTAATATCTTTTTTTATTTGAAATATATTTTATTGTTTGTCACACACTTGTGTGCACAGTTATACCACATAATTTGCTCGTAACAATCTTACAACAACCTGGCAGGTCATTTGTGAAGCTTGTCTTCGCTCAAAAGTCCGCGGAGCCCTAACCGGGCATGGCAGCCTTGTTGTATTGGATCAGTTTGTGGATGAGCTTACTTGGCATAAATAACTAACTTAGGTAAGTAAAATGGTTTGCTGCCAAGGTCTATTTTGCTGGAATACAATAATAAAAGAAACTGGAGACATCAAAGGGAGGGCAGAAGGGGAGGGGTGGGGGGGAGGAAGAGTTCCCATAGGGTCCTCGTTTGGGGTTATGTTGTAGCCTTGGTTTGTCATGTGCTCTTGCAGTGGTGGCGGCAGGAGTAGGAGGAGAACGATGCAAGGATGGTATGTCTTTGGCATGGTCTGCTTCATTCTGGGAGCTCTGCCCCTAGCGGTAGCAAAGCGTCTTCAAATAGTTGAAGGGCCCGTAGGCGAGGATGGAAGGAGCGCCAGTGCTCCAGTTTAGACAGGTATTGTACTAGGGGTTGCCACATCTGTGTTAATTAAGCATCTGAGTACACGATGCAGCTGGTTGAGTTCCATCGCCATGGTGTGCTAGAGGCGGGTGAGCCACACCGGAGTCAGCAGAGTCAGGGCTTTCTTCCAATGCAGGGCAATAACCTGCTTAGCTGACCCTAGCATATGAAGGATCAAACACCAATCAAAATGGGTCATGGCTTTGAGAGTTTGGGGTCAGAGCCCGGGGATTGTTATCTTCAGCATGCTCTGGATAGCGAACCCCACAACGTCTTGATGTGGCTCAGCACCTCTTTCCAGAACAGTTGGCATTGGACAGGACCTCCAAATATGCATAAGTTAAACTGTGTCAGCATTACAGCGCCGACACAGGGATGTAGAGTTGGGGAACATTTTATGAAGGCTGAAGGCGTGTAATACCAGCGGGTCATAACTCTATATGCCGTCTCGTGTTGCGCAATGCTTTTATATATTCTGGGGATTTCGCACCACAGCTGTACCCGTTGTTCTGGAGGGGCATCATCGGCAATATCTGTATGCCATTTCTGCTGGTAGGAATGAAGGGGCAGAGGGTTGGAGTGCTGCAGAACCTGGTAAGTACGTGAAATCAGGCCTCGCGAGCCATCAAAAGAGTGTACAAGCATCTCAAATGAGGTGAACTGACGTGTGGCTCCTTGCGTGTTGAGGGTTGTATGAAGCAAGTATCTAATTTGATAGTATTGCAAGTGTCAATGATGGGATAAGACACGCACCGCTAATGTAAACCGCAGGTTGAAAAGTTAAGAGGTTGTTGCGTGCAGGCTAGGGCTTCGCTGTCTGGACAAATCAGCGTTGAAGTAAAGGTATAGGTCCTTGTGGACCTTCGGTAGCATATATAGCGAAGGAGTTTTTGGATGTTCCTGGGTCAAGTACCGTTTGGTTTTCTCCTTGATAACATGGTCTTCCAGAGCTTTTTGAAGAATGATTTCAAGTATTTGTTTGAATTCTTCAGTTGGGTTCATATCCAATGGTGCATAGGTGGTAAGATCCGTTACGTGTAGGTGTACTTGTTGATACATGGAAGTATTCTGTTTAGTTTGACTTATGAATAGGAGATATCTCCCTGAAAACAGTCCGTTTTTCATTTTTTCACAGAGAATTCCCCTGATGAAGGGCTGGATGAGCCCAAAATGCATAGGGATGTAGAAAGAAACATTGTGGATGTATTCATTTACGTTTGAAGAGAACTCTCACTGTACATATGAACGTTACGATATTGCAATGAAAAAGTGACAATTACCATTACAAATTTATTTGGAATGAACTTTGTGTTTGCTTGAACTTATTTATACTTACGGGTACTCATAAAGCGGTGCACTGGGGGACAACTCCCATTGGGAATTGCTTCATAGAGTATTGCAAGTATGCCATGGCTGGAAGATGAGTCTTGTTTACAATTATCAAAGGGCTTGAATGGGATTACCTCTATAGAGTAATGAGGACTTTTGGATTAGGAGAGGGATATATAGGGTGGACGAAGGTGCTGTACACGTCAGCGAAAGCCAGAGTGAGGGTCGGACCCTTGGTGTCGGACCGCTACGAAGTGGAACGGGGAACCAGACAGGGATGTGCACTTTCTCCCCTACTATTTGCACTCGCGGTGGAACCCCTTGCAGCAATGGCTAGGCGGGGCGAACACTGCAATGGATTGGTTTCCAGAGGGACCCGCCACTTCAACTCCTTGTACGCAGACGACCTACTCCTCTTCCTAGAGAATGCCGAGGAAGCTGTAGAAGGTGCCGAGAGACTGTTAGCACGCTTTGGTGACATCTCTGGATTACGGGTGAACTGGACAAAAACCTGTCTCTTCCCCCTGCGGAGAGATGAGGCGCGTCCCCCAACCCACTCGATGATGAGGTGGGAGCCCAACTGCCTGAGCTACCTAGGGGTGCACATATACCACAAGCCTGCTGACCTGCTAGACGGCAACATCGGACGCTGCATCCGTGCCTTGCAGAGCAGTATGTCCTTCTGGGCGACCCTGCCTCTGTCCATGACGGGCCGAGTGTCGCTACTAAAAATGATAGCCCTGCCAAGACTGTTATACTTTTTCCGGACCCTCCCGGTATGGATACCCGGAGCAGTCTTCAAACGGCTGAAGTCGTTAGTTGTGTCCTTCTTGTGGGGGACGGGCAGGCGTAGAATTGCATTGACGACGCTGACCCGCCCGAAAGACGAGGGGGCCTGGCGGTCCCAGACTTTGAATTGTACTACTTGGCGGCCCAACTACAATACTTCACACAAGAGGTAGCGAGAGCCTACCGAGGTCCGGAGCTGGAGAGGGAGAATGGTACTCCTCGCCATGTCCTAGCATATATAACCTTGCAACAAAAACTGGTGTTCAGAGGACTATCCCAAGAAGAACGGACGCTTCGATTGTGCTGGAACCGATCGCAGAAGCGAGCTGGGCCCACGCACCCATACGCGCCCGAAATCCCAGTGGGCATGGTGACGGCGCTACCGCATGGTGGAGACTGGTCGGGGCTACAGGTGTGGGAAGAGGCAGGGTTGCAGATGATAGGGGACCTCTATGATGATGGAGTGCTAGTACCGTACCAGACCCTTCAGGAACGCTACGACCTCCCAAGGGGCGACTACTTAACACACGCGGCAGTGGTGAGAACCATACAAGCACACTGGGGGGAGGGACTGATCGAACCGAAGACAACTCTAGCGTGCCAATATACGATGATGGCTGCGGGGACGTTCAAAGCAGTCACGTGCCTCTACTCCAGAATGTTATCGGAAAACATACAGCCCCTCACAGCGCTTAAAACTAAATGGGAAGCGGACCTGCAGAAGGAAATCCCTGACACAACGTGGTCCCAACTGGTGCAAAGAGCTAGGAAGAGCACCAGAAATGCGCGCTTCCAACTCATTCACCTGTATATCCTCCACAGAGCCTACTTAACCCCGAGCAAAATAGCAACGTATTTTGGAGTGGCAGACGCAGCATGCCCCAGATGCAACCTAATAGAGGCAGATCTAATCCATATGCTAAGGGGTTGCCCCCACCTACAGGAATATTGGAGGGAGATAGGAGACACGCTGAATACAGTGGTGGACAGGGAGCTGCAATACGACAGTGCGGTCACAATTCTACACTGGTTCCCACACACACGTAAAAACAAGCTTACAAGCAAATTCATAGACATGGGCCTACTTATAGCCAAAAGGGAGCTGACCAAAGGGTGGAAATCGAAATCCGGGCCGACACACAGGAGGTGGCTGAACGAATTCTTGAAGTGGGCAACGGCGGAGAGCACGATTAGATACCAACTAGCTCGCCGAAGGTCGGATGAGAAAGCGCAGGATGCTGCGATGGTGTGAGAAATGTTTGTTCAGGCTCTGAGGGACAGCACAGTGGAGGAACTAGCGGGGGAGGAGAATGAGGACCCGTTAGCCCCATTGGCACCTACAGTAGACCCAGCACTAGCACCAGACACACACACACACAGGGAAGTACACAAGACTTCTTAGTCACACACCACGGCAACATGTTCTAGCACCAGGCATAGGCGTAGACACATGGGGAGGTGGGGGAGGAGGGGGGCAGAATACCAGCAGGGATACTGACATATCTCGACGGCCGCTGGAAGGGGCTGGGGGGGGAAAGAAAAAGATATAAAGCAGAGGGTGCAATAACTAATCACTGACCACACGAGCCAGCACACTTGGGAGAGTAACAGGACCATGAGTACCGACGCCCAGCCCCCGGGATGTGGGCTCAATGGCTGTGTACGAAAACTACGGCTGGGGACGAGGATGTAAAGACTCTGAGCAACATGATTATAAGTGAAATGATACTTGAAGTATTTAACTCTGCAATAAAAATTGTTTTACAAAAAAAAAAAAATCAAAGGGCTTGAAGACTTCTCCCTCAAAGAGATCGCTAATCATACAAAATTTTCAGTCTGCCCAGGCCAGGAAAGGGCTGGGCTGGGCTGGGGTGCCAGGATTGCGGGCAAGAGGTATATTGGGTGAAGGGAAGGAAGTAAGACCCCGACTAATCGTTAGTCTGTCCCATATTTCCAAGATCGTTCTTGTGGGGGTGGCGATGTAGGCCCTGCGTGGCTTTGCTGTCTTTGGCAGCCAGGCCAAGTCCCACAGGGGATGGCATGCCACCGCCCTGTCCATATGAAACCAATGTTTCTCACTTTTGCCGACTACCCACTCCGAGATATAGCACAGGTGTGCCGCCCAATAGTAAACAAGGTAATCAGGACAGGCAAACCCCACTCGTTCTTTCTGCAGTATTAGGATTTTATTGGAGATTCTTCGTCTCCCTTTACCCCAAGGCATTTACTTCTTTCTGGAGGCTTACGATATCCCCTTGGGGAATGGGCGTCGGGAGTGTTTGGAAGAGATAAAGTACCTTGGACAAGATAGACATTTTAACCGCATTGTGGTGGCCCAGCCATGATATGGGAAGAGATTTCCATTTCCTAAGGTCTTCCCGGACGGATCGCCTACAATCCGGCCTCTTTGCCTGAAACCACGATTCCAGGGTGGCCGTGACATTGAGGCTCAGATACCAAATTGAATGGGGAGCCCAATGAAATGGAGTGCGAGCGCTTAGTTCAGAACCTCTTGAGTGTTAGAGTTGGATTCAATGCTTGCAATTTATTTACATTCATTTTAAGTCCGGAGATGCATTCAAATTGAGAAAGCAATGTGAGAAGCACCGGGAGAGAGCTCTCTGGGTGAGTTGTAGTGAGCAGGAGGTAGTCTGCGAAAAGCGTGACCTTGTGTTTATCACCTCCAAATGGTATGGCCTTGATTGCAGCTGACTGGCGGATGTTTATAGCTAGGAGTTCTACTGCCAAATCAAAGAGCAGAGGAGATGGGCGGCATCCCTGGCGAGTAGGCCCGAGGATCTGGACAGGAGGGGCCAGTAGCCCATTGACTCTAATTTGTGCAGACGGGGCAAGATAGGATACCATGATAAGAGATACCATGACCGGGCCCAATCCAATCCTCCATAGTAATAATAATAATAATAATAATAATAATAATAAAGTAATTTATAAAGCGCCTGGCGACGCCATCCCGGCGTGTCCCCGCGCTGAAGAAAGCAGGCTCCCAGAGGCAAACAGCCTTCCCACATCCCCCCCTCCAGACCCCTGCTTACAGTTTATATAGATGTGTCTTTAGCATTGCTCTGAATTTTGATTCCGATTCTTCCAGTCTAAGGGATGTGGGAAGATCGTTCCAGTTTTTGGCTGCTATATATCTGAAAGAGCGACCACCTAGTTTTGGTCTTTTCACGCGAGGAATCGTCAACAGCCCCATCCCCTCTGATCTGAGGGCTCTGGTAGGCTGGTACCTGAGTGCTAGGTCCAACAGATAGGGAGGGGCTTTGAGTTGAAGTATCCTGTGGCACCTTAAGAGGGCCTTGAACATCACTCTCTTTTTGACCGGTAACCAGTGTAGCGCATCTAAAGCTGGTTTTGAAGCTGCTCTTCTGGGAAGTCGTAGTACGGTGCGAGCAGCTGTATTTTGGAGGACCTGCAGGCGCTTTAACCCGTGTTCTGTAGCACCCAGGAACAAGACATTCCCGTAATCCATCCGGGAGGTCACCAGCGCCTGTGTCATAGTGCATCTGGCTTCCAACGGGAGTAGATCTAGGGTGCGATTTAATGTTTTCAGGACCCCGAAACATTTTCCCACGAGGCGACGGATGTGGCCTTCGTAGGATAAAGTGTGGTCCATCCAAATGCCCAGGTTTTTGGCTTCTTAGCAGGGGACCGGTGTGGGGCCCAAACATGTCGGCCACCAATCTGGAGACCAGCTCAAGTTGTTACCACCCACCACCATTACCTCTGTTTTAGATCCATTAAGTTTTAGGCAGTGTGTATCCATCCATCCAGCTAATGCTTGCATGCAGGCCTTAAAATTAGATGCTGCCTTTTCTGGTGCTTGGGACAACGAGATCAGCAGTTTGGTGTCGTGAGCATAGGACACCAATTCCATTCCACTTGGAGAAAGGTCCAGTCCAACCTATCAAATGCTTTCTCAGCATCAATGGACCTTTTCCACCAGATGGGCTACCCACCGAATATTCTCTGCCCCCCTGCCGGTGGTGTATGAATCCCACCTGATTTGGGTCTATCAGGCTGGGAAGGTATGATTCCAAGCGATGTGCCAATAGTTTGGTCCATAGCTTGGCATCCATGTTGAGGAAAGAAATAGGGTGGTAGGAGGTGCAGGACTTCTGGTCTTTCCTTGGCTTGGGAATGAGCGCTATCTCTGCCCTGGACATTGTAGGGGTTAAACTAGTACTGTAAGTGAAGGAATTAAATAACTGGAGCGAGGGGCCTGCAGTTGAGAAAGGAACAAGTGATAGAAGGAGGACGTGAGACCATCAGGGCCCGGAGTCGTGCTTGGCGGCAGGCTTTTCAATGCTCTTTGGAGTTCTTCTATGGTAAACGGACCCTCCAGCTGCTGAGCATGGGAAGGGTCAAGCGGTGGCCAGGTACAAAAGGCAAGAAATGGATCGATCTCTTCCTGAACAATTTTGCCTTGGCTGTATAGGGCTGAGAAGAAAGTGTTAAATGCCCGTTGTTTGTCTGTTTCCGAGGTAGCCCATGTGCCCTCTTTGGTCCTGATTCTGGCAATATTGGTGTGGGAGATACGCATACTGAGTCGACGGGCCAGTAGGGAGCCAACCTTATTACCCCCTTTGTAATAGTTTTGCTTCAGGGTAAGGAGGGAGTGTTCAGCCTTGTTTACTTGGATCACTTTTAGTTGGCCGCGGAAGGAGGCCAGTTGTGTTTGACGTTGCTGCAATAACGTTGTGTGATCCTGCCGCTCCAGCGCCTGAAATCTCAGGCTAGGCCATCCTCTACCAGGCGGGATTCCCCTGTTCGGGCGAATGATATGGAGGTGTTGATACGTCAAATGGTTGCTTTAAAGGCATCCCATAGGGTATGGCTGTTTGTATCATGGAGATCATTTGTTTTGAAATACGCTTGAATTGCCTGCCTCATTTCTGCTACATTGACCTGATCCCATATAATGTCCGGGGAGCCTCCAACATGGCACAGAGCAGAGTGGCGCTCCTATGCTATGATCTCCAGATGAGTATGATCTGATATAGAGATGTCTGATATACTCGCCGATTCCAGCGACTGAATGAGTGTCGCCGTGTATCGCCCAGCGTTTACAAGGCCCAAGGTCGTGATAACCTGCTTCAACGCTGCAGACATTGCCCTCATGTCCTGGAAGGAGGTCGCACTATGATCTAGATGTGGGTCCCAGACTAGGTAAAACAAATTCCCCAATGGACCCATCTCCTGGGAGGCAAGCTCTTTGAGTAGGTTCCTAACATATTTGTCTTGGGGGTCATTGAGGGCATAGATGTTGATCAGTGTAAGGGACATGACCTTGAGTAGTAGCTTGAGCTTCATATACCGCCCCTCTTTGTCCTTCCCTATTCGTGTCCCACTAAGTGTAAACCCACTTTCAAAAAGGATAGCTACCCATGCTGTTTTAAATAACGAGGAATCCCAAATTTGAGTCTGGTATTTGGGATGTGCCATGCGCTGTATATCTGCACGTAGGAGAGGAGTCTCCTGGAGGAAGACCATGTCAGGGTCTGGATCCGTAGGTAATGCCATACCTGCTGCCGCTTGTTAGGGGCATTTAGCGTTTTCATGTTAAGCATGAGACATTTATCCTAAGCCAGAGCTATTTATGCGTGAAAAAATGTGCAGCCATATGTAAAGTCCTCCCATCTGCTAGAGGTGAAACACTAATCTTGTCTGGGGGTGCGCGATGCCAGGATGTGGGAAATATAAGAGGAGTGGCAGTTAGAACTGTCCCATGTGTGTCACGCAGTGTAAAATAATGTGTCTACAGTGAAGAAAAGTGGGGCGATAGGAAGGTGTGCTCTCCACCACCTCGGGGTGTTCAAACAGGTGGAAAATCAGCAAGTATTACAAGAATAAGGCCTACCGGGGCATAATAGTCCATCCCAGTCCTGGAGCGTCTGTTCTGTATATACGCGGGAGACTCTGAGGAAGTCACTTCTCCTGGGGACCAGTTGAATGGTGGGGGTGCCACAGTGATCCTGCTTCTAGCCGTTGGCTCCCCACCCGGTGCCCGGCCCAAATCTCCGAATCAAAGTGGGGGTGAAAACTTGCCCCGGGCCCCTCTAGGACGAAACATAGCATGGAGTTGGCCAGGAAGAGGAACGCAGAACGTGTGTGGAAGGCAGCAAGCCTTAAGTGAACCCCTTCCTTGATGACCTGTTGGAGGTCACAAAATAGTTGAGTGAACAATTAGCATGGGGGTTTGAGGCGTGCGGATGCAATGCAGCTAGGTTCCAAGGGCGCCTAAGATACTGGGCTTCCGTGCTTAAGATGCACTGAGGGAGGGTGGATTTTAGGCTGGTGGAGAGTAAGCTGGGGACTGGGCGCCATCCAAAGACTTGAGGTGTTGTATGTCTTGCTTGGCCTGTAGTGACAGTTCACTTGCTTTCTGTGCGCTATTTCGAGGACGAGTAACCGTTTACCATTCCAGCTGCAACGATGACCTAGATTGGGCCAGGCCAGAGTTCAGGCTGCAGGACGGGACTCCGTCTTGAGGTGGAGTAGCTGCTGTGCCTCCCTTAGGGATCTGAGAGCCTTGCACTTGCCCTCCCATGTGAAAATCAAGGCAAATGGATAACCCCACTGATATTTAATTTTCAAGTCTCTCAATTTGTCTGTGACCGGTTTGAATTCTCTGTGCTGTCGCAGTGTAACGGGAACGAGGTCTTGGAAAATTTGAATGAGACATGCACCATAGATTAGATCTGTCTTCTATCTGGCAGCACGTAGGATTGCTGCCTCCTAAGTGAAGAAGTGCACCCAGGTGAGGATGTCTGGGATAAGGCTGGTTTTTCCACGGGGATTGCTACCCGGTGTGCCCTGTCCAGTACTGGAGAGGAGGCATAGTCCTCACCCCTGACCGCCTGAAGGAGCTCTGCCGTGTAGGCCATTATGTCCCGCCCCTTCGCATCTGGGACCCCCCCTAATGCGGAGGCTGTTCCTCTGACTCCTGTTTTCCAGTTCCTCCTGTTAGATTTACAGTTCAATGTGCTGTTCTTCAAGAGCCGGCATTCTGCGCCCTAGATCTTCCTGGTACTCTGTTCGCGTATCGAGTGTTTGCTCAAGGTCATCTACTCCAATTTCTGTCACATTGCGCCGGACATAGTGCAGAGATGCTTTGAACTCTGTTTTGAGTGAGCCAATTTCTGCCTTGATTTCTTGTAGAAAGTTAGTCATAAAGGCCTGCATAAGGGGACTCTCCTCTGGACCCTCGGGGGCGGCCACCATCGTGAGACCCGGCTGGGCCGCTGCAGGCGGCGGCTTGGTCACATTGTTACCGTTGTTTCCTTAGAGGAGCCTGGGGCTTTAGTGCGGGGCATGTTTCTCCAGGAGCACACCTTGTTCAGTGCATCCCACCAAGTCCCAGGTTGCTGGCTCATGGGGCGTAGTTGATATATTTTATTTATTTATTGTTAAAGTTTTGTAGAGCGCGAACCAGACCCAAGCTAGGGTATCGGAGCGCTTTACATAAGGCGTAAGGTGAAACATTCAAAGGGGAACATTGCATACAAAGAAACATTGTCTGCAAGTAACAAGGAGTAGCAGCATTGAAAAAACGTGTTCTGAACAATAAAAGACCATTCCAGTTCGTGTGGGTCATCATTTCTCGTGGCAGCATTGAGAAGAAATGTTCTGAGCAGAAAATACAATTTAAGTTCATGTACTTCTTAATTACGCGGAACCCGAGAATAGAGGTAGTTTGGGATTTTCCGATCTTGTGTCGTGGTTGTATTGATTTAAGGTAGGAATTTGCTCATCAGGAATAATTTTGCTTCCTTTTTGAAGAGAGGGATAGGGGAGATTTTTCTGATGTGTGGTGGAAGAGAGTTCCAAATTCTTGGCGCTGCCCCAGAGAATGCTCTGTTGGAAGTTTGACTTTTTGAAACGTGAGGGTTTCAGAACTAGATTGTTAGCGCTCCTTGAATGTCTGTTTCCTCCAGATAGGGTACGTTTTTGGACTAGGTACTGGGGGGTGTTGTGGTGTAGCGCCTTGTGTGTGATGCAGGCCATTTTTAGGTGGATTCGAGCTTCGTAGGGTAGCCAGTTGAGTGCTTTCAGGTGTGGCGAAATGTGGTCAAATTTCCTAGACCCTGTTATGAGTCTTGCTGCAGCATTGAGACAGGCTTTTAGAGTGGCGGTTGAGAATTTGGGAAGCCCCGCGAGGGTGGTACATCCGTATTCAAGTCTAGCAATAACTACGGACTGGACTGCAGATTTGAGGTCCGAATTCTCGAGAAATGGTTTAATTTTTCTGAGATAGCTGAGATGGAAGCGGGCATTTTTAGCCAATAAGTTGATGTGGTTTTGTATGTTAAGGTTCTTATCCAGAGTGATTCCTAGTGATATGGAGGAGTTCACTACAGTTGGCTAGTTGGGCTTGTTCCCGTCAGGGTAAGGGGATCTCCCAGAGCAGGAAGACTAGTAACGATGACCCAGAGCCTAGTGTTGCCTGGCGTTGGTAGGCCCTGGGGTCACCAGGGTGTCAGGCGAGCTCACCCAAGGTATACAGGGTAGGCTTGTGGGGGGCACGCTCCCACCGCCCGACAAGACAGCTGATCTGCCCACTCCCACTCAAGGTGGGGGGGCCACCCCACAACCAGGTCCTGGTCTCCCTACTTCTGGCTGGAACCGCCTTAGCACTTGGGGCAGTTAGTTGGTAAGGGATTTCTGCCCCGGATAGCCACCTTAAGGTTGTCGAGGTCTACTTCTGGTTCGCTCAGTGGGGCAGCCGGCAAGGGCTGCGCACTGTCCTGTTGGTGGAGAGATGAGGGAGCGGGGCCCATCCTGCTGTTGGATGGCACAGCCGATTGATCTCTCTCACCAAGCGCAATCAGTCGCTCCTCCTCCGCTTAAGTGCTTGCCCCAGCTCTTACCTCTTTCTTTTCTTGCGATGCCTCTTGCAGGGCCCCAGCATTGGTGTGATGGCCGGTGAGTCCTCCTGTGAGACATGGCCGCCTCCCACCTGAGCTCACTCGTTGGCGGGCCCCTCCAGATATGGGTACCCGCTGCTCATTGTCGATCTCACCCCGGGGAGCTAGGGGATTCTTGAGGTCGTACCTCCCCCCCGGGAGCTAGTGGATTCTTGAGGTTGTACCCCCAGGGGTCACCGTGACGGGATGCTGTAGGTACAGGTCAGTTGGCTTCCATCTTTTATCCCCTGGCAGGGTTCAGGGTGGGAGGCGCTTATGTGGACCAGGCGCAGTGTCGCTGGGGCCTCAAGATGGCGCAGCTGGCTCCGGCCGGCGAGGGTTCTTGCAGAAGTCGGGCCAGCCTCAAGGTTTTGTGCCCCTGCTTCAGTTTGTGGGGCGCGAGGGCCCAGTCAATGCCCCCATGGGGAGGGTGCGTTCGGCCGCCAGCCAGGCGTGGCCCGCACTGGCCCAGTCACACCCCAGACGGCCCACCCGGTTCCAACCAGGTACGGCGCTCGTGGTCACCGGCGTAGGGATGTTGGAGGGTCCATCCCATGCTCAGGGCCCACGCCCCGTCCCCAAAAGTCACCAATTTAGGCCTCCACAATGGTGCTTCGAGCCTCTGCCGTACAGGCCGCTCCTTCCACGCCGGGGCCCAAGATGGCAGATCCAGCTGTTTCCCCTAGGCTGACCGCTACTATCCAGCCCCCATCTCTGGTCTGGGAGGTTGTCTGGGCCTTGATGCCAGGGCTAGTGACTCACTGCACTTTAGGTGGGAGTCCACCTCTGCTTTTGGTGGGGCCCGTTGGAGATAGATTCATATGGCCGGACGAGGGATAGCGTGGACACCGCAAGGTGCATCCTACTTCATCGGAGTCTTGGCCACGACCTCCTTAATATTTTTTACTTCGCCAGCTACCAAAAGTGAGCAAACCGCTTACAAATACCAATAAGCATGTACAAGAAATTCCACATTTGATTAATCTCTTCTTGATTCTGCTCTTCGGAACCAGCTTGTGGAGCATCCAACTTACAACTTGTTGCCAAAGTGTTGCAGGCAATCCCACCCTAGCTTACATGAAATAGCCTTCTTTGTTATGGACAACCAACACTTGAGCCTGCAAAAGAGACTAACATAGGCACCAGCTGCCACAATAGAATCATAACCACATAAAACATCCTGAGACCTCACATCTTGATGCAACACACCTCATTTTATTTTCAGTTGGAAGTGCAGTGCAGTCAATGTGACCAGAGTAAATTTGGTCTTATTTGGCAAGTAGGTAGTTTTTAAGTGATGGTAAAAAGTAAGTATGACGAGTTAAATGTTATAGAAGTTTTGTGCATTTTGCAGTTTAGGAGGTTCTAATATGAGCTCATATGTGAAGAATTGCACGCAAAAAACAGCCCATAGGAAAAAACTAATGTCTACCTTGCACAACATTGAAAAGAGCTTTCATTGAAACTAAAAGCAGCATAATAATGATAAAACATAAACCGAACCGAATACATTGGTTACATTTTTGGTGACATTATTTAGGTTGATGACTCGTTACATGTATTTATGATCTAACGTAGGTTCAGTAATACATATAGATTGATGAGTAGACATGAGTTTCTTATTTATTTTCATTGCCCACCTGGGCTTTATTTTGTATGGAGCAACGTCTTTTTCTGTAAATCTATGTAGCGATCTTTCTTGTATCTGGTCAAATGAAATTGTACAACAAATCTGAACCAGATTTGGGACTGTGCCTTATTAAATCTTCACCAGTTAATATCTTGATGGTCCAATTTGCTTTACAGACCAGGTGACCAGAGTTAGTCTGACATAAGCTATTGATAGATATTTTTGTCTTTTTCTGTCTGACTTCACATTTTTCGTAGGTGGTTACGTTTTTTTATGTCTAATGTAAGTGAACTTAAAATAACAGTATGTGATGCTATGTTTTCCTCCACCGACAAAGGCCTAGTAAAGGGTCAAAACACATTGACTGTGACAGCCGTGCCATGTACCACACGTCAGGCGTTAGACTAACTCATTTCAGTGCGTTGGTACTCATCACCCCACTGAAATGCAATGTCACGCCTATGGCGCCTCATATGTCAAGCGCTGGTGGCTGCTACATTAATGCACCTAATACAGCTGCAGGGAGTGGCAGCTGGTGCATGCTGCTCCCGGCATGCCTGGGGGCTCTGGCTCAGCTACTAGAGCTCAGCCTGCAGAGTACTACATTGTAACAGTATGCCCCCGAGACATGCGTGACATTTATCATTAGTAATGCTAATCACTGACATCATGCCCAGCGTCCCTGTCAGTGTCAGTACCCAGTGGCAAAACAGTAGTTTTTGAGACACTTGATGAAAGTAGGTGGGTCCGTCTCCTGCTGCCTTCTGTGGCGCGAGCGGGCTGCCTCAGCAGTTCTTATAACGTGTTGGCCTGCTGCTGCACAGTGCAGCTTGGGGGCAGATTGCATCGCAGTTCGCACTAACGCTTGCAGTGGTATCAGGATTATAAACTTGCTGAGTGAAAGTCAGTCACATGGGAGCAGTGCCTCCTTTTTTTTTTTTTTTTTTTTAAACTCTTTATTCGTGACTGTTACAGGATATCAAGCAGTTCTGTGCATTTTCTTATCATAGCTTACATCAGTCTTTTCCGTTTTCATAACCATTAACTCGTGGGAGCATTACATTTCAGTTATAAGTTGCTTGTCAGATCAATCCCCGGATACGTTCCATACATATTCTGTAAACTCCAGAATCATGTCTTACATAAGCATCACACCCCAACTGTCTCTCCCTCCCCATCCGCCCACCCACCCTCTGTCTCCTGGTCATTCTCACTCGTGCACCCTCCACCTCAGGGCAAGGTGGCTCTGTCTATTTGTAATGTGGTAAAAGCCTTAGGTCTGGTCTAGCCCTTGTGAGTCGCAGTGGTGCTCGTGTTCCTCGGCCCCCTCCCGCCACCCATGTGAGGTCACCCCACCGGGTCTCCCGAGCTGGCTAGGTCTGTCTCTTCCAGGTCCAGCAGCATCGAGTCCCATTCCAGAGCTATAGGATATTTGCGCTGGCCCTTGCTCTCCTCTTCTCGCAGTGCCGCGGATTCTGCTTTGCCCCATTTCAGTAAGTCGCTGCGCCATATGTCTATTTGGGGGGCCCTGGGTGACTTCCATCGCATGGTGAGTACCCTGATCGCCAGCACCAGTGCCAGGTCCATAAGTCTCAGCTGTGCTTTGCATGTCTTGGGGCGTTTCCTGTTCCCCAGTAGGCACGGTGACGCTCCCTCAGGGATCTGGAGTGTTGTTATGGAGTGTAGCGTATGCTTGACCGTCTCCCAATAAGTGTGTAACTTCGGGCATGACCATAGCATGTGGAGAATATGTGCTTCGTCTTGGTAACATCTCGGGCAGCAGTGTGCAGTGTCAGGGAACATCTTATGTAGCCTCTGGGGTGTAAGGTAAGCTCTGTGGAGAACCATGGCTTGTATGAACTGAAACTTAACATTCCTGGACACCCGTCTATGATGGCCTAAAATAAGTTTCCATTCCCCGTCTGTTATGTTTTCACCCGAGTCCGCAGTCCAGGTCTCCCTGAGTGTAGCAATCGGCGAAGGTACATGCTCCCTGACGCCAACATATAGCCACTTCACTAAGTGTCCCCCCGTGCCCATGTAGTATAAGAGGTGTACTAGTTCATGTTGTTCCGGTTTTGTACGTTGTGGGGCCCAAGCCCGTCGCACGTAGTGTGTCACTGAGGCGTGTAGTAGGTATAAGCGTGAGGGTGCTCCCATGGCTTGTATAAACGAGGTGTGGTCCAGCATGGTGTCCTCGCCGAACAGGTCTCCCACCCTGTCCACCCCAGTCTCCGTCCAGGGTCGTAATCTGCGCAGTGTCAGGGTCCCCTGTGGTGTCGGGAGTCCCAGTAGCGGTATATTGTCCGCATATGGGGAGGTCCCAGTCGAGTATGACGAGCTTTCTTCCAGCAGGTCAGGGCCACGTGCAAAAGGGGGTGACAGTCCCTAGGGATCCTAGCATTGGGCAAGAGGAGGGAGTGCAGGTCTCCACGTGCTACTTTGTCCGCCGTGTATGCGATCTCATGCAGATCCTTGCACGCCACCCATCGGGTCAGCCATTGGAGTTGGCTGGCATAGTAGTAACTCCGCAGGTCTGGCACTCCCAGGCCGCCCTGTCTGGTGTTCAATTGCAGTTTTTTAAGGCTGATCCGTCTTCTCCCCGAGCCCCATATAAGGCTGACTAGTAGTGTATTTAGCATGGTAAAAATCTGACGCGGGAGCATAACCGGCAGGTTCACGAAATAATACAGTATGCGGGGAAGCAGGACCATCTTCGAGACCGCCACCCGTCCCATCACTGATAGGGACGTCCAGAAGCCTATGCTGCCTCGCAGGCCATTAATGGCCTTACGGATATTACCGTCAATCTGGGCCTCCGGGTCCCGGTAGACCTGTATTCCGAGATATTTGAACGTGGTCGGCGCCACTTGGATTTCGTGAGCCCCGAACTGTACAAGGGGGGGGCTGTCGGCCCTCTCGAAAGAAGAAACCCAGGGACTTCCCTGGGTTTATAGCCAGCCCAGATATGACCTCAAATCGTCTAAATATATTTGCCAGGACCGAGTGGTCTCCTCGCAGGTTCCGGAGGAACACCAAGATGTCGTCGGCATATATTGAGATCATGTGGTCGGTGCCTTCCACCGGTATGCCGTCCTCCGCAGCTCTATCGCGAAGTGCAATAGCCAGGGGTTCCAGCGTCAGCACAAACAGTAGTGGCGACAGTGGGCAGCCCTGTCGGGTGCCCCCGTGGACTTCATAACTGCCCGACGTGTGTCTCCCCGTGCGTGCCCTGGCCGTCGGGCCTGTATATAATAAGCAGATCCACTTTAGAAGGCCTTCCGGGAAACCAAAGCGATGTAGAACTTCGAACATGAAGTTCCACGTCAGGGAATCAAACGCCTGAAGGAGGTCTAGTGCTATACAACCAGCGTGTGGTAGGTTGTGGGGTGTAGTTGTCATGAGAGCGTGGAGTCGCCTCGAGTTCTGGGAGGTACTCCTCTCTGGGAGAAAGCCACATTGGTCAGTGTGGATCAGGCCAGGGAGGTGGTGTTGGATCCTCATGGCAATAGCTTTACTAAGGATCTTATACTCCGTGGAGAGCATGGAGAGGGGCCTGTAATTACCTACATCCTGAGTGTCCCTACCGGGTTTCGGGATAGATATCACCAGGGCCTGCATGGTGGTAGCCGGTAGATGGCCAGCCTCGTACGCCGTGGTGTATATTTTCTTCAGGACAGGGGCCAGTACATCAGCATATGTCTGATAAAACTCCCCTGGTAGGCCATCCATGCCCGGGGTTTTGCCCCGATTAAGCGAGTGGATTGCTACCTTTATTTCCTGCTGTGTTATAGGTCCGGCTAGAGCCTCCTGGATTCCAGGGGCCAGCACTGGGAGCGTCAGGTCATCCAGGAAGTCCGTCATTTCGTCCCTGTCCACCACAGAGGGGGGAGCATAGAGGTTCTCCAGGTGAGTCTTAAATACAGTGTTGATTCCCAATTGAGTGTGTATCAAGTCACCCGCCGCATTTCGGATAGATGTTATTGTAGGGCTCTCAGGGGCATCCCGGACCAACCGGGCAAGCAGAGCCCCGGACCTGTCCGCCTCTGACTGTTGTCGTTTCAAATAGGCCCCGTAGTCTATCACTCTTAGGGTCTCCAGTAGTTCAGCATGTTCAATATTACACTGCTGTAGATCAGTCCGTCGGCCAGGGTCTAATGGGAGCAGTGCCTCTTAATGACTGGTAAGTTCGCAAAAATGTTAATGACACGTCAAGCCAATATCACATTGCATAATTCTTCATTGTTTTTTAAATGTGGCTGTGAGTTTATCTGGATAACCTGAGGGAAAGGGACTCTAAAAATGTAAAAGAACAAGTTTTATCTTTCTAAAGGTCACAGTGGAGATTAGGTAGGAGAGCTGGGGATGGATGGTCGGGCGAAGGGGATACATTGTAGAAACTTCTTGATCAGCTCCAGTTTGATGTTAGGCAGACAGCCCGCGAATCGCCTCAGGCCACCTCCTACCCCCCAAAGGACGCCCCCACCACACACCTCCCTGCCCACACTCAATCACAGCTTAGGCATCCGTTACAGAGAGGAAGGCATGCTTCTGATGGAGCAGAGACTGCCCAGCATTCTAGCCCTCGTCTTAGACCTCTTCTGTAGTGCGCTTTCATTGCCTATTGCTCCATGAATCATCCCTAACGAATGCTTTCCTTCAACCACCTCACCGCTTACCTCAAGATGAAGAACTGGACCAGTACGCTAACAGGGCGAAACAGAGAAAAGAGAGCGAGACAAAGCAAGTTCAGGAACTTCCCAGCTGGTGCAGTACCCACCCATTCTAGGTTCAGCATGAGTGAGTGGGGGAGTGAGCGGAACAAATCTAATTTTAGGTGATGGGACACCTGGTGGGTGACAGTCGTGCTGGGGCTTCTCACATCCTGTTTGGTACTGTCTGGTCCCACAGTGCCCTTCCATTTCTGGAGCTTTACAGCATTTAAGATCTTATAGTTTCTTGTTGCTCAAATGGGTGTAATTACTGATAATAATGTTTCCCTAGTTGTCATGGCTTGCTTTTGTTCACAAGGAAATGTCACTCATAATTACACTGAAAATATGAAAATGTCACAAATAGCAATCTGAAACCGTGGCAGCTATGCTGCGATGCGTTTGAAATAACAAAATAACTACACATTGTTAAAGGTGAGAGTCTACTTTTTTCTCTGGAAAGGATTGCAAACTTGGTTACCGGCAGTTTGCATGACTGCTCTCTGGCACCTGGTCTGTTGGGGCAGAGCTTTCCTGATCAGGTTGTTGAGTTCTAATTAGCTTTTTGGAACGCCCTTCGCCTCTTGGGAGGTGCTTCACTGAAAAGAACCAGCAATGTAAATACGTGAGTTTATGGAGAATTTACACACACACACATACTGGGTAGTTTTGATCATGGTAGGTGCGTTTTGGATGTAACACACAAGAGCCACTGACACCTCAAAGATTATCCTTTACTGCTGGGATTCTTATCTATAGTACCATGACAAGGTAGTAGGAACACACACCGTAATTGTTAATCATCAGTGAGTTTCAAGCAGTGACACAACCAGGACTCCTAGTATGTCCATTGAAGCAAAAACCAAGAGGAAACTGCAGCAATTGAAATACATGTTGATAATGTGGAGATAAACACAATAGAACCATGCGCTGTTGTTCTAGCCATTACTTCTCTGAGGAGTGAAACATGAATTGGATAAATTGGTGAAATTATCTAAGAAATCGATAAATGGTGGGTCAAATTTGTAGGGTCCGGAGTCTATCGATGTCCATAGCTATGAAGATTCTTACCCAGCAGTAGTCAAGCAGTGTGTCATAAGTAGCAATTGCTGATCGTTTTGGTGGATGAAAACCAATGAAGGACGCCTACATTGACCGAACCAAATTACTTGTAGAGATGGATACACTATTGGAAGATCTCGATAAGGAAGAGCATTGAGCAACAGCTGGAATATGTAAAGCCCAATTGCAAAATCGATTGGAGAAAATTAAATACAAGATAAGATAAAAGGAAATGAATTCTAGAAAAATATGACTACATACAGGGAAGAGTTTTTACTTTCACTAAAAGATTTTATTATCTGGCAATGAGCTTCTTAAAGACACCAATTGATACAAGATTGGAACATGTATGCCAAATATTTCTTACCAGGGGCATGCACCTAACATATAAACAGTGATGGAGGGGCATGCTTGCAAATATTCTGAACCACTGGCGATAATCGTAAGGGTGGAAGCGAATCTGATGCAGACTGTTGATTCAGCAGGTAGCACCGAGGGCAACAGCAGTAGTAGAAGGATTACCTTTTCAGACAAATAGTCTTCGCAAGCAGAAGAAAACTATTTGGAGAAAAGGAAGAATAGAACGAAAAACTTGAACAAAAGGAGAGAGACATATTTTGGGGGTTAACATCCATAGACCCACCCAGTACTCCCAAAAGTCCATCTAACTCTTCCAATCACGGGCACAGCCAAACAGCTTGAAGTCAATCATAGTCAACCCCACAGCGAGTGCATGACGGGGAATCCAAAAAATCCATCTTCCAAATCCATTGTTTCGTGAGTAGTGGAACATGTGCATAATTTAAAACTAGATGAGGTGTTGGTGTCTCAGTATAGCAGGTTCTCTGAACTAGTCTGGCTTCTTCACAATGCTCACTTTCCAGCGGCCCAGCATCTTGCTCCCATGTCTTGCTCAGTGTGGTGAATTTGTCATGAGCTTTTATTGTCCAGTATATGCATATTCATGAAATGCCATGTTTGCCCCACAGCCTCTAAGGTAATCTTAGCCTGCAGTGTGTTGAAGTCGGGGATGGACCCTAACTTCACTTTATAGTGGTCTAGCGCGTGTCTTAATTGTATGTACCTGAAAAACTGTGTGGTGTCTCAATCAATCCGTTCTTAACACACACACAATTTAGAGATGATGAGGTTCTTTTGCCCTAATCCCTCCAACTCTGCTACCTCCATTTTTATCTTACTGTACCATAGTGGGGTTTTTCCCATGATCAGCCAATCCATTTCAGCGCCCAGTGGCGGCAGCCCAGAAACCGACTTTGTGGGGGTCATGCAGCGTGTTGGTGGGCAAACATTGTACAGGTACCTTAACAGCCTGCGGCCTGAAGGCAACTGCAAATTGCAACGGATGGATGGATCATCTTGTTCACTGAACAGCCAATCCTTTATAATAGGAACTGGACTCCCAACAGTATAGCCTTGTATCTAGCATACTGAGGCACACTTGAAACTTGAGTATTTCCCCTCCTACATGAACTTCTGAGACATGTCTCTTATCGAAGACGTGCGCCAGAGTTACCTCAGGGTAATTCTCCTTCGATCGCACCACAGCTCTCCATTGGACAGACCACTGTTGTGTTCACTTCAGCTACAAAACCACCTTGACCCACAACCCCCCACAACCTATTCCCCGAAGAAAATGGAACAAAATCACCACAACCAACTCCTCACATCGCTCAACCAAAACCCACCCGCCCTCTCATCGGACCCAAACCAAGCTGCCATCAAATTCAAACAATGGATCACTCACAGCGCTGACGAATTAGCACCATTGAAAAACCATCACACCAAACAAGACAGCAAAAAGGCCCCCTGGTTCAACGATGACCTTAAGAAATCCAAGAAGCTATGCCGTACTCTCGAGAAAACATGGAGAAAAAACCCTACCACCGACAACATGACCACCCTCAAGGCAGCCACCCGCAAACACCACCAGCTGATTCGATCCACCAAGAAATCAGCATTCAAGAATCGACTCGACAACAACGCACATAACAGCAAGGAACTATTCAACATCGTCAAAGAATTCACCAACCCCACCGCAGCCTCAAACGACATCACTCCCTCCCAAGATCTCTGCGATTCGCTATCCTCCTTCTACAACAAAATCGCCGACATACATAACAGCTTCAAAAACCGTTCCAACTAACAATCCTCTCCACCCCCCTCAGTACCTAAAACGCCCTCTAACAACCTCAGCACCTGGAACCCAATCACCACTGAAGACACCATCCGCCTAATGAATTCCATCCACTCTGGCTCGCCAACCGACCCTTGTCCCCACCACATCTTCAACAAAGCAGACTCAACCATCGCACCCCATCTCCGCGATGTCATCAACTGCTCCTTCAACACTGCTACCTTCCCAGAAAGCTGGAAACATGCCGAAGTCAGCGCCCTCCTGAAGAAACCCACAGTAGACCCCTCTGAACTTAAAAACTACCGCCCCATATCCCTCCTCCCATTCCCGGCCAAAGTCATTGAGAAAGCCGTCAATAGCCAACTCGCCGCCTTCTTCGAATCCAACAACTCCCTCGATCCCTCACAGTCCGGCTTTCGAGCCAAACACAGCACCGAAACCGCCCTCATCGCAGCAACAGACGACATCCGAACACTACTGGACAACGGAGAAACAGTGGCCCTCCTTCTACTCGACCTCTCCGCCGCCTTCGACACTGTCTGTCATAGCACCCTCATACAACGCCTCAGCAACATCGGCATAAAAGGAAAAGCCTTGGACTGGACCATCTAGTTCCTAGCTGGGAGAACTCAGAGTCCGACTTCCCCCATTCAAATCAGAGGCCACCGAAGTCATCTGCGGTGTACCACAAGGATCATCACTCAGTCCCACCCTCTTCAACGTTTACATGAGTCCACTCGCTTCCATCGCGCGCCAACACAACCTTAACATCATCTCCTACGCTGACGACACCCAGCTGATTCTTTCCCTCACCAAAGACCCCAACACCGCCAAAACCAATCTTCACGAAGGCATGAAAGAAGTAGCCATATGGATGAAAAACAGCCGCCTAAAACTTAACTCAGACAAAACGGAAGTGCTCATCCTAGGGTCATCCCCCTCTGCCTGGGACGACTCATGGTGGCCTTCGGATCTGGGCCCAGCACCCATACCCACAGACCACGCACGTAACCTAGGCTTCATCCTAGACTCCTCCCTCTCGATGACCAGACAAGTCAACGCCGTCTCATCCTCCTGCTTCAACGTACTTCGTATGCTCAAAAAAATCTTCCATTGGATCCCCACCGAAACAAGAAAGACTGTCACCCACGCACTGGTTATGAGTCGACTAGACTACGGAAACACCCTCTACGCCGGAATTACAGCCAAATTACAGAAAAAACTCCAACGCATCAGCGAGGCTCATTTAGGACATCCCTCGCCAAGATCACATTACCGGCCACCTGAAAGACCTCCACTGGCTTCCCGTCAACAAGAGAATAACATTCCGTCTCCTCACCCACGCACACAAGGCCCTCTACAAACTAGGGCCCGAATGCCTCAACACTCGACTATCCTTCTACACACCCACCCGCCAACTAAGATCCTCCAATCAAGGCCTCGCCGCAGTTCCCCGTATCCAAAGATCCACCATGGAAGGTAGATCCTTCTCCTACTTGGCAGCCAAGACCTGGAACTCACTCCCCACTCACCTCCGCCTTACACAGAACCACATCTCCTTCAGAAAAGAACTAAAAACCTGGCTATTCGATAAACAATGAACCCCCTCCCCAAGCGCCTTGAGACCCTCTGGGTGAGTAGTGCGCTATATAAATTCTTGAACTTGAACCTGGACCGCATTGCAGCTTTTTAGGTCTCGCCTAGCGTTGCAGAGCGCATGCGCTGCTCGCTTAGCAAGTCATATTGCGGTTAAAGTATTTTAGGAGGACTTGTAATCCTACCCATGCTTTCTATTGTGAAATGTCAATATTTATTTAAAAACCTGTGTTCTGATTGTTGTGCGGGGTTTTTCGTTACCGCAATGTGGCTTTTTTGTACACGCCCTTGAGACACCAAGTCTACGGCGTCTGAGTTTTATGGTTGTTCTGTTATCTAAGGAGGAGTGTCAAGGGAAGGTTCAGGGAGAGTTCAGCAAGGTGTCTGCTTTCCAGGCCGTCACGTGTGTCTTCTCTTTCCCTCCCCTCCCTCCTCCACCCCATCCCACTCTTTCTGCTGTTCCTCCCCCTCCCTCAAGTGCTGTGTGGGGCACAACGGCAATAGCTTGTTTTAAAGATGCACTGAGTACTTTATTTTCGGTCTGTGTTTTTATTTGTATGCTGTTTTTTCGTATTTAATATTTAATGTGCCTCGCTTTGTATTATGTAGCTGCACCCAAGTACTTTAATTTAGTTCGAGGTTTTTTTCTGTGCCATGAGTGACCTTATAGAGGGGTGAGAAAGAAGGGGGGGGATATACTTGGAAAAAGAGAAATAAGTCAGTCAGCTGGGCCTGGTGCAGATGCTCACACGGAGAGGGAGGCAACAACATTTCAGAAGGGTTAGGGATGGGGAGGGTAAGAAACAAGGAGGAAGAAACAAGGGAAAGAAGCATTTGCAATGCAATAGGTCTTGCATGTCCGCGAGTTTGAGCTATTTGCATTGTAAATGACGATGCCTTTTATTGATGTTTTAAAAACAAAAATAATAGCTCAAACTCTCGTAAATGCGAGACCTATTGTATTGCAAATGCTTGTTGGTAAAGCAGTAATTTTGGCATTTGACACACTGTCATTAACGGTAATTGGAAAGGAATCCCAAAAGGAGGTCCTTTTGCAGATAAACAATTGGTGAGGATGGATTGAGTTTACAGTTAAGTGTTGGATTTGGTAAAATGTGTATGCCTAAGTAATTGAAGCTCTGGGTTAATCTACTTAGTGGTGAGACCCAGTCTCCCACTGGGTCTGTTTCTCATATTGGAAATTGAACCGGCTTATCCCAGTTTACTAGGAGACCTGAAGCTTCTCCATAAAGATGTAAAATTTGCACTCAATTATCTCCTGTCCATCAGGTATAGGGAAGGAACAGCAAAAGGTCATCTGCACATAAGGGCCAATCTTCCTCCTTCTAGCCAACCCAATTGAGGCACTCGACTCAGCCAACATTTTTAATCCACCTTGACAGTGGCTTAATCACCAGTTCAAAGAGAGGCGACTGCGGTCATCCTCGTCTCATACCCTGTAAACATGTAAAGCCTCTTGACAGCAGGCCATTGACTCCAGTTCTGGGCCATGAGCCCTGATGAAGCATGCACACATAAGCTAATAACAAGCATTGGCATAGCCAATAGGTCTCGCCTTTGGGACCTTATGTGTTTAGCCAGAACTTTTGGCTATGCTGTAGAGCATCGTGGCTGCTGTGCATCATGTTAAAAAGTTATTATAAAAAGTGTTAAGCATTTGTGTTACCTTTATACAAACCAAGACTATATTATATACAACTGAACAACCTGATTAAAAAAAGATTTTAACATATAAAATGTCTTCTAGTTTTTTTGTACTTGCACTGCTGGCAACTTCTTCCTGCCTGTTCTCATGCTTGTTTGTTATAATTGTTTTTGTTATGGGGGAGCGGGTCAGAAATAACAAGGCAGTGGAGGATGGAAAAAAGTAATTTAATTAGAACACGAGCAGCAGACACACACTAGGGGAGAATCAACAGATGCCAGATTCCGAGGGCAGACTGACGTGATGCTTAGGTGATGTTTAGGTGATGCTTAGGTGGTGAGCAGATGCAGAATGGTGGTGTGAGGGATGTTTGGTGCGCAGGTGGTGCCACTATATGGTGTGGATTGAAGGTACGTTGTGGATTGTGGAGTTGAAATATGTTGTTTGGTGTGTAATTATGTGGTGTGTATTTGAAATGTGTGGAGATTAATTGTGTGGCCTGTATCTGTGGTGTTGAGTGAAATTATGCTTAGTGAAATTGTCATGGTGTGGAGTGCATTTATGTTGATTGGTGGTATGTGGCATAGAGTGCATTTATGTGGAGTGCATATATGTTGCATTGAGTAAAGTGTAATTATGTGACTTGTAATTATGTGGTACTGAGTGGTATGTGGAGTGTATTTATGTTGCATTGAGTAGAGTGTAATTATGTGACCTGTAACTGTCGCACTGAGTGGTATTTTGTGGAGTGTATTTATTTTACATTGAGTAGAGCATAATTATGTGCTGTGTAATTATGTGGCACAGTGATATTATGTGGAGTTTATTTATGCAGCATTAAATAGAGTGTAATTATGCAACGTGTAATTATGTGGTACTGAGTAGTATTATATGGAGTGTATTTATGTTGCATTGAGTAGAGTGTAATTATGCAACGTGTAATTATGTGGTACTGAGTGGAATTATATGGAGTGTATTTATGTTGCATTGAGTAGAGTGTAAATATGTGGCGCTTAATTATGTGGCACTGAGTGGTATTATTATTATTATTATTTAGCTTATAAAGTTCCTGGTTACTCTGCCTCTTTGATACATAGGGAGACTAAATTCTCTGCTATCTCAGTTTCGGCCCCTGGATCAGGGGTGATTGAGGCTAGTTTTTCCTCAAAGATGTCCTGGGTTAATGCACCCCATTTCCGAACCATTCTGGGCTTAGACTGCTTTCTCTGCTTGTATTCATAATCCTGCAAGGGAGAATATAATGGTTGGACCAAACTACTGGGACCGGAAGCAGAGCTTCAACCTCCGTACTACTAGTAAAGATATTATCCAAAGTATGACCCCTACTATGCGTAGGAATATGGACCAATTGATTAAGACTCATCGCCCATAGTCCTTGGGTCACCTCCACAGATTCTTTACTAACTTTACCTTCGAAGTGAAGATTCAGCTCTCCCAAGAGGATGAAGTTGGGGTAACGGATAGCATAGGAGGGCAGAATTTCCACGAGTACTTCAATAAAAGCTCTTGGCGGACCAAGCGGTCTGTAGATGGGAAGTCGAACAATAGATTTGATACTAGTGATATTCAAGTTTAAAATAAGCTGGACATCTGCAGTTTAAATTTTTTTAGCTGAAAATCTTTCCTTATTATCACAGCATGGTCTCCCCCCCAGCCCCCCTGCTTTACCGGATCTATCCACCTGAAGGATAGCATAGCCTTCAGGTAGTGCGTCAAGTATATCCGGGGCAGATAACTCATTAAGCCAGGTCTTGACTAAAAATAGCCCAGCTGATTTTTGGTCCATGAGTAGATCAAAAATGTCTAAACAGTGTTTGCTTAGCGATCTACAATTTAGAGAGAGCAGAGTAAGGGGGTATTAGCAACTCTCTATGCTTCCCCACTTTCCCTTTCTTCCATACCTGGTGTTAACAGGAAGCCACAGTTCCTGCAACTCCCTCGCCCGCTATCAGCCGCCATAGAGTGAAGACAACCAGTGTCTACTAAACCTTTAAGGGCAATCAGTTCCTCTGAAGAGGTTTAGTAGACACTATATAAATGTAACATGTGGTGTATTTTTATATTGCATTGAGTAGAGTGTAAATCCATATCTGTTTTCTATTCCTTCCGATATCTGTTTATACATGAATTTTTCCCCCTTTCAATTTTCCTGTCATCACTGTTTTGTCGTATTTATTTAACCCACTGAATTGGGGTGAGAATGTAGCCTCACGTCGAGAGTTGCCGACTTTAGAGCTGGGGAACGAGGTTTGAGCCTTGTGTAACCTAAATGGTGCTTGTGTAAAGAGCTCCAATACCTTCGGTCGATTTTGCTCTATTAAATCTACTAAAATCCACTCTAACTCTGCACCCTTTGGCACTCCTTCAGACCTGGCCACTACGTGGTTCTGTGCTTTGGAGGTTACTGTTTTTTACAACACTTGTCTTGAATTGCCCTGTGCATGTCTTTGGTCAGTCACAATGATTCCTTGGAAGAAGTGGAGACATTCGCTGTAGCTCAACTGCAACCTGTATTGGCTTGCTCCAGCACAAAGGACGTCACGTTTCACATTGGGACCACGTGCGTGGAAAACAAAGCAAATTCCCTGCAGGCCGGGATGATGGGTAACCTTTACACAATGGAGGAAGTGAGGCTTACTACAGGATACTCTGTGTAGGTATGGATATTATCAGTAATACAATTCCAGGGTGAATTACGGACCTGCTGTAACCCAACACCAGACTTGAATGTAACTGATGAGGATAAATGTGCATAAACTACTTCCACACACGGCTAACACAGTGCTATGCGGTAACTGGCCATCCGATGTCGCTGTTGCGTTGTATGTCAGCCCCTAACCTCTGAGCCAAGGAAGGCTGTATTTTATATTGTGTTTGATTGTAATGAAACATTTATATAGCGCCTTCTACCCCTAGGTGATGCGTTGGCGCTGAAACACTTGCCTTCTTGGGAAGCACTTTACAGCTTTAAATGTAGGTAGAGTTTCAACCCCCGGACAACAAGCGCAGATGTGAAAGCGACTGCGCTATAAATTAGTACCTGATCCACGACCAGCTGCCAGCCTGCGTGCCGCTGCTCGCTCCCGAGACCCCTAGGCCATGGGAGTGAACGTTTAGAGGAAAGGCGGGACATGCACCAGTCTTTGGCCAGTTGCGTGCTTTCATTATTGAAAGACACAAACAAAGGCCAATGGAATGTGTGGGAGGAGTCCAACCCACACGGAGAAGACTCTGGGAAGTCTGGAGTGATTCCAAGAGGCCCTCTCCTAGAGCAGCACATGCACGCTGCGCTACGCTCGACCCTCAAAATGGCAGAATTTCTCATAGAATTTTCCTCCATTGCGAGTCGAATTATATCCTCAAGTGGGAAAAGCACAGTGCCAGTGTTATAAAAGGCTTTTTGGACTCCCTAAATTCACATGTAATGACCTAATTCGACTTGCTTTTGGTCTGGTGCAACAAAATTATGAATTTAGGAGCACCCTGCTAAAATACTGGTTTAAGACACTTAAAGGCCATAAAGGATCATTAAAGGATGTTACTGAAAATAATTGAAGGGAGACCTAACCCATAGCAAAAGTATTTTCTTGATGCTGGAGCAGAATTGGGCCTCTCTATAACCAGTTGGTCCCTAGAGGAAGTGAACTATGCAGCAATAAAGAAGCTGCTAAATAGCCAAATCCCCCAGCTATCAAGAAAAGAAGATGTGGCCTGATTCAAGGCTATTGGTGTGCTGTTGTGCCTAATGAAGTCACATGATGCAAATAACGTTCAGCCATTCCCAAATAGCGCCTTAGGAAAGAAATGTCTGAAAGAGATCCAATGGGTTCCTATAGTGTTATTACCCATAAAGAAATTAAACCCTGGCTGGAAATCCCTGCTGAAGAGTTGTCAAATGCAGGATGTTTAACTTCAGATCAGAGTCCATGGAACAGCTTATATACTGCTGTCCTGCCTTACTCAAATACCACCAGAATTTTTTTAAACAAATGTTCATAAGGCATGGGGTTTGAACATGCGCATATGCAGTTGCTTTGATTTTTTTTTTTTCTTTCTTGTTCAGTGCCCTCAGGCCTGGCTAAATTTTGCAAATTCATTTGAACGTCATGCGAAGGGACCTGAATGAAACAAAACTAGATGCAAGTCGCTTCACCGAAGTTGATCGATCCTGGACCCGGACACGCTGTACTGAAGACAAAAGATTGGAAAAGCCTTGCCAGTTGTTGGATTGGAGGCCGCAGGGCACACTTAGTAACCGCACACCAGAAAGCAACTCCATGGCGCACTACAATCAAATGGAAGCATTGAATAGTTAAAGCTAGCATTGAGGGACTTTGGAACAGTTTCATGTCCCACAACACATCCGCTCCAGGACCAATGGGATCTGGGTCCACATCGTGCAAGTCTCCGAGCAGTTTAGTTAACGTGAGCTAAAACCAACTGGTAGGCGATCAGGGCAACTTTCTAGTTGGAATTTACTCAATCGCATATATTATTTACAACCACGGATAATTTTTGCACTCTCATATGGCCAGGGACTACCGAACATCCCCCTCCCCCTCCTTGTGTTTAACCAACATTTATTACAGATAGTCATGAGAGAGGATTTCTTTGGATTGCGACCCTCGCGGGAGATACGACCCTCCCGAATGGGCAATTCCTATTGCATGCGTCCTCGTCCGCACGCTGACTGCCGCATGGGGTGACATATCTGAAGAACCACCGACACATTACTTCATGCAATACCTCCATGTTATGTGCAATTGCTCCCATATAGTGCATTGGTTAGCGCAAGCCCTTCTGATTCACACACAACCCACTACCTCGCAGCTAAGGGAGAAATGGGTGGCGGACAGAGGGAGGGATTGGACGGACAAAGAATGGGCGATGGTGCTCACTGGGCCAGTTAACATCCCACCAACCCCCGATTCAAAATCATACAACTCTACATATTGCACCGCGCCTATCTCACACCGGACAAGATCAACAGATACTTTTCAGTCACAGATACCGCCTGTAGCCGCTGCTCCCGGGTGGGTGCAGACTTTTTACATATGCTCTGGTTTTGCCCCAACATCCAGCAATATTGGGATGAGGTAACAGCGCTGCTTACACACTGCACCAACGAACGCGTGCCGAGAACTTGGGAAGCCTGTATTCTAGGGCTGTACAACCGCACTAAACTCAACAAAGTGCCGGCCCGATATTGGGGTCTCGGACTGATCACGGCCAAACGACTGCTCACAAAGTGGTGGAAGGCCGACACCCCCCCGTATATATACGGCACTGGTGCATGTCCCTCACCAATTGGGCACGAGCGGAAGGCACAATCTTACGACGGGAGGAGACAGCAGGGCTTAGGAAATTCCCCATTGCACATTACTGGGATGACATCCTCCAATCCTTCCAACAGAAATGCCTAGAACAGGGGATCACTTGAGGGAACTCTCATCTGGCCTCCATACGTTTATGCGGATCACTGCGGACTGCTCTTGCACCCACAGCTCCCCCCACCAGCTCACTTCTCCCTCACCCCCCCCCCCCCAACTGGGTAACGCTGGCTGGGACCCACACCCCTACGCCGCCTGCCATGCTGCACATCACACAACGCGCCCCGACTGCGCACCACCCACTCCGAGCTACCTACACGATGTGCTCTGCTGTCGGCGATGAAACTTTATTGTTCCGCCTCCACATATACACGTCAGCTCCTTCCTTTATGACCTAGATGGAGCCGTCCCACAGGTTGCGCTCCACGAGCATCCCCTGGGTGCCCCTGTGATGGACCCCACCCCCATACGGACGCGTCAACTCCATGATGTCCCTGATCATCAGACCTACACACACGCAGATGCTGCAACCCTACCCTTATTTACCCCGAACACGCACATACACCCAATCCAGAGTCGTATCCCCTTTGTATATATGCCCCCCCAGTTGAGGATTGGATGTTTATCGATGCATTGGTTCGGCTCCCTGACCAGGCTTTCTTGCTTTTGTTAGTAAAGACACAGTACGTGCTACACGACCGCCTCCAGACACTATAACCTGATCAATACGCTCGGCCCCCCCTCCCCCTTTCCAGGGCCGACATTACACGACATCACCCTAACACGGACAAGGGGACCGGCCGCCACACACACATACTGCCTGAAGATGGGTAGGTGGATCTAGATTGTGTTTCACAACACCGGCTAGCTTGCTCGAACCACCGCTACTGAGTGAAGCCACATTCATGGGACCACTGAGTCCGCGGACATGGCTGTGGCGGTTCCCGCCAAACGCTGCCGTCCTCACGAAATTCTCCCACAAGGTATAATAAGCTATATAGGCATTCATCCATAACAAATCTGCGATACTGTATCACACTACTCTTCCGCATTGATGCCCCACATCCCCATGGGAGAAGATACTTACTGACATACTTACCGGTTATATGCGCTCATGGGTGCCGGCTGTTATCCGGCTATTGACTGTGACGCCCCCACTATTGCTCTACAAACAATAAAACCTCACAGACCTATTTGCTCATTGAGATATGTGGTTTGCTAAAATTTTGAATGCTACACACGAAGCACATTATGCCGCCGGACCTCCGGGTTGTCGGCCATACGGCTGTGTTCACCTGATACTGTTGCGTATGGTTGTTGATTCAGGCGGCTGGCCCCGAGGGGTTGTAAAGCTGTAAGCTGTGTAAGATGCATTTTGTACAATAAAGGTCTTTAAAAAAAAATTTTTTAAAAAGAGGATTTCTTTGGAGGCGGGGGTCGTACAACCCCCGGCCGTATTTATTAAAACATAAAATCAAATAAAAAAATTAAATAATATTTACACATCTTTTTTTATGCAGAAAACATAACATGACATTTGATTACAATTCATTTGTACAGATATCAGATGGCTAACCTTAACATCCTTCTAATACAAAGTATTTCCTATCCGAGTCTAATATCTGAACCATAATCATACATCAATTACTTTTCTGCGTATCCTAATTGGGCCTTCGGCAAGGTCGCTAACTGGTGTCAGATCCTTATCAATTAGCCACATCCTCCCGTAGGAGTGCGCATGCGCAGAGGGCCCGTTTACCGAGAGGGAACCCCCCCTCCCCCGGTTACCTCCGTACGCTCCCTGAACTCGATTAAAAAGGGGGGGTCCTTGCACTCTGTGCCGGTTAGTGACGTCATTGTGCCCGTGCGGGGTGGCCAACCAGCCTAAAGAAAGCGTGACTCCCCCCGCACCCTTCCAGCCAACCGGATGTACTGCCTCTGGAGTTCTAGGAGAGGCCACTTGTCTCTCCCCCTGGGCGACCACATTCAAGAATGGCACCGCCCCCTAAGGTCCTTAAATTGACTGCTCACCAATCATGACCTTACCGCCTGACCAAGGAATAGCAATAAATAAGATTGATGACCTACAAACGGGGAAAAAAGTCCGAAGGAACAAAATAATCGTACGACACACCTGTCACATTTGGGTAAAAAAACATATTAACAACTTTATAATACAATAACCAATATCTGCTTTTAGGGGATGGTGGGTGGGTAAAAAGATTACAGCCTCATAGCAGGCTGGGTAGGGCAGGCCTGGGAGCACGGGGACAAGTGAAAGCCTCCCGCGCTCCCCGGCCTTTTAAACCCTGTCTTTGCCAGGCCGGTTCTAACTGGCCTGACCCCTGCTCCCCCTTGACCCAGAAGCAATCCAACTGCTTCTGGGTCACTTGGGAGCCCTTTGGGCCAATCGATGATGAGGCGCGCCCACCGCGTCATGATGGCGCGGCGGCGTAACCTCCATCATGGATAGCAGGCGAGGGGGAGGGGCGGTGACCCGCCATACTCGCGACCGGCCGATGACAGCCCCCGCCTTTCTCTATGGCCAGGGACTACCGAACATCCCCCTCCCCCGCCTACGACAAGGTTGCTAACTGGTGTCAGATCCTTATCAATTAGCCACGCCCTCCCGCAGGAGTGCGCATGCCCAGAGGGCTCGTTTACCGATAGGGTACTCCCCCCCCCCCCCTCCCTCTCCCCCGGTTACCCCCGTACGCTCCCTGAACTAGATTAAAAAGGGGGACCCTTGCACTCTGTGCCGTTTAGTGATGTAATTGTGCCGGTGCGGGGTGGCCAACCAGCCTAAAGAAAGCGTGACTCCCCCCTCCCCCGCCAACCGGATGTACCGGAGTTTTAGGAGAGACCACTTCTCTCCCCCTGGGCGACCTCATACAAGAATGGTACAAAAGGAGGTGGTGATGGACGGAGCATCTGAACCAATCAAACACTCACACCCAGTCAACAGATCTGGGTATAATCCATCACCGTTCTTTAGCCCACTCTGCCACCCCAGTTCAGACATGGCCATATGCAAATCAGTCTGACCCTGTGCCTCATGGGAACAGTCCAGCCCGAACTGCCAAGCCATGCCTTCCCTGGACCGGAAACAAGCTTCCGAGGACCGGTTTCTGGCATTCCAGCCATCTTCAGCCCGGCTTGCTTGAATCCAGTGGCAAAGTGAGCAAGGGACTCACGTCAGAGCATACCCTGCCAACTTATGGTGGCTAAAGTGGTATAAAAGGGGGTGGTGATGGACGGAGCATCTGAACCAATCACAGTCACACCCAGTCAACAGATCTGGGTTTAATCCATCACCGTTCTTTAGCCCACTCTGCCACCCCAGTGCAGACATGGCCATATGCAAATCAGTCTGAGCCTGTGTCTCATGGGAACAGTCCAGCCCGAACTGCCAAGCCATGCCTTCCCTGGACCGGAAACAAGCTTCAGAGGACCGGTGTCTGGCATTTCAGCCATCTTCAGCCCGGATTGCTTGAATCATACAAGAATGGCGCCGCCCCCTAAGGACCTTAAATTGACTGCTCACCAATCATGACCTTACCGCCACAGGCCAGCGTAGTTGCCCGACTATCTGGCCCCACCCCCTATCCTCCTAAACTGAAAAGTCATGCCTACCCCTGACACTCCCTAGCCAAGCCATTATATTTTCAAATAGGGTTTCATTACCTAATCTAGTCAGGTGGACCCAGTCTTTTAAGAAGCACCGCTCCCCCGACACACCCATGTGCTATGTTTTGTAACTGAGGGGACCTGAACTATTTCCCTATTTTATTGTTGATACTCTTTACTGAGTGATTCAACGCTTTCACAGAATCTCCCCCCCCCCCTCATTTGAATCTGGGTATCATCTGAGACCAAACTACGGTGCAGCCTTGGCATGCCTTAGCTAACCAGCCTACTTCTGAGATTATATCCTCCATTAGGACCCTTCTCCCCAAATTTACCAGATCGTTCCCACCCAAATGCAAGATAACTATTGTGGGTGGAGGACTGTCTCTACCCAACAGATCTGTAACAAAACCCCTAAACTGACTGAGGCAGAGACCCCCTTTACCATGAAAAGAAACCTTGAAACCATCCTGCTCAGCTTAGTCTGTAATTACCTGAAAGAAAAACAGATTTCATGCTCCGTATATAAGAATGACCAATGACCCATACAACATGTGCTCCCTTGTCCTGTCGATGTGGCCGCTGTTGTGAAGAATCTTGATGGTGATGCACCGATGGCAGTTTCCCCCCTGCGTGACAGGTTCGAGAAACTGAAATACAAGCAAACGAACAGGACAGGCATCAGTCTACAATTGCATTGCCACCCTCACAACATGTGCAGCCGCACAAAACGCTTGTAACAATTAGAAGACCATCTTCCAATTCTTTTCACACTGTTGCTGTGCAACCCTCTAGCTGTTTCCTCTGTGGCAGCCCCTATTCTGAATGAATGAGTCCCAAAGTCCTTTGGATGCAAACCTGTGCTGTCGATCGCCATGGCCAATGCCCTTTTAAATTGGAACCTGGTAAGCGGGGTACCGTCAGCATGCATTAATAAGGTCCCCCCACTGCACTATTCCTCTGTCGGAGGAAGGCTTCTAGGTGCATCACTGGGCGGCATGGATTATCTTGTGAACGGTGAAGTACTATCCCTTCACCCTGGGCTTCCTAATCCGTTTTAGATTTTTTAATGGTTTTTAGCAGTGTGTTGCCCTGTATCCTCGCGTGCTCCAGCTGGAGCCCGCCTAGCACATCCTGTTCGTTGCGCGCCACCAGTTCACCCACTCTAAATGCTCCATAAAAAGCCAGTGCAAAGGCGGCTCTAAACAGTAATGCCTCTCCTATTGAATTGCAAATGCCACCCAGGGCTGTTAGCAGTGATGTCAGCTGCTCTAAGCCAATCGGTTGTCTCATGTCCGGGGCGGTCCCCTGGAGGCGCCGCCACCCCTTTAGTGCCTTCCTCACTATGAAACTATTCGTGGGGTCCCTGGTGCCCTGATCTGTGCAAAGAAAGAAACTGCTGCCACATGACGCCTGGCTGTCGCCGCCGAGCGCCCATCTTTGTTTAATGCTGGAGGAATGCCCCTGATTTATGCCAGCTATCCGCCCAATCCTGCCCCAAAAAAGTGCAGTAAGACCAAAACACCCCTTCGTAAGCCTTCCTGGTCATGGGCGCTAGGCTAGATGCCACGAGGTTCTGTAGCTGGGGGCATCAATCTGCCAGAGTGCTTCCGAGAAGTGTTTTGGTGTCGCCTCTGCAGACGGTAAGTGTTCCCTGAAAACCTGCATCTTGAAGCAAGAGAGTGCGTCTGCAGCATTATTCAGCACTCCCGGGACATGTGTAGCTTTAAACTGTACATTCAGCTTCATACACAACAGCACTATCTCCTTCAACAGGCGGAGGATAATTTTACACAGGGCAGTCTGTTGATTGATGCATTCCACCACTGTCATGTTGTCTGACCAGAAAACCACAGATTGATTACGCAAATGATGAGGCCAAACAGTAAGTGCAACCCAGATGGAAAAGAGTTCCAGGAAACCTATGTTGGCTGTCAGACCACTCTCACCCCACCAAGCCGCCAACTGCTGAGCCACCCATTCGTTTCAGAGTATGGCACCAAATCCCAGACTGCCCGCAGCATCAGTCCATAAACCTAACGCCGCGGAAGTAGTGGGGGGACCGGGCCACACTACCCTGCCATTGAAACCCTCCAGAAATGTGATCCAAATCCGCATGTCCTGGTGAACCTCAGACTACAGTCTTGTGTGATGTGTTTCTCCTGCAGGCCTGTCATGGCCTGAGAGATGGAACGGGAGAATGGTCGTGCCATAGGTATTACCCTTAGCGCAAAGTTCAACTGGCCAACTGTCTGTTGTAGCTGATTGTAGCTGATGTAAGGTTACTTTATCTTTTGCCTAACATTGCTGGAGTGCCGCTCTAAATTTCAATATTTTTTTTTTAGGTAATCGAAAACATTCCTGTACAGAGTCCAACTCAATGCCTAAAAATTCTATTGTGGTTGGTGGACCCACCGTCTTCCCGGTCGCCAGGGGGACCCCAAAAGCAGGCATGAGCACGCAAAATTCCTGCAATGCCCAAGCGCATTCCCGGGAGCCCGCCGACCCCAGAAAGAGAAAGTCATCAAGATAATGCATGACATATCTGTGCCCCGTTGCCTGTCTCAAAACCCATTCCAGAAATGAACTGAATTTTTCAAAGTAAGCGCAGGAAACAGAACACCCCATGGGCATGCACATATCCATGTAGAATTTGCCTTGAAAGGAGAAGCCTAGAAGGTGGTGATCTAATGGATGTACAGGCAGTAGCCGGAAGGCGGATTCAATATCTGATTTGGCTAGCAAGGCCCCTGGTCCCAGAACCCTTAGCATATCAACTGCCTGGTCAAAAGAGGCATATTTCACGCTACAAATCTCTTCGTTGATGGCGTCATTTAATGAATTGCCTCTAGGGGCTGACAGACTATGAATCGACCTGAACTCCCCTTCCTCTTTCTTTGGGACCACCCCCAGGGGCGAGCATGCAAAGTTGGGCATAGAGATGTGATCAAAAGGACCCGCTATTCTACCTAGGCACAGTTCTTTTGCAATTTTCACTGCTGCTACCCCCGGGTTGGACCTTACAGACAGCTGATTTTTACATTCTGGTGTCCCTGTGTAGTCAACTGCCGGAATCCTAAAGCCATACGGATATGATGTATATCTGAATAAAGTTACAAAACTGAACTGAACTACAAAAAACCTTCTTGTAAAATCCTAGCCGTGGCATGGTCTGGGTACCTGTTTAACCAAGGAGTCATAGCCAGAACATCAATGGGTGAATGTGTTACCATTCGTACCTTCTCCTTATTCCTGTTTTTTCCACCCCCTATTTCCTGAGAATGAGTTCCTTTTCTTGAGGCATTTTGCCTCTGGGTGAGAGGGGTGATTACATATGGAGCATGCGTGTCTGAATTTACAAGTGCCTTGGGCCCTGGTGCATGGCAGTCTATTAAAATCCCAACATACCCCTTTTCGTCCCCCCATGTTCCCTGAACCAGGGACCGTGCCCCCGGTTTGTGGTGGCCGAAAGGGCTGAGGTGCTTGGGAAGTGTGACCCTTGTTCCAGTTTTGCACTGCATTGCCCGGCTGTCCTGGGCTAAACTGATCAAACCATGAGATTGAGTCAACCCGGTCCCAGGTAGGTGATGGGTCAAATTCCTTAGCCTTCCTGAAATTCATGTCCGTCTTTCCAACCTACACCCCCATATTTGTCATTAGTCATAGTAACTCTGCTCTGGTAACACGCCATCTCTGCTTGCAGTCTAGGCGAACGCTCAGCTATTATGGCCATAAATACAGAGCAAGCCCTAATCCCGTTGTTCAAGGTCTCCTCCACCCTGAATTTCAACATTTCAACCCGCCATTCACTAGGAAGCATCCAATCCTTCTGCTTCCTGGCATACTCCATTTCCCTGTTATCCACAAGCAAGGAAAACATATTGATATACGCACCAGACCATATTAATTCCTTCACCTCGCGTGATACATGCCTTGCCTAATGCTCCCTCCTAGAGGGTAATACACCCACACCCAGCAATGGCAATGCCACCTCCTTACCTATTGCCCCAACTCCAGCTGGCTCCGTCACCTTGTCTTTTCCAATGCCGCTCTCCTGCACTGCTGGTTGGGGTAAATTAGAAGCCCCTGGGCCTTCGCCTGGCACCTTTCTTGGGGCGGTAATAATCTTTGCCACCATCCTCTGTGCCTCAGCTAATGGGTTCTCCGCTACCTCTTTTGTACCCACTGAAGACGGTAACATTCCCCCCTTCCTAACCAAGGGAGAACTACCGCAATCTGAGCCACTAACTCTGGCGGTACCTGATTAACCCCTGTTGATGTTGGAACCGGAGTGGGGGCCCCTGGATCAAGAACAGGAACCACCGGGAATGATGCGGGACTAGGTGTGGGCACCATAGGGATTATCATTGCTGTGGGAGGCACCGAACTTGGCGTAGGCACCGCGGGGTAGGCGCAGGGATCAATGAGACACTTGACGGGATCTCTGGTATAGGTGTAGGGCTTCCCCGGTGTCACTGGAACTCCTGAGGGAACCTCCCCTAAAGGCATTTCCCCTAAAGTCTGGTTTGATGTGGTCCCTTGATTTTTTCCCTACCTGGGTCTAGCCCGCCTGGCAAGTGAGTCTAATTCCCCTCTAGGTTTTGGGGGCACTATTGTTCGCTTGGGCCTACCAGCAGGCACACTGTGCCCATCTATCTTCTGCCTGAGCTCCGCCAGGCTGTGCCCTAATTGCTCTACCTTCCCCCATTTCCTATCAATTGTCGCCATCCTACGCATCATTGATTCTAACATATGCTCCATGCGGGAACGCGTCGCACCACGTTTACTAGCCATAGTTCCTGAGCCAACAATATCAAGGTAACTTGCGCACTGTTCAGCAATAACACTGCAAGCACAATGTTATTTGTTACCTAACTGGGACCTATTCAGGTCCTTAACTGCGCACGTTGGGGGTACACAAACTGGCCGTAGGCACCACGCAACTGGGACCGCGCCACACCAGCTAGTCTGGGTGTTGGGCGAGTAAACTCTAGCCCAGCGGCCCACAGAAGCAGTGAAATGCAGGCCTGTCTGTGACTCCTAAAAGCGATGTCCTCCGTGCCACCTCCTGCTGACCTCTCGTGATGAGTACCCCTGTGCGTACTCCAAAAATAAGTTTTACAGGTTACCATATGCTCTGGGCACACAAGTGAACACCGTTCATTAAAACATACAGTAAAGTTAGATACTTGATTTACACTTGATATTATAGTATGCACTGGGGATACTTAGATGATTTGCCCAGAAACACAGGATGTCAGCGTTATTGCTAAAATTGAAACACTCCGTATTGAAAAAGAGGGGGAACAAATTGCAGCAGCTACTTCACATAAGTAGCAACTGTGGTGCTGCACTACGAATTGGCCGCCCTCCTACACCAAATTCAGGCACAATTCACACTGCATTTGCAATTGCATACTACAAAAACAGAAACCGGGACTGGCGGAGAGCGCGCTCAAACCCTGCTGTTCAGGGCAGCCTATACCCGGCAGGAAGCGGCACTCCAGCGGTGCTGCGGGGGTGAACGTTATCGCTCCAAATTCCCCCACCTTGTTACTCGCGCCACTTATATAAATGAAAAAACGGCAACTTCCACCGTGCGCTAACCTCTTAGTAAGCTTCGCGGCAATCTGCCTCCCTCCCGCAGCACGCCAGATTCCCCACAGTACCTCAGGCGCGTGCGAGCGCCTAACCCAACTGTTTGCCGCACCGCTCCCCGACCAAGGGACGATGGAAAACACGCCGGCTCCCGCTCTCGGCGCACTGTTCAGCTGGCATGCTTCCTCCGCTCTCGGTCCTGTTTAATAACGCACCGCACGACGGAATCTGCAGGGGGAATACAAAAAAGAAAGAAGCCGGCCACCGTCCTCTGAGTCTTCTTCCGGACCTCCTAAAGTGAAGCATCGGGTCTCCGCATCCCGTCACGACCTGTACAAAGAAAGCAAGCAAGAAAAAGATCACAGCCTCCTAGAAGGCTGGGTAGAGCAGGCCTGGGAGCGCAGGAACAAGAGAACGCCTCCTGCTCTCCCCGGCTTTTTAAACCTCAAATTGGCCAGGCCGGTTCTAACGGGCCTGACCCCTGCTCCCCCTTGACCCGGAAGAGATCCAACCACTTCCGGGTCACTTGAGAGTCCCTTGGGCCAATCGATGATGAGGCGCGCCCACCGCTTCATGATGACGCGGCGGGGCTCGCCCCATCATGGATAGCAGGCGAGGGGGGGGGTGCCCTGCCATGCCCGCGGAGGGGCCGATGACTGCCCCGCCTTTCTCTTCTCATGCCAGGTTGAACTGCTGGGTTTAACTTGGGGATTCATTGTTTAAAAATCATTCTGGCAGACCCTATATTGGCACCTTAGGCTATGAGATATACATCAGTTGTAATTGGGGACTAATCGTTTAAACACAGACCGAATCCTTTTAGACTTTCCTATTGAACGGTTAAGGGCTTTTCCGTTCACTCTTACGCACCATACCCTCACTTATCCATTTAGACACTCCCAACGTACACACTAGGTAGAGCGCCTTGCTTATCTGACATTCCCAAAAAAAACCGGTAGCTGTATTAATCGTTTAAACACTGTCACAATTTTGGTGATCGATACTGCACAAGTACTACCCAACAAAGCTTAAGACGTGAGGGGTGAGCACGGTTTTTAATGGTTTTTGCTTTTTATAATAGATTATGCTTTAAGGTCCATTGGCTTTTACAGGTTTCCCTCCGGCCCGGATTGTCACTTGTATAAGTGGGGTTCCATGGGTAGAATTTTCCCTCAAAAGTGGAAATATGGAGAGCCAAGGACATACTTGATTGCCGGAATAGGGGCAAGTAGCTTGCTGTATCTTTGGACACAGTTATTGTTTACAAAATAGGCGAGGCCCCTTTGAATTGTCCTTTTATGCTACAGGTGTGCAATTTGCTATGAGTAATTATGCAATAAAAAAAATATTCATTCCTCCTTTAGTGGCTGCATCTCTAGACTTTGTGTATTGTAGCAAGTGGGAGACTGCTCGCTTCTGGTTTGAAGGCTGCGATGTTTCTATCGTTTTAGTGAGCAAACAGCTCTCTGCTTAGCCTCCCCCCCACCCATTTTTTTATTATTCTGTATTACTTCATTACTAGCTGTTGCTATGGGCATCCAGTTACAGTACTATGTATGGACTGTGCTTTTATTATTGTTTCTGCGCGGATATGTGATACTACCGCTTTTTATATTTTAATGGGGTTGTGACTATTGCAGCATACTTTTATAACCAAGGTAACCATTCTACATATAGTTTAGTGCCGATTGTTAAGAGACGGTATCTAGGTAGACTTTCAAGAACGTGCCCCCGCGTGGAGGGACCCGTGTTAGGAGCTGTTCCGAGAGGTCACGTCATGTGGAGAACGTCATCCCGATAGGTCTGATGCCGCATTTCTGCCTCGCTCCTGGTGGTGCTGAGCTCATCGTTTTTACACAAGGCCCGCGAGTGTTTCTCGAAATGAATTGCAAGTCCGTGCCATTCATTGAAAGTCGCACTTTTCTTTGAGAAGAAATGAAAGAGAATGTCTGTCATCGTGATGTGTAACGCTGCTGTACTTTCTATGGTCTTCCGTGTTAGGAAAGCTGTTTAAATTAACGTGATCCATCATTTTAACACGCACCCTTTTCTTGTTTTAGTGGTGGAAGATGACGAAGATGATTTTCTTACGCCTCACCCAGATGGGGATTTTTTACACAACACTAATGGCAGTAAAGACAAATGTAAGTATTTGCTCTTTTCCATTTATGTTTAATAATTGTATGTTCTCTGTGTAGATATGCAATTTAACTACAGCGGTGTGCTGCGCTAGTGCACAATTATAGGGAGTTTAGTTTATCGGATGCTATTTTTCTTTTCTTTTTGGGTTTGACATCACATTATTTTAACAGAAAATGCTTTCTACGACGTGACAAGCAGAAGGCTAGCGGTGAGTTGTTTCCAGTCAGATGTGTGTTAAATCACTCTGTTTGTACACTCTCCAGGAGTGTCGCCATCTGGGGCCGGTTACCAGTCTGCACTCAAAGGGTCAATCACTGCGATCATAGACATGTCTCCGGATGCAGACACCTCTCACAAGCCACCTGCTACTTTTACTGACCCAGAATTATGATGATTGTTAGATTCGTTACTTTACTGGTCAGTATTCTTTAGGGTTCCTTTACAATGCACATTTTCATTTCTAAAATCTGTCCCGTATAGTTGCCTAAAGATCCTAATTATGGCACCGAGTAAAGGTCTTTAACAAGGAATTGGAGGTGCTATAGAGTTTATTTTTTTTTAAATTGATTTCTTGATAATTATCTTTTTATTTTCAAATTTGGTATATTGATTTTTTTTTTATTTAAATGTCGTACATTCATACTTCACGCCTGAAATGGTTGTTATTGCAGTTGCACTTAGAAACAAACTGCTAATACATAATCTACCATTCTCCATGTTGCAGCTGTGAAGTACCATCGTGTTGTGCTGTCTAGGGGAGAGTTTGTCCAGGTTTATTCTGTATCCTGCATCCATTGTTATTTTGTTCACCTTATGCAAGTTCTGTTCGATCTTGGGTATTGCTATTAACCATTATGTGTAGTGTTTTGTTATGAGCCCCAATGTACCCCAATATAGGCCCAGGTAGTTGCACAACCTTTTACCTACATGTCTTACCTTGCTCTACATAACTGCTCTGCCGCTGACCTTTTACCCAGGTGCCGAATAAATGTCATGTGGTTTTCTTCCATAACTAGCCTCATTTATTATGCATGAGGATTCTTAGTATCACAGCAGGATTAACATCTTCTGCATAATAACTGTACAAAAGTCACCACTGTAGTCGTCCTTGGCCGATATGCCCACAGTACCATGACACATCTAGGTAGAACCCCTGAGGGTACCTCTCGAGTATATAAGTAGGTCATCTTCGCTGGGCAAACTATAGGAGAAACTTCCATGCTAACACGAGACACTAAAGTCCCTGCACGCAGACACTCTAGCATGCAGTGGTTTGACTTCCCTTGCTGGCTGTTCAACTCGAGAACAAGATGGAGTCCTTCGTTCTCCTCATCAGGTAATGGGCTTGGATCTTTCCTGTGGGGATTCTTGGCTACACACCTACATACATGCTAGGTACACTTGGGTACATCTATTTAGGGTTTGCATCGTAGGAGTACTTCTGATTACTGTTATGTATCTATATGCTGGCATATATTCACTGTTTTAGCACTATGGTAGAATTTTACCTTTTATTTTCTCTGTTGGTGCTTATAATCGCATATATCTGTTTCTGTCTAATGTTTGTTGCAGCACACATATTTTATACTAGAATGACGCTGGTTCAATAAATGCTTATTGAAAACGTCCCTCCAGTTTATTCTGTGTATCTCTCGGAGACAAAGTGTGCATGTGTGACTGAGCGTAAAGTACTGTACTGTTTCCATAATCCATGATGGGGGAAGGATTGTCATGTTGGATAGTTGCCAGAAACTATTTGCACCTTGGTAAGGTTGTGTGCCGTATAGTGGTACTATGAAGTAGCTCGTCTACAGACTAACCTATTTGGGGGTGTCTGGAATCAGTCTGAACACCAATCCTTCAGTTTCAGTTGTCTAAACGAACAGATCATATATAGATTTGCAGGAACTACACAACAGTTTAGTATGTGTCTTAGGAAAGAGGAGGACTGGGGCCAGGTTTCAGTCTCCCATGTAGGGAAGATATTGAGAATAATGTTCTTGTATTGCGTGAAATTTCAGGATTCACAACCTAGTCAGGCTGCTGTGGACTAAGGAGGTCGGTCATCATTTTTCTGACGTAGTTCAGAAGCATTTCAGCCCCGATGGTTAAACACATGCAACCTGTGCAAAAACGGCCTTGTTCTCTGCTTCTGCCCACTTTTAGTTCCCTCTGCCACATCTTCAGTTGTAGCTTCTTCACTGATTTCCATGATTTGTCGCTTGGCAAGCAGTAGCTCTACATCCATGAATATTCTCCAGGTTTGTTTTGGACGATCTTTTGTTTAAAGCCAGCATGTAGACTTCCAATTATACCCGTGAGTAATGAGGTAAAGTCTGTAGCTCTTTCCCAGTATTCTTCCTACGTTGGCCAATCCAAAATCATGTGTTTGAGGCCCACATCACTAGCTTCATACCTTGGGTAAGTGTCTGCTGAAGTCTCATTTATCTTTTGTAGGCGTGTGGTGCTAGATAAGCTCTGTGCAATACATTAAATAGAATTTATTTAGATCTTGTGTTTCTTGCACTTTTGCTGGGAACATTATGATAGTGGCTCATTGACCATGTCAGCAGTCTTTCTAGGTCCACTTTCACCTTTCTCTGTGTTGTGAGGTCCAATGCAGTTTAGTTACTGCTTTCAGTGTGCTTCCATCTGCTAAAAGCAGGTTATGTTGTGTGGGTCATGGGTCTGTTGTGTCATTGCACCATCGCTCAGAAATTGACTAACTGGTAGTGTGCTGTCTTGTCTTGTATCATTAAATGTTAGCCATTTGCTCTCAGCACACAGATCACCCATCTTGAGTATATTATCCCTCTTCCGGTATTTGCAATTGTCTCTTATGGAACTTGGGGTGCAATGAGTATGCGTCTGCAGTTTTTGTGCTGGTGAAACATTGCTTCCAACATTGCTTGGCTGTGTCCAGTAGCTTTGAGTGAATTTCTGTCTTGTTTTATAGATCGTTACACAAGGGTGAGGAAGGTAGAGGGTAAATGGCTAGGTCCGCCCTCCTTAGTTATACATACAAAGAAAACCCGAGGTCACAGGTTTTGAGACCCTGTCAAAGGGAGCGGCTCCTAATCAGTGTGATCAGGAAAAACCTTAAAGAAAGAAAAATGTATTTCTTGAGTCCCCTCACTCACCAGGGTTTCCCCACGGTGACATGCTTCATCATTGGGGCCATCCCAGTTCTCTACGAACTGGGGCGTGCTGCGACTTGCGGAAATACGTAGGAGCACTTTTAGTGGAAGACTGTGTGGTGCAAAGTGTGGTGGAGTGGGTGAAAGTGATTTAAAAATACCTTGATGCGGTCCGGCGGGGAGAGGATTAGGTGCCCAGCACGGCGTCCCTGAGATAGAAATTTTTCATAGGGAGACACCACCCCACCTCCCCCCCTACCCACCCTCCGAGTCCATGAAGCGCAAACTCGCTAAAAACAAAATATACTACGTGACCTAGGGATCGTATGTATAAATTATGCATGCTTTATTAGTAGCAGCGTTTCCTCAAAATTCTTCCCTATTTAGGTTTATTAGGAGTGGCATACACAGGGCTGGTCCCTGTGTGGTCCTGATGAAGAGCTAGGGGTTGGCTCAAAACATGTTGATCATACACTGAGCTCCTACGCATTACAGTTAGGTTTCCCAGTTTAACACCCACTTTTTAGATTAACCTTCCTAGGAGCGATAATAAAGTATTTAAGCCCACTAGCAAGGTATTTTTAAATCCCTTTCACCCACTCCACCCACTGCACCACACATAGCCTTCCACTAAAAGTGCTCCTACGTACTTCCGCAAGTCGCTGCACGCCCCAGTTCGTAGAGAACTGGAATGGCCCCAATGATGAAGCATGTCACCGTGGGGAAACCCTGGTAAGTGAGGGGACTCAAGAAGGAAATTTTTCTTTCTTTAAGGTTTTACCTGATCACACTGATTAGGAGCCACTCCCTTTGACTAGGTCTCAAAACCCATGACCTCGGGTTTTCCTTGTATTGTTTTATAGATGTACTGGTCTGGCCGCAAAATGGAGAGGGTTGTTGACATATCTGGGTTCTTCTGCACTTGGGTTACTAAACAAGCCCAGTAGTTGGGCCGATGGATAATAATTCTTACTGTCTGGGTGGGAGTGAGTGGCCCACTCCCTTCAAGGTTGGTAGCTGAATTTTTCATAGTGCTACCCCTTTTCTACTATTGCGGTCATCTGGTCATGCAGTAGTGTTGGTATGGATTCTCTGATGACTGCAAGAATTTTGTTAGGTTTCCCTCTAAGATCTTTGCATTACTGTGGTATAACTGAACTCCCAGGTACAAGAATAAGTGCAGTTTCAGAGGCAACTCAGGGAGGTTTAGAACCACCCATTGGATTTGTGATCAAAGTGGAAATGGGAATGTTTTTTCTCTGTTCACCTTATTGTGAGTACAGCATTGTTATTCATGTTTTTGTGCTATTATTTTGCTGCCAAAGCCCACCATGTCTACAGCTACAAATAGATATTCCTAGTCAATAGTTTATTAATCTTCTTCTATGTCTGTGGCTAGCACCACCTTAAACAGGGGTTATCTTGGACATGGTATAAACGTTGATTGTTGGGTGATGTCCTGTATTTCGGTACAGCATGGCTATCCTTGTTGGTAACACTTTGACAAATTGTTTACGTTCTGATAGAGGGTTCTAGCTGCAGATTCCTCACGTTTTGAATATATCCCATGCTTCAGACTGGATCTGAAAAATGTCAGCAGTACCACTGCATGCTGGTAAGTGGCACCATACGGCTCTACAGTGATGCGGTTCCGCTCTGAAAACAATGTGTGGGGCCTATATAGGCACCACTCCCGCATGCTGACGTCTTTTTTCCTTTCTTTCCTCGCTACCGGACGTTTATCCGGAGCTACCTTTCGTCTCTGACACCCCTTTACCTCACAAATTTTACAGGTTTTAAACCCTGTAATGGCTGTTGAAACCAAATGTCTGTCACAAATCCTCATTAGGTTTGTCTTTGGTGCTGGGGTAGAGTCAGGACTTCAAGCCCTGTAGTGACTGTGAAATATTAAGCCCTGTAGTGACTATGAAATATTGATCCAGAAGGCCAAAAGGGACCGCTAGGCAAAACTCCTTGTTGCAACTAGTCCATGTCAGTCTGTCCCAGTCTAGGAGTCGCAGGAGCCAAGGCCAATAAGCACTGTACTCCAAATCTTTAGGTAAGTTGAAGAAAAAAACCTAAGAAATCTAAGTGGAACTCTGCCCTTTCCTGCCACTCACACTCCTGAGAAGGCACGAATATCTATATAACAAAACAGTAGGAATAGGGTCTAAGGGGAAACCATATTTATAGACCCACCAGACAGTCTACACCCCCAAATACCATGTAGAGACAAACAACCGTCAGCAAACAATCAGCGGTCTGTGGAGTAAGAGGACTATGTGTCTGAAATATCAGAAATGTGTCACTGTGTACAGGAAATTAATCCCATCAGCCCACCCAAATGGCGGAACATCATCATCTGGGATTTCTGTGGAAACTCATATGGATAGGGAGATACACTTAATGAAATAGTGTGTAAACCTCCACTTCTCCGAGACCACCAGCGATGGATCCAACCATAGAATGACAGGGAGGGAAGAAATGGTGTGGGATATTGAATTGCAGTGAAGAAAAATGTGTAAACAAAAGTGTATAAATTTAAAATTGGCTACCGTGACAGCAAAAAACAACTTTAATGGGAAGCAATCAAGGTGTCAATATTAAAACGAAGTGTATGACAGTTTGACAAAATAACTGTCAGCAATAGATGATAAAGTGGTCAACATGTTTCTGCCATTTGGTAGGGAAATTCCCTTCTGGCTTTCATCAGGACCTAATAATACACTACTGCAAAAATAAAAATAGTGCAAAGAAATAGAAGTATTTACACCAAAATGATACCGGGTATTACGTGGAGCGTGGAAGGTCTCCTACGTCTCTTTTTCCGGTTTCTATTGGATTCTTTGCCAATTATCCTTGGGAGTAAGCCCCACCTCTCCTGGCCACTGCTCAGGAAATGGAGGCCCCGCTCTCTCCGTCGGTACCTCTGGCCTCGTCCTAAGCCAAGGGGGCTTAGGACGAGGCCAGAGGTACCGACGGAGACGTAGGAGACCTTCCACGCTCCACGTAATACCCGGTATCATTTTGGTGTAAATACTTCTATTTCTTTGCACTATTTTTATTTTTGCAGTAGTGTATTATTAGGTCCTGATGAAAGCCAGAAGGGAATTTCCCTACCAAATGGCAGAAACATGTTGACCACTTTATCATCTATTTCTGACAGTTATTTTGTCAAACTGTCATACACATCTCGCGGCTGGATTTCAGTAACGCGTTGTTCCTGGGTGCTCCAGAATCCACCCTGAACAAACTGCAGCAAGTGCAGAACGCGGCCGCCAGGCTCCTGACGGGCCTTCCTAGGCATCAGTCCGCTCGCCCTGCGCTGAAGGCACTGCACTGGCTCCCTGTCAGGGAAAGGGTGAAATTTAAGTCACTCTGCATCGCCCACAAAATTCTGCATGGGGCAGGCCCACCTATCCTGGGAGATATGGTTCAGCCTTATAAGGCCTCCCGCTCGCTCCGTTCCGATCATCTACATTTGTTGCAGGTTCGGAGGGTGAGGAAGGCAAGAACCGGTGGCAGAAGGTTCTCTATAAATGTAGCCACCTTGTGGAATTCCCTCCCTTTGCACCTGCGAGCGGAAGCGAGTCTTCTACGGTTCCGTAAACTTTTAAAAACGTTTTTATTCTCTGTCTAGTACCTGCCCTTCTGTGGTAACGTATCTGTCTGGTTGAGCGCGGGGATGCCCAAGGGTAACCAGGCGCTATACAAAATTCATTAATAATAATAACTTCGTTTTAATATTGACACCTTGATTGCTTCCCATTAAAGTTGTTTTTTGCTGTCACGGTAGCCAATTTTAAATTTATACACTTTTGTTTACACATTTTTCTTCACTGCAATTCAATATCCCACACCATTTCTTCCCTCCCTGTCATTCTATGGTTGGATCCATCGCTGGTGGTCTCGGAGAAGTGGAGGTTTACACACTATTTCATTAAGTGTATCTCCCTATCCATATGAGTTTCCACAGAAATCCCAGATGATGATGTTCCGCCATTTGGGTGGGCTGATGGGATTCATTTCCTGTACACAGTGACACATTTCTGATATTTCAGACACATAGTCCCCTTACTCCACAGACCGCTGACAGTCAGGTTGTTTGTCTCTCAAGGCACGAATATCGCCATATCCCTCCTTCTTGCTTCCATAGTCTGTTGAAGTCAGAGCTCATCTGGCAACTTATCCTGGCACAACCAGAGATTTCTGTGGCTGTGTGACATCAAGGAAGATCGAAGAGTTTTGCAAGGCCATGTGCCAATTCCCTCTGGCACACCTACCAGCCCCAAGGAGCCAAGATGCCCTCCATCCCGAATACCGCCAGTGGGTTCGCCTTAGGCGCTAGTTGGATCTTCCAAACCCATCACAGACCTTTCCGGGCTCCCGCATTAACTCTGCCTCCAGCTCTACGATTTGGGCAATATTCAGTAGGTGAGGAATCTGTTAGATAGTGTCTACCAGAAAGAGCTTTACCAAAGTAAGACACTATCTCCCACATCCACTTCTTTGGAATCCGATTCAGTTGTACCAGGTTCGCTGTCTTTTGTGGATGTCTGTAAATTCTCACATAATAGCATTCACCTTTGTGGCAGCCTTTGCACCCTTGCCACTGCAATTTGGATAGACTTTGGTCTGGGGATGTTTTTTCGTTTTAGCCTGTTCCGGCTTGAACGTTTGGGGTGGGGACTTCCACATGCTTGCCATCGTCCATTGCCCATTTGATAAATCCATTCCCATGTTCTACTGGGCTCTATGAAGAAATGTGATTTGCCCTCCATTCTTTATCTTCCAGTTGTCTAAAATTGCAGTATGTACTTAATCCCTGGGTATCTGAGTTTTCGCTTTGCTTTGAGCATAGCAAGCCACTTTTTTATTATCCTTTATTACTGGCCCTTTTCTGGCTTCTTAGAGTGGCAAGTCATTGTCTCTATAATTTTGGAGCCTCACTCCTACTAGTCAGGGCTGCGAGCCTTGCACCAGTCAGTTGAACGTCATTCTATATGCCCTTTCAATAATGGAATGTTAGGAAAGTCTTTACTGGGCCACATTATCAACTAGCCAGATTTCCAGTAAGAACAACATTTTAATGCCTTTGGTTGTTTTGGGCATAGCTACAATCCTTTGTTATTGAGCCTGGATTGTCCTTCTGCATTATTTACTCTATATTTAAGGAATCAAACTAATTCTTGTAGGTCTGTTGCCTGCTTCTGTGTTTATTGGACTGCAGAATGTAGTTATAACAATTAATTCTCAGTGTTTGTAACTCCAACCCATTATTTGTTAGTCTGGCCCTCAACAAGTTAAGGAAACCACTGCATATGTTTTCTTTTCCAATACATTTCTGAAATCTCTTATGCCGGAGAGTAGATTTCTAGTTTATTGATGGTGCAAGCATCTGATACCTTTTGAGAGGAGGGAAAGTAGTCATTTTCAGATACATCGCTGCCTGTGTTAGTCGTTTTGGACCGCGGTCACAGCCGACCTGAGTGATTGCTGGGGTGAGAGATCATCTGACACTCCTTGTGTCCCCTGCATACGGAGTCTTTCAGGTTTGTGCCAGAGCAAAGGGTTTTGCTACCATGCAGATGTTTCCATTCCAGCACTAAAATAGCCATTACAATCATTCCCTGCTGCTATGTGCCTCCGGTGTCAGATTAACGTTTTTTCAACCCTCAAGTGTTTCAGTATCAACAGGGGTTTGTAGAACAACACCCCTGTTACTACAAGTATTTGTTCTCCACATTCCATACTCTCTTTTGCCGAAGGAGGAAGTCATTCTTTGTGGCACATTTGGATGTTTCCCATAGGGGACTATTCGTAGCCAGAAGCCTAATTTTGCACCGGGGGAATAATTGCAACAATGATCCTATGTCCGCTTCCCACAGCAGATCTTCAACCTCAGCTCAGACTCGGCTGCAGGTAGATCCTTGCTCCCCACCACTTTTGAAGCTCCTCCGCTTCTAAGCTCTTCAACAACCCTCTGGTTTGCTGCCTAGCAGGTCTTACTTCTGTGTGCATCTACTTTTTTTTTGTAGACCAGTGTCAGCGTTTCTCCATGCAGACGCAGGCATCAGCCTGGCTCTGACCTCCCCTTTCAACACCCTGGTCTTTTTCGCTCCTGCACTGCCTTTGTTTTTCTACTCCACAGCCTCCTTTGTCCCCACAACACTTTCTCGCTGATGCACTCCATCACCCACTGCCTTCATCAAGTGTCTTGCAGGGCACTGTAATCCACTGCAGAGCCTTGCTGGTTCAGTCGCTTACCATGCCTCAGCTGTGCAGCCTTTTTGGCTATGGGCTTGCCTTACAGCACCATACTATACACTCCCTGCAACATATAGTGCTTTTTCAGTTACTGTTTTTACAAATGTCCCCTTTCCGGTCTGAAGAGCCTCATTCAGAGTCCTGGGTCTCCTAATAGGCAAGGATTGTGTAGGCTACTTATATTGGGACTGTTTGAGAGCTCACACAAGCATACCGACCTCCATAGATCATGCTCCACTAAATTGGAATCACAGACAATACTCAGATGGTTGGCATCCTTTCTCACAGGACGCACCCAGCGAGTCCACCTTCCTCCCTTCACCTCTCAACCCAAGCACATCATCTACGGCATTCCTCAAGGCTCATCCCTCAGTCCAACCGTCTTACACATCTACTTGACCCCACTCACAGACATCATCAGATCACATATCAACATCATCTCCTAGTCTGATACACATCTCGTCCTCTCGCTCTCAACGGACCCCACCTCAGCGAAGACTTACTTCCACACCTGTATGAAGAATGTCACAGCATGGATGAAAGAACACTCCCTGCAGCTCAACATGGACAAAATGGAAAGTCTGATCTTTGGCAGACACACCGCCCTTTGGAACGACTCTTGATGGCCGGCAGTTCTCGGACCAACCCCCACACCGAAAGATTACGCCCACAACCTCTGCATCATCCTAGACAGCAAACTCTTCATGAAAGGTAGGTCAAAACAGCCTGCCTTCACATAATCCGCATGCTAAGTATGGTTTTCAGGTGGCTCCCCATCAGCACCAGAAAAGCTGTGACACAGGCCCTCATAACCAGCCAACTAGAATATGGCAACGCACTCTATGCGGACACCACCACTGAACTCCTGCAGAGACATAAGAAAATCCAGTACGCAGCAGCCAGACTGACCCTTAACCTGCCCAAGAGGATACACATCACCAAGCAACTGATTGACCTCCACTGGCTCCAAAAGAGATGCCATTTCAAGCTTCTGACCCATTTCTACAAAGCCCTTAATGACACAGAACCAGCCTACATGAACCACTGCCTGAACTTTCACCGACAAACCAGGAATCTCTGCTCCGCACACCTCACCCTTGCTTAGACATCATGTATCCGACGCACCCGACGATGCTCCTTTTCCCACCTCTCCGCCAAAGTCTGGAATGCCCTCCCCCTTCACCTCTGCACTCTCACTGACCCACTTCAGGAAGAGACTCGACCTAGCTCTTCGACTGATATCTGCAGCACAGCGCCTTGATACCGTCTGGGGTGATTAGCTGCGCTATACAAGTACGACTTGATTGATTGATAAGCAATCTGCCATTCCCCACATCCCAACTTTCACCCCACCCCCACTTTGTTAAACAATAAAGTAGTGTATTTTAAGTGAAACATTATTTCAGTAAATCGCATTTAGTACAATAAAAGTTTCAATCACATCGGTTATTCCTGGTAGACCATGTAAACGATTTACTATGTAATCTCATATAATGATGTCCTGTTATCAGCCTTTATTCTCAACATCAGCAGTGATACTTAATCCACCATTAATTCCAGAGATCAGCAGCTGCACTTAAGTTCACTACACAAGCCCATTTGGATAATTCAGTTATCCTTATTTCTACTCCTAAAATCCAAACTAGCAGGACATTTGTTAATTTGTCTGTAGGTATCAGGTTCTGTAGGCTGACGTTTGCATTGCTCTGACACCTTTTGGCCCAAAAAATTCACAGGAGCCTTCAGTTGGACTTTTACCAGCAGGTCCACCTTCGATGTTGTCTGCGTCACTCAAACGCACTTCCAATTCCATACTGAATTTGGTGCAGACTTTTGCTTCAGTGCCAACCACTGCTCCCGTTCCCTTTGCCTTGCCGCTGGTGTTAATGCCAGAGGAGTATTTGGCGCCGACTGTGCTTTCTGATGGCGAGCAGAAACTCTGCTGAGGTTTCTACTAACTACCACGGAGCCCAGCTGGACAACCCTTCTGATTTGGATGCCTTCCCCTTACCATGTGGTGGGGCTCAGATTTCACACAATCTTTTCATCACTGACTTGGATAGGGACAATTTTGATGAAGGGGATGGTGTTGCCCCCCTATTTGATGAGGTAACTGGCATGAGAAATAACAGAATGCCTGTGACCTGGATACCTCTCCTGATACTTGCTCTGTTTCTCCTTCTGGCCCTGCCACCTAGGAAGGCGCGTCCTTTGCTGTCGTAATGCAGATGTCGGCAGAAGTACTAGACCTACATATTCTGACCATGGAGGTGAAAATTTGTTCTGACAGAGGTCCTCCGCCTGGGGAAACATCCTAAACAACAAATTCTATATCACGACTTACCTGAACAACGAAGTCAGAACAACGAGGAATTCCGAACAACGAAGTCCTTAACCACGACTATTCATTTCAACAAATTCCTGAACCACGACTTGGACTGAAAACTGAAAACAACATCGGTGATCGATACTGTGTCCTGAAATCTTGGGAAGTTGAAAAATCGCCTGCCTGGCACTTGTCCAGTTGCCACATGTTAAAATATGATATTCATTTAATTAATGGCCGGGGTAATTTGGCATTCATGGGGTTTGTTTTATTCTATGTGCTACTGTTAAGAAATGTCTTGTTTCGCTCCTAGTATGAGGTTTATTAATTTGGGGAACTTGCGTAGCAACGGACTGAAAACAACAACGTGGATCGACTTTTGGTTTTAGAAGCACAGAATAGGTCAACAGCTAATATAGGCATCCACGTAATTTTAATTGGATTTAAGTAAGATATTTTGTTTTTTCCAGTTTGCGCACATGAATTCAAATGTAAATTAGAATGTATTAACTAAACCAATAGATGTAAGGTCAGCAGAATAATGCGTAATCGCAAATTCACACCAGACAAATATTAGTCTTTAGTAAGCTGCATTACAGATAAATCTAATTAATGAGCTTTTAGGGAAACACTGTATTCACTTCGATTTGAGAACATATCCTCTACTTAATTTAGGCTGTGTACTAGATTCAAAAATCTAATTTGCCTTTTCTCTTGTTGCCCTCCCCAGTCCCTCGCGCGCTGTCGCCTGCCCCAGTCCCTCCCACGCTGCCACCTGCCTCCTCTCTTGTCCACGCTGTCGCCTGCTGCCTATATACTTTCATTTGACGTGCAAAACCTCTTTTCATCACTGCATCTTTGTCCCTTACTACATTTGCCGTCCCCACGACATGCTCGCCAGAAATATTGCTTTCTGGGAGTTGAAGTCTCATTTGTGCCACCATGGTGTAATCAACATGTGACTTGGGGGCGGGATCATACTCACCTTCCAATGAGGGTGATATTGGACACTTCAAAGGTGCAGGCGGGGTGATCACGTGACAGTAACAGCAACTGAAGAAGGCTATTTGCCGAAATGCATATTGCAACGCTGTCCATCATTAAACGGCTCCTGCTTACTTCCCTCTGTGGCCTCTTCTCCTTTCCAACCTGTGAGGAGTCCGATTACTTATATATATATATATATATATATATATATATATATATATATATATATATATATATATACACAAAATTTAAAGTACACAAATGCAAAAAAATATCAGCACCAGTATTGGCTCATTATAGCACTCTGAATACTTTGAGCACTTTCTTCAACAAAATGTTCAATAAGTGCAGTACTTCCATTAGTAACAATATAGATTTATTTAAATAACCTCAAAACACAATAAGCATACTATAATTTACAAAAAAAATTAATGATTTGTAGTTTGTGCGGTTTGAAAACATTACTGCCTGGACAGCCAAGTCCGGAGAGACGGCTTCTTTGGCCGTTAAGTTCTCCAGGACTTTCTGATGTGAACTTAGTTTGCAGACCCACCTCTGGGTTTGATATTGCTGGGGTATCTATTCCAAGGTGAGGAATCCATAACTAATGGTCTCTGTTAAAACTGGGGGTCTCTATTTGGCTGAGGTAGGTTCATTAGTCCAAATAGGGACCCTTGCTTCTTGTCAGGGAAAGGAGTGACACCCTCTTAGATAACCCCTGTTCACCCTCCAGTAGCTTTGCATGAGCAACCAGGCTCATCTCCAGGGCAATGTGTAAAGTATTTGGAACCACACTCTCAGTAACACAGTGATAACACCACAAATGGACCTGTTCTTATGAAAATTGCGGTATCTTTATCAAAAGGAATATGACCAGTGGAGAAGTGTGGCTCAATGGTTAGAGCGGCAGACCCTGATGCAGAGGTCTGGCCCGGGACCAGGGTTCAATTCCTGCCTTGGCTGGTCTCGGCGGATCTTGGGCTCATAATTCCTCTGACCTGATTTTTCGCCTCGGTGCCTACTCTAAGCATGGGTCCCACGCTGCAACTCTGGGCAATAGCTTGCTTAGTCTCCACAACGGCCCCCTACAGCGCTAGGGATGCCTGGTTGCACCCTGGGGATGCCCAGGAGTGGACATTTCACGGAGAAAAACCAGGAAGGGTTCCCTAGCGGTATGAGTACAGCGCCAGGACACTGGATCAGTGCGCTTTACAAGTACGGCTACATTTACATTTACATTAAACCTAACTATAGAAATCCAACATATTCATATTCGTAATATTTCACTTTTCCGGTTATTAGGCCAGCAATCCCTTATAGGTTTTTGCGGTATTAATGAGCAGTGCACGATGATCTAATGCAGTCCTAATGCAATGCTATGCAGTTCATAATGCAGTAATAAGACAGTCCTTAATGCACATACTAATGCAGTTCGTACCGCAGAAATAATGCATTTCGTAATGCAAGAATACAGCAATTTGTAATGCAAGAATAATGCAACTCGTAATGCAAGAATCAGGCAGTACGTAATGCAAGAATAATGCAACTCGTAATGCAAGAATAATGCGACTCGTAATGCAAGAATCAGGCTGTTCGTAATGCAAGGAATAAAGCTGTACGTAATCTGCGAAGTCAACTCTGTCCCAACTAGGCCCCAACAACCGAGATAACGGTCATAAGCTTAAAGGGGTGGTCCCAGTACTGCCGGGCAGGTATGGGCCGCGCGGGGACTGAGAGAGCTCGGAGCACTCTGTACTCCTTCTGCACGTGTCCCCAGGCCACACACGCTTGTGGCTCCCAACCTGAGTCCAAGCCTTACCGTGGGGGGGGGGGGCGCTTTCTCTCTTTCTTTCTCTCTCTCTCCATCTCCCTCTCCCTCTCTCCCTCTCCCTCTCCCTCTCTCCCTCTCCCTCTCCCTCTCTCCCTCTCCCTCTCTCTTCCCCTCTCTCTTCCCCTCTCGCTCTCTTCCCCTCTCGCTCTCTTCCCCTCTCGCTCTCTTCCCCTCTCGCTCTCTTCCCCTCTCGCTCTCTTCCCCTCTCGCTCTCTTCCCCTCTCGCTCTCTTCCCCTCTCGCTCTCTTCCCCTCTCGCTCTCTTCCCCTCTCGCTCTCTTCCCCTCTCGCTCTCTTCCCCTCTCGCTCTCTTCCCCTCTCGCTCTCTCCCTCTCCCTCTCCCCCTCCCCCTCCCCCTCTCCCCCTCCCCCTCTCCCCCTCCCCCCTCGCTCTCTTCCCCTCTCCCTCTCCCTCTCCCTCTCCCTCTCTTCCCCTCTCGCTCTCTTCCCCTCTCGCTCTCTTCCCCTCGCGCTCTCTTCCCCTCTCGCTCTCTTCCCCTCTCGCTCTCTTCCCCTCTCGCTCTCTTCCCCTCTCGCTCTCTTCCCCTCTCGCTCTCTTCCCCTCTCGCTCTCTTCCCCTCTCGCTCTCTTCCCCTCTCGCTCTCTCTCTCTTCCCCTCTCGCTCTCTCTCTTCCCCTCTCGCTCTCTCTCTCTTCCCCTCTCGCTCTCTCTCTCTTCCCCTCTCGCTCTCTCTCTCTTCCCCTCTCGCTCTCTCTCTCTTCCCCTCTCGCTCTCTTCCCCTCTCCACTCGTCGGACGTCCTGCCTGGTGGCCTGATGACGTGGCAGCTCCGTTGTTAGGCGGCGCTGTGGCCTGATTGGTTATGGCGCTGCCTTCTCCTACGTTGACTATCTTGGGCAGATTCCTCTTGGTGAACAACAATCACAATCCCTTTCACCTTGCAGCTCTCTTAGCTTCACGAAATCCTTTAGCACGCTGCGGCTCGGGACGTCGGCGGTGATCCTCACTCACAGCTACGTTGACTGCTCGGACCACAAACAGAAATGCAGCAGCGTGGACGATGTTTCACGCTGCGGGGGCAATGCGATCACGGGGCACCTCGTAAACAGTACCACGGACCACACAGCAGTCTTCAGAAATCCTGTAGCACGTCGCTGTTCTTCTTTGGCAGAGGTTCCTCTTCATCACGAAGTAGGTTAAATCCTCTTTCAGTCTGAGTTCAGGGGTTTCGGCTCTCACATTTATACCCCTAGATGCCTTTGAAGTCTGTTTTCAGGGGGCTCTGAGCCCAGTCCAAACCAGACCTGGGTGTCTTCCTGCCAGTGCACACCCTCTTCCTTTGATAGTGAGGGCCCCAGACGTTCAGCAGGAGGTGGAGCCATCCTTATGTGGCAGCCACACAGCCCTCTTCACATCCAGGTTGGCTCCACCCCCCCCCCCCCCCCCCCATCAAATGCAGGACAGCCTGTTGCTGTCTCAACTACCCCTCTCTGAGGTCAGGACACTCCGCTGACCCTGTCGCATCCACACCCAAATGGTCAATACACAAACAGGCAGAGGCACACAGGATGGTGTAAAACAAGGAACCAGTCACTTCTAAAAGTGTGGTTTCGAAGCACACAATTCAAAAAACCATCTTCACAAAAAGATGTTATTAAATTGAGTTCAGGCACACTAAAGTCCATCTCTCCATCTTATGCCTATGGGAAGATATGCTGGAAACATGTGACACAGCAATCCTCATTCTGTCCTAAGGGCAAGATAGACTTGCAACAGTGAAAATGGAATTTGTTATTATTTCACTGTCAGGACATGGTACACACCTCAGTACATGTCCTACCTTTCACATACACTGCACCCTGCCCAGGGGGGGTACCTTGGGCCTACTATAGGGGTGTCTGATGTGCATAAAAAGGGAAGGTAAGGCCTGGCAAGTGGGTGCATTTGTCAAGACAACAAGGAAGTCAACAAACTGTGCGCAGGCACTGCAGTGGCATGCATGAGATCTTTTTATGGCTGCTTGTGTGGGTGGACCAATTAGTGCTGCAGGCCCACTAGTAGCATTTGCATTACCAGCCCTGGCACACATAGTGCACTTTATTAGGGACTTTTCTAGTAAGACAATTATACCAATTATGGACATCCAATTACCAAAACACTTTATACAGGGATCACTTGCACTTTGACACTGATCAGCAGTGGCAAAGTGCCAAAAGCATCTACGCCAGCAAAACAAAATCCATCACCGCATCAAAAATAGAGGTAGAGACAAAAACCTGACTTTTTGCCTCTACCTCTATTTTGCTTGGTGGTAGCCACTCCAAGAAATGCCAGGTCTAACAGTCTCTTTCAGATGAACAAGATACTCACCTTTGGTAACAATATATTTGTAAGAGACCTATATTAGTTATGGATTCCTCACCGCCCCACCCATCCTCCCCGTTCTGCGAACTGACTTCTAGGATAAGGGACTTCCTTTCGGGGCCCTAGTTTTGTACACCAATGGTCAGTGTCTTGCATGGCTCTGCGCTTCTGGCGTGGAATGTCGTGTAAAGAACTGACGTTAACACCGGGATCACAAAGCCAACGATAAACACGGAGTCGACCGACGCCACCTACGGACACGCACGGGTACTGCTGAAGAAAAATTCTCCGGATCCAGTCTGATGCCTGGGGATATTCTAAGGTAAGGGATCTATCACTAACTAATGTAACAGATATATTGTTACATAAGGAGTAACTTGTGCGTTCTTCTGGTAGATTGGAAAGTTTCCTCATTTTAAAGGCATAGTCTGTACATTTTTAAGCATTTGTTTAACTGTTGCCTTAGAGCACTATTATCTGATTTTGTAAAGATCACTATATTGCTTTCCAAACACATGTGCTGAAAGACTGGTTTGTTATACCTCATCCATGGCAATGTCTTCTGTTTTCTTTGGAACTAGTTATTACTTTGCAACAGATTACCTTTTTCTAGAGGTGCCGAAATATGTTTTTTTGAGTGAAGGTGCCGATACCAAAGTCTTGTTGCAAAAGTTCTGTGGATGTGAAAAACCTAACTGGTACTTAAAGGTAGTGATCCAATGAATGTTCGTAACTTGTCCCTCCCATAACGCAAACATATTCTCTTTTGGGTTGTTTGAACCCAGTTTGTTCCCATCAAACTTTCGAATTGAGAGTTTGTGGGCTCCATGTGTAGTTTGCCTGCCGATTGACTATTTGGAAATACTTAATCGTTTTCTTTGTAAAGCACACAAATGTTTTTATTTATACTGGTTAGAAGATCATTGACCTGTCGCTGCCTTTTGTCACACAACTGTAATAAAGGCAGTGTTACCACATGTTCTAGTGGAAAAACAGGAAAAATATATAAACCTTTTTGTTAAAATAGTTGTCAGCAGTTTGGCAAATGTTGTTGACTAATGTTGGTCAGTCTGTGAAAACACTGCTAATGCTGCTGGGAGAAATACAAGCAAGTGGCTTTTTATTACTCGTTGTTCATCTGAAATACAATGGTAGCTAATGGTGCTGCAGCGCACCTCCATCCCTCCTACTGCCAGTTCCACTGATTCTGTCAATAGTAAATACTAAAGTGTGTGTTTGTAGCATTCTTCATTAAGAAAAGTTTCTATACAGCAAGTGTTTCTGCTTACCTTTAAAAAAAGTTACTAAAGTTTGATTTGTCAACTTTTTGTGGAGTGGCCCACAAATGCTCTGAATATATTCCTGCCATCTAGTGTTGTGCTTGGTTGTTACAAGTTTTTTTTGATTGATAGTTTTTTCGAGCCATGTGACTCTTCCCTTATTTGGCAATGCAACGAGGAAGAAGAGGACAACGTGTAATACTAATGCACCCCTGCTCACCAAACCAGCACAGAGGTTATCAAGCTGGAAGAACCAGAAGAGGACTATGTTCTTTCCACCTTTTTATCCCACCACAGGACCTCAAACCAAAATGACAACAGCCTTGAGTATGGCTTAACCTCAACTGAGGAAGAGCACATCTCGGAGCCAGTATGAAAATCCATACATTTTAAGAACGCAACTACTAGTCCCCCTCCACACATTCCACATCCTCTCCTGATCTGCCTCCACTTACACCATCACCCCATCCACATTTTCCACAATACTCATCAGACCTATGTAGCTCCAGCTCATATACCTCACTAGAGGATTATGAGGTCCTGTTCTACCCTCATCTCACAGAGGACCTATTGAAGGAAGAATTATGATTTAGACCCTACAGGGGATCAAGACCCAGAACCTATCCCGCTTAGAATCTCTCACCAAGATTAAACTGTCCCGTACCATGGGGTCTGACAAAAAGCAGCGCCCTACCCCTTGGTAGACATGCATGCTACCCCTGAAAAAGATACATTCTTGGTAGAAACATATTCCAAGTTAGAATGTCTTGTACAGTTCTTACATGTGTTCAATAGGATGCATACACCTGCTACAAACACTTGTAAGGAGCCTGTCAGGACTGGGGTGGTTTCTAGTGGAGAAAAAGGTTAAACCTTCTCCCTCAGAGCCACATTCCTCCAGATTCCCTCTAGTAATACTCACCATTGTCAACTGACTTCTGAGCAAGTTACTGGCAAAGCCCTTGCCTGATATTCAATGGATAGGTGTTGCAGGCAGGCGTGTCACTGTGGGGGTGCCACCCACTGGTGCATTGCTTACAATATGATAGGGACAAATAGGAAGAAATGGAGGGTTTGTTACAACACCTACCAGAGCAATTTAGGGAAAAGGAGGAGAAAGTTATATCAGAGGGTGAGATGCTGCAGATACAGCATTTAGAGGATAAACACATCTATCTTACACCGTGATTCAAGTCTTTACATATCTGGCTTTAAGCCGGAGGTTTAACAACACCGAATTAATCTGCCCTTTGACAGCAAGCATCTCTTTAGCCCCAGTTCAATGAGATGCTAGAAATATGTTTTGGAAAAAAACCCACAGATGGCTAACGTGTAGAACCCCTGCAAACATTTACCATGGGCTCCTTTCATAGACAACAATATAGGGGGAAGCACAGATCACTTCTTGTGACCAGTCTCAGTCAAACCAATAACTGCAGCAGTCTTGCCACCAGCAATGATGAAGGGGTTTCACACAAGGATGATTTCTGCAAAATAACTCCCATCAAGGGCAGGGACCAGAGGTACTCCCATCAAGGGATCCTCCACCTCAAAGCTTGGGAAAAAATCAACTCAGACCAATAGGTTCTAGGCATCGCCCAACACAGGTATTGCATTAGATTGTTTTGAAAATGTACCTGCATTGTTAACATAAGATGGTAAAAACTTTAGGGTAATATAGTCCGATTACTATGGGGTTGTCAGTGGGAGATCTGAGAGGTCAGTATTTGTATAGTGTATCACACTCATACCACATTTGTTACACTTCATTATTAGCCAAGATGCCAAGTCTGGTATTTCCACCATAAAATAGTTTAGGTGCGATAGGCAAATGTTTAGGTATGTGAGACCGTCGTGGCCCTCCTCATTCTGTGTGAAGTTAGTTTGCCCATTTTCAGTCTTAGTCTAGATCTGCCCCATACAAAGGATTTTGAAAAATTGAGTGCCTCAGTGCAGTTTATTTTTAAGAATGTATTTATTTTTCAATTTCATAGTTGTTGAAATACATCCATCGTTTATATTGTAGTGTATATGAAGGAAGAACAAACTTTGTAGACATCCCTCCCTTCCCCATGCAGTTATCAGAGATGTTTTCCCATCCCCAAAGGCCCATAGTAATAGACTGGGTGTTCAGTACGGGTAGTATTGCAAACTCCTATATTCTTATTTCCTAATCCTCCCCAGATCTTGTTGTATCTCCCCTAGTCTGATCCGGAGCCTAAGCCTGCCCTCCCACAGCAGCCTTGAAATCTGCTATGGCTTCACTCCAGGTCGCCAGATCTTCTTTTGCATTTTCATCTACCCTACACCCACGCAACCTGACCTCATCTACTACCGCCTATTCTTTCACATCTCTACCCTTTCCTTGCTCATTGGGACCCACAGTGCCCATCCACGCTATAGCCGCTCGTCGTTTTGCCAACAATAGTGCCAGTTGCATGAGTCTCCATTGCATGACTCACTATTTTTTTCTGTTTTATTGTGGGCGGCCACCCTGGTGCGCACTTAAATTTTATGGCCACAACCATTTTATTGCCTGTGCCCTACCCATTAAAAGGTGTAATTGTTACCATTTCTCACAATCTAATTGTGTTGTTCAGTAATGGCATAATGTTATTGTCAGTTTTTCTCAGCAGGGGCCTAAAGGGAATAAGGCCCACATATCTGTCTTTTAGGCACCCATTTTATTGGAAAGTAGGCAATACTGGTACGAGTAGTGTTCTGAGGCTTTGGCATGGCTTCACATTTGTCCTATTTTATTTTGTACCAGTAGATTTTTGTAGGAGCAGTGCCAAAGCCCATAGGGATGTACACAGTCTTGACATTATCATTAGAATATTATCCAAGTACACAAGGGCCTTAAATTGATCTAATCTTGATGGGAGAGCCTTTATTATTTCTGTTTTCCAGAAAGCTGTTTGTTCTTCCGGAAGGAGGGACACCAGAGGGGTACAAAGGGCAGCCTCTTTTAATTTGCATAGGCTGTGGAATTGAAATCCATTTATGAAGAGCACGTACAACCAAGATCTGGCGCTTAAATAGAAATACAAACCATCCTGCAACAGCATTAAGACTCATTATGAAAACTAATTAACAAAACAGATTACTTTGTTAACAAGAACCCTTTGCAATTAATCTGGGCTGAGGGTGAATGATACATCAATTAGACCTTGAACATGTAGCCCTGTCTAAGCCTGAATCTATCTTGAGACAGAAGAGGTATTTCCATTCTGCCATGTTTAAAGCCTTTTCAGCATCACAGAAGAGGACAATCAGCTCATCTGGCTGCTACTTATTCCCACAAAATGAGTTCTACTGTTCTTGAATGGATTGTAGACTAACATCCAGTTTTAAATCCTACCTGCGAGCAGTGGATAGGAGTCTGTTCACCAAAATAATCGCCAACATTTTAACATCTACCTTTATAAGAGGTGTGCATCTAGGCCTGCTAAAGTCTAATGGATATTTATCCGCATTAAAGAAGAGTGTAATTATAGCCCTGTTGCAAACAGGACCTAGCATTTCAGTTTCACCTGCTTCTTGAAGGTGATGTGCAATTTAGGGAGCATTTTGGGACTTGTTTCTTTTGCAGAATTCCCTGGGTAATCTTTCCCCACCCTTGTATCTACAGGTAGGTAAGTGAGATTGCTTCCTCCACATAGTCTTGTATTGTTGGTATTGCACTTCTCTTTGTTTGAGCTGGCGGGCCAACATTCCTCCAGCCTTTTCTCCTAGCTCATAGTGTTGTCATTTTAATTTCACTTAAGATCTCTGCTGTAGTAGTTTATAATGTATTAGGTGTGTGCTTTTCCTCAGCTGATAGACTTCTAGCTGCAGATTCCTTACCTTTGAATTTCCCAAGCATCCAGCTGGAACTGAAAACGTTTTTGCTGAGCAATACCCCTTGTGCGTGCTGTCGGGTGGCTCCATTCGGCTCTGGGCGACTTCTTCGGCCACCCAGGCGCGAGGACATCCGTTGTTTTCTTTCTGCGCCAGTTACACTCCAATTGGGGAAGAGATACCCATCTGTCGCTTTTTGACAGTTTTTTTTCCCAACTTTCCGTTGAATTTGGAATTTGTTCCACCCTCATGTACAAGGATTTCTTCGAGGATGGCAGGGTTAGCCATGTAGGTCCTGTCACCTCATGGTGTCTGTTACCGACCCCCACCTTGTGTGCCTCCGAAGGCTTTGCGGGAGCGGGCTATGAAGCTCCTTGTGGGTCAGCAGTCGACACCGTCCAACGAGACTCCAGAGGTTCCAGTCAAAATCAAAGAAGAGGAGGTCGTGGCACCGCTCTCAAAGTCCTCTTCGTCCCACTCGAGGTCTTTGGTACACTCTGGGAAGAGGCACAAGAAGAAGTCCAAGTGGACTTTATCTTCACCTCGGGTTGTCGTCTGTCGATAAAAGAATTAAGGATTACAGACTCTCTAGGCACGGTTCTGCGGAGCCAGAGCCAGGGTCAACTTCGCGCCTCCCTCCCTTTCTGGGAGCTGGAGTGACCCCTGCTCAAATTAAAGATTTTTAAGAGGCTATGCGCCGCATATTTGTGTGGGTAGACCCTTCTGGTGAGCTCCTGGGCCCCGCAGAGTCGGAAGAGGCCCCCATCTGGTTCGATGCAGTCTGCTCCGGCCATGTCGCCGGTGGGCCTCAGGGATCTGATCCCCGATCCGGGTCAACGCAGGTCGTGTCATTGCGACCTACTCTGGCGTAGGACCCGAAGTCGAACCCATCCTTATCCCAGATGACACGGAGCCGGAACGACGTCGCTCAATGCCGATAATGGTGCAGATTGAACTCGGGGGTTGTATGTTGTCACCTGAATACTTTGAGGATGTTAGGCTTGGGAGAGGAATGGGAAGGGTCTATGGGCCCTTTGGAACACCAGGATGACTCCGCAGATCAGTTGGTCCACCTCCGAACCCCTTTTGCCCTTTAAGGAAGCATAAACGGGTGACCTTCTAGGCACATGGACCAAGCCTAGCACAGAGGGTCCTGTGAATAGTACAATTGCACGCGGCCATCGCCGCGCGACACAAAGTTCCTCAGCCAACATCCCACCCCTGAAAGTTTGGTGGTGCAGGCCTCTACTTCCCAGGGCACGTTCCCTTCCGCCCCTCCGGATAGGGAATCCAAGAGGCTGGATTTATTTGGTAAGATTTTTTCTTCCTCCAGCTTGGCATTGTGGTCGGGGAATACTGTTGTAGGCATTTGCTGGGGTGGTCTATAAACGTCCCGAAGTTACACCTGAATCCTTCTCAGATGCTCCCTTTCTTCAGAGCTGTTCTGGACACAATGCAGTTTCAGGCCTCTCCTCCCGAGCAGCGAGTCTAGGATATAGAGGTTATGATTAGGATGTTTCAACCTCTATTCTGGATTCCGCTGAGACTGACTCTGAGGCTGTTGGGCCTCATGGCCTCCTTCATTCTATTGGTAAAGCATGCCAGGTGCCGTATGCGGGCTCTGCAGTGGGACCTGAAGTTCCAGTGGGCACAGCATCGAGGAACTCACAGACATGGTCCAGATCTCAGAAGGAACTGCGAGAGAGTGGTGGTTAACGAACCAAGATTAGATCAATGGCAGGCCCCTCTCCCTTTCCCGAACAGAGCTCACAGTTGTGACAGATGTGTCACTTCTGGGATGGGGCGGCCATCTGGGAGAGGTGGAGATCAGCTGGTCTCCTGCTGAGTCTGGGCTCCACATAAATTTGTTGGAGCTTCGAATGATTCAATTGGCATTGAAAGCATTTCTTCCCTCAGTCAAGTGAAAGTTAGTGCAGGTGTTCAGCTAACACCACCACCATGTGGTACTGCTACCAGCAGTGCAGGGTGGGTTTGTATACCCTTTGTCGTGAGGCCCTGTGTCTTTGGACATTGCTGGAACAGCAGGGCATTACCCTAGTGGTGCTACACCTGGCAGGTTCTCTGACCACAAGGGCGGACAAACTCAGCCGTCGATGCCTAGCGGATCTCGAATGGCGCCCCCAGTCTGAGTTGGCGCAAGATCTCAACAGTGGGGAGATCCTTGGTTAGATGTGTTCGCCTCCGAAGAGAACGTGCAGTGTCCACCATACTGCGCGCTGGAGTTTCCAATGTGGCTATCGTGTGATGACTCCTTTTGTTGTGAGTGGAGCTCAGGCCTGCTGTATGCCTTTCTGCCCATACCACTCCTGCCCAGAGTTCTGAAGAAGATCGGGAGCGACCAGACCCAAGTCATCCTTGTAGCTCCTTACTGGGCGAGGAGAGTCTGGTATCCAAAGCTTCTGAAAATGAGCATCAATCCTCTTATCATGATGCTCCTTCGGGAAGATCTTCTGTCGCAGCAGCAGGGGAGGGTTCTCCACCTGACCCTGTCAACTCTGTGCCTCCATGCATGGCGATTGAGTGGCGGCAGTAGATGGCTTTTGACCTTCCTCCCGACGTATATAACGTTATTTTGGTTGCCAGGCGGCCCTCTACTAAGACGAGAAATATGCCTGCTGTTGGCAGAAATTTGTATTTTACTGTACAGAAAGGTCTATCGACCCTCTTTCTGCCTCTCTTCCCACTGTCCTTCTATTCATTCTAACCCTTGCCCAACAGGGCTCTGCTTTGTGAGCTCTCAAGCGTTATCTTTCTGCTCTGTCTGTCTGCTTTTTTGGTGCCTGCCGAACAAACCTTCTCTCTTCAAGTCTCCAATTGTAAATAGGTGTTTGAGGCATGTGGGCTGCTGAATTCATATCTTTGCACAGATCTCCGCCTAGTGTTGGGTCCGGATGATTGCACCTTGTTGTCCTGGAAGAGTCTTCAAAGAGATTAGTGTGTACATCCCCTGAGGCGGAAGCCGGGGGTTAGGCTGCTTGTGTTTTTAAAACGTATGTGTGATTCAGTTACTTTTTTAAAACTACTTACTTGCCAAAACTGAAAGTCACCCTCGTTTATCGCCGCATTTACACCCTGCTCCCCGCTCAGACGACTAGGTTCTGTCGCGGCCGGAGACGGGGCTGGCCGCCATCTTAGGGTGAAAACAGGTGAGCGCTCCAGTTCTTGGGTTGCCTCCTGCCCTCCCAAGTATTTAAACCACGGAAAATCACACGGACACAGATTAGTGTGTACATCCCCTGAGGCGGAAGCCGGGGGTTAGGCTGCTTGTGTTTTTAAAACGTAGGTGTGATTCAGTTACTTTTTTAAAACTACTTGCCAAAACTGAAAGTCACCCTCGTTTATCGCCGCATTTACACCCTGCTCCCCGCTCAGACGACTAGGTTCTGTCGCGGCCGGAGACAGGGCTGGCCGACATCTTAGGGGGAAAACAGGTGAGCGCTCCAGTTGTTGTATTGCCTCCCGCCCTCTCACGCCCCCATATAATGAACTTGGGTTTCCGTCCGGGCGGGCGCAGCGGGCGCGCCAAAGGCAAGGCCGTCTGCGCCCGTCCGCTGCAGGATGGGGCTAGGGGCCATGACCCCTGCCTCTATGGGGATCCAAAGGAGGTATTACAGTCCAGACTCCCTTTTAAAACATCGGACTTCGGGAATAACTGGCTGCAGTCACTCTTTTCATCCTCTGGAGCTCCCCAAGATCTGCCCCCATTGTAACACAGAGCTCACCACCCTGCAAAATAAGCATAATCTGCGGGCATTTAAAATGTTCTTGTTAAACTGTAGGTCCCTACCTAAGCATAGGCTGGAAATATCACTCTTGCTGGACGAATACACTCCTGACGCAGTCTTTCTGACTGAAACATGGCTAACGAAAGATTCCGAGCCCGACGTGGTGAAAGCCCACCCACCAGGCTATCAGATTGCCTGCAAAGACCGTATACACGGGAAAGGGGGCGGGCTTGCAATCATTTTTAAAGACCAATTTACGTGTCGCTGCTTTCCCGAGACCATTGCCGATTGTGAGTATGTCCTTCGCGATTGAATTCTCTCCTAATGATAGTTTCACAGGCATCCTCATTTATCGCCCTCCGTGGCCAATTAAACAGTTCCATACAGCCCTACCATCCTTAGCGGCTGACTCTGTCACGTCCCCCTCCAATTTCACGTTGCTTGGCGACCTCAACATACACTTTGATAACCCTTTCGATAATGTCGCCGTAGGACTAACGGCTAGCTTAGCCGCAGTCCAGCAAGAGCAACTTGTTTTATCCCCCACCCACGTTAAAGGCCATCTTCTGGATCCTGTATTCAGTAATTGCTTGCATCTTAAAGTGAGTTCCATCTGTCGTCTGCCTTGGACGGACCACTTCTTGATCTCTTTTACTTGGACCCTACCCAAACCCTTATCCAATCCCCCCACTCTGCGGAAAATGAGAAACTGGTCCAGACTTTCTGTGAACCAGTGGACCAACTCCCTCGTATCCTCCAGACCTTCTTTTACCGGAGACTCTTCTCTAGACAACAAGGAGTATGACAAGTGGATTGTGGACTCACTTGACCCTATTCTCCCCCTTCTTAACATTAACTCTAAAAGACAGCAGAAAACCGCTCCCTGGTATTCAGAAGAGCTTAGAGAGAAAAAGCGCTTCTGTAGAAAGCTGGAGAGGAAGTGGCGACTGGGATTTAATGTTGCGGACAAAATTACATACAAGGAGGCTATTAAAGCCTATAAACTAGAAATAAAAGCCACTCGGTCGACCTACTACAGTGGAAAAATTATGTCAGCTAGATCACAACCTATAGAAATGTTTCAAATAGTAAAAAGCTTGACCAGGCTCCAACCTCCCCTGGCCGCCAACCATAATTCGCTCTCTCGATGTAATGATCTAGCAGACTTCTTTTTTTCAAAAATAAATAACATCTACTCATCTTTTCCAGACTTGGACTCAGACCCTACTACTCATGGTTCACATCTCACTATAGAAGCTGAACAACTCGGTCAAAATATCTTATATCACTTTCCCTTGTTAGACTTGGAAACACTGGAGCCGATATTACGCCAAGTGAAGTCAGGCTCCCCATATGATCCTGCACCACCTCGCACCTTGGCCTTAGTTAGTCAGACTATTCTACCCACGATCATGGAGTTATTGAACTCCTCCTTAGTGACTAGCACTGTACCTCTCACTTGGAAACAAGCCATGGTGCGAGCACTCCTGAAGAAGCCTACCCTCGACCCCAGCAACTTTAACAACTACCGCCCAATTTCCCTGCTTCCCTGGGTGAGCAAAATCCTCGAAGTATATTAACATCTGCCTCACCAGGTTTCTCGAGAGTAAGCATCTGCTGGATGTCACCCAGACGGGTTTCCGCCCAAAGCATGGGACGGAAACGGCTTTGCTGGCGGTTACAGAGGAAGCTAGGCGAATCTTGGATCGGGGAGGATCAGTGGCAGTGATCCTCCTTGACCTAAGCGCCGCATTTGATACGGTGAATCACAAAATTCTATTACGCCGTCTCCATTGTTTGGGAGTGGCAGGAGAAGCTCTGGCATGGCTCAAGTCCTTCTTAAGTGACAGGACTTTTCAAGTCTTTGAGGGATCTCATGTCTCCTTAAGTAAGCCTTTGGGCTGTAGGGTACCGCAGGGCTCATCTTTGAGCCCGGCGCTATTTAATGAGTATATGAGACCGCTGGCTGAGATCGTCCGTCCATATGGTATTACGATCATTACCTATGCGGACGACACTCAGCTAGTGGTCTCTCTTGCACAGAAGAACTGCCAGCATCCACAGTCTGATCTAACTACCTGTCTGGAACAGGTTAAGAGCTGGATGACGATGTCATACCTCAAGCTCAACGCTGATAAAACCGAAATCATGCTTCTCGGTCCACCAGCTCTGTCTACCATAGACCTGCTATGGCCCACCAGTATGGGCACGCCCCCCACAGTCAGAGATGATATAAAAAGTCTTGGGGTGTGGATGGACAAAACCTTGACCGTCGACACCCAGGCAACTGAAATGTCAGCGATCTGCTTCGGTCTTATCCGAATGTTGAAGAAAATTCTTCCACTCCTTCCCTTCGAGGCCAAGCAAGTCGTTATGCAGGGTTTAATTCAATCCCGCCTCGACTTCAGTAACGCCCTGTACTTAGGGGCGCCTGAATACTGTTTGCAAAAACTGCAGCGGATCCAGAACTGCGCAGCACGAACATTGCTTGGTCTCCCACGCAGAGCCTCAGCGAAGCCTGGACTGAGAACCCTGCACTGGCTACCTGTTAGGGAGAGAGTCAAATTTAAGTCATTGTGCATCTCCCATCAAGCATATTGGAAAACTGGTCCGCAAATCAACCATTCTCTTATTATTCCCCACTGTTCAAACAAACTGCTTCGCTCCGACCATGCTTTCCTGGCAACAGTCCCCCGCATCAGAAGATCTAGAGCGGGTGGCCGATCTTTTTCTTATAATGCCGCCAAGTTATGGAACTCACTCCCCCTTCATTTAAGATCCAATCCTAACTTGACGACTTTTCGCAAACAGCTCAAAACTCTCCTGTTTAACACTGCAGACTAGTTTCTAGGTTACTAACTGGGGCTGGCACCACTCTAATCTCAGCGCCTGGACGCCTCAGGGCAGCAGCCGCGCTCAACAAAAATTATTTTCATTTCATTCCTTTTCAAGTATCACAAGATAGGTGACTCCTACCCTGGACTACAGTGCGAATGGGCATCTTCTCCATCCTCAGATTGTTTTTTTCCGCCATTGGGTTCGGATGTTATTCTTCTACTCCAACTTCGGAATCGAAACTAACCTACTTTCTAAGGCCAAAAGGCCTTCTACCTCAACGGTATTGTTATCGTTCGGTACTACTTGACTCGTTTTAACTTTCCATCTCGATCCGGTCGTCGACGCGGGCTGTTGGGCTTTTTTGATGCCATGTGGGACTGCTGTCGATGGAAAGGAGTCCGCTCAAAAGGTGCCCACAATGCCACACCAAATTTCCGCATACTGACAAACATACAGTATGCAACAGGTGTTTATCACCAAACCACAACGAACAAACTTGCTCAGCGTGTGCCCAATTCCGTTCGAAGAAAACTATCCGGGATCGACGGGCCGCTAGGCAAGAGATGCAGGGGCAAGGACCGGAACCCGGAGAACATCTTCGATGTCGAACACGACCTCCTGGAAGCGGCAGACTCGGATCTAGAAATCGTCACCGTTGAGGACCAGTCGGACTCCGATGACCAGATCACGCCGGGGCAAAAAGTGAGTACTCCGCCCCCGACCCTGCTTATTCCAAAAGAAAAGGCTCCGGTCGACGCATCGCCTAAAGGCCTTAGCCGAGATCGACCAGTTACTTCAGAAGCCCCGCCTTCTGGCTCGGCTCCGAAGCCCAAGACTAAGCCTAGCCTTTTGATACACCTGGCCCGAGTAACACTCTCCCCAAAAAGATTGTCGACCCGAAAAAGGTTGTCGAACCGAAGGTCATCGAACCAAAGAAGGTTATCGACCCAAAAGTCGTCGAACCAAAGAAGGTTCTCGAACAAAAGAACGTCGGCCAACCCAACAAAGTTATCGAGCCGAAAGCTCTCGAGCCGAAAAAGAGCTCTAAGCCACAGAAGGTCGTTGATCCAAAGAAGATACTCAACCCGGAGAAAAAGCCCATCCACACGAAAAAAGCCGTCGACTCGAGCAAAAACATCGAGCCGAAAAAGGTCGTCGAGCACAAAAAACAAGACAAACGTATCGAACCAAAGACTCCCGTCGATCCGAAACAGGTTATCGATCTAAAGAAGGTCGCCAAACCAAAAAATACTGTTAAAGTACTAAAGAACGTAGACAAGGACAAAGTCGTAGAACCGAAAAAGGTCTCCGACCCTACAGCAACAGTCGAACCAGACAGAGCTCCACAACCTAAGGCTCTCGAGCCAAAAAGTCACGGACTAGTCACCAAGCCAAAAACATCGGCGCCACGGACAGTTGAGGAAGAACTCTTCCATCCTGATCCAGTGAGTGAGGAACAATCTAAACTGTACATAGATCCTGAAAGAGGAAAGGTTACAGTTTACCATCGGAAAAAGGGACCATTGGACACGGACACTCCTTCCCCTGTTCCTCCAAAGAAAAAAGACTTCGGGACATCTCCCTCAAGACCTTTCACTCTTCCTCCTCTCTATCCTAATATGCCTTTTGTGCCTTACTCTCCTACACATTACCAGTATGATGAGGAAGAGAACATGGGGGTAGATCCTCATGGCAATTTTGATGAGCCACAGGATCCTGATGCACAAGATAACCCATGGGATGACCAAAACGATCCATATGATCCAGAGCCCATCCCAGACACCTCCACATACCCTACAAAACCGTCGCCTACTGACGACACCATTCTTTTCAATCAATTGCTAGATAGGGCAGCACAATATCACAATGTGGACATGCACACTGACCTCATAGAAGAGGACTTTTTATTTGACACCTTTCCTACTTCTGAGAAAAATTTCAGGACACTCCCTATGTTAAAAGGGGTACTTAAACATGTGCCAAACATATTCAAAGATCCAGCCAGAGCACGTGTACTCTATCCCAGAATAGAGAAGAAATATAAGGCAGCCCCTTCCGACCCCGCCTACATCAAATCCCAATTGCCTTTAGACTCACTAGTAGTGGCAAATGCCCGAAAGAGAGCCAACTCACAAACAGGAGATGCTCCACCTCCTGACAAGGAGTCTAAGATCTTAGAAGCCTCGGGCAAAAGGGTGGCCTCACAAGCTGCAAATTCACACAGGCTTTATTAGCACGCTATGATAGAGCGCATTACGTTGAACTTGAAGGTTTGCTGCAACATTTACCAGAACCTTTTAAAGCTAAAGCTAACGACCTCATTTAGGAAGGCAAATTTATAACTAATGCTTCCATTAAATGTGCGCTTGATGCAGCTGATACAGCAGCAAGATCCATTAATACTATTGTATTACTACGCATGCATGCGTGGTTACGCATCTCTGGTTTTAAGAACGAGGTGCAATCCACAATCCTCAACCAACCAGTTAACCCAGATTTCCTGTTTGGTCTAGCAGTAGACTCAATCTTAGACAAAATGAAAAAAGATACTGAAACTGTTAAGTCTATGGGCGCACTTCAGTTCCAACAACACAGAGGTTCCTTTCGTCGCTCCTCCTACAGAGGCTCCGCAAGAGGCAACACATCACAGGCTTCCTCTACATTCAAAAGTAACACCCATAGTACCTTTAATAAAGGCTCCCAACAGAGGGGGTTATAGGGGAAACAATAACAAGGGCAGGGGACGTGGCGGCAATAACACCAGAGCCTCCACTGCCACCAAACAGTGACTTTATCACATTCCCTCCAGACCACCCGACACCGGTCAGAGGCAGAATAAAACAATTCCTACCAGTCTGGAATGCCATTACCACAGACAGGTGGGTGAGGCAAATTATCAAGTATGGTTACTGCCTGGAACTCACTTCTACTCCACCCAACATACCACCCAAACATGGTCCTATGTCCAAAGAACACATCACACTGCTACAACAAGAGGTCGCGTCCATGCTAGAAAAGGGAGCCATAGAGCCAGTCCCTTTTCAACATCAAGGGACAGGAGTATACTCTCAATACTTCCTAATTCCCAAGAAGGATGGGTCCCTCAGACCCATTCTAGACCTCAGACTACTAAATCAATACATGCACTCAGAGTATTTCCATATGATTACTCTACAGCAAGTAATCCCGTTACTCCAGCAAAACGACTTTCTTGCTACATTAGACCTCTAGGATGCATATTTTCACATACCTATACATCCAGCTCACAGAAAATACCTCGGGTTCACAATAGAAGGGCAACATTATCAATTCAAAGTTCTCCCCTTCAGGGTAACTACGGCCCCAAGAGTTTTCACAAAATGCCTAGCGGTTGTAGCAGCACACCTCAGAAAGCAACACATCCACATGTTTCCATACGTCGACGATTGGCTCATAACGGCCAACTCGTACACGCAGTGTGCAAGCCATACGTCTCAAACACTCCAGCTGCTGCACAGTCTCGGGTTTTCCATAAATTACCCAAAATCACATCTACAGCCGTCCCACATACAGCAATATCTGGGAGCCACAATAGATACCTCAGTAGCAAAAGAATATCCAAATCCAGCCAGGGCAGCCAATATGCAGACTCTCATTCAAAAGTTTCAGACACAACACCCCTTACCAGCTCGAGTGTTCATGCAGCTCATAGGCATGATGGCCTCCTGTATATTCACTGTCCCTCATACCCGACTTCAAATGCGTCCACTGCAAGAATGCCTAGCAAGGCAGTGGAACCAAGCTCAAGGACAATTAAAACACCTAGTGTTGGTGGACAGTCGCGCTTACAACTCTCTGCAGTGGTAGAACCCACAAAACCTTTCCAAGGGGCCACTGTTCCAAGAGCCGGTTCCACAAGTAGTACTAACAGCGGACGCATCACTGACTGGTTGGGGAGCCCGCCTACTTCAATTCACAGTTCAAGGGCTCTGGACAATCAAAAAAAAAAAACATTGCACATCAACCACTTGGAGTTGCTCACAGTATTTCTAGCACTGAAAGCTTTTCAGAAGTACTTGTACAACAAGACTGTGTTGATCCGGACGGACAACATGACTGCCATGTATTGCATACAGAAGCAGGGAGGGACACACTCTCCACAGTTATCTCACCTAGCACAGAGCATATGGAGGTGGGCAATTCCAAAACATCTTTCTCCTAGCAGAGCACCGGCCGGGGAAAGACAATCAAGTAGCAGATCTGTTGAGCAGGCACAGCCAACAGCTACACGAATGGGAGATTCACCCTCAGGTTCTCATACCATTCTTTCAGCAATGGGGGCATCCAGAGATAGACCTGTTTGCCACAAACGAAAACTCAAAATGATCCTGGTTGCTCCCACATAGGCAAGACAACCATGGTACACAACGTTTCTAGAACTTTCAGTAGTTCCCCACCAAAGACTGCGCCTCTCGCCACATCTTTTAACTCAGAACCATGGAGAAATCAGGCACGCAGATCCCAATCAGATGAACCTAGCGATCTGGCTCCTGAAGTCTTAGAGTTTGGGTACCTTAATTTGCCTCCTGATTGCATGAACATTATCAAGGAGGCACGACGTCCAACTACTAGAGCATGCTATGCACTTAAATGGAAGAGGTTTGTAATTTATTGCAAAAATAACCAAATCAACCCATTAGATGCTTCCATCCAAAACATTATCTGTTACCTATTGCATCTTCAAAGATGCAATTTGGCATACTCTTCTATAAGACTACATCTTGCTGCTATTGCAGCTTACCTCCAAAATAGACAACACAAGTCTTTGTTTAAAGTACCCCCAATCAAAGCTTTTATGGAAGGACTTAAAAGGATAATCCCTCCAAAGCACCCACCTTCACCAGTCTGGAACTTAAATATAGTACTTACCAGACTTATGGGACCTCCGTTTGAACCACTATATTCATGTGAATTACAATTTCTAACTTGGAAGGTGGCATTTTTGATTGCCAATACCTCCCTCAGGAGAGTAAGTGAGCTACAGGCATTCAATTCAATTCAATTCAATTCAGCATTTATATAGCGCACTACTCACCCGGAGGGTCTCAAGGCCCTGGGGGGGGAGGGGGTCCGCTACTGCTCGAACAGCCAGGTCTTGAGCTGCTTCCTGAAGGCGAGGTGGTCTTGGGTCAGGCGGAGGTGGGTCGGAAGGGAGTTCCAAGTCTTGGCGGCCAGATAGGAGAAGGACCTTCCTCCTGTGGTGGCTCTTCGGATGCGGGGGACGGCGGCGAGGGCGTGGCTGGTCGATCGGAGCTGGCGTTTGGGAGCGTAGAAGTTGAGGCGGCTGTTGAGGTATCCTGGGCCTTGGTTGTGTAGGGCTTTGTGTGCGTGGGTGAGGAGCCGGAAGGTGATTCTCTTGTTGACCGGGAGCCAGTGTAGGTCTCTCAGGTGTCCGGAGATGTGGCTGCGGCGGGGGATGTCCAGGATGAGTCGTGCTGAGGTGTTCTGGATCCGCTGGAGTCTCTTCTGGAGTTTGGCGGTGGTTCCGGCGTAGAGGGAGTTGCCGTAGTCCAGACGGCTGGTGACGAGGGCCTGGGTGACCGTCTTCCTGGTCTCGGTGGGGATCCATCGGAAGATCTTACGTAGCATGCGCAGGATGTTGAAGCACGACGAGGAGACGGCGTTGACTTGTCTGGTCATGGAGAGGGATGAGTCCAGGATGAAGCCCAGGTTGCGTGCGTGGTCTGTGGGTTTGGGTGCGCTGCCCAGGGCGGGAGGCCACCAGGAGTCGTCCCAGGCGGAGGGTGCAGATCCCAGGATGAGGACTTCGGTCTTGTCCGAGTTCAGTTTCAGGCGACTGTTCATCATCCACTTGGCAACGTCTGTCATCCCTTCGTGTAGGTTGGCTCTGGCGGTGGCGGGGCCGTTGGTGAGGGAGAGGATCAGCTGGGTGTCGTCGGTGTAGGAGATGATGTTGAGGTTGTGCTGGCGTGCGATGGCTGCGAGGGGGCTCATGTAGACGTTGAAGAGTGTTGGGCTGAGCGAGGAGCCTTGAGGAACGCCGCAGATGACTTCGGTGGCCTCCGATCTGAACGGGGGGAGCCGAGCTCTCTGTGTCTTTCCGGCGAGGAAGGAGATGATCCACTCCAGTGCCTTCTCCTGGATTCCGACGTTGCTGAGGCGCTGTACTAGGGTACGGTGGCAGACAGTGTCGAATGCCGCGGAGAGGTCCAGGAGGATGAGGGCCGCTGTTTCTCCGTTGTCGAGCAGGGCTCTGATGTCATCGGTGGCTGCGATCAGGGCGGTCTCGGTGCTGTGGTTGGCCCGGAAGCCAGACTGCGAGAGGTCGAGGGAGCTGTTCGTCTCGAGGAAGGCGGCCAGTTGCTTGTTGACGGTCTTCTCGATGACTTTTGCTGGAAACGGGAGCAGCGAGATGGGGCGGTAGTTCTTTAGGTCGGTGGGGTCGGCTGATGGCTTCTTTAGTAGAGCGCTGAGTTCGGCGTGCTTCCAGCTCTCCGGGAAGGTAGCGGTGTCGAAGGAGGTGTTGATGATGTCCCGAGGGTGGGGTGCGATGACAGCGTCGGCCTTGTTGAAGACGTGGTGAGGGCAGGGGTCTGTCGGAGATCCGGAGTGGATGGAGTTCATCGTGTTGACGGTGTCTTCGGTGCTGATCGGGGTCCAGGCGCGGAGGGTGGTTTTGGGGGGCGGTGGTTCGGTCGTGGCGTGCGTCGGTTGAGTGCTGAAGCTGTTGTGTATGTCCGCGATCTTGTTGTGGAAGTAGGAGGCGAGGGAGTTGCAGAGGTCTTGCGAAGGGGTGATGTCGTTGTTTCCGGCGTTGGGGTTGGAGAGCTCTTTCACGATGTTGAAGAGTTCTTTGCTGTTGTGTGCGTTGTTATCCAGTCGTTCCTTGAATGTGGTTTTCTTGGTGGCGTGGATCAGTTGGTGGTGTTAACCATTCAAGAACCTTTCAGGCAAATACATAACAATAAGGTAGTGCTTCGTACTAACCCTAAGTTTATGCCAAAAGTTATATCCACTTTCCATATCAATCAGTCCATAGATTTGCCAGTTTTCTTCCAAAACCCGCAGTCAGTGGCTGAGAGCCCTACACACACACTAGATGTAAAAAGGGCTCTGCTATATTACGTTGACAGAACCAAATCATTCACGAAAACAAAGCAACTATTTGTTGCTTTTGCACCACAACATAAAGGGAATCCCATCTCAAAATCAGGAATAGCCAGATGGATAGTTAAATGCATTCAGATATGCTACCAAAAAGCTAAACACACTCTAACAGTTCCCACAAAAGCACACTCATTGCATAAAACGGGGGCATCCATGGCATTCATAGGAAACATTCCCCTAGAAGAGATATGTAAGGCAGCTACATGGTCTACCATACACACTTTCACTAAACACTACTGTGTAGATGTGCAAGCAAAGCAGCAAGCTGCTGTGGGCCAGGCTGTCCTTAAAACTCTTTTCCAAACTGCTGCAGCTGGTACAGGTGACCACCGCTAGAGGAGATACTGCTATACAGTCTATGCAAAGATATGAATTCAGCAGCCCACATGCCTCAACGGAATATGCTACTTACCAGTATGCATCTGTTCTTGGCACCCCGCCACCGCCAGAGCCAACCTGCACGAAGGGATGACAGACGTAGCCAAATGGATGTCGAGCAGCCGCCTGAAACTGAAGTCGGACAAGACGGAGGTCCTCATCCTGGGATCATCACCCTCCGCCTGGGACGACTCCTGGTGGCCCCCCGCCCTGGGCAGCGCACCCAAACCCACAAACCACGCTCGCAACCTGGGCTTCATCCTGGACTCCTCCCTCTCCATGACCAGACAAGTCAACGCCGTCTCCTCGTCGTGCTTCAACATCCTGCGCATGCTATGTAAGATCTTCTGATGGATCCCCACCGAGACCAGGAAGACGGTCACCCAGGCCCTCGTTACCAGCCGTCTGGACTACGGCAACTCCCTCTACGCCGGAACCACCGCCAAACTCCAGAAGAGACTCCAGCGGATCCAGAACACCTCAGCACGACTCATCCTGGACATCCCCCGCCGCAGCCACATCTCCGGACACCTGAGAGACCTACACTGGCTCCCGGTCAACAAGAGAATCACCTTCCGGCTCCTCACCCACGCACACAAAGCCCTACACAACCAAGGCCCAGGATACCTCAACAGCCGCCTCAACTTCTGCGCTCCCAAGCGCCAGCTTCGATCGACCAGCCACGCCCTCGCCGCCGTCCCCCGCATCCGAAGAGCCACCACAGGAGGAAGGTCCTTCTCCTACCTGGCCGCCAAGACTTGGAACTCCCGACCCACCTCCGCCTCACCCAGGACCACCTCGCCTTCAGGAAGCAGCTCAAGACCTGGCTGTTCGAGCAGTAGCGGACCCCCCTCCCCCCAGCGCCTTGAGACCCTCCGGGTGAGTAGTGCGCTATATAAATGCTTGATTGATTGATTGATTGATTGATTGATTGATTGATTGATTGACATTCATATCGCCCACCCTCCTCCCCGGTGCCTGTCACAGCTGCAGTACTTTTCTACATACATTTACATGGAAATCTCTTACTTCTCTATAATCCATCTTTGCCATAATGGCGAAAAACAATCTGAGGATGGAGAAAATGCCCATGCGCACTGTAGTCCAGGGGAGGAGTCACCTATCTCGTGATACTTCGAAGACTCTTCCAGGACAACAAGGTGCAATCATCCGGACCCAACACTAGGCGGCGATCTATGCATAGATATGAATGTCAGCAGCCCTACATGCCAAGAACAGATGCATACTGGTAAGTAGCATATTCCTTTTAAAGGGGTTGACACACTTGTTTCCGCCCACACCCTTTGTTATGCTGCAGTGGGACCTTAATTTGGTCCTCGCATACCTTATGCGTGCTCCCTTTGAGCCTTTACACAATTGTCCCCTCTGGCTGCTTACCATCAAGCCAGCCTTTTTGGTGGTGATTGCATCTGTCCAAAGAGTGAGTGAGTTGCACGTGTTATCTTGAACACCTCCTTACATGATGTCTTTTCCAGACAAAGTGGTGCTTTGCATCCGTGCATCAATCTTGGCAAAGGTTGTGACCCCATTCAATCTGGGTTAATCCATCATGCTGCCCACCTTCTCTGCTCCCCCGCATCCCTCTAAGGAAGAAGAGCGTCTCCACCGCCTGGACCCAAAAAGAGTGTTGTCATTCTACCTTGACTGCACAAAAGAGTTCCTGTTGGACGACCAACTCTTTGTGGGCTACGTGGGAGCTAAGAAGGGGCAGGCAGTGTAGAATAGGACCATCTCTTGCTGGGTCGTTCTCTTAATTAGGATATGCTATGCCCTTGCCAAGAAGCAACCCCCTGAGGGATTAAGGGCCCATTCCACCAGGGGAAAGGCTGCAACTACAGCCTTGACTCACGGTGTTCAAGTCCTTGGACAGTGCTGTAACTTTACCTGCATTCAAGGGGTTTAACTCACTCCATCAGACCAAAGTGAAATCCAAGCTAGTCACTCTAGTATAACTGAACGATGGTATATTTATTTATTTCAGTCTTTATTTCGTTCAATTACAACCATAAAAGATACAGTTAAAAATACAATTTGATAATATTCAAAATTGATCCAAGAGTTTTGGCACCACAGAGGGGCATTAATTGCTATACAGGTTTATACGATCCATTGCAAATACGCCAAAAAAAACTATCTACATCCATAAATATGTTTTAAAAGGCGTTTAAAAGCTAGGCATTTATACCATATTAAATGTTTTATCCAAAAATAAAATAAAAAAAATGCTGTCACAGGAGGAAGAGACATTAATCAGTATAGACACAAGCAATTGGAAAGTGCAATACTCTTCTATACAATATTTAATCAGTGTAGACACAACCAATTGGAAAGTGCAGGTGCAATACTCTTCTATACAGCATTTAATAAGGGAGTATGACATTTTAGAGCTAAAGTTTTTTTTTTTTTAAACATTTTTATTGTTTTTCAGCAAAGAAACGCCATATACAACAAGCATGTCAGCATCAAGCAACATCCCCACGTCCCCAACCCCTTATCCCACCCACCTCCCTCTTGGTCTAAGACCTCACTGTTACCCATCAAATGTTCAGTCCATATGGTTCCCAAAGTTGCCAGCTGTAGGAGCATATGACCCACGACATTCACCCCTTCTATACCAACCAAGAAGCAAAGTGTTCGAGTCCCTTTAGAGTCCTCCATCCAGCCCATGATAGTGTCTCCATTTACCCCATACTCTTCGTAATTACTTCGGGTACCCTCGTGCTTTGTATGTAACCCTTTCGGCCGCCATGTAGAGGTCCATTCCCCTCCTCCATTCCTCCAGTTGTGGTATGTCTGGTGCCCCCCATTTCCTGGCCATGTCTCTCTTGGCCACCACCAGGGCTAGCACTAGGAAGATCAGCTGTGGCCTGGGTACATCTACATCGTTAGTCATTCCCAAGAGCACAAACTTTGGGTCTGGCGGTATGTCTGCCCCTAGCACCTCTCCCAATTCAGCAAGGACCTCCCCCCAGTATAGTTGAATGTTTGGGCAGGACCAGACAGTGTGTAGGAAGTCTCCCCTCTCATGACCACATCGCAGGCAACTGGGGTCAGGTATTCTCCCCATTTTATATAGTCTTACTCTATCAAAGTAAACCCTGTGCAAGATCTTGAACTGGATCAGACGGAGACGCAACTTAATCGCCACTTCCCTGGGGTGCATCAGCACCACACCCCAATCTACGTCATCCATATCCTCCACCTCTTGTTTCCATGTGGTTCGGAGCCCCTCCAGCCTGTTAGGTCTGTTGGTCATAATGGTCTTATACGTGAGGGATACTGCCTTTTCAGGGATCCTTTCCTGTAACAGGCGGCCCTCCAAGGGCGCGTATTCAGGGAGTGCTTCTAACAATGCCCCTTCTGCTCTCCATGCATGTCTTAGTTGCATGTACTTAAAAAACTGGGACCGGTGGAGCCCAAATTCCGCCTGTAGCGACGGGAATGATTGCAGTGCCCCCTTTTTGACTACGTTGAGAGCGAGGGGGTCCCAGACTATAGAAAGGCAGTGGTTTCAAAATGTTCAGATATTCAATATAGTTCAAACAACAAATCAAGAAAGTGTAGTGTTTTTATTTTCACCACACTTGTTTCACCATTCTATGGTTATCAGATATATATCACAAAAAACAAGAAACATTCCATATTTTCACAAGTCAATGTGCCCATAAAGGAAAGGGGGAAGGGGAGTGCGTAAGAAAGGTCTCCATTCGTTGTAATAAATATCCCTAAGTACATAAATCCCTCTCCAGTTGTCTGCAGTTTCTCAGGCAGAGAGGGCCAACTGTCTCTACCCCGAGGGTCATAAAGAGTCGATTTATGCCAGTTGATCTGATATCCAGACTTAGCGCCGTATCGGTCCAATTCAGTGAACAGTGCCGGGATCGTGGTCTCCGGTCGCGTAATATACAGTAGGACATCGTCCGCGTATAGGGACAGTTTTTCCTCCTGCGCCTCCGCGGCCTCTATCCGAAATCCCGTAACTCCTACGTTCTGCCTGACCGCGCACGCCATCACTTCAATAGAGAGGGCGAACAACAGGGGGTAGAGGGGGCATCCCTGGTTGTATAGGGAAGGCCTTCGACATTGTCCCGTTAATCCTAACTCTAGGACTCGGGTGCGTGTATAATAGATTGATTTTGTGTCTGTATTTAGGTCCGAATCCCATGCGTTCCATTACTCCCTCCAGAAAAGGCCAGTGGACAGCATCAAATGCCTTTTCGGCATCCAGAGACCGGAACCAGTGAGGTTTCTGCCTGCTCTCCACCTCTCGAAGCCAGTTGTGGGTCCTCCGCAAATTATATCTAGTTGCCCTTTCCGGGATAAACCCCGTTTGGTCAAGATGGACCAGACCTGATATGACCCGTCTGAGGAGGAGAGCCAGAATTGTTGCATACAGCTTCACCTCCACATTCAGGAGGGAAATAGGGCGGTAGGACGTTCAGTCCACTGCTGGCTTCCCGGGTTTGTGGATTGGGACAATAGTGGCCTGTCTGAGGTCTAGTGGGAATTGACCCTCCTCTTCGGCGCCCCGGAAGAGGCCCAATAGGTGGCGCGTCAGGAGGTCCGTAACAAAAAGGGGAACTCAAGGGGCTGATATTTACCGGGGTCCAGTGTCCAAGCCCCTGAACTAGTCAGAACAAAAAGAATACACTGTTCCCCCTCGATTGGAGAGAAAGAAGAAAGAAGAACCAAGCACTGTGGAAAGAGGGGGAAGCCCCCTTTCGGAACTAAAACCCTCACACACCCAGTAAGCTAGGTGTCGTGCTTCATCATCTGGGTTCTGCTCCTCGTCAGACTGGCGCTGCAATGTCTGACGGGCACCCGCGAAGGGGCTCTTTGTCAGAGATCTTTTGTTCCTGCCAGTTGGTGCATGTGGGTATGAGGGTTTTAAGGTGAAGTGTAGGCGTGAGAAGATAGTGCAGTGGAGTGAATTAAAAAAGGTTAGGAAGTCCACGGGGATTTTTATTAGTGTGGCTAGCTACCTTATTCAAAACAGAGTGAGGAGGCACACACATGGGTTCTAAGATCCGGTGATGTGTGCTCTACCTAGCGGTCAACATGTTTCATGCTAAAACTAGCAATTCATCAGGACCTATAAACAAAATGTCCTACACGTTTCGGGAAAGGACAAGTATTACCTTCCACTGGTAGCAGGCCAATTGGTCCTACCACGGATTGTGGAACCCTGCTGTTGTTGCAGAATGGCGTCACCGGACTTCTCCCGAGCGTGGGAACCACAGTCGTTGGTACCTGTCCGCTGGCGGACTTCTCGGTTGGGCCTACCCGCACGCTAGCGAAATGGAGAGGAAGCCGGCGTCAGGAGGTCCGCCATTTTCTTGAAGAACTCCGCGGGGAACCCATTCGGGCCAGGGGCCTTCCCTGCACGAAGCTTGGTCAATGCGACTCTAACTTCCTCTTCGGTTATGTCTCCCTCTAAGTCTAATCAATCCGCCTCTTCTAGAGTCGGGATATCAATAGGCGCCATATATTGCAGCGCCTACTCTTTCGACCCCAGGTCGCGTGCTTGATAGAAGGTGCTATAGCTCTCGGCATTAGTTATCTCTATGTCCGTGTGCGCCCATCTACCTTGACCATCTCGCACCTTTTCCACCCATCTAACATCTCTCTCCTGCTTAACCATGCCAACAACTTGCCAGATTTATCTCCTACATCGTACACACGGTGTAAGGTCGCCAGTGCCTGCGACTTTGCCTCCCCTGTCACTAGGTGTCTATATTGAATTTGTAGGTCTGCAAGGCGTCTAAGTTTCCCAGGGTCCCTCGTAAGTATGTGTTCGTCTTCCATCTTCAGTATGCGGGTTTCCAGTTCCTGTATCTCATTCTGGACTTTTTTTCCTATCTTCCGCCAGTCTACACTGTGCTCTATCCCTTAGTACCACTTTAAATGCCTCCCAAAGGACTACCCGGGAGTCCACCGAGTCCACGTTTTCGGCCAAGTACAACTTCACGTCTGCACGTAAGCCCTTCAGGATTTCCAGGTTTTGTAGGTCCCAGGCCGACAGTCGAATCATTTTGGGCCCTTCTCTCGACCTCCTACCCACCGTTATGAGTAATGGCGAATAGTCTGACACACCCCGGGCACAGTACTCCACTGAGTCAGTTACCTGTAATGCCTGCCGTGCCATAAAGACATAGTCCAGGCGGGAGTACACTTTGTGTGCTCCAGAGAAGAAGGAAAAGGTCTTGGCTTCCGGGTGAAGCCATCGCCAGACATCAAGGAGATCAAGCGCAGTTATGGTTTTGGCCAATGGTGTCACAGTCTGCGATCTGTCACGATCGCCTGTCCGGTCTATCCCGAGGGTCATTACGTCGTTTAAGTCGCCCCCAAGAATTTGGATTGTGTCAGATGTATTAAGGATGATGTCTGATACTCCCTTCAGTGTGCCTGCCTGCAATTTGGGTGGGGCGTAGGCCGAAATAAAAGTGTATTCCTGCCTTCCCCACATGCCGCGTACCCCTACGTATGTGCCCTGTTGATAAGTCCTTGTCTGCGTCACTCTCATAGGTGGATTTTTTTAAATCAGGATTGCTACTCCTCACGAGCCTGTAGTAAACACTGCGTGCGCCAGAACTCTATATTGTCCCCTCGCCAGGAAAGCACATTTCGTGCCCTGCAAGTGTGTCTCCTGGAGGAGCACTACATCAGCCCCTAACCTCTTCACATAGTTGTTGACCAGGCCTCGCTTTACCTTACAACCTAGACCGTTGACGTTCCAGGTCAGGACCTTAAAACCCCCTTTGTGAATGGGTTCTCATTCTGGGCTACCCATAGGCGTAGTCTTGGGATGTTAATTGCTGGGATCTTGCGTCCCGTGGTGGGATTTGCCGTGGTGAGCGTGTGTGTGCTTGATATCACATCTTAAAAAACATTGCTATCCCCCAATAAAACATCTTGAACATCCCCATCTTTCCTCCACTTCCCCCTCCCTACCTTCCTCCCCCTTCGGTCCCACATGATTCGTGCGTTATACAAGTACTACACATTTACATTTACATTACCATCTACCCCCTTCTACGGAATAACTTATCGGCAGGAAAAGGTCTGTCGCCCTCCCCTAGTCTCCCTCCCTTCACCTGACCTACCCCAAACAAAGCGCAGTTAAGAAGGATAATATCCCACTGTACCCACAGTTCTATGTGACAGTTCTTTATCAAGAACGATTAGATAGTAAAGTAACCAAATTCTAGGTCGAAAAATAACATTTAGGGGGCGTGTAAGCCACTTGCGTGTCTCCGGTCCGTCCAACCGATATCTCGATCATCCAGTTGCCTTCTCACTCAGGTGTTAAGGTCTTTGCCTTCGCCCTGCACAGAGGGGCTGCCCGTATCAGGGTCCGTTTCCAGTTCATTAATAGCGGCCACCAATGGATGTAGTGATTGAACTTCATCCTCATCGCTCCCTGACGTAGCCCCCCCCACCCCTCGTCTTACTCTCCCTCAGAGCGCTCCTTGGCAGCCAGGGCCCGAAATCTGGAGCCAGCCTGGGAGTCCTGATGTGGAGATGCAGAGTCTTGGGTCCTCCTGGGGTTCCTATACTGCGATGGGTAAGGTGTCGTTTGCGTCTACCTCGACCCCCGCATTCTGCGTCTGCGTTGCGGTTTCACCATCTCCCTGAGGTTGCCATTGGATGAGCCTTCCGTCTCCGTGTTCCGCCCGTCCTCTTCTCACCTCCGCGTCGGTGGATGTTCCTCCAGCCACTGCCACGCGTCATCTGGGTGAGTGAAGAAGTGCGTCTTGTCCTTGTAGATTACTTTAAGCTTGGCCAGGAAGAGGAGCATATACTGTATCTTCAAGTCTCTAAGTTTGGCTTTCATTGTATCAAAGGATCACCTCATCTTCTTCACCTCCTGGCTGTAGTCCGGAAAGATCATTATCTGAGTGTTCTCGATTCGTATCCTGCCCTGCTTCCTGACTTCTCGCAGTATCATATCTCGATCTGCGAAGTTGAGGAACCTCGCTATTATCGGCCGAGGCCTACCTTCGGCCAGTGGTTTGGCCATGAGTGCTCTGTGCGCTCTTTCAATGATAAAGCAGTTAGAAAATGACACTTGGGGCAGGATTTCGATCAGCCATGAGCGTAGAAACTCTGCCACATTGGACCCTTCGATTCCTTCCTGAAATCCCACAAAGCGGAGGTTGTTGTGTCACGCCCTGTTTTCCGCATCATCGACCTTCCATTGGAGTTTCTTATGGGAGGCCATCAGGTCTTTGACATCCTTCTGCAGGGCATGGATAACGTCCTCCGCTTCGCCGAGCCTTGTTTCGGCTGTGGTAACTCTCTCCGTGAGGTTTCGGAACTCCTGTCGCTATAGGTTTACCTCCACTCCCACTTCTCCAATTTTCACCTCCAGGGCAGCCCGAGAGGCCTGAATGTCTTCCCTGGACGCCTGCGTCGCTCCCATCAGTAGGGCCGTGTCTGAGCTCGCCACCGAGCCCTCTATAGCATTGGATGGAGGCGCAGTCGCGAATTTATCTATGGGGCCGTGCTTCGGGGCCTTGGCGACCGAGTCTTTCTTCCCCATTCCTGTACGGTCTCGCAACCGGGGAGGAGAGAGGGCAGGGCCTGTGTTTCTTTCGGCGGTCCGGTCACCTCTTCTTCCCTCCACCGCGTCGCCCCCACGAGTTCTCCTTATGTCCAGCAGGTCGCCCCTATCTGCTTTCCTGCGCAACCCCGGGTGGCTAGTACTACACCCTGAAGGGGTGCTCTCCTCTGTATCAGGCGTCTTGCTGTGACCAGGGCACACAGTATGGCGCATCCGTCATACCAGTAGGGCTCTGCCAGTCAATGAGGGGGACAGCGCTACCCCGTCTACCCCTCGCCTCCGAGCCGATATTGCCAGGGGTGCCGCTCTCCCCTGGGGAGGAGTGGTGGCTGAAGTCAGACTAATATGAGCCCACTTGCAGGTCTTATTCAGGCTCTCATGGGCCTACCTCATTCAGGTGATATATTGTGAGTCCTGCAGTCGTCCCCCGAGAGGTGGCCCCCAACTACAGGCCCGCCCCCCTCTCCCCCAGGGAGCGGGCGATTTGCCTTCAGGTCTGCGGTCCTCCAGCCGCCGCCGGAGCTCTTAAGCGCCCCCGTGTGTCTTGTCCCCCCGCGCCTCTTGCCGGCACTTGGCTGTGTCGGTAGGGGCGAGGACCTTCAGGGATCCATCTGCGGCCCCCCTCCCGTTTCTGTGCCGCACCAGGGAGCCGCGGCGTCCGTCGTAGCGGAGTACAGGCAGGCGCTCTTCTCCCAGGTTACCCCCAGTCGCCGTCTCCAGCCCGTTAGGCCACCCTCTCCATTGTCGGGTGATGGGGAAGGTGCCTGCGCCGCTGCAGTGCGGCCGGTGTATAGCGTTCGGTACCTCCTCCCGGGGTGGCTGACTAGGGTCTCCGGGGCTCAATCGTTCATGCCCTTGGGCCGGGCATTGTAGCGGCGGACTCCTCCTTACCCCCACAGGGTCTCAGACACTCGGTCCTCGTCTCCGGTCTAGGCCCCAGTGGTCGCCGCCATCTTGGGTCCGGCTCCGGACTGGCACGCCACCAGTTGCTCCGTCTGTTTTCTGGTCCAAATCACCTCCGGGGGCCGTACTGGGCAGTCTCCAAGTATCTATGCACCTTCTGCCACCCTTTTGGAGCGGTTATAGGCTTCTGGATGTGTGGAAAGACGTCGGATCAGTGTCGGCTGGACGGAGCTCCGGCTAAGTGCGGCTTACAGCGCCATGTTGCTGGCCACGCCCCCTAGAGCTAAAGTTTTAACCCTACTTTGTTCCTTAAAAGGTATACATTAAATAAAAACCTGCTTAGGCAGAAGGCAACCAATTGTGACGTATCAGTCTTCAATATGCGTTTGGCTTCACTGCACCTTCTAACACCCAAATTTCTACAAAGTGACCTAAACCATCAGTTTTTTGCTGATTAGTATACGGGGCAGAAGAAAAGTATATGTACATCATTTTCCTTGACCTCTTTTGTGCATAAAGAGCACCAATCGTGGCTACTATCCTCCTTGTTTTTACCCCATCTAGATGTAGTTGCATTTATTTGTAGAACCCCATATCTAATCTTCAGAAATAGGGATTTCGCTAGCGCGGGACGCGCCTCGTCCAAGAAGGGTTCAAATTGGGCAACATCTTTAAAGACCATAAATTTCAAAGTAAGAGACCCAACAGAGGAACTGTGTAGCATACTATTATTTACATGGGCCCACAAGGTGGATTTTAATAGTTTCTTACACGATGTAGTCAGCTGTGATGGGTCCTCCCAAAAGTGGGATAAGCCCAGCTTCTTCATCCATGATACCACATGTTTCAACCAATAAATATTCTTGCTTCGATCAAACTTAATTATCTCCTCTAAGCCTTCTCTGTAATGCAAAAGCTTAGGGGTTGACCAAATCCTAACCCAAAATAGTAATGGTCTTAATGCTGCATGGTAATCAGTGTGTTTAATGTTAAGGTCCATAACTACTGGGATTAAGGGCGTTCTTATCGGGAGATTTAATAGTTTCCGAAAAAAATAATTTTCTTCCCGTTCAAAATTCTTTTTACAGTGTGGCCCCCATATCTCTATCTCTGCTCCATGAAGCGAGGCAGATTAATCTTTACACTTAACCTCCAAAGCAGGAGAAACTGCCTTGGAAGAACTAGCCCGTGTGCCGACCCCTCCCTCCAATGTTTTCGAATTGCCTATACCAGAGCAGCATGTATCAGAAATCCTCCCCCAGCTAGATCATATCTCTCCTGTAGCTCCTGATAGGATATTAACTCACCCCCCTCATATAGGTCCCCCAGCACCTGAATCCCCCCTCGCTCCCACTCCATTAGGGGTGTCCAGTTTCCCCCATGTGGTAGCGCTGTTAACATTCCTAGAGGTATCTCAGGGGCATAGGGGTGCAGTACTCCAGCCCTACGCTGACTACGGTTTCAACACAATCTTAGCGTTTTCTCTTCCAACGAGAGATCTCTAAGGTTGAGCTTTTGTTTCAGGACTATGAAGGACAGTATGTGTCTCGGAATTCCTGTACCTCGCAAGTGGTCAGGACCTCTGAACTCCACTGCGACTGCCTGTGTTAGAACGTGGAGTTGTGCTGCTAGGTAATAAATCTCAAAATCCGGTACTGCCAGCCCTCCCTCAGATTTCGGCCTCACTAATGTTGCCTGGGCCACCCTCCTCCTACCAGATCCCCAAAGGAACCCCACTATCATGGATTTCAATAGCTTGAACACCGAGCTCGGCACCCAAACGGGCAACGTCCTAAAGAAATATAACCACCTAAGCAGGGCCACAATTTTCAACAGTGCTATCCGACCCATCACAGACAATGGAAGCGTCGGCCAAAATGCTATGTTACCCTTCAAAACCCTTCAACGCTCTCGCACATCTCTCTATGTTCCCTTCCAAGAGGTCAACGGCCTCATGGTAAATACGAACCCCTCAGTATGTCAAACATGCCGGCTCCCAACGTACATTCCAAGAGAGCTCAGGTGTTAATTCGTCAGACTTTACCGGAAACAGGCACGTCTTATTCCAGTTCACTCTCAACCCTGAAATGTCTCCAAACTTCAATAGCAGATCTGCAGCTCCCTGCAACGCTCCCCTAGTGTTTGCCAAAAACATCAGTAGGTCACCCGCATATAGCGAGATGTATTGAGGGTCCCCTCGAAACCGCAAGCCCTCATAACTCTGCCCCAACCTGGCTCTAACTGCCAGAGGCTCTATTGCCAGGGCAAATAAGAGCGGTGCCAGCGAGCAGTCCTGTCTCGTACCCGTGCTACTCGGTATTGAGGCGAAATCAACGCTCCCACTCGCACTCTTGCCACTGCCAACGTGTATAATACCCTAGTCCAGCCTACAAACACGTCACCCAATCCAAACCGCCCCATTGTTCGGTACAAATACGGCCCAGCGCCTAGAGACCCTTACGGGTGATTGTGCGCTTTACAAATGTGGACTTTACTTTACTTTACTGGCCATTCCAAACTATCAAAGGCCTTTTTTATGTCCACTGATAGAATTGCGGGCACAGACGCGCCCCCTTTTGGTCCTCCCCCATGATCCTCAGCAACCGTCGTATATTCGTAGCTGTGTTCCTAGTTGGTATAAACCCAGCCTGATCGCTATGCATTAATCCATTTAAATGCTGCAGGAGGCGGGACGCCAGCACTCGACTTAGGATTTTGTAATCCGTGGTCAACATCAAAAACGGCCTGTAAGCCGTTACGTCTGTGCCCTCTCGCCCTGGCTTCAGTAACGGGATAATGAGCGCCTCTCTCAGGGACATTGGAAGGTAACCCAGTTCCCGTGCCTCTTTATAAACTGGTAACAGCCGCGGTGCTAACATATCTACATAGCGCAAATAAAACTCTATTGGTAGCCTGTCTACGCCTGTAGTCTTATTGCGGGCCATGTGCTTAATAGCATTCCGGATTTCCTCCAGTGTGATGTCTAGGCCTAAAGATTCCTCTTGTTCCTCTTCCAGCTGTGAAAGAGGTACGCTCTCCAGGTAGGTTTCAATTTCTGTCTCCCCCGCTAACAGTAAACTTTCATATAATGCCTCATAATAGTCCAGGAACCGTGTCAGAATCTCACGTTGGGTGTATAGGACACTACCATCTTGTGCATTCAACACCACAACTGGAGAGCCTCTCGAGTTAGGGTTAGCCAACCATGCTAACAGTGTTCCCGCTTTATCACCCTCAGCATGAGCTTTCGTGATATAGGTCTTATAATCAAAACTTCCAATCTTTCTGTCTCCTTTGCAACTGCTTCTTTCGCCTCCACCACCTCCGCTTGCCTTTCCGGATGCCCCGGTCTAGCTTGTTCTGCTGCTCTTAACTTACTCTCCACCTTGTCTACATCCTGTAGCAACCCCTTCCGTACCCCCACATGTTTGTTAATACAGAGCCCCCTTATTATTACTTTAAAGGCGTCCCACTCTATCGCTATAGTAGAAGCCGTTCCATCATTTTCAGTGAAATAATGCTCTATGCCCTCCCCGATCTCCCGCTGGAAAACCGGATCTTCCAGCGTCAAGGGTCGTGATCTCCAAGTTGGTATATATCATTTTTTGCTGTTACCCAGTTCACAGTAATTAATAACGGGTTAGGGTCTGATATAGTTCTAGCCAGATACTCTGAGCGTATCATGGAGGGCACTATCGGTGTAGAGCACAAGACAGCATCTAGCCTAACGTGGAGTTCGTGCATTGCTGAAAAGGAGTAGTCCTGGTCTCGCGGATGGTGGTTGCGCCACACATCCACCAGGTTTCATCTATTCTGACAGTCCAACTTACTTTTGGCCAATCTACGGATGGGAGAGTCTGCTAATAGAGGGTGTGACCTGTCCATTGACACATCGACTATTGAGTTAAAATCCCCCCCTAACACCACCGGGCCTGCCAAATAATGTGCTAATGTGCCCGACATGTGGTCCAGGAATCGCATTTGGTCTATATTTGGTGCATATATGCTGCACAATGCTATGTCCCTACCATGTAATCGTCCTTCCACTGCTACAAATCTACCCTCTGGATCTATTGTCTGGTTCGTGGCCTGAAAAGGGACCCCTGCTTTCACCCAGACTAACGCCCCCGTGCAAATGCTGAATATGATGTACTAAAAACCTGGCCTCTCCATCTGCGCTGGAGCGCCTGCCCTTCTGCCATGGTGAGATGGGTTTACTGTAATAGTGCTATGTGTACTCCCCTTCTAATTAAATATGCATGGACTTTGTGGTGCCTCGTCATCGTATGCAGGCCCCTCACATAAACTGTAAACTTCGTACGTGTATAGCGCACTTATACCCTGAGGCCTCTAGGCGCTGTACGCATACCGCTGTGGAACCCTTCCTGGCTTTTTCCTGTGAAGTGTCCACTCATGGGCACCCCCAAGGTGAAGCCTGGCATCCCAGCGCTGTTGGGGCCATTGTGGAGATTAAGCAAGCTATTGCCCAGAGTTGCAGAGTGGGACCCATGATTAGATTAGGCACCGAGGCGAGAATTATCAGGTCAGAGGAAATTGAGCCGAAAACCCGCCGAGGCGGGAATTAAACCCTGGTCCCAGGCCAGACCTCTGCATCAGGGTCTGCCGCTCTAACCATTGAGCCACACTTCTCCACATTCCAGGTGATACACCGTAATTCAGGTAACGTCCCCATTGCAGCTGAACGAGTCCCACCTGTCGCTTCGCACATGCTCACACTGCTCAGTGGCCCCTATTCGAAACTCAGAACCCCACCATCCCCTTCCCCCCGACCCCCCCCCAAGAACAGGTCCTAAAACAAAACTGCCAGTCCCCATCCAAACCTTAATAACAATTAACACACACCTAAACCCACCAGTAGTCACTGCGGGCATGCCTTATTAGCGGTTGGGGTGCTCGGTGCCAACAGACGACCGCGTAAGCTCCCTGTCCCATCCTGCTTAGATCCCCTATTAAAATGTAGATCCCTCCTATCTCCCGCCCACAGGATCCGAGGCAATGGAGCCCCCCTGTTTGTCCTGGCCCCGCATCTCATGGTCATCAAAGGCTCCCTCCCCCGGGCAACCAAGCCCTTGCATCTTACAGCCACAACAGTGCCCTCGAGTTCTCACTAGACTCAAAGCTCAAACTGCAACCCCTCAATACTCAAGCTTTTACTCATCTAATAGTCCATCCGCTGTTGCTGGTGTGACCTTCGGCCCACGTAGACTGTCCGTTTCCGATAACTCCGTGTCTGACTGCGCTTTGTCCCTTTACGAATCCGTGTCCTCCACTGACTGGGTCATGCGATCTCCCGATAAGGCCGATACCGCCTCCAGCACCCCTCGTCGCTCCTCTTCATTCTGCAACGTTGACGGTTACCGCAGCTCCCTCCGTCTGCGGCGTAGTCGTTGAGATTTGCGGAGTTGTTGGTCTCTCAGAGGGTCTGAGACCCGTAGTCCCAGTCGATCTGTTCCAGCTCTGTAGGTTTCCAACCACGCCCATGCCTCGTCCGGATTATCAAAGAACTGAGTCTTGCCTTCTACTATGATCCTTAGCTTGGCGGGGAACAACAGGGAGCACTGGAGTCCCTCCACTCTGAGCTCCTTTTTGATCGATAAATAGGATGCGTGGCGGCGCTGTATCTCTAATGTGCAATCCGGGAATAAGGTCACCTTGCCGTTTCCGACTTGGTATGGGCCCTCGGTGCGCGCTTTCTGGAGCAAGAAGTCTCTATCTCTGTAGTGGAGCAGCCGTGCTACCACCGGGCGGGGCGGTCGACCCGAAAGAGGCGGCTTCGCCGGAACCCTATGCGCCCGTTCCAATGTGTAGAAAGAGGATAGTCCCTCAGGTGCCACCACAGTCTTCAGCCAGTTCTCAAGGTACTGCACCATATTCGATCCCTCTTCTTTTTCAGGCAGGCCTACCACGCGGATGTTATTACGTCGATTCAGACTTTCCGCATCCTCCGCTTTCCTTTTCAGTGCCTGAATACGGTCCAATGCATCCGATACTTTACGCTCCAACGCGGTGTGGGCCGGCGCTACATCCCGGAGTGTACCCTCTACTTGTTTTACTCTGTCTGCGAGCTTGGAGTGATCCGCTCGCAAGAGGCCCAGGCCTGTCGCCACCTGCGCAATGTCTTGTTGTAGGGCGGTGCGAGATTCCACAATGGCTGCCAAGATGCGGTCGAACTGTTGTTTCATCCTCGGGTCTTGAGGCACATCCGGGGCCTCCCGAACAGTCTGTGTAGAAGTCTCTGTGTCCGACATCTGGTGCGTTCCTTCTTTCTTCCCTTTTGGTTTCACCATTGTCTAGGTCTCCCACCTCTGTACTGGCAGCCAAGGGCTCCCCCCCCCTGTCTTTATCGATGATATTATACCCAGTTGTGGGTCAACGAAGCTGGTAGTTCCTATCCCCAGACGCACCGGTCTTTAATAGAACACGCAGTCCAGCACACTGTGTTTCCTCACTAGACTGTGTCTACAAACATGCAGCTCCTTTCACTAGTCTGGGCCCCGGCCACCTCCGTATCCCGTCTTCGCTGCTGCCACTCCTATTGCACTTAGCCTCCAGGGTCTCATCAATCTGCTTAATATTGGGGCAGAACTATCCCCTATCGGCCTCCTCCGTTTACTGCTGTGCCTCTACCTCTAGGTGCCCTGCAATCTCCCGGGCTCCAGTGCCAGTCTCGCCTCCTCTTCAGGACTCCTCCTCAGGCTCGCGCAGCACAGGGCTCCTGCCGTCAGCCCAGCGAGCCCTTTATCTGCCGGCTTTCATGTCCCTCTGCTTGTCAGTGTGCTTCCACTCCCCGTCCCAGCTCGCGGGCCCCGGCCTCCCCCCGTGCCTCGCTACCGCCTCCGCAGTGAAGGGCCCAGGTTCGCGCCACTGCCCTCTCACTGGTTACAGGCGCTGCTGTCCGTTTTTACTCCTCCAGGTGGGCGCACCCCTCCGCGTGGAGTCTCTGCTTTTCAGCGCCGTACCTGGGGGTGTAGTGCTCCCGGGTCTGCGCTTCCTGCCCTTGCGCCGCACCCCGCCGCCGGTATTCCTCCAGCCTCGCTCCTTGCAGGGTGTGCTCTGCAATTTTCTGGGATCTTCCCTCGCAGGTCTGAGGGCTTCGATAAGATATCCGCCGTTCCGGTCTCGCTATTTCACCGCCGCATATGCCCTCGGGTTACCGTGCTTGCCGTCCTCTCCGCCTAGGCTCAGAGTTCAGAGCCGCGGAGCTGCCGCCATCCTGGATCGCCCGCTCAGCACAGGCCCGATCCAGCCAAGCCGTCCAACGCGCCCGACCAGTCCGCAGATTTCCTCGGGAGCACGTCCGCTCCGGTCTACTACGCTCCCATTGCACTCGGCACTGCCAAGCAGGCCGAGAAATCGGGCTATTTGCAGGATGAATTCGGGGATCGGTGCGGAGCCCAGCGCTCACGCAGCCTGATCCATCGGCTTCCAAGCCACTCCACCCTTAAACACCTCTATCTACGTGAGCACATCATATATCCCGCAGAATGCACAACATGCAAGTGTTACTACTAAAAGAGTAGGTTCTCTGTATAGAAAGCCTTGACAGTATTGCAGTGAAATCCTTGGCATGCACATTACGCCACAGATAAAGGTTTCTGTGTTTTTTTGGTTTTGTTTTGTAGCCATTGCTGCACATTTCTGATATGTTTTATATGAATGTTACCTTTTTTAAATCAAATCCAACCAAAACTTCACGTTAAATATTGTATTTCCGTAAATTTAAGACATTTATAAAAAAATGTTTTTATCAAATGTCGCATCAAAGAATTTCTTGAAACTAATTTCCTATTTATAACCCACCTGGACTGCACGTAGACTTTTACTTTGCACTGCAGGGGTCTGCCACACTTGCCTTTCATGCCATTTGATTGTGCATAAAGGGTGTTGGCTACAGTTCCTGTACCTTGGTCAGGACCTGTCCCCTGGCCAGGACCTGTCCCCATTTTGTTAAAGTAACACTAGGTTTAAACCTTTTTCCAAGTATGCTTTTTTGAGGCTTTACAGTGCCTTGTTATATAGTTTTTTTTTTTAAATAAAAGTTTTTACTTATTGGGAAACTGAGTCACTAAGGCTGGCAAAAAATACGTTTGTTGCATTTGAATTACTAATTAAGGAGTGGTTCGATGATGCGCACATTCTACTCTCTGGAGCAGGTTACTTTTTTACACTTTATTAGGTCTCGCACTGCGAACCGGATCGCGAAAGCGATCCGTCGCTGCGAGACTTATTGTGATCATTTCATCTTTCAAGGGCTCAAGGGGAACAGACAGCGGACAAGCAATGTGAACGCGCAGCTCCTTGACTGGGATTAGGTCGCGCGCGTCAACTAAACAGCATGTCAGTTTCAGTTTTTACACGCGACCCTCTACAGTTTGTGCCTCATGCACTTCTCGCATACACACACACACAGCCACAGCTTTTCGCACTAGCACGCACACACACACACGAGCACACACACAGAGAGACACACGAGCGCACATGCACGCAGACACACACACACACACGAGCACACATACCGCCCGCCTGCCGCCGCCCCCACCCGCCCAGGGGTGAGATTTCCCCCCCTCTTTCCTCACACTCACCGGAGAGGTCGGCGCGGGCCCCGCCGAGCAGCAGGAGGCAGGCGGTGAGCAGCAGCGGCGGCTCCATGGCGCTCGGTCCGTCCGTCTTTCTGACTGACTGCTTCTAAGTCTTTTTTAGTGCGCATGCGTGTCATTTCACGCATGCGCAGTAAGTCCTTGTTATTCCATTTGAAACTCCCGGGGCAGTGATAGTGGCAGTTAACCAGCTTGTGACCGCGGCGCGTTGCTGGACGAGGACCGGACTTTCATCCCTTGAGAAGCCCAGCTAGAGGACAGGAGAGGCTGCTTCAGGTACTGCGCGTTGTGTAATTTATCGGTCATTAAGAGGCTTTGTTATAAACGCATCTAACTGTGCTCACCACTTTCTTGTCAGTGGGCCGCGTAGCTGAAGGCCCCTGGGGCTAGGCAGGCAACCCAGAAGCGGTCAAGCCCCTCTGAGATTATTTATTTCATGCATTCTTATAAAGCGCGGACTTTACCCGAAGGTGTCAGAGTGTGTGATGGCACTCCCCTCGGCCCGGAGAGCACACATGGCAGCCTCATGGAAGGCGTCTCCGAGGGCCTCCGTGGCCCCCACGGGGCTCTCCGCTGTGGGGAAGGCATGTGAGGTCTAAGTGCGCAGGAGAGAGGGGCTCGTCGAGGCCTGCATGTCGCCTTTGTAGTTTTGAAAGGGTCATGTGGGTGAACCAAATGATCGCAGTACCCAGGTGTGCTGTTTAATCCCTGCTATGCTCAGCTGCGGGGTCTTTTTATTCACAAATCTTACGTAGCTCTGGCCATAACGCGGCCTGGTGCGAACAGGTCAAACTGATGTCTCCCCTAGTGCTCCTTAGTAGAGCCAGCCATCACGCCCACAACGCGCCAATGCTAATCCTCCTTCAAATGGATATATCACTCTTTCACCCCCTCATTTTTATTTTAAAAATGCGCCCTAGAAAGTCAGTAATAACTAAGGCCTGTAGATAAGACTCAGCCCTCCCTGGCCGTTCGAGGACGGGTGGGCAGAGCAGGACAAGGACTTGACTGTCTTTTCCTTCTTACCCAAATCAGACAAGCACATTCTCCACTTATGCGCTGCCGCTGCAACCCCCCCCCCTTATTCCCTCTTTGTCTCCCTCCTCACTTAGTGAGAACACCGACTCTTACCCTCTATTTTTTCCATTCCTTCATTTTTCCCCCCTGTGAAATGGATAAACAAAGCAACATTTTTGCTGGAAATGTCTTTATAACGTTTTTGAATTCCAAAGTTCAGCCTCGAGATGGAGAGGGGAAAAAAGGTTCGAAATATAAATAATTAAATGAAACAAGCCAGAGTGATCGCAAAGTGGCCTGATTGGGTTTTATTCACACCCCAACACATTAGGGCCACTTTACAGAGTTTGCCAGTTACGCGCTACTGTTGTTTTCTGCTCTTTTTGTTTGAAAAGTATTGTTTTCCCCGGGTGGGTAAGTGCACTATTCATGTAGGTACTCAATACTCTGTGATGCGTGGAGTGTTAAACTTTTAATATGATGTCTACTTTTTTGCTTACTTTAGCTTATAAAATGTATACCGTTGCTCTGTTTTCAGGAATGTGGTCTTTATAAACCATACTGCTGTCATGTACTTAACTTATCAGGCAAAAATACTTATTGATTTCTGAAAAATGTAAAAGTTAAGTTTACCATGTTGTTCCTGCTTATATTTGACACGCTTTACAAAATCTTGCTTTCACTACGAGTGTTTGCTTTTTCTAGGATGTTACTTTTTTTCAGGCTGCATATTACTTTTTTCTAGTGCATAATTTGAATTGAGTCGCAACCAGGTGTTTATAGCGGGGCCCAATTGGGTTGTAGCTGAAAGAACTGCATGTTTCTCTCAGCGGGGCATTATGGTGTTCAGTAAGAGAGAGAGAGGATGTGGCACTACGGCCAGAGCTGTTCAATTTGGAACTGAGGAACCATGGTTAAGCCTTAATGACCAGACCATTCTCTGGAGGGAGCACATTTCCATACTAGAATTTAGATTGCTTCACTGGACCTTTGAAGCCCTGCTCTCCTAGCACTAGCAGGTGGACCCTAGCAGTGGAAGTGTGGGTTAAGCTTGAAGGCCTGTCCACTACATTCCATACTGAAGTTCATCTCCAGCCTTGTGGGTAATCTCACGAAGCAGCACTCCCTAGAGCAACATTGACTGTCACTGCGGTCACAGGACCATTGAGGCCAGTCCGCCCCACCCATTGGTACCGCCATTGTCATTGTTTCAGCAGTAGGAGGGCAACTCGCCAGGGATTGGCAATGCAGGATTTGCACACACACCAAACTAAATTTTCAAGCTTCACGTTTCAGACACTGGCATTCTTAACTAATTGGTTAAGCGGAGAAGCTTGGAAGAAATTATAGGTTTTCTGATTTTACATTGCTCATTCAGCCACTGGATGAGCATCGTGTGCCCTCTCATAGTTTACATCAAAGGTTAATGTTAATAATGTGTTTAATTTGTGGTGCTTTAGTTTAGTGTGGGCGACAACCAGTAGCCACATGAAAGCTTGGATTCTTTTTTTTCTCAAGGGGCTCCCATGCGGCACCAGAGCTAGGCATCTGGGCCAAGCCTTATTGGCCTGCACACTTTTTAGTTTAATCTCACATTACTTGCACTCAGCGGGAATGTGGATACTGCCAAAGAGGTAGTTGGCTTTGCTACTTGTGATGACATTGGAAAAAGTAGGCCAGGAAATCAGATTTTATAGGCAACACTCACCTGCAACAGTCTGGTGTGTACTGGCTGCAGTAAAACTGCAGATACTGGTCCTACTACTGTGGGACTGATCACATAGACCTCCCCCTTGTAGTTATGTGGTGTTCTGATATGATTAATTGCTTCACTAATTTCTTGGTACTTGCAATGTTTGTAGATTGTCCGTCATTTTAAGCCACCTTTGTCATTGCTCTAAATTCTCCACTTTTCCTTTAGATTGTTTAGGACTCCCAGCCATTGCCACCCTTGTTGTTATTTGTTACTCCGTGAGCACAATTTTATTGTTTGGGTTGCCTCTGCTCGTGTTTTGGGATTGAAGTTATTTTGTGATTTGCGACTACACTGCGCCCCACGTTTATGTTGTGGGATTTGTTCAGCTTTGACACCTGTCGCTGCTCCCAACTGCAGCACCTCTCCCCGTCTCCCGCCCATCCTGTCGCTGCTTGTTATTTTAAGCTATCATACTTCTTTGTAGAAAGCCTTCAGAACTGTGGCTTTGCTGGGCATGTGCATTCACAGTGTATTCATTTCAGGGAGCTTGTGTTTAAAGTGGTGAGGCTAAATATGAAAAGTGATATGGGGAGGTGTCGGTGTGGGCTACCGGGTGAGCATTTTTGGAGTGAGGTTAAATATTGCTTTTAGAGATCTATGTTCATTGTGTTTTGATTGAGGCGAGCCTGTGTATGCAGAAGGATTTTGTTTGGGGCCCTGCGAATATGGAAGGGTCTTGTAGGGGAACGGCGTGTTCCCTGGCCCCTACATTTTTAAAGGATTTGCTTGGAGGAACATCCAAGGCAGCAAAGCGGAATTTCCTGGACATGAATTCTCACGTTATGTTTTGTTTTACAAAAGGTTAACACTTAACTTTCCTTCCTAGTATTGAAAAAAGATATATAAAATGGATACCCAAAGTTTTCAAAGGACGGGCTTCTTGGCTGCACCTCTTTCCTTTCATAGATGTCGCTTTCGGGCGGGAACTTCTGCTCGGGCTTTGCTCCCATTTGAAGATCATTACCGGCTGTGAGCGGGCACCATGGCGAAGAGCGCCCTGGTGTTAAGGAACGCAATCATAGGCTTGGCGGAGTGCCCGTCTCACAGCATGGTGACTGCTGTGTGGGGCGCTTCCGCTGCAGGGTATATGATATATCTCGGTGTTTGTAGATGAGCCTTTGTTGGTACAAAGTGTGTGGTGCATTTATACTGATACCTCCTTGTCTCAGAATCTCCCCGCTTAGTGTCCCCCTCCACCTTCCAAGAGATCCTAACAACTCTCTCCTAAATGCCTTCCTTCATTTTCAAGGAATTGCCAACAACTTACTCCAAAGGGCCTTCTTTCCACAACATCCCAACAACCTCTCCAAAGTGGCCTGCTTCAACAAAATCCTCAAAACTCTCTCCAAAGTGCCCTCTTCCGCCTTCCACAAGACCCCCAACCTTTCTCTCCTAGTTGTCCCATTTCAAGGCCTACAGACTGCACTGTTCATAGCCAAATAATGGCTGTTCACCAGTGGCACGTCAAGTAACAGTAAAGAGTAGATGTTGTAGCACCAAGAATAATGCGCTGCATGGCTAAATACTTCTAAGGTCTCAAAGGCGAGACCTATTGGCTATGCCAATGCTTGTGCAATATGTTGCAAATTAGAATCTGGGGTCAGACACTTCATACTTGTCCCATTTTTTAGTAGCCACGTCCATTTCTTTAAACCCCTTTGCTGCTGCCTTTAGTAATCTGCTCTTGAAAATTCGGATGAGCGACACATTGCATTGCGGCGTTTTATCATCCTTGAAGCGGCAAAATAATATAATTCAGGATGTCTTCTTTGCGAAACTTAATCACAGAGGGTACAGGTCACCTTTCTTGCATTTACTTTTTCTTCTCCCCTAGATCTGGTGAAAAAGCTAGGATTCCAAAGACTTATGTGGTGCATGAACAGCTGCTTTTTAGGTCTCGGGCCTAGCGTACACTGCGCATGCAGTGTCGCGCAGCGCGAGTCCTTTTCCTGGGGTTTTGAAAATGGACCTAGGAATTCCACGCAGCTCGTGCGTGTTATTTCCTAGGTCCATTTTCATTGGCCTTTGCGTGCGTGTACTTTTGAAACAGAACACGCAATAGGCCATGGGCGGTCGCGTAGCTTCGCCCATGGTCTATTGGTGTCTGTTAGGCGCACTCTCAAGGCGATATGACTGCCGCGATAATTGAAGACATATGCTTGCAGTGGCGCGCGCGCGCACCACTCGCAGACTTTTTTTTTTTTGCAATTGGATCGCTTTTGCCATCGGTTTACCGCCTAACGATTGCTAGTACAAGGTGGGGGTTAAGAATGGGTGGCAAAACTTAGTTCTCATGGGTAAATACTTATTTTAAAATGTGCATAACTTTTATAAAATTCGACAATTTAAAAATTGAAAACCAGGAATACAGAATTCTTTAAAAATGTAAAAACCCACGAAAGTATATATTGAAGCAGTTAACACTAATAAAATGCTTGAATACTTTCGTGTGCGTATTATTATTAATCAAATGCAAGCAACCTTTTAAAATGAAAAGATTTATTTATAAACTATAGGTAATCTGTCAAAACAAATGCAGATTAATTTGAAAGCTGTATCGAGATGAAGAAAAATACCGATTTAGAACTCCAATACCCTAACCAAATACCAACACTTAAACTGCATGCAAAGCAAGTTGCTCCATCTCTTGTACAACTTCTTTAGCCGGTGTTTATAACCGAGTCAACAACACTATGCATGCTGGGATTTTTAAGCCTTATAATGCTGAACGCGAAACTACAAGTGTCTGAGTCAAACATGCTATAAATTACCGTTCCATCTACATATGCTGCGCGCACACATGCACGGTATAGTGCCAAGAATTCAGGGAACAAGCAACGAGACTACAACTCCCAGCGGCCCCAGTCCAGGAAGAGGTTGCAAAATAAAGGCAGCCGGTGCTGGCAGGCGCTGTGAGGTCCAGGAAACCGTGGGAGAAAGTGCTGGCTCTGCTGAACCAGGGGTAAAGTTCTTCGCTGCCTGCCCGGTGCCAGTCTGCACTCCACCAGCCCCACAGGACGCAGGACTGGTCCAGTCTGACCGGATACCATCTTAGTTTCCATGGGCTTTTTCGTGCGACATGCTTTCAGAAAGTTATATATGGTTCTGTAACCCATACACACATTATGTAAAATGTGATGGCCTCTTATTTTTTTTTAAGTGTATTGATGTGACGTGGTCAATGCTTAATTTGAGCCGGTGGTTGCTGGTGGGGGGCCACTCTCATTTTGTGGACCGGCACTGATTTTTCCTCATCTCACATTTATGGCGAGCAAGAGAGGAGGAAAACATACAAAAGGAGAACGATGGGGGAAGATAAATGCGGAAAAACATCAAAAGGGAGACAGTAGGAACCGGGAAGAGTGAGATAAAGGGGCAGGGACAGATGATAGTGGAGTAAAGAGGCACTGAAAACCGAAACGCATCCTTACTTTTCGGCGGGTGGACATTTAATCAGCTGGCTTTGGGCTTCTGGGCGGTGATTAGGGCTGCGCTCAATCTCTTTACAAATTAAGCACTAATAGCGTTTTCGTATCAAGATATATCCCTCGCTGCATTGAAGGTATTAATTACAAAGTAATAGTTTTTAAAAAATCCTACCCGCCTTCCCCAGAAATGCCAATAGTGAACTAAAATGTTGGTCTGGTGGCTTAGTGGACTAATGCACCCCCTTGTGTTCGATCCCATGGTCAGGGCTTCGAATCCTGGCGGGTCCACTCAGCCTTTCATCCTTCCGAGGTCGATAAAACGAGTATGAATACCATAACAACTAATACCTGTTATTCAGCGCCAAGATAACCTTGGGTTGTCCCTCGTCCTTTGTGACCTGGATTCTTCTTTTACATGGTTTTATCTTCAGTGCCAGAGGCTTTGGCACAGAACTCATATTCTTGAACGCATGCATCAGAAGCTTCTCCCTTATGTCTCAGTGAAGAGGAAGCTCAGAGAAACAACCCATCTCCTAGAATCCCACGGTTTGGTTAGGCAGATAAACGCGCTTGATCCGAAATGTTCTGTTTTACTCTGTGGGATCCCGCCACTACATAGGCGTTTGACTCCCTCTGCCTGCTTACATGAAAGGCTTGTCTTTAAATCTTGGCGCATGCGATAAGTGTGGGTGCAGATAGAAGGCACATGTAAGCTCGGCTCGTTTGGGCTCGAGTCTCCAAGAGTATCCTGGGCAGAGCCAGCTCCAGGCATCTGGCTTGAGCTGTGACAGGCTCGCCCACCTCTACCCGCCCCTTGTCCACTTCACTGCCTTATAGCCTCCTCTGTGCTTCCACCCTGTGTGCTCTTAGGCACATCTTGGCTGCTGCTACATGTCCTCTTTGCCACATCTTGACAATATTATCCTCTTAAATGGCCATAACATGTATAATTTTAGGGAGACGGCGTTCTTCCCTCTTTTTTTTTTGGTTTGGCGAGAAAGCCTCGGAACATTGCTGTTTCTGTAGTTTCTCAATCCGGCAGTCACCATTCCCCAACCTCACCCCCCCCCCCCATATGCCTATATCCCCTACCCAGAAGCATGGATTGAATTAATCAATGGTAATCGATGGTGTAGGATGCGCTATTGTCAGTAGGTGTTAATCTGCCAATGTAAGGAATGGAGCAAACATTTCATATTGGTCCCGCTTACGTATTGGGAAACGGGAATTTCCGAATTGGTTATTTCACAATGAAAAGAGTGTTTTTTCTCTATGGTCTGTGATTGCTCCGTGAAAGCAAAAAAGAGTATCTATTCTTGGGACCAAATAAATAACAATTGTCCGCCGTGTGAAGTGCTTGCAGGTGCTGCAGAAACAATGGGCAGATGGGGACAGCCCCGCACTTCCATTCATCCGTGGCGTAAAATGGAAATACGCCTCTGTCCTGCACCGGGAGATCTTTCACTCCTACTATAACCACCTGAGGAAGACCCTTAGTGGCCCTGCAAGCCAAAACTATAGCTGTGTGTTAGCCCAATAAAGGTATCATCTTTGCAAGATGTTTAAAAAAAATTAAAACCTTGTACTTTCTGTTGACGCAAAGCTGTGGAAAGGGAAAAACAACTTGTGAAGAGTGTTTGCGCGTGGCAAAAAGTTATTGAACTGCCTGTCATTTCTATCAGAAGGATTGAGCATGGTGGTACACAGGGCCCAAGTCCATTTAGACAGGTTCATTTAAGGATAGGTACGGAATGTTAAGTGATTGAGTGCCAGCGACAAACACATTGTGAGAGTGACAGCAGTGTGAGAGCAAGACAGCAGTGTCAGAGCGACTCAGCAGTGTCAGAGCGACTCAGCAGTGTCAGAGCGACTCAGCAGTGTCAGAGCGACTCAGCAGTGTCAGAGCGACTCAGCAGTGTCAGAGCGACTCAGCAGTGTGAGAGCGGCTCAGCAGTGTGAGAGCGACTCAGCAGTGTGAATGCGACTCAGCAGTGTGAGTGTTCCAGAGAGCAGGGTATACGTGTGTGCTTACACGGTGCACTGACACACACGAGCTAAAACAAAGAACAGCTGAACACGTGTCTTGGGAGCTTCATGGAGGCAGCCAGCCCTCTGTGAGGGGAGCAGCAAGAAGGGGACGCCCCAACCAATCAAGTGCAACTACTCACAACCTACTGTACAATTACAACACAGGCCGAAGGGCAGAGCTAGGTCTTTTCGCATTACGTAGGGTGAGCAGTGTGTGAGTTTTTAGGGTGATCAGTGTGTGTGTGTGTGTGTGTGTGTGTGTGTGTGTGAGCATGCAGGGCGAGCAGTGTGTGAGCATGCAGGGTAATCAGTGTGTGAGTATGCAGGGTTAACAGTGTATGAGTGTGCGAGTATGTAGGGTGAGCAGTGTGTGAGTGTGTAGGGTGAGCAGTGTGTGAGTGTGTAGGGTGAGCAGTGTGTGAGTGTGTAGGGTGAGCAGTGTGCGAGTGTGTAGGGTGAGCAGTGTGTGAGTGTGTAGGGTGAGCAGTGTGTAGGGTGAGCAGTGTGAGAATGTGTAGGGTTTGCAGGGTGAGCAGTGTGAGTGTACAGGGTGAGCAGTGTGAGAGTGTGTAGGGTGAGCAGTGTGTGTGTGTAGGGTGAGCAGTGTGTGTGTGTAGGGTGAACATTGTGTGAGTGTGCAGGGTGAACATTGTGTGAGTGTGCAGGGTGAACAGTGTGTGTATAGGGTGAGCAGTGTGTGTGTAGGGTGAGCAGTGTGTGAGTGTGCAGGGTGAACATTGTGTGAGTATGTAGGGTGAACAGTGTGTGTGTGTGTGTAGGGGCAGTGTGTGAGTGTGCAGGGTACGAAAACTTGAACTAAGTCCACCACACACACACATACCAATACACACACACACACACAACACCACACTCATAACACCGCACTCGTAACGCCGCACTCGTAACGCCGCACTCGTGACGCCGCACTCGTGACGCCGCACTCTTGACGCCGCACTCTTGACGCCGCACTCTTGACGCTGCACTCTTGACGCTGCACTCTTGACGCTGCACTCTTGACGCTGCACTCTTGACGCTGCACTCTTGACGCTGCACTCTTGACGCTGCACTCTTGACGCTGCACTCTTGACGCTGCACTCTTGACGCCGCACTCTTGACGCCGCACTCTTGACGCCGCACTCTTGACGCCGCACTCTTGACGCCGCACTCTTGACGCCGCACTCTTGACGCCGCACTCTTGACGCCGCACTCTTGACGCCGCACTCTTGACGCCGCACTCTTGACGCCGCACTCTTGACGCCGCACTCTTGACGCCTCCACACACTCGCCTCCACACACTCGCCTCCACACACTCGCCGCCACACACTCGCCGCCACACACTCGCCGCCACACACTCGCCGCCACACACACAACCTCACTGTCAGTGCACTCATTCACCGGGCACAAACACCACCAGCCGGCAGTGCACGGTTCCACCAGGCACACACACCACCAGCCATCAGTGCACACATCAATTGTTAACACATCGACCATTAACTATTGTAGCAATCGCAGTATGGTGCACTTTACTTTTAAACATATTCATCTAAAGCGCAGCATGCCACCATTGCTACAATTCCAATCCAACCCACATAATTCCACTACACACCACATGCATACACTCCATAACACATGGCTAAAATACATTGCCATTTACAATGCCATTAGCTCTAACTCAAATAAATCCGAGACCTATTGCATTTCCAATGCTTATTTAATGTAGTTTCCAAGTTTCGACAGTTGAGGGCCTATGTTCTACGGGTGGGGTTGAGTAGTGCTCTCGACTATGGCTGCTTTGTAACTGATGGGTAGTGTCAAAGTGAAGGGTGCAGCATTCTTCTGTGGCAAATGTACTTTTCTGCAAATACAATTCAAAATGGTGGCAGAGGAAGGTTACAGTCCTAATTTTTTAGGTCTCGCCTGAGCCAATGCGCTTGCACATTGCTCCGGCGAGATTATAGTAAGCGGAAAAGAAAAGTCTACCAAAACGGCTGCGGATCGCATACAGTTCATGTGATCTATGCACGTGCACACCATCGCCAGCCACATAACACACCACCATTTGTCTGTGCCTCGGCATCAGACTTCAAAGGCTGCCGCTGCCCCGCTCCAGACCTCAAAGGAATGCGCTCCCCCGCCACAACAATGCCGAGAGCTTGTTTCTGGACGAAAGTGAAAGCCTACCGTGTTTGTTTACAGTAGCCTTGCTCCTCAAATGATGTTGCTGTGTTGCCATCTCTCTAGGGACACTCAGCTTGAAAACACTTGACTTGCTAGCTGCAATGCTAAATCCGCTATGCGTTGCCTCTAGACACGTTGATCCCTTGCAGACTGTGCTCCTGATTCTGAAACTGACCAACTCAGTCACCACGCAGTCTCTTCTGTCTTTCTTATGATGTCTGCCCTGCCACCATTTACTTCGGAACCTCACCCCGCCTCGCCCTCACCCTCACACACCCTCACCCCAATCACCCTCACCCCAATCACCCTCACCCCATCACCCTATCACCCTCACCCCATCACCCTCACCCCATCACCCTCACCCCATCACCCTCACCCCGTCACCCTCACCCCGTCACCCTCACCCCGTCACCCTCACTCGCCATCGCCCTCACCATCACCATCCCTCACTCACCCTCACTCACTCACCCTCACTCACTCACCCTCACTCACTCACCCTCACACTCACTCACCCTCACACTCACTCACCCTCACCCTCACACTCACTCACCCTCACACTCACTCACCCTCACACTCACTCACCCTCATACTCCCTCACCCTCACACTCCCTCACCCTCACACTCCCTCACACTCCCTCACCCTCACACTCCCTCACCCTCACACTCCCTCACCCTCACACTCCCTCACCCTCCCTCACACTCCCTCACCCTCCCTCACACTCACTCACCCTCACACTCACTCACACTCACCCTCACACTCACTCACACTCACTCACCCTCACACTCACTCACCCTCACACTCACTCACCCTCACACTCACTCACACTCACTCACCCTCACACTCACTCACCCTCACACTCACTCACCCTCACACTCACACTCACACTCACTCGGGGGCACCACCGCATCACTCGGGGGCACCACCGCATCACTCGGGGGCACCACCGCATCACTCGGGGGCACCACCGCATCACTCGGGGGCACCACCGCATCACTCGGGGGCACCACCGCATCACTCGGGGGCACCACCGCATCACTCGGGGGCACCACCGCATCACTCGGGGGCACCACCGCATCACTCGGGGGCACCACCGCATCACTCGGGGGCACCACCGCATCACTCGGGGGCACCACCGCATCACTCGGGGGCACCACCGCATCACTCGGGGGCACCACCGCATCACTCGGGGGCACCACCGCATCACTCGGGGGCACCACCGCATCACTCGGGGGCACCACCGCATCACTCGGGGGCACCACCGCATCACTCGGGGGCACCACCGCATCACTCTGGGACACATTGTCAATGAGCTTACACAACCTGACCGGGTGCTGGCCAAACCCGTTCCCTCACAGACACTTTGTGACTCACTGAACTCCTTTTTCATCAATAAAATCATCACTATTAAAAATAATATTCCTCCCCCCACTTTGTCCACTCTCCCTATCACTACCTGTAAGAACTCATCTCTGCTGGCTATATTCCTCTGATGACTAAAGTAGACTTCCTGACTCTTTTGAATAAAGTGGGTTCCGGCTCTCCCATTGACTGCTGCCCTTCCCATATCCTGAAGGAAGCCTTCCTCGCCTGTCCTGATCCCTCACTCTCACTCCTCAACAACTCCTTAGCTACTGGCATCATCCCGGATACCTTTAAATGTGCCGCTGTAGTTCCTATCCTGAAAAAGCCCAACGCTGACCCTTCGGTGTTGAGCAATTTTCCCCCCATCTCTTTGCTCCCCTACCTCAGCAAAATCCTAGAGGCTCATGTTACTAATTGTCTAAGCTCATTTATTGAGCGTTCCCATTTTCTGGACTGCCAGCAAGCAGGCTTCAGGCCAGCGCACTCCACTGAATCGGTCATTGTGGCTGTGATGGACGAGCTCAGGAGTGGAGCCGATAACATCGCCCAGGCACTTGTGCTTCTGGACCTATCGGTGGCCTTTGACACGGTCGATCATGAGCTTCTGATCGACCGTGTCTACAATGCTGGCATCCAGGGCTTGGCTCTCAAGTGGATAAGGTCCTTTTTACATCATCGCTTTCAGGCAGTCCACTTATCCACCTTCTCAGCTACTCAAACGGAATTGACCTGCGGGGTCCCCCAGGGCTCTGCCCTATCGCCCCTTCTATTTAATCTTTACATGCAACCTCTGATCTTCTCCCTACGCAATAGCCCGGTTACCATTTTCAACTATGCCGATGACCTTCAACTGGTCTTCAATCTTGATTCCACTACCGCATCCATCACCAATTTTCAATCCACCATGCTCTCCATTAGTGAATGGATGAGTCACAGTTAATTGAAACTTAACCCCGACAAAACAGAGCTTGTCCTGACTGGAGGGCCCTCTAATCCTTGGAACTCCTGTTTCTGGCCACCCTCCTTGGGCACTCCTCCTCTTCCCGCAGACTCCGTGAAGAGTCTTGGGGTTATCATCAGCAAAGACCTGTCACTAAAACCTCAAATTAACGCAGTAACTTCTTCATGCTTTTTCCATCTTCGGAGAATTCGGAAAATCTGCAGGTTCCTGACCACCGAGGCCCTTACACTTGTCATCATGGCCTTGGTTACTTCCCGCATTGACTATGCCAACACCCTCTACATTGGCATTCCAGCCTATCAGCTTCACTGCTTACAACTGGTACAGAACCAAGCAGCCAGGCTTATTTTTCATCAACCCAAACATCAAAATGTCTCCCCCTTGCTGAAGAACCTTCACTAGCTCCCGGTGGCCAAACGCTGCATTTTTAAACTCGGCTGTACCATCGTTAAGTCATTACTTGGTCAGGGCCCCGCCTTCATTGCTTCCAGGATTCATCGGTATGCCCCCTCCCGTAATCTTCGTTCTTCCCACCACAACCTCCTGTTCATTCCCTCTTTCAGGCGTAAAAAACATGGGGGCCTCAGGTTTTCTTATCCGGCTATGGAACTCTTTTCCATGCGATCACAGGTTAACATCCAGCTATACTTTATTCAGGAAACTCCTGAAAACTCACTTGTTTAGTCAAGCCTATGAATAACACCCGCACACTGTCTCCCATCATTGCCCCTCTGCCTCTAGCGCCATGAAACCGCTTTGTGTCCGTGCGCTGTACAAATAATTTTAACATAACCACCACATCACTCGGGGACACCACCACATCACTCGGGGACACCACCACATCACTCGGGGACACCACCACATCACTCTGGGACACCACCACATCACTCGGGGACACCACCACATCACTCGGGGACACCACCACATCACTCGGGGACACCACCACATCACTCGGGGACACCACCACATCACTCAGCCCAACCACATCATCACTCGGCACCACAACAGCACTGTCCTTGCTTGCTACTGTAAAACCTGGGTCGGGGACAATCGATATTTGCCCGGCGGTATTGCCTCTGTGACCCACGAATTATTAATCAATGAAGAGGCAGGCGCTGGAGACTGGAAAGCAGGAAACAAGGTTTTTATTCTCTCCGGAGGAGAACACAGCAAAACAGACAGCAGGTATCGTTCTGAGGTGCTCTAACTTATTTCTGAGGCCTGGCCCCTTATATTCAGCCTTTTGCGGTTTTATTACAGTTTACATACTCATGGCAAATGCTTTGATGTACGGAAAGACATTCCCGGAATCCCCTCTTTGGGCCCGTTCCCACACATATTTACAGTAGAAGTCCCCACCCTGGTCACAACAGGTGATGACTATCGCGCAGCTGGATATTCCGCCAATTCATGGAATGCGGGGTTCGATCGGATCTCATGGGGTGGGGGCTTTGATCAACTCGGGGGTCCTTTGATGAGGGAAGCTTTCTATTGCACGGGGAGGGGCAAGGAATAGTATCGGCAGAGCTGGGTGTCGGCCTGGGAACGAGGAAGACAAACGGGCACACGGGGAAAAAGGGGTTTGCATCAAAGGGCCGGGGACCAGGAAAGGGAAGAAGGGAGGTGTCGCGCTGGGAACAGGATGAGGTTCTGAGGCAGAGCCGCGCTGAAGAGGGGTTTATGATTCAAGGCAGGTGCGAGCAGGGGGGGTTGGTCAGCGTGCAGGCTTGGTGTGGGCGAAGGGCTATGTCGGGGGCCAGTGGCATGCAAAAAGGGATGGTCCTGATCGAGGCACCTAAAACGGCGGGCGTGCACGACAAAAGTGTGGCATCAGGGAAAAGGCAAGATGGCGCAGATAATGTTCACCAAACCGTACTAATTTTCCACACTACCAACAAGAATTGCCATAGCCAATAGAACTCGCATTAGGAAAGTGTAAGCTATTGGCTTTGTGAATAACAATGCTACTAATTTATATATTTTCAAAGCCAACACATATTAAAAAAAATGTGTCATTTACAATACCAATAGCTCACACTTTCCTAATGCGAGACCTATTGCATTGCAAATACTTGTTGTATTAAGGGTGTGAAGGGTTTCTTGTTTACAACCAATCATATGTCTACCTTTTTTTTGTTTATGGACCTGCTGTGTTTTGCAGTTGCTGCTGATGCCAGAAGGTAACACTTCTGCTCTGCATATCCCTGCACTGATGATTAGTACCTTAAACCTCGTAGTTTTTTACCTACTCTGAGATGTGTGAAATCAAGTGTAATGGAAGTACAACAACCGAGTGAACTTATGTTTAGTTTCGGCACTTTTTAGCTATTTAGGGTGTGTGATACTGGTTGGGGATTCATGACTCTTGTGTGATCGCAGAGGCAGAACATCCATAATCTGTACCATAAATATAAAAACAAACACTATGGCCCTCTTAATTTTTTGTTGTTGTTTGGTATGAACATAAATTGTATAAGCTGTATGATAGTAAGGGTTATCCATGTACAAATAAAGTCACTGATGTAGAGTTAAATTTAATTTTTTTAATGGTTTTAACCTTGTGTGATTTTTGATAACCGGGACTGATATCCCATTTTTGAGTATCCACAGAGGATTTGCAGATTACTGTGGACCATAACTGATATTTTATTTTGTCCTCATTTAAATAGTTCAGGACTTCCTTGCTCAGACCATTACATTCCTTAAAGGGTGGCTGTTCAGCAGAGGAGATTGTATAGTGTTTTTGCTTTACTTTTATTTTTTAAGGGAACCAAAACTTACCAGTTTTCTGGTAGCTAGAAAGAGAGGAGAAATCCAGACGAAATGGCAAGAGGAAATGATCAGGAAGATGTTCAGACTGAGGGGTTCCAGGTTGCCACCAGAATCCATGGTCTTTTGTCTTTTTCACCTCTTTTTCATGTCTATTCCCCAAAAAAAGTAAACATACAAAAAAAGGTTCTTTGTGGAACCACCTTTAGTAGTTACAAAATAAAATTACTTTGTATGTGAGTGAGATCAAGTTAGAGTGAAAATGATGAATAGGAGGAGAGAAGAGTTAAAAACAGAGTTGAAAGTGTATGAAAGTAAGGAAGTGAGTAAAAATGAGTGGAAGGAAGTATGTGAGAAAGACATTAGCTGAGTGAGAAAGTAAGTGGATGTGTAGCAGGTAATAGCTAGCTACGGACAACACAACTGTCAGGGTGCAATGGGCAGCCAATACCTGAAGTGCACATAATTTGGCCGTGCATAGCAGAAGTTGGTGGCTTCCAGATTGTTCCTGCTCCCAACCCACCACACCCAGCCAACCCCCTGGTGTACATGGTCAGTCTGCCCTCCAGCCAGACCCTGCACCTACCACTTCTCCAGTGTGTTTGTTCTGCGCAGAACTCCTGCTGCACACAGCTGACCTGCCCTTTGGTCAGGCCCTGCGCCCAACTATTCATTGGCAGCCAACCCCCACTGCTTACATAGGTTGACTACAGAGCCTGACCTTGAGTCAGGCTTTTTTTTGTGGATTAATGGATTCTATACCAGATTACCAGGTCCTTGGACCAGTGTTCAATTAGAATCCGTGGATCTCAGGGGTCATGCTAGGGACCATCATTGCAGCTTTGGAATCTTTGAACCCCATGAAACATCGGAATTTGTTTTTCATAATTTAAATATGGGGACCTTACTTACTCTACCCACCGATATGCTATTTTTACACTTCTATCCTAACACTGGGTCCTAATCCCCACATCCTGTAATGCTGGCCGCCACATTTTTCTTGCTGGTGTGGTCAGCCAATTAGATAGCTTCAGTTCCGCAAACCTGGATTAGTGTTTGTGGAACCAAAATGGACAACTGGAGCAAAAGCTTCTTCATCCAGTGGGATTTCAGTATATATTTTTTTATTTGTGCATCTTGGTGAAACTGGGGTCATGGAAATCTGCAAATTAACCATCCAGAAATTGGCTCACTGGCAGACTATCTGGTTTGCCGGTACTTGAGCAGGACGCTTCCTCTGTGGAGCGGGGGAGAGCTGAACAAGCGTGCAGAGGAACTGAGGACTCTACTCCACTTATCTGGCGGACACCGACTCCTGGGGCCCAAACGCTGTAGTCTCGCCGCGCCGCACAGCTCCATCTCGCGGCCCGCGGCTGGAGACTACAGCTCCCAGGGAGCCATGGGCAACTTCCGGTTTGCCGGTACTTGAGCAGGACGCTTCCTCGGTGGAGCGGGGGAGAGCTGAACAAGCGTGCAGAGGAACTGAGGACTCTACTCCACTTACCTGGCGGACACCGACTCCTGGGGCCCAAACGCTGTAGTCTCGCCGCGCCGCACAGCTCCATCTCGCGGCCCGCGGCTGGAGACTACAGCTCCCAGGGAGCCTAGCGGCAACTTCCGGTTTGCCGGTACTTGAGCAGGACGCTTCCTCGGTGGAGCGGGGGAGAGCTGAACAAGCGTGCAGAGGAACTGAGGACTCTACTCCACTTACCTGGCGGACACCGACTCCTGGGGCCCAAACGCTGTAGTCTCGCCGCACCGCACAGCTCCATCTCGCGGCCCGCGGCTGGAGACTACAGCTCCCAGGGAGCCTAGCGGCAACTTCCGGTTTGCCGGTACTTGAGCAGGACGCTTCCCCCGCGTCGCGGGACGCGCGCGGGCGACGCCGGGCGGAGCCCGGGCAGAGGGCGGGCCGTCTGAGGCCGTCAGAGGCAAGAGGAGGCCGGGCTGGGCCAGAAACCCTGTGTGAACTCCACGGTGCCCTAAAAATTACACGGTAAAGTGACGGATAAGCGTTGAAGGTCTACTGTGTATACATTGATATACTGGGTGCGGAGTTGTTTGTGATACCCTCGTCTCGGCCCAAATAAACATTACATAAACCAGCCTTATGTCGGGATCAAAGAAAGACAAGGCTTCTACGGGGGCAGGTACTCTTGACAATTTCTTAGTAAAAAAGGTGAATAAAATCATCAATGATAGAAGGGCCTCACTGGGTAAAGGTGGTTCATCAGATCATGATCTTTCTATAGTAGGTCTACCCTCAATGGAGGCTCCACTAGAGAACGAAAATAGCACTGATTGTGGGGCGGGGGTAGTCAGAGTAGCTAGTGCAGTAGAAGCACTGATCCATCAGGCTCCCGACACAGTAACTCCCGATAAGTCGTCATCGGACTCTGAGGAAGAGGTGATAGTAGAGCATAAAAGCACGAGACCTGTCAGAACCTGCAGAAAGCAGCAAAACAAAAGGGGGGGCAGGATCGCACACAAGAGAAGGGGAGATATTTACTTGCCTGACAGCCATATCTCCCCTGAGGCGACCTCGAGCATGGAGGGTAAAAAAGAGGCAAATGTAACTTTGAGCCCTGAGCAGTTTGGCTTGCTAATTAAAACTTTAGAAGCCAAAATTGAATTAAAACTTGAGGTATCCCTTAACTCCTTAGCGGCCAAACTGGATACTACCAACGCTGAAATAAAAAGACTAGGAGGTCTGATAGAGCAACAGCTGGCCTACCCTGTTAAGGTTAATCCCCCGCCCCTTTCAACTAGTAGAGTGAACTTAGAGGATGTTGGGGAAAATACCATAAAGGTGTCTAATCCATCTTATTCTCCCCGACAGGGCAGCAGAGCCAACATTGATCCCATTGTTCCCTTGGTCCCTTTTCCCTTGCCAGTAGATACCTCTGTTATACATTCTAAGCCAGGCCCCGCTCAAAACCTGAATTCCATGCTACGTAGGCGAAGCAATTTTATTAACTTACCCCCGGACTGTGCTCCCTACGTAATTGTGCTGGCAAATGTCCCGCTTTATAACGCGGATACAACCGAGTCTCATGAGGAATCTCATGATTCTCTCAAAAACAAAGTGGTAGCTTGGCTAAGTTCAAACTGTGGTTATCCTACAAAATTTGTTGGAGAAATCATCACGACCAAGAGGGTAATTTGGATCGGTCCTTCGAGAAAAACTTGTAGAGGGGATTGTGTGGTAGTAAACTTTAAATATCCACAACATGTGGCCACAGTCTTACTACGGGCAGCATCAATGTTGAATGATGGCAACGGTATCCAAGTGCGACCTCTGGGTTATTTTTATAACCACCTCACTGTAGCCTCTGCCCCTAGACAAGGACTAAGTCCCTTTACTCCAGTTGGGCCCAGGTCTGCATGTCAAAGCCAGGGACAGAGAAGGGATAATTTTCTCAGTTTTGGACCCCCCATTGTAACACACAATAGATTCGATGCTCTATCAGGACTTGACCTCTGTGACTGACGGGGGGCCGGAGAGGGTATAGTGGACGAAGTTATAGTGGAAACTATCTCTGTGACTCCTGTACCTTCTTCCGGTGAGGTTGGTAACATTCCGATTAAGGTCAGTCCTAAAAAAGGGGACATGGTTAGGTTGCTATCCTGGAACATTGCTGGCTTACGGTCAAAGAAGGGTGACCCTAACTGGTCGAATTTTGTAAAGCTTTATGATATTATTGCCATTCAAGAGACTTGGGACATGGAGTGCGATTATTGGTTGGATGGCTTTACTTCCTTTTTTGTACCTGCCCTGCCCTCCCCAGTAGGCCGGAATAGAGGAGGTCTTCTGACGCTGGTATCGGTGAACATTAAGGGCAAAATTACAATGATTGATTGTGCCACTCATAATTTTCTTGTCTTAGAGATAATTTTGGATGATGGCTGTAAAATGCTTCTTATAAACTGTTATAATGCACCGAACGGCTATCCTGAAACTGTGCACCTAACATGGTTAGCAGATTTTTTAATTCTCTATAAGGAAAAGCAAACCACTTAGTGTTATTTTATTTTGATGGGTGATTTTAATGTACATTTATGTTTAAATTGCGCTCTAACGGATGCAGATGGGCCTGATAGTGTTTCCCCCCCTCATTTAGAACATACTCAGAAGGGAGTGGTCCTTGAAAATCTATTAATTGAAAATGAACGTTATGAGGCAGAGCTTTATGACAATAGGACACGGGTTGCCACATACACGGGAAGGGCCTGTGACTCGATAATTGATTTTATTTTTGTATCTTTAGGTCTCCTTAAGTATGTGTTTTTCTACAATGCTATTGCTATGCCACTGAGTGATCATAATCCCGTGGGGATGGAGCTGGCAAACGGTTTTTTGAAGTTAAAATCGTCAGTCACCCCTCAGGATTTATTGCCGCTAAAGGTTAAGGATCAGGGGAGAAGAATTAAATGGGAAAAGGTAGTTCCTGATGTTTTCTTCTTAAACATAACTACTTTGGCTGTTGAAGATTTGAATGTTTGTGCCAATCCCCTCTCCAGGAGGGAGGAGGTTATATCCTCCTTCGAAGGCGTCTGTCGGTCAGTGGCTATAAACCTAACAGCTAAAGGTAAGGGGGGAAAAAATAAACCGGCAAATGGCTGGTTTGATAACAACTGTAGTAAAGCCCATAACCTCCTGAAGAAAGCACTCAATACTCGCCCGAGGGATAAAGCTTTAGTAGTGCAACTAAGAAAGGATTTTACTAAGGCAATTAAAACTCGTAAAAATGAAATAAAGAGTGATGCCTGGGTAGAACTAATGGATAAAGCCACCTTAAAAAACAGTGCAAAGTTTTGGTCAATTATCAATACTCCTCTGTTCTCTGGTGACCAAAATACTGTGCTGGAACTCAATATTTCTGAGGTAGATTGGCTTAGCCATTTTGAAAAAATATATGGTAGCAATATGGAGCAGGAATCCTTTGTAGTCCCTACGTCTGATATCCCCTTGGAGCCTGTGAGTTTTGATATAGCTGAAGTGCTAAGAGCATTGGAGGATACTGCGGGACGAAAGGCCCCAGGTCCCGATGGGGTCCCAGTGGATATGTTTAAGGCAAATCTGTTGTATTGGGCTAACATCCTAACTAAAGTCTTTAATGCATCTGCAGTAGTAGGATTCCCGTACACCTGGTCCTCGGCTACGATAATTCCAGTATTCAAAAAAGGGCAGAGAGGAGACCCTAGATGCTATAGACCTGTATCTCTGCTGGACTCCTCGGTTAAAATTCTAGGGAAGGTTGTCCTGGCGAGAACAGCATCTTGGGCTAAAGGGAACAATATTCTGTCCGAGGCACAATATGGTTTCAGGTCGGGGAGGAGTACAGAGGACCAATGCCTCAATCTTCACCTGATAATTTCCAAATATACAAAGGCAAAAGGGGGAATGATATTTGTAGGCTTTATGGATTTGTCCACAGCCTTTGATCTTGTAAATAGGTCAAGGCTGTGGGCAATGCTTTTGAAGTTGGGTCTTGATAGTTCCCTGGTACATTTCCTGGCGGAGCTCCATAAAGATCTGAGAGCCTGCATTAGAATGACAACAGAAGGGAAATGTACGGCAAGTTTTAGATCAACCAGAGGGGTCCGTCAGGGCTGTATATTGGCCCCAATGTTATTCACGCTATATGTGAATTCATTGGAGGATGACCTAATGGCAGTCACGCAGGATATCCCGAGCATGGGGGGTGCACCAATTCCGGTGCTCCTCTATGCCGATGATGCGGTGTTAATTGCCAGGACCCCAATAGCCCTGCAAAAGTTACTCTATTCATTTGGAAATTTTATGTCTAGTCTTGACTTGGTGATCAATAGTAGTAAATCCCACACAATGTCAGTAGGTTGTTATAAAAATAAAGAAAAAACCTTCTTTTGTGACGGTGAGGTTATCACTAGTGTTAAGGTTTTCACCTACTTGGGTGTTATCTTTGATCGAAGGGGTACTTGGTCACCGCAGTTAACATCTAAAGCAAACGCGGTGAGAAGTTCATCCTCAGCAATTCTGGGGTTCGCAAAGAGATTAGGGGGAAAACCCATCGAGGCTATTTTGGCTATTTACAAAGCCAAGACTGTCGCTATTGCCAGATACGGGGCTGCAATTTGGGGTCATGTAAAATCTGACTGTATTCAAATAGAGGAAAATAAATTCCTACGTTCATTGCTGGGCTTACCTCAGTCAACTGCTACCTATTCCCTACACCTTGAGCTAGGTCTTGGTTACATTCTAGACACAATAAATCTAGCTCCGCTCCTGATGTGGATCAAGCTCTGGCTAAATCCGAACCTTAACCACAAGATCATAAAAGACTGTCTTAATTTAGACCACAGGAGGGATATCCAGTGGCTGTCTTATGTGGAGTCCTTGGCTGCAAAGCTGGGACGCCCCGAGATCTTTGACAGCCAGAATCCCTGTGTAAAGCAGATCTAATGTGGGTGAAGACCAACTTTATTAGGCTCTGTGTGGCCGAGCGTGAAACGGTCGAGCTATGCAAACCCTCTGTAAGGGCCCATGTAATGATAACTACATCTCTTGAGCTGGCTCCTTACTTGTCAGTGGTCACAAATTTTTTCCATAGGTGGCTACTATCCAAGTTCCGTTTCAATCAAATGTATATGATCCTGTGGGACGAGAAAGACTGGTGTAGGCTAGAGGAGTCGTCCCCATATAAATGTGATGGTTTTTCCACCCAGGACAATGCGCACTTCCTGTTTTTTTGCTCATTTTATGGTGAACCTCGGATGCGATACTTAAAACCAATACTGAAGGAGTTGAGTTTTACGCAGTACAAGCCTGCATTGTTATATTTACAGATGTTGGATTCTCCTGTAATTGTTTTGTACTGCTTGTTTCCTGGCTGCATCTGTAAGAAGTAAAAGACTAAGGTTAAGATCGGATTTCTAATGCTGAAAGTTTTTTAATTCTTGTCCATTGTACTGTTGAGCGCAAACTGAAATGAATTTGTGTAATTACTCTCTTTTACCTGTCTTCTAACCTTTGCCATGTTTAATTCTGTATTAATTGATTTTAATATGTATTAATTGTTTTAAATATTGTCTAGAATACTTTTATGATTTTAACTAATCGAATAAAGTGGTTTTGACTGACTGACTGAAATAAAAATATTGTGTGAACAGAATATTGTGTCAAAAATATCGAGGACTAAAATATCATGAAACTAATTGGAATTAGGTAAGTATAGATTTGCTATTTTTAACTCCACATCTACGTACCTTGACGGCATATATATCGTCACGGTACTTGTATGTGGATTTATATAAGGTAAAACTTTGCTTACATATAGAAACTTACCTTCATGATTTTTTTGTCCTCGAAAGTCTTGAAATTATATTTTGTCCCACAGTATTTTGGTTTCGGATATTCGGTCTAAACACCCTAGATAATATCTATGACGTTTGAACTCTTCATGCTGAACCTTAGACATTATATTTAACCATTTCTCCACCAAGACTACGGAACAATTTTTTTCCAAGAAGTGACTGACCAAAGAATGTTGGTTATTAAAATGGGAAATGTCACTTCTGGAAATCCCCACCCCCAAATCTCCCATTAACAATCCAAAGTGGATTTACTTTTTTTCTTTTGTTTGGAAAGTTGTGTGCAGATTTGTTGAGCTGTATCAACGTTAAGAAAACAAAAAAATGCATTTTCAATGGAAAGTGTATCCTAACTAGAACTACAGATGTCATCATGATAATAGTAGTGGAGATACCCTGGATACCATGACTAAAGAAGCAAAGACTCGAATGAATAGGTCATGATGCCCCTCCCATCTCAGAACGATGATGAAAAGTAGAATGTTACACTAAGCTCATCTGCATGTATGATTTATTCTAGTTTATTATTCTTGTGCAATAGTTATTCATTAGTCATTTGACCAGAAGCAGAGAACAAAGGCCTAAATTGCATACGTTTATATAAACCTGCATTCTATAGGCCTCTTGTGATCTTACACTAGAATGTGATCTGTGAGGCTTTAAGCAGTGTTTTCTCAAGTTAGTTAAGCTGTAGTGTGGTAATAACGAATTTGACCTCTTCGTAGTAATACGAGTAAGTGCAGAATTGAGAAAGAACCGACTGGTTAGGAGCTTTCTTACTTCATTATCTAGTGGCAAATAAAAATTAGAGCATTCTTTCACAGCAATAAGCAGGCTAAGTTAATACTGCATGACATTTACAAAACCTATTCAGATAAATGCAGTCTGCAGATCTTTGTATCGTTGGGTTCTGGTTTATTCTTGTTATAGCCTGAGCTTTTATCTCAATACCTGGTAGCCTGCCTAGTGACTGTACTTTATAATTAATAACATATAATTACAAACGTACTTATTTTCAAGCATAAATATGCAATTTACAGAAATATTAATTGCAACCTTATATTCAACTTCTTACTTTTAAGTCATGTAACATACCATTACTTAAACATTTCAGCTCAATCCAAATTATATTATAACATGGTCTTCCCATTTTACCAGGCATCTATATTAACATTTTAGTACTAACCTATACAGGCATGATACTTGTGTATTTACACACACTGCCAAACTATCACCATTGTAGCTACCCAAAATGTATTTTTAAAAATCTGTTGGAACCTTGTATACCTACCATTGAAATAAAAGGAGCAGGGAAAAACAAAACAGCACATCTTTTACCCTTCTACCTTTGCTACCTTTGTGGTAACAATAGGAAGAAGAATTGATATACCACTTGGAAAACAAACAATTGAGTTTAATTGTCACTGGGTCTAATTGTATAGAGAGGGGTAGTAAATATAGTGGTTTGCCTCGTCTCTGTATTTTTCTCTATTTGACTTCAGTTTTTATTTACAGTAATTTCATCCCAGTGTAGAGTGCTGCTCTTCATATCACACCACATACTCCATTGCCTCTTAAAATCTTGTTTTTAGATTGGATTGTGTTGACCTAGTGGTTCTGAAGCTTGGGCGCAGAAATCCTTTAGATGCTTAATACATGTAGTTCTTGCCTTGGTGCAGTGAAAGGTGCCAATCTTGATACACCAGCAATGTTCCTCACAAATGAATTTTCCTGGTATCTGTAGGTAGTTGTTCTACTCCTTTTTGCAAATCTCAACCCCACATAAGAGTTAATCTCCCTCTGCGCCTAGATTATGATTTGAATTTGGGGGTGGCAATTACATGCTGCAGTGTGTGATGAAAGGCAAGATGTTTATGGAGTGAGTACAACTACTTCCCCTTAATACAGCAGGCAGGTTATGCTGGAACATCCATGGAGCATCAGATGCAAAAACAATGTGGTGGATGGAGTGCTTGAATTAATCTCAGCCACTGGCAATTGCTCCTGCCTTATTCCATTCCATCATTTTCCTCCCACTGTGCCACTCAAGACAAAGTCCTTGCACTATGCAATATAGCCTGGACACTGCTCCTTATGGGAACAGTCCATCCCAAACTGCCAGGGAGAGGCCCCCTCCACAAGGAACCACAAACAACTCCAGACTTATTTCAACCTATTTAGGTCTCATCATTGATGTATAGTTTGAGTCAGTTATGTGGCAGTGTGATCCTGGACCCACAGCATACCAATCGCGCCTAGGGTGTCCACTGCAAAAACAAAATAACAGATTAAATGTTTGAATTACTTTCAGCCACTCGCAATCGCTTGGGTCTCATTCCAATCCATTATCCCCACCATGCCACTTTATACAAATTACATCCATCACTTTATTTGTATTCTATAGTGCAGTGCCCTAAGTGGGTCTGGTTTGCCCAAATGTGGGTCCCGTGCACCCTTTGCCACTGGAGCAAGCTATGCCAAGGGCCACTGGAATTAAGAGGCAGGGGAGGGCAAAATTATGCGGCAGGGCTGATTAAATTAGGAAGCATGAAAAGGCACATTATGCAACATAATGCAGCACATTTTATGAGTGTTACTTAATTTGTTGTCCTTTTTACACTTGTTAGGTCTCGGCTAAGCGCGTGGAAGCGCGTTCTCGCCGAGAACCTTTTGTCGCCGTGTCTGCTTTCCAGGAGACAATCCTGGCCGCGCGCATCTCCTTGGAGGCGATTTCAAACTGGCACGCACACAAGTACGAGCGCTCAATTGACTTTGTTGCAACACCACACACGCATGCGCATGCACACAGACACACACACGAGCGCCCATGCACGCACGCACATACATACACACACCCCCGCACACATATACACACACACACACGCGCGCGCACACACACACACACACGAGTGCACCGAGGCCCCCCTCCGCTGCCGCCACCGTCGCACACATACATACACACACGAGCATACACACACACATACACGAGTGCACCAAGACCTCCCCCCAGCCCTTTTCAACTTACCGGGCCAATCTCGTGGGACTCCGCTCTGAGCACGCAGCAGGGGCAGGCACCGGGCATGTGCCTCATGCCCCCTCCGCTGAGTTCACGCTGCGGCTCTTGCCAGCTCCTTTCCCGGGGCTCAACTCCTGCTGGCGGCCCCGGGGCTCTCCACCGCTCACAGGAGCCCCGGGCCGCGAGATGCATTGACTCCGCCTGCCTCCTCTTCCGGTCCGGACGCGGCCCCGCCCCCGTCACAGGCGACATTGCCTGACTTCCGGTGCGGCCGCGGCGGGATTCGGGGGGCATTTTCTGCACAAACCTTGTATTCTAACTGGTCTGATCTGCCGAAATGTAATGAGATGTAATCCGTATCACACTTGGTAGTTACCGTATGCGATAAAGACAGCACCATTAATAATTGCAGTCCCGGGTAAACAGGTGTTTGTGCAGGCATGGCAGTTTAATGGGCTACTTGTAAACTGGCTCAAAGAAGTACATATTTCCTGATATACTTGTCTTTAATGACAACCTCTATCGCTGCTATGAAAAGGTCAATGTGGCAGTTGTTCCTAAATCAGCTGAAGAATGTCCTCATGAGCAGGCTCAGTAAAAGTTTCACGTACGCCTTCCTATGGAAGGTGTGTCCCTCCTATCCCAGGAATAGATAGTATGAGTTTGCGATTGGGATCCAAGGTATATTTCTCTGGGTATGCTTTTGGTGGTCTTTGTAATGTGAATGCTGCTTGTTTTGCTAGGCACATCTCAAGATCCACCTTTGTTTAGGATCTATCACAGCTGCTACCTTACAGGTTATCATTGCCACCTCAGGCCTCAAAATTCTTCTATGGCAGGAGATTACTAAGTTTGCAGTACGAGTGGCGTACATGCAGTTGTGATAATCAGATGTTGAAAACATGATGGTATTGACACCTTAGGATTACCCCCATTTTTTAAATTCATTTTGTGTAAATACCCACTAAAAAGTCAGTTTATCAGAAGATCTGAACAGCGTCTTTCAGCACACGAGTGACATTTTTGCCGGATGGACAGATGTCAAGGAGGCAGGCCGTAGCCACAAAAGTGGTTCCCATTGCCCAATGTCGGAAATATGTTAAGAAAGCAGAAGGGGTCGTTGGTTTTTATTTTTTTTATTACATGCTTAATAATTGCTGCCGCGCTTAATGAGACACGCAGCTCACCCAACTCTAAACAAGCATTTCCAATGCAATAGATCTCGCATTTATGCAAGTTTGAGCTGTTGCCATTGTAAATGACAATGCCTTTTATTTATGTATTAGTATTTAAATTTTAGATAAAAAGCATGGACAATTACAATGCCAATAGCTTAAACTAGTCATTCCTTTCCTCCACATATTGTCACTTAGCGCCCCAAGGCGGATTTAGGACTTATGCACGCTATATTAGGACACCACGTAACATCATATTGTCCCTTCTTGCCATGCTATGCACCACCAAGCCCAGGTGTTCATTTATACACCAATTCAAAGTTTGTAAAAAAAATTGATGCAACGCATTGTCATACACAATGCCAATAACTCAAACTTTAATGCTGCGAGACCTATTGCATTGTAAATGCTTGTTAACATTGTCAGGTCGTAGCTTTTACCTCATTAGTAGCAATTTAACACTCGTATTTAGCAATAAGCAAAAGAAAGGTGACTAGTCAACTTTTGTAAAGGACCTTCATCTGCCGGCAACTGGTGTCACTGCATTTTTAGTAACATTTGAACTGGTTGAGCTAGAAACTATTTTTTGGGTTAAAATCTATCTGCAGATTATGTAGCAGATGAATTATGTGGCAAATGTAACATTAATATTTATGCAAAAAAAAACGCAGCACAATCGCTTAATTCCTGTGGTCCTGGCTTTACCTGAATGATGAGCCTCAATCAGGGTAAACCGGGTCTTCGCTGCTCGTGTTCCATTTCAGGGAGGGTGTTGCAGTGCTGGCTTGTTGCAAGGTCAAGACTGTTTTGCATATGGGTGGGTCCAAACTGAGGTCGTCTAGTTTTTAAAATAATGATGGTCTGGGATGCAACCCCGAGTAAATACCAGTGGCTGACGTCAATTAAATCATTTCATCCATTACTTCTTTGTAAAATACTCTAGAACGTCCTTGGAGAGCACTGCAAGTACAGATGATAAATCACGTGGGTGGCCAGCATTCATCCTTGTCTGATCTACTTGCCTATTCCAAAGCTGCTCTTGCATTCTCTTTTCCTGCTGTTCTTTACTGTAGCACTCTTGACACTTTTTAATGCAAAAAAACGCGTCCATTACTGATGTTGGAGCCAATGAACAACTTGTGGCAACCCTCAGCAAAATCATGTTGAATTTTTTCAAGTTTCATCGAAGCATATAAAGTGTAATTGTGCCCCTTCTAAGGAGGACATTTTTTATGATCACTAGTCTGAGAATTTGTTCATTTATTACTAATCCCAGTCTGCATTGCGCTTGGACTACTGACATATCATTAACACAAAGGTAAGAACTATAAGAAAGTAGTTTCTAAAAGGTTTTCCAGTTATCAAGCAGGTGGATCAGTCTATAGTTTACGAAAAACATGTAAATTTTCTTGTGAATTGGAAATACTTTCTTTCAAGAATTAGGAACAGCACCAGTCTTTGAAATAAGATAAAACAATAAGCAGGCCAAGGCTGTATACACAGTTGAGTCAAAAAAGTCCATTGAGACTATAACAGGCCCCGCAGGCCTTTGCCTTGTGGCTTAATTGTTTTTTAAACATTTTTCTTTCTAAAGTAGAGAGAATAATACCTGCATGGTGAATATTAACTTTAATAGGTTTGTGTTATATTATACAACACATGGACTCTGCTATGGATGGAAATAGTGTGCAAACAGCGGACACCAACATATATTGGCGACCTCATATCCTAGTTAAAATTAGTTGTTTTCTACAAGCCCATCTTGTTTTGCTTTAGTAGGCCCATTTGTTGTAGCTTGATCTTTCATGGCTTTAAGCAGGATGGTCTTTGCTTCCTTACACTCTTTAGGAAACCATTACTATCGAGTTAGTTTGTTAGTGTCTTGAGTAAAGAAAAATGTCTTAAACCTGCTATTATCTGCGGTATTTCATATTATTCTCTCAATTTTAGGGACCTGTACTAAAATACAGTTGGAAAATACCAAACATATGTAGTCTAGGCAAGATGTAGCAGGCCCACTGGAAAATCATCATAGTAGGTATGTCCGAGAGAAATGTCCTGCTTACTGCTCAGAGAATATTTATGTAAAACACTCTTTTCGGTCTTCTATATGAAAGTACTGTTTCTCTCTCAGAGGATCTCAATTGATAGTCATAAGCACTGAATAGTCCTCACCACCTGCGGGGATCCTAGGGCACTTTTCCATAGTATATAGTTTTAAGTGTAGACTTACGCCTTTCTTCAGGAAGGCCTGTAGAAACACTGAAGACAAGGACACAGTGCAGCCTATGAGGTAGGCTATAATGGCCAAATTCTTCAGATTTTTCTTTAAAAAGTGGCTAGAAACCCATGCATGTGTATATTTAAAGCCAAATATTTTAGTAGAAAGTTTAAATACTTTTTTGTAAAGGTGAAAGATGAAGCATAGAAGGACAGTGTCGCCCTATAAGTTGCCATTATCTAAGTGTAAAAAGCCGCGTCTGTGCCTTTAAGGGCCCAGAGACCAACAACATCCCATCATGCCCACCAGGTGGCTGTTGCTTCAGTTCTTGTTTCTGGCTCCTGGCGACAAGATCTTGGAACACTGAGATCTCTATTTTTGGCTTTTTCTCTTAAAAGATCTCACACAGATTTTTGTGACATCTGTTTCACTCAACTGTTTTCAACGGATCCCTTCATTTTCTCTTTTTTATGACTGGAATCTTTGGTATTTAGTCGAATAAAATGCTATCTTTGTGACAGGTGTCCTACCTGTAGGAGAAAGAATGCCAAGTCAAACCATCATGATGTCTGCATCAACTGCCTTCCTGAAAGCCAGGTTCCTGTCAAATACCATCACTGCAGGAAATTCTTAAGGCATACTCTGAGGGAAAGGGAGATAATAAAGCTCCAAAGGACAGAAGAGTGACTCAGTCAGCAGGTGCAGTCCGGGCTAGAACATCAGGAAAGCGAGGAGTGGGCTAGTCTTTTGCCAGGGCTCTTCCCACCTTCTTCTGAGGACTCCAGGTGTCGGAGATCCAAAAAGAGAAGCACAGCCCAAAAAAAGTCATTCCAGAGAGACGACAAGCGGATCGATGTCCAGGCAAGGTACATTTCCAGCTTGTTCGATGTCGAGGGCTTGGTCATCATAGAAGACAAGGCGATGGTCAACGTTAAGATGGGGGTAGGCCGGCATCGAAAGTGACTACACCGTAGAGGCATAGGAGTAGACCTTGAGGAGAGTGTGGTCGAGACCATCTAGGCATGAAGAAAAATTAAGCAAATCACTGCGGAGACTCATTTCATCATCTCCGGACTCTGAATGCTCCAGAGTGTACTCTGTCTTCTACAATAGTGCTGCCACTCTCCCACTAATCTGAATCCATCTCCACGACCACCTCCGGCACCACTTTCACCAGCGCCAATCCCTCCACCACTACCTGTTGAAGCCCCTCTTATGAGTATAAAGACCAAAAAATGACCGTGTGAATCCATAGACTGGTTAGCGAAAAATATGCAAAATTTGTACGGATTCCCATCACTCACCGAGCCCGATGACATGCTTCATCATCTGGGTCTCCTTTTCAGGGCTACTACTCCACCCTAGTGATGGAGGAGCCCAAGGATGTTTTACAGAGTTTGTTGTCACTACAGATGTGAGCAAATATGATGAAAACAGTGTATGGGAAATAGGTGCAGTGCGAAAATACGTGATGTGAATCTAAAATTGAAGCGGAATCAGACTATAATTTTATTCTTGTCAGATCCGAACAAACAATAAAAACAGTGCAAGGACGGATTTCAACAAATAACCGCCCTGTAACAAGAATGGGTCTAATTCTGAACCAGTGTCTCGGAGAAACAACAAGTCACCCGCGTATAACGCAATATGCTGTATTCGGTTCACTGCCTACAACCATTTGTAATGGAGTCTAGTTCTGGCCCTGGATGCCAGGGGCTCAATGGCCAGAGCAAATGATAGTGGGGAGAACGCACAGCCCTCAGATTACACCCCCTGTTTTGACTCTAAGTAGAGTCTGTATACAATAGAGATGTCCAATTTACGAACTTCGAGCCTAGTCCAAATCTCTCCATCACCTTAACCAGATATTGCCATTCTAAGCTTTTAAAGACTTTTTCAATGTCGACTGCAAACACGGCTGCCACATCTATATAATAGGTCTCAGCCTCTAGGATGTTCAGCATTCTTCTGATATTCATTGCTGTTATGTGTTGGGATGAGCCCCGCGTGGTCCATGTGTATGAGGTCCACCATATGTGGGAGCAGCCTCGCAGCTAGGATTTTACTTAGGACTTTCTAATATATATTTAGCATGAAGAGTGGCCTAAATGCTGTCTTATCTATTGTTGATTAGCCGGGTTTAAGCAGCAGAATAATTAATGCTTCTCTCGTGGAGCTCGGCAGTGACCCTCCCTGCTTTGCTTGATTGTTCACATCCACCCTACCAGTAGAGGGCTGTAGTCAGAAATCGTCCTGGCTAGATATTCCCTGGAGTTCACATGTTCGTGTATGCCAGGGGAGCAAAGTATAGCATCTAGCCTAACATGCAGATCGTGTAGGCATGAAAAGAACGAGTAATCCCTATCTCATGGGTGTAGCGTTCTCCAGGTGTCTACTAATCCCCATTGATGCTGCCATGCTCTTCGTGCTTCTGCCATACGAACAATGGGGGAATCTCTCAAGGGTGGGTGGGATCGGTCCAGCTCTATATCTGTGATGCAATTAAAGTCACTTCCCAGTCAAATATGGAGCTGATTTCCTGGATAGAGCTGCAAAGAATGAGACCTGATCTGTATTCGAACTGTATATGTTCCCAATTGTTATGTCTCTGCCATCTAACTTTCCTAGTAGGACTACATAGCACCCCTCTGGGTCGATTGTGTTTCGTACATTGAAATGGGATTCCTGCCATTACCCATACGAGGACCCGCCCCTAGCAAAGGTGGAGTAATTTGTGTAGTACGCCTGTCCTCCCCATCTTCTTTGAAGGGCTTCGCCACATTTAGCAGCAATATGTGTTTCTTGAGGAAGCGCTATATGGATCCCTCTTCTGATCAGGTATGCATGTATCTTTTGGCGCTTGGTCATGGTGTGCATCCCTCTCACATTCCAGGAAATAAATTTAACATCTACGGCGTAAGCCATTGGGTTGGTGTCGCAGTTAGTCTATTGATGGCTTCCTTCCAGGCACGCCCACCCCAACTTGTGATCCCCTTCTATAACAAACATCCCAATATATCCTCCCCAGGACAGGTGACAGTCCAGTACCCATCCAAACTCATGCCAATGGTATCGAAATGTAGAGTACCTGCGCTGTTGTAATTGGGGGTGAAGTCTAGACTCAGTGTCCTCGGGTCCCTCCCCTCCCGGTTCCACCCCCCATCCAAACCGATAAGGATTTTACCTCCCCCTCCCCCCAACCCTCCCACCTTTTCTTCCTCTCGCTGGTTAGGAATCCCCTCCAATGGGAACATTAACCTGTACAGGGACAATAGGACACCAGTGGGTGAAATTATTGTCTTTGCATATCCATCTGCCAATGGGGACTCTGTTCAGATGAGGTACCTACCTACCTAAAGTCACCGATTTGGGGGTGACTTTAGGTAGGTCTGTGTCCTATTCCTTCGCTGAGCTAACTCTTCAGGTAACATCTGGTGTTCTGTCCTCCATTGCATTTCTCAGAGATTTAGGGCTGGAATCCGCTTGAAACTTGACTTAGTTCTGCAACCTCCCGTAGTATCTATGTCTTTCTTCCCTAGCTCCTCTGAGGATTGTGTGCCGGTTTTTCCAGGAGTTCTTTGCTTCTAATGGGTCTCTTCCCTTATTGAGTTCTCTTGGGATCTTCGCAGTTGGGCTGATTTAAACCATTCCCATGTTTCTTGGGGAGTCTGATAGAATTGGATTCCTGTGGGTGATGTCACGGAGTCTGGCTGAGAATATCGCGTATGGAAGCTGGAGCGGTCTACGTTGATTCTGCCGCTGTACCTCCATCGTAGAATTCGGAAATATCATGATTTTGCTGTGGATGTGTGTTTTGACAAGCTTCTGCTGGGGTATGGTCTTGGCCTCTAAAATGGAGCAGGCGAGCAATCACAGGTCTTGGGGTGGCTCCCAGCATTGGGGGATGCCCCGGTACCATGTGTGCTCGCCCCAGCGCATAGAATTGCGATCGGCCCTCTGGGGCCACTTCCGTGTTCAGCCAGTGTTCTAGGAATTGCACCATGTCGCTGTCTTCTGTTCGCTCCGGAAGCCACTGGTTCCGCCTTGTCTGTTCTTCCACCCTAAAGGCTCCTTCTCCTCGTTAGGCCTACTCCTCTCTGTTGATTTGTGAGCCCCCTCCTTCCTGCCGCCGTAGCAAGTAGTTTAATCCGCTCTGGCAACCTTCATTGACTTACTCAAGGGCGTCTACTACAGCTGTAGCGGTCCGTCTCTGTGGACGCCCATCGTGGCGCCCCTTCCCTCCTGGCTGCCTGTACACTTCCTTTGTCCTTCCGGCTCCCACTGCTCAACGGCGCTTTCTTCTCTTCAATGTCGAGCGAGTCCCCGCTTCACCCCTGCCGTGCTCCCTCCTCTGCAGGCCTCCATACTTCGTTTTTCTTGTGCTTCATGCACAGATTTCTGAGCTGTTCTCCCTTACTCGACAGCGATATGAGCTCTTCCCTTCTGCGTGCTCGCTCAGTTGATATCGTCCTCACTCATGCAGCGGCTGCCATTTTCATATTGCATGCAGCAATCTCCAGGTATAGAACTCTCAGGGTTATTCTGCAGGTTCAGTGTGCTCTCCTCTCTTTCAGCTCCTATCCCCCAGTCCCCTAATGGATTTGTCGGGGCACATGGTTTCAGGATGAATGAGGATCGCCGGGCAGGTGCCCCACAAGTCACGTCCTACTCCATTGGCGGTTGCCACGCCCCGCTTCAAACGAATACATGCTTCTTGCTCACAGTACTAACATTTGTAACTTACAACCATGTTAACATTACATTGCCAATGATTAGTGCAACCTGCGAGAGTATAAACTGTTAGTATTTATTGTTCACACAATTAAAGGCCCACAAAAATGTGTGAGTGCCTAAAAGAATGGGTCGATGTTGCCAAGGAAACCATGCTTGAAAAGACCTTAGCAAAGGTGGGTCTGTAGCACCTGACTTATTTGCACTGGAATTGTTACTTAACATATCAAATACTTTCTTTCTGTGGGGTTTCCAATATGTTAATGTTGTAATGTTTTATGGCCCATGTGGCTCTAATGTTTTGAAGTCACAGAAACCTTTTTTGATTCTTAAAATATTCATTTTCAATTTCAGTATTCCCACTAGTGACGCCCAAAGGAATAAATGGCATTGATTTCAAAGGTGAAGCAATTACGTTTAAGGCTACTACAGCTGGAATCCTTGCTACATTATCTCATTGCATTGAACTCATGGTAAAGCGGGAAGACAGCTGGCAAAAAAGATTGGACAAGGTAAGAAACACTTTTGTTATAATAGCGTTTTGTCATCAAGACTAACATTCCATGAATGGGGTCCGCATGACTAGTACATATCACTAGCTTATCTTTCCAGATTATGAACCTTGTATTCTCTGATTAGACAAAATTACTGAGGTTTTTGAGACATACATAAAGGGGATGTATTTAAAATGAGGCACATGCAGTATTTTGGTGTGCTTTTTAATTTTTTTGCAAGCTAGTCTCGCTCAGAGCAGGGGTGTAAATTAGATTATGAAAGATATTGGTTATATCACGTACACTACATAATCACTGCACCACAGAATACCTGCAATTAAACAAAGTAAGAAGTTATTTAAACAGTCTAAATGCGTAAATAAATCACAGTTTAATATATAATGCCTTATACTGCAACATTGTATTAGTGTTTCATACCGATGACCAAGACTATGAAAGGTAGGCACTTTCAACAAGTAACTTTTTTTTTTAAAACAGAGTTGTGATAAGTGATTATTGAGGAAGGAGCAAGGTATACGTTATTGTTTCAGAATCTTTTTCCATTGGCGGAAAATCCCAAATTAAGAGTTTTCATTCAGGGAAATCTTCTGCTTCACTAGATTTAGAGCAGGCACTCGTTACATGGTTTTACAATAGTGACTAGATTGGGGACGAAGTAGGAATCCTCCAGTTAGAGGAATGAGGTTGATAGTGCATATTGATGTATTGTTAACCATTGTGTATTTCTTTTGACAATTTAGGCACATCTTTCATATTTAGCCCAACACAAATTCTTTGCCAAAATGGTTCAATCTGTAGCTCAATAAAAAAAAATCAATTTATTTAGACACAGTCAACCATCCCACCCTCATAAAGTAATCTAGAGTCTTGAATGTAATTTGCCAGCAGTGAACTGCATAGGTTCTCCCCCTACCTTTCTAAAATACAGCAGTGTTCCCACATGGGTACCTCCCGTTCCCAAAAGATCCCAATCACCCTTGGAGTCCATCAGCGTTCCAAGTGTTCCCTGTCAACTTTAGCCTCTACATAGATCTGCTTGTTCTATTCACAGATCTACTTGCTCTATTCACAGCTCATGGTGGTTTTACTACTCCGTAAATAAGAAAGGGGGTGTGTTTCATGGGAAAGTTGGACTTCATACTCAGTTGTATAAAGGAAAAGATACCTTGTATATTTTATTTTTGTGTGTTTTGTAGATCGCTCAAAAGGAGACAAGCCAGTTGATCATCAGTGTTATTATATTCAGTCTATACATTCTCTTAAAAAATAAATAACATTGAATTCAATTTTTTCTTTTATATTTCATCAGTGGTGACACAAGTGTATCTCGCATTCAGTGAATCACATATTGGAGCCCACATTCTTGTCAAGACAGTTTGTTCATTCTGAAAGAATGTTTTGTTAAAAAAAACATGATGAAAGTTGGACAATATTATGATTTTAAATTAAATATACAGGTTGTGAATGTCTTTGAATTTGTCCATATGTTGTCCAAAGTAACGGGGGATCTTTGGCTTTGAAGAACCTCTGAAAGAGTTTATATTGCTCCTAGTGTATGGCCCTTTCTGGAGACTTGGAAGACATTTGTTCCCCCTTGAGAAGTAGCATTGAAGCATTTCAATCCCATCCTGTTCCGGGGTCAACTCAGGACAATGATCTTGCTCGAGAAAGCATGGTTCATACCTAGAGAGGTTCTACTGGAAAAAAGAGGCGCAGATGAGAAATCATTTGTTTATTGCGTTGTTACTTAAAACCTTAATATTATCAACATTTAAAAGAGACATGTTCTACTAAAATCTGTATAAAAAAGCAGAACAGTATAAAACCATCTAACGCAAACAGACGTATGATATCAGGAGAGAAAACATGTAATTTGAGAACAGTTGTTTAAAAAAAGCAGAAAAAAACTATAGTTGACTTAAAAGCTATGTGGTTGTTTGAAGTCAATTGCAGGTAAAGTCAAAGTGCAAACAGTATGTGCAAAGACGTATGTTAAAAGCTAAGCGTTTGTGAAAAAGTCTGGCCGTCGACTATCTTCTCTAGATTTTTAAAGATTTTTTTTAAATGTCCTGCACCACTTAAGATATTTGCCAATTTAGAAGGGATCGTGCTGCTGAAAATCCAGTTTGTGGCATTGTTACACGTCCTTATGCCATGAGTTACAAATAGTGGCTTTAGCAGAGACTGCCTGAAGTGGAGCAGCGGTGGGCAGCAGCAAAATAATTGCATAAAGGTTTCAGATTTGTAACCGCACAGCCTGCACTTAACAATATTGGAAAGGAGCGGCCAGTTTGGGTTGAAGTATTTCATTTGTAATGCCATCATCCTGTCAGCCAATATTTGGGTAAGGCAGACGTTCCTGATTGTGCAATTATGAAATGGTTGTGGCTGCAATCCAGCATGACAATCGTTATATCATACAAGGTTGCCGCAGTATTTAATAACTGAGTAGACTTTATATTTTCCATGTCTGCAGACTTCGAATGAAGTTTCATCTGTTTTTTCAGAATATTGTTCACTGCCATGTGCGTGAGCGATAGTGTTTAGTGCGGTGAGGTCGATTTAATGTTGTCCGCTACCACCATTAAATAGACGGACCATGATCTTCAGGGAGACCTCTACCAACACCACCTCCGGTCCTGGCATCGCCACCACCATCCCCAATGGCTACAAGATCCAAAGAAAGGACTGCCCGCACCGCCCAGGAGGGGGATTCGCCATCGCACACAAGACCGCCTCTCCACCTCCAGCTCGAGTGACCACCGGTCCAACGCGGAACACCTCCACTTCCATATCCAGCCCAGCCCTAGGAGCACACTACGCAGCACCCTCATCTACAGACCGCAAGGGCCTCGCACCCAGCCCGCAATGACCATCGCCGAGCTTGTCGCCCCCCCACGCCATCACCTTCACAGACTACATCCAACTCGGGGACCTCAACTTCCACCTCGACAACTACAAGCACCCAGATTCCAGCACTCATCGACAAGCTTGCCAACCTAGGACTGAAACAACTCGTCAACACACCCACCCACAGAGCGGGGTCACACCCTCAACCCCATCTTCGCGGGAGGAACAAACATATGCTTCAGCTACAGTACCCAGCCCCCCTGGATGGACCACCACTGCGTCCACTTCACCTTCAACACCACCACCGCACACAACCCGACTCCACGCCCGCCACAACTGAATTGGAGAAGGGTCACAGCGGAATTCCTCAACTCCACCCTCCATCAAAACATCCCCGCTGCCACGACTGACACCAACACCACAGCCAGGTAATTTCACCGCTGGATCTCCTGCTGCACGGACAAGCTCGCACCACTCCACCTCCCCAACAAACAATAACCCCTGAAGGCCGCCATGTTCACCGCAGAACCCTCAAGAACCCAAACGCGCCTGCAGATGCCTAGAAAAAACCTGACGAAACCAGAAAACCACGGAAGCTCGGAACAACCACAAGCGCCCTGAAGAAATACTGCCAGCGTATGAGACACCAAACGGACCTTCATGAGAGACAAAGTCGAGACCAACGCCACCTATGTCAGAGAAATGTTCAACGTCATACAGCAGTTAACCAGATCTGCCTGCGAAGCCACCGACATCACATCCTCCAAGCAACTGTGCGACAAGCTCAGCTCCTACTTCCACCGGAAGATCAAGGTCCTCTATGACAATTTCAGCGAACCTGCACCAGACACCAACCCCCTACCCATCACCGCCAACCATCACATCTTGAGATCCCGCTACCATCGAACTCATCACCACGACCATGAAGAAAACTCACTCAGGAGCACCTACGGACCCCTGCCCACCTACGGACCCCTGGCCACCCCACATATTCCACAGGGCCGCCGCCACCATTGCACCCGAACTTGGTCACGCCACCAACACCTCCCTCACATCAGGCATCTGCCCAGACGATTGGAAACCCCTCCTCAGCAAACCTACGGCCGACCCCACGGACCTGAAAAACTACCGGCCCATCTCTCTTTACCCCTTTGCGGACAAAGTCCCAGAGAGACTCGTAAACGCCCAGCTGACCTCCTTCATCAAAGAGAAATCCATCCTAGACTCCTCCCAGTTGGCTGACATCCACATGCTACTGGACCAGGGACACATGCCGGCCCTCATCCTGCTAGACCTCTCCGCGGCCTTCGACACCGTTTTTCATCACACACTGTCAGAATCAAAGGATACACCGAAGCGGCCCCCTCAGGAACAGAAGCTCTTACCCCAAATCCTCCTCAAGGATAACTCCAGGAACAACCTAGAATCGGCTGTCCATAGAATTAGCCCCGCGGGGGAAAGGGGAAGTGGAAGACAAACAAAGAGAGACTTGCTTCGGACACTGGCTCCCGTCTGGTCTGGAAGCGTACTGTAAGGCAAAATTCTTATTAGTTTCCTCACACACTAAGTATGATGTTAATTATGATAATTGCTTTCTATCGTAAACTAACTCTTACCAGTGTCTAACCAGAAGCTAGCTCCTCCCTACACATGTTTGTCTGGAATGATGTACATACTGATTCACTGAAAGAACAAGTGGACACCTTATTGGAAACTGCGTAATGGGATCACCATGGAAATCTCCAGCAAAGGTTGTTAAGTCTCTGAGAACTCCTTGAACTGTAAGCTGACAAGAGGAGTTTGAAACGAACAAGTTCATGCACTGCCAGCTTAAGAAGAACGGATATTTAATTGTCTCTACAACACCGGGTACAGAATACTCAGAAGTCTTTGTCGAGCTCAAGATTAATAACCAGTCTCAAAGGGCTCAAGGATCCTCTTACTTCTGAACACCTCAAGTCCGAAGATTACATCACCTCAGTCATAGCCATGAGACTCAAGATAACGTAGAATAAATACTCTTACTTGGAATTCGAGGTCTTCTCTTGACTGAAGACTCTACAAAGAAGCCTGATCCACTGCTTCCAGAAATACTTTGCTTAGCGTCTTCAAACACTGTTGTCACACGAATTCTCTGAGGAGAAAAAATAATTACTAAATGCTCTTTTGCTAGAGCCAAAACTGTCTGTCTGTACTTCCCTGTAAAATAGAGGAAAGAAGGCAAGACGAATTTCTTCAGAAAAACACTTCTATTCAGTGAGGAATGACAGCGAGCGCAGAAGGCTCCTGTCGGACGAAGAATGTCGGTTGAAGTGCGCAGAGCGAGGCGCGCGCATGCGCATTACCTCCAATTCTTGCCACTGCACAAACAACTAGACTGCTAAGCGGTGCTTTGCTCAGTGGGGACGGAACTCTGCCTTTCCAACATGGCTGAGCTCTACAGCATTTCAATAAACACCGCAGAGACGTTTTCCAGCACGGGCTTCTTTTTGCGAGTCTTTTCTTGTTAGGCACGTGGATCCTGACAGTACCTCCCACCAAGAAGGCTCCTTCCCTTTTGGGTTTAGAAGGATTGGCCTTGTGAAACTCCTGCAGGAGTTTTGGAGCGTGAATGTTTTCATAAGGCTCCCACGATCTTTCCTCCGGGCCAAAGTTCTTCCAGTCAATCAGATAGTACAATGTGCCTCTCTTCATTTTAGAATCTAAGACTTTATGTACCTCAAACTCTTCATGTGTGTCTACCTGAATTGGTTTTGGTGCTAAACGAACTCTCAACTTAGGAGGATTCTTTTTTAACAAGGAAACATGAAAGGTTGGGTGGACTTTGAGATAAGAAGGCAGTTGGATTTTAACTGTGACTGGATTTAACATCTTGTCTACCTTAAACGGGCCTAAGAATCGAGGTTGAAATTTTCGATTTATCTTCAACTTTAAGTTTTTTGTGGATAGCCACACTTTTTCTCCTGACTGAAAAACTGGGTTGTCTCTTCTCTTTTTATCTGCATGTTTCTTGTAAGATTCTTTTGCCTTCTCTAAATTTCTTTTGACTTGAGAAAGGGATTTCTGCATTTCGCTAACCTTCCTTTCCACTGCCGGGACTGGACCTTCCTCTTTTTCCACAATGAAGGTGGGATGTCTACCATAATTTACATAAAAAGAAGAGTAACCAGTGGAAGAGTGAACGGCATTATTATAAGCAAACTCTGCCGCCCACACCAGATCAGACCAATCCATTTCTTGATCCAAAAGGTACAGACGTAAGTACTGCTCGAGCTCCTGGTTCACTCTCTCCGTCTGGCCATCCGTTTCTGGATGGTAACTGGTGGAAAAACGAGTGTTAATTCCTAACTTAGCAGTGAAGGCCTTCCAAAAGTGTGAAACAAACTGTGTGCCCCAGTCTGAAACCAATATCTTGGGAATCCCATGAAGGCGCACAATGTGTTGGACAAAAAGCTGAGCTAAAAGGGGAGCATCTGGAGTTTTCTTCAAGGGAATAAAGTGTGCCATCTTTGAAAAGACATCTACAAAGACCAGTATGGTGGTAAACCCATGACTGGGGGGTAGCTCCACAATGAGATCCATGGACACAGTGTGCCATGGATGAGGCGGAATTGGCAATGGTCTCAACTTGCCCTGTGGGGCCCTTCTCTCTGACTTCCCCCTTAAACACCGTTCACAAGTGGTCACAAATTGTCGTACCTGGGGTCTCATGCCTGGCCACCAAAAATTCCTCTCCACCAACTCTGTCGCTTTGTGAATTCCTTTGTGTCCAGCTAGCAAACCATCATGACAGGATTCCATGGCCTTTTCTTGAAGTTCCGATGTTGGGAGAAATATGCGATTATCCTGGTAAGGAACTCCATTCTTTACTTCTCTACCCTCCGCCTGTTTGGACCAATTCTTCATCTCTTGAGCAGTCATGAATTTCTGTAACTTATCTACCATTTCCGAAGAATCCACAGCCAACACGATCTTTTCCTCCGGGATGATGTTCTGAGGCTCTTTTTCATCATCATCTGGCGAACCCGAATCTATCCGAGACAAGGCATCTGCTTTTGCATTACTCTTTCCTGGTCGAAATGTAATTATGAAATCAAAATAAGCAAAAAATAAGGACCAACGTAACTGTCGGGCTGTGAGAGTTCGGGCTGATTTTAAGAATTGTAAATTTCTGTGGTCAGTAAAAACTGTTATCTTGTGTCTGGCTCCCATTAAATAATGACACCACTCCTCAAATGCTTTGCTTGACCGCCAACAACTCCTTATCTGCAATGGAATAGTTGCACTCTGGAGGACTCAATTTTCTAGAATAATAAGCTACTGGATGTAGCTGCCCAGACGTTGGATGCCGTTGTGACAAAATTCCTCCTATTGCTCCATCAGAAGCATCCGCTTCCACAAAAAAGGGGTCCTCCATTCGAGGATGCAACAAAATAGGTGCTTTTGTGAACGAGTCTTTAAGGAACTGAAAGGCATTTTCAGCTTCAAGGTTCCAACTGAATTTGACTCCCTTCTTTAGCAAACGAGTTATTGGAATCACCTTTTGAGAAAAATCTGAAATAAATCTCCGGTAAAAATTTGAAAATCCCAAAAAACTCTGCACTTCCTTAACTGTTTTCGGTGAAGGCCAATCCTGTACTGCCTTAACTTTGGTGGTATCCATACTCACTCCATCAGGGGATAGCACAAACCCCAAAAATTCTACTCGAGTGACATAAAAAGCGCATTTCTCCAGCTTCACATAGAGGTGATTTTCGAGTAGTTTGGTCAAAATCGCTCTCACATGAGGGATATGCTCTTCCTCACTGTTCGAGAAGATTAGGATGTCGTCAATGTAGACAACTGCAACTCGGTCCAGAAATTCTCCTAACACATCATTTACAAAATATTGAAAGGCAGCAGGAGCGTTAAATAATCCATAGGGCATTACGCAATACTCAAACAATCCATATCGCGTTCTGAACGCCGTTTTCCATTCATCTCCGGGGGCCAACCGGATCAAATGATAAGCCCCTCGGAGATCCAACTTCGTATAAATCTTGGCATCCTTCACTTGATCGAGTAATACCGAAATCAACGGAAGAGGATAGCGGTTCTTAACTGTCACTTGGTTAACCGCTCTATAGTCTATGCATGCACGAAGATCCCCATCCCGTTTTGGAATGAAAAACAGAGGAGATGACACCGGAGACTGTGATGGGCGTATAAATCCGTTTGCCAAATGTTTGTCCAAATATTCTTTTAAATACCGATTTTCTTTTTCTGTGAGGGCGTAGATTCTGCTACAGGGTAAAATGGCTCCAGGCTCAATTTCGATTTTACAATCATAAGGGCGATGAGGAGGTAGTTGTTCTGCACTTTTTTTTATCAAAGACCACGGCCAGATCTTGATATTGCTCGGGAATTTCCTTAATTTCTAAGGCACAGATCTGAGTAGAGTGGCCAGAGGCTAAAATCTTTACTGGAGCTGACTCTTCCTTAATTTCTTGAACCCCAAAACAATTTTCTCTGCAATACAAAGAATCCATCTCTATGGTTCTCTTACTCCAATCTATTCGTGGGTTGTGTTCAGTCAACCAAGGCAGATCAAGGATCAGTTGAAACTGGGGCGCGTCGATTAAATTGAATGTTATCCACTCAGAATGTCCTTTCAACCCAGTTAGCAACACCATCTCAGTTTCATGGGTAATTGGACCAGATGACAAATTGGTGCCGTCTACTGCTCGAACTGCCTCTGGCACTAGTTTTTGAACTGGTCTGATTCCATTTTGTTTGGCATATTTGAGGTCACAAAAGTTCCCTGTGGCCCCTGAATCAATCATCACAGACACCTCATGTAACTCATGGTCACGAAATTTTACTATAAAAACAGCTATCAAGTGAGGAGCTGCAGACTGCAGGGTGTTCATAATATGTTGTCTTCCTGGAGTCGTCTTTGAAAACGCTCCCACCCGTGCGACTCTATCTACGGGCGAAGCCGATCTTTTACTGGCAAAGAGGTCTTTGGTCTTTTTGAGCACTCCTTAACAAAATGTCCTGCACCTCCACAATATAAACATAATTGTGAACTTCTTCTCCGCTCCTTTTCTTCTTTAGTAAGAGGTCCCCGCACAGAGCCTATTTGCATGGGTTCTTCTGAGGAAGCGTTTTCCGAACTTTTCGAAGGTTCACTTTTCACTCTGTCAAATCGTGGAGGTATGAAGCGATAATCTTTCTTCTTTTCATTCCGGCGTTCACTGAGCCGATGATCCAACTGCAACACCAAATCTATAAGGCCAGAAATTTCTGTAGGTCTTTGAGGGATTTGAGCCAAAGCATCTTTAAGATCATCTCGAAGGCCCCTGTAAAAGATTGCAGCTCTTTTTGCTTCTGGCCAATTAGTTTCCACCACTAACTTGTTGAAGCTGGCTAAGTATCCAACCAAATCCCTATTTCCTTGCTTGAGATCCAGCAACTCATTGTCTGTAGCCTGCGATGCTGACCTTCGATCAAATATTCGTTCGAATTCTACTTTAAATTTAGCGAAGTTGGTTAGAACAGGATCGTTCCTGGTGACCAAGGACATGGACCATGCAGCTGCATCTCCCGTCAAGTACGACAAAATGAAGGCCACTTTAGCTTGGTCATCTGTAAAAATGACCGGACGACACAGGAAATGTAATGAGCACTGTCAAGAAAATTTGCGCTTTCATAGGGTCCCCCCCATACCTCTCAGGGGAAGCTAACGGAATTACGGGGGAAATAGAATGGATCACCCAGGAACAACCTAGAATCTGCTGTCCATAGAATTAGCCCCGCGGGGGAAAGGGGAAGTGGAAGACAAACAAAGAGAGACTTGCTTCGGACACTGGCTCCCGTCTGGTCTGGTCTGGAAGCGTACTGTAAGGCAAAATTCTTATTAGTTTCCTCACACACTAAGTATGATGTTAATTATGATAATTGCTTTCGTAAACTAACTCTTACCAGTGTCTAACCAGAAGCTAGCTCCTCCCTACACATGTTTGTCTGGAATGATGTACATACTGATTCACTGAAAGAACAAGTGGACACCTTATTGGAAACTGCGTAATGGGATCACCATGGAAATCTCCAGCAAAGGTTGTTAAGTCTCTGAGAACTCCTTGAACTGTAAGCTGACAAGAGGAGTTTGAAACGAACAAGTTCATGCACTGCCAGCTTAAAAAGAACGGATATTTAATTGTCTCTACAACACCGGGTACAGAATACTCAGAAGTCTTTGTCGAGCTCAAGATTAATAACCAGTCTCAAAGGGCTCAAGGATCCTCTTACTTCTGAACACCTGAAGTCCGAAGATTACATCACCTCAGTCATAGCCATGAGACTCAAGATAACGTCGAATAAATACTCTTACTTGGAATTCGAGGTCTTCTCTTGACTGAAGACTCTACAAAGAAGCCTGCTCCACTGCTTCCAGAAATACTTTGCTTAGCGTCTTCAAACACTGTTGTCACACGAATTCTCTGAGGAGAAAAAATAATTACTAAATGCTCTTTTGCTAGAGCCAAAACTGTCTGTCTGTACTTCCCTGTAAAATAGAGGAAAGAAGGCAAGACGAATTTCTTCAGAAAAACACTTCTATTCAGTGAGGAATGACAGCGAGCACAGAAGGCTCCTGTCGGACGAAGAATGTCGGTTGAAGTGCGCAGAGCGAGGCGCGCGCATGCGCATTACCTCCAATTCTCGCCACTGCACAAACAACTAGACTGCTAAGCGGTGCTTTGCTCAGTGGGGACGGAACTCTGCCTTTCCAACATGGCTGAGCTCTACAGCATTTCAATAAACACCGCAGAGACGTTTTCCAGCACGGGCTTCTTTTTGCGAGTCTTTTCTTGTTAGGCACGTGGATCCTGACACACACTCACAGCCAGACTTCACGACGCAGGGAAACAAGGAACCGTCCTCGACTGGATCCAATCCTTCTTCTCCGGCTGAACCCAGAGGATCAGACTTACTCCCTTCCGCTCTGAACCCACTGATATCAACAGCAGAGTACCACAGGGATCATCTCTCAGCCCTACACTATTCAACATCTACATGGCCCCCTTCGCCGCCATCGTCTGACAGCACGGGCTCAGCATCGTATCCTACACCGACGTCACTCAGCTCATCCTCTCCCTCACGAAGAATCCCGAAGACACCATACTCTGCTTCCAGGAAGGAATGAAAAATGTGACAGCCCAACTCAGAGAAGTCCGAGGTCCTCATCCTCAGACCCTGCTCCACTGCCTGGGACAACACCTGGTGGCCGTCTGCCCTCGGGAGCCCACCCACCCCTACCGACCACGCCCAGAACCTCAGCATCATCCTCGACTCCTCCCACTCCTCCCACGCCAGATCAACGCCGTCGCCTCCACCAGTTTCAACTGGCTTCGCATCCTCTGTAAGACCTTCAAATGGATCCCCTCCGACTGCAGAAGGACCCTCACCCAGGTACTCATAACCAGCAGACTTGACTACAGCAAAGCCCTCTATGCCGGAATCAACAGAACTCTTCTACACAGACCCCCAAACCTTCCAGATCACCGCAGCCAGACTCGTCCTCAGAACTCCGCGGCGCAAGCATATGACCCAACACCTATGCGGCCTCCACTGGCTCCCTGTAGAGCAGAGTCACTTTCAAACTAATCACACACGCCTACAAAGCCCTCAACAACATCAGACCCAAATACCTCAACAAAAGACTCTCCTTCCACACACCCAAGAGAAACCTCCGCTCTGCCGAACTCAACCCTGGCAGAGGTCCCCCGCATCGGCAGAAACCAAACCGGAGGAAGAACCTTCTCCTACATCGCGGCCAAGACCTGTAACGAGCTCCCGGTGAACATCAGACGCTCCCCGACTCTGCGCACGTTCAGGAATGACCTCAAGACCTGGCTCTTCGACTGATCCGGAGCTCGAACCCGCCCAAGAGGAAGAAATAAATGAAACAAGAACAAATAAAAAAAAAAAAAATTTAAATCCGAAGATGGCGACCAAAGGTGGAAGCTCCCGGAGGAAACAGGTCAACGCCACAGAAGGACACCGAATGGTGGTATGTCGACGCCCACCGACCAAGAAGAAAAAAAAAAGTAATAGCACAATTCTGGACCCAACCATTAGATGGCGAAATAATGCACAGCATAGTGAATCCAGAAAATTCTTCAAGCTGCAAAACTACACAGACAGGTAAGAAACTATACGTTATATAAAGAAGTAGAAATACATACTTGGCATTTACAACTCTACATGTTCCCCATAGAAAGTGCTTAATTAAGGACACTTGATAAATTAACTGAATAAAAGGGTATTTTCTCTCGCAACCAATTCACACACCTAGGTGTTTCACAAATAGCATGCTGTCCTCTAACCCAAATATTCCCTTTGTCACCCTCCCCCATATATTCCCTCCATGTAACCCCCCCCCCAACCCCCTCCCCCACCCACCAACTTCCTGTCATGGGCCCAACCCGTTCATTGTCCTGAGTAGTCCCCAGAACAAAAGGGGATCGGAGCGTGTCTAAACCACCTTGCGACTGCCTCTTAAGTCTCCAGAAAGGGTCCAAAAAAAGTCTCCAGAAAGGATTCCACAAAACGAGCAATATCCATCCAATGAGTCCAAGATCACCTTTTGCTTTAAGCAACGTACGGACACATTCAAGGACGTTCACAATCCGTACATTTGATTTAAAATCACAAATACTACACATTTCCTCATGTTTTGTAACAAAATATTCTTTAACCATTTACAAACTTTCTTGACCAGAATGTTGGCTCAAATATGTAAAAATGATATTCACTGGTGATGGGATATACCATTGTCATAATTGATATCCTTCAAAAGAAACGGTTTTCATTGTTCTGCTTCTTTTGCATGATACTGGACTAGTATATTGAGAAGGTTTTGAAAATAATTGATAGATAATGAATTTAATAACACTGTGATGATCAACTAACTTATCTCCTTTCGATCAGTCTACAAAATAACAGCTGAAAACATATCATGCAAGGTAACTTTTCCTTTATATTTATCACATATAACCGCTTCAAGATTTACCAATATGCTGGTTATGCACAAATCTACTTGAAAGTATCCTCTGTTTTGGACATCCAATGCCTCTAAATTATCCTGCACATTATCCAATGCTTCCAACACAGCATGTACATTATCCAGACCTGAATGGCCGGTGCCTACCTGAATCTCAATTCAACCAAAACAGAATACCTTCTATTTGCCAAGAACCGCAAACAAGAAAAACTATAAACTATTCTCAGTGACACAAACTTTGACAGCTTGCATCTTGACTTCCACCTAATGCCAAATCACTTGGATTCACCCTGGACATCAGTGTCACACTCAAGGGACACCTATATGCACCCGGGATCTTGAACAACATACATACATATCCACCAGTACCACCCTTGTGCAAAAAGTTGAAGATGCATTTTCTTAAAGAACACTACATTGCAATACAGTAAATGCTCACTACCCAGCTTCATCTCCTATTGCTTGTTGACATTTTATTTGTCCTTCTGTGGCACTTTGCAGTGTTCTGGCTATGTTTGTGGTATAGAAATCATACATGCATGCATACATTCATTCATTCATTTATTTATCTGGGTGTAGTTACCAAAGGAAGTAAATACAGCATTTCAGTATGGTTGTTGATAGTTATGTTAAGATTTCGGTGCTTAAAAACATACTTCAGAACCTTAAAAATAAAATTTTCAGATCTCATCCAAAAAAACTGTCACTTACATTACACAAAGATGATTGACGGAATGCTACACGTTGTCAAACATTCACCCCATTACAGAGATTTGAGCCAAAATCCATCATTTATTTGCTCATCATGCCGTTGCAGTTTGGATATGCAAGTCTTGACCCTGCTTCCCATGGGAACATTCTAGGCCTGGGAGGAGTTCTGCGAAGTGGAACTTCGCAAAGTGAACCAGAAACTCCACAGCACTACAAAGAGTTCCACAAGCAGTGGAGTGCTTTAGGTCGTGCCGTTCGCACTGATTTTGAGCACCTGGTGTTTGTCCTGCGCTGGAAAATCAGCGCTCTACTTAAGTGCCAGCTTCCTCAACGCCAATGGAAGGCTTCTCAACGGGAGCGGTAGCGGCTATCCGCAACTGCCCTCATTCAGAAATCTCGCCAGGAGGTCTTTAAGAGTATGAGCGAGTAAAAAAAAGTTGCCGAACAGAGCAAAATTTCACGCCCAGACCTAGAACAGTCCTTATCTTCCCTGGACCGGAAACCAGCATCTTTGGACCAGGTTTACATTACAGTGGGCAGTCATATTAGAATATAGGTGATCCTCCCCTCCCAACCTTTTATTGTGCAACTGCTGCTAGAGATCCAATTAAACCGCATACACTTATTAGACTAAAGGTCAAAATTATGTAATTAAGGATAGTGTACACTTAATATGTATGGAAATCTGGTGATGCGTGGTCAACATTAAATTGAAGCCCTAATTCAAAACTAGTATTGGCAAAGCCAATAGGCTCAGCTTTCATGTGATAAAGCATGCAAAACAGTGGTGTTTTCTTTGTGCACCCTGTCTTTATATGCCAGCAGTGGCGGCTTCTCCGCTATAGTGGAGGAACATCGCTCTTCGGCTTTGAAGCAGTGCAAACTAGAGGAAACATAAAATGTAATAACTTTGAGTTATCATTTTATGTTTCCATCAGTACTGGTTTCCGTGCTGCTTCGCGGGCGATCTGGGCTGCTCTGCTCTCGGAGCAGGGCAGGGGAGGAGTGGTTTGTCCACTCCTAAGTGCACATGACTGTTCGGCCGGCCCTCTCAGGCCGCCCAAAACAGTTGTGCGTACTTTCCCTGTTCTCCATGCGGGCTGCCTTCCAGCCTGCGTGGAGAACATGCCCAGGCCCCCATTCCCTGGCTGAGCTTCGAACCATGACGCTTAGACGAATCAGAACGCTGCTTTGCACCATTGTGATTGGTCAGGGGAGACTGGCTGTACTTCCTGTTCCTCAATCCCGGCAAGGAGAGCAGGAGAAGAGATGCAGGGCCCGGCGGCAAGTTAAGTGGCTGCCAGGCCCTGCGCACCGTCCCTCCTCCCCCAATACCCTCCACCCCCCCCCATACCCTTCACCCCCCCCACACCCCCTCAGCTCCCACCACCCACGAGCCAAACCGGCTGCCACTGTATGCCAGCTCCAGCATGCAGCAACAAAGGGAGGAAAGACAGCAGGCAGTGACCTCGCATGACAAGGTTTGAAAGTTAACGAGTCACTGTGAGCAGATGACATTCCGTTTATCTGGATTACAAATGGGACTATACCACACGTACCATTACCCACACGAGGTAATGCTGCCAAGATAAGTGCATGTATCTAATAAGCATGCATTACAGTCAGACGACGACTGTATATGAAGCAGTCCGTACCAGCCACTTCTAACACAAAACGTGCATCTTCTTTGACACAGACACCTTCCCCATATACGTTACTTGCAGTACTAAAAGCAATGAAAACAAGACATGCAATACTGGTACACAGGTAACATTAAGAGAAGCATCGCAGACAATACAATCTGCATAATCTGTCATAAAGTCATGGCATAGACACACTAATAACATTATCATCAATTATACAGGCACAAAGAATTTCCACACCCATGACAAATGCCATTTTCATAACTGTTGACCTGGTCAGCAATGTTTTGGATAATGGTAAGTCTAAAATAAAGAAAAACATTATCATGGCAAAATATAATTTTTTTAAGAGTGCAAAGATACAGTACCTGGTTTGCGTAGCACGCGGTGACCTAATCCACCTCCATTTACATGAGTACAAAACACACCGTGCTGTGTGTATGCATATAATTAGAATGCATTTGCAAAGCATGCAGTTCAAATGCATTGCTTATATTCAGTATAGGATGCTGTTTATTGTATTCCAGCTGATTGAGTATATTGGCTACCTACACTTTATATAGCTTACTTCCTAAGCACGTTTCTTCGTAGCATAATTAAAGCCCATTTGTACTAATTCCACAAAATGAACAATACCATACTATTCAGTAAGTATGCAAAATGCACAGCTTGCAGTTTAAAACCTTGGAAGTAATGGCATTATTATTTTTTCTATGCAGGGCGCTTTCCTATACTTCTGTATTTTGAGTTCTTACAAAGCGCTGCATTTTTTTTCAGGATTTGCAGCTTGAAGCATATTTGACTTGCATTTTTAGGTCGGGCCTAAGGACAGCTTTAGTTGTTTGCTAGGCTCAAGTTTTCCCAAAAAATCATACATAAATACATGCATATATAGGGGCTCTCGTCAACACTCTTTGGTCTTTGGTCTGTTCGAAGGTCAAAGTATAGATCAGTGAACCAACTTACTTCAGTAATGTGATGCTTACACTTTGCCTAACTGCATATGGCCTGGTACTCCCCCAAGTCCCCTCTTTCTACTTGTTTTACTTACGGCCATCCCTTGCCTGGATGAAGTCTCCCTCCCTCCTTCAAGTCAAGTATTGAGACCACACCAATTTGGGAATTTTTTGAAGTAGGGGGGAGTAACACCCCCCGGCTGTATTTATTACAAAATTAAAAAACATTATTTATTAACATTTACAATTACGCAGAAAGGCCAGATACATTGTTAGACCGATGATGTCACATGGCTAACCTTAACTCTAATACACATGACACTCCTACTGTAACTCTAACAATGCATATATACAATTTCTGCGTGTCCCCTCTAGAGCCTACGGCAAGGTCAATGACTGGCAGCCTCCTGATCCCCGCAAACTACGAGAAATTACTATGCCGGAGTCGGCTTGCGCAGGGGGTACAGCTTATCGGACAGATATTTTCCACCGGGCCCCCCCTACGCCCTGTGCCTTAACTCCATAACGGGGGCTGCAGAAACTCTGCATGGCTTGCGCAGGGGGTACAGCTTATCGGACAGATATTTTCCACCGGCCCTCTCTGCGCCCAGTGCCTTAAACTCCATAATGGGGGCTGCAGTAACTCTGCATACTTGCGCCCTGATGTGCATGCGCGTGCGGGGGTGGCCACAGGCCCACTGGGAAGAAAGACCCCCCCCGACCCCCGTACCCCGACAGCCTACCTACCGGCTGTCACTGCCCCTGGAGTTACATGTTTGACCGCTAAGGACCGAAGACTATGCTTACCAATCATGACCTTACCGCCTGGCCGGAGACACAAAACTAAATACGACATTTGTAACTGGTATCAAACAAAATGTACTGAGATTTATTCAACATTACATACTTCAATTAGATAACTCCGCCCTAAATGATTCTGTTCTTGACAAGTTCATACATATTGACACTTATTATAAATTCACCAAACATCGCATTGACATTGAATATCTCCTGGGATACCTGTAATGGAGTAAAAGAACAAAGCAAACATATCACATTTACATTACTTCAGTCTCCAGAGATACCTGCAATAAATTGTAAATGAACATAATGAACCGGTTACTGACAGACATTATTAGCAGGTACCTAATCATCGGTCTTACACTAATGCTATCACCCGAGACATCTGGAAAAAATTTCGGGAAACGTCAAAATACCTCCCTGACCAACGCGTTAAATTATCTGCCTTAGGGGATTGTGGGTGGGGAAAAGAAATTACGGGCCGCTGGTGGCCCGGGTGCTGCGTCCGTGGGGAGCGTAGGAACAAGAGAACGTTCCGCTCCCCACACCCCCTTTTAACAGGGAGGGGCACTGGCCAGTCTAAACTGGTCTGTCCCTGCTGTTGTGTGCCCATGTGAACCGGTAGCACTAAAGTGCTTCCGGTTCACCCCGCCGTAGCTGCCCACTCTAGGCAAATGGGGGAGGTGGGGGGTGCTCCCCCCCCCCCCCTCTCCTCCTTTCTCCCGGGGACGGGCTCGACCGCCATAAGGGCGGCGCGCACTATTCTAGTGCTGGGCCTGTTCATATGGCCTGGTACTCCCCCAAGTCCCCTCTTTCTACTTGTTTTACTTACGGCCATCCCTTGCCTGGATGAAGTCTCCCTCCCTCCTTCAAGTCAAGTATTGAGACCACACCAATTTGGGAATTTTTTGGAGTAGTGGGGAGTAACCCCCCCCCCCCCCCCCCCCCCGGCCGTATTTATTACAAAATTAAAAAACATTATTAACATTTACAACTACGCAGAAAGGCCGTGTACATTGTTAGGCCGATGAGGTCACATGGCTAACCTTAACTCTAATACACATGACACTCCTACTGTAACTCTAACAATGCATATATACACTTTCTGCGTGTCCCCTCTAGAGCCTACGGCAAGGTCAATGACTGGCAGCCCAAAAGGGGGTGGTGATGGAGCATCTGAACCAATCAAACACTCACACCCAGTCTAAAGATCGTTCTTTAGACTGGGTGTGAGTGTTTGATTGGTTCAGATGCTCCGTCCATCACCACCCCCTTTTGTACCGCTTTGTTCACCATAAGTTGGCAGGGTATGCTCAGACGTGAGTCCCTTGCTCACTTTGCCACTGGATTCAAGCAAGCCTGGCTGAAGACGGCTGTAATGCCAGAAACCGGTCCTAGGAAGCTTGTTTCCGGTCCAGGGAAGGCATGGCTTGGCAGTTCGGGCTGGACTGTTCCCATGAGGCACAGGGTCAGACTGATTTGCATATGGCCAAGTCTGAACTGGGGTGGCAGAGTGGGCTAAAGAAAGGTGATGGATTAAACCCAGATCAGTTGACTGGGGGTGAGTGTTTGATTTGCTCAAACGCTCCGTCCATCATCCCCTTTTGTATCGCTTTGTTTGCCCTAAGTGTGGCAGGGTATGCTCAGACGTGAGTCCCTTGCTCACTTGGCCACTGGATTCAAGATAGCCTGGCTGATGAGGATTATGAATACGAAACCGGTCCCAGGATGCTTGTTCCCGGTCCAGGGAAGACCTGGCTTGGCAGTTCGGGCTGGACTGTTCCCATGAGGCACAGGGTCAGACTGATTTGCATATGGCCATGTCTGAACTGGGGTGGCCGAGTGAGCTAAAGAATGGTGATGGATTAAACCCAGATCAGTTGACTGGGGGTGAGTGTTTGATTTGCTCAAACGCTCCGTCCATCATCCCCTTTTGTATCGCAATGACTGACAGCCTCCTGATCCCCGCAAACTACGAGAAATTACTATGCCGGAGTCGGCTTGCGCAGGGGGTACAGCTTATCGGCAGATATTTTCCACCGGGCCCCCCTGCGCCCAGTGCCTTAAACTCCATAACGGGGGCTGCAGAAACTCTGCATACTTGCGCCCTGATGCGCATGCGCGTGCGGGGGTGGCCACAGGCCCACTGGGAAGAAAGACCCCCCCCCGTACCCCGACAGCCTACCTACCGGATGTCACTGCCCCTGGAGTTACATGTTTGACCGCTAAGGACCGAAGACTATGCTTACCAATCATGACCGTACCGCCACAGGACAGCATAGTTGCCCGACTATCTGTCCTCCCCCTGAGCCCACTAGAAAAGGTCATGCCCTGTCATTCGCCTGCCCGTGGACTCGAACAACCATTCGTCCCAGGCGAACTGGGACGTCACCCCCTAGGTGTATGTCTACGACACTATGCTCTCGTTTCCGACTTACGCACCATGGCCTCGGGGAAACTGGGAGCGACCATAAAATTAGCCCATCTGTCAATTTCTTGCCCTACTGACAGGCTAAAAACGTGCACAACGTACACTATACAACGTAACAGTGTACTGCTGCACCCTCCTCCCCTGAGTCACAGGGGAAGAAGCTTGCAATTTACGTAAACAGAAACAATGAGTCACAGCATGTGCAGCTGCACAAAACAGTTACAGCACAGATGGTTAGTGCTCCTAGCTTTTGGATGGAGGGTGCGGTTTGCATACCAGGCCCATCGTCTACTTTGTGAGAGCACCCCGCTTGTTCCGCCCTACTCTCAGCCCGGTCTGCATAGGTATGGTAATGCGTGCCACCACATACGAGTCAGATGCGAAAATGGTACATAAACCAGGGTGCTTAGGTAGTGAATGCTACGACCTATGCATCTAATGCCGGAATGCGCCCACGTACATGCAAGGTGACACAAACACGGAAAGCCGCTGTATAAGTGTGCAGGGAACCGGGCACTGTGTGGCACAATATTCTAATAGTATAGGTGTACGAGCCCAAAAAGGAGTGACGGACCCCAGGCATATAAAGCTTAATTGTACTGGCACAAAAGGTGCCTAGGTACCGTGTGATAACAACACGGACATCCCAATGCCCGCGCGGCCCGCAATCCTGTGTGAAATAATACATAACCCCTCAAAAATGTATGACCAAAAGGGTGCTTAGGCACTGTGTGAAATAACCAGCTACCCATGTATGCGTGTGCCTATGATGGGTAACTGGTAATCATACTGTATAAATACCTTGCAGGCTGACCCAAACTAGGCTTTTGAAACTTTACATTGACATCAGACGTTCCTCTCTGACGGCTTTAGCCCAGCCTACGTTTCCTTTCATAAGTAACAATGCATGTGACTTTCAATGCGAGCGCCTAACATAGCGCTATTCGTACTGGGTGAGGAACATCGTAAATCATAACCAATAAGATCGCCTAGCTTGGCACCAGTTGCAGTTACTACATTGCGTGTGACTTTAAATGAGAAACGCCTAGCATAGCCCCAGTTGCCTACACCTGAGGGACGTTGAACTTAGACTTTCAATGCTGACCGCTTTAGTATCGCCTCGGTTCCATTACATTTGGAACATTGTATGTGACTTCCACTAAAAGCGCCTATGCCCATTTCCATTGATTGCAGAACATAGAAAATCATATGTACCAATAAGACGTGCCTAGCATCGCACCCGTCGCTTCTACCAAAGGAACATTGAAATCGGACTACCGATTCTGACCGCTTAGCATAGCCTCAGTTCCAATATATCAGGAACATTGCCTGTGACTTTCAGTGAGAGCGCCTATCAGACTATCAATTGAGAGCGCCTAGCATAGCACTAGTTCCATCAAGTGAGGAACCGTAGGGCATCAGACTTTTAATTCTGACCGTTTAGCATGGCCTCAGTTGTGTTACACTTTTCACCAGATAGCGGGCATATGCCCTATGTACACTGCTCTGTATTATCTGTGCTAATTCAGTTGCTTTCTGTAGAGTTTAAGTATGCCTGCCTTGAGACTCGTGTGAAATTATTAATCTCCCTGTTCACTGTTGACCCTTTCTGGAAGTTGTTTGGCATTTTGATGATCCTACAAAGTCTGCCACGGGTTGTAAATAAACATGCATTCGCAGCGCTCATGTACACCAGAGGGCATCTTGGCGCTGCATCACAGAATGTTTGTTACCCAACTCAAAGGTACACAATTATCAACCTCAGGAGGATAAAACTGAATGCCCCCCCCCCCCCCCAAGATTTTGACCCTGGGACCATGAGGTCAAACACAGGCCCCTCTAGTGTACTCATTAATCCCCTACGCCACCAGGACCAACTCATTACTGAGGAACACCGACGCCATACTAGCAATGAGAGCACCTAGCATCGCATCGGTTCCAGTTCCATTAAGTAAGGAACCTTGAAATCACACCGAGTAAGAGCGCCTAAGAGCTCCTTGTTTTGGTAGCAATTTCTCTCGGCGTTATGCATAGTATGTTGGCTCGCTTCAGGACCCCCCCCAGTGACACATGCTGTAACATGTGGTACCACCAATGCCGTACAACTACTTGGTAATACCCACTAACGCAGATGTGATAACCTCACTGCAGCCACCTCCATGCAGTATAACAGTCACACTGCGCACACACACTTGTTAACACCTAAGTGGCAAACCTTTACACGGTAACAAAACGCCCATGTGGTAACATTCACGCTTAATGTTCACTGGCATGCGCATTGTGTATCTGCACGAAACTTTACGCTTTTCTCCGCAACCATACCAGCTACATTGTTCGAAACTGCACACTGTTGCATTTTAAATTTGCCTTTCAATACCTTGAGGGCCTTGCTAAAACACCAACCTAAGCTATGTGGGGAATATTTCCAAAAGAAAACATGGGTGTTGTAGCAGGTTTTAAGACCCCACCCTTCCAATAATGCTATCCAATGAATAGCGCTATGCCTACAAAACATCTTCCTTAGGAGGGACGTGCCGTCCGCTACCATGCCAAGTTTGTTGATTACAGCTTGCACTGAGACGTGGCAATTACTACAAGTATGTAAACGGTACAGTTCGCAATAGTGTTATGGAAACTGGTCAGTACAGTTCATGCCCCTAATCAGACGAAACATACAATGCTCTCAACCTGACAGCACGGCGATTACATTATGCAGGTTATTTCTTCATTAAAGAAAACTTTGGAAAAACTTGGGCCGTGTCCTTCAGCGAGGGCTGTCTTCAGCCGTGGGAGAAGTGATCAGCTGCTGGTAAATCTTTATGGACACATTGCTCGCTTAATAATTAGTTCGGTTTACGTTATCCATGCACACCACTTAAAGAACGGTCAGTCCATTCTGTCACTGCTAAAGGATTGCTTATGAATTATTAACGGGCTAAGGATCTCCCTGTCGCCTAATGTGAGGTATAGACAACTTAAATTTGAAACCATTACTTTTGATGACTACCGAGTATGGGGTAAACGGCTGTACACATGCGTGGCCCATGAATGGATGGACCCCGTTCCATCATTGTACGACGAAAGCGCAGTCTGTTTAAAAAGGGAAACTAACTACTCCCAATGTCCTAAACTGTACGGCGCACATTGCCAAATCATACAGGTTCCAATGTGATTGACATTGCTTTGCTATCCTGACCTGGCTGATTCTAGACTTTGATGTGCTGACCAACTACATTGTCCCCGATTTCTAATGTACCACGAAGCTGGGTTGAAAAAGCAAAACTTCGATTTTATGATGTCAAAGCCCCCTTCACAACACCAATTAACAAATACACACGAAGATTGAAGCCTGGCCCAGGAACTATACAAAGAGAGAGTATGCTGGGTACATGCTTGGTTTAAATTGAAACAAACATTCAAATTGCATGTTCTTTTGTAATGCCCAAATTAAGCACTTTTCTCCACTTGTAAACATAGCCGCGTGAAATTGAATTTACAAACCTAGCTTGCTTTTAGGAACATAAACAAGTCCACGGAAGCGTAATAAAGGAACAGGTCACATTCCTCTGGGCCTATTAGTAGGAAGCAGGGCGACCGCTTTGAACTCATGTTTGTGGCAGCACCTGATGTCCCCTGGCATAAGCATTAATTATGACTCCTAGAGTGCTCTCGATTCTAATAGATTCATGCACTTGAAAGAAGGAAATAACCGGACCGAAACGGGGTACGGTGATGAGTGCAAGGTGGTGCTCAGCCTCGACGCCTTGCTCAGAAGTCCTTTAAGCGGCCACAAACACCAACCCAGTGCGGACATACCTGTCCAAAAACCCGCAGAAACAGCCGCCCACGCTTAGTGTCAAAAACAAGACACCTAGCGAACGACCGGGTCCCTCCTCACGAATATATAAGTGCACCTCATACAAGCTCAAAAAACCTTACCCCTGGCGTGAAGCAGGAATAGCAGTTGACCAACTACCAAAAAATGCTGCATCTTTATATTCAAACTGCCCGCCAAAATAATATTGCGTGCCTGCGCACATCCTCGCATTGAATCATAGACCTATGTCCCCCAAAGCGCTGGTGCCACCCCCAGCGCCAAAGGCGTACACCACAATCCCTGATATTAGTCTGTTAGAATCGTTGTGGCCAGTTATCTCCCCGCTCAAGTCCGTGTGTGTCTGAGTATCCCTAGACGGGCCTATGCTCAGCAACTCATGCCCACAACACTCGCCAAGCAATCTGGCACCAACATACACCGATTCCCGCACCGGTTTCCCAGTGCGGCCCCCGCCCCTCTTATCAGACTACCCCTGATCATGCTTGCGGAACGCTGGCAGTGGCCGTAGCTATTATCGCGCTCACCTATCGACCTTGACAAAAGGACACCCTGTCCACGCTTGGAGCCGCGGCCGGGCATTTTCCTCAAAACCTGGGCGCGTAACACCCATGTGGCCCTCGGGCGGGGCAGCGACCCCCAGATTCTCGCCGCAGTGAAACGTCGCAACTCCGCTCCCGCCAACACAACAGCTGACTCCGAGACTGCCTTTGTTTGTTTGCTGCCGATCGCGCTCCAGTCCCGCTAATTCAGCTGCCGATTGTCGTCTTACACCACACCGCCACAGACCTGCAGGGAATAAAAAGAAATTTCGGGCCGCTGGTGGCCCGGGTGCTGCGTCCGTGGGGAGCGTAGGGACAAGAGAACGTTCCGCTCCCCACACCCCCTTTTAACAGGATGGGGCACTGGCCAGTCTAAACTGGTCTGTCCCTGCTGTTGTGTGCTTCCGGTTCACCCCGCCATAGCTGCCCACTGTAGGCAAATGGGGGAGGTGGGGGGTGCTCCCCCCCCCTCCTTTCTCCCGGGGACGGGCTCGACCACCATAAGGGCGGCGCGCACTATTCTAGTGCTGGGCCTGTTCATTTTCTCTTGCACATGTATACAAACACCCCAAAAACGATTTAGACACGAGTACTTCCCAGTAACTGCTTGTCCCTGTGTATAGTAGGGTGTCATCAACTATTTCTATTACACTCTAGACTTTTATTGTAATTTGCAATGTTGATTTATCACTCTAAACCATCTTTAGTATATTTAGCCTATAGAAATATATCCAGTAGAAAACAATTACAAGGCATTCTAGTAGCAAGAGTCTATATGCAAATTTCTAGGTTGAAACCACATCCACGCAACTTGTTGATCGTTATTTGAAACAGTTGCATCTGACTTGAGACGTTAAGTAACAACTTCTTGAACTACAGCGCCATGAAATAATTTCACGAAGTTTTACAGTGGTTTACGGCACTGCAGCTCTGTGAACGAATTTTGAAGATTTTGCATTTGAGAGTGGGACCGTTAATGACATTTTGAGGAACTACACCTTCATGCATGATTCTCAGTGCCTTTGCATATAAAATATATAATAAAATATAGAGGGAGATCGAGATCGCTTGCCAGCCGGAACACTTCGTGGTGCGGGACCAATACATTTATGGATTCTGTAATTTCGTTGTGAGTGAGCGTCTATTTTTTGGCTGCTACAACATTAATACATATAAAAGGCTCCCTGTTTTCCATTTTTGCAAATAAATACAGGCAGATAACAATGTATTTTCTGTCTGTTTACTTTTAAGCGTGAAACTGATGGTCAGCTTGGGAAGTAAAAAAAAAAAAAAAACAATAAAAAAGCAGGATGAGATTTCCTTAAATACAGGCGTATTTTAACGTATATTAGAACATAATGCTAATATTTCCCATGGCTGCTTACTTTTCACCTGGCATCAGATTAGGACACATGTTTACCAGTTAAAAAAAGAACGTGGAAATGAATCATTTTACAGCTCAAGTTATTCTCAAAACACAAAATAAATATGGATAAATAATAAAAAAACTATTGATAATACAAGCAGGAATGGTGGAGAAGTGTGGCTCAATGGTTAAAGCGGCAGACCCTGATGCAGAGGTCTAGCCCGGGACCAGGATTCAATTCCCCGCCTCGGCGGGTCTTGGGCTCAAAATTCCACGGACCTGATAATTCTCGCCTCTGTGCCTATTCCAATCATGGAGTCCCACTCTGAAACTCTGGGCAATAGCTTGCTTAATCTCCACAACGGCCCCCACAACGTTAAGGATGCCTGGCCTCCACCTTGGGGGTGCCCAGGAGTGGACACCTCACAGGGAAAGCCAGGATGGGTTCCACAGCGGTATTCGTACAAGCGCCTTGAGACCCTTGCGGGTGAGTAGTGCGCTATACAAGTATCAATTTACATTTACATTTTACTGAAATTCTACTGCAGAGAAGGTCCAAATTATGCAGAGGGCTGATTATATTGTGCTTCATAATGCAGCACCTGTTGTGATAGTGTTACTTCTTTATTTTGTTATATTTACAATAGCAACAGTGTCTGGGAAGGATTTTACCTTTAGTACCAGTTAAATACCCAAACACAGAAATAAACAACTGAAAGATGACCAGATCATCTTTATGAAGGGCATTCCACTGTGCTCCATTATGTCACTATTTTTAGTAACTTTTGATCCATTCGAGCTAGACCCGAATGGATCAAAATCAACAGATTATGCAGCAGATAATAGGTTATGTGGTAAATGCGGCAAATTGAGAAGTATGCAGAAAACGCCACAACAGCAGAATAGGGTAATTCCAGCAGCATTTAATATAAGTGACTGGGATTATTGATGTATGTATAATAGTGCCACTTAACCCGTTTACTGCTTCGAACGTTCAGCGCCAGTGCTGAACGTTCCTAGAAACGGGTGCGGCCGCGTCGGCCGTTGGACGTGCGCAGCACCAGGGAGGTAGCTCGCCCGACGGCATCAGCGAACGGGTTAAAAGTCACTTGGCTAATTATTAAATGAACACACTTCAGGTTGCTAGTGACTGCTATTAATTTACACTTAAAAACTGCCAACCTGTTTTTTTTTTTGCCCAAAAATTAATAATAAAAATAGTGATTGGCTTCTAGTCAATTATCTCTATCCATCAGTTTGCTCAGTTGTTACTTAATCACAACCCACAGCACACATGATATATGAATGTTAGCCTACTTCTACCGTCAATTAATTACATTAGCCGTCTTGAGTATGCATCCTTTCACTTCCACCTCCCACAGCCGACATTAGTTATTTTAAAGAACTTTAATGCTAATTCCTACACAGATTATGGCCTAATCAGTTACTTTGGTAAATATCAAGATATTGACATTTGTAATTTCGACTCATTACAAACCATCTTTGGCAAATGTATTTATTCTATGGAAAAAATTAGGAGACATCAATAAAATAGCAATAGTATGTATGAAAATGTATATTAAAGCCACACAACCTCAGCTTGGTGGAGGTCATTTGAAGCAGTTACAAATGACCTCTAGTGTTTGTGTGTATATATTTAATCAAATATATTTATCAATTAACAGTGACATTTATCCATTTTAGTACTACAGCATAGCGCTTTAAGCAACTGGGTGTAATGGTATGCATGTATAGTGACATGCAAGAGCCAGTTTACTAATAACCGATTTGAGTGCACTTCAATTTACTAGTCACTTCTAGCACTTTATTTCTTCATATGCCACCCTGATGTGTTCCCCAAATATTGATTATCTATATATATAAAAACGAATGTATGTCTGTCTGTCTGTTTGTCCTTTATGCATTACTACACCATTCATCCGATCGCCATGAAACTTTGGGAAGTTGTTAAGTACTCTCCCGCGAAGGTTTCTGACATAATTTGTTTTTGAAGATCAGCCCCCAATTGCCCTCATAAACGTTCAAATACTGATGTACACATCAGACGGAAAAACAACAAATCGTGTATCCACAAGCACTCGAATGAATAAATAAATAGAATTAAAACAACATTCATCCGATCGCCATGAAACTTTGGGAAGTTGTTGAGTACACTCCCGCGAAGGTTTCTGGCATACATTTTTTTAAAATATCGGCCCCTCAGGGCCCTCATAACCTTTCGAGTACTGATGTACGCACAAGATGGAAAAACAAAAAATCGTGTTAACACAAGCACTCTAATAAATAAATAGAATTAAAACACCATTCATCCGATCGCCAGGAAACTTTGGGAAGTTGTTGAGTACACTCCCGCGAAGGTTTCTGGCATAAATCTTTTTTAAATATTGGCCTCCCAGGGCCCTTATAATCTTTCGAATACTGATGTATGCACCAAACTGAAAAACAAAAAATCGTGTATCCACAAGCAATCGAATAAATAAATAGAACTAAAACGACACTTTGAAATGTTTTCCATATTCGAATGAATAAGTTTCAATAAAAATGACACAATGTAAATTGAATGTTATCATAACGAGTTTCCTTGAATTTCCTTTCTTCGGAGATCGCAGCAACGTGCGACGGGTAAGCTAGTAAAATTATATAAAGACATTTTAGTCCACCATCTCTATCCATCAAGTTGATCTGTTTACACTAAAATAATGCTCACTCATCACAGCGCACAGGCTATAAAGTATGTGTATGTATATATGTATATGTATATATATATGTATATGTTCCCAAAAAAGCATCCACGCTTTAGAAGTGCACTCCACACAGAATTGTTCAACAGAACCCTTTATTTCCAGAAGCGGTAAAACAGCCAGATAGTTCATATCCCCTACGCGTTTCGGTGCCACCTGCACCTTAATCATGGGGCTTTTGGCAAGTTGGAAAACAGGTATTGGATTACCATGTATACGACCCTCTCTGGCACGTGTCCTCCAGTGCACAGCATGCCGGGAATTGGCGGATGAATTGTGGTTGGTAAAAACGGACTCCACCAAAGGAGAAGAATCGGGACTACCATTCCTAGCACGCTTCTGGAAATAAAGGGTTCTGTTGAACAATTCTGTGTGGAGTGCACTTCTAAAGCGTGGATGCTTTTTTGGGAACAAATTGTACACGGCAGCTCCAGCCGTGAGAAGGTGCACCGCCGGTAATATCGAAGGAAGGTCTGTGTGGCTGTGCACCGTCACAGCCTGTTCCAGCACACAGAAAATTGCACATTGGGGAAGCGGTTTTACGAACCAGAAGCCCACCGGAGGGCTATGAATATTTTGAACATTGGCGGATGAATTGTGGTTGGTAAAAACGGTCTCCACCAAAGGAGAAGAATCGGGACTACCATTCCCGGCATGCTGTTCACTGGAGGACACGTGCCAGGGAGGGTCGTATTAATGGTAATCCAATACCTGTTTTCCAACTTGCCAAAAGCCCCATGATTAAGGTGCAGGTGGCACCGAAACGCGTAGGGGATATGAACTATCTGGCTGTTTTACCGCTTCTGGAAATAAAGGGTTCTGTTGAACAATTCTGTGTGCAGTGCACTTCTAAAGCGTGGATGCTTTTTTGGGAATATAAATATATATATATATATATATATATGTCGCTCCTGTGTTGTGCACCAAACTCCCAGCACTCTCGAGCGGGTGCCCTTTAGCGGGTGGCGCCCCCACCTCTATGACTGCTTCAAAAGTTCCGTAGTGTTACGCTACAAGAAACAGCACTCACGGTAGCGAGCTTCAGTTTTTATTAAGCTCACGGTGTTCAGACGCGTTTCGGCATTCGCCTTCCTCGGTGTTAACATGGCGCCGCCGAAACGGCCATTGTTTATATTCAAACATTAAAGTTCATGGATACAGAAAAAGGATACCACTAAACAAATGCGGGCGCCATCTTGGAGTGGAGTATTCCATCACCTTACATTTGCGAAGCAAAATCGTAATGCACACAGGTATCATCAAACTACTGAATGAGTTCATGACCCTCCCACATTCAATGTATAAATGACATTGCTTTTATAGAGCCCTGAATGGGCTATTCGCATTTCATCCACAATATCCATGAATGTAAACAACCCCCACAAAACTCCACATTCCCATTTATCAAAACTCATTCATATAAAAGTTACAGTTCCTTTACAATTTCCAGTTTACCTAAAATCAAATCAGTTTAAATTAATTGTCCCCCAAATGTACCGCCAATTCCTCATGTGAATTCAGGCCTGCAGGTGTCTTAGTGTTCAAATCAATGATATATCTTGACTCTAACCTTCTGAGAGTCGTCAATCTATCACCTCCCCTGGGATTCTGTGGTACATGGTCTAAGCAAAAATAAGTCAGAAGATTCCTATCCCCATTGTGCCAGTCCTTAAAGTGGCGAGCCACTGGATACGTAAGGTCCCCATTATTAATGGCTCTGGCATGCTCTAAAACCCTGATTTTTGCAGGATGAATGGTACTACCTACATATTTCAATCCGCACGGACACTGCAAGCAGTATACTGTGTACGGGGTGGTACATGTCAGAAATTTGTTAATCATCCTAGGTTTACTCAATCCTGGTACCTGGAATGTCGAAACTTTCTTGCTGCCAGCACAGGCCTTACATTTTTTGCAGGGATGGAAGCCCTTGATCACATTCTCAAAGTTCTTCGGTTTTCTCTTTTGTACATAACTACTCGTTACGCTATCTCTGACAGATCTTGCTTTGCGGTAAGTTATGAGGGGTCTTTCAGGAATATCTGATCCGATAACCGGATCCATCTGTAGAAGTTTCCAGTGTCTGTTAAATATATTCCTCAATTTGGTCGCACCTTGTGAGTAGGTGGTGATCATTCTGAAATTATTCACTCTCTCTTCCTCACCCACTCCTTTGGTGCTCACCTTTAGGAGACTCTCTCTCGTCACAGTGTCTACTCTGCGTTTGGCACCTTCCAAGACCTGGGGGCTATATCCCCTCTCTCGAAATCTAGCCATGCTCTCAGCCGCATATTTCTCATAGTCACTGCTCCTGGTGTTGTTTCTCTTAATTCGGAGCAGTTCCCCATATGGGATACTATTTTTCAATCTAGGAGGGTGTCCGCTGTGAGCATGCAAAATGGAATTTCCCGCAGTGGGTTTCCGATATAATTTAGTGCAAACTCTCTTGTCGACAACTGTGACTACCAAATCTAAAAAATTCACAGATGCCTCACTAATGTCAGCTGTGAATTCCAGATTGTTATCATTCTGGTTCAAGGCTCCTATATACTCAAGAGCACTCTCCTTTGTCCCTCTCCATATGACGAAGAGGTCGTCGATATATCTATGCCAGGTGACAATTTTCTCTGTCCATTGATCTTTATCTACTGCCCAGGCCACCTGCTCCTCCCACCAGCCCACGAATAAATTAGCGTAGCTGGGGGCGAAGCAGGTTCCCATCGCAGTCCCGGACAGTTGTTTAAAGTGTTGGCTCTCAAATAGAAAGATGTTATTGTGTAAACAGAATTCTAAGAATTCTACCAACATGGCATTGTGCTCAGTATACTTGGCTTCTCTATTTCTCAGAAAGTACTGTACCGCTTTTACTCCTTGCTGATGTGATATGCAGGTGTACAGACTGGTAATATCCATAGATATCATTACATCTCCTTCTCTCCATACAACATTATCCAATTTGCCCAAAAAATCCTTGGTATCTTTTGTGTAAGATCTCAATTTCACCACAAAAGTAGACAAGAAATGATCGATATATATAGAAACATGTTCGAGCAAACTGCCTTGGGACGAGACAATAGGTCTCCCTGGGGGACACGTAGCGTTTTTATGAACTTTTGGGAGATGGTAGAAACAGGGCGTGACAGGGCTAAGCTTTCTCAAATACAAATACTCCTCCGTCTCCAACATTCCCTTCTCATACCATTCCTTAAGCATCATATAGCATTCCCCAATACTGTTCATATAAACATCTTTCTTCACTTTCATATATGAAGTCTCATTATTCAATTGCCTCAGTTCTTCTTTATTATATGCCTCAAGTGTTTGTACGACAACGTTTCCGCCTTTGTCTGAAGGTTTTATAATTAACAAAGGGTCATTATTCAAGCCAGCCATCGCCTGATACTGTTCTCTCGTAAAGTTACCATCCTTCTTCAAAAAGTCATTGTCATTGCCTCTCAACAATGTCAAGTCTCTTATAACATTGTCTACAAATGTATCAATAATATCATTAGGCATCTGTGGAACAAAGGTAGATACTGGCCTGAATGTAGTCGATGCACTCTTTTGTTCAATTCCCGAGGGATCAGCCGACCCCCCTGACTCGATTCTAAGTTCCTCCAAAACCTGAATCGCTGGAAGGTCTCGCTCCAGTAGAACATCCGTTCTCTCCTCTGTTCCTTTTTTCGACAATCCAGTGTCTTTTTTCGGACGCAACTTGAAAAATTTATGCAGCTTTAGCTTTCTGGCGAACTTGAATAAGTCTATCCTCGTCTGTGTGTATTCCAGTTTCCTCTTAGGACAGAACGATAGTCCTAGCTGCAACACACTCTCTTCTGTCTTCGTTAATACACGCGGGTTCAAATTGATGATGGTCAAGTTGTCAGGAGTAACGCTACTTAACGTTTCCTGGTAAACTTCTTCCTGCTTCTGGTAAGCATTGGTGAGCCTATTCCGCTTGCTCCGGCGGCCCCCCCTCCTCGTTTTCCTGCATCTTTTTGCCCAGGTTCCGGGGGCTTCCCCCTCGTGTTGTTCTGCCACGACTGCCGGATTACTTGGAACTCGCTTTGAAAAAGCCCCGGTTTATTCCCCAAGCTTTTGCCTGGTTGGTTATCCTCATCGGAATGTTCTGGTGTCGTTACCTCAGATTCAGATGTCTCACGTTCCTCAGTGGGCTTTTGCGCTGTTTTTTCTTGCAGCATCTTTCTTGGTGCGTCATATTTCTTTGCGAACGTCAGGATTCTACCCGCCGAGTAATCCCGTTCGTCCCTTTCAAACTTCTCTTGCTTGCGGGCTCGGATTTTACCTTCGTTTGTTTTAAGGCGCTTCTTCATGCCTTCTCTGAGGGTGTCCTGTTTCTCTTTGTCCGCATCTTTCCCAATTTCCAATTCGAGTTCCTCGATATCTTTACGGACCTTCATATGGTCACTCCAGGCAAAGTCAATAAGAATCTTTAGCATTCCTTCACACGAGAGCGCTGTATGCTCGGACCATTTTTGAAGGAGCAGTGGGTCGGGGTTCTCGTATGCCGGGACCGTATATATTCTCAGGCCCCGGGGGACCCTTTTGACCTCTACATAGTTCTGAAGTGAGGTACCCTCCCACCATTTACGGATTTCCCGTTCGTATAGTCTCTCCAAAGCCACAAATTGTTTGGTCAGGGTTGTGGGTTTCTCAGTATTCTCCCGGGGCAGTGCGCCCTCCTTCGGGGTTGGTCTCTTTTTGAAGACTTCTAAGGCTGTTTCCTCGCGGTCCACGTCACAATACATTCCAGTTGTATATTCAAACACCGGAACTCCACATACGTTGTGGAAGTTTCAGCCACCTCGCTCTGTCGGCATTCGGTCGTGTCGGTATCGGTATATGTCAAATCCTTTCCAGGACATATGTCTCCTCATCCGCACTTTACCTCTGCACGGTGCACGGGAAAATTGTATGTCGCTCCTGTTTTGTGCACCAAACTCCCAGTTAATTATAAAACCTTCAGACAAAGGCGGAAACGTTGTCGTACAAACACTTGAGGCATATAATAAAGAAGCACTGAGGCAATTGAATAATGAGACTTCATATATGAAAGTGAAGAAAGATGTTTATATGAACAGTATTGGGGAATGCTATATGATGCTTAAGGAATGGTATGAGAAGGGAATGTTGGAGACGGAGGAGTATTTGTATTTGAGAAAGCTTAGCCCTGTCACGCCCTGTTTCTACCATCTCCCAAAAGTTCATAAAAACGCTACGTGTCCCCCAGGGAGACCTATTGTCTCGTCCCAAGGCAGTTTGCTCGAACATGTTTCTATATATATCGATCATTTCTTGTCTACTTTTGTGGTGAAATTGAGATCTTACACAAAAGATACCAAGGATTTTTTGGGCAAATTGGATAATGTTGTATGGAGAGAAGGAGATGTAATGATATCTATGGATATTACCAGTCTGTACACCTGCATATCACATCAGCAAGGAGTAAAAGCGGTACAGTACTTTCTGAGAAATAGAGAAGCCAAGTATACTGAGCACAATGCCATGTTGGTAGAATTCTTAGAATTCTGTTTACACAATAACATCTTTCTATTTGAGAGCCAACACTTTAAACAACTGTCCGGGACTGCGATGGGAACCTGCTTCGCCCCCAGCTACGCTAATTTATTCGTGGGCTGGTGGGAGGAGCAGGTGGCCTGGGCAGTAGATAAAGATCAATGGACAGAGAAAATTGTCACCTGGCATAGATATATCGACGACCTCTTCGTCATATGGAGAGGGACAAAGGAGAGTGCTCTTGAGTATATAGGAGCCTTGAACCAGAATGATAACAATCTGGAATTCACAGCTGACATTAGTGAGGCATCTGTGAATTTTTTAGATTTGGTAGTCACAGTTGTCGACAAGAGAGTTTGCACTAAATTATATCGGAAACCCACTGCGGGAAATTCCATTTTGCATGCTCACAGCGGAAACCCTCCTAGATTGAAAAATAGTATCCCATATGGGGAACTGCTCCGAATTAAGAGAAACAACACTAGGAGCAGTGACTATGAGAAATATGCGGCTGAGAGCATGGCTAGATTTCGAGAGAGGGGATATAGCCCCCAGGTCTTGGAAGGTGCCAAACGCAGAGTAGACACTGTGACGAGAGAGAGTCTCCTAAAGGTGAGCACCAAAGGAGTGGGTGAGGAAGAGAGAGTGAATAATTTCAGAATGATCACCACCTACTCACAAGGTGCGACCAAATTGAGGAATATATTTAACAGACACTGGAAACTTCTACAGAGGGATCCGGTTATCGGATCAGATATTCCTGAAAGACCCCTCATAACTTACCGCAAAGCAAGATCTGTCAGAGATAGCGTAACGAGTAGTTATGTACAAAAGAGAAAACCGAAGAACTTTGAGAATGTGATCAAGGGCTTCCATCCCTGCAAAAAATGTAAGGCCTGTGCTGGCAGCAAGAAAGTTTCGACATTCCAGGTACCAGGATTGAGTAAACCTAGGATGATTAACAAATTTCTGACATGTACCACCCCGTACACAGTATACTGCTTGCAGTGTCCGTGCGGATTGAAATATGTAGGTAGTACCATTCATCCTGCAAAAATCAGGGTTTTAGAGCATGCCAGAGCCATTAATAATGGGGACCTTACGTATCCAGTGGCTCGCCACTTTAAGGACTGGCACAATGGGGATAGGAATCTTCTGACTTATTTTTGCTTAGACCATGTACCACAGAATCCCAGGGGAGGTGATAGATTGACGACTCTCAGAAGGTTAGAGTCAAGATATATCATTGATTTGAACACTAAGACACCTGCAGGCCTGAATTCACATGAGGAATTGGCGGTACATTTGGGGGACAATTAATTTAAACTGATTTGATTTTAGGTAAACTGGAAATTGTAAAGGAACTGTAACTTTTATATGAATGAGTTTTGATAAATGGGAATGTGGAGTTTTGTGGGGGTTGTTTACATTCATGGATATTGTGGATGAAATGCGAATAGCCCATTCAGGGCTCTATAAAAGCAATGTCATTTATACATTGAATGTGGGAGGGTCATGAACTCATTCAGTAGTTTGATGATACCTGTGTGCATTACGATTTTGCTTCGCAAATGTAAGGTGATGGAATACTCCACTCCAAGATGGCGCCCGCATTTGTTTAGTGGTGTCCTTTTTCTGTATCCATGAACTTTAATGTTTGAATATAAACAATGGCCGTTTCGGCGGCGCCATGTTAACACCGAGGAAGGCGAATGCCGAAACGCGTCTGAACACCGTGAGCTTAATAAAAACTGAAGCTCGCTACCGTGAGTGCTGTTTCTTGTAGCGTAACACTACGGAACTTTTGAAGCAGTCATATATATATATATATATATATATATATATATATATATATATATATTCTATTTCTTCCTGCAGCAGCCCACAGAATAAGGCAGTGTGCTTTAATAAAAAAGACTACATACTACTGCAACACAAGTATTGTGCCACTGAAACCGAGCATTTGCTAAGAATGTGATTAGGTACTGGACGTATCAGCAGCTGTTAGTACTTACTAGGTTGTTTGCACAAGCGTTCCACAGTAGTCAAGACATGTATTGAAAGTTACCATATTGATTCATCACCATATTCCAATTTGACATATTTACTTACCTTATAGAAAATGTATGATTCATTACAGTGGCAAACATGTATACGTACATTAGTGAGAGATATTTGATGGAGCTGCATCTGACTTCAGAAGGACATATTACGGCTTGAGTTTTTTGCAAAGTTTGTGATAGCCTTAAGCTGTTGCTTCTGATTTGAGATAGACCTGTAGTACAGATTTGAAGGGTTGCAGAGATTAAAGGCTGTTACCTCTGACTCTAGAAGGACATATTGTAATAACTTGAGGTATTGTAATCATGGAGAAAGCCAGACCTGTTGACTTTGCCAGTGCTTGTTTGGTTGTCACTTTTAAAGTCCAATAAAATGTTAAGGCAGCAGATCCTCGTCAACAGACAAACGAATTTAGCTACTGGCTCTCCTCCAGAGCAATAACAATTATACTACTGACTAAATCGAGCACCACTTGTTTGGCTGCTAAGTGTTAATATAATCGTATTCTGAAGCACATTCAGCCCCCGAACTACCATCTTTTGGTTTAAATAACTATACTCGTTTAGTCGTTTACAAATTTGCTCCGACCAGGTGTGTTTTTTGTAAAAAAAAAAAACATTTTGTACGGTCTGAAGTTAGCCAAGACATTTGGATTTTGCTAAAATGCTACATATACTATATCTACTCAAAAATGCTTTCAACAATTTCTTTTCATCTTTTGATCTGGTGTTGTAGTTTAGATTTGCCCACTGCCTAGAACAGCATGGGGCATTGGATTAGCCAACTTCACTTAAGATATTTACTAACTTCACTGTGAGTGACAGCACTCTGCTCTTTTATATGGAGCCCATTTGCTTACCAAGTAGCTTCTTTCCGTGCTAGACACTTTTACTAATGTGTTCTTTTTAAGAGCTTATAGCCAAAGTTATATTGTTGAGGGCTTGGCAGCTCCCCCAACAATCAAGTTTAACCAAAAACGTGACAAAACAAGTATTAGAAAAGCCTAGGTTGACAGTCAATGCCTGACCTATTGGTTTTGCCAGTGCTTGCAGCATAGCAAATGACTAGAGCTATTAACTCACTGGGTGGTAAAGTCATCATGTTTGCCGAGTCGTTAATGTCAGCTGCAGCTCCTCGGAGGAGTGTCGCCCCACTGATTCGGAGCCAGCAGCTGAAAAATAAAATATTTAATTTTTCAGCTGCTGGCTGGGCAGTCTTGTGTAGGGAGGGAGGGGAGGGAGGGAGGAGGAGGAGTGGTAGGTGCACTTTTAAGTACGCATATTAGTTTGGCCAGATGTCTTAGGCCGGCCAAACTGACAGGCGCACTTAGGTTTCTCCAACTCAGCTGTGTTTCTCAGCCGGGTTGGAGAAACAGCACAGACTCCCTGTGCCTGAGCGAGTGTTGATCACTAATCCAGCCCACTCAGGCCAATCCCCCATGCTGTTCTCATGCTGTAGAGCAATGCAGGGATTGGAGAGGGAGTCTGTGATGCTGGCCCAGGGACTAAAGGGACACAAAACTGGAAGCAGAGGAATGCGAGGCAGCTGGCAGCAACAGCTAAGCTTATTTTTAAAAAAAATTATTAAACCCTCCTGCACGCGCACCCCCCGTGCCCCGCCACATCACTTTCAGTGTCAGCCACCACTGGCTAATGAGCCCAAGTTAAAAGAGGCTTGGAAAGGCTTTACTTTAACTGCTTCAGCGCTACCGCGTTTTCCCGCTTTGCGCTGGAGAAGTAGAAAAAGGCTTGTTCATGACAAAGCCAGCTCGTCATGAGTCCACCATAGGTAAAGCCCATGACGAGCTGGCTTTGTCATTAGCGTGCAAGTGGTTAAAAAAAAAAAAATCTTTTTGAAACTTATTTGTATCGGCTGGACGGGTGCCACCCATAAATTATGGGTCAAAAAAAGTATCCTTTGACGTTAATAAGTATGGCAGACAGCTCATTCTTAAAGCGAGCACATCAAGACATATAACAAAATAACGGAATATTTTGAAATCGCTCACATCTGGTAAGAAATCAGCTTACAAATGCAGTGCCGTGTTGCTCACATTTACGATCTCATATCATATACTGCTATTGGAAAACTGATCGCAAGTCAAGAACAGTTGATGTGGATGTGTGATCACTATACATTATTGGTCCTGCCTCAGATATTTGATAGGGGGTTATCAGCCTGTGAAAAATAAAAGCAAGAAAGAAGAGCAAGAACGAAGAGCCACAACTCTGAGCACGGAGCAGCGCGCACGAGGACAGGATCCCATTGACTTCAGCTAGAACAAAATCTGCAGAAGCTGTTTTTACTGGCACCTGAATCAGCCATTAAAGGAATCTGGAAGCAAAAACCATGCGGCTTGGCACTCTGTACCAGTGCTAGAGTTGTAGAAAAGTATCTATCTACTTTTAAAGTGCCTCAAAGGTGATGTGGCTGCAAGTGGAAAAAGTCTGAGAAGCATTTTTCTTGCGTTCATCAAGCAATTGCATAAAATATTTCCTCAACATTATCATTGCAGCCAGTCTATCAGGATCACCATCAGACCCAACACTCCCAAGAATCTTAAACTTGTGGAAGAGATGTAGCCAGATGACTACTCAACAAATTCCTTGAAGAAGGTTCATTCCCACTGGAAGTCAAAACCTACATCATACCTTTCCTCAAAAAGAAAAACCTAGACCCATCCAAACTAGCAAACTCCAGGCCCTATTAAATGGAGCATTCTTAGGAAAAACATTTGAGAGCAGTGTTTACTCAACTCTCTAATTTTACCAAACATTATGACTTGCTGCTAGACTAACAGTCCTGTTTCAGATCAGGCAGAGGTACAGAATTAGTCATCATATCAGTTTGATTTGACAGAAATAGTAACTGCCTTTTTTCTGGATTTATCAGATGCATTTGACACTATCCACCACCTCACGCTACTCCAAAGACTTCACAATATTGGAATCTGTGTTTTAAAGTTGATTGCTTCTTCTCTCACACACTAAGTGTAGTCTACCTACCCCCTTTCACATCACCCCCTCAAATACAGCTTGATGGCCTTCCTCAGGGGACAATCGCATCTTCTCTATTCAACATATACTTAATCCTCTTAACAAATCTAATTAAATCTTACATTCTCACCTGTTACAGCTATGCAGATGACACCCAAATTATTTTAAAAAATGGATAGCCCCGACGACGTATACAATTGAAAACTTACTGACTGGCTTTGTGACATGACAAATAACTTCTGAGGCTCCCTACCACAAAGACCGAGATTAAGACATGCAGACAATGGCAAACCTACCAGCCTACTGCCATTTGGCATAAGGAACTTGAAACCCCTTCAACAACAGCAAGAGAAGTTAGAAACCCAGAAGTACCCATGGATTCAGGCTTATCCTTGATACCTCATGTTAACGTCCCAAAGAGTGTTGTCTAGACACTGAAAATACTATGTTGCATCTCTCCATACCTTGTTTACCAACATATTCTGCAAGGCTTCCTCACACTCGTAATCTCCAAGTTGGACTATACCAACAGCCTTGGTGCACCCACATTAATTATACGCAAATTACAACTCGTCCAAAATGCTGCCTCAAGACTTCTTCTCCACATACACCCAAGAGAAGGTATGGCCCCAGCCCAGCGTTTGCTCCACTGGCTGCCTATCGCTAGAAGGGCAATGTTCAAGGCACTATGCATTATCCACAGAGCCTCCTAAAGAAACCGAACACTACACCTGCAAGGTAAATTCAAGCAATACAAACTAAACAAAAACTACACTCCAGGCTGGTACCACTTATCACACCACCTAACCATAAAAACTTTTTTAGGAGGCACTGGTTTCTCAGTACAAACTGCCTGGAGCTTACTACCAGCCAGCTTAAGAAGCACCCAAGAGCATGTACACTTCTGAATACAGCTGAAACTTTGCTATTTCCTAGATAACTGCACCACCTACACCCACACACCAGAGCCCAGAAAACAGCCAATCTCTCAAGCGCAATCCTCCGCTTAAAGTCCATGAATTGCAAACATCTCGACCAGCAAAGAGCTTTTATTATGAAGCTAAGCAATAAAGAGCTGACGTATGGTTCGCTGTGGCATTCTATAGTTATGCACTTCCATATATAAATATTATGGTTTACAATACTAAAACAATAAGCAGCGGTCCGCAACAAATTCACATAATACAAGCACTGAACAGCCAAAACAACAAGCATCCGCAAATGAACAGGTATAGAATAACTGAAGAGATCTGTTGCACATTTGCTGGGCAATTTTGGAGAACGTTTATGTAGTCCATTCACTGCAGGTCTCAAATATATATACAATCTCTCCGCTTCCTGCCATCTCACATAGACACTCCGATAGGGGAAGATAACAAAAATGGCCATCCCTACAAATCTCTGCACTTCTCTCTCCTTCCAACCAAGTCAGGTCAGGACCTCAGCTACACTCAAAATCTCAGATTAGACAACCCAGAGCAGTAACCAGCCAAGCAGACTATATCATATTAAATACCATCAGGGGACCGCAGTAACAAGATAACAGTAGCTCGGTAGTCATCATACTTGACATGGAAACACTTCCTAGGGGTAGTAATTGCTGCATTAATGCTGCAATACAATAGTGCAGTCGGGTTACTTGGCAAATTAGTTTAACTATTTGCTTTTTAGGTCTCGCGACCTATCGATGCGCGCAAGCGCATCGAGCGGAGCGAGAATTCATGTCCTGAAAATCCTCGTGAAACCAAGGGCTTCTTGCGCTGCGGTTTTGTTTAAGTTCACGTGATCAAACAAGCACGCGCATCAGCCTCCCTCCCTCCTAATTGCATTTTTTTAACGGCCGCCGCACAGCACATCAAAGGGCTTCGCCCAGCGTGCGCTCTGCGGCTTCTCGGCTTCTCCTCCCCAAATTATTCATGCATGTACTTTCAGTTTCCCGGCCGCTCTTGTTTTGCATGTTTTTGTATGCATGTAGAACACTCCTATTATGGTAGCTTTCTATTATTTTGCTCTTCTCAAGTACTTTCTACACCACATTCACCTCATTCAAAATGCTCCTTTTTAAAAAAAAAAGAGCTTTGTATGCATCTCTGGATCCATAGACACAGCGTTCCTTCTTACGTTTGCAGCCGGGTCTTTATTTCTGCACAGCATGGAAATCTGTGTTTTATAATACCCATCTAAGGTCCCTCAGTTTAATTGCTCTCGTCCAGGCAGATGCTCTTTCTCCTTCCTCCCAGCCACCCACTAGAACGCCCTTCCGTTGGACATTCATGCTCACCCTAGCAGTCATCGCTTTAGATAACGTTTGAAAACCTGGATATTCTTTTGAGTCTGCTTCTTTCTCTAGCTTTCCCTGGTACGAGACGTGATGGCAGCACACTGCACACACAGCATTAATGTGTTCAAACCTAGGACAGAGGTCTCCAAAGCTTTGGTGTGGCCAAAAGCTCCCTTTTCCTCAGGTTTGCACCAGGAAGCAAAATCGTGGATGAGAGAAGAAAACGTACGGAAAGCTTCACTTCTTTTGGGCCATAAACTTTCAGGCCGTAGCAGCACTCCTCCCACACCTTTGAAGTGAAGCTTAGCTTCACTTCAAGGGCCCCTGCTGCTTCACACCCTCATCGCCGCTCTCCCCGCTCGGCCCCCTCCCCTGCCCGCCGTGTCGCATTTCTCCTCCCCCCTCCCCTTCTCTGCCTTCCCTCCGTCTTGTTGGTTAAGCATTTCATGAGTCTATATGTTTACCAGCTTTCACCTTCTCTGCTCAAGTGCCCTTCCATATTGCCACCCCTTATACTACTTGTTTCTCTCGTGTACTTCTCCCCCACCCCCGCTCTGTGGGGCTCTCGCCCTTGTGTACTTCTCCCCTACTTCCTATGTTGCTGTCACTTCCCTGTGTTCTCGATGTCTCGTGTCCTCCTATCTGGCTCCTGCGCTCTGTGTTCTTCTCTCCTTCGCTCCGTGCGCTCTTCACATTCTATCAGATGTGTTTCTTCCCCGCCCCTATGTTATTTCTCCTCCCCCCTCCCCTTCTCTGCCTTCCCTCCGTCTTGTTGGTTAAGCATTTCATGAGTCTATATGTTTACCAGCTTTCACCTTCTCTGCTCAAGTGCCCTTCCATATTGCCACCCCTTATACTACTTGTTTCTCTCGTGTACTTCTCCCCCACCCTCGCTCTGTGGGGCTCTCGCCCTTGTGTACTTCTCCCCTACTTCCTATGTTGCTGTCACTTCCGTGTGTTCTCGATGTCTCGTGTCCTCCTCTCTGGCTCCTGCGCTCTGTGTTCTTCTCTCCTTCGCTCCGTGCGCTCTTCACATTCTATCAGATGTGTTTCTTCCCCGCCCCTATGTTACATTTTCCCTTCTGCTATGCTTTACCACTCCTTGCCCCATCTCTTCCCCCACCCCCGAATTTGGTCCTTTGTTAGCAGAGTAACAAAGGACCACAGTCCCATGTTTGTTTAAATTTGTGTTTGCGCTAAAAATCTTAATTTTTTATTTATTGATCTTACTTGTGTCCGCTATTTAGGATCCGTAAATACAAAATTAAAGCAAATGCGCCTGCATCATAACGCTGGCACGTGGCTCTATCATCACATGCACTTTATTATTGTGTTTTTGTTTTACCATTATGGTGTAGACCATCTTCTAAAGACAGGTCTGAAATGTGAGGCCTGTTGGTTTGGCCTGTGCTTGTTTAGTTTATTCCTCTAAGTATATGTTTTCATAATGTACAGTCCTGTAAAGTAGGGAAATCCGGCTGATTCGGGAACATTAGGAAAATAATTTTCTTCAAGGAAAAAAGTTTGATTAACTGGGCATGTGTATTTTTTTTACGTTCCTGAATAAAGGTTGATTACTTCGACTTGGGGTACTGTTGCTAACAGGGTAGGCCGAAGCCTCGAATCAGGGACGCAGATGATATATTGGTAGGTGATTCGGAAGGCCTGTCCACTGCTTTTCTTCAGACATATTCACTTTCTGTTTTCTATCAACTCTCACTGTAGTTATTCAAAGTGCACACATAACTTTCATTGCTTTTTAACTTGCAAAATGCATCTCACACTGCGGGAGGCCACAATGGCAACTGAAACGCGATCCACGGGAAATTAAACTTTTATCAAAATCAAAGTTGATGTGACATGAATAGGATATTGTGCTGCAAAACTAAATACTTATAAGGTCCCACAAGCGAGACCTATTGGCAATGCCAATGCTTGTTTTGTTTGTTTCTGAAGAGAAGAGGGGAAAGATAAATTTTCAGGCTGAGAGGGTGCATGCTCACTTAGGAAGGCAGTGGCAGCTGCTGGGTGTCTGTCCTCTTGCAACAACCCCAAAAGAATCTTCAGATGTGAATCTGTGCAGAACAGAGACTAGAGTAAACCAATTTTTAATACAATAGATCACGCTATGGCTGAAAACATACATAAACATTTCTTTCCCTTTACTGATTCAAGTGCAGTGGTGCTGCAACTATGTATTTGGGAGGTGCTGTATGGATGTGGGCAAGCCAACAAATTAGTAGGGACAGCTGAGCCAAGGATCTGGTTGGGCTTTAAGAGCACGTGCACGAATCGAACCCTCAGAAGTATTGACACGTAAATCGTACAACAAAGACCATATAAAAATGATAGAAAGCCACTTTAAAACTCAAATTTCAAAAAAGTATATTTCTTTAACGTGCTGAAGTGTTTCAGTTTAGTAATCGGATTATATAATTGCATTGAGGCATTTATTAAGTGACAGTTTTTAAACATGAACCTAAAATTATTTATGCCCCCTTTCCTTGGCGACAATGTAGTTTGTGAATTAAAGGACAAATCAGTTGTTGTGTACCCTATACGTATCCTAGTTTCTTACATGGAGCAAGATTATAAGCTATTTAAAACAGACTCAAGAGGTGTTTGTATAAGAAACATTCTGAACTCGCGTATTTCAAAATGAAATAATGAGAAAAAAGGAAGCACAGTGAAATAAAATATTTACCTAGGATTACACTATTTGGTCAATCCGAGAAGCTGGATAAATCCCAGGTTTTCTGATTTCGCACTGCACCATTCATCAACTAGTCGGGTACCCCTCCTTTTTTACATCAAAGGTGAATGCTTTTCCTTTAATTAGAGCGTGACTGACCGGTAGATGCCACATGTAAGGTCTGCTCATTTTGGGCTTGATCAACTTGAGCTGTCTGTGCCCTTCCCACCTGTTATGCTGTAGTACCCCAAATAAAACGTGAGAGAGTTTAAATGGAGATTGATCAGTGAAGGTGTTCTGCAAATGTTTTCCTACCAGCAGCATTTTATTCGTTTTTCAGCGGCAGACTATCGCCTATACCTTTAGTGAGGTGATATTATTGGTCAGCAAAAATTGTTCCCACACTACTCTTCAGTTGACCAGCTGCAGCAAAAGTATGCATTCGTAAAATGCCATGCAGGAGTTTATGGGTGAAAAGAAATGGGCGAAGACCTTTCTATCTATATTAGTCAGTGCCAATGCCGCAATGTAATTTGGCTTTAGCTGTGATATCCATGAAAAAAAACTCTATTTACAGTCCCTGTGTTGTACATTTAAGAAATGCCATCAGAGAGCATGGTAGGCACACCTTGATTCCCACACCCACTCCTCAGGCACCGATGGGGAGACCCCCCCCAAAACGCCTACCCTTAGTTTAAAATCTAAGAAGAACGATAAATCGTGGCATTTGTGAGTCTGTTACCAGCTTACGAATCTATCACCTAAAATGGTGGCTTGGGACTATGGCAACTTTCTCAGTACTGCTGGTCCCTGGAGCCAATTTAGGTGTTGGGGATTCTGTCAGAAATCAGACTTTGAATGCTGATGGATGTATCAGTGTTAAGCTTGCATCAGGATTTGCAATATTATTCAGAGTCTTCAAATCCAGAAAAAATATTTTCAAAACCAAACTCTGGCCGAGTACTGTGAGCCAACTCTAGGGTATTGGAAATATGCCAGACTGTTGTATTAGCCGGGGGTGGCAGGTGGAGTTGAGTGCCTGGCCACAGGCCAAACCCACTGCACAAACTCTATGGCAGGTTGCCAAGGCCATGCTTAGTGGGAAGTGCGGGAGGGCATGCACGTGTGGCAGGTTGTGCACAGACACCACACACACCTTAATGTGTGGTGTCCATTGTACTCAAAACATCAATTTGTCAACATTAAAAAAAACGAGTTATCAGGAGAACAAAGTGGGTGCATTGTGTGCATTGATCATCATAACTGGCAGACTTCAATGGGTTGTCGTTTGAGCCAGACCCATAACTCAGGTTTGTTATTCAACTTGTGTATAATTTATAGTGAGGCAGAGAAATGGCTAGATATAGATTGATATGATAGATCTGGATAAGTAACTTAACTCATTTAGATAATTGATGACTGTGGCCCTGACCTAGCTTCTACCTACATGGTCAGTAATCCATCAAACTGATAAATTATCTTTGAACCAATTTGAGCTCATATGGACTTATGTAACAGTTATTAGACAGTATCTGTATAGTGTAGTTAGTTATAGTTTTTTTTAGAAAAATGTACAGACCTAGAAAACATAATCTCTCAAGTTAATTGCACCTTCTCATTAATGGAAACTAGAACATACAAATACTAATTAGCTGGTATCAAATTGGTATTGGAGTTTTGATTTTGCTGAAAATGATTGCTCAATGGAGATTTATGATCAACCCTTCTGATTGCTCTTTAATTCCCTCCTCTAATGGACAATTAGTTGACCCTATAAACTGATTGAGACACAGGCAAGTGATCGTATGTATACAAAATCTGGAATTGCAATTTATAATTGATCTAACCTTTAACTTCTTGCTCTAGTCATAATTTTAAAAAAACAACTCCGTTTTGCCACAATATGTTTACAGCATACGCAGTTGTTAAATATAAAGCAACCATATGGTTTGTCCTACAACCAATTCAGAGTTGGTTCTTGTGAATCTTCTTGTATCACTCTGGCTTAGGATATTCCTCAACGTTTTTGCTTTTTTTTAGTTCACCAAAGGTTTTTCTGTGAATATATCACTAAGATCCTTACCAAATTTGAGAATATCCCAATGTTTCTTAAACATATTATATATTCTTCCATTCTCTGCACAAGCTTAGTTATGAATCTTGCTTTCTGTTGATTAACAGCATGCTTTCTCCTAGTATACTCATTTAACAAAGTATGTCTTTGTACTGTCTGAACTCTTTACCATTTCTATCCATATTTTTTGTGGCTAACCACGTTGATTTAATCTCCTTATTGTCCTTAGTTCTTTCTCCTGATAATCTTCTACGTTGGTACAGTTCCTCCTCAAATTGGTTTATAGATATGGATAGATATCAATGTAAATACATATGATAGATGTGAATAGATACAGATCGATATGGATAGATATAGATAGTTATAAATGGCTATATCTAGATAGTGATATGTATATTTGGATAGATCTAGAAAGCAAAAGATATACATGGATAGAGATATATGTATATTTAGTGTATATTGTTGAATTAACATCAATGGTATATTAGCAAACCCTACCACCGTTCTTACATTGCTGTAAGATCTGATGCTGTCCGATAACTGAGCAGGCCAAGCAGTTCATACAGAAATAACTATATGAAATCTATTAATATAAGGGAACTGGAAAGGAGCGCACTCTTATTTACCATCATTGTGGTTTAATGGTGAAACCTATGGTGGCCTTGCATATAGTTAGTTATAAGTAACAAATTAATGGGCAAGCTACATTGAAATGTAATAAGATTTTATTAAACGTAATCGAAAAAGGAGAGTACTAAAACTGAACCTTAAGCTTGCAATAAATTATCTGGAGCAATCAAACTAGATATCCAGTCTTGGACAGTATGAATGTTACATTAAAATGACATGAAAGTTAATAAAGAGTTGAATTGTGTTTTAAACTAAATTGTCCTGAATTGTTTTCAGTCTTAGGGTTGAAATTTTAACCCGGTTATCACCTCCAACCTTGTAAATGTAACCTTACTTTGTCATTAATTTGGCAAATTGTGTCTTTTATAGGGTTAATAAGAGATCAACATTAATTCAGTCAATGCAGTCTGTTTGATCACATATTCTTCAGTGCTCAAAGATTTGGTTTTATTGGATACATTCTGGATATCGGTTTCTTTTAGTTCCTGCTTATTTCCCCTTCTCAACGTATGGGTTCCTTGCTTAGTTGGAGGAATTGATTATACATATCATATACAGCACACCCTCTTTAATGCGTATTCTTGCTGGTTCCTTCAATACAGTGTGGACTTTTCAAATTATATTTGCAATAATAGGAACAACCGAGTACTATCAAAAGTGAGATTACACTAGTTACCCACTTAGCAGATATTGGGTTCACTTTGAAGTTGGCCTTCAGAGCCTCTTTAACTATCCACGTAAATTTGTTAAGTAGTCCAGCTAATCTCAAAGGTGATGTTGGGAGGTTGAATTTGATTGCAGTATAACACAATTATCATAGCTGTAATAAAAGAGATAGAGGATTCAACATATGATATAAACTGTTTGCAAAAATATGTTGCCTGTGATCCCGGTCTACTTTGTGCTGTAGAATAGAGAACAGCAATCCTCCTGCCAAAACTTGGCTACTTCATATTCAAATTTTCAAACCTGTCCTGATCGTGATCCTACTGATTGCATTTAATAAAACTCCCAGAAATCAAACAAATGCAGTTGGCACCCTGTAAATCAGTGACACAGTACTTCAGTAAATAGAAACAAAGTGACTTCGAGTTCAGTGTTTAGAATAAGTAGACCAGGAAGATGGTCACATTTCCTGGTGTAGGATTAGTATTTGTTCCTCGCTTAGAGTGGGGATACCTTATTGCGCATGGTCTTATCGTGTATAGTTAACTGCCCCTCACTAGTGTGGGGATAGTGGTATATAGGGAGCAACCTCTGTGATGAGTTTGTGCTGCTTTTTGGTCCCTGGGCAAAATAAACAGGCGGTGAATCCATTAGCACAAGGTACACACTGGGAATGCTTTGAGCATTCACAGTGTATCTTGATTCATCTAGCATGTAGGCCAGCCAAATGGTGAGCTACTACACAAAAGGAAAGGGTCAGGGGGTAAAAACAATAAAAGATGACACGCATATTCACCTCTCATTTTGACAGCAGATATTGATTCTTGTTGTAGTCCTCCTCTGGTCTCTGGTGAGGGGATTAGAGCGCTATTAGACACTTGGTGCCAGTATCTGGTCTCCTTGGTTTGGGCTTCCACACAAGTTAGGTTAGTTGAGCTTTAGCAGGGTCTTGAAGCTTGCTCTTGAAATGAAATGAAATTTGATTTATTAAGCTCATGGCTGCCCGAGAGCGTCCCAGCGCTGAAGAACAAAGAGCAGACTGAAGAGGGTACCGTTAATTAGGGATCACTGGGAAAAAGAAACGTTTTAAGAAGCTTCCGGAACTTCAGATAGCTGGGTTCAGTTCGAATAATGCCAGGAAGGGCATTGCTGCATTAACTGAAAATCGACGGCCTCCAGAGCGCGCCTTCCTCACTCTGAGGACCTTAGCCAGATTTCCAAGGTCAGAACGGAGAGTCCGAGAAGCTTTGTAAGGGAAATCAAATTCCTAAGAATAGGGGGTCCCTTACCCTGAAGTGACTTGTGGGTTATGCAGAGAAATTTAAATTTTATTCTTTCACGGATCGGCAACCAGTGAAGAGATCTCAGTGCAGGCCTGGCCGAGGATCTTATTGAGGAGCCGGTGAGCACCCGAGCTGCTGAATTCTGAACACGTTGGAGGGTGTTGATGGTTGCTTCGGGTGCCGCCAAAAACAGGGCATTGCTATAGTCCAGTCTAGATAATGTTAAACCCTGGATTAGCAGTTTCCTAGAATGGAATGGCAGGAGTGGAAGAACCTTCCACACAGACCGAAGTAGGCCATACCATATGCCTGCTGTTTTCTTCGCTTGTGTCCTGAAAGTCAGGTCTCGCTCAAACCACACCCCATAGCTTTTAATTTTGTCTTTCGGGGCGGGAAGATCACCCAGACAGGGGGGCCAGATGGACTTGGGTAAAGATGTTAGTAGGTGGCCCAATAGCATGAGCTCTGTTTTGGCTCCATTCAGTTTGAGCCGAGAGCTGGTCATCCAGGAATAAATTCCCGAGAGACAGGCAAATAGATTTTCCGAGCAACTCTCTTGTTGGGATAGCGAGACGACTAGTTGGGTGTCGTCCGCATAGGTGACTATTTTAATCCCAAAAGGATTAACCACATCCTCCAGTGGGGACATATATACGTTGAAAAGAGTAGGGCTCAATGAAGAGCCCTGAGGCACTCCACAATGGAGGGGGATGGATTTAGAGAGTGCGCTGCCTTCCCAGATCTGAAAGGTTCGGTTGCTCAAAAAAGATAAGAGCCATTGCAAAGCCATGCCCGATACGCCCAGTCTAGCGAGGCGCTGAATTAAAATTCCATGGTCCACGGAGTCAAAAGCTGCACTTAGATCCAGGAGGATTGCAACAGCAGATCCCCCCCGAATCCAAGATGCATCTTGCCTCTTCCGCCACCGCTATCAGGGCAGAATCGGTGCCCTGACCCGGGCGGAAGCCCGTTTGGGAGTTACGTAGCAGCTTGTTGTTTTCCAAAAAGGAGGAGAGCTGCTGGTTGACCATTTTCTCCGCGATTTTACTGAGGCCTGGTAACAGCGATATTGGGCGGAAGTTGGCCAAGTCAAGAGGATCGAGCCCTGATTTTTTTTAGAGGGCCTTCACCATGGCCTGCTTCCAGCTAGGAGGGACAGCACCACGAGTCAGGGAAGCATTTTAAAGTTCAGTTGCTAGAGGGCCGATGGCATCTGAAATCCGCTTAATAATATACATAGGCGCGGGATCAGACGGGGAGCCACTTTTCATAGAGGACAGAACTTTTCAAAAATCTTCCCTGGATATACAGGTAAAAGAGTCCAGGAAAGGGCCAGGGGTGGGCAAGGGGTAGGGGCAGAGTGGTCATCAGAATCAGAAAGTGGCACACTATATGGTAAACTTTCTAAAATGTTTTGGATTTTAGTGTAAAAAAAAATCCGCTAATTGGTTACATCTTGTTTCTGAGCTCTCCTGCCTAATTGGGGGGGAGGGTACCTTAAGGAGTTCCTTTACTATCTTAAAAGCTTCCATGGACGAGTTAGAAGCGGATTTAATTTTCTCTTCGAAAAAAGCCGCCTGGGCTTTTTTCAGGGAAGCTTTATAAAGCCTCATCGCAGATCGATAAGCCGCTTTATTGTTGAAGTCCCAGTCTTTTCGCCATATGCGTTCTAATTTTTTGCAAGTTTTTCTAAGATTCCCGAGTTCTGTTGTGTACCAAGGTGATTTAAAGACACTACTCTTCTTTGTTAAACTTTTTCTGGGTAATACCATATCTAGGGGACTAATCAGCCAGCTTTGAAAATTTATATCCGCCACTAATGGATCTGGATCCGGCAAGGGAGCTGTTTGTTCAAGTGTCAGGGTCAAGCTCTCCACGGATAGTTTAGACCAAGCCCTCTCTAAGGTGCGCGGAGCTGTAGCACATGGTGAATCCGTGCAAATTTTCCATGCAAACGGGACTAAAAAATGATTGGGCCATGGGAGAGGGAGAGGGGGGCTAGAATCCAACTGAGTAATATTAGAAAATATTGGGTCCAGAAGGTGTCCTTTGGAGTGCGTGGCCTCCTTGTTTATAGGATTAAGCTCAAAAGATTTAAGGTCGAGCCTAAGATCAACTGCCACCTTATCCTCGGGGTCAACAAAATGTAGATTTAGATCTCCTAATATAATGAAATTGGGTGGTGACACAGCTGTGGCTATAGTAATGTCTAGAAGGGATCCTATGAACAGTCTTATACAGCCCGGAGAGCGATAGATAAGGAGACCTGACAGGGAATTATTAGGGGTGATTTGAATGATGAAATTAATACTTTCTGAGTCAGATATACAGCTGTCTTCAATCCTACAAGAAAACCTGTCTTTATGGACTATGGCAAGCCCACCTCCCTTCCCATGTGACCTATGTTGGCATTGCATTAGGAAACCATCCGGAAGGGCACTAGCGATATCAAACTCTGAATTGGGAGATAACCATGTCTCTGTTAAAAACAATATATCCAGGTTACCATCCTGGATCATTAGGCTAAGCTCTAATGCGTGCTTAGGTAGTGACCGGCAATTCAGAAGTGCCATGCTAAGATGACTCAAAGCCTGTTCACCAGTTGTCTTTACCTGGGTGATTTGAGGACACAACTTACATTGCCTGGATTGGCTATCTGACCTCTCAAGCTGACCACATGGCGGGCCTACCTTTTGTCTTAGCTGTATAAGCTCGTCCCTGGAGTATATCCTGCGGTGTTTAGAGGAAACCGATAGAAGTTTGGGCCCTAAGCCCGGTCTGGCCTGGACAGGCACAGACGGGCTTGCCTCTGGGAAGTGACGTTCATTTTATAGTGTCTGGGCCGTCAATCGCCCGAACACAAGTGCGGTAACGTCTACCTCTCTTAAGATGGCGCCCGAAGTCTGCGCCCGTTGGGTAGCTACCTGGAACCAAGCAGAGCCCTAAATCGGCCCCCGGTTACCAGCTGAGCCGTGAGGAGGTACCCACAAGATCGAGATACGAAACAAGTATGAGCACAATACGTAATTTTTAAAAGTAAAGTAAAAGCACCAAAATGCGTGATTTAAAAATAAATGCAGCCTAAGAGCTGGAGAGAGCTATGACTGCGTGTGTGTGCCCTGACTCCTGGCTTTTCGCCTCAGGAGCCCTAAGTTCTCATATGGTTCGCGTGGCCTTCCTAGTCCAATTTATGGTGTCTGGGCCGTCAATCGCCCGAACACTAGTGCGCTAACGTCTACCTCACCTTAGATGGCGCCCGAAGTCTGCGCTCGTGGGGTAGCTACCTGGAACCAAGCAGAGCCCTAAATCGCCCCCCGGTTACCAGCTGAGCAGTGAGGAGGTAGCTTTACAAAAATTGGTAACACTTTGCTGTACATTTTGAAAGCATAACAGGAGGGCCCATTCAAGTCTATAATGAGGTCCTTGATCCTAAACCTGGAGAGGAGCTATATGCTGTGATGTCTAGCCATTCTTTGTGGAGCTGCACCTGAATGTCACTATAGTGCTGCTTGTCACAGGTTTCAAATTCCAACTAAAGCTGGAATTGGGGCAAATTTTTAGGCTCTGCTATGTTGGCCCAGAGTTTCCCTCTTACACCGAGGTACAGGGATGAGCATCCCCCATACCCTCCCTGAAAGCTTTATGGGGGCCTGGTGCCCACTTGACACCAAGCCGGTATACTGTGTTGGAGCCTTCTTTGTGGGTGTTGAGGGGGGCTTTTCAATTCTTCTCATACAAGAGCTTGATAAATAAAGAAGTGGGGGATGGATTGTCTCTGTGGGCAGCAGCCACCCAACTTCTTGCACACACCATTCATATCAATAAAACCTATTGGTGCAAATCTTAATGATTACTTCAGCAAAGTGATTGTCACCTGTCATCCCACTCTTAAGTCACTGTTCGATCATTATTGGAAAACTATTTACATACTGCTCATGAGAATCAACTTCCGTATAAAAAATAAAAAAGAGGCCTCTAGTCCTCACCCCTGGGAACAGCTAGCACATTCCCAAAGGCTGTTTTCTGTTGCAACCAGCATCTGAGCCAATGGGTAAATGGGTGATCTCTCCTTCAAGCTTTGAACTGAGGGAGACCAATTAAGTGTCTAACTTATCAATAGCTCATGAGAGTCCCTTGTGAACAGGAGCCCCAGAAAATATCCTGAAAAGTAGAATAATGTGTGGAACCTAAACACAAAGGAAAAAAGATTGGGATGAAACAGCTGCACTCCTAGTTCGGTCTATTGGTCCTTAGAGTTGCTTTATAGATATTTAGGTCTTATTTAAACTTGTTTTCCCCTCAGTTCTTGTATTCCTTCAGTTTGTCTAGCTTATGACATAAAGCCCCAGCTTAAGGTCATATGTGGTGTTCTATTGACCGTTTGCAGGAGCTGCTGTTAGTGTGCGTTGCTTGGACCATGGTCTTTGGGTACACTCCTGCTTGGTCGGCTACCATTGCTACAAGGTCTGTCAGCAACTGCTGGCTTCTTCTAGTTGTAATGCTGCCAGGCCATTGCCCCAAGATTCTGAAATGTTATCCCTCGTTGGCTATAGGTGAGGCGACCCACTCATACTTCAAATCAGGGTGTTGAGCCCCGTTTCCAAATTTTGTCTGCAGTCCTAGCCTGACAGCACATCCTTTTACCTCTGTAATTGAGCCCAGCTTCTATACTATTCAGGTGGCATTGGCAAGGAAGAACACCACCCAGTAAACAAGAAAAAAACTGACCAACCTGCGTTGGGAATACCATGTGACTCCCTGGCTATCCCTTATTCCAATATAAACCTAGGGAGAACAATAATTGAAGGCCTCATCCCCTGCTGGGCTTATGTTTCAGGAGAATCACCACACCGTAGCCAGCCTGACACTGCAGGTGCACCTCACCAAGGAGAACCTGAGCTTGCCCTCCCTTCTTGCGTATAAACATATTGGAGAATCAAACGTTTGCACCAGCCTCCATAGTGAACAGCCTTATTGCTCTTGGAGGTTTGGTCACGGTTGAAGACATCTAGACTCTGTTCTTGATGGTCTCTTAACAAGGGGTGGTGTACACTATGAAAGGCATGTCAGACTTGTCTGATCCAAAGGATTAGGAGCTGCTGGACCAGGACTTGCCAAAGCTCCTTTAGCTCTCAATATATCCTGATGTCTGTCTTTTCCTCCATGCATTCCTCGCTCCTCCGCTTAGACTCCTTGAAATTTTCTTTATGTAAAACTGTAAACTATGAAGTCCTCCCTGTCCCCAGTCAGTTCTTGCAATCCTTGTTACGTCAGATTAACATCCTCTTGTCTCAGCTTTGTTTCATGTCTCAACCGGCACCACTTCGATTTTAGCTGTTCCTCCAGCCTGTTCCAGCTATTGTTCAGAAATTGATGATACACATAAAGCCTCCACCTTGCAAGAGGTCATGTTTGGGAGAAGTGGCCCTTTGGCTAAAATGTATCCCCTGCAGGAGAGGATGTGGCCTAACTGCTAGGGTGGGTGACCTCGTAGCTGGGGTACTGGGTTCAAGTCTCGACAAGGACGCTCAACATCCTGTGATTCTGGGGAAATCACTTAATCTCCTGTGCCTAACAAAAATGATTGTGTCTGTCTGTAACGCAACTGGTGCTCATGTAAATCACTCTTGATGCCTTCAGGTTTAGTTCATGCTATATTTGAAGATTATACTTATTTTCTAAATGTACCATAAATAGTATTGGTTGAACTGTTTTATAGTTCTTTTTATTTGAGTAAACCGGTAACAATTTGCTATTTATTATGAATATGGACAGCACATTTTTAAAATGTCAGTATTTATCAAAGACAGTGTGTAGTACCCTTGGTGCAGATCTGTTACATACGTTGGATTATGGCAGTACAACCCTATCTGAATTGCCTCGTTTAACGCTGCTTCTAGCCTCATCACTGGCTCAATCAGATACAGCCACGTCACCCTGGATCTCAAAGCCCTCAACTGGCTCCCTTATGAAGCAAGAATCCAGATAAAAATTGCCTGGATGACGCATAAAGCTCTCCACCACAATACCCCTAACTATCTCACCCAGAAACTCAAACTCTCGAGTGACACCAGAGCATCCAAAAGATCCTACAATGTTCTTCTGAAACCTCAGAGATTTCACAAGAAGAAAACCTACAACCGTGCCTTCTCTGGGATTTCCCCAAGTATCTTGAACTCATTACCTCCTAAAATCAGAACTAATCCCTCGGTCACTTCATTCAAGAAAGAAGTCAAAGAATTCCTTATGAACAAATTTCTTCCCTACATCACATGACTCGTATCTCCCCAGTCACTCACATGATCAATTCTCTATGGCTACTTAACGCGCTCTGCCGTGCAGTACTGACTTTACCCCCCTGCTTTTCAACCCTGCCTGGTACCTTCAATAACATGAACTATGACAAAGTTATTAATGAAGGATCTAGATATATTTTTATTTTTGATTGTTAGTGAATTTCCAGTGAGTGTGATATTACTGTTTCTACATCTCCGCATTCTCCGATACTGGCAAGGGTCATGTACTATTCAAATAAATGTCGCTGATCTGTACACGCCGCAAAGATGCTGATGCTTCTGTTCATCCTGCACCTGGCAGCCTTGTTTAAAGAAAATCTTCTCTGTCAACTTTTTGGTCACGTTACTGTGTGTAAGATTTTTATCGATTTTCTCCCCAGCCCCAGGTATGAAATGCAACAGTTTTGTCTCAGCTGTGTGTATTTCATGTTTCCTTATGTTAAGCCGAAGCGCTTTGGTGGTAGCACTACATATTTTTAATAAATAAGTAATGTTACTGTCTCACTGGCTCCTTGCCTTTGGAAGCAGAGCATGTTCTGAGTAGAAATGTGGCATGTTACATGGGGCAGCAGAGCTATCTGTCAAAGCTGCACTGGGGGTGGCAGGGGGGGCACAAAAGCTCGAGAGCCGCACTAGTACTACGCCATTATTATGCATAGTATGTCTGTCACTTGAGAGGTACAGGTACCCATTTTTTGCCAGCATCAGGGCAAATGACACCATTGCACGCCACTGCCATAGAGGTAATAGTCAATGAACTGTTGCGATTAGAAGCAAGGCACAGCCTACTTGTTGTTTCAAAGGCAGAAACTTAATGTAGCGCTCTCCTGTATGTATATATGCTGTGAGTAGAAACACTAGACTGTTACTGTTCATGAATGTCACGTCACATGATGCAAGCTGGACATGATTGGATAGTGAGTCCGAGTCGGTGACTAGAAGTAACTACTACAGGAGCTGCAGCCTGCAACCAGGGTCGGATTGGGATCACAATTTGGCCCGGGCACTGACAAAAAAAGTACCCCACTTTTGCGGGGAGTGCACTTTCATGAAACACTATTTGGATATTCTCTGACGTCTCATTTGTAGAGAAATGTTTGGTGATTTATGCATTTTATAGCTTACACAGCAATTAACATTGGTAAAGACTAGGAGCACTGCAGTTTTAAAAACTGAATATTTACTTGCAGTCTTAACGCCCTGCACAATGTAGTTAGATACTCTTTCCCAACCAGCTATGTCCTTGACTCTGATCATCACATAAATCAGAAATTTAGTACAAAGTCAAGGGGAAAGGGTAAGATTGGAATCTCTGGGAATAGAACATGTAATAACAAAAGTAAGAGGAAGAGCAGCTCTGAACCTCTACCTTGGAGAATAGAACCTCTAATGACAAACCGTAAAGAAATAAATTTTGGGGGAAAAGAGGAGGTGAACAGAGAGGTAGACATTGCACACCCGGTGGTTGTTCTAGTGGGGTGATGGCGCTCTAAGGCAGTACGCAAATATTATAAGGAGAACTTAGACGTAAGTGCTGTGCAAAAGGGTAGGGAGAATCACCCCTCTGCCTATATTGTGGTGAACCACAGACAAAACTCCAAGGTCCCCTGCGCACGCTAGTGGTACATAGATTTAAGTTAGTACAGTAATGAGTGTGGGAAAGAAAAACGTTCAGGCACTGCTTCGTGTGGTTCCAGGATTTATTGTCCTTGTTGTGCATTCCTTGGTACATAGTCGTAGCCTAGCCAACACGTATTTTGTCGCTACCATAAAGTACACAGCGACTTCTTCAGGGCTAAATTCCTATGATTACGGTCCTTATTGTCGGTTGTACTTCCGTCCCGAAGGTAAATAGTAGTAGATGGTCTCAAGAGTAACAGAAACGATAATTCCATTTAATTAAAGTTTCCTTATGAGGATTCTATATTCAGTGATGCAGATGAGTATTCAGAATACTAATTGTTGTGAGACCCTATTCGTAGGGTTATGGCAGCCAGCTGCGAGTGTGTTGCCGCTGGTCACCCGATCCGGTAAAGCAGCTGGTGAAGTCTCCCGCACCAAATCTGAAGCAAGTTCTCTGGGCCACAATTGCCAACATCTGCTCAACCTTATAAAAAGTGCTTCACTCTACATGGGATTTCATTTCTTTTTATTTGCAGATTATTTATTTACTCTTTATTCCACTAGTTTACCTCTTCTGCCTGAAACTGGAGTCCGCTAAAATTATCATTCCCATGTGGATGAAATGGTACCGGTATAAAACATTACTGCTTTCCTTGTACATATCCCTTCATGCTATCCTTAGAGACAGCACTGTAGCCCAGAATTTTGCTCATATGGTGCACCTGTATGGAGCCTCTGCACCCCAACAATATTAGAGTGTATTGTAGCTCCCAGAAGCTTCCTTTGTACATGCAGATTTTGCAGGACGGTACAGCAGCGTCTCCGGTCTTGATGTGCACATCTTTGACATTGCTGGTATAGGTCTGGATGTGCAGACATCAGCGTTGTACAATACAACAGCAAAATTGTGCAACTAATGCACAAAGAAAAAAAGATTACTAATATACTTTTAACCTCTAATCTTGGGTTCCGGAGTAGCTTGCTACTCATAACAAAGCTTTGCTGGTATCTGAAGGCAACCTGGCTTAAGTACATTTGATGCCACAAAGCAGCAATACACATAAATACACTCCGCATCATACCACATAATTCTAATCAGTATAATTTCACTCAACGCCACACAGTTCTACGCAACACATCATTCAACACAATTCAGCAACACACGGCATAATTCAACTCAACAACACATTTACACAGCACACCAACATACATCCAATCCACACCACACAATACCGCATCATGCCACAAAATTCAACACACCACATAATTAAACTGCACAACATACCACTACACAACACAAAATATCATTCCATATAATTTCACTCCATGACACACAATCCCACTTTACATAATTCCAGTAAACTCAAAACACAAAATTACTATCCACATAATTCCACTGCACACCATGCTACATAATTCTACGCCGCACGGTTCCACAACTTACAATTCCAATCCAAACCACATAATTCCACTACACCCAACATACCTCCACTCCACTCCATAACACACAGGTAAAAAACATTGTCATTTACAACTCCAATAGCTCTAACTCTTGGAAATGCGATACTTATTTGCATTGTCAATCCTTGTTTTTTTATAGTTGTTCTGTTTGATAGTTTTAAATAGTGTGAACTCAGCCCAAGGCTATTTGAGCTCTAGTCATGAGCACCGATTATAGTCCCCAAGATCAGATTTTTTATTTAAGGGCCTTGGAGATGAAGTTATTTGCCCAGAATCACAGGATGTTGAGAGCAGGCGTTGGGACTAGAAACTGATCCCCCATCTCAGAAACTCTGACCTTCAGGCCTCATATGTTTATGCACAAGCAAGGCATAAAAGTGGAAGGATACTGTTCTGGTGAAGGACACTGAGGCCAAGGTAAAAGTGGCCTACAGCCTGAGCAATAGAACAACAGGGAGGCCCCTTAGTTTACTTATTACTCAACCCCTCCCCAGCCCTCCTTTACCTGAGCAATAGAACATCACCTGGCCTCCACAACGATGCCCCAAATTAAAGCCACCTTTTCCTGCCCACCATGCCCCCTGAATGAAAAGAGGTTCAAAAAGGGGGTGGTGATGGACGGAGCACCTGAACCAATCAAACACTCACACCCAGTCAAAAGATCTGGGTTTGATCCATCACCGTTCTTTAGCCCACTCTGCCACCCCAGTTCAGACATGGCTATATGCAAATCAGTCTGACCCTGTGCCTCATGGGAACAGTCCAGCCCGAACTGCCAAGCCATGCCTTCCCTGGACCAAAAACAAGCTTCCGAGGACCGGTTTCTGGCATTACAGCGTCTTCAGCCCGGCTTGCTTGAATCCAGTGGCAAAGCGAGCAAGGGACTCACGTCTGAGCATACCCCTGAAAAGGGCTGTGGGCAAGGTGTAAAATACGACACTGAACACCGTTTCTGAGCTGCATGGGCCCCACGGGGTGTGAAGTGAGAATGGCGTAATGGCCTGGCCCACAGGGAGGCACACTCTCCCAATCACCTGATCCCCACCCCACCACATCAGGTGTGATAGTCCGGCAAGGCAGGGAGTCAGGGGGAGGCCACAGATGATCGTGGTTCCCCAGCGAGGCTGCTTTACTATCCCTGTCCAGTGTCCTCTGTGGACTGGGGAAGAAGCTGAAAACGGCCCACACGGGGCACTGACACGCCGGCCCTTCGGCCAATGCCTGACTGCCCGCAGAGCCAATCCGTCCCTGCCCGCAGCACATGTGTAACAGCAAGCACACCTGCTGCTCGTGTTTCCACCCTAGCTGAGGGGGGTGGGGTGGGGTTCCACCCTAGCTGAGGTGTGTGTGTCGGTGTCAGTGTCAGTGTAATGGTCATGTTTGGGTCACAGGGCCGTTCATCTTGTAGCATGCGGACCCACTACCAGTGACGCCCGGGCAAGATTTATAGCCAACCCCCGCGGCACTTTCTATAAAGCCGCAAAGATGCAGCGCATCCGGGTGACTGGCAGAGTTGGGCTTGTCACTTCTGCCTCTGACTTGAATGTGTGAGTGGTTACATTGAGCACTGGCCAATAACAGCGGCGCAGCAGACAGTCGGGCATGACTTCACTGTCAGTGTGTCTCACTAGAGACCGAGTCACTCGGACCTGGAGTGGGACGTGTGAGAGAGTGCGACTGACAGTAGACTCACTGACTGAGTTGTTGTCCCTAGTCTCTCGACTCTCCAACTCCCCTCTTGGCGCCGGCCCGGTGATTGTCGTGACTGTGTGAGCCGCAGACCCACAGCAAACCTCTGCTACTTCTAAAGAAGCAAGCAACAAGTCAGGGTCGTAACAAAGGCCCCCGCAGCCCCCGCGTTGCTGGGGGCCCGAGCTCTAGGGGCCCCCCTCACCACACAGTGGTCGCTGAATTGGTTTGACTGTATTCATAAACAGAAATAGTTAAAACAAACAACGTCGTTCTTTTTAAACTGCAACTTGAAATAATGCAGTACATCGCATCACCAATAGTCATTGAGAGCAGGGTCCTCCGCGCGCACAGCACGCGGATGTAGACGTCATTTAAATGTTAGTCTGATGCACGCTCCAGTCGAATCAAATAAATGAAATGCTGCGCGGAGCGCAGTTTCGTAGTCTTCACCCTCAGGCCAGGGTGGGGCAGAGCATTTTCATGCACAGCGCACTGAGCACAGTGTAAACTGCGAGGCGGGCCGGGGGCACTGAGACGGTGAGTGAGGGCATAATTAACATTGCATTCCTAGTAGTTAGTTACACGGTTGAAGTGTCATCGAATGAATACACGGCAGCAGTTGACTTAAATTGGTAAGTTTAATTACGATATAAAGGCCCGCGGTGCAGGACCGGTATGGCGAACAGCTGGGGCTTCAATGACAGCCCGATAAACAACAATGCCTAATGATACATGACGTAGGCAAGGTATAGCCAATAAGAAGGAAGGAGAAGGGAGTGGGAGGGGAATACAAGGATAAGCTGGAGCGTCAACTCCTCAACATAGATTGCATGTTACAACAACGGTCTTCCAGGTTCCGATTGCCAAACATCCCCACCAAATCATCCACCTGTTGTGTGTCTCCTTGTTGCTTCTCTGGCGACTTTGCTGCTGGCTGAGACAGCTTCCCTGAGACCCTGTGTTGACAATGTTGATTAACCATTAACCACACAGAGGTGTCTCCTCACGCCACACGCCCCCCCCCCTCCCCAATACCATCACCTGAGGCGTCTGCCACAAAAGAGCTGAGGGGATCTGGGACCAGCCCCACCCCAAGGCTCCTTCGGGCTGACCGTACTATTTATAAATACTGTATACTGTATTGACATGGTAAGTTAAACATGTGTTGCCACAATTCACAGGGTGCAGAAATTCACTACCACCTACAAGGTAGTTTACAGCTGGCTTTGCGGGCTCTCGTGGAAGGTGACTTAGATCAATCGCTCACAAACCCCGGGGTCTGACCCCTGTGACCTTGGCCTAGTGCAATGTACGTACACTACTTAACTGTACTGCCTGTCTGCACTTTCAGTACCGCCTTATTGCTTTCTCCGCACTTCCTGCTGCGCACTCAGCAACACCTATGTGCACGATGTACCCTACTTGTCTGCCTAAACAAAATCTGAACCGACAAAGAAACTATAGCGCTTAGTGCGCAGGCGCTCGAATAATGTTTGGGCTCAGATACCTAAGATTGGGCTTAATTTGTTTAAAAATAATAAAGAATAGAAACAAATAATTGACAAAATAAGCTGGCGACGGGGCCAGAGTAGTTTTTAAAAGCCCACCACCAGCATAGCTCTCAAATGTGAAGTTACTGAAAACCAAGCGCTGCCTTTTCACCACCCAACACTTCTGTCTCTTGATTTCACTCGTGCAGTTTCCTTTTCTCTTTTGCCATTTGTCACTGTTATCCAATCCTTTCTTTCTCCTTCTGTTCTGTTTTGCTGCCTTTCTCTTGTTGACTCTGGATCTAACGCTGATGATAAAAACCAATTCCCATGCCCCAAAATTGAGTCCACGAGCCCACCACCTCATTTTACTTCTAATACAAACTAAGCACTGGTTTTTGAGCTGCGGTAGGCTGGCTGGTCTTGCCTCCGTCTTATTGCAGCTACACCCAAGTACTTCACAGGTCTTTAAAAGACCATTTACTTGTTAACTGGGTTCGTTGTTTTTTCACCCCTTCTTAGCACCCCTGCATCTCCACGGTGCCTGTTGCTGAAGAATTACCCCCCCCGCCCAAATATTTATTAGCCCCCCCCGTCCCCCACCACCCGAAATTTGGCTCCAGTTGCGCCTCTGATGTCTGTTGCTAAAAGATGGACCAAAACCTGCAATTACAGTTGTGCTTTTGAGGAAAGAAGATATCATGTGGTAACTCACAAACCAAATAATTCAACACACCCCTGGATTAGAGGTTAGGGCTTGTGTTTGTTATAATAAAAAGAATAAGTAAATGACTGAAAAGTAATATATATATGGTTTGGTCTGCATTTCCATAGGAATGTTTTTCCCCCCTAATTAATTTCACTCATTTGATGAATCTTTACGAAATATTCCACAAAAAAGTCTTGTCCACCTCAGCTCCTTCCTGGTAAGTTTCAAGGTGATCTGTCAAGCGGGGGCCAAGAAAAAGGGGGGCCCAAAACAACTTTTCCCCGTTCACTTTTCCATAGTGAAATTGAACAGTGATACTGTAAAAACTGCTGGACGGAGTTGCACCAAATTTGGCTGTAAGCCAGATCTTTGTGTCGAAAGCGTTATTTTTCTGATTTGGAATAAACCCATTCGGTAGTCTTTTTTTTAGCAATTGAGGCAAAATATTTTTTATCTATCATGCAGCTGAGCCTCTGCAGCACTGACAGATCTCAAGATAAGATCAAATTGGCTGCGACATCAGCAACGATGTGGCAGCAGCCATCTTAGGATGCAGGATTTAGACCAGATTCCTGAAAAAAAGTAAAAAAGTAAAAAAATAAGGAGGCAGGGTAAGGATACCCTGACCACCTAGGCGTAAGGGGTAGGGCTGTCCCAGAAGGACCCCTTCTGGGGCCAAAAATGTTTTCTTAAAAAAGTGTGCTACTGAAATAAATACCCCCGGTGTGGACCAGAGTCAGGTGGGTGACGGCAAACGTAATTAAGAGGAGGTGGTTGCTTGTCCCCTTCTTGAGCCTCTGGGAGGCCTCAGGGGGCTCATCCCCTGGGGCAGACATCACAAGAAAGAAGAGGGATAAGGGCACAACAAAAGCACAGTAGTCGCCGCATTACAATGACTGTACTCCTACACAGCAGAGGTTATATAAAGCCGTGTTGGATTAGCAAAGCAGGCATTCAGCGGCCGACCTATGGGCCAGTGCCTGAATACCACCTGTGCGCCGGTTTCATGGAGGACAACCACCCACAATTTCATACTGGCCACCCTGCCCCCACTATGGCTACCTGACTAGGCCACTATGGAATGTGTAGGAGGGCTGCAGCACCAAACGCTGTGCTTAGAGGTGGGGAGCTGCGACGCGTGAGAGGCCAGTTTTATAGCTGTACTATTTTGGGCCATCGTCACCTTAACCCAGACCTCACAAGCAGCGCTATTCCACATTCCTTCCTGCCATTCTGCCACACTGTGCCTTGATAGATGGGGGACGCAAGGCCAGGTGTTGTGGACCACTCAACAGTCTAAAAGTTGCGTTTTTCCAAAGCTCTCTCCCTTGCTGGTGGTTCATATTCTTCATGTTGTAGGCGGGGGAGTACAGGTAGTATTCACAGGACTTGGTGAGAAGTGAAGTTTTGCTCTACCTTTTGGGCCGTTCTCCCATCAGCCCTAAGGCGCTAGCCCAGTGTAGAAGCAATAGGTTTCAGCTGACCTCTCTAACAAGCCATCGCATTCAGGCCATGCAGGGTGTGGGAGTGTGCAGAGGCTGAGAACATTTTAACCTCGACAGAGCTTCCCCATTTCCAATGATTAGGTTACCTGCACATGTTCCATTTTTCAAACACCAATAAAAGGTCTTGCCTGAAAGATCTGTGCTTTATCTGACAACAGTTTTGACTCATCATAAGTTAACATAGAGGGTTAATGTGCTTGCTGCAAAACGTAACATGCTGATCGCATATTTGTATTTTATGAGGATAAGTATGTAGGCTACAAGTTTTGTCATAGAGATCCTGTTGTTACTTGGAGTTTATAGCTTACAACCCTCCCACTGTGGCATCAAGTCAAATGTATCTCAGCTCGCCTATCTTCTTCCTGGTTTGTTTCTTTCCGAACTTGGGCCTGCTCCCTTTATTCTTTGGTTTCACTTTTTTTCTCTATTTATAAATTCGTTCTTCCCCATCCCTGTGTTTTTTTCATCTTCTTTTTCTGTCTTTTCTCCATTATTTATCTTTCCTCCTTGTGTTTTTTCTCACTGGCTCCATTCTTTTCAGTGCTCTTTTCTTCAGATTTCACTTGTTACATAATTAATTCCAAAGGCTTGCAGCATGTGTATTTCTTTAGATTCAGGTTCATTTACACCCACTGATGCCTCTTCTCACTTGCCAAGGAGGTGTGGTTATGCTTTGTTTGTCCTGGACACTGCTGTCTGCTGCATGCCAGGAGCCTTTGTTATTTTTCACTTTTGCCCCTATAAATGATTTGCTTGGCCAGCATGGCTATATTAATGGGATGGGTGGGGGGGTACTTGTGGCTTACCTAAATCTAGAGTGCTTGTTGCTCGTTGTAGTATTGTGTGTGCCTCAATTAGCTTTGCCTATAGCAAAGGAATTGATTTCCTTGGAGAACTGAAAAAACCCTGAAAAGGATTGCCTGCAAAAGGTGTAATCAGCATGGGCCACTATGTAATATGTCACAATGGAGGTTTCATTTTAATGACAATACCCATAGTTTACTATATAAATGTGTAATATCTAGTAAATTAAAATTCAAAGCCAAATTGAGGAGTAAAACAAAGTGATCGTAACAGATCAAATGTAATTCCCATAACCAGTGCTGCATCATGCACAGACATGCCAACCTACTTTGTTCACCTGGTGGAGCAGGAATACACACTAGGAATGATCACTAACAATGCCAATAGATCTGGCTTAACAGGCTAGCACATGCAGACGGATGTATGACGTTACAATGCATACTTTTACAACGCCTACCTTTACATCGCAAGTTTTACAACGCATACCATTACAACGCATAATGCTTTTGGGCGCTGGATAGTGAATAGTTTAATTTACTATTGCAACTCCAGTCCCCGTGGATAGTAGGGAAGGTGTTGGATAGTACATTAAACCTATTCCCTATCCTAGAGCGCCCCCCAGCGCTATGCGTTGTAATGGTTTGCGTTGTAAAAGTTGCGTTGTAATGGTAGTTCGTTGTAAAAGTTTCGTTGTAAAGGCTGTATACCCATGCAGACACATGCCTACATAACTGCACACTTGTGTAAACTCGTGTTTGCATGTTTTATCACTTTAAAGTCAGAGCTATTGGCATTGCAAATGCTTGTTTTTAATAGTATGCTATGCCCCCTCCAAACTCCCACTGTCCTCCCATTTTCAATCCCCTTTCCTTTCGGTTTTGAAGTTCTTTCTTTAATTTGCAAAGGCCCCTAGGACTGAATGCAAATAAACCCTGATTATCCTCAGAGAAAGTTATGAAGTCCTCCAACCTACATTAGAAACCAGCAGCCTCGAATATGCATGCGTCATCCTTTGGGTTTACTGATAGTAAAAACCTAACCTTTGAATACACAAAGGCCCAAAATGAGAATGTTTCCCCAGTGAGCTTTGTAAATTGTAAATGACAAGGTTAACTATGGATGGGACGGACCTCGCCATGGTCACTGGTTACCCTCAATACAGCCAGGAACCTCTATCCCCTGATGTTGTAGCTTCTCGTTCATGACCTGAACCCCCCAAAGAAGCCAAAGGCCTAGAATAGAGCACCCCAGAAGACAATGCCATGGTATTTGGCAGACAGATTGCTGTATGAAGGTCACCACTGATTTCTTCCCCTATCCCTCGTGTGCGAGGTCTCAGGTGGCTTCAATGGCCTGATATCTGCATCATGTGACATTACGTAGCTCAGGCTGTCAATAACAGCAGAGACTGATCTTCCATTTGATGATGAGGTCTGGCGAAGAGGACCACATAATACAGTGTGAGCAGCATCCCTGCTTTGTAATCATTCCAATCAGCTGTGTGGACAGAGTTTAGTCTAAGGAACAATCTGGAGTGGCACCCTGTACCATGCAACTTTGCGCATTCCCTCTATACTTTGTGATGATTGTGCTTCTGGCCCACATTCATGTTTGGCTGCCAGTAGCGATTTGCACACTAGGCTGTACAATACTCACATGAGGTACACTTGCAGGCACATTGTGCATGTATCTCCAAATATTTCACACCACGACGTGGGTGAACAGTGGCCTCAGAGCAGTGCTTAATTTGTAAAAAAAAATAAGTGCTAGGGCCCTCGTCAGGAGGTAACTGCAGCTTGCAACACCTATTGCCCTGTCTAGTGCTGCAAATGCCAGTACCAACATACCTACCAACCATCACACTCCTACAAGTGTGACATTTCAGAATATTCCATGCCCCAGTGCTATAAGAATGGCTTTGTTGGCAAGGATTAGTCATTTTTACTGTTTATTGAATGAATAGACAACTGTTGTTGTCACTTTAAAAAGTTTGTGCCTTTATGATCAAATAAAAGGGGCGTTGTTTGACTAGACTGGTTTGATGTTTATGCTGCTAAACGTGTTATTGCTTTACCAGTCACTTTGAAATATTTGTGCCTTTATGCACAAACAAAAGATGAATTAGTTTGACCAAATAGGTTTGAATTTTTTCTTTTCTTTATGCTGCTATATTTGTTATTGTTTTACCAGTCACTTTTAAATATTTGCACCTTCATGCACAAACCAAAGGGGCATTGTTTGACTAAACTAGTTTGATTTTTGCTGCCTGCTGATTGCACCTGTTTGTAATACGTTTGTAATACATAGGCCTTAAATCTTGTAATTAGCATTGTTTACAAACTGAAAAACATCTGCATCAATGTTCTGAAACATCCAAGCTGTTTTCATCCTCAGCCTCTTGCCTGCCTGTTTTTGTCCTGCTTACTCATGAAGACATGATGGTAGAAATTAAAATTGCTTCCTCAGTTCACGTTATTATCATGCACAACATTTGACAGTCACAAGTGTGTGGCATGCTGACAATTCACATTTATTTCTCTTGGAGTTTGCAGGATACTGTTTTAAAGCTTGTGTACTCATGTATACTGTCAGAGGAGTCTGTGAAATTGCAGGTTTAGGTTAGACTTTCAACGTTTCAAGTGTGCCTATCAATATATATTCTCATTCTGACCCTTCATGGTTTTTCTTTGTTTTTTGGCGATAGGCGAGGATCCTGAGACAATAGGATCGCTCCTTTTCATTGCTCCGACTGCTATCTCAGTTTAATAATCTGCTCTTGGCAACGTTACAAATGGAGAAGTTTATATGTTAAGAGTGTTTCCCACTTTCGTAATAGAACTTTGATCAAGACAATATCGAAGCATTTTATTAAATGTTGGAGGTTTCAAATCAAAATATATCAGATTTCTGGGCTGTGGGGCACAGTGGTAGTTGGTGGGCTGAGCTGCCGTAGAGGCCCCCCCCCTATATACTGCGCAGGGGGACCCCCTCAACTTTCGTTACGCCACTGCCAAGTCTTCTAATTGTTGCAAAGAGTTATGGGCCTTGTTGACCGCAGCACCCCTGACCTGCGGCAGAAAAAGTATCCATTGCTGCGGGTGTCTCACCACAAATTAGGCACCCGACTACCGCGCATACAACTGCCGCTGTCTTGAGACCTGGAAAAGAGTGGTGGGCCTTGTTGTCCATTTCGACTCACACCTGTGACCTGTGGCAGCTAAAGAATCCCACATGTGGCGCTTCTTTTTTTTTTTTTTTTAAAGATTTATTGGGAAGATTGTACAGTACCTGCCTACAGTCAAGGCAGTCAGCTTCCTTTTTTTATTGAGTATTTCCCATTTTATGCAAGGAATAAATACATCAGTCTACAGCATACAAATGAAAGAATACTCTTACAAAAAGACTAAACAGAAAATCTAAAGAGCAGCAATTATATACACCAAAGAACAACAAATCCCAGAAAAATGCAAATGCAAAGAATAATAAAGCAAGGGAAGAGAGAAATATAATTATGCTCGATTGCCTTTTAAATCCAGTCCGTAATGGGTCCCCAAATTTTGATTAACATTGCCCTTTTTCTCCTCCCCTTAATCTTATAGATAGCCATTTCCAGGTTATACATTGATAATAATCTTGCCCGCCAAGTCAAAAAAGACGGAGCTTCAGGGCTGATCCACTCCTTCGTAATACACGCTCGCACAGTTGCCATACAAATAAACATAAAAGACGTCATAGCGTTAGATCTCGTGTGGGTGACCGTGCCAGAGCTCAGCCCCATCAACACCAGTTCTGCGGTAATATCTATTGTCACTCCCATTAGTAATCCCAAAAAGCGTTCTATAGATATGAAAAATTCAGCAAATTTTGGGCAAGAAAAAAACATATGGACTGCATCTGCAGCAAACAACCTGCATCTGTTACATTTAGTCCCAGCAGATGTGGCCCATTTAGAGATCTTTTTTGGAGTATAATACAGATCGTAAATAACCATATAGTGCTGAGTACGCATCCTCCCTGTCAACAGAAGACTTTGCAAGTCTGCAACATTAAGCCCTTCTTGCCCTAACTTCACAACCCCTTATCTTGACAAGCCTGTATGTCATCAGGAAGTACCTCAATCAGTTGAGTATAAAGTTGACCGATAGGTGCTTTCCCCAGCTTCTCAATAAGCGGAATTGTTCTCAATTGGTGTTCCAACCCTGAACCTAATGAATTTAGAAAACTACGAATTTGAAGGAACTTATAAAAATCATGCTTAGGAAGGCCATATTTTGTTTGGAGCTCAGTGAATGATCGAAGCTGGCCTGCCTCACATAGATCCCCTAATGTTACAATTCCTTTTGCGCACCATCTAAAAAAGATTTGATCGCGGAAAATCAGAGGCAATAGCCCAGCGGCAGAGAAGGGAGTTTATGCGTTAAGGTTTGCAACCCCCAGATGTCACTTAACTTGTCTCCAGATAAGATAAGCAGAATTGAGAATCTTGAATTTAGTTTTTTTTTAAATAGCTAGGCTCTAGGATTTTAACAAGACAACCGTTGGCCTCCTCCCCCATACCCACCGCATATATTACTGGACTATGGCAAGGCAAAATATCAACACACTCCCCAACTATCAATGGACTTATAAATTAGAAAACAGCTGCCCAATAATATAGCAGGAAATATGGGATACCCCAACCCCCACGATTTTTGGGCAAAACCATCTTTCTATAGGCCCTTCTCTGGCGTCTATAACCCCATAAAAATCTGGAACTGACCCGCTCTAGTTTTTTAAGGCAAGAGCTAGGAAATTCAAGGGGGATTGTTCCAAACATGTAAAGCAGTTTAGGAAGGACGAGCATTTTTAGAATGTCTGATCTTCCGTACAAGGAAAAATGCAAGTGGTCAAGTCTCTCCAAAGTAGTATTCAATTTAGTAAGGACTAATTCCATATTTCGCTCTGGTATCTTGCTAATTGGCAAGGAGATTTTAATCCCTAAATAAGTAAATTCAGAGACAGTTGCAATATTTAATGGAGGTTCTTCCTCTAATTAGGAGATCTGAGTTTTGGCGATATTAAGCTTATAGCCAGAAAAAAGCCCAAAATTGGTGGCCAGGGACTCGATTGCTGGTAATGCGATGGCAATGTCACTGGTAACAATGACAATGTCATCCGTATACGCTAGAGCTCTATAATCCGTATGCTGTATGTGAATGGGCTTGATATCGATGGACAGATTCAATTTTTCCAAAAACGAATCAATATATAAAGCAAATAGGAGCGGGGAGCACGGGCACCCTTGCCGTGTACCGCAATTGATTGTGCACAAGTCCGACTCTCTCCCCTATCCGAACACAAGCAACTGGTGACAGATACAATGACTTTAATGCCTGGAACATTGCAGGGCCGAAGCCCTTCAATCTTAGGACCTCCCACATAAAAGGCCAGGAAACCCTGTTGAATGCCTTCTCGGCATCCAACAGGGTTATCCCCATTGTAGAGTTAGTTGCTTGTGCCCAGTCTATAAGTGCTATTAAGCGTCGCACGTGGTCAGCTGTGTCTCGACCCGGGATAAACCTGTGTTGATATCGTTCGACAAGGGTACCAATGATCCTATATAGTTGTGCGGCCAGAATTTTAGAATAGAGTTTGCTGTCGGAGTTAATTAAGGAAATGGGTCTGTAGGAGGATGGAAGTTAAGCCGATTTATCTTTTTTTAAAACACAGAAATGATTGATTTCTGCCAGGATAGAGCTGCGTTCCCCTTTTGTGCAGCCAGAAGGGTTGTCATGAGGTCCGCTCTAAGCACAGAACGAAAAGTTCGATAAAATTCTAACGGGATCCCATCTGGTCCCACCGCCTTTCCTGCCGGCAGTGAAGCTAAAGCGGTTTCTACTTCGTCCCAGGTAATATCTGCCTCTTGTTCTAACATATCATCAGGTGTAAGTTTAGAGATTTCAAATCCGCTTCAAAACTCCAACTTTTTCTTCACACCCCAGAATAACCTTGTCGATGTACAGATTACTGTAAAAGTTGCGAAAAACATCCAGTACTTCAACTGGATCGGAGCAAAGTCGGCCCTGCTCAGCCTGGATGTTGTTAATCCTTCTGGCCACCTCCTTTTTGGTGAAGCTTTTTGGCTAATATTCGACCAGAGTTTTCGCCTGCTTCATAGATCTCAGATCTATATACTAAGATTTGAGCAGCTAATTTTGAGGCAAAATTCTGATATATTCTCATTTTGAAGATTGCAAGTTTGTTAGAAATTTGTTCAGTATCCTGGCCATTACTAAGTGCAGCCATGAATTTATTTTCTAAAATTCGAAGTTTATTCATCTCCTCTGACAATGCAGACCGTAATTTAGATTGTTTGTTGACAGAGTAACTTAAGGTCTCCCCACGGACTCCAGCTTTAAAAGCGTCCCATACCATGTGAACAGACACGGACCCACGATTGATCTTAAAGAAGTCTGTAAACCACTAGACATCTGTTCACAATAAGCAGAGTCCACCAGTAATTTTCGTTCGAACGCCCAGGGTCTGAAGGGGGGTCTAAAGCCCGTTTCTAAGTCCAATAAAATCGGGTTGTCATCTGAAATTATTTTGGGCTGGATGTCTATCCTGGCAGAAAGAAATAATCTAAGCGCACATGTTTACAATGTGGTGCGGAATAGTAGGTGTTCCCTGGGGCTCCCTTCCCTTTCGCGCGTGGCGCTTCTCATTGCAAACTAAGGCACCCAACTCCGCCTTAAGACCTAGCAAAGAGTGTTAGTCCTTGTTGACCTCCGGCAGCAAAATTTATCCCACGTTGTGGAGCTTCTGATTGCATATTAAAGTGCCCGCCTGGCGCATTTCCAATAGGCCCCACCTCAAGACCTGGCAAAGAGTTTTGAGCATGGTGCTTGTTGGCCCCAGCACCTCCGACCTACAACAGCAAAGTATCCCCATACCTGCCAACTCTCATAGTCCCACTGTGTGACACAGTATATCGGCTCCCATCACTTGGTCTCCCTGGTGAGGAGCCGATATCGCACTGTGTTAGGGAAAACAAGCTGAAAACCACTGTAAATAGTGGTTTTGCAGCAGGAATCCCTTTCTCATGCATTATTCCGCCATCTAGTGGCTAGATCTGGATAGATGGCATACAAAGTGCACTCACCCCATCACCATTTTCTCCCCTCCTCTCAATAGAGACACCTGAGTCTTGTTTGATTTTCGCAGTGTGTGCATTTTTATTAAAATACAGTTCCAGGCCAATTACTCCATTGGCCTCCTTTAATTATTGTAAATTCTTTAAAACTTGTTTATCAACATCACAGTATTCAAATACTCACACGTATATACACAGTCATTCTATTTACAGCCCGTTCTCCAACGGGGCTTTGCTTGACCTTCGGGCTGTGCCAGCAGGCCACAACCAAGTTAGCCTGCTCTCTTTAAGTTAACCGCCCTCCGGTCAACAGAGCCGCAGGTAAATAATCTGCCACCACTTGTGGCAACCAACGGCTTCCAGGGTATGGCTAGAGAATCCAGGGCCACCAGCAGGTCAGCCCCAAATCTCCCGCCAGCCCAGAGCCCATGATGATTTTAAGACCTGTTCTAGGGTAAAAAATGGCACTGACCAAAGGAGTCCCTGTGATACCTCTTGTCCAGGACCCCGTCACAGGGCGAGGCGCTTACTGGCGGATTCGACCTCCCCCCCCCTGCACTCAAGAGCTTCCGAGATGGCCCCTAACATGGTTTGTATGAAAAGTTAATTGCCCGCTTCCGACAGGTGCACTCCGTCCGTAGTGTATAGCTCCGGCCTTGACGTGTGTATTAATTTGTGCCTAATGGTACGAGTGCTGGATTTCTGAAGAATTTCCGCAACTGACTGATTTAACCGTTTCACCGACTTATTCACCGCTTTTGGGGGTGCGCCCCGTGCCCATGTCTGCCTTGGAAATACTTCGGACCATAGCAAGATCGCATTCGGCAACATATTCCTGATTGCTGCCAGGGCCGTAAACAATGACTCTTTTACGCCCCTCCTTCCCGCCGGGATCATGTTGTTGCCTCCCGAGTGTAGCACTAATAAGTCAGGGGTGGGCATACCTCTGTTCATGGCTGCCCGCAGATCGCTAGGGGCGTCGGCTAAATGTTGTCCACCTATCCCCACCCAATGGTGGTCAAATCCTTGCGCCTCCCACGCTTTTAGCTCGTGCAATTTCGTGAAGACCAACCCTGCCCTGCGAATAAAAGAGTGGCCGCACCAGCATATTTGGGGTCTGTGGGATGTGGTACCTAGGGCAAAATTGAGATAAAAAAACAGTCAAGACTACCTGTGTACGATAGGGGGGCACGCTACGATACTCAAACTAATTGCGGGCGAACGTAACGCTCATAACACGCAGACTTCCAACAACCTAATCTCTTAATAGTTTCCTCTGGGAGCCCCAGGCCTGCCGCTGTAGTTGCTGCCCCGATACGGAATGAATGGAATGTGAAGTCAGTTGAGTCTACGCTCAGCCTAGTCAATGCCAGCTTAACCACCCTTGTGAACTGAAATCTGGTGAGGGGTAAACCGTCCTTATGCAACAGGACTCTGTCGTCGCCCCCTTGCGGCCTCATTTGCAAGAATTCCCCTGTTAGTCTTACCGGACAGTATGTATGTCACCCCTGCTACCCTGCCTAATGGCAACCATATCCCCTTACCCAATGGGTCTGTGTTTGATCTCCGGACCCTAACTCTCAGCACGTCCCCTGCCACAGTCAAGTCCCCGCACCTTATGCCCCCTTCCCTATCCGCCTTAGAGGCAGGAAGCAATTCCGATATCCTGAGTGCCCCACAAAAGGCTAGTACGTAGGCTACCCTGAATAACTGAGTTTCGTATGGGGAGAAGCAAATCTTGGGCAGAGTCTCCAGGATATTTACCAGCCTGCTCCCGTCTATGGGTCTTCTTGAATCCTTCACCCCCGGGGTTAAACGTTCGCATCCCTTCACAGCTCTCCTCACTCTCTGGTCCTTTATTGGGTCTGCCACCCCCCTTAAGCCAGCATAGAATGCCATTGCCGACAGTTGTCTTTTCATCATCGCAACTGATTTCCCACTAGCTCTCTGGTGCACTATGAAGCCCAAGACGCTCAGGGGTGATAATGTCTCAACTACACCCGCCCCTTGTAAGTAATCTTGATAAAACTGCCACGACCTCTCATACATACTCTTAGTCTTGGGGGCCAGGGATGCTGTTATCAACTCAGGGGCTGCGGGGCACCAAGCTTCCATAGCCCCGCCGGGAAGTTCGTCATCTCTGTCTGCTTGCGGCCAGTGTGTGCGGAATTCTGCCAACTTAAAACGGGACAAGGCGTCAGCGGCTTGGTTGTCTACCCCAGGAACATGCTTTGCAGTAAAATGTACATTGCGCCGCAGACATTGCAACACTAATTCTTTCAATAGGCGCAACACCCATGTGCACGTTGCTCTCTGATTGATTGTTAATCGCCATCACCACTGACATGCTGTCCGACCAGAAAACAATGTGCCTGTTTGCGAGCATATTTCCCCACAGGTGCAATGCCACCACTATGGGAAACAGTTCTAAGAAAGTAACATTGCATGTCAGACCCTGTCGTGCCCATTCTTCCGGCCAATGCTGCAAGCACCACTTGTGACCCAAGACTGCCCGAAGCCTACGCTACCTGCCGCATCAGTGAACAATTCAAGCTCTGCGTTCGAGGAGCTCGGTCTACGCCATATCACGGACCCATTAAAGTTCTCTAGGAAGTCCTTCCAGATGTTTAGGTCATTCCTCACTTCCGCTGACAGCCTAACTCTATGATGTTTAGCCTGCAGCCCAGACATTGCCCTTGCTATGCTCCTAGAGAAGGCCCTGCCCATTGGTATGACTCTCAAGGCAAAGTTCAGTTGTCCTACTAAAACTTGCAGCTGGTGTAATGTGACCTTCCTTGCCCCCAAACAGGCGTCAATAGCATCCTTGAAGGCAGACACCTTCGACCTGGGTAGCCTGCAAACCCCTTCTCTAGTGTCAATTTCAATGCCTAGGAATGTTAAACAGGTAGTTGGCCCTTCAGTTTTTTCTGCTGCCAGTGGTACTCCCAGGGCTTTTGCCAGGTGCTGGAAGGCCAGCAGGGCCTTCCTGCATGACTGCGAACCCTGGGGTCCATGAATAAAAAGTCGTGTAGATAGTGTACCACCGCATGGGATTTGTCTGTAGAGAGAAATTGCTCCACCGCCCATTCTAAAAACCTGGCAAAAGACTCAAATACTGCGCAAGCAATTGAACAGCCCATGGGCATGCAAAGGTCAATGAAATAATCTCCTCTGAAGGTGAAACCCAAGAACTTAGTATCCTCCGGGTGCACTGGCAGGAGCCTAAATGCCGCCTCGATATCAGACTTGGCCATTAAGGCCCCTTCCCCCATGGCCTGCAACTTTTGGATTGCGGTGTCAAACGTTGTGTAGCGCACCGTGCATAAGTCTGGATCAAGCTTGTCATTAACGGATTGGCCAGGGGGGCTTGACAAATTATGAATCAGGCGAAATTTCCCTTTCTCTTTTTTAGGTACTAACCCCAGTGGAGAGCAGACAAGATCAGGTTTTGGCAATTGTTTGAAGGGACCCGCTACCCTACCCAAGTCAACTTCTTTCATTATTTTCTTTTCAGCTGTTTCCATGTTCTGCAGCACTGAGCTCTGGTTGCGCGGGGGGACATTGGTGGGAGTAGCTAAAGACTGGATACGGAAACCAGACATAAAACCATTGTGTAGAAACTGAGCATCTTGTAGCTTGTCGTACTTGCTAAGGAGGTGTGTCAGCACATGAGTCTTAATGGGTGTTGGCAGATTTTTCGGATGTCTGTGTGGGCCGCCCTTTAGCTGCAGCCTGAGCCGGCTGTTCTTTTGGTCTTTCTGACTTCTTAAAACATCTGACCTCTGGATGGGATGGACCCCCACAGAAGGAGCAGCAATGCTTGAATCTACACGTAGTCCCTCTGGTGCACTCATTCTTGTTATACAGCCAGCAGGCCTGCTTTTTATCTCCTGCCCCCCTGTCGCTCCGAAAGGGCTGGTTGTGTGAAGGATAACTAGTCTTGGTCACAGGTGCAGAGGAATGAATCACCGCATACCATACATTAATCTCGCGTTGGTCCCATGCTATGTTGGGGTGTACTGCCTTCATTTGCCTGAACTTAGTGTCAAATTGTAACCACCCTGTGCCTGGGAACTCAGAGGCCGCCCCATGTATCAAAGATATGTAACCGATTATCTGAGGGGCCAACGCGGGGTACCTCTCTACCATGATGGCAGCGTAAATGGCGAATCCTGTAATCTAATTCTTTATAGACCAGTCAACCCACAACTTTTTCTGCTTGTACTCGCCTTACTTACCTACCCTAGCCTTACCTGGAACCACACCTGCATTAATGAGATCGACTACGTCAATATATTCTCCCTTTAGAATCTTTTCTTTGGTGTCTGAGGGTACATGCCACGTGATCTCCCCAGATGGCGATAGTCATGGACGAGGAACCGTAAATTAAAGGGCTGTAAGCTAATGACTGCTGCCCTGTCAGCACCGGTCCTCCCTGAATCTGATTAACTGCTGGACCTGCCAAATTTCCACCGGTGTTTGCTGTTTGCCCCTGAGGGGACAAAGTTACTACATTTGGGGATGGACCCATAGCCACTGGTCCTACAAATTCAGGGTAAGCTGTGGAGAGTACCATTGCGCTAGCAGGGCAATTGCTAATTGCCTGCCCGTGTGAAGTTGTCGCTAGTACACCTGGGGATTGCGCTATCCCCCCAGACTGCACCCAGACTTGTGCTATTCCGCTACCCGGCTGTGCGACCACTGGAGGTAAGGATGCTTGTGCACCAGGCGCCTCCGCATTTGCGACGGGCGCCACCACGACTGCGTAATGTTAGACTGAGTGTTGCTTCCCCCAACTGCGCCCGGCTGAGGGATACTGTTTTCTTTGGTTGTATTAGGAATCAAGTTTATTGTTTCGAGCACCTCTTTCTCACCTGAGAATGCTGATTGGGACTCGACTGCCCTGGGCCGCTTTTCTTTCGAGGCCTCTTTAAACCTTTCCGGTGTGCGCCGAGCTCGCTTGCCTTGCCCTCTTTCTTCCTGGGAATCCGCTCTTGCCCCTTCTCTCATTGTCTTTAGCGCCCAATCGACGCCTTTTTCCTTTGTAAACTCCAGCAGCTCTGTCAATGCCAGGTAGTCATCTCTTTTGGCCATGGCCCCCTTGCCCTTCGTTGGCCGTTTCGTCGGCATTCTGCACTTAATAAAATAGAAAAGTGTTAGACCTTCTTTTTAATGACAAAAAACCCTTCCGGATTAGCCACCCATTTGTTACCTGGCGTCAAGATCCTTATTTCCATTAACAATTACAGCAACACTGCGCACTCCGATTATGTAGATGCATTGTTGCAGTTAAATATAAATCAGCAAATATGTTCTGTGATAGATGCTTTGTTGCTAAAGCATGTGCTATGACTAATAACGATGGCTACTAGGAAATATGAGTTACGATTCTTGGCACAAATATACTTTTTCCTAGAATTTACACCCACTGCTATCCTCATACCCGTGAAATTTGCGCAGCCATTTCTTTTCACTCAGAAAGCCTCTCTTTCTCCGTTTCCTGAACTGAAGATATCCCTACTCTTTGGGGTCGTGCTTCCTAGCGCGCCAAGCAGCGTGCGGGGCAGGCAGGGAAAGTTCCCAAAGAACAGGAGCATCCGGTAAAACATGCCCTCATTGATAAACGGCCAGGTCATTTTTTAGCCCTTTATAAAAGTAATATAATGAAAGATTCCCATCGGTTGCTGTCGCGAGGCTGCTGCAGAGGCAAGGTTTTATATAGTGCTGATGTAATCTGCTAGGCGCTGCAGCATGAAAGGCAAAGTAACGGCGCTGATCTAACGTACTGTACCAACTAAATATAATGCTCAAGTCACGCACTCGAGGCGCTCACAACCCGATTCAGGCAAGCCCAAGTCACGCACTCGAGGCGCTCACAACCATACCCGGACCCGACTCAAGCAAGCCCTCACCAGCGGTGAACATTTTTTCCTGCACCCGTACGCTCGCTCGCCTCGACCACCCCCCACGCTCTATGCTGATTCGCGCACCGATCACACATACACCTTCAACTCGCGCACGGATCACACATACACCTTCAACACACTATCGCACTGCGAGGCCCACTCACCTGCACCTGAAGTCGGATGACTTTCCACGCGCCCCAGCTGCCGCGACACGGCTCCACCAGGACTTCCTATGCGACGTCCGACTCTTGGGAGGCGAAGTGGACAAAGAGGGGGTGTGAACTGAGGTGCTGGCTTTTCAAGCCTCGCGCTCCCAAACTGCTTCCGGGTCACTCTAACCCTTTTCCCTGACGCACTTCCTGTTTTTCTACCGATATCGCTTCCGGGTCGCACGACCCGGAAGGGACCCCCTTACCCATGCGGCCCTTTGGCTGCCACTAACGGGGCCACGTCCCTTATGTGGGGTGGCCCCCTGCAATTGTCAGGTTTTGTTTTTTTCCTTCACCTCGTTGACAATCATTTGGTGCGAAGTCCATCCCTTGTGTGACGTCTGATTGCGCCCCAGAAGTTCCTGTGCATGGTAGCCATCTACATATTTTTGTTTTCTGCTGCTGGGTCTGGAAGCAAAGGAAGAGACTGAAATTTTGTAGAAGTTCCCGAAATTTGGGGATTTTTGTGTGTGAAAAAAAAAACTAATAGCAAGGTACCCGTCCACAAAACCAGACTGGGGACCCGGTTGCAACTTCATACGACACATGTGGACTGAGAATGAGCCATGGTAGGGGTCATGAAAAAAATTCCCTTAAAGTTTTGTCCAAACTGCCACAACGCGACCCGCACAAGGCCTTTAGCCTATTCCTACACAGGGACTAGGACTGCAGGGCCTGCGCTGTATTTGTCAAACTCTCAAGGCCCGCCGAAAGTAGACAGAGAAAAATCATGCAGCAATGTACATCAGCCAGAAGCAACAGGTATTGCTGAAAGACTTGGGCCTCTCAAGCGACGAAGATGAACAGGTTGCGGTTGCAGAGTGAGCCCAGAAAGGCTCAGACGTTGAAATTCTCAAGGTGAACGCAAAAGTAAGAAAATCCCCTCATTCCTCGGATACCTGGGGTCATGAAAGAAAGAGCACAAGGCCGTCCAGGTGCTAAAAAAAAAAAAAAAGCTGACTGAGGGTCAGTCGCACCCAAATGTGTCCCACTGATCCAATACCAGGGGTACCTAAGAGGGCAAATTGTCAAATCGATGAAGACCAGCTCCGGTCAAGCAGCCCAAAAGGGAAACTAAGCCTTTGGAGGCAGAAACCAAAAAAGGGAGCATCTCTGACGCAAGACATCATAAAGACCCTCGGGGTGGAAAAGAACAGAGGGATAGGTTCAAGGCAGAAATCACGATGCTCCTTCAACGCAAAATGGAGTTCGACACGCTAAAGGAATACAGAATTCCTACCAGACCTTCCACAACTTCAGACGTCCAAGAGGAAGAGAATGCCTCAAGCTAACGGCAACCTCACAAGTAGGAAGCCGAAGAGGAGCTAGAAAACCCAGAAGAGGTAGCAGGGAGTTTTGATGAAGAATGGAACAACTTCAACACAGAACCTACATGAGAAGGTTTGTACTCGCCCCTTCGAAGGCTTTGCCACCAGATGACATAGCCATACATAACAGCCTAGTGAAAAGAGTAACTGGCACTTTCGGGGTTCCCTTAGAGGAGGAGAAAGGAAACTCATGTTTTCTCCTAGAAACACTAATGCCATCCAGAAATGATAGCTAATTCCTCCCAATGCTAACAAGTATATTGAACCAGGGCAAAGACATCTTTAAAGAGCCAGCTTCAACAAAGGGAGTCGCACCAAGGGTTAAGAAAAAAAACTAACCCTGTTCAAAGGACCCCAAGTATATCCAGGGGAACACAGTGTCATATTCCATCATCGTCACCACAGCAAGAAGGAGCAATGCTAATTCTTCTACTGGTCCACCCCCTGAGAGGGAAAGCAAAAGACTAGATATGGTTGGTAGGAAGATGAAGTGAGAGGCAGCGACACAATGTTCCGCCAATTCAAATGCTCGTCTCAATAGATATGACCACTAGCAATGGGATGAGATCGAAGAGCTAATGAATAACAAAAAGAGGGGAAAGTCAATCATTCAAGAAGGAAATAACATTGCAAATACATGCCTGAAGTCACCCCTAGTTGCGGCCGATACAGCCAGTGTACAGGTACAACCCTCAGAAAACATGCATGGCGGAGGATTTCAGGCTTTAAGCAAAAAGTCCAAACAAAAATAATTAATAAGTCTTTCGCAGACAGCGCTTTTGTTTGGCCATGAGGTGAATGAGTCCTTCCAACAGATTAAAAATGGAACAGCAAGCGCAATGGGTGCTCTACTGTACAGAGGCACCTTCAGAAGGGGAGGAACCAGCCTCCGAAAACCTGTAGGAAGATGGAATGTTTCTACAGGGCAGCATCAACAAGAGCAGACTCAAGGCAGCGTACAGCAACCAAACAAACAGTCTGGATACCAATCGTGGCAACATCACACAAAACAACCTTTTTGTAGTAGAGGAAAGGCTAATGGACAGGCCTCCAGAGGTGGACGTGCAGGCTCCAAGTGACATTAACGCAAAACTGGGCCCCCACACACCACAGCACAGGGAGGCAGAATAGCCCAATACTCACAAGAATGGGAAAGGATCACCACAGACAATTAGGTATTAAACGTGATGCTTCATGGCTGTTGTATAGAACTAACAAACATTCTATCACCAAACCCCCCAAAAAAGAAGTTTCTAAAAACAGAACCTCGAAAATTAGGGGTAGAGGTAAAGGAACTTTTACAAAAACAGACAATAGAGAAAATACCAACAAGGGAGCACAACAAAGGAAACTACTCACGTTACTTCTTGGTACTAAAGCATGATCTCACATTAAGACCAGTTCTGGATCTCGGATTCATAAACAAAATCATTTGCAAGCAGCATTTCAAGATGACAACCCTACAAGAGGTAATCCCACTCCTTCCTAAAGGGCGGGGGAGGGGAGGGAGCACACTACCAATTCAGAGTCTTACCTTTGGAACAAAATCTACACCAAGAGTTTTCACAGAATGTCCAGTTGCAGTGGCAGCATTCCTAAGAAGGAAATTTATTCAAGTTTACCCTTATCTAGGCATCTGGTTGGTAAAGGAAAACTCAAAACAAGCATGTCACAAATACATTCAAAAGGTAATCACAACTCTATAAAGACTGTGGTTCTCCATAAACCTCAAATCATTGCCAACCCCGTAGCAGGAAAAAATCTTTCTAGGGACAAGAATGAATTCCAAAGTGGCACAGGTGTACCTGACCCAAATGAGGATTCAAGCAATCAAAGAGCAAACTTACCTCTACCAGAAGGGGCAGTCTCTGATAGTGAGGATAGTCATGAAACTAATGGGCATGGTGGCATAATGCACCCCCCCTAATTACCCATTTACATCTGCACATGTGCCCTCTAAAAGAATGACTATGCAACACTGGTCACATACCACCAGGAGTTGGGGAGATCTAGTGATTGTAACAGAAAAGGTACAGGAGGCACAATGGTGAGCATCCAAGAACATAACCCCAAGCAGACCTTTCAGAACGACAACTCCCTCAGAGACCATCACAACATATGTATCTCACAAAGGATGAGCAGCGCATACAGGAAAATTAAAAATCCAGGGTCAGTGGATCTCAGACTCCATAAAACATCAACTTTCTGGAGATGAAAAGAGTGCTTGTAGCACTGAAAGCTTTTCAAGTCCACATTGCGGGGAGGACAGTATTGATCCAGACCGACAATACAACCACTGTTTTATGTGCAGAAACAAGGAGGAACAGTGTCATTCACCCTAAGCAAACTAGCTCAAGAGATCTGGCAATGGGCTATACCACGGAGGACCTACCTGGAAACAATCCATATACCAGGGAAAGACAACACCGAAGCATATAAGCTCAGCAGACAGAAAGCAGATCACACAAATTGGAAATAAAACACAGGAGCCTAGACAACATTTTCAAAATCTGTGGAACACTAACATACCTATTCGCAACAGCAAAGAACAGGAAATGCCAGTTCTTCACCTCCAGATTGGTCAGGGAGATTTGCCTATGCCTCCCAACCCCCCATTCCTGTACTACACAAAGCACTGGAGAAGGCCAGACAACCTGAAAGAAACCTAATCCTCATAGACCATCAATGGGCGAGACAAACCTGGTACTGGGACTTGCTCTAACTGTCCAAAGGACAGATGATCAAATTCAAAGAAGAGCAAGATATCTCCTCACAATGCAAAAGGAACAAGTGTTCCATATGGAACCAGCAGCACTCCGCTTACCAGCCTGGCGCCTGAGTATATAGAATTTGGACATTTAAACTTACCACATAGGACAATGGAGGAACAAAAGGAGGCAAGAAAACCAACCACAAGACAGTGCTATGCAGCTAAGTGGAAGAGGCGCCTCCTTTGATGCACAAGCACAATACCCTAGATTCAGTTTCTATACAGAAGACCGTTATAATCTCTTACCCACTTGCAAGACAGTGCAATTAAATATTCAAAGTACACCTGGCGGCAATTGTAGTGTACACCAGGGAAGCATCATGAAAAGATTTTTTCACCTCACCCGTCATCAAAATGTTCTTAGAAGGTTCCAAAAGGAGAGCGGCCTCCAAGGAAAGCTCCAGCTCCTATGTGGAGTTTAAAAACTGTACTTGTAAAGCTTATAACACAGCCTTTCAAATCCATGCACAAAGGCAGAACAACAGCACATCACAATAAAAAATGTCTTCTTAATAGCAATAACCTCATGACCAAGAGAAGTGATATCCAAGCTTTAACTATTGAAGAACCACACATGCAGATCCACAAGGACAACATAGTTCTTAGAACTTATTCCGTGTTCCCTAGCCAAGGTGATGAGCAAATTTAATACGAATCAAAGCATTGTTACCAGTTTTCTTCAAGAACCCTCAAACGTGGCTGGAATGAATCCTACATACCCTGGATGTAAGAAGAGCGTTACTGTACTATCTACAGGAGATAAAACAATTTTGTAAGGGAAAACAACTATTTATCATGTAAAGTCCAGCAAAGGTTCACCTGTTACAAATGAACAATTGCAAGATGGATTGTAGAAGCAATTCAGATTTGCTACTCATCAGCTGGGAAACCTTTAACCTCTCACCCAAAAGCCGGAGGGCTTCGGTTCCGATGAGGATTTTTGCTGATTCGGTACCGAGCCAGGCCTGGAGGCGACGTCGGAAACGTCGTCTCGGTGCCGACCTCGGCCAAAAGGCAGAGGTGGTGCCGAAGCCTTATGTTTTTTGTTGGGAAGTTGGTGGGGCAAGGGGTCTTTTGTATTCACACCACCTTGTCCCTGTGGCAGTTTTTCGCCGTTGAGGTCTATCTCGAGGTCCGAGTTGGAGTCTTGCACGGAAAAGGCTTCTTCCTCCTCTGCCGCTGATGCACCAACATCTTCCTGATTGGATTCTTCACCGAAGATGTTCGGTGTGTGTTTGATGCTTTGACGCTGCATCTCCCGTCGTCGAGCCAAACGATCGTGGAGAGTTTTCTTCGATTACAACGATCTGCAAGCATCGCAGTCTTCTTCTTTGAGCTCTGGAGACAAGCACAAGTTACACACTTTGTGTGGATCAGTGCGTGGATACTTCGCGTGGCATTGAGGACAGAATTTGAACAGTGTCCGTTCCATCCACGGAGAGCTGAACCGACGCGGTTAGGCCCGAAGGTCGTCCACAAAGCTTTCCGATCTAAAAGTAGATTTCATTGACCTAAACGATGCACGGAGAAGTGGGAAACCCGTACAAAACACTACTGTCGAGAGTAGAAAGGATTGCGGGTCGAGGGGAACCTGAAGAACGGTTTCGAACCGGAGCGCAGCAATACACCTCCGAACCCGATGGTGGAAAAAACAATCTAACAATAGTCAATGACCATGCGCACTATCACCAAAAGAAGTCCCCTTACCTTGTGACTGGGAAAGACTTTTTTGAAGTAAAACAACTTGCTAAAATCCGGACCCAACATTAGATGGCAGGAGTATGCAAAGCATGTGAATCTACAGCTCTACATGCCAAGAACAGATGCTTACTGGGTAAGTAACGTTATCATTAGTCTTCACTTCCTGGGTTTATAAGCCTGCCTTCCTATGTAGATGAGATTAGCAGACTATACTTTTATATTGAACTTTAACTTAATTATTCATCGAAGGTATGAGAGTGGGAACCAGATTTGAACTCTAATTAGGCTTTTCTTTTTGGTTCTGAGTTTAGCTTAGTAAGCCAAAGATATGAGGCTAGGATTGAAAGTGTAACAGCAAATATGTTACAGTATTTTCTGCTGATCATGGTTCTCGTACACTTTGCTGTTGCTATTCTGTTTCGCTTTATATTAATTATTACACATATTGTGTGCACTGATAGAAATTTGATTTTAAAGTAAATCTTTAAATATATCCATTGTTTCTGTTCTTCAGTATGCCTTTCCAATATCAAAGAGGGTTTGGATTCAGCCAAATATCCCTGTGCTACTTTATATAACTTATTACCTGAAACGCATCTTGCTCAGTAGGTCTGCGGGGTTTTGGCACATAGACAAAGTCTGAAGTCCCAGGGGGTCTAGAAGGCCTATTTCTGGGCAGTGTTCTGAAGGATCCAGAAAATCTATATCAATGGTCACAGAAATTGGGATTTTGGAAATGCCAAATCTGCAAGGCATGTAAATATGGACTAAATAAAATAGAATGCAAAATTGATGATAAAGTGCAAAAAATGTGCAAACCTGGAACATGCAAAAATCACCTTTGTAGTCTTAATGTACTGGAGTCTCTTTACAACTTCAGATATGTTGAGAGCACCAGCTGTCCTTTTAGAACATATAGCAGCTACAAACATTAATGATTAGTCATCACCATTGCACTACATTATCAGAATGGGCATAATGGATGTCCAAGCACTTAGAATTGTTTTAGAAGTGACATAATGCCAAAATCGGAAAGAGTAGGTGTTGGCACTAAAAGTAGTATGCAGCTGATATCTAAATATATAATCAAGATATCAAGAAAGTACACGTGGGAGCACAATCAAGATGAAGAATTAAATGTATGTGTAGACTAACACTGAAGAAAGTCGCACTGTAAGAAACAGAGTTTCTTTTTTTTTGTACAGATGGAGTGATTTATTGTTTTATTTATTTTTGCCTGCGAGAGAATGGGAGGCATACTATTTTTCAATTTGAGCAACTCCGAAAACATGCTTGGGTATTATGCAAACATTAATATGTGCATTTGTGGCCCTTTTTTAGGTTAAGCCTAGCGCAGCGCGCATGCGTTGCTGTAGGAGATGACCTCTTGGATTCACTCTGGACTTCGAGCAAGCTCGGGCGTGTTGTAGTGACATTTCATTGGCCTTTACGTGTGGCTTTCAAAAGTGAAAGCCCGCAACTGGCCAAAGGCTGCTTTTTGTCTCACCTTTTCTTAAAATGTTGATGCCTACCGCATCCACCTTGCGGTTACGAGCAGCGGCGCGCAGTGTGCCATCTGTTGAGTGTTATAATTCAAAGGTTGTTTTTGGTCTGCTTCACACAGCCGCGCTTGCGAAAGCCTCTTCCCTATCCCTTCCTTCCCTCCCTCGGTTCCTTTGTGCCTATTCCAGGAGCCGGCTGAGACGGGAGAAGACACACTTGTTTCTTCTTGCAGGCTCTCCACACTTTCACTCACTCTCCCTGCGCGTGTTTGATGCAGGTTCCGGCCATTGTGAGATGTTTAGTTTTAAAACCTTAAAAACCATTCAGAAAGGACACATTTCTGTAAGTGTGTTACTCCTTTCTAACAAACATCGTGATATTGTGCAAAGTGCTTCTCCCTGTTGCATCTTCCCTTTCTACGCCTTCTCCTCCCGGAGCCTGCTCCTTCTCTCCGCGCCATGCCCCCTTCACACTCGGTCCTCCCATCTCTCCCTTTCTTTCAGTCTACGATGCCTCTTCCCCGTTCTTGCCTTTCCGACCCGCTTTCTCCTTTAATTTTAACCAACTCCCCCAGGGTGAATGTTGTCGAAGGAAGGAACGCTGTGCACCAAAAATTAACACATTATGTAAAACGGTACCATTTAAAGGTCTGCTAAAAATGTAGCAAACAAAAGGCTTGTGATAGCAAAAAACATTGTGACCCAGCTGAATGTCATACACGTACATACTTGGAAATCATTCAGAATGGACACATTTCTGCAAGTGTGGTACTCCTTTCTACGCCCATGGTGGCGCCAGGGTACACTTTCCAATCTGGCATTCACTTGACTTTCACCAGCTTAACACAGGGGCGTAATGTAGGCCCCTGCAGTGGGCTTAATTTAAGCCAGTATCTGCCGGTGCGCACATGGGCAAATAAAAAAAAAACCTGATACTTTGTGGGAAATATATAAAAGCGCATTTTAAAAAAAACACTAAACATCCTGGCTGTTATTTCTAACGAGGCACAACTTTAAGAAGGATGTAATCACGGGTGCTTCCTCTGGCTTAAATTAAAATGTTGATGTGACCTCTTAACAGGAAGCAGACTATTGCTGCCATGGTGACAGCAGTCAGACACAGCACTCATCCCCCACTCCCAAAACACGTCTCTGCAGTAAACGTTATCTCCCTTCATTTTCTCCTCACCCGCTTCCATTTAATGTTCCCCTATCTCCCTCCCACTCACTCCTCTACAAAATATATGGTGCAAAAAGAGTAAATGTTTAGGGTACGTTAATGTGCACTAACGTTCATATCCTTAAAGGACCCATGCCAAAATCATTCAACTATAAGGTACCTACTATCAAAATAAAGGACACAAAGCATTAAAAGATGTATTTTTTTATTGATAAATTACCAAATGCTCTTTCCAACTGCACTATCCAAACACACAGGTATAGTCCAGAAAGCAAGCACAATTTACTCTACAGAAGATCTACAAATGAGCTGCTGTTTACCAGGCGATTCTCCAACATAGCCTAAACACATTGGCAAAGCCAATCGGTCTGGCAAAACACTTATAAGGTCCCAAAGGCGAGACCTATTGGCTATGCCAATGCTTGTTAGATTATTGTGCTGGAGTGTGCATGATTCAACATTGGCTGTACTTTTAAAAGAACGATGAACTAATGCAATGTTTTGGATTGCTAGAAATATGTATTCATTTGCCCTCCAAAGGGCATTATTATTTCAATTAATATGCACAATAAAATTATGAAGTATTGAAAATTTTTTGTCGCAACAGATAACACTTCAGTTATCTGACATGTAAGCAACATTTCACTTTTATTGATTGACACAGGTTGACAGGCACACAGTCCAAATTGTAACCTTAACGTTCCATGTACGCAAGTACCAGCATTTATTAAACAGCTGTTTAATCTCTATAATCCAGCAATTGTTTTGACATCCCAAAGTAGCAGACTTTCGGCTATATTTAAGGTATTTGTGAAAGGACAGGTTGAAGATCCTTAGCATTACAGGTGAAATTTGGAAAGTCTTTCTTGACATCTCATTCTTTAAAACCTAAATCTTTTGAAAGTTGGGCAGTTGGCTCTTGTAACTTTTTATCTTCCGTAGAGAGCAAGTAATGGTACTTGGGTGCTCACTATTGTTTCTATAGCTCTAGAAATACTCTTTTGATTGGAAACATTAAATACATTAGAGTGACCTCATTACTGAGTGAAGGCATGCACTGGTGATTGTCTGCTATGCTTTTACGAGAATAAATGTCATTAGTCATCCGTTTCCTCCGATTTTCGATATTACTTTCTTTCTACTTCTGTTGTCTTCAAATACATACTATTTCCAAAAATGTGTTATGAATGGATATTTTTTCTTTAATGACCTACAAATGCCGTTTGAAAGCTCTATCTTAACAAATTTCCTCAGTATGTGCAGAAACTGATCGATGGTAAAGGCACCCCAGGAAGCAGAACCAGGAAGACAAATGATATAATATTTCATTTTTTTCTTTTTTTTTAACGCAATTTTATTGAGGTTTTTCCAATTCTTGTTGCAGATGAGATACATAGTTGGCAAGAAAAAAACAGTTTTGGACCTGTAATCCTGTGATAGAACAATACATCCATGCTGTAAACGTATATATGAGTAGTTATACAGAATAACATCATACTTTACAGTGGAATAGGATATATAAGTAAATAGGATTAGAAGTGTAGATATACAGCCTTATATCATAAAACTCGTGTTTATGCAATTAGTTATAAACTACTATATTTTAACTGAAAATACCCCCCTCACCCCGATTCTCTGGCTTCCTATTTAAACCTGATCATAACATGAGATTATATTATCTCGTTTAAAAAACCTGTAGTTATACTAATCATTCACAGGTATGTGCTCCTAGGTATTAAGATATTGTGAGAGATATGGTATTCCACGGGTTCAGTGGATTAGCTAATAGGGATGAGGAGGTGTGGGTGCGCCCTGAGCTGTTAGAGGAGTTGATGGATCTATGGCTTTAAACGCTTCCAACATCTGATCCCATTCCATAGAGATGGGAATTTTACGTAGGCCACGAAATTCTTCTAGTCTAATAATCACAATCTCTGCAGCGCCCCAACGGGTCATTTCTGCATGCCAAAAAAGTGGTGTAGGAGGAGAAGCAGATTTCCATCTCTTGGTGATGGCAAGTTTCTCTATTAGAATAGCCATGTCAGCGAGCCTGTACTGGACCTTCTGCCCTTTTGGACACTTGTGTAGTCCTAATAGACCACTTTCTCCTGTCGCCCAGACATCCGTGCCAGTGGTCTCCCGCACCCCATATCTTATTATGTGCCAGAAAACTCATAACCACGGGCACTCCCACAACATATGGAGTAAATCGGCGTCTGCCTCCTGACATCTAGTACAAGAGAGTTGTTCTTCCGGGTACATGCTATTAAGGCGGTGAGGCGTGAGACATGCCCTATGTAGAAAAATGGACTGCATATATTTAAATTTTGTGTTTCGGGATACTTTCTTAGAGAACTCCAATACGCAAGCCCACTCTTAATCGGTCAGGTCCCTGCCCAGTTCTACAGACCATTTAGGTCAGAGTGGGGTTTATGGTATTCCCGAATGTGCCCAAATGCCCCTTTAAAACCAACGGGTAAGGTGACGTCCCGCTCCCATTAAATGTATTGCATGGACTAGCTCGTGGGTAGGAGGTTCAGTCCCTTCAGGGAACCAGCGGTGTTTAATGAAATGAGAGATAGTGGCATGGAGGAGAAACCGTGTCGGAGGGACCCCCTGAGTATGAGTAAAATTGTGATTTGCCAGTGTTCCTTCATTGAACAGTGTCCCAATCGTCGTCGCACCTTCTCGCATCCATGGGGATACAACACGTTAAGAAATTTGTTCAGTCGCTGTAGGTATCCCAAGCAAGGAGACATTGGTAGAGTATGGGGAGATACTTTTGGTGTATTGGAGTGTCCTCCTCCGGTACGATAGTGCTATTTTAAGCAGAGGGGGTACTGTGGGCGGAATCTTAGCCTGTGGGAGTAATAATGTATAAAGAGTACCCTGGCTAAGGAACTGTGGTGTATAACCTATTTCATGTATATGTCGTCCTGCTAGCCAGTACGATAGCCATTGTAGCTGACTGGCCATACAGAATGCCCGAAAGCCTGGAGCGCCAAGACCTCCCTCCTCAGGTCACAATTGCAAATGATGTAATATTTCATAACGAAGGATTATGAAATACCTTGACCATCAAAGCTGTAGAAGGTATTATTAATCAAGTCTAGGTGATAATTGTGGCTGGTGAACCCTATGGGATCATTGTGATGACGGATGGACTTCAGTCTGTCTGCCATCGTATTGTATTTGGGACCACCTGCCTACAAGGCGGCGGTTCCACAGGACAAATTATGATGCTACCACCGCCGTGGCGGTCACATTGCCCATATTTTTTATTGCACTGGGTGCTGCGCTCTACAGAACCCGCTGCGAGACAAAGCAGACACCCCACACATCTGCATTACATGGCAGGCACAATGCGGTGCCTACCACATGGTATAGGAATAGGTGCCTATGCCTATGTGCCTGGCCCAGGGGATTAGGGGGCCTGCTACGGGCCCCAAATCTGTTTCCGCCTGCTGTTCTGCGGCAAGTTGACCACTGCAGAACGAAGAAAGGGAAATTGTAATCCCTACGGCTGTGCCTGATGAGCACCTCAGCCATTCTGGGACTACTGGTAGGTTCGACAGGCAGTCGGATATAGACCGCCTTTGAGGGCCGCGGAAGTCTGCGTTTACAACTGCCACCCATCCAGAAGCCATTATAATATGCCGGGCAGAGATCCCTATTCTGATGGTGGGGAGACCGCCACCAACGGCCTGTCAGTGGTGGTGTCCACGCCATCGTAATCGGGCCATACGTTACTAGAGCACACTCCTCCCCAGTCCACTGCAGGAGAGAAATTGTGCACCATATGGGGGCAATCCTTTTCAGCATCCTAGCATCTTAAGTAAAAAGTACAAGTTTAAACTTTCAAGGAGCCCACTGGACGATTGTACATGGTCCCCTCTGTACTCATTCTCGTCATACAGAAGAGTGATAATTTGAGTGATCGGCGACACTTATATTAATGCTAAGTGGTTTGATCTAATCAAATTCTGCCCAGTCATTAACACTCTGGTCTAATTCTTCCTCTTGCTTGAAATTTCATATTCCTTAAGGAAAAGTTTTAGTAATTTTTACTCTCAATGACTGCTTACTAACTTCCGCAGTACGTCGATTATGTACTTCAGACATGGAGTCCTTTTTTAGGTCTCGCCCTGGAACAGGGACAGAGACTCTATAGCTGTCTGATGCCGGGGAATGAGGGACACAAAACTGGCACGATTTTTAGCAGTCGGATTTGGCTGCGCGAACGCGCACGTTCCGTCCTGCGCCGCCCTCCCAGCCTACTGCGCATGCGCCGCCCTCCCAGCCTACCGCGCATGCATGCATGCACACACACAGACACACACACACACACACACACACGTCGCAGACAGACACTCGCTCACACACACACCCCCTCCCTCACAGTCACACACACGCACTCCAAGACACATACACACACGCACGCACACACATACACACACATACACAGGCCGCCTCCCCCCCGCGCCTACATGCTCCTCTCCCTCCGCCCGCCCGCCCGCCGCTCAGCAACGCACTCACCGGCTTCCTCTCCTCAGCTGCAAGGCCCGGCAGCAGGACTCTTCTTCCCTCCTTCGGCACCGGGGCGCAGGGTAGGCTCCTGCCTGCTCCGGTGCTCCCTGCTCCCAACACGGCTCCAATCGCGGCTCTTCCGTGGGAGGCGGGGTAGGCTCCCGCCCTCCTACTTCCTGTTTCCGGGTGTCGCGCCGGCCTGCCTGACTTCCTGGTCGCAGGCCGGCAGAGTAACGAGGATGTTTTGCGGTATGTATTTATTTATTTAATTATGCATTTTTATATAGCGCAGACTTTACCCGAAGGTGGTATTTATTTTTTTATGTATTTATGCATTTTTATATAGCGCGGACTTTACCCGAAGGCGGTATTTCTTTATTCATGTATTTATGCATTTTTATATAGCGCGGACTTTACCCGAAGGCGGTAATGCTTGCCTTAGCGTAATGGTGTTCCTTCTTAATTTATTGGTGGTGTCCCTGTTAGAATTATTCCCACTTTTAGTCTAGCAATGCTTGGCATGATGTTGGCATCTTTGGCATTATTGAGCCCATCCCTGGTATAATGGGACCACAACGTATTGTGGGCATTCTTGACCCAATTGTGCTTCTCTTCACCAGCGGTGATGGTCATCCCTGGCATGCGATGGGTGTTCATGGAATTGGATGTTGATATGTAGACATGTAAAGCCAGACTCTGTCCATGGGGCAGTAATATTCATGAGTACTTGATGACATGGAGATCAAAAATACAACTAAAACTGAAAAGCCATTATTTTGAGAGACTGTCATATTTGTTTTTGGGAATCAGAAATATTTATTAAAATGAAATGCTTGTAATAACAAGCCAATGCATGATTACCAGCTGTGATCGTGTTTTCAAAATGTTTGTAAAGTTGATGTTAAAGTGATAATTCATGCTAATTTCTGTAGTCTTATTTACATCTTGTTTACAATTATACTATACTACTAATGTATGTTTACTAGCCATAACTGTACTGTTATATGTTACATTTTAATTACAGTGTTTGCCTTTTACAATCATTTTCTTACAAACTACCTCGTAAAACAAAAATATTTATGGCTAAAATATTTTGCACTGTTTGCACAATATATTTGTGATGTTTACACTTACCTATTTGAAATTAAAATGTACAAATGGACATTTAGTCAATTACCATTAAAAAGTTTAACTTTTTTGCTAAGATATTCTTGTAATCTTTTATGCAAACAAATTTAAATACTGCATAAATAATTTTAACAACAAATACTTTATATGTAGCTTTTTATGTACATAAGAAAACTATAGCATAAAGCAAAAAACATTGCCATTTACAATAATAATAGCTCAAACTTAAATAATGCGAGACCTATTGCATTGCAAATGCTTGTTTTCTTCTTTTTTTCTTTTTAAATACTCTGTGCATAAAGGTTATGTTTCCTCTAGCCTAAATTTAGATTTTTCAAATAATCTTCTGCTTTTTCATTTCAGATAAGTATGGTTTTTATATTACAGTGTGTATTGGAGTTAACCTTTTTTGTCAGTCCTAAAACACTCTGTATTTCACCTCTGTGTTTGAAAACAGTGGGACAGGTGTCTATTTTCATTTGCTACTTATATCTGGGTCTGCGTCTGTATGGCCCTCAAAATGAATGACCATATTACAACCCTAACAGCCTGCTCTCATCCGACTGCCTGTTTTTATTGCAGGAAGTAGAAAAGAGGCGAAGAATAGAGGAAGCCTACAAAGGAGCTTTGTCTGAGCTGAAGAAAAAGGCACACTTTGGAGGGCCAGACTATGAGGTTTGTTCTGATGGTTTTTACACTTTTTTTAATCATTCAAATTACTGACTTATAAGAACGTTGTTGTGAATCCAGTAAAAGAATGGTTCCATATCAAGCTATATTTTTTCACCTACTTTTGCTGGTCCAATTGATTTTTACCAGTGTGCTCTGGGTAGTGCGATTTTTCAATACTTTGCTCATTTATAATTCTAATTTGAGCAGAGGGCACTGCACATTAATCAAGAAGGGTTTATTCTGTCAAGATGTATTTGTTTATGCAAGATTGACATATTGCACTTTGTGATCATAGTGTGGATTAGTTTGATAGACCAAAGAGTATGAATATTTAGATGTATATCTCTGACACCATTTGATAAATATTTGCACCATACACTTGATCTGCACCACAGTGTAGAGGAAAATGATCACATCGATTTGTCAGAAAGTCTTAATACCACTTTTAATCTAAAACAGTGATGTTGCCACTTCATTAAAATGCTCTTGAATGCACGCATTCTTTTCCCTTCAGTCGTCAAGCAATTTGGGCTCACATACTTCTTTGGTGGTGCTGGTCATTGAGTGATGCTCAGTTGAACAATATTTGTTGGTGCCCAATCAATCAATGGCCTACTTTGAAAACAAAAGCTAAATGTTCAGACTCTTTTGGTGAACCCTAAACTTTGCAGGGTGTTTTTCTCTTAAAGATAATGCATCAATGTATTTTGCTTTGCTTTTTTTATTTTGAATAATACCAGTCATTTTATTTAGTTTTGGAACCTAAAGGGCGGTTAAATCTCCATCTAGTTTCAAAGTGTTAATCGAAAGCATGTGAAGTAAAGTCACTTCAGCTGTTAATTGTTAATCATTGGTGTGCAGTGACTCCTGAAGTTAATGTTTCTTAATAGTACTTGCTTTCGTTTACTTTCTGCCACAGGAAGGACCAAATAGTCTGATTAATGAGGAAGAGTTTTTTGATGCAGTTGAAGCCGCTCTGGACCGACAAGATAAAATAGAACAAGTATTATGCTTTTTTTATTTTTTGTTTATTTTGCTTAACTTATCCCTTAACAAATTCATTAGGTGCAAGTAGTGGGTATAATAAAGCCTGCACAACTAGAATTAAAATCACAAGTCACACAACCATAAGACATTACGTTGACATATATTGCATAATCCTAAATTAAATAATGCTGGATATGGGTAAAATTGAGTTCCTTGTACATTGCTTCACCTGGAGTTTAAATTTCAATTCCTCGCTCTGTTAGAGTTGCTGCTAGAGCCTTCCGTTAATGTATTTTACACGTATGCATATGTAGGACTGTGTCTGCTAATAGTCAACCCACACATTTGCTGAACCCACTTACGGTTGATTAGTCTTGATAAGCTTTGGAGACCACATTTGTCATGAGGACTAATGTAAAATAATCCACAAAACCATGCAACCGACCCCCAGATCTTCCAAGTAAAAACATCCAGTCATCGTATCACTGGTATGACCTCACTGGTCATACTAGATCACTTTCCACCCTTCGTCTCCAAAACGTGCATAATTCTTTAGTATATATTAAAACCATTGCTCTCTGTAGACTGTTGGTCTTATGGGCATACTTTGTGCTTACACATTCAAAACTTAATAAATACTGCATCTTGCGTTGCCTGTGTAGTTAAGTGTTTATACCCTCAAAAGAAAGTGGTGCTTTTATGCACCGATAACACCGAAGAATTTTGTTCAAATGCATGCCACCTCTTTCCTTTTGTTGCACGGTGGAATTTGTCATTAAAAACCATACTCTCATGACAAATGTAGGCTGCATTCAATTTATCTGAAAAAACTAAATTGTTTAATTCCTCACTTTAACTTGTGAGACACATACCTGATGAATCTGAATTTGTGACATTCGACTTTGGGGAACACACATTTGGGCAGTTTAATATACTGAGCAAAGACATATGGGAGAGGTAATTGGTGAAACATAAATAATGTTTTTATTTTTATTTTCAAAGTCTCATTGTGAAAAGGGCCGACTACATTTATCAACATCTCCAACTTCCAATGATGTGTATTCAGTTGTGGGAACTCACAGATTTTTCCAAAAGGTAAGCAAAATACTAAACGGAATAGTCACAGATTTCTGTTAGCACAGCAGCTGAATGTCCGCACCAATGCTTACTGTATCATAGGTACCATACATTGATTTAAAAGTAGTTGATGATAACATTACACGGTGGAGGTAGCTAGTAAATCCATCCCACTGCTTGTGTTCTCTTCAAGTCATTTGTATTTGAAGACCTAAAGCCTTGTGAGTGTCTCAAACATATGTTTTGTCAAGATTTGGGACAGAAGCTTCTTCAATCCCTGCATTAAAACTTTAATGTAATCCCTGAACTACACGCCTAGGACTGACAAATTGTAGCTCCGTAAGTTATTCTTGAAATATGAATGACACATTGGCTCATATTTGTAGCCAAGAGTAGTGTGAATATTTTCAACAGATAAATTGCATGTTATGATTTTCACTTAATATGTAAATTTTGTTTTCCTGTTTTTCATCAAATATTCCAGCAAAGTTGTGAACTGAATGTCTTGTTTCAGTGCTTTAGTCTCATTGCACAGTTTTTTTCTTTCTGTCCCTGTGGTAGCCCTTTAGTCGTACTTCCTGTATGTCTTCCATTGATTTAGTCAGTGCCTCTGGTGATCACAGATTCGGCTTGCAGGTATTGTATGTGCTCATGAAATTAGCTGCATCTCTCCCTTTGCATTATCTAATCTTCTTTTGTAAAACACTAGTTTTTGGCTGTGATTCTCTTCCTTCCTCAACATCTCAATACTACCAAATAAAAAAACTAAAATATTTCAGGCCCTGCAAGTGCTTTGCATGTAAGTAACATTGTTTTTTTTGTATAATGTATTATTATTTAACCTTTTCCTTAATATATCCCGATTCTTCTAAATTAACTAAGTCTTCGCTTACAAGTTCTTCTGAGTGTCCGGTACAGGCAGTATTGTTGCCGGTTGTATGAGTCACACTGACTGCATTAGCTTGATATGTTTATTGCATAATTGGAGGCATACTATGGATCCATATCTTTATTTAGTAGTTGGTAAAATATATCTGTCTGAGATGCCTCTTGCAGAACAGTCTGTACTGGTGGCTCTGCTTCTGTATAAAAGCTTCCATGTATCCCAGTCTGACACAACAGGCTGCTGTTAATTTCAAGTATAGCCTTTGGTAAATAGTCAACGTAGGTTATGTACTGATTAACATTTGTGTTCATATTCAGGTTACAGGTAATTTAAAGAAAGATGCACCTAGAGCATCATCACCTGGTCAGCTTCCTTCTGTCTGCTCAAATTAGTGATACCACCACATTTGTACTAACCGTTCCACATGTCCTGTCAAGGAACAATCAGAAATGAACATCTACAGGTCTTGGACAAAGATACCACTCACTGCCTTCTATTCAGCTCAACAAGACTTCCCTTTGAACTATATGGCATAGATATCAAGAGCACACCATGAGTTATTTAACTACTGAACCCATCTGGCAAAAACTGTTTCAGAGACATGTACTGAACACACTGGAAACGCAGTGGACATTATACATCGTAAAGTACTCTAGTAGATTTCTGTTCACATTGAAGGCAACATGAAGTGCTTGTACAATACGCAAAATTTCTCAAAGAACTCTAACAATTACCAAAGGCTCTCCATGTTGAAATTTGCTAGTTGTTTTGACACTTCAGAATAGGCTTGGATTTGTCGAGGGAATTACTGCTAAAAAGTAACTTTTTGGAATATCAACCGGGAAGTCTATCTTTTGCAAGGTACTGTAGGCAATAATCCAAAGGTAGGAGGAAATAGAATAGAAACGTTTTGGTTGGTAGATGATACCATTTTAGTGATATGCACATTTTCAGGTCTGCAAACTTTGTTACATACGTTTAGATTTCTGCATATGGGTTTGCTTGCAGTACTGAAAAAAACAAAATATGTGCTTTTAGACCCTAGAAGCAGTTAAATGTTTCTGTAAAGTTGGAAAAAAGGGATTTTAGAATATTTGTAGAATTTTTGACTACCTAGGAATAAGATTAAGCGGACGATTACGATGTCGTTCAGAAACTCTTCTGACCGAATCGGTTTCGGAATAGTTTCCGACCGAATCTGGTTCTGCAAGTCCGACTGACCGATTACAATGCTTCCCAACATTGTTCGGTCAGACTCGCATTGACTTCAATGGGAGCCTGTGTTTCAAACGAGAACACAGGCTCCTATTGAAAAAAATAGGTGGTTGGGGAAAACCTTGTACCCTGTGGCGGGCACCCCATGGTGCCTTCCACACTGTGCATGGTTTAACAGGGGGGTCCTATGGGTACCCCCACAGGCACCAACCAGAGACCTCATGGTGAAGCAGAGTCTTCCTCTGGGCCACAAAGTCCGTTTCCGCCAGCTGTTTTGTGTCTGGCAGACCAAATCAGAACAGCTGTCCGACTCGGTCATCGTAATCGTTCGCTCAGAAACAGTGTCCATAGAGGTGCACGATTCGGCTCCGAAAGACTTGGTCTTTCCGAATGCCTTTTAGAACCGATTCGTACAGCCAGAACGGTTTCTGTGCAGCATAATCGGTCGGTTGGAAATGTGTATGATTCGGTCAGAAACATAGGTTCCAAATTGGATTCTGAGATTCTGAATCCCATTCGGAGCCTTTCCAAACAACATTGTAAACGGCCCCAAAGTTGTGAAGCGAAAGGGTCAAGCAGATACGTAAAAGCAATGTGATTCTGTTCACAAATTGCAATTACCACTGTTCGTTTAGGAGATTGGGCGAACGCGCAGTGTCATCAACACTTAAGACGGTGCAAGGTTCTGGAACAATCTATACAGGGCAGAGAGTTGAGGTTTTCCTAATACTATTGCTTTGACAAGATTTTAGAATCGGTTGGGGGGGGAAATAAAAGAATCCGTAAGCTGTCCATGCTTACTCCGAATATCTCTTAATATATAGATCTTAAGCTGAGAGATGTTGCATCCCTTACTGGTTTGATACCAGTGCTATATTGGGTCAGATTTTGGAGCACCCCAGAATTACATTCTTACATGAATGCTTTGAGGGACATGCTACATCAACAGGGAGGTAACACCTACAGCATCATCACCTGGTCAGCTTCCTTCTGTCTGCTCAAGTTAGTGATACCACCACATTTGTACTGACCTTTCCACATGTCCTGTCAAGGAACAATCAGGTGTTGGGCAAAGATACTACTCACTGCCTTCTATTCAGCTCAACAAGACTTCCCTTTGAACTATATGGCATAGACTATATTGGCTGCTATTAACACATCAGCAACCGCATTGGTCATGGGCACAGATGATCTGTGAGGGTCCCGGAAGTCGTTCGCCTATGATCTTCAAATGTTGTGAGATTTGCCTACAGCAATTGGATTCATGGCCTAAGGATGATCAGACTTGGTTAAGGCGGAATCAGTCATTTTTGACTATCAAAAGTGTGCCGAAGTTTGAACACTACCTAAAATACATTGATAAGTAGGCAGTGACTTCTTGTGGTCAGCCAATACGCTAAGTCTAATGCTTGGATAGTGTTAAATCCAGGTCTCATTTTCTGTTTTTGTGTGAGTATGCAATACAAAGGGCAAAGTAGTTATTTATTTTGACAAGATTTGGGGTTGGGGAGAGGCAGGCAATTTGGTGAAATTCTTATGAAGATGTAAATCTGACACTTTTACCCTGATTATCTTCGCCATTTCATATTTTTGATTGCTGCAAGAAGGATCCATTGCATCGCAACAAAATAGTTTTTTAATAGCAATGAAATTCTTAACTTATTTACAAAAGCACTTAAGATTGTATGTCTTAGTACTATTTATTGTATTATTTATTTATGGTTGGTGGAACGTTTTGTGCAAAATAAACGTTGTTTTTGAGCTTTTGTTGCCTATAACTAGAACCAAACGGCTTCACAGTGACCAACTTTACCCTCAAAGATTTCTTTAATTGTCGTGTATTTCTATAGGTTCTGAATCGATCCCCCTATTCCTGACCCTATTCTGGTTAAACTAACTATCTAGTTAACTAACAGTCAGCCCATGAGGCAAGAAATCCCCCATGATGCAGATACCGTTATCTGACGCAGTCACACTCCGGCACAGGAACGTGTTATCTGATTAGGTCATAACGCTTGAGATCTAATTAGACAAGCGACATTCCTCCAGCCCCTGATAAGGCATACGACGTTCTCATAACAAATCAAACCTATGACAACCTGGATAATCCGTGCGGCCATTGTTTTGATTTCACAGAGAACTTTAGTAAAGAATGTGCTAACGAGCAAGTCGTATGACATCTTTATTGACGTACCTATGTCCATCCTTACGTCAATCCCGGCACCTTTAAGGTATAAATATTGCCGACCTTGCCCTATGCAAACACACGCGTGGTGACAAGACGGAGCAGCCATACTTGCCGAAGCCGAGAGCAGAAGCAGACCCCGCTGGCAGCAGCCCCGCCTTCCTGACGCGCTGAGAGACGCGCTGCTATCTCAAGCCGAGAGACCCAGCACCGGCGCTTCCGGGTAGCCCTCGCAGGCAGCCTGGAATATCGAGAGCAGAGAAAGAGATACCATTCCTCATCCATCCTAAATTCCAGGTACAGAACTGAATAACCCCTCACAGAGAATTCTTTAGTTATTCACTTGGCAAAAACAAACTTAACTTAAACTGTAACTTTCTATTCCCGCCCACGCATTAGACTTAGGTCAGGTACACGGGGTAGGCCTATTTAGAAACACCAGTTGAGTACGTTTAGTCAAATGTATATGTGTATGTAAATATATTTTAATCATTTTAAAACATCATATGGCTCAGAAACCATATCAATGTTTTTACAGTATTATTCTATACTATTGCTTTTAATGTATGCACTTTACTTAACTATAAGTATTGCAATAATATCGATCCATTTCTCTTGTACGAGAAAAGAGACTGATCAATAAATAACATCTTTTATTGAACACGCCCGTCTCTTCCTTTTCTCTACATTCTGATGAGACTAAGAATGCACGTACTGACTGAGTAAAATAATTGCCTTGTGCTCACACGACTCTTGAGATTGACTCTTGATTAGGGGAGAGCAAAGTTGTCATGTTCTATGGTTGTCAGAAACTAAATCCCTTCTTGTCTAATCAGGGGAGTTAATCCTTCCTTGAACATTCGAGAAAGTTTCTAGCGAACTCTGAGCTTAGCTGGCAAACCCAAAAATTAAGTCTAGTATCGACAGTAGTAGACCTAGTTAACGTCTGGTCTAGGCCTTTACTGCTGTAGGTACTATTCCAATGCGCAGAGCCTATTGGGAAAATAGGAGCTACACTACATGGCGCCCAACGCGTTTGGAAAGGGCGATAAAACTAACGTAAGACATTTAGAGTAACTCAGTCGTGCTTTCTCACTCAGACCCCTTTTCCCAAATACTCCAAAGACGTCTGGAGTGGGTGAAAGGTTACATCCTCCAAAACCTCGCAGGAGGGAACTCCTATGTATGGTTTTTGGTCAAGTCAACGTTGAAGGATAAAACAGTTCCAGAATATTGTGCATCTAATCTCTGTCTCCATAAGAAACCTGATCTGCAAACAAACATAATACCATCCTGTCTGTAAAATGGCAGAGAGTGATGATGAAAGAGAGGCAATTAGATTAGCTACTGAAATAGCAGATGCTGATGCTACCATGCAAACAGCAGACCCGGATATAATACTCATCCAGGTCGCCAAAAGGAGATCTATAACCTTAAAACTTATAGAAAATGGACTGACACCTAGAGGTGGCACAGTCATATTCGTAATTGAGGCACACGAATATCGGCAGACAGAGGTATACTATACATGGATACATTTTCCAGCAGCAAATGCTGTAACAAAGTACTTCCACTATTACAAAGTAGAGGAACCTCCTGAAACGTACACTCCTTTCGAGGAGGTGGAAGTACCACTCAAATTCCAAGAGCATTTGCTCTTATTTGATGGCGCCCTAAAACACAATAATCACATTACAAGGCTCGGTCCTTTAGGAAGACCAGGAGCAACGTGGCCGGTCCTAGCCGGATACACACCACATCCAGACATCGATAGGATGCCTGCAGCTGAATTATTAACACAGCTGAAACAATTACTAAAAATTCATAGACAATTAGTTCAGTATGTAATGCGGACTTCAACAATTCAGCCAGCGATTAAACTACCACAGCTGACCCCACACCAGGGGAACACAAATAAAATTACACCACAGAACATCCAATCCTGCCTAGGTAAAGTTCCAGCTAAACGGGAACAGATACCATTCTGGTTGGCACAGAAAATTACCCAAATAGAGACGGTGTTTCCTGACACCACCCCGCTGGAAAAACACAGGATTCTGACTATATGTCTCCCAATGGGAATCGCACCACACATTGAGGACTGTGACACTTGGGGTACAGTCTTTGCTTCCATCTACACAAAAACGCACGGTGTTCCATCCATTTCGGTAATACCAGATGTGCTTAAACAAATTCAAGATGAATACGGTCCAGAACCTGCTTTAACTCTTGGTATGAAATTACTGAAAGACTTCAAGCAGGTCTCGGCTATATTACTAGCCAACATAAAGGGTGAAGCAGCAAACGTGGCGATCCGCCAGAGGTTAAAAGAGACAGATATAGCAGACCAACCAGCTGAAATTGCCAGAATCATAGAAAAATCCTATGAAGAACTAGGCAGAGATAGTCTAGGTGGAATACCAGTAAAACCGCAACTGACTACAAGTCCAGAAAAAATGTTTTTAAACAATAATAATAATTCACCAAAAAAGAACTGGGATGGAAACAAACAATCCAATCCTAAAGAAAAGAAATTCCAGTCCAGAGGAAGGTCGCCTAGGCGAAGAGAGAAATCTCCAAACCCAAGACAAAGGTCACCCCAGAGTGACCCCTCTGGGAATAGATATAACCTTAGAAATAGGGATAATATTGAAAAACCTGATAGATATCAAGACATTGATACACGTCCCTCTCAATCTTTTCAGAATTCCTCGCAGAAATCGGAAAGAAGAGGACGATCAGAAGAGCACGCCAAGTCCAAAGACAAGGAACCTGCTCAACTGAAAAAGAAATTACAATTTCCAAAAAAGAAGGTAGCCAGTATCAAGGTAGTTAACAATGCCGAGAATACTGAGGACACAACTGAAAAACGGAGAGTGGGCTCAGACAATGCTAGACAGCGCAGCAGAGGTGAGCATAGCTCGCAAAGTCCTTATGAATCATCTGGAGACAGTGGACACGAATGAATACCTTCAAGTGGAAACTGCAGATACCAGAGTTAGCAAGCCCCACAAGATATACGAGATAACATTACGTATAGAGGGAGATAAGACTAGGAAAATAAGGGGACTATTTTGGGATAACCTATCCAAGGGCTATGACATCCTTCTAGCTGAAAAAGACTGGCCACCAGAATTTGTCAGGGAGTGCCCTCATGGCGAAGAGGTAATTATGCCTGCCTTCTCGAATCAAATACCGATTCATAAAAAATACACACTTGCTAGAAAGTGGGCAGTGGCCTTAGCACCTGCTTTATATAAAAATCATGTAGGATGGGATGAGGATTCTCCTCCTCACAAAATCCAGTTAAAATCACAACCAACTGCACAAAGGCAGTACCCAATTAAGCAAGAAGCTAAAAAACAGGTAAATGAAATACTAGACCAGCTAGAATACCAGGGGGTGATTGAAACTTGCACCTCACAAATGAACAATCCTTTGTTTCCGGTCTCCAAACCAGACAATTCGTACCGTCTAGTTTTGGATTACCGACACCTTAACACATGTTGCAAAACCTTTGCAGTGCAAAACTCACACAGTGCTGCACTAATGAATAACATAGTGCGCAAAAAATACAAAACAACCTTGGACATCTCCAATGGATTCTTTTGTCAAAACATAGCACCAGAGAGCAGATCTTTAACTGCATTCTCAGTAAATGGCACTCAAAAACAATTCTGTCGGTTAGCCCAGGGGTACAAGAACAGCCCAGGGGTATTCTCAGCGAGAGTAACAGAATTACTACAACTATATGATGATGAAGCATTATCTTATGTCGATGACATTTACTTAACAGATGATGACTTGGAGACTCACTTGAAAAGAGTGAACACCATAATACTTGGGTTCGCTGCAGAGGGTTACAAATTCAACTTCAAAAAATCCAGAATTGCCCATCTAAAAATTCTATACGAAGGATATGAATTATCAAGTATAGCCTGGTTGACAATTTTTTGAGAACTAGAAGAATTAAAAAATCTAAAATATGAAAAGACGTATCCTCTGCCAATCGACATTCTGCCTCTACGACATTACGCCTGTGTAATCTATACAGACGGACATGCTCAACCCTCCGTTTGGGGAGAACATGCATACAATCCCACATGTGAGATTACAAAAGAAGTGTGGCGCGGAGGTAAACTAAGACCTCTATTAACAAAATCACACTCAGTAGAAACTAATTCAGAACTACAAACTGAAATAATAGCTTTGAAAATGGCGCTAGATAATGCGGATCGCGAATTCCCGACACTTATAGTGTCAGATTCATATTACTGCGTCAAAGCATATAACAAGGATTTGCAGACATGGATTCAGAACGGTTACAAAGATGACACAGATGCACCAATAAAACAGAGACTGCTCTGGGAACAAGTAGCTCTTTTGAAAAAAGAACTACCAAAGACTCACGTGACACACTCACTGAGTCATCAACGTGATGGCGTTCACGTTGTAGGGAATTCATTGGCTGAAACAGCCGCAGCGGCAGCCACTAAATCGGCTCCCGTAGATCGAAAAAAGCGTACATTAAAATACATTGACGGTGAAACATTGCTGGCGGTGAAAACGTCATCAAAAGGCGACTGCTCAGCGTTACCGATCAACTATCCACTCAATTATACATACATAATCGATGCAAACTCCGTCCCTTTTGCTCGAATCCCTGGAGTGGGGGATAGAGTGATTCCAAACATGGACAGGAGAAACTTGTTAATCGCAGACGCACACATGGGCGAGGGTCTCAGACACCTTAAATTAAAAGATTCTCTGGAAGAATTACAATCACGGTACTGGTGGCCAGGCATGAGCCTGCACTACACCATGTTTGTAAAAAACTGCCCAAACTGCAACAGAGATCGCAGAGGGGAGAGAAGCAGTTTAATACCTCGTCGAATCAAGGCAGATAATATTACCAGCAAAAAGAATGGCTTGCGATTAACATATACAGGCTAGTTTCCACTTATAATGTAGATCCACGGCACTCGGCTGACGTCCGGACTATTATACAAGATTCGCGAGTCTAAATGGCATATACGCTAAGAGCATGCTACGTTCGACCATTTCTTTCACTCAGGCAAACCAGCCTGGGGGGGAAACATGGCCAAATGAGCACAGCCCAGCGGGAATCTTCTCACTTCCTTCCTGAGGGTATGGGATGGTGTAAAGAAAAAACCAAGGCAGAAAGCAATCTATAATAGAAAGGATATTAGGTTCGGGAGCTGGGTGGGTCAAACATCTAATAAGTGTCCAACGTAGTCTAAATAACTTGCCAAGAAATTCTCTGAAGGGATTCAGTCCGTACGAATTATTATTCGGAACTAGGATGTTGATCTCTGACCTTGATAGTCAGACTTCAGTGGTAATAGAAAAAATCTTTGATGTCAAAGACCGTTTGGCTATTTTGCAGGACTTAAACAAAACAAGAAAAGACCTGAGCAACATACAGTTGAAACAACAGCCAACAACCACTGAAGAATCACCACCTGTCCCAGCAAGACCTGTCTGGATTCCAAAAGTCGGGGATCTAGTCAGGGAGAAGATCGCGGTAAAGAAGGAATTTGGGCCTTCTTACAGAAAAGCAGTTCCTGTCTTGTCTGTCAACGGGACAAGATCAGTTGTACTACCGCCACTTGCTGGAAAAAAGGAGAACCGAGTTGTATCCATCGACCTGGTAAAACCACAACATGTGGCCAATAACAAACAGTAGGCCAAGTGGACTCCCAATAAGTAGCAGAACACCAAGGTTTGCTACCAGTACAGAGGTCCTATCAAAGAGGCTCATCACATTCGAAACGCCTACAGAAGAACAACAAGGACTATGCAACAATGCAATAGAACTAAGACCCCTGAAAACCCAAATAAAAACATTTAGCAGAGACACACCAATCTACAATGAAGTTCCAAGTGAAAATGCAAGAAACAAAAATCCTGAACCAATTGGAACAATTGACAGAACTGCATCTGGTTACTTCATCAACTTCGATGATTCCTCTGAAGGTTTCAGCGAACAAAAGACACAGCCATCATCAAAATCCTTTAAAGACAAAGCTAAGGAACTTTTGAAACAACTGAAAGAAACATATCTGGTTTCCCCATGGATTGAATTTTGGGTGGGTTTTGGTGCATTTATCCTCATACTTTGGCTCATCATGGTATTTACTTTGGGACGCTTCATTGAGGGAAAATATGCTAAAATGGACACAGCAAGTCAGAACATCAACTTGGTCCTCAAACCACACACATCTTCACACGTCGAGAAAAGAGAACTTTCTTCAGAACTTTCTTCAGCCAACTTCACAGCAATTCCAATACCTGGTGGGGTAGCCTGGGACAACACTGACTATGAAATTTATGGTCCGGTCGAGATCCTGAAATATCCACACCAAATCAAGATCTCCTTGAGTGACTTTGCAAAACCAAACTCATTTGCTGATGATTGGGACTTTGAAAGTATAAACAATATGATGTCTGACTTAGTAATGTCTGCTAAATTTACAAAACATGATTATTTGCAAGGTTCTACAAATTATGATAGTATGTATTGCTATAACCATTATGGTAACAGTTTTTTGCATAAATCTGCACAACCAAGAAATGTTTTAAATTATAATCAATGGGAACATTGTGCTACACCTCCAAAAGGGAGCTCTAGAACCGTTTATGACAAATATTCATACTTTCAAGGTTTTAACACTAGTAATGCTGAAACATTTTATTATAAATTGTCAAACAAGACAGGGATGAAAACCATGATAACCAACACAAAATTGATATATTCAGACATATTCTTTGAAAAGATGAATACTTTTGGATTTGATTATTGGGACAAAAATGTTGATTTGAAAAGTGTTTGGGGTACAAAAGAATGGCAAGTGCAGGGTTTAGAAGCTTTGTTCAGAGCCTGCATGATCCCAGAACAAATGATATTTTTAAATGACACTGTTCAACAAACCACCTGTCTTGGCTTAGCCAAAATCAAAGATTTAAATAACCCGTCTATTCCAAAGCCAACAATGTTTAGCAATAGCTCTGAAACAGATGAAGGAATAGACATAAACCATATACTTAACCAAAACAGAACACATCCTGATTGGAAACAATGGTTGATCTGGCCCACAGATACAAATCACTGTCAAGATAGATTCCTGAATAAAACACAGGGTTTCATAATGACAAGGCCAGACCCTAGATATCCCCAAAGACATCACCCAGGGATAATAACAACCTACAGTGTGGGCAAATTATGCCTTCAATGGCTACAGACTTCCACACTGCCTGAAATTAAGCAACACCTAACTTTACTTACTGATGGTGCTGACTTGCGTGATTTCATACTGGGACCACGCAAACAGCGTCAAAAGCGTTTCATAGCAGCCTCTGTATATGCAGCATACAATGAGGCCTGGAAGGTTACTCAAATTGAAACAGCAGAAAGAATACGGGAAATTGACCGTATCAATTTGGAAAAATCACTTTCTGTAGTGGACAATGGGTTAATGACTCTGTCCTCCAGAATTTTTTCATTGGACAGCATTGTGTCTTCAGCAATCGATATACTATCGCAAGACTTACTGTTATTACAACATGGTCAGTCACAATTGCGTTCTATTGTACAGCTTGGCTGGACGTTACAAAATCTGCGTTCAGGCTATGTGCCTTGGCGTTTAATCAACACAACGTCACTATTCCAAATCTTTAACCTTACTGATAGACAAATCGGTATGGCACAGAAGGGTGCTGATTATACAATCTTGAGCATTGAAAAACTAGAAAGATTACCGTTGACAATGTCAGAACGACCTGTCAGTGAATGGATAATCCACGGAATCATAAATATTCCAATCTCAACCTTCAGGTTTCAATACTGCCAAAAATATATACAGGCTGGCATGTACGAGAAATTGGGAAAGGGGTACCTTAAAACAACTTGGAACCTGCCCTATTCACATGCATGTGTCAGTAATAAAGGACAGAAAGTGTTTCTTAGTGGCAACAATTGTGCTATGTCACTAAGCGGCACACTTCTGTGTAACGGTATTAGTTTGCACGGAGCCTGTGAAGGGAATTCATACAACCTTTCATGTCACCAGCAAGGCGCACCTGCAACTGAAATAGAACCATTCTTTCAAAGACTCTATAATGGGAGTTACATTCTTATTGTAGACCGCAGATGTTGCAGTCTTATGCCCGGGACTCCTTATCTAGTAACAACAACGGCGAAGGTCAAGTGCTGTGGACGTTCTTTATTCCCCAGCTCCTTTCCAGACAGGGAGGCAAGGGCATGGCCCAGTTTGAAAATTACTTCTATTCGAATAGACACTTTAAGCAGAATGAAAACAGTGCTTCTTCAGACGCCTACAAGGCTCACGTCATCAAAAGAAACGTATGATCTACAAGTCGCAAGGACGACTGCAGAGATACATACATTATTATCAACCAATCCCCCCGTACATTTCGCGGAAATCCTGAGCGAAATCTTAAGTATTTCTGATACCACTGGGGTCTCAAAGGTATTTAAGACAGTATTTTCGATGGCATTAACACCATTCAAAGCCATACTGGGTATTTTTCCAGATTTCGTCCATTCGATTTTTGGCGGACTTCCCCTGATCCTGGGACTAATTGCAGGAATCCTATTCCTAGTCCTTATTTTTCGTTATGGCAACCCATGTCACAGATCAAACTCTCGCGACAATGGAAGATACGATCCTAGCCATTGGATACCGGGACCGGATATCAAAAATCCTGGGACTCTCCCGGCTTAGAGACCTAAACATGACTTGGTTTCTATCATTTCGACCAATCTGGCAAAGGTGTGTTTTACCTGTACTAAGGTGTCTGCTATGCGGAGAAGAATGCGTGTTAGACACCTGTCTGACGCTACAATCGGATGCGCCGGTGGATGCAGATACACTGTTGGTTCCTACCAAGGTTCACGCTTTGTGCTGCCCTCAAAGGCTGCCAATCCTGATGACGGCATTCCTGGAATCTTCACCACTGCGATTGAAGAGTAGTGAAGTTCAAGATGAAAGCAGCATCGAACAGGTACGACCTTCTGTCAGCAATGCAAATCAGAATGTCAATGCAGACAATCATGCGCATGAATGCATGGTTACACCTATTTCCGACTTAGTGGAACTTTCCCATGAAGCTGTTGACAGTTTTTTCGAAAGCCTGAATGATATGATGTTCTCTCCGGAACAGAAATAGAGACTTTTGAGTAAACTCGCACACGGCGTTCCCTGAATTCGGCCTTCAACTTTTAAAAGATAAAGTCACATGAACAATTACAATCCAGTTCACGGACAGCAACTCTTTTCAGCATGCCCCTTAAAATATTTTTCTACATATTTTTTCCCGGGACACTGATCTTCTGCTTAAAGTAAGAAACTATTCCTAGAGAACTAAGATTTCTATTTTTAGATACTTTATATAGACTTTAGCTGCCCGCTGGTATGTTCACAAATATTTTATTATGTGATGAAATGGTCTCGACTTTCCTTTCTGTATAGCTATATTAAGAGCCATTTCATGTGTACTACTCAAATACCAAAGAGCAATAATACATAAAAATGCGTGTTTACTTTTGCATTTAATTCATAGCTTAAGTGCATACAATATATATGACTGCAATTTTTCAGTATATTTGAAAATTTCGAAATGCATTTATGTATTTTGGGGTGGTAAGGTATACACTATACTCTATAGTATGTTGTACTATGTTATACTATGCATAGATTAGTAGATATGACCATAGTTAGCGTGGAGTGGGTGTCGTGTATTTCTATAGGTTCTGAATCGATCCCCCTATTCCTGACCCTATTCTGGTTAAACTAACTATCTAGTTAACTAACAGTCAGCCCATGAGGCAAGAAATCCCCCATGATGCAGATACCGTTATCTGACGCAGTCACACTCCGGCACAGGAACGTGTTATCTGATTAGGTCATAACGCTTGAGATCTAATTAGACAAGCGACATTCCTCCAGCCCCTGATAAGGCATACGACGTTCTCATAACAAATCAAACCTATGACAACCTGGATAATCCGTGCGGCCATTGTTTTGATTTCACAGAGAACTTTAGTAAAGAATGTGCTAACGAGCAAGTCGTATGACATCTTTATTGACGTACCTATGTCCATCCTTACGTCAATCCCGGCACCTTTAAGGTATAAATATTGCCGACCTTGCCCTATGCAAACACACGCGTGGTGACAAGACGGAGCAGCCATACTTGCCGAAGCCGAGAGCAGAAGCAGACCCCGCTGGCAGCAGCCCCGCCTTCCTGACGCGCTGAGAGACGCGCTGCTATCTCAAGCCGAGAGACCCAGCACCGGCGCTTCCGGGTAGCCCTCGCAGGCAGCCTGGAATATCGAGAGCAGAGAAAGAGATACCATTCCTCATCCATCCTAAATTCCAGGTACAGAACTGAATAACCCCTCACAGAGAATTCTTTAGTTATTCACTTGGCAAAAACAAACTTAACTTAAACTGTAACTTTCTATTCCCGCCCACGCATTAGACTTAGGTCAGGTACACGGGGTAGGCGTATTTAGAAACACCAGTTGAGTACGTTTAGTCAAATGTATATGTGTATGTAAATATATTTTAATCATTTTAAAACATCATATAGCTCAGAAACCATATCAATGTTTTTACAGTATTATTCTATACTATTGCTTTTAATGTATGCACTTTACTTAACTATAAGTATTGCAATAATATCGATCCATTTCTCTTGTACGAGAAAAGAGACTGATCAATAAATAACATCTTTTATTGAACACGCCCGTCTCTTCCTTTTCTCTACATTCTGATGAGACTAAGAATGCACGTACTGACTGAGTAAAATAATTGCCTTGTGCTCACACGACTCTTGAGATTGACTCTTGATTAGGGGAGAGCAAAGTTGTCATGTTCTATGGTTGTCAGAAACTAAATCCCTTCTTGTCTAATCAGGGGAGTTAATCCTTCCTTGAACATTCGAGAAAGTTTCTAGCGAACTCTGAGCTTAGCTGGCAAACCCAAAAATTAAGTCTAGTATCGACAGTAGTAGACCTAGTTAACGTCTGGTCTAGGCCTTTACTGCTGTAGGTACTATTCCAATGCGCAGAGCCTATTGGGAAAATAGGAGCTACACTACATAATAAGTGCCTTAATCTAAAATGGTCTGTTGAGGATCATCAGACCAGAGGAAGTCCATTCCATAAGGTGATCTTCTGAAATGGAAACAACAACAAATCTCGTATCTATTATATCTAGGGGCTTGTGCTAGAACTTCATTGAAGGGACGAAGTTTAATCTTTAAAGACTAAATTTAGAGCCTAAAAATGGTACCACTTGTCCATGAACTGTTATGCAGGAAAGACTTAAAGAATCACTGTTGGGTAATCTTAAACAGGCATAGAAGTTCCCATCGCCGAATGTGAAGAATAGAGCATTTCAGCCACATTTCTGCAGCTGGTAATGAGGAAGGCTAAAATGAATGCTGCTGTTGTAATATATGCCAAAACATTACAAAAGCTATGATGGTTTCAACTTTATTGCAGTAATTTATCAGTTGAAGTTTGAAACCCCATAACCGATTTCTGCTCCTTTTTTTTTTCCATAACATGTTTCGGGGGGCCAGCACTAAGCAGTTCGTATTTTGCCGTTATTCTCCTATGATAAAGGGCTGATAGGCAGTTGGTAAACTTTTTATATATTAGGCTGTTGCCACTCGAGTTGTAGAAACAAATACCAAATGATGCAGTATTTTATTATGGATATTGAAAAAGCGGAGACGATGTGGGTATCAGACCTGCTTCACTTCACATTACATTTGACTAAAGATGGATTGAAAATAGGGTATTGCTGCCACCTGTTCTGTTTGTTAGAGGCTACTCTGTCTACTGAAGTGCATATCATCGGACTCCAGTCTCCTACAAATTAAACAACAGACTGTAATCCAGATTGTCAAACATTATAGACAGATCTAAGGGCGCCAAAGTTACGATTCTTCATACTCCTTTTCTCTCATGAGGTAGTCTTTAACGAACTGACTCTCAAATAACATTTTACTACCACCATCAGAAAAGAGCACACAACCACAGCCTGACAGTAGAACAAAGACATACAATGTAACCATGCTTGTGGCAGGTTCAAGCACAGCAACTATCAACTTGTGTGCTCCGTCCAATCCCATTCTTGTGGCCAATGTAAACTTAATCTTTGGTAAGCAGATAAAGGAGGACAGATACAAACCGGTTCGCTTTTGTTTTCTATAACCTGAATTTAAATAATAATGTGGCACCTGGAGAAGCATTATCTTCCTACTCCTTCTTCCACTTTTAATGTGGACCCTTAACCTACAGTGACACTAAAACGTTCCCCATTATAACTTCCAATTTGCCGTGAGCTAGAAGTCCACACAGATACACACCCACACATAGGACAGGGAGCCAGTTGCCAACTGGGAAGAGTGCAAGGGAAAATTGAATAAAGCAACTTTTGGGGGCCATTTTCAGGAATCCCAGTGCAATCGAGGGTAACTGGGCCTAGATTGTAACAATTTGAGCCTTTTTTTTAAGCACTGGTGTCCTGGGAACGTAGCCTTACTGGTTATCCCAAAACTAAGTACACCTCCTTTAGCACATGATCAAAGGGTTGAGCAAAGTCTAGCAGACCATGGCTTTCTTAAGATGTTGGGTTAGAGACTCAGAACTCAAACTATTCAGTAGAGGTGAATACATCTGTGTCCAGCCAGACCTTTGTCTTTGTAAAAGAATTAGTACTGTACTACTCGCACACAATGCAGTACTGTACTTATGTGTGTTTATGTATATGTATATAATATGCCAGAGTAATAGTTATTCTTTATTTTTGTGAAAATCATATAGATAGTGGGGAGACTGGTTTGGCTGCTCACATGGACCAACCCCCAATGGTACCTTTATTGCAAAAAGTCTAGCATAGTCTCTGAAATTTCTCTTTGGTTCGTTCACAGTCAATGGCTTACAAGGGGAAGTTTCACTGATATAGGCCAGTGCTTGTGAATACTCCCCCGAAGTATGGTTTCCCCCGTGCTACTGCAATATGATCCCTCTGACCAGACGTACTATTTGTGTGTTTTTAATTTTGAGATAAGTGATGCATCCTTGTGTACACCCACTCTTTCTCTACCTCCCCCTTACGTTTTTAGGTCAAACCCTTCCAGACAGCGCAGCTGTCTTGTTTGGGAAAGACTTCATGTGGGTATTCTGAAAGATTCCCTGCGAATGCTTTTTGCCCATTGCTTACTATTGGTTCTGTAGTTTGAAACTCGCAACTTCTTGATTTCTATTTACAGGCTTAATTTGCTTTAGACTGTCCAGCTCGAGTTCGTACCTCCCATGGAGCATCCCTTGTTTACTGTATCATTTCTGTAAACAGGCCTTTAAATCTTGTTCTTATCTTGTCACTTTTGTTGTGCATTCAGGGACAAAGGTCAAATGTCAGGCTCTGTATTCTGAGGGAGCTTGGTGTTTACTTTTCTCTCTCTGACTTCAAAGTGAGAAAATTTGTGACAATTCTGCTGGGTACCTATGTGAGAGGAGAAGCACACAACAAAAATGAATTGTGCATATATTTCAGAATATATCTGAATTAGGAAAGTACAAGTAAAGCAAATGTTATTGTATTTCTGAACTGTGGTGGGAACAAATGTTTGAATATGGTCGAACACATCAATCACTAGGTGAAGACGTTTCCACACATGGTTTGTGTACAGTAAAACTGTATGTCTGTGCAAATAGCATAGCAAGATGGTCACCTGGTAGGAGCTCTGCCTCAAAGCTCCCGGGTTGGGGATCACCAAATTGGTATTTATCCCCGAAAACCCCTGCCATCCACTTCTCGCTGCAGCATGCCACAGGGATGCCGCAAGCTGCATTCACTAAGAAACAAGGATCTGGATTCTGGACTTACCGGCGCCAAGGAGCTCCGGGAGAAGATTTCCGCACTCTGACGCCGACTATCTTGGCCGACTCTTGAGGAGACACCGAGGCGCCCTGTTGGGAAGCAGGTCCTCGATTTAATTTGCCAGGAGGTCGCCCAGCGAGTCCTAAGTCGAGCTCGGGGTGCCCAGGTGAGGAGCCGACCCCACATGTTGCAACTCTCCCAGCTGGAGTTGATACCGATGCTGGGCTTTCTTTGCCACTGATGTTGAGCCCTCCTTTCTGACCGCAGCTGATGCCAGAGTTGAGATTGGTGCTGCTGAGGCCATTTTCTCGTTTGCTCGTCTCTCCGCCAGTTTGAGCCCACCTCTGATGCCGGTGCTGAGCCTCATCTCTGCCGACTTGAGGGTTGAGCCCGCCCCCCTTTTTAATGTTATGTTCTCACGGCGCCCTGATGAAGAACCGGCTCACCTGCTTCTGTGACAGCAGCCTGCCTCTCCTTACTAACGGTGAGCGCAGGTGATGCCTGATACTAGCAAGCGGTGAGCGCCTCGCCATATTCTTTAATCTTATCTGGTGGACTTAACCACTTGTGAAACGGACGGCCATCTAATCGAAGCCGGCCATCTAAACTGTTCTTGTACTGATGCATTCATAGTGAGTCTGCTGGCATCTCATAATTGAAGATATCCTAAATTGTCATATTCATAGCGAGTGAAAGGGGACTGATCCTCACCTACATAGTAAATGAAAGAGGACTGCTCCGTTGATTCCACAGAAACAGAAAGGGGTCTAAGCCAGAACCCTCCCACAAAAACAGAAAGAGGACTAAGCCAGACACCACCTACAACAACAGAAAGAGGACTAAGCCAGACACCACCTACAACAACAGAGAGAGGACGAAGCGAGAAGCCACCTACAACAACAGAGAGAGGACGAAGCCAGAAGTCCCTACAACAACGGAAAGAGGACTATGCCAGAAGCCCCTACAACAACGGAAAGAGGACTTTTACAGTGGTCATCTGGACATCATGGGCTTTTGTTCCACAGCTTCTTCTACAGCTTTTTCAACTTACTGCTCTGCATACCCACTTGCACTATTCTTAGCTAGTGAAAGTGGATCGACCTCACCTGCCCTTGCACGTTGTTTTTCGCTACACATCTAAGGCAGGCTATCCTGTCGCGGTAGTACCTTCCGTAGGCAAACCTTGATTGTAGGGCAGACCTGCGGATTCATCTCGCCACGCAAACAGACCACTGGGGCTGCAACATCATCACTCTCCCCAGCATGGCTGAGCCCTGCTTGACCTCCACGGGAGCCAATTATTACACTTTTATCTACCCTCCAAATCTCTCCAAAACCCTTAAACACTCTATCCTGAAAAGTCATTCGGAGACACTGATATCTGACCATCGGCTCTGCCTAAACCAGGGCACTAACAACCTCATCTTCCATTCCAGGAAACCATCTCGCTGGCGTAATGCCTTCTCGAGCTTCCTCAAAGTACAAGAAACTAGGAACATGCCTCACGGAAAAAAGTTCACACTCCATCTGCAAATATGCGTGCAGACCTACCATCACCTTATTCAATAGCGGCACTATCCCGATTCAAGGGCCTCCCAAAAACCTCATCAAATGTGCGGACCTCTTAACCCTCCTTAAAAAACATGCCCTCCTCGTGCCCACTTCGCCAAGTATACCTGGCCCCTCACCAACCACTCCTGCTAGTGACCTAGTCATTTGGCGACCCGGCCTTGTCACCCTATCACCCACGCATGCCATCCACTGCGCGCCCTTACCACAGAACCTAGACGTCCTAGGGATCCCCGTTCCGTTGAACTCCGAAACTCCCCCTAGGGCCCACCTCACATGTCAACCCAGCCCCACCATCACGATTCCAGCACATGCCACCAGAAGCGTCCCTAAACCCTTACCCCCTGCTACCGGCCTACTGTAACACCCGCTAGGGTTCACAACACTGTATGGAAATGCATAATTTGGCCCAGAACTCTGGTCGAGCTAGCCCCTCCCATATGGATGCGGATCGACCAAGCCTTTCTCACTCCATCCCAATAGCTCGCCTCCTACCAGTCCTCAGCCCACCTGAACTCACTGCTAGGCTACCTGCACATACCATCAGAACTGCTCCCTGGCAACTGGACCCTGCCTACCAGAACATACTGCTCTTAGCACCGAAACCACCCTCCACATTGTGGATGATGCCCTCCAAGCCCTAGACCTAGGCAAAACCTGTCTCCTATTCCTTCTAGACCTTTCCTCCGCCTTTGATACGGTGAACCACGGAATTGTCCTAGAACGCCTCAGACTCAGGATGGGATTGGATGGCACCATCCTTGAATAGTTTAGATCTTTCCTCCAAAACTGCTGACAGTCCTCATCAACGGTGATCTATCTGCCCCCTCTCCGGTTTCTGTTGGAGTTCCCCAAGGATCAACCCTCTCCCCCACCCTCTTCAACCTTTACCTTGAACCCTTCACCGAGGGGCTTCGTGCCGCCAACATCTCCTACCTTCTGTAAGCAGACGATACACAGGTCTACATAAAAATCTCTTCTCCTGAGGATATTCTCTCCCTAAACGAGGCCCTGAAACTGACAGTCCATTGGCTCACTGCCAACCAGCTGAAACTCAACAAAATTAAAACCGAATCTTCTGATCTCCCCACGTAAACCCAATCCAGACATCCAAGAATGGATCAAGATCATCACTGCACTAAACTGCCCTCCTACCATTGTTGACTCGGCGAAATTCCTTGGAGTAACCCTTGACGGCAGCCTGAATATGCAATGCCATATAAACTCTATGGCCATAATGCTAGATTCCACCTGAGCTACCTAAGAAACCTAAAACCCTTCCTCGATGCGTCCGACCGTAAAACTGCAGCACCTAGTCATTTCCAGACTTGAATATGGATGCTCTACTCTTGCAGGGCTACCCAAGAACTCTCTGGCCCCATTGAAAGCCTGTCTAACACTGCCGCCAGACTCCTAACGGGCTCAAACAAATTTGACCACATCTCTCCCCACCTCAAAGCTCTGAACTGGCTTCCCCTAGAGGCCAGAATACAATTTAAACTGGCCTGCATTACTCACAAAGCTCTGTACTATAATTCCCCTACATTTCTCACACATAAACTTGTGATATCTGGAGGAGCCAGAAACTCCCAATCTTCCAAAGACCTGCTGTCGCAACCAGCACGCTTCCGGAAGAAAAAAACCTACAATCGGGCCTTTCTCTGGGGTCGCACCAAGAATCTGGAACTCTCTCCCACCCTCCATCAGAAGACTTCTGTCCTTGGCACACTTTAAGAAGGAGACCGAAATGTTCTTAATGGGAAAATACCTCCTCTAATGAATACTTTTCAATGACCTCATCGACTGTTCCTCTCTCCACCTCGGCATTATCCACGGCCTCCACCGATAATACATTTTTCTGCACTCCAGGGCATCCCCCCAAGAGCTGACACTGCTTGTATATTATACCTACCTGCTTTCATTTTTAACTGCTTTAATTTTTATCCCACATGTAGCTCGGACCTTTGACGGCGTGCACCTCCTGTATAATGCAGCCCCCTTGTACTTTTTATCTTCCTGCTTTAATTTTATCCCACATATAGCTTGGACTTTAGACTGCATGCTCCTTCGGTACAATGTATCCCTAGCTTTCCCAATGTGATCCCTCCCATCCTTTCGCTTTGTATTCCTCCCTCTTAATCCTGTAAAGCGCTCTGATACCCTCATGGGTCTGGTTTGCGCTCTACAAAACTAATATAAAATAAATAAATATAATGGTAATTTCAATTTAAGATGCATTGTCTGTAATGGCAGTGCACTACCACACCATGTATACTCCACACTATGCCACTCTACTCTGCATCACTAAATTCCCTTCAACTCTACACCATGCCACTCCATTCTACAACACTTCCCTCTACCTGACGACACATCACTCTGCACCCCTTCACTCCATGCCCCTTCACACCACATATCCCACTAAACTCCAATCTACCCTACTCCACGCAGCCTACCCTGCTCCAGTCTACCCTAATCTACCCCACTCCAGTATACTCCACTACACTCCAATGAACCCCATTCTGCTCCGATCTATCCCACTCCGATTCGCTCTAATCTACCCTACTCCATTTCAGATTCTCATTCCACTCCATCCCAATCTATCCCACTCAAATCTATTGCACTCCACTCCGTTCAACGCCAGTCTACCACACTCCACCCCAGTCTACCGCAATCTGTCACACTCCACTCTACCCCATTCTAGTCCAATCGATCCCACTCTGTTGCAGTATACCCCACTCCTCACCAATCGATCCCAGTTTACTCCACTCTACCGACTCAATCTACCCTATTCACCTCCACCCCTCCCTGCTCCACTCCACTCTACTCCCTTCTAACCCACTCCAACCCAATACTCCTGCCTCCAATCTTCTCCAAACTACTCTACTCCAGTCTGACCCACCCACTCTATCCCCATCTACCTTACCCTACCTCACTGTATGACTGCTTCTCCATCCCTCTGTCGCCTCAGCGCTGAGATGTCCCTTCGGGTGAGAGTTTTTACGCTATACCAAGAAACCATTAACATAACTCCATCCCACCCCAAATAATCCCAATCTAGCCCACTCCAATCTTTCTTAATCCAGTCTACCCCACTCCTTTTCAATCTACGTTACTCCTAACCACCCAAGATACCCTACTTAAATCCACCCAATCTACCCCACTCCACCCTAATTTACCACACCAAATCTGGGCCATTCCACTCTACCCCAATCCACCCCACTCCTGTCTACTCCAATTCACCCCACTCCACTCTTCCCCGGTCTACTCCAATTCACTCAAATGTGCGCCAGCCTACCCTACTCCACTCAATCTACCCCCATCCAATCTACCACACCAATATAGCCCACTACCTTTCTCTAATCTACCCCACCAAACTCCAATTTACCCCATACTAATCTATTGTAATCTACCCCAATCTAGACTTTCCAGTCTATCCCAATCTACCCCATCACATGCTACCCCACTTTACTCCATTCTACCCCACTAACCTTTAACCATGCTGATCAGCTGCCTCACTGGTGACTGTGTACAACATGGCTGAAACACAATGCCAAAGCCAATAGCTCTTACATAAGCAAGACCTATTGGCTTTACCAAGGCTTTTTTTGTGCTACCAGTCTAAGGCCTTGGACTATTCGGTCGGTTGCCTTCCTGACTACCATTGCATGGAATTATTGGCATGCAAAGGATTACTGGATCAATGTAAGCACTTTGCCAGTTGTGCTACAACTGCAGCATCTCATCTTTTTTTCACTGACTTGCACTTGAAATGGCCTGGGTTGGCCTGATTCCTGTTAATTGTGCATGAATTTTAGACTTAAATTTTACTCTTCGGCTTGTGAGATTTGCAGCGCAAGACTTTTCAAAGTCCAAATGGTTAATTTTACTGTCACAAATTGGTATCAACTGTATAGACCCAGCCCACATTTCAGGGTTAACATCTTTTCAAAAGCACAAAACATACAACTTTCTTCAATGGAAAAATATTAGAAAAGTAAACCTTTCCAATATAATCTGAGTGCTTTATTTAGGAATTTTTTTATTATAAGCAGTGGCATACATTTCCTCGGTTTCTGACTAACTATCAATACTGCTCAGTAACCCTGTTAAATAAACACTATGGTTCTAAGTCCTAGATTTGACACACTAAAGTATGCTAAAAATGAAACGTATCTGAAAATACCAGCTGATCATTTGCCATAAAATGTTCAAACATCTGTTTTTATAACCACACACTATCAAGAAGTACCTGTGGACCCACTGCAAGGCGCAGTTCTGGTTTGCAGTTCACGAAGTCGAAAAACAATTGCTGCTGAGCAAGAGTGAGTAGGATGAAGAAACATTTACTAGCTGGGATACTGAAGCACAATCTGTCCAAAGATGAGGATGGGTCTATATTTGTGATCTATGCATGTGACTGAATGACCAGATGAGGAGTTATAGGCGCCGGCGGGATGAGCGGTATGCTGGGGGAGGGGAATGGATGGGCGGTGCTTGTGTATTGAGTGGGTAGATCTGCAGTAATTGTTACCTTGCATTGGGTGAATGGTACCTTCTGATTAAACCAACTGTAATGTTGTAACATCTGTACTATATGATCGTTGCATACTGTACTGCTTGGCCTACCACATGTTGATTGTATTCGAAAAATGCCATACAAATTTGTTAAAAAAAAAAAAGACTGGTTTTACTAGGGAAGTATGGCACCCTGAACAATATCGTATGCGTGTGGGTAGGACTTGATGACTTGAGTGAGTAAGAATGGGCTTTTGAAACATGGGTGCAGTTTCACAGACATAAGTGTCTTAAAGATAACCAGAAGTAGTCCTCATTTTTATTCACCTATCTAATCAAAGGGACTCAAGAGAAGTTAACACAATGCACTCTGTTCTCCCCCTTAATTCTTAACTTTTTACTGCTAGCTAATACCTCATTCTGATAAATACTTCTTCCCGCAGATTCTTCGCCTTATGACTATCCCCACACGTACCTTTAATCAGCAATAGCTCTCCAGTGCTGCCGGGTAGCGCCTGCTCAATCTCCTCAGGTTGTAATGACAGTAACCAACATAAGCTAGAGTTTGGTATGCTGGTATCAGTTCTTGTTTTTCCACACCTTACTGAATTGGGTCCGGAGCTGTTCTTCAGTGTTTACTGATTTCCTTGCATTTTGACTGCCACTAGGTCAAATGCCGCCTAATAGGGCTTAGGCCTTCTGGACACTCCAAAATAGTCCTTTTCACCTCCCCATCAGGTAAGTCTTCTAACAGAAAGAAAGCACTAAAAACACAGGAATAAGTCCTTTTCTGCCTTGAGGAATTAGTGCCATAACAGAGTAGGTTTGGAGATTTGATTGTGCGGTTCCTGAGTGTTGGCCACTTCCTTGTCCTGTTCGGAGCCATCTTGGTTCACCAAAAGTGTAAACTTGTGTTTCTGGTTTCATCTGCCAACCAGGTTGGTGTCTTTCAAAGGGTCATTCATAATATCTTTAGGGCTACCCTGCATCCATCTGGGCTAGTCCTTAAGTGTGTGCCTGCTTCTGCAGGGTCAGCAACGATTCTGGAAGCTTCGATCAGATGCCACTTGACTCCATGCCTTCGAAGGTTCTGTCCACTGTGCAATTTATGACGCAGTTTTTGCTCACAAAGGCACCAGGTCAATTGTTTTCGGTGACTGTCAATCTCATCCCTACTTAAAATGCATGTGCTAAACTCTACGTAGACTTAAAAAAAAAAGCAGCTACTTGTCTTGATATATTCTCCACGGGTAATATCCCTGATCTATCTGTCCATCTTTCAGAGGAAGTCTGTTTATTCATTTTGGTAGAACGCAAGGCAGCTTTGCTGGCGCTTACTAACTGCGGAGCTTAAGTCCAGTACCCTGATAGAAATCCTGAAGTCGTCTTTTGTGGTCTCAGAACCAATTTTGTTGTTTAATGAAATGTTGCTGGAACCAGTAGTGGCTGCTAGGGGAAACCTTTTTGGGGCTCAGCAGTACTCAATGCATCACTATGTATTGTAGACCATCGCCTTCCTTTCCAAAATTCTTATTGATGCAAACTTCTGTAGCGACTTTGGCATTTTAGGTATCCTCAGCAAGGCTAAGCTGACCCCCAGTTTTTCCCCACTGCTCCTAACAGCTTGACTCTGAGGTCCAAAATGTTTTCAATTCAGGTAATTGAGCCCTGCAGGCTTCCATACCACATGGCTCCTTCAGCATTGTCTACACCTTGTAAAGCTTTGGCAACTGTTTAGATGCTTTCAAACAAGTTCTTGAATGTTGTCAAGATTCAGCTGACACAATGGCTTGATCCATGGTTACAGCAGTCTGTCTTAATAGGCCTACCTAGATGCTTTCCATGGCCTTTTCAGAAGATATCCAGGTGGTCTTAGTGGGCATGGCTTGTAATTCAAGAATAGCCACACAACTGCACTATCTCTGGGTCTAGCATCCCTAGTAGAAGAGTGGCGCTAGACTTTACTGCCTTACTATATTGTTCGCAAAAATGATGGGAATTTCATGCCCTTTGTTGACATGAGGCTGAACTTTTTGTTGAGCAGGACAAGTTCAAAATGCTGCTCTTGGGTCAGGCTCTCCTGGGCTGCAATGCACAAAATTCAGTGGTGTCCCTGAATGTTCATGGCATGTTTCCATTTGCTGATCCTACGTGCACAGGTAGGCAATCTGGATTATAGACCCTTCTATACTACGTAGTTGCAACTTCACTCAGGAGTCCTTGTATTTCAGTATTTTGGCTACAGGATGGTGAAGGCAGCGTCATGTGCTCTAGTAATTGAACATCTGCAGTGCAGCATGACAGTCTTGTACATATTGACCTTTTGCATCAACATACAGAAATCCCACCTCGTACACAGAGGCTGACCTCGTCTTTGCAGTGTTTGGTACGACCTGCTTGAAGGCTTTTCTTTCTCTGTGGATTGCCCTTCAGTGGTGCTGAGAGTGTAGTTGCTCGAACATCGGAGCTACTCGGCTGCGCTACAGATTTTCCACTCTGTACTCCTGGACTTAATTGAGTGGATGTGCACCTCTACTCGCATGGTAGGTCATTCTTTCTGCCCTCTGCATTCACAGTCTGCAGTTTGTTAAAAATTCCTTCTTGTTGGGCTTAGCCGCTCCTCTGTGTAAGATGACAACATAAGGCCTCTGGTCCATATCAGAATAACAGCTGCACATAAATGTGCTGGATTTCAAGACAGAGTACCTTGGTTTGAAGGCATTTCTCCTTTCCATCTCAGCGAACACCATTGATGAGCTGTCAGGCAGCAGAACCAACATACATTATGTCAACTGACAAGGCAATGTTGGTTCTTGGAGCTTTTAGTGGGAGGTCCTGGGCCATGGCAGATAGCCCTGCAGCTGGCCTTTTCCCAGTTAGTCCACCTTGCTGAATGACTCCACTTGATCTGATGCAGAGTAGTCGCTTACAATGTGCTATACAAATCACACTAATCACTGAGAACAGATTCAGGCACTTGGGCAGGTGTGTAGGTGTGGGGTCCACAAGCTGCTTATACGAAGAGCCAGGTTTTCACCTTCTTACAGAGCTCAAGAAGTGAGGAGGAGGAGGCTCTGATTTGTTGAGGGAGGTTGTTCCATGTCTTGGGTGTGATGTAGGAGAATGAGCGACCCTCAGTTGTACTTTTGCGGATGTGGGGATTGTGTGCGAGTGAGGCAGAACATAGGTGTCTAATGGGTTGGTGCAAGTGTATACGGCTGTTCAGGTATTCTGGTCCTGTGTTGTGTAGGGCGTGAGAAGTTTGAATTGGCTAAGATTGTGACTGGGGAGCCGGTAAAGCTTCTTTAGGTTCAGTGCTATGTGGGTGCGGTGTGTGAGGTAAAGTGCATAGAGTGTTGCTGTAGTCCATCCCGCTGGTGATAAATGCTTGTATGATGGTCCATCTGGTGTTCTGAGGCAACCATTTGAAGATCTTTTGCAGCATGCGTAGGATGTGGAAGTAGGAGCTACACTGCATTTACTTGAGCCATCATGTTGAAAAGTGGTAAAGCTGGGTTCCTCTCTTGGCAGAAAAAAATAGGTAGAACAGAATGCATTCTTTTTCATTTGACTGATCAGTTGCCAACAGAATTGTACTCCACAGCATGGCTGAAATGGCTGGTAATGCACAGCATGGTTGCATAAGGGGTGTCAGAATAAGAACTCTCGTAGGAAGACGCGCTATTCTGGGAACCTTGAAGCTCCACACCCATGAGTTACTTTAAAAGGCTGTAGCCACCCCACGCTCCCTTTGCTGGACTTTATGGTTGCTGTACTGTCAGGCGTAATAATCCTTGCCATTATTAAACTCGAGTTTGGAGTTTTTAAAACCACTGGGGTTCTACACCTTGGTGGCAACAGCAATTTGTTTGTTGCAGGTTTTTACCTCTATCTTGCATGTATTTTGGGCACTAGTCAATGGCCATTGTTTGTATGTTTTTCTGTTGTTGCTTTTGATACACGTCAAGAAACGACTCGCAATGTCCTGCCCTGTAGTTCCCATGTCACACCCGTCTCCTGACTGTAACATACTCCCACAGCCCCTCACCAGGCTGAGTTTTGGCCTGATGCTTTGACAAAGTACGGTCTGTACATGGGTTCTCAGGACGCCCCTTTTCCCCACAGGACCAAAACCTTTCCAATCTGTAATATTTCTTAGATTATCCCTGATCCCTTGGGAGTCTGAGACAGCTCTTAATTCATACTCTGGCTCAGAACCCAGTAGTAAAGTGTTGGTTTGCTGTGATGCATGTGACTGAATGACCAGATGAGGAGTTATAGGCGCGGGCGGGATGAGCGGTATGCTGGGGGAGGGGAATGGATGGGCGTTGCTTGTGTATTGAGTGGGTAGATCTGCAGTAATTGTTACCTTGCATTGGGTGAATGGTACCTTCTGATTAAACCAACTGTAATGTTGTAACATCTGTACTATATGATCGTTGCATACTGTACTGCTTGGCCTACCACATGTTTATTGTATTCGAAAAATGCCATACAAATTTGTTTTAAAAAAAAAAAGCATGTGCATGAATGGACTGGTTTTACTAGGGAAGTGTGGCACCCTGAACAATATCGTATGCGTAGGACTTGATGACTTGAGTGAGTAAGAATGGGCTTTTGAAACATGGGTGCAGTTTCACAGACATAGGTGTCTTAAAGATAACCAGAAGTAGTCCTCATTTTTATGTACCTGGCATAGAAATATATACTTAAGGGACTTGAGACTGCCCTCTCGATGCATTGTTCTGTTTAACTGTCAATCCCATTTCGCTTCCGTCCAACACGGCATGAAGTTGCGTGAACACAGATGAGCCATTGGCTGTTTTGCATTTAAAGTTGCAACTTTTTTCTTGACCATCTGCACATTGATCGAAAAAATAAAAAACTGTTTATTTCAGTGCCACTGAAGGGGGCCACCAATGCTTTTTTATTTGCATTATTTAACCTATTTTGTCGTCCTTTTGTGTGCAAATTAAATCTTCATGTTACATTAATTCATAGTCCACACTACCTTTTTTGCACAAATCATATTTTCCTGTGATGTACATTCAAAATGATTTTGAAACGGTTTTTGTGCTTGAGAAAGCAGTCATGCTCTTCTATTAAGGTTCTCCGTAGTAATTTTTTTAGTTTAATATTTTTATACCAAACATAGAGGTACCATATGTACTCAGCAACATGTTGTCTTTTTTTCCTTATTTTTATTTTGTAGCATATGCTTGCAACAAAACAAAACACTGTTGCAGCAGTTTGTTCTGCCAGACCTATTGGTTTTCCCAATAGATGCTATAGACTAAGCAGGAGTGTCTTTTTTCATCAATTTTGATTGTTTTCTCCTTTGATTCTATGCCATGATTAGCAGCTGAAGTTCCCATAGTCTGTAATTCTTGAAGCCTTTCTTCAACTCCAGGACACATACTCAGGGTACAGGTAGGGTAAAAAATAAGGATGGAATGCATTCGCACAGTAAAACAGTGAGAATCTGGTTGTGCCATGTTGCACATGATTGTAGGTCATTGAGCCACCCATAAATGTTGAACCCAGTCAACTTGTTTGGAGCAGATGAAATCTCTACTGTAATTCCCAGACTCTTGCAAACAGTTTAGAATCTCAATTCACGCTGCATGCCTGTCAGGTTTGCTTTGGTAGACTGATCACATCTTGTAAAAATAGCAAGTACCTTGTGCTGCTGGTAGTCGTTCTCTGTGGTGACGTGGACCATTTTTGTGAGCTTCTTCACCACCATCATGAAAACTACTTCCCACCTATGATCCATTGACAGATCCATTGTGAAGTACATGGAGACACTGCCCACATTGCTAGGGTGTTCATTGAGGATTTAGTGCACCCTTGAGCCTTTGTCAGTTTGTTTTGTTGTGCCCAAAGGGCACACATGTAGTCATGAAGGCCTTTACATCTCAGGCAAATGTCTCCCACCACAAATTTAATTTTTAGTATTACAGTAGTTTTGATCCAACCCAGATGGTCAACAAACCAGGAGTTGTTAACAGCTGGTTGCAGTGGAGTATTAGTACTTGATCAAATAAATTACTTGTGACCTGAGTCGTCCATGCAGTGATGTCAGTTGTATCCATGGCAATATTAAATTGATAGCTGCATCTATGGCGAATCCCTTGTCTAGAATGACATGGGCAGGCTATGGTTCTGACTTTTGAGGATTGTTGGTAGCAGTCCACACTTGCCTTACCATTATCACCCATTACAGTATGCAAGCGTGATATGTTAGTCTACTAAAAAGAGACCATTAAAGTTGTTGGGCATTTAAGGTTCTGACTGGCCCTGCTGACAGATTCTAGTTGTTATACAAGGGGGGGGGTTTACCCAATAAAGTCACTGGGACCTGGGTGCTGTATGATACATAAAGAGGGGTCCCAGTGGGAAGTATCAAAAGTACACAATAAATATTAGAAAAAACTAGCAAAGGAAACCAATCAATTCATTCAACACACTGTTATTTAATCACAATGTGTTATTCAAGCTGCAAACATTATTCTGGCAACACAATTTTGAAAGTGCCCCAGGGAAAGATGGGTGGGATGGGGTGTATATGTGAGAAGAGAGGGTCTTACAGGTTGTTCCACGTTCTCCTGTCCCACGTTGAGAGCCAGGCGGCCCGACTTTCCATGGTGAATAATGAACCCTTGGTTTTATGTCTTGTGGCGCCCTAGCGCGTTTTTAATTTAATTTTCAATGTTTTATCAGTAAAACTTATTTCACCTCATTTTCACAGAATCACTCGCCCCTTTGGGTCTCTTTCGTCCTGATGAAGACCCTACTTTAAGGTTTACGTATACCTACCTTTATGTCTAGGGGTCGAAACGTCGAGGGCTACAACTATACACCAGCCGACGCAACCAACACTGCAATTATTAAATATTGGCGGCGGTAGCATGGTGTTATGCGAAATTGTAGAGCATTAGCTGCTCCATCTTTGTATACTGGCTCAGTGGTTTGAAGCCAGGTTCATGTTTTGCCTATGCGTTCTCATGTGTTGATATTATTGCTTGCACTATGACCAATTCTGCACATCCCTCTCTTCTCACATATACACCCCATCCCACCCTTCGTTCCCTGGGGCACTATAAAAATTGTGTTGCCAGAATAATGTATGCAGCTTGAATAACACATTGTGATTCAATAACAGTGTGTTGAATGAATTGATTGGTTTCCTTTGCTAGTTTTTTTCTAATATTTATTGTGTACTTTTGATACTTCCCACTGGGACCCCTCTTTATGTGACAGATTCTAGTGGTCATTGAGTACTGTGGATGGGTGTCACAAAATGATTATGTAGTGTCACCACTCTTTAAAGGCTTCCTTTACCACCAGAAATGTCTTATTGCTGTAACATAATTGCTGTCCACAGTGATGAATTAGATGTGTGAAAAAAGAAGTTGGCTTATTCGGTTGCCTTAGCAGCAGAATGATGTCAATTTTGACATTTAAAGCATTAACCAGAGCTTAAGGTAGTTGAGACAGCTGGATGATGCAATATCAGGGCAGTTGTACAATTATTGAAAGAAAACAGAAGTATTCAAATAGTGCCAACCAATGAAAAACTGTCCCCTTCCCACACAATTTCCTGAAAGGGGTGACAAACTTAGAAAATCTCTGGATAAACTGGCTGTGGAAACAAATGTCAAACACCCACAATTCTTTACTTCCTTCAGAGACTGAGATAACTGACATTTTTCCACATCTCTTGATCTTGGAAGGGTCAGTATACGGGCCCTGAAGCCATGTGACAAAGCCCAAAAAGGCTATTGCCGGTATCAAAATGACACTTCTCTACCTTTACGTATTTTGTCTTCTCATAGTATCTGTATCACCCTCTGTACATGCTGTATGTGTTCTGCCATGTACTCAGTGAGCACCTCATTCCAAAATATTACAATGCATCATTATTTAAACCATAGAGCATCAGTAAGTCGACTGTTGTATGAAAGCCATCTTCAACTCATCTCTGTTTTTACAAATACAGTATCATGAACACTGTGGTGTTTATAGTCCAGCAATACTCTGATCAAAGGCTACAGGCTTCAATCCTTTATCATGACAGTGTAGAGCACAATAACCGATAACCAGTGCATTACTACCCACCTTTCTTTTTTTTTTTGGCAGCTTGCAGGTCAAAGAGTATTTATCTTTTTCCCTTCGCGCATAAAATAGAACTGCAAGGTATGACTATGCCAAATCCTATGCAAGGTAAGATAAAATCATGTACATCATCCAGCACCACACTCTGCCTATCCGCAAAATCACGGCCATACGTAGATGACCAAACATTCACACAACACTCACTTCCGGCGAGGTTAGCGGACCAGTTGTTACCGTTAGCAGGACTATTAAGATGGAAACTAGACGGAGGCGCAGCGGACGCGCCTAAGGCAAGCCCGTCTGCGCCCAGCCGGGACCTGGGGCCAGTTGTAATGCCCAATTGACCACTTATACCTCCTCTGACCTCCACAATTTACAGCACAACTGGCCTATCAACGCTAATGTCAATACAACTGTCATGAAAGAATGGATCTTGGCTCCTAGAACTACACCCCCTGAACATTACACCCAACGTATTAAGCAAGACACCCCCCACAATGATTCCCCGATACTCACTAACCCCAACACCCCGGTAGCAGGTCCCCTTGCTATCACCTATTTAAACACACGCTCTATGGTGAAGCACCAGCTTGAGATCTTTCAATTGCTTGACGCCGACAATCTTGATATCTTACTCCTGTCGGAAACCTGGCTTAAGGGTTACTCTACCCCCGACATCCTCGCAGCAATACCTCCTGGCTATTACATACTCCAAACTAATAGGGTGTCGGGTAAACCAGGGGGCGGAGTAGCAGCTATTATCCATCAAAAACACAAATTTACCACCCTAGAAATCAATAGCCTTCCTCGTGTTAACAGTCTTATCTTGAAATTTGTTCCCCCAAGTTTTTCTTCATTTGTGCCCTCTTCTACCGACCCCCTGATCATATGCCCCTGTTCCCTCAGCTTTTCGGTGAATTAATTTCCCAGCTAGTCATCAACCATGGCAGGATTATTATCCTTGGCGATTTTAACTACTGGCCCTCAGATACTCGTGAAAGTGCCTCCTCGGTCGAGTTCTCGGACCTCCTTCTCGGCATGAATTTCACCCAACATGTCCACAAAGCTACTCACGCCAAGGGGCATATTCTGGACCAAGTCTGGACCTCCATCATCAATATCACACTCCCCCCTAGTCTCTCTCCTGCTCTTGGTCTGATCACTTTTTTATCTCTTTTACCGTGGCTTACACTCCCTTCATCATGCCGCCCTTAGCAGGCAACCTTTTGGCTAGAAACTGGAAACTGGCCAATATGGGCGAATTTCACGCGCTGCTAAGAGCCACCGCTCCCAATAAACAAGCCCCTATTTCTCTCCAGGCTTTTAACCTTGACAGCTGGCTAGAATTAGCCAGTGACAAGGTTGCCCCTCTGAAAAAAATTAAAATCAAACGCCCCCACGACGCCCTACACTGGTTTTCTGAGGACCTAAAAAAGGAAAAGCTGGCCCTCAGGCAGGCAGAGCGCCGTTGGCAGCGGGCCTGTGCCCCTGAGGAGAAAACGGCATATGTAGCTCTGTTAAAACATTACAAAAACTCTATCCTTCAGACTAAATCGGCTTACTTCTCGCATAAAATCACTACCTCATCCACAAAGGCTAAAGATATATTCTCAATTGTCAATGAACTCACACAACCTGACCGGGTGACGGCTAAACCCGTCCCCTCACAAACACTATGTGACTCATTGAATTCCTTTTTTATCGACAAAATTACTTTCATTAAGAATAATATCCCTACCCCCACTTCCCCCACCATCCCTCTCACATCCTGTAAGAACCCCCTCACGTGTGTTAACATTCCCCTGATCTCTAGAGAAGAGTTCTTGACTCTTCTGAATAAAGTGGGTTCTGGCTCTCCTAAGGATTGTTACCCCCCCCCCCCCCCCCCCACACACATTTTGAAAGAGGCCTTTCTTGCCTGCCCTGACCCACGGCTCTTACTCCTTAACAACTCTCTGAAATCAAGCATTGTTCCGGACACTTTTAAATGTGCCGCAGTTGTCACCATACTGAAAAAACCCAACGCAGATCCCTCGGTGCGGAGTAATTTTCGCCCCATTTCTCTGCTCCCCTACCTCAGCAAAATATTAGAGGCCCACGTTACAAACTGCCTCAGCTCATTTATTGAGCATTCCCAGTTTCTTGACCCCCGGCAGGCGGGCTTCAGGCCAGCACACTCCACAGAATCTGTCATTTTGGCAGTAATGGATGAGCTTAGGAGTGAAGCTGATAAAAACATCGTCCAGGCCCTGGTGCTCCTGGATCTATCGGCGGCTTTTGACACGGTCGATCATGAACTCCTGATCGACGGTGTCAACAATGCTGGCAGCCAGGGTCTGGCCCTCAAGTGGATCACATCCTTTTTACATCGACGCTTCCAGGTCCGTCTGTCTACCTTCTCAGCAGGGAAAACAAAACTGACCTGTGGGGTTCCTCAGGGCTCTGCTTTATCGCCCCTCCTATTTAATTTATATATGCAACCCCTGATTGTTTCCCTACGCAATAGCCCAGTCGCAATCTTCAATTATGCCGATGACCTCCAGTTGGTATTTAATCTCGATTCCACCAATACATCCATCAGTAATTTCCAATCTACCATGACTTTTATTAGTGAATGGATGTATTCCAGTCAATTAAAACCCACTAACCCCTGGAACTCCAGCTTCTGGCCGTCATCCCTGGGCATCCCACCTCGTCCAGCAGACTCTGTAAAAAGTCTTGGTGTCATCATCAGCAGCGACTTGTCCCTGAAGCCACAAATCAATGCTGTAGTCTCCTCGTGTTTCTTCCATCTCCGTAGAATTCGGAAAATCTGTAGGTTTCTGACCACGGAAGCTCTCACACTTGTCATCATGGCCCTGGTCACCTCTCGCATTGATTATCCAAACGCCCTCTATGTTGGCATTCCAGCCTACCAGCTTCACCGCCTACAGCTTGTGCAAAATCAGGCAGCTAGGCTCATTTTCTGCCAACCTAAGCACCAACATGTCACCCCCCTGCTGAAGAACCTCCATTGGTTCCCGGTAGCCAAACGTTGTGTTTTTAAACTAGGCTGTACGATCTTCAAAGCACTTGCTGGTCAAGGCCCGGTTTTCATTTCTTCCAGGATCCAACGCTACGTCCCCTCCCGTGATCTCCGCTCCTTTTATCATAACCTGCTCATCATCCCCACCTTTAAACGAAAAAAACACGGTGGTCTCAGGTTTTCTTTTCTGGCCCCCTGTTTTTGGAACTCCCTTCCGAATGAGCTGAGACTAGTAACCAGCTCCCTCAATTTAGAACTCCCCTTAAAACTCTTTTATTCCTGCAAGCCTATGAATAAGGCAACACACATCTTTTTGCCATAGTCCTTCCGCTCCTAGCGCCATGAAACCACCTGGTGTCCGTGCGCTGTACAAATAATTTTAACATAATAAACAAATAATATCATACACATCCCACGAACTACCACACACAGCCAGGCTTCAGAACATACATATCAACTCACGCTCATTAAGACTCGCTCTGCAGCACTCCATCTACCAGACTTCGCAGACCTCATCGCCTATCACAAGCCCTCTTCACAGAAACATGGTTCAAACAATAAAGTGAAAACACATCACACATCACAAAAAGGATACCACGCCAAATTTGAAAAAAGAAAATACATTTTAATAAATAAGACAAATAAAAGTTGCGCGATGTGAAATCCTGTGTCAAGGATGTGGCTCACACTGGCTGGTTCCATAGAGACTGTAGGGCGATGCCAAGTCCTGCGCCATTATCGAGGCTGCTGTTGACAAGATGGTTGCGATGTGAGAGCCTGTGTTGGGGGTGTGGTGTACAGTGTTGGTGCCAGTGCTGGCCTCAAGGTCGATGCAGAGTCGTCGTAGCAGAGGAGATGCATTGGTTCTGTTAGGGGTTGTGCCATGCAGCAGAAGTGATGCATTGGTTCTGCTAGGGGTTGCGCTGCGCAGCAAAGGTGATGCATCGGCTCTATTGGATCAACAGAGAGCTGGCAGAGCACCTTCAGGCCCACTTCCACAATTCAAAGTGTCCAGGACTGGGGTGGCACCACTTGGCAGGGTAGGACTCGCAGCTAAAGAGTCAAAATGCTGGTTACAGGAGACTAGCCCTTGGAGTCACTCTGGTGGTCCTGGATTCAGATTCCAGGCAAAGTCCTTCTCACCCAGGCAAGAGGTCTGCACAATAGGAAACAGTCCTTCAGGGCCTAAGTCTAGCAGAGTGATAATCCTTTAAGCGGAACAGCAGTCTTTCCCGATAGAGTTTTTGAAATGTCCAGAAGTGCACTAAAGAGTTGGTATCTGATGGCCAATATATATATAATGCCTCTTTTGAAGTGGGAGAAGCTCCTAAAGGTTTCCCTTTGAAGTGCACAGGTTTCCTAACTCCAGACATACTACAGAGGTATGCAATCCTTTGTGTGACTGCAGGACACAGCCTTTTCAGGTTAAACTCTGCCCACTCTCATGATGCCAGTGATTGCCCATCCAGGCACAACTAAGCTCTCCATTGTGCTGACATGTATCATTGTTTACTAACATCATATGAAATAGTTATGCATACGTTTGTTTGTTTGAAATGTCATACAAATGTTGCTTCAAGTTCGCCATACTATCAGTGCACATTCAAACGTAGATTAATGCTGTAACAGCAACTTGATTGTAGAAACCCAGTACATTTTGGGTGATTGCACTCATCAGGGGTATCAATAGATGAATAAACATAACATTGCTATGTCAAAATGTTGTTATAGTAAGCTGTATTCCCCTCCAGGCAAAAGTTAAGAACTTTAGAAATAGAGTGAGAAGGAAAGGGAAAAAGGAGGAAGCCTTTTCCTTAATTCTCCGCATGTGCTTTATAAGCTGAAACGCTCCTAAATTCAACCAGTTTAATAGAAGCAACCTACGTTACAAGGTAGTGAGTAGTTAAGGAATGAGTACTATTGTCAAAACCACACAAACTACATAGTGCTCCCAAATAAAATGTGCTCAATGATAATTACCATGCCCGTCGGGTGTGTCATTTAGTTTCTCACACAAAACCATAATTTGTTCCAAAGATGGTTATCAATGTAAACCCCAAAAAATGTAAACAAGCCTTTTCTTGTGCCACGTGGAAAACATTGTTGTATACGTAGTTTTCAAGAGTGACTACAGTGCCCAACATGCATCATATTGACTGTAAAGTCAAATGTTCCTTCTAGGTAAACAAATGGTATTTCCCGACTGTAATTAGTTAAAGTGTATTCAATACAAGAACAGGAAGCCCTGAACTAACTGAAATGCAACGTGCAGGATCACAATGTGACTCATAACGTTAGCTGCAATCATCATGCTTAACATGCAAACTTACTGTCCGGCAAAAAGCTGCGTTAAAGAATCCCCAGTTCGACATATAAACGCGGTTCTGAAAGACCGCTGATTTAACCGCAACAAGCTGGTATAGAAAGATCACACTGTAAAAGCCTTATTCCTACAAATCATGCAAAACTAAACTAGCGGGCTATAGTCCCCAGGTACACTGTACCCGTCTGTTCTCTACACAGCGATGCGTAACAATTGTTCCTGTGCCGATCCTCATGCAGTGAAGGGAACCAGATTACGCAGAGTGCGTGCTATTTAACACGTCCTGGTGCGTGTGGCGCTCTAGTGTTTCGCGGGTCTCGGCTGAGTTCCGGAAGCACCTACACACATTGTAGCACCTTCTGGCCAGGCGTGGCCAGAAGGCTATAAATAAACGGACGGAGGTTGCTCGAGGCTTCCGGTCCATAATACCATCCAAAGTGTGTGGTGTCTGTTATTCATGCATGCTGCCAAATGTTAGTAGGCCCTGTGTGCTGTGACCCCATCTTACTCCCCTACAGTGCGTAACGATAACTCCTACAGACATGAAGGAAAGACCCTAGCCTAAAAGATGAAACTTGGGTAGAGATGAAAACATATTCTAGTAAACCCCCAACTTCGTTGTTTAAGTGATCGTTTCACATTTTTAAATCTCATTCACACAATTACATTTTGCAAAAACCGGGAAGGCTACAACAGGATACAAATATAATATTGTGACAGAAATTGCCGTGGTAGAAATGTTAGCCAGTTTTTTCAATATGCCAAATTTCAACATGTTCTCCACGTCTAATTTTAAAACTTAAGTAGAGATGCACACATATTCAAATAAACCAGGAACATAATTATTTCAGTGATCAGTTCACATTCTCAGGTCTCTCATTGCATAATTACATTTTACAGAACCCGGGGAGGTTACAGTAGGATATAAATGATATTGTGACAAAGAAATTCCCAAAGTGGGGATGTCAGCTAATTATTTCAGTATGCTGTATTCCAACATGTTTTCAGGGTCTAAACTCAATGATAATCCAATAATGAGTGTGACTAAAGTAGTCAAAATACAATCCATTTAAACAGCATCGTTGTCTAAATTCATAATGAACCCCCAAGCTCATAATTTGAACAGAGGTCAAATCAATATAGAAGACACAGACCAACATTGTGGTTCAGACGGAACCAATTCAAACCTATAATGTGAAATAAAAAATAAATATACGTGAACCTGGGCTGATTATCAGAATTTCCTATGTATTGATGGAATGTGTTCAGTGTGTGAGCAAATTGCTGTACATAATGGTGATTATAGGAAACATATAATTTCCAACTTGTCATTGAGAACATAAGGTAGAAGGCTAGCCAAATAGTTGTCTTCAAAAGACGTTTTGCATGGAGGTGCACAGTAAGAAGCTAGGCATTAAAACTTTTAGAAAAACTATGGTAATACTGTGCAAATAATATTCACAACTTGTATTCAAACTAAATAAAGTAAACTATGAAAGTGTTTGGCTTATTCACCCGATTGTTACCCCTGATAAAGTGTGCAATCGCCCGAAATGCATTGGTTTTCTACAATCCAGCTGCTGTTAAAACATTGATCTATGTTTGAATGCATACTGATAGTACAGTGAATGTGAAGCAACATTTGCATGACATTTCAAACAAAATAATTAATGTACAACTAGGTCATGTGATATTAAACAATGATGCATATTATCACATTGAAATTATGTTTAAATCCATTGAACTTGGAATGCGAAGTGTTAATTCTAGCTTTCGGGCACTTTGTTGTGTGTTTTGGCTCTTGTTAACCGACTGGTTGTATCGTTTCTATCAAAGCTTTTTATGGAGACTGGCAGACATGGCCATGCTGTTGCCTGTTTCTTCTGTTTACTGTCTCCAGTGTACCATTTCCATCTTCAATACTGGGAAATGTATAGGTTGATCCTGACACCTGACTTACTGCCAGAGGCCGCCTACTCAACCCTTTGGGATTCTATGGAATGTGGTAGTGGCAGAACCAATGGCCACCAGCGAGGTCAGGCCTTCTTTTCTTATCAGCTGCTGTGGATGCCACAAAGCGACTCTTGATTCCTCCTCTAGTGGTCATCTGGTGCCATCCGGGTTCAGAATACATTTTTGCCTGACGTGCAGTTACCTCAGATCAGTGAGTACTCCAGGTTGTTCAAAGTAGTTACGCCCTGCATTGTCTGTCAACCCCTTCCTATTCTGTTTTTGCTCAGGCTTTGACACAAAATGTTTCCATTTTTGCCAAAACTGCTTTGTCTTTGCTGGCCAAAGGCAGCAGAGAATTTTTAAAGCAGAAAAGGTAAAGTGGTGCTACTTTCATGATTTCTTGGTGCCCAAGAAAGACATTGGGCTCAGGGCCCTTTTGGGCTGTCATTACATGTACTCCTCCTTTCAGAAGAACATATTCAAGATGTTAACTTTGCTCCAGGTACTCCTTAGATCCTGGAGATAGGATTATGTTCTTGGACGGGTAGGGCACATATTATCACGTACCCATCTTGACCTCCCACAGGTGTTTCCTTCATTATGTGGTCTGAACACATCAAGTTAACCGTCCTGCCATTCTGGCTTCTGTCATCTGCCTCTGGTATTAACAAAGTTGATGGTAGTGGTCACATCTGTACAGTTCAGGGTACAAGTATTTCTGTCCTTCGAGGAGTTGTTGAAGGTGTACTTGCCTCAGTTGCTCGCAGACTGCATGTGGAGGATTGTCTACCTACTGGCCTCACTGGGGTTCTTTGTCAGTATGCCAACATTTTCACTAGGCACCTCAGCATGAAGTGTAAAACATATCCTGCATAACCTCGGGCATAATCATATGAGCATAGAGGCATAGAAGGAATACATTAGACATAGCACCCGTTGGCATAAAGTATAAAGCATCACATTAGGCCTGCTCATATTCACATTGACATAGTTCATACACACATGAGGCATAAATCACATTTGCATAAATCAGTCAGCCTAAACATATGCATGTGACATAGCACCTTAGGTTAGGCATAAGTAGCGCGCAACCATAATATGCAATAAATCACCTGAGGCAATGGGCCTCGCAAAACGAAACACAGGGAGCCCCAATAGGGGGCACAACACACTGAAATTGGCCCCGGCATACTGGCCCCTCTCAGGGACTCAAATGCCCCATGTGCCGCAAAGTCAGGGTTGACTGCGAGGGCAGCGAAAACAAAAGGGTGAAAAGCGCTAGGGCAGGGCCAGAGTCTCTCTCACTCCTCGTTCTCTTCTCCTGAGGAGTACAATGCCCCCAATACGTCGCAGCTGCCTGCTGTTCGTCAAGGCAGCCGGGTGACGACCAAACACAGTCACTGCCTCGTTGGAGCCCCCCTGTGGGACTCTGACGGTCCAAAAATGCCCCCAACAGAGCACAGCCACCCCGGAGTAATCGGGGGCCCCCTTCCGGCTACTGATTCAACAATTGCCCACTCGACGCAACTGTAAAGAGGTAACCCGAACTGGGCACGTGGGGGCCCCTCTCGGGGATTCAAACAAACCAAAATACTGGTGCCCAAAAGAAGAAACTGTGCAGCGGCTCGCTTTGACAATGCAGTTGTGATGGCAGAGACCAGTGCCGACACTCACTGTGCCTTGGGGGCCTCGGGTACCGACAACGTACCTTGCGCTGCTCCAGTCTATGCTCTGTCCTCCGGCAGCTCCGCTCCTTTTGCTGGCGGGAGGCGGCTGCTGGAATGGGTGTGCGCCGCTCTGGCTTCTCGGTGGTTGCGGGGCTCTCTCCAGGTTACGGGAGCCCCGCTCAGGCAGCACCTCCTCTGGCTTCACCCTGGCCCCTCCTGGGACCCGGGGCTTCACTAGGGAGCACACAAGGCCCTGCCCACAACCAGGCTTGGGCTTCCGGGTCGCCGCAGGCAGCTCAGCGGCCCGTCTCAGTAATCCGCGCGTTTCTCGGTGGCAATGCAGGGTGGGCACCCGCTGTCCAAAATATCGCCAACGCGGGGTGGGCACCCGCTAAAGTCAGTAAAGCGCGGGGTAGGCTCTCGCAGTCTTTCCAAAGAGGCGGCTCTCCCCGGACAGCACAAATGCGGGGTAGGCTCCCGCTGGTCGAAGTATAAAGTGGGGTTGGCTCCCACTGTTTTAAAGCGGGCGATTGCGGGGTGGGCACCCGTGGAGGAGGGCAATACGGGGTAGGCTCCCGTTCTTCAATCAGCAGCACAGGGGGATCCCACCCACTGGGATTCCCTCTTATCACACTGCCCAGCGCTGCAGGAACCTTGTCTCCTCTTCTGGGCAGGCAAAGAGCTCACAGTTCCAGGGTCCCACACAAAAAGGTAGTACCACCCGCTCCCCACCTCCCTGGAGTGCAGGCAACCAAATGATAGCGCTCATAAGGCGCTAGGGCAGGAGAGCAGACAGTCAATGCTGGCCAAGATCAGCAGGCACTGGGCACACATCAAGACAGGACAGCAGTTCCTAGGAACAGTCAACCCCTGTAATGTGGCACCCCTCCTGGCATGCAGTCTTCATTCCAGCATAGGGCTCTCACTGGCCCTGTGGACAGCAGAGGGGTACAGATGGGCACAGGGGCCAGCACACAGGCCTTTGCTACAGTACCACCTGGCAGAGTTTCCCCTCTCAAAGTCCACACACTTTCCTACATGGAGTCTCAGCTCCTATATATATATATATATATATATATATATATATATACACCCTCCTCACCCCACCTACCAGAAAGGACCAGAAGCTTCCAGAAGGTTCTCTGGGGAAACTGGTCCCAACTGGTTTTTGGGGGAGGTGTAGAGCATCCTGTCTGCCAGGCTTCCCTCCAAAAGCTGTGTGTGTGTGAGACGGACACACCCCAGGGGGCGGAGCCAGCCTTGTCACTTGGAGCACTAGACCGGCAATCCATCTGGGGCAGGCACAAGCACACAGACAGGGTGACTGTTTAAAAGTGACATTTACACAATGGTCAAAATAAACCTGCGTAAACCATTGCGTAGCATTTACCATTTTCAGTACAACCACACCAAACATACATATTTATGGTTTTTCATTGCAAACCATCAATTTCATATTAGGAAAAGACTAGGGGGAAGGCAAAAAAGTTCCGGGATGACCCTGCAAGCCGGGCCAAGTCCAACCACTATAAAGCTTGACTCAGTAGGTAATCGGATCATGTGAAGTTTAAATGCCACTGTTAAGAAAGGTAGAGTTTGCAAGTGCTTTGAATTGGGTGAATACATTGTTTGCCGCTTTACTAAGCTTTGCTGATTGTTACTTCACGATCATGGCAAATGTATTCCACTGCGAATACTTTTGATTATAATTAGATACCCATACATATAATATATATATCATTATGTTGGACATTTTAGCTTATGATATTTTTATTTTTACATTCAGGGAAATTTAGTCAACTTAATGTAAAGATACCTTTTACTTATTGCGTATTGAAATGGTACAGCAGAAGCTGATTGTGAGTGCAGTAAAGTCATATGTACTTTAAGTATTACATGGAAACGAGATTGAATTGAAATGTAAACAATATATGTTTAAGAGTGAGCGGTCTATTGAACGAACTAATTAGCAGTTGCATTTTGAGAAATTGTCTAGGCAGTACAATTTCTGCCCCCTGAAGACTTTACCTGAGAAATTATCCTTGGGATTAAAGAATGTGTTCACCTATTAGTAGGTCAACATCAAATTTGGAATATGATGGCATTATTATACCAGAAGATTCAAACAGAACTACATTGACAGTAAAGATGGTTGTTTCTGCACTTGTAATATCGCAACTGACACCTCCCTTTGGGGAGTAGCCTGGCTGTAGCGCACCAATACAAAACAGTAGTGGAAAACATAAAGCTAAGTCAGGCTGTTAGTGGTTCATGGTCGAAGAAAGAAGTAGATGTTCAGGTCATTGCTGAATTCTATAAGGATTAATTTCTTCCTAATTTTCATTGGTAGTCTGATCCATCTAATGCAAATTCTCACTCTCAACATGTGAAAAGCAAAGGAAGTGCAGAGTCCTCAAAAGAACTTTAATCTCCATAACTAAGGAGGATGATATCTTTTAGATCTGCATGATAAGAAGGAGCCACCTAGTGAGTACATTGCTTAGTCCTTCAAATACGGTGATTTTAAAACAACCAGGTCCCATGGGGAGTCAGTAAATAGATTCAACACATGGGACACATTATCTCTGACTTACAACCATATTCAAACACAAGGAGATGATGAATGGAGCGCTGAAAATTTTCAGGCACTCACCCCCAGTCACAGATCTGCATTGACGCCAATGCCGAAGGACCCCCCGTGGATCCAGGCCTGGATCACCGTCCATGCCGGTTGGCCCTGTGCGATCTCCACCGGCGGCGCCGTCACCAGCGGCGCCGTCCCCGGCTCCCTCACCAGTGTGGGACAGGTGCCGGCTCCCTCCCCAGCGTGGGACAGGTGCCGGAAGGGTGTTGACTGATGCCGATTCCGACACCGTTTGGCAATTTCTTTACCTTTGTCCACTCACCTCTGTATGTTCCACAGGCTATGGAGGACTGGGAGGGGTCTGAGGACCCTCTCACAGCCCAATGCGAATTAGACCTGGACGAGGATCCGGGGGATGCAGGTGACCAGGAATATGCTCCAGAACCTGGTGCACTGTCTCCTCCTACCATGGCTACGGAGGAGGAGGGGGGGGATCATATTCTATGGTGTTGCGTAGGGCAGCCGAGGCTCTCCACCTCGAGCTCCCTACTGTGGCCGTCAGGACTAACCTCCTGACAGAGGGGCTTAGCCCAGCTTCTGCTTCTATGAAGCTGTTGCTGCCCTTTAACGATGCACTCTCAGACGTTCTTTTGGGCACCTGGTCCAGGCCCAACACAGCGGCTCCTATGGACAAGAACGTGGCCCGACACCATCGCCCGGCCCCGGGCGACCCTGCTTTCCTCTCCCAACACCCCACCATGAGAGCTTGGTTGTCCAAGCCTCTGCGTTCCCAAGTGCATTCCCCTCCGCACCTCCGTACAGGGAATCCAATAAACTGGAGCCGTTTTGGAGGAAGATTTTCTCTTCCGCCAGTTCAGGCCTGCGGTCCGTGAACACCATGTCTCTGTGGGATACGGTTGCGCAAGTGCTGCCTCAGTGTCTGGTTGAGGCTCGGACAATCCTTTCCCAAACTATTGCTGAGGGGAGAGACGCAGCCAAGTTCACCATCCGTTGTGGTCTTGACACTGCTGACTCACTGGGCAGGGCGATTTCAACGACAGTGGCGCTACACCGTCACGCCTGGCTGAGGACGACTGGCTTTTCTGGGGATTTCCAGAACACGTTAATGGACGTGCCCTTTGATGGCACTCGCCTGTTCGGCGATAAAGCAGATTTTGCGTTGGAATGTTTCAAGGACTCACGGGCTACCGCCAAGTCCTTGGGTCTTTCTGTCACACGCACTCCTTCCTCTACTGCTTTCCGCTCTTTTCATGGCCAAGGATGGGGCGCCCAAGCACGTTGGTTTCAGAGCCACAGGCCTGCGCAGCAACAGTCTCATAGCAGACGTGGGACCCACAGAGGCAGGTCACGGGGCAAGCGTGCGGGTCAGTCTACCACCCCCCCTGCAGCCGCTGCCCCCAAACCTTCCTAGTCTGGTGTTTCAGGCCCACCAGACGCCAGTGGGTGACCGGATTCCCCATCACCTCCACCACTGGCGCACCACCACATCGGACAAGTGGGTTCTGCAACATGTCTGAAGGGTCTACTCCCTCCCCTTCGAGACAACGCTCCAGCCATGCCACCACAGTACCACTGCATGTCGGGGGATCACTTGGAACTTCTCCAGCAGGAAGATACAGCCCTCTTGGCCAACGGGGTTATAGAGCACGTTCCGATGCCAGAAGTAGGTTGTGGTTGTTACTCTCATTACTTCTTGATTCCAAAGAATGACAAAGGCCTGCTTCCTATCTTGGACCTTCGGGATGTCAGTCGCTTCCTCCGAAAGGAGATGTTCAAGATGCTCACACCTGCTCAGATCTGGTCTGCCCTCGACCCGCAAGACTGGTTGGTAGCGTTTGACCTGCAGGACACTTATTTTCATATCCCCGTCCTGCCGTCCCACCAGGTTTACCTGCGATTCATGGTAGGGCAGGAGCTTTTTCAGTTCACCGTGCTCCCCTTTGGCCTTACAAGCGCCTCTCTGGTTTTCCCTGAGGTGATGGCGGTGGTCGCAGCTCATCAGCGCAGATCAGGGGTTTCAGTCTTCCCCTATCTCGACAACAGGCTGTTGAAGGCGGACTCGCCCCAGACAGTCGTCTCCCATCTCCAGACTATGGCCGACCTCCTGTATTTGCTGGGGTTCTCCATCAAAGTGCCAAAGTGGCACCTGATTCCCTCTCAGAAGCTCCTCTTCATGAGCGCGGTTCTGGACACGGTGCAGTTTCGGGTCTATCCTCCCGAACAGCGAGTCCGGGACATTCGGGCTATGATTCTGATCATTTAGCCCTTGTCCCGGGTTTCAGTCAGGTCGACCTTGAGGCTGCTGGGCCTCATGGCCTCCTGCATCCTGCTCACCAACCATGCCGGATAGCATATGTGGGCTCTGCAGTGGGACCTGAAGATCCAGTGGGTGCAGGAACAGGGGAACCTGTCTGACTACGTTCAGATCTCGAAGGGCACTGCACAACAATTGCAGTGGTGGCTCACGAATCAGCATTGGGTCAGTGGCAGATCCCTCTCCCTTCCCCAAACGGAGAGCACAGTGGTGAAGGAGACGTCCCTCTTGGGATGGGACGGCCACATGGGAGAGGCGGAGATCAGAGGCCTCTGATCTCCGGCAGAGTCAAGGCTCCATATCAACCTTCTGGAGCTGCGGGCGATCCTTCTTGCACTGAAGGCATACCTTCCCTCTTTGAAGGGGAAGGTGGTGCAGGTGTTCACAGACCACACCACAGCCATGTGGTATTGCAACGAACAAGGTGGGGTGGGGTCGTGGACCCTATGTCAGGAGGCTCTGCGCCTTTGGACATGGCTGGAACGTCAAGGCATTTAATTGACGGTTCAACACCTGGTAGGATCTTTGAACGCCAGGGCGGACATACTCAGCCGCTGGTGCCTGATGGATCACAAATGGCGTCTTCACTCGGAGGTAGTGCAAGGTCTCTTTCGACAGTGGGAAGAGCCTTGGTTAGATCGATTCACCACCGAAGAGAACGCGCAATGTCAGCTGTTCGGCACATTGGATTTTCCAAGGCGGCACTTGCTCGGCGACGCTTTTCATCGCCAGTGGAGCTGGGTCTATTGTACGCCTTTGCGCCTATACCACTTCTGCCCAGAGTGCTGAAGATCAGGCGCGACCAGGCACAAGTAATTCTTGTGGCAGCGGACTGGGCTCGAAGAGTTTGGTATCCCGAGCTACTCCGTATGAGCGTGGATCCCCTGATCAGACTGCCTCTTCGGGAGGATCTTCTGTTGCAGCAGCAGGGGACGACCCTCCACCCGAACCTGTCCAGCCTCCACCTACATGTGTGGAGATTGAGCTGCGACTGTTGATCCTGTTTGACTTGCCTCCTGATGTCATTCTGGCAGCCAGGCGTCACTCCACTAAATCGGTATACGCCTGCAGGTGGAACAAATTTGGGCATGGTGCACAGCAAAGGCTGTGGATCCCCTTTCGGCCCATCTTTCCGAGGTCCTTTTGTTCCTTCTTTCTTTGGCCCGGCAGGGCTCCGCTCTGGGCACTATCAAGGGCTACCTTTCTGCAATCTCGGCCTTTCTCAGGCTTCCTGATCAGTCCTCTCTTTTCAAGTCCCCGGTTAATAGATTTCTTACAGGCATTACTCCCCTTTTCCCTCCTATTCCGTTTGTTATGCTGCAGTGGGACTTGAATCTTGAGCCGCTCCACAACAGTCCTCTTCGTTTGTTGACTTTAAAGACTGCTTTCCTGGTTGCCATCACCTCCGCTAGGCGCGTGAGTGAGATCCATGCTCTTTTTTGTAAGCCTCCTTTTCTTTCAGTCCATCAGGACAAGGTTGTGCTTCGCACTCGTACTTCCTTCTTGCCAAAAGTTGTCACTGCTTTTCACATTGGGCAGACTATCACCTTGTCCACTTTCTTTCCGCCTCCGCACCCTTCCAGAGAGGAAGAGAGGCTCAACCGTCTGGACCCAAAACGTTCGCTTTCATTTTACTTAAATCGCTCAACAGTTCCGGGTGGATGACCAGTTCTTTGTTGGCTACGTGGACGCCAAGAAAGGCCGGGCTGTACACTAGAGGACGATCTCCTGCTGGTTGTCTTGTGTATCAAAGCCTGTTATTCTCTGGCTAGAAAGGTGGGGTTGTGCGCCCATTCTATCAGGGCGACAGCAGCTACTACTGCATTGGGACATGGTGTCCCCCTGCAAGACATGTGTCAGGCAGCCACGTGGGCCTCGCTGCACACTTATACTAAGTATTATTGCCTTGAACGTCAAGTCCAGAGAGACTGCTTCTTTTGCCGTTCTCATCTCTGTGACTTTCTAGTGTGATCTATGTTCGCAGACCCACCACCGAGGTTGGTATTGCTGGGATATCTATTCCAAAATAAGGAATCTATCACTAACGTGTCTCTTTCAGATGCATAAGTTACTTACTTGTGTAACGATATATCTGTAAGAGACATTAGTTAGTGATAGATTCCTTAACGCCCCACCCATCCTCCCCGTTCTGCGACCTGATTTCCAGGGTTAAGGTCATCCCTTTCAGGGCCCTAGTTTCAATGCACCAGTGGTCAGTATCTTGCATGGCTCTGCGTTCCTGGTGCGGAAAGTCGTGTGCAGAACTGACGTCCGCGCGCGTGGGTGCGTCTAAGTAGCTCCAGTGAAGTCATCTTGGCGACTACGACGCCTGCGACGTACGCGGAGCCGTACGACGCCGCCTAGCGACGCGCGGGGGTACTGTTGATGAAAAAACTTTCCGGACCCAGTCTGACGCCTGGGGACATTCTAAGGTAAGGAATCTATCACTAACTAATGTCTTATAGATATATTGTTACACAAGTAAGTAACTTGTGCAACAGGTCCTTTAAGGTCAAAGCTGACTCCGTTATCACACCTATGTTCTGAACATGAGATATCGGTACTGAGTCAGACCAAGTCAGCCCAGCTTGAAAGAAGAACTACTTTAAGAACCCGTTATCCCTGTTTTTCTGCCATTCAAGTTTAAATGGTGATTTTTCATCCATAATTCAACTAGTTATAAATGGGAGAAGACTCTCAGATCCTACTGGGATCTGGGTATTGTCAACTTAATAAGCTTGATACCTTGGCCTCTGATAAGTTCTAGTAATGGATAATATATACATGAAACTAAAAAGGGGCAATATTGAACCCTGTGAAACCCCGCAGTTGACTGTATGAAGAAAACTCTTCTTCTGGAAGGATTGATCCAACTGAGAACTGTAGAGCCCCTCTTCCGATGCTGCCTTCAATACCCAGATGTTATGATTTTTAGGTCTTGCGCTGCTCTTGGAGAAATCGGTCTGCTCCTTTGCACACTTGTGCGCATGCTTGTGCTGGCATCCACCTTACGGGAGCGAGTAGCGGCACGCGTGCTAATTGAAAACATATGGCTCTCGCGCACAGCGGAGGCCAGCACAAGCATGAATGCTTCAAACAGCTGCTGCTTGTTCTCCTTAAGTTACATTATAGCCGTTTTTCCCCTCATATTCTTCTGCAGTGCCTCTCTTCCTCCTCCTTGCTATATATACTGTAACACTACCGGCGCTGACCGTGGGTCGGGTGCACCTGGGATCAGCTGGAGGTAAGGCTCGGCGGTCCTCGTGCATCAGTGTTGTGGTGCAGCACCTCAACCTTTCAACCACTTGCAGCGTCTGGCTGCTCTCGGGCTCCTCGCAGCGCCTGGCCGCCTCGGGCTCCTCGCATTGTGGGAAACGCTGGCAGCTGGCTCTGCTCCCTCGTACTGCTGCTCTCCCAGCCCTGGGTGAACATTTCCACTCGAAGACCCGGCTCTGCGTGGGCTGTGGTGCAGCTCGAGCAATAAATGCTGCATGCGGGGACACCCCTGCCTAAGATGCTGAAAACGAGACGGTAGAACCCACAAACTGCGAGACCAGGATCTTATCGCAGGAAAGCTGTTGTTTTCATCTTGTATCCAGGACAACCCAATTGTCCAGTGGGTCGTTTAATAATTGTCTGACCATAGTATCTATGCTGTGCGATTTGTGGCTTATTTATTTTCCACATTAATGTCCATCCAGGCTTTCCCTACCCCTCCGTGATTCAGTCTGTGCATTGCAGCACCCTGGACTTGCCAGTACTAGTTATCCTTATATGTTGTTTCCCAGGAGTGGCTGGTTTAAGTTTCCCTGCGGGTGCAGGGCCAAGGGTTGCACAAGCATCATGCAGTATGGTTTCATAATTCACAATGTATCTCGCATATTTCTTTCGACTGCATGAGACATTCATAGGACCTGCAATCAATGTGTTTCTAAAGCTGCAACTTGACGAAAGTGGGTAACAAGACACCCGTTGCCGTGTATGCTGACAGCCTCTTGCTGTGTATTAAAGTTCGCGTGCCAGCATGGTTCAGTTTTCAGGGGTGCGTTTAAACTTAACTGATTATTCCTATAACCATTAACAGGCCGAAGGTGAAAGAAAGCATTGTATATTTCCGTGCAAAGTAGCTGGAACTAAACCCCCACTTTCTGGTTTATAAATAATATGCAATGCCGATGTTCAGCACAAGTTTAAAAGTCCCATTTTTAATAAAATAACCCAGGGAGAGATCAAATGAGTAATGTGCCCAAGATCACAAATTTTTTTGGTCCAAGTGCGAAAGAATGAATTAGAATTCAGGTCTCCCCGTTCCCTGGTCAGCTGTTTCTCCCTGCTCCATGCTATGTTCCTATAGCTCGGCAGGAGAAAGGCATCTTCGTTATTATTATGTATAATACTGACTATACCATGTTTCTCACTCTGTCCCGTGCACCCCAAGAATCACCTCTACTGCTCTGCCCGACGTTTGAGCTGTAAGTAGAACCAGCAGTGGCTAAGCTAAAAGGCTTGAGTTGTGTATAAGTATAGAGGCACAAAGACATGCTCACACTGACATAGATCACACATGGCAACACCTGCAGACAGCCATATGTGCACACAAATGGGTCAGCACACTTATAGAAAACAATAAACCGCCTACTAGTCATAAGATTACTCCTGTACATAGACCATACATACCAGTGCTTTGGATTTAGGCTGGAAGGCCAAACGCGACCGTTGTGAGTAATCGGCCGAACGAGCCGCGAGCAGACGCGGAGCCCGGCGGGCGGCAGGAGCGCTAACTCGAGCCCGCGGCTTCAGGGGCCTGGTGCAGGCAGCTACGGCTGGGACTGATTGCTCCCGCACGCAAGCGGTGGCGTATGCGGGAGTGCCGGTCGGGCTGCGCTACAATATTGAGCTCCGTTGGGAGCTATTTATTGAGCACTGGTGCGCCCTTTCCATTGGGGACGGCGCGGAGGAGCCGGGGCTGGCGCGCGTGAGAGAGGCAGATATAACCGCGCCTGCCAGGCCGGCGGTTCCCATTTACCTCATGAGAAGACATAGCAGGCCATAAGTGAGGTGACGAGGGCCCCGTGTGAAAAGGTGGTGGAGTCTGGCAGCGTTTGGACGCCGGTGGGAGCCGTGATACGCGGGGTACTGCAAGGGAGCCATTGTTCAGAGGCTGCACCGCATGGAAGTACGTGCCGCCGATTGGGAGATCGCGGTGGTGCTGGACGGCCGAGGTCAGTTCGGAGCACCACACATGTGGGTTATCTGACCAGGTGGCGCTGCAACGGTGTTTGAGCTGCTAATTAGGCACTCGCTGCTTCATGTGCTGGGCCCTGCCGATCCCACGAGGAAGCCGCCATTTTGTGTGGGACACTTGATAGCGCGCTGCTCAAGAGAGTGTAGCGGAGTGGCGAAGCCTGGGGGGCAGCTGACACCCCTTTGAAGAAGCACTGGTGGCGGTCTCCCCGTCTGGCTCACCTGTGAGGAGTTTGGCGTTTGGATTGGGTTTGCGCACTCGGCTACCACCGGCTGGCAATTTTACAGAGCGACCTGACATTCTGCTCACTCCTGCTAGAAGAAATGGGCCGGAGAGGCCTGTGTGGGGGTGGACGCTCCTTTGTAGACTGACCCTTTCTGATCCTGCGTGCTGGTGAGGCAGCATTGTTCATTTTGCGCGCTGCTCGGCCGCACCGACCTGCGCACCTGCCGCCATGGGGAGACACGACGCCAGGCAGCCAAAAATAACATTTGAGGACAAAAAAAACAGCTAAACAGGGCGAACCCGACCCAGAGACACAAGCGGAGTTGTTCCGAGATGCAGAAGAGGATGACCAGAGGCCGAATCTTCGCACCCTGATGCTAGACATGCGCTCTAGTTTGCCGCTAAACTTGATAGCTTAACATCGCAGCTGATGCAGTCAAAACACAAGTTGGAACCCACGAAACATGTCTGGATGCTCTTGAAAATCGACACACGGATTGTCACGAATTTCAAGTGGAGACGAAAGAACAACTGCTCCAAATGGTCAAGATGCTGAGGATTATCAGGGCTAAGAATAAGGACTTGGAGGCGAGGTCGAGGCGTAATAATATACGCATTACTGGGATACCGGAGACCACTGCCATCACTAAAATGGAGACCTATGTCACTGACATGCTCCGAGAGCTGTTCGACCCACATTTATCTGGAGTGTTTGCGGTGGAGAGGACACATCGATCCCTGGGACCACGACCTGCTGTTGGGATGTCACCTAGGCCCATAATTGCGAGATTGATGAACTACCAAGACAGGGATCTAATTCTTCGTATGGCGAGAGAAAGGCAAGATCACGCATCAGGGAAATGCCATCTCGTTCTACCCTGATTTCACTCCGGCGGTACAGGTGGCGAGAAGAGAGTTCATCCCTGCCAAACGCATCTTGCTGCAGGCACAGATCCCCTACTCTCTGCTCTACCCTGCGAAACTGAAGGTCTCAGTGGATGGAACACAGCATTTCTTCACGGATGCCAAGTCAGCGCTGAAATTTGCGAAAACGCGGGTGGAAAAACGTCTAAGAAACGCCAGGTTCTGGAGGCGGCGTCAGGAGGAGCTATGAGTGACAATGATTAACTGTGGTATCGTATGAACAGGTGTTGCTTCAGAGGCTGGATCCCAGGAGGGAGACCATGTTGGCCTGAACACTTTGGTCTGAGAGGGATTGGGGTGGCTATGTCGCACAGTTTATTCTTCATCCTCTAAGCTGGGTGTTCCTGGGCGAGCTGAAACGCCCGCAGTTTTCCCGACCACCTTGCACAACGCAAGGTTGTATGCCGATGTAGCTGCACCTCCTGGGGAAGGTTTCCATCTTTATTGATAGTGTATTGTTTGGAAGTTCGTGTAGGGTGGGGTATTCTGCAACCTGATTGGGGGGGTTGGAGTGGGTGGTGGGAGGCTGTATGTGCTAGAGTAAAACGTCCCAGAGGGGAGTTCGACACAGCAGAGACATTGAAGTGGGTGTGGGACGAGCTGAGGAAAAAGGCAGGTGTGCCAATAATGTATGCCCCGTCTTTGTCAGGGGTACAGAATCCCCTATTGCCCTGCATTGAGGGTGGCATTGGTATGGCAATGCACCAAAAGCTAGGCCTCCACACGTTTGCTGATCTGTTTCCCAATGACGAGTTCATGCAACTATTTGAATGTAGGTAATGTTTCTCCGATGTCGATACAACGTTATGATCTGATTCTTATTTCAACATATCGTACAAGTCTGCTATTGGTTAAATTATCGTAAATGTATGACTACTGGCACAATTGAGTTTGTTCTGTTGTTGTCTATGGTATTGAAAATGCTAATAAAAAAAAAGAAACATCTCATGTCAGTCTCCACATTGGCCGCGTCTGGTTCAGTGCCTGCTCCTGAAGTCTACTCTGCAGCTGACTCGTGGTGAATACTGTTTTACTCAAAAGCGAGAAAAAGAGATGTAGGTTGCTTGCCTGAGGATATACCTGTCATGAAAAAGTCTACCTGACCTGAATTTATGGTTTTTATGTTACATTTTTTACCTTTTCGTGTTTGATTCGTATGCACTCCATTTTCTTAATGCTATCCGTTTTGGAATGAAAATTAAAGTAGCCAGACTGATATCCTACTTCCATCTTCTCAACACGATAAGGGACTTTAGGTAGATTTGTAATGGTAGGGATGCATATGTATGTAGTTTACATATTCTGAAATGTCCCATGTCTGAGATGCTTTCTTACTTCATTGTTTTTTGCAAGGCAACTCATGGATGTGGCTTTTAAATCTTTATAAGCCAAGTCTTTTTTTTTAATGAGATTATAGTGTTGAAACAGGAGACTGAGCTTTTTTAAAACCTTTTAATAATGGCCTTCTTGAAATAATGCATGCCATGTAGAAACACATTCTGGGCTGGCCGGTAAAAGATAGCTAGAAACTTAAAGGCCACTCCTCTTACCAAATCATTTTTGTGCTTGCTCTAAATACCAGAGATCCTGAATGTGCTGGCCTCTGTGGCCAGTTTAGGCCATATGCATTTCTCATGACCTTCCTGAGGAGGTAAGTTTTTGCCTCGGGGCCCAGGTTTATTCTCATCAGCAAGATTCACCAGCAGTATTTGAAATTCAGGGGCTGTGACTTGCAGCACAGTCAACTTTATAGGCCTTAGCCGGCGCCTCATCAGTCTCTTGCCCAGGCTGGGAACATTGTTTGGCTCAAGGCTGCAGCAGAAGCACATTTTCTCATTCTCAAACATCATGATCTCAAACCACTCTCGTAAAGGTGAGAGAAAAATTACCTCTAACCAATGGGTTTTGCAGATAACATGCATGGTCTATTCCCTTCTGTTATGGAGGAAACCACCACTTGTCCTCCCCCCCCCCCCCCTGCACACCCATTAAAGAAACATCTTGAACAAGCATTGGCATAGCCCATTGGTCTCGCTCTTGGGACCTTATAAGTATTTAGTTATGCAGCACAATATCCTTCGTGCAACAACATCAACTGTTGTATGGCTAAACACTTGTACGGTCCCGAAGGCGAGACCTATTGGCTATGCCAGTGCTCGTTATAATTGTATCAGCCTGAACTCTCTTTAGGTAGACACGTTGTATATCTTTACATCCCATTGATAGTGGAAGCCTTTATTGCATTGTTTTTTTTTGGGGGGGGGGAAATATTTTTATTTTTCCGCAAAGAAAATGACACACATAAAAAGTATTCCAATTACACCTCATTACATGCAGTGGGTTGGCAGAGCTACATTTCAGGATGTGTATTAACAATTGCACATTCATAAGTGTACATTAATGTCGTGCATGTTCATCACATTACAGCGTTGTTAATACCCTTATTACAATACTTCTGGATCTTGGGGTATGATCGGTAAGGTGCATAGCCCTCCCCTATAAGTGTTCTGCCCTGCCTATAGTCGTATCCACTTTTTCTGGCAACCCCTGTGTACATACAGTTTTTTCCGCCACCATAGCCATATCCATATCTTTACACCATTCCGTGAGTGTGGGGGTGGTAATAGCACCCCAATGTCGAGCAATATTCCTTTTAGCCAACATCATTCCTAAGGTTGCCCATGTTTGCCGTATGGTGTTAAGGTCTGTGGATTCCCATATGTTTAGCAGGCAGCGTTTGGGCTCCGGCGGGACTGGACTGCCACTGAATCATGTGATCTTGTCCATTACTGATCTCCAGTATATTGTTATCGCAGGGCAGACACAGATAGTGTGGAAAAATGTGCCAATTGCCCCACAGCCCCTCAAACAAAGTTGGTTATCAGTTTTTCCTATTTTATAAAGTGTCGGTTGTGTGTAGTAAACTCTATGTAGGATCTTAAGTTGTATCAGTCGGAGTCTGGATGGGATTGCATCCTCTCTAGGGGAAGCTAATGCTTCCTGCCAGTCCGAATTGTCTAATTCTCCCAACTCCTCGGCCCATTTGTCACAATGTTTTTGCATGGGGTCAGGTGCATTTTTAATAATTTTCTGGTACGTCCGGGAAATTGCCTTTTTATCCATATGTTCCGTAAGTAGTCTGTCCTCTAGTGGTGTGGCCTCAGGCAGATTAGTGGTGGGCGGAATTGCTGCCTCTAATCCTATAATGCATTGTTGATGTTACAGCCTACTGAGGGGGGGCAAGGCAAGCCCGACAGCAGAGGCCACAGACCGCGCCGTGAGGGGAACGGCTAAGACACCGACACCAGCTCTCCCAGCAGCGCCGTGAGGGCAACGGCCAGGGACCAAACAGCGGAGCGCCGAGCGCTCAGTGGGGGACTTCATTTCCCAGGTGCCCCGGAGTTTCACCGGCGCACCGGTGACACCACAGCCTGCGCCCGGGGGCGCTACTAAACAGCGGAGCGCCGAGCGCTCAGTGGGGGGCAAGGCAAGCCCGACAGCAGAGGCCACAGACCGCGCCGTGAGGGGAACGGCTAAGACACCGACACCAGCTCTCCCAGCAGCGCCGTGAGGGCAGCGGCCAGGGACCAAACAGCGGAGCGCCGAGCGCTCAGTGGGGGACTTCATTTCCCAGGTGCCCCGGAGTTTCACCGGCGCACCGGTGACACCACAGCCTGCGCCCGGGGGCGCTACTAAACAGCGGAACGCCTCTCGTCCCGCGAGGACGCGCGCGGGACGCGCCGAGCGAAGCCCGGGCAAAGGGCGGGCCCTCTGTGGCCCTCAGAGGACCGAGAGGGACGGGACGGGCCACCCCCTTTGGTTTTCACACCTGACACTACATCACGAAGGTAAAGACTATTTCTCATGCATCTGTTGGTATTCCCTTATTATCATGACTTCTAAAGTGGATCACCCAGCTAGCGTTGCAGGAACTGGGCAAAAGTTTTCATGGTTAGACGAGCTAAACCTCTTATGTCAAACCACCTATGCACCATCAGAAACCCCCCTTTCGCCCAAAAGCGACATCATACTATCAGTTAATTCCACTCTTTCGGAGCAGCCCACATTACTCAATAAAACTTGTAGTCCTCATACTGCACCCCCCCAGGTTCCATCGGTGAAAAGGACTCTAACACCGCCTCCAGGCTCATGCATTGTTAATTCTCCAACGACTCCATCGACTCCTGAGGCCCAAGATCCCTTAAGCCCTCTTATACACCCACATATATTACCGCTCATTGAAAAATTGCTTAGCTCTCTGATAGCCCCGTTGTTGGAAAAAATTAACATGTTAGGGGATAGGCTTACTGGATTAGAGTCAGCAATCAAGTCAAATTTGTCGGCTGACAAACACTGTGACACATTTAACCGTCCAAAGTCACCTCCTACTCATGAAGGCATTAAACGGGATAAAAGCTGTCAAATACAATTAACTGGCCCTAGTACAGTGAGGCAAAAAGTAACCAAACACTCTCCAAGTGTCTCCTTTCCCCAGTTGACCGCACCTAGAGCAGTTCATGATAAGATTAAATCAATCCATCTACCACCAGAAGCAGCCCCATTCGTGTGCATACTTGCTGGCGTCCCTGCTCTTCCCCCTGGAAAAATGGAGAGACAACATGACTTACTTAACAAAACCAAATTCTGGCTGTCAAAAAAATAGGCCACTGCCTCGTCACCTATATGGAGCAATAAGGAGCGTCAGGAGGGTGGACTGGCTGGGCTCCCTTCATAAGGATCTTCCTGGGGACCTGGTACTCGTGAGATTCAGAGACACAAACATTGTCCCTTACTTGAAAACCTGGCAGCCACAAGAGACAGACGGCCCAATATCTATATGGGACTTATATGACTTCTATCCCTCAATCCCTGGTGTTCCCCTTTTTTCGAAATCATACCCTACATGATCGGTTTACATCATGATCTTTTTGGGAAATACTGGGAGTGGTAATAACTAATTTTAACCCCCATTTCCACCATCTCAACTCGGGGGTGGAAGGGAACTAATTTATGTTTGGGACCTTGTCCTACTGCTTTTGGGTTACATTACATTGGACATTGGACTTGGCAATCACGGAGTGTTGTTGAACTTTGCAAGGTCCTACCTAAATTCACTCCTCTTTTTAGACTTTTTAACCTTTTTTCTTTTATTTAAGGTGACACTGGTTCTTTTGATTTTTCTTTTTAAATGATGATCATCTTTTTCTTTATCCTTTATTTGAATGAAATTGTCTAAATGTACTGTATTATTTTTTCTGTTACTGTATGCTTATATGATATTCTTTGGTAATATCGAATAAAGCTTATTTTGATTTGATTTGATTTGTTACAGCCTACTTGCAGGTTGGGAAGTAGGCAGAAATTATAACTGAGCAAGTTTGCCCTCCCCTTTTTGGAGCAAAAGAAACGAAGGTGAAACGTTCAGAAAAACTATTCAGAAATGTGTATAAGAGGAAACTTCTCAGTTTTCAAAATAGCCTATGAACCTAATCTGAGACGCATCTGATTTTCTTGCACTGGATCCTTTTGGTGATACTGTCTCGTCTCCGCACCTCTTGAGTGACAATAGGCTTCCCTATCTTAAAATGTTACATTTACTCCAGTGATCTTATATGATAGGAGAAGAGTTCAGATGTGGGCCTGTACTGATATTCCTGTTATTGGCACCTATTTTCAAACTCATCTACTATCAAGCTTGACCTCAGGAAAGTTTGACACAGAGCTACATTGAACAAAATGGTCTCTGAATGTTCAATGAAAAGAGCGGAAAATTAGTATTTAGTTGTAAACTTTTCACAGATTAACCGGTAGCTTTTTTTGGTTGGTTATCTACGTTTATTTGCATCCTGCCTTTTAAAAATTGCATCCCTTTTCCTCCCTCTAGGGTGTAGATGTTTTACTTTAAATAATGCAATTACTACTCACAAGATTTTTTGTGATGTCATCTCACTAATTGTCTGCAAAATTGACCTCAAATCTACATTTATTATTTGATGGTTAAAGTGTGCTATACAGCATTACATAATTCTATTTATTGACTGTCAAGTAGAGGAGAACCTGGCCATTTAAGCCTGTTTCCCTGTGCAATCGAAACATTAAGATTGGGGGTCCAAAAATGTAACTATATGTAGTAAATACATTTTAAAAGGTAAAACAAAAAGTTCTATTTTGAACAACAATTAGTTATCCATTTGGAAGGCTACTTACAAATCCAGATATGCATTTTAGCATAGTAAGAATTCAATAATTTTCGAGCCTTGTTCATCTCTTTTGATCCAGGCTTGAGAGGGGAAGCTATTTTTTATTCCATATTCATATTTTGTTTCTTATACATATAATGCAGTGTGTGCTACAGTAATGCAATTCCATAATAATCCCTTCAGTGAACAGAGCCTGTAATGGTGAAATATCTGCAATTGTTAACCCCATCACGATTAATATTCTAGAGTATAATAGAGCATATTTTGCTCCATTTTAGTCTGAAGATTATCTTTTATATGAATGCATTTAATATATAAAACATTGTACAGAAAATTGTAGTTGGGGCTAATGTCTTTCAAATCTATCCTCTCAATAAAGCAAAATGGTTATTCACAATAGCTCTACTTGACTTATCCTGGTTTCTAGCCAAATTCTACTACAGTTAATTGTTGGAGATGCCTGTCAGTTCAGATTCTTTCTAGTACTTAAAATAAGGCACATGTAAAAAATAGACTATGAAGAGGTAATTGTAGCAATGCGATTGTTGGTTTCTACACATCTTGCTTATACCTGTTTAATAATGCACACCTTGTGCAAGTGACAAAACCTCAAATGTTTATATTACACCTATCCCATTTGTCTCTTACGCCTGTCTTGCCACGTTCATTCTTCAGTTCACTAGATTGATTAAAATGTTCATGTAACACATTCATGAGCTAACTTTGCATTTCATGAACCTGAAGTTTTCACAGACATATTTATTTCTTTCTGGTTGTTTAATGAGGTAGGGCAGAGGAGGAATATGGATGGTATCTGCTGTATCAGAACTGGCGGTTAAGGTTTAAATGGAGCTTTCTACGACTGTATTCTGTAAAGAGGTCTTTGATTACTTATCATAGGTGAGAAGAATATGTCATATGTACGGCCAAGTACAGGCAACCGTTACGATATGCTCAGGCATACCAGAGAGTACAGAAGACAAGAGCCTTCATATTTGAATTCCTCCACCAATATGCAAATACGTGTGTGCGCAACCAGATCTCTTGATTTTCAGAGCAAAATAGGCTAACATCTATACCAGCTGGTTGTTGTTTACAGTCTAAATTATTTAGAAACCCTACACCAAATGGCCATACATTTACAACCCATTCAGAAGCAGCATAAGACTGTAATAAAGCACTTTTTTGCATACATACCCTTCCATTCCCACAATGTCGAATTGTTATGGTAGGGAATTCATACTATGAAGAAAGTCCTCCATGCAATGCAAAACTTTCAAGCACATACCACACTGACATATGGACAGAACTGCATAATGAAGGAAAAGTTGACTTTGTCTTTAAATAGCATGGCATGCTCAATCATGTGTGCAAGATGCCTTACTGAAGGTTTTTGTAGGAGAATGCTGCCAAGATATACATGGACAGATCCCACTTACTCCGCTTTAAAACCAAAAAGGAAGGACTGCAGTGTTCAAGAATAATTTCAAGAAAGACATTGTAAGGAAGATTCATGAATTTAAATGCATGCAACTGTTCACTAACTCAGAGGTGCCTTGAACAGGATTCATAGTTTCATATGTGAGTGTACTTGCACCGTCACCTCTCCACCCCCTTCCTCGCTAAAACACTTGTCAAGCCATAAGTCTGAGCTGGCCAATTCAGTAGCATCTTTCTAATGCATTAATCTAACATGCAACTGGCTTTTCTCCAGCTATAGCGTCCCCAGTCCAACATTAATTTAACTGTGTTTATCTTTCCAGTCTCCTAAAAGCAGAATCCTTGCTTAAGATCTTCCTGACCACTTGCCTAACCTTACGGAGATACAGGCCTCATTGGAGACTAATTCTACCCCGTCTTCTGCAGCTTAGAGTCAAAATATTGCAATGTGACTGGTTTATCCGTTCTGGCCTTTTCTGAAACATTAGCCTGACCGGTGTCTGGCTGTGCCACTGCCTGACAGCGTTACAGAGTTATTACGTTACTGACTCCGACACAGCTTGTCCATTCTTACAAAGACACTGTCTGGACATGTCTGACTATATCCTTGCCAGCTTGTGTTCCACGTGTTTCTTTGTAGCACATAATTGTGCCCCAACCTTTCCAGGCAGCCACAAGTATTCACATGATATGTGTTCCTGACTGTGCTGGTCCCACTGGCCTTTTAAAGACATTAGCTGTGTATTGGGCTGACTCCTCCGAAGCCATGCGGGCCTTAACGATGCACATTTGTGTAATGTCACTACACTAAGGGTGTGTACCATCTGTACCAGTCTTCTTGATTCCCCACTCTGCGCCGAATATACCAGTGTTTTAAAGGTTCTGATAAGGTGTGGCTTAACCTCCTACCTTGATGGCCATTTACAGGCATCAGCATTATATCAACTGTGACACAAAATTAAGTCTTTCAGAGACTCCAGCTAACCATGTGACTGGTACTGCCATACCCGTCATGCTCTGATGGATAGGCCTGGCAAGTGACTGTAAGGTGAGCTAAACAAGTTGCTGACACTTGTCCAAGCAGTCATTATCTTTTCTTTTTTTTCTCTTGTCGTTTACATGCTTCTTTGGATGGCAGTCATAGCTGTCTTGTTGATTACCTGGACATTAAGATCCTTGCAAATTGTACATGAAAAATAACATAATGCTGCTTAGTTTGATTCTTTATAAGGTGCAGCTTATATGAACTGGAATATATACTCCTTTTGAATTTTTGCATACAGACTCCGTTGAGTGTTGGTCCAAAGTGGTAAAGGGGAAGCCTGGCTGGCTGACCTGTCTTTCTATACTCCACAGGGGCATCAAAGGTCAGTCGGCATGCTTCACAGTGGAAAGCCTCATTCACATTTACAATGGTTTGATCGCAAACGCTTACAAATAAATTATTCAGTTAGCCTAATTGTTATTGATTTGTTTCTATGTACTGCTAAATGTTTCTTATCTACCCTGATATTTGATTGCTGCGTTAGTATTGTGTGCAAAATGCTTCTGTGTTTGGAAATTCTTGTTGTATTTTATCACAGAATTCAATTGTATGGGGTTGCCGTCATCTTCATTTTTCCCATTTTTTTCTTGTGTTCTTGAAGGTGGAGGAAATGGTAAAAAACCACATGACCTACTCTCTGCAAGATGTGGGTGGTGATGCCAACTGGCAGCTCGTGGTAGAAGAAGGCGAAATGAAGGTAATATATAGACCGATATTGCTACCCCATGGTTAGATGTACGAAGTTCCTCTTATCAGATGTTTCAAGTTGTACAAGTTGTGGTAAAGATTTGTTACTGATATATTAATTATAATCCGGAATGCTAGATGTTTGGAAAGAAACGTTCTACTTAGGCTTACATTTGTTTGAGGCTATTGACTGGAAGACCTTTATTCTGTATAATAGTCACTCACTGCCCCCTCATTTCAGAGTGATCTTCAACCGAAAACTCTATGCTAATCCCTCCCAAGATAAACCTGGTGTATCCCTCACCAGAACATGGTCAATTGAGATCATTCACCAACCACTTAAGAGTATGCCACATGTCCCTCGCCTGTTCCTTTATATTGTCTTGAAGCCCCAGTTTCACCCTTAACTACATTGCATATTTAACAGATCAGAACTCATGTCCCTTCTTTTAAGTAAACAGCTCGCTCAAATGAATTGTATATGATGCTTTCTCGCAAGCTAAGCTAGCCATATAATTTAGACATGTAAAAAAATACATTGCAATTGCTTCCATTCAAAATGATTAAATATTTTATGAAAGATGGTACTTGAGATCTTACAGCAATGGAATAACCAGTTCTACTTATAACTAAGTGGTGCATCCATGGGACTAACGCGGGCCCCCAGTTATGCCAATATATTCTTGGCTGAATTCAAGACTTCATTTTGAACAGTAAGCTGTGGAAAGAATGGTTGCTACTTTACCTTCGAGATACAGATGACCTCTTAATATTGTGGAACAGTTCCATAAATAGGTTACAGTACATCATTGCTGACATCCGTACAAAACAAATCTGCATATTCAATGTACACATCACATTGAAAAGTCTCAAAGCATTTCCAGATGTAGGTGTGCTGGTTTAACTTTCTCCACTAATGGATCCAGAAAAGCAACTGACAGAAATAATAATCGTCACTTTTGCAGTTTTCATCCAGATTCTTTAAAACAGCACCTATCCTGTTCTCAATTCATGAGATTAAAAATAGTTTCTAAAAATGGTGGTCTATGAAATTGCTTTACAGGAGCAGAAAGATAGGTTCTGTGCTCGCGGGTAACCTGAAGCTGTTTTAACAGAAGCAGAAGTGTGATTGAGCAGCCACACAAGAAGTGAACTTTTAAACCAAATTAAAAAGTCAGTCCCACCTAGTCTGACTTTTGTGTCTAGATTCTCCACTGTTAGTTCATCTATCAAAATAATTACCAAGCTTGGTGAGATATTGCAAACTGAACATTATTGTCAACTTTTTTCCTCTTAAAATAACCATGCATTTGTAGCATGTGTTGGCCATAGATACACATGCTTAACATACTTCTGCCATCTAGTGTTGGGCACGGACGTTGCAAGTTGTTTTTGTTCAAAAAGTCTTTGTCATGGGGTATAGTTATGCTGTCCGGTTTTAGAAGAGGAAATAGCCCTCACCAGTGTAAACATATAAACACTGAAAAAACTCCTGCATAACCACAAACTAAATGCCATTCAAAGAAAGGAAAAGGAGAGTGAAAGAGTCAAATTTTTCTTCCTGAAGGGGCCAATACAATTTAACTTTGTTATACAAGCAAGCAGCAAGAAAGACTGGGCTTGAGTTTTGTTGTTTAGGGATGCCACTAAAATATTGTTCTTTTTTTTGCTTTTTACAGTTTTGTGGTCTTTGGTCTAAAGATGCAGGGTTTAGAAGCATATTTTAGTTCTTGTTTAATTATCTTATAAACTGTAGAGAATCAGGAAATATCAAAATCCTATTTGATATTTTGGCTGTGTTTGATTCTTTCACTGATCGGTAAAATGGCTATGTTTATATTCCATGTTAGAGTGCCTGCCACTTCGTGAGCAAAGTAATGTTGGAGAGCAATTCAGGAACTTCTATTTTACAATGTATAAGAAATGGCATGCAATGATGCATAGAAATGTACCTTTACCAACCATCTTATTTGAAGTCAATTAAATCTCACTGGTACTCTGTACAAGTTCTAGATCCCTTCCATAAAGGGTAATTCCTCTGTAGTTTAAAAGGTGCTGCTTAATTTTTGACCGCTTCAATAACTCTGAGAGCATAAACACCCAGTTGTACGCAAGTGTTGCAGAACCTGCCCAGAGAATCACAATCTTTAAGTGCACCAGTATTGTCAGTGGCCAAAGTTAGCAAATTGTGTACTGGCTGTTTTTGGCAATGCCCATCTTAAGTGCCAATGTTGAGAGGGCCTTTTCACAGAAAACAGTTTGCATGGGAAGGATTGGGTGAGCACACATGACCAAAGTCTCACTGAAGAAGTATTGTATGGTGTACTAAAATAAGTTTGATTTGCAAAAATATATTTGGACCTCATATACATTGTACGTACACTCTATTGTTTCAAATGGCGCAAAAATGTGTAACCACTGACAGCCACTGATTTTTTAAGGTAATGAAATCATTTCAAAACACTGAAAAAACCCCACCAGAACTTACCAAAAATAGAAACTGAAAACAGGAAAGCCTAAGTATAGGGAATCCTCCTATAGTGTGTATTGCACATGGTCATGGTTTGTTAAATTGTTTGTCTTTGCCATGGTGTTCGGACGTATTTTTTGGAGCTCCGAGTTCGAAGTTTCAATTCGGTTTCGCCAACCTTTCAGTGACTGCTATACATCACCCATCGACGGAAACATAGAAAGACCAGCCAATCGTTGAATTCCCACTTTTCACCTGGCTGGTCTTGAGCCCGGCTCTACCTCTGCTTCAGCAATTCTCAATCTACTTCCTTCACTTGATACAAGCAGAGTGATGGAAAAGATTCCTTTCCGCTACTGCCCCTAGTGCCATGTGAAATACTCCAGGCAAGGTGATCATCCAGTCTGCAACCACAGTCTGTCTCTGGACCACAAGGAAACATTATGTGAAGCCTGCCGGGCTTTTTGGTCAAAAAAGACTCTTCGACAATGACTGTAGAGGCGAGGGGCCCATACCACAATGCAGGCACGGTGAGTGGAAGATGCCCCTGATATTTTCTGGGACCATCAAGCATAACTCCAAGAAGAAACAGGTATTGAGGCCCAACACAACTGTGACGAAGATGCAGAGTTCCAAGATGCCCTGGTGGTCGTCCCTATCCTTCTTGCTAGTATCGTAGAGTGGTGCAACTGCAGCCAAGCAGTGGAAGAAGCCCAAAATACTGCTTCAATTGGGCATGTGGGTATTGTGTTGAAAACCTCATTCACCAATTCCCAAGCGAATGCTAAGGACCAAACAGTCTCATGGAACCCCACTGCCCTTGGACCTTGGAAGAGTCTGGTATAAGGCAAAGGAGCAGGCAACCATCCCTCTGCCCGAACAAGCCTCCAAGGCAACTGAAAAGAGTAAGGCACCTAATACTTCAAAGTCAAAGCCAGTGTCAAAACTGGTGTCGAAAAAAGAAGCACTGACGCCAAAGATGCCTTTGGAGTCCAATATGGGCCTTGAAAAGCCTAAACACTATTGGAACCTCCTCCTACTCTTCTGCTTCCGGCAATGCTAGCCACACCTCCTTTTTTACCAACTTCACTGCAGCGCTCCCCTCGTGTTCACCCACAGGGGTCTCCCACTACTTCATTTGGGGACCACAGCACTGGGGAAAACATAGACCAGTACGACAATTTTATGTACCAGATGCACAGGGTGATTCTGATGCACTAGATGAACCCTGGAAGGACTGTCAACTCCCCAGGGGATACATATCTGGACCTATAACCCTCTACGACACCACCACATATGAGCTACTATGCAGGGCTACTGAATGTTATACGGTTGATAAACTTACACTGGAAGATGAGGAAGGTTGTCCGCTGAGACACTGTCAGACACCGTGAATCGTCCATTTCTTACCCATTCTAAAGGGCATGCTGAAGCCCATGATTGACATAGTCAAGCAACCTGTCAAATCACGCATCTTTGCGCCTAGGGTTGATTAAAAAAAATACAAACCCTTACCAACCGACCCAACATCAATAAGGGACACTTCACTACAGATTCACTGGTAGTAAATACAGCTAGAAAATGAGTCAACCCTGGGGCCAGGTAACGTACCTCCTACAGACCAGAAGAGTAAGAAATGTGATGCTTCGATAAAATGAGTTGTAGTACAGGCAGCAAGCTACCTTAGAATTGACAGCTCAGTGGGACAAGATGCAGGAATTATTACAGCAAAGAACAGAACTAGTTGAGGAAGGCAAGGTCATTCTTTAATTTAACAATCCTGTGTGCATTGGATGTTGCAGACATCAGTGCTAGGGAAGTTAACACTAGGATTATAATCCGATTCCACGCATGGTTATGGGTGTCGGGGATTTAAGCTTGACGTCTAGTACTATCCCCACCTCTTTAGCCGTGAAGTGGGCAAGATGTTGTGAATTATATTTTTTTAAGGACATGGCCAAAGCCATGGGAGTCTTACAAATTTACCAGCACATAGGATCCTTTTGTAGGGGTCAGTACAGAGGGGCATCCAAAGGAACAGCTGTCCAAGAAGTAGGGACATTTCAGAAGCAGCAAGGCACCTTTCAACCCCAAAATACAAGAGTCCTATGACAGAGGACAATACAGAGGCAATAACGGGGGGTTGAGGCCGTGGAACCACTGCCAATAAGAAGTAGCTGTCTGCGTCACCCCCCCTCCTCCACCCCCCCACCCCCCCAACCCCCCCACAAACAGTAGGGGAAGGCTCCAGGACATTCGGGAACAAATACGCTCAGATGTGTGGGTCCTTCCTGTAATAAAGGACATATATTGTCTAGAACTCACATTTCCACCCAATATCCCACTGTAAACACTTACTACACCTACTACACCTACTAGAGGAAATTTAAATTCTGCTTCAAAAGGGGATCATACAGCCGGTCCCATGGCAATACCAGTGTCACGGGGTGTACACACTTTATTTCCTCATTACAAAGAAAGATGGCATCTAAAGGCCTATACTAGTCCTCCGGCATCACCAAGTACATCTTATTGGAGCACTTCCACATGGTAGCACTGCAGGAAGTCATACCGCTGCTTCAGCTAGGAGACTTCAGGACAGCCATAGACCTCAGACACCACATACCAATACACCCAGCCCATCGGTGCTACCTCCAATTTAAAGTAAGTGGCCACGTAATCAATTCAAGTTATTAACATTCAAATCAAATCAAATCATCTTTATTCGGTTTCTGTTATTTTTGAAAGCCATAAAAGTACATAAAAACACGATAAAAATTATTTTAAAATTCACATTCTTTCTGATATCAAAAGGTATTATAAAAACATTTTATCAGTGCGTATTATTTCGAAAAGGCTATTCAGTAACTGTTCAAAGGTTCATTCGGTGCCTGACACAGTTTAAGAAACTGTGCAATAGATTTTGCCATCAAGTTGTTTTCCAATAGCTGTAAGACCAAATAGGCCGGGCGGCATTTACGGATCTTTAGAACCTTTAATAGTGGTGTTATCCACCGCCTACGTAATAGTACATAAAATTTGCAGAAAAAGAGGACATGGATTGTGGACTGTAAAGACATTGAATCGCAAGGACACACAGAATCGTTGTGTGACCAATCATTTTGGTTGGGGAATAAAACCATGTAATGAAATAAATTAAACCTGAAACGGGTGAGAAGGTATCTTTCGTATTGAGTTAGATTGTACTGAAGATATGGTTGGATAGTTGGGACAGACTGGATCAGTAAACATTGCTGGACTGATGGCTTCCCTATTTCGCCCAGCAACCGCACTTGAGATAGATGTGACAGACATAGTGTTTTTAGTTCTTTTTTTGATATGTCTGTCACCGATAAGGGGTCGTCAAAAAATGTCACATATCCAATGTCGGTAAGAAATGTCTTGACATAGACCAGCCATCTTATTTTTCTCGTGTTCTCAAGTTTCATACAGTCCAAGACTATTGTTCTTGTAAGCTGGCATTGATCCGTTGCCCAGATTCTGCGCCACAGCATGATCGGTTGGATTTTAATAATGTCAGAGATTTAATCCATACCAAGTTCGAGATGGCACCCATATGTAGTTGTACTTTTCGGTACGGCCAACAGAAATCTTAGGAAAGAATTTTCAACTTTTTGGAGCTGGTACACATTTGCCCCTCCCCAAACCCCTGCACCAAAGATTGCTGTACTGAGACACTTGGCGTTGTATATTTTTATCATCTCGGTCGGAGGTCTTTTACCGAGCCGAAGGGAGAAAGCCTTTAGTGCGCCGACAGTTCTTATGAAGGCCAGTTTACGGGCATTGATGGCTTCCTTCCATTTAAATGCCTCATCAATAATGATGCCAAGGTAAGGATAAGTATCTGTTCTTTCAAGGGGTAAGTTGTCCACGTAGATTTTCTTTGGTTTTTTCCCCTTTATGCCAGCGTGCATCGCATAGGTTTTCTTTATGTTGACTTTTAAGCTCAGACTGGTCATGAAGGAACAGTAGTTGTTCAATACCCGTTGGAGCTGGATTGGGGTTCGGGCGAGGATTACCGCATCGTCGGCATATAGTAGTGCTGGAATCTGCCGACGACCGACTGCTGGAAGGTCTTTTACACCTTTTAACATTGCAGCCTCTAGCCCGTTGGTATAGAGCGTAAATAAGAAGGGGGCCAGCACGCACCCTTGTCTGACCCCCTTCTGTATTAAGAAACTCTCAGTTAACTGACCACCAGTCCCAAATCTAACCTTTCCCGTGGCTCCGGTATATAGTTCACGGAGAAAATCAACTATTGGTGGATCAATCCCCATTTGCAACATTATTGACCATAATTTCGGGTGTTCGACACAGTCGAACGCTGCTGTGAGGTCGACGTAAACCATGTGTAGGGACGATCTTTTTGCGTCTAAGTATTTTCCGGCCAGTAGTGTTAAGTTTAAGGCCTGATCAACTGTGCTCAGTCCTGTCCTGAACCCATATTGTAGGTCCGAAATTGCCCCGTGTTCTAACGACCACTCCTGGAGACGATCAAGAAGGACGCGTCCTGCCATCTTTCTGATCGAATCCAGGAGGGAGATGGGCCGGTAACAGGAGGGGCTGTCTCTGTTGCCTTTTTTAAAGATAGGGACGAGTATTGAAGTTGACCAGGATTCAGGAAGGCCAATCTCCTTCGCCGCGTTTAATACTTTAGTAAGCAGTGGGCACCAGAGGTCAGGTATGTATTTGTAAAGGTCCATAGGAACCGAGTCTGGCCCAGGTGCTTTGCCTGATTTCGCCGTTTTTATGGCCTTCATCGTTTCATTAAATGTGAAATGGAGAGCTAGTGGATATTTCACTGGCGGAAGGGGGTCCAGATGTTCCAAGTCTATAGATTTATCCTTACCAAAGACCCCTGAGAAATGTTGGACCCAGTCCCCGGTATTTATAGCAACGTCTAGTGAGGGGACATCGTTCTTTTCTGTTAGAAAGGGAGTTTTCAATATCTGCCAGAAAGCAGCGCTATCTTTTTGAGTGCTGCTTTTCTGTAATTCAGTCCATAAGTTTGCTTGGAGGTCCTTTTTTCTTTTTCGGATTGCAAACGTGTAGGCCTTCCTTAGTTTAATCACGTCCTCTCTGTTTCTTTCTTTTTTAGCTAGAGCCTTCTTTAAATTGGAATAAGCTTTTGTACATTCCGTTGTGAACCATCCCTTTCTTGTAGACCTGTTTTGTGTATGGGGCTTAGTTAATTCTTTTCTTATATTTTCCACAATGTTGGTGTAGTTAGTCAAGATTTCATTTGGAGTTGTGGAGGGATCTAAGCACCTATCTATTTCATTTTTACATGTTTTAATTATTCTCGCGTTTACAGTTTCCTGATCTAATTTGCCCCATTTTAAGGTGTAGCCGTTTAATCTGTTCAGTGTTAGTGCTTGCTGGTGTAAGAGGCTAGAATATACCCTGTCTAGCTTATTCTGATGTTTAGATTCCAAGAACGTCATTCTGATGGGGGAATGATCGCTAAGTGCATTGTCGAGCACTTCGAAGGTCTTGATATAATCTGCTTTGTTTATGGATACTAAAATATAGTCTATTAGGGTTTTGAAACCTCTGCCGTGAAAGGTTGGAGTGAATTCAGTTGTGGGCATTTTTATCATATTGGCGAACCCTGTGTCTAAGTCAGTCATCGTAGCCTGTATATTACTGCCCTCTGCGGTGTGAACAAAATGAGTTCAATTGTTTCCTTCTTCGTCTGTGATCCCGCAAATGGGGGTATCGCATCTGTTACATAAATGGAGATTGAAATCTCCTCCCCAGTTTAGTGTATGGAGATCCTTTGCGTGTTTTGCTTTGAGGTCGTTTACTAGGTGAAGAATTTCATTTAGGGCCTTAGTCAAGTCTGTTGAACTCATATTATTATAGAAATTAATGATAGTGTAGACCTCTTGTCTGGTACCATGTATGTTAATAATCTGAAAATTCTGACCTAACTTTACGGAAATTATCTCACGACAAGGCCAGAGATTGGAAATATATGTTATTAGGCCCCCTTTACTTCTGCCTGAATTGGATCTTATGGCTTGTGAGAAGTATGTTTTGTAGCCCAAGAGATGAATTGGGTCATTAACCATGTCTCCTGAAGGCAAATTAAAGAAAGCTTTTTTCAGTGTATTTTGTAGCTAGCCCCGCCACATTCCAGAATAACAGCCTTTTATCAGAGTTATCACCAGTTAGAATGGATGTCGTGCTCTGGGCACTAATTTCTTCGGATTGGCTTGATTGAAACTCAGGTGTCGGATTTAAGACACTTTCCTGCGACTCTAAACCAGTTTGTGGTGAAGAGAGAGGACTAGTGGGGAGCTTGGAAGGGCATTGCTGCTCTTGTATCCGATCTGCCATTTTTTGAGTGTTTATCGTCACTGTTAGTTCCTTTGACCAAGTAGTTGTTGTAAAAGAAACCTTGTTGGGTGTAATCTTTTCGGGATACTTGACTGATTTGTTGAGTAAAGCGCTGTTATTAAGAGGGGGAGTAGTGACATGCTTCTGTGGTGGTGGTCAATCGACCATCTCTAAGCAACTATAGCTGTTGAAAGTTGGTATACCACCCCATGTGTCCCTGTAGGGTAATTGTTGGCCTCTCCTACCATAGATATTCCAGTCACCCCGATCTTTGTTTTTGTGCCCCCATTCTCCCTGGGACCAGTCCCTTTGGGTGTTTCCATTATACCAATCTCCCTGGCTCCAGCCTCTTTGTCCAAGCTCGGGCTGGTTCCATGACCAGTTTGAAGACCAATTAGGGCCTTCGGAATAATGGCCTTGACGGGGGTAAAAAAATGATAGTCGTTTAACATTTATTCCTCCGCTGCTACCTGGTGAGTCCCAGGAGCAGATGTAGTCCACTGCACGGGGGTTCTCAAAATTGACTATTATGCAGTCGCCCGGGGTAGTTTTTGGTTGATATCCTGTCCATGGGGCCCTTCTTACTGTGGCAATTTTAGTAACGTGATTATGCTGATTTGGTCTGTTAGTATTCAGCCAGTGGCGAGTTTTATTTAATAAGGACCAAGTTGGTTCGTCTATGTCGTTATTTAATTCTGGAACTCCTGTTAAAATAGCTACGAAAGGGGCAGCCTCCGGTGGGAGGTTTACTGGTTTGGGCCATCTCTTCTTTGTACGCTCTGGCTTAATATTATGCCTCTGGGGTTGTTCATTGTGGGGGGTGGTTATTACGAGTGGTCTGGAAGGGACATTTGCTGACAGCGCATTTTGTGGGTCTGGAACCTTTTTTGGGAGTACTTGTGGAGTCTTAGTTTTTGATGTATCTGATAGATTATTTGAGTTTTTCACACGATCTCCTGACCTAACAATTGGAGTATTTGTTACAGTCAGGTTGTTGTTAGATGGTTGTACTGAATTGTTGGATAGTTGTGCTGAATTGTTGGTTGACTTTGCATTATTAGCTAGGGGCTTAGGACCACCCAAATTTGGCAGCCCTTGACTTCGTGGGTTTTTTCGAGATGGCAACTAGTATCGCTACTTGCTTCTCGATAATTTCAAGGCTTTTTTTAATTGGTTGTAGCTGATGTTTAACTATTTCAGCTACCTCTTTCGCCAAGGTGTATTGTGGCTCGAATTTTTTATTGCTTTTAACTGGAAGAGAAGCTGGATTTTCTAGATGAGTCTTGTTAGAAATAGCTACATTTAAATGATCGTCGGACATGACAACGTCAGAGTTAATATTCCTGTTAGCTTCTGTTATTTCGATGGATTTGTTGTTGTCCTGACTATGCTCATTAGTACTGTTGGACTCACGAGATTTTTTAAGGTGTGAATTATGTTGTAAGGATTCAGAGGTTACAGTGTCTTTGATTGCTTGGTTTTTTGAAATTGTTTTCTTATATTGCAGGTGTTTCGAGATTGCACCATCCCTTAACCCCCTAGATTCGCTCTGTGTAGGGTCAATTTCCAGTAACTGCGGGCTCGCAAAGATGTCAGGAGTATGCTCGAGGCCCTGAGTCAGTTGTGAATCCGATAAGAGTGAGGACACTGACAAATCAATTGAGTTGGGAATGGCATGGATGTCCTCACGTGTTCCTGGTGCGGATGTGTTTATTGATTGTTTAATTGGAGTTTGTGCTTGAGCCAGTATTCCCATTGAGGAGCGTCTTGCTTGATCTAATTCATAAGAAACTCGTCGGTCAGTCAGCATTACAGTTTGGTCGATAGTTTGATTGACTTTCGTAATAAATTGATCTATTGGACCTACAGATTTTGCCATGTTTTTGAGCGTTTTACTTCTAGAGCCCCTCAGTGACATTGTGTGTGCTTAAACAGGGCAGATGACGAATTTGAATTAGCTATGGACTATGCAGCAGGAATGATGTTTATTCCCCTTCTAGTCAGCGTGTAAGGCCTTTCATAGAGAGGTACCTTATGTTAGTTGTTAGGGGGTGGGGCCCCCTAACAACTAACATAAGGTACCTCTCTATGAAAGGCCTTACACGCTGACTAGAAGGGGAATAAACATCCAGCCAGTCTCCTCCGGTCTATGACGGGCTAGGACGGGCCCGCCCTTGGCCCGGGCTTCGCCCGGCGTCCCGCGAGACGGTGGTGGCGCCGTATATATGCGCCTCCAGGCGCTTACAGATGAGGCGGACCCCAGTAGGGCTGCTGGGAGTTGTGGTCCTGCCCCTCGCCGGTCTCCTCCCGGCGGCTCCCGCTCCAGTTGGCAAAAGAGCGAGGGGGCGGCTGGAGACTGGCGGGCGGGTCCGCAGTGAGCTGCAATTCTTATCCCTGAATTATTAATGAGTTCTATACTGCAACAGCGGCAACACGGGCAAGCAAAAGGGATTCAAACATTCAAAATAACACACGTGTCCCCCTTTCTAGACAATTGGCTGATCAAAAGTGCAAGCAAAGAACATCTGCAGGACATGCAAAATAAATCCACCTTCTGCACAATGTGGGCTTCACGCTCCATGTTACCAAAACTCACCCCAACTCTTGCATATTCAGCTGTTCCTCGGGCTTATCCCAGTCCTGCAAGAGTACAACAGATCCAGCAAGTGTTGCCTCCTTTTTCAGCCACATTTTCACATCAGTCAAAACAGTGATGAGCCTTATAGTTATGATGGCCTCATGCATTTCCATAGTGCCACACGCACAACTGCACTTGTTCTCCCTACAACAGTGTCTATAGTCACAATCGTCACAAGTGGAGGGGCGCCTACAAGATCTAGTTTTGATAGGGCTGTCAACTCCTCACTCTCTGCAGTGGTGGAACAGCAGCAATTTATTGCAGGGTCGGGTTTTCAAGGCCCCAGTTCAGCAAGCAACCATTACAACAGTTGCGTGCTTACATGGTTGGGGAGTTCACTTACAAGATCTCGATGTGTGGTCAGTGGTCTTCAATGCTTACTTCTGTACACATCAATCATCTAGAGCTTTTTATGATTTATTTAGCTCTCAAAGCTTTTCAACATCTTTAACACAAGAAGGTTCTATTCCACATGGACAATATGACAGCCATATATAACATACAAAAACAGGGTGGAATACACTACATACAGCTGTTTAGTCTAGGCCAATGCATATGGCTTTGGGCCATTCATCACGACATCCATCTCCTAGAAGAATACCTAACAGGGGTGGACAACGACTTCACAGATATGCTCAGCAAAATGCAACAGATACACGAGTGGGAACTGACACATTACTCCACTCATACTTCAACAATGGGGAACCCAAAGAAGTAGATCTCTTTACCACACAGCAGAATGCGAAATGCCATAGCTTCACCTTCATGTTTCCTCGCCCTCGGTCCAAGGACAATGCCCAATGGATCCATTGGTCAGTGATATTTGCTTGAGCTTTTCCTCCTCTCCCACTCATTTCTTATGTGGCTCAGAAACTCAGACAAACATCACTCACACTAATCCTAAGAGTCCCAGCATGGGCTTGACGAGCATGATTCACTAGTCTGCTACAGCTATCAGTTGTGCCACACAAGAGTTTGCTGATCTGACCATACCTTCTAACTCAGGAGCAGAGCAGGGTCAGACACCCCAACCCAAGCTGCTTGATCTAGCGATTTGGCTCTGAAATCCTAGGGTTTAGATACCTAAATCTTCTACAATGTAGGCCTACCACATTGGCATGCCATGCAGCAAAATGGAAACGTTTTGTAAACTATTGCTTAATAAAACCGATCCAACTGCACTCGCCTATGGTAAAAGATCTTATTTGTCACCTACTCCATTTACAACAGGCAGGCCTAGCCTACACTTCCATTCGGGTACACTTAGCAGCACTTGCTGCGTAAATGCAAAACAGACAACAAGTGTCTTTATTTAAAATTCCAGTCATCAAAGCTTTTATGGAGGAAGAGTTATACCGCCCCATTCCACCAGCACCAGTCTGGAATCTCAATATAGTCCTCACCATACTTATGGATCCTTCCTTACGAACAATTACATTCATGTGATCTACAGTTTCTCACATGGAGAGTGGCCTTTTTAGTAGCTATAACATCTCTTTGAAGGATCAGCAAACTTCAGGCCCTCACTTTGGAAGAAACATTTTTCCAGGTCGGTCCTGATAAACTAGTACTAAGAACAAGCCCCAAATTTCTCCCTAAAGTGGTTTCTTCTTTTCATTTAAATCAGTCCATTGAGCTCCCAGTTTTCTTTCCAAAATCAGGCTCCTTAGCGGAGAGAGCACTACACACACTTGATGTTAAGACCTGTAATTTATTACATCTAGAGGACGAAGCCCTTTGTAAAATTCAGCAGCTTTTCAAACCCTCAAAAAGGCTCGCAAAATCTCGAAAGCAGGAATTGCACGGTGGATAGTTAGATGTATACAAACTTGCTACTGCAAGGCCAAACAAGCTCTACCTGCTGCTTCAAAAGCACCTTCCATCCGTAAAAAAAGGAGCCTCCATAGCTTTTTTGGGCTACCTTCCGTTACTGGATATCTTTAAAACAGCCCCATGGAATAACCCACATATATTCACCAAGAATAACTGTGTAAATGTCCTATCTGAACAACAAGCTATAATATGTTAGGCTGTCTTGCAAACACTTCAAGTGTCTACTCATCTAGATACCGCTTTTTGGGGAGCACTGCTTTACATTTGATGCTAAGAATATGTATCTATGACTACACATGCTGCAAATGGAGTGTTAGTTACCCTGTAAGCATCTGTTCGTAGCGTGTAGTGCTGTAGATTCATATGCAGCCACCCTCCTCCCCAGAAGCGAATGACTCATGGACGCACTTTTCTACAATCATTTATCTTACTCCTTACTTGCATGATCGTCTTTACTGCTTCATTTACTGCTCCTATCCTAAGCTCACATGATGAGCAAAAAACAATCGAACAAGGGAGCAGATAACCATACGCAATAGACTATAGTAGGAGTCACTGTACCTCTTGACTCAAAAGACTTTTCGTACAAAAACAACTTGCAATGTCTGAGCCCAACACTAGATGGCAGGAGTAAGCTAAGCATATGAATCTAATGCACTACATGCTACGAATAGATGCTTACAGGGAAAGTAATATTTCTTTATTGGTTTTATTGCAAACTTCTATAAACCCATAACATGACAGAATTGCATCCTTCTCCCATCGTGTGCAACAGTAGCACCCCGAGATCTCACTGCCATGAAAATACAGCTCCCAATGGATTTGTCAAGCTATTGTATCCCTACCATCTTCCCCAGATCTTGTGATATTTTTGGGGACAGCCCCTGACCTTATATGTAGGTTCTTCCTGCTTCGCACTCCAGTCCATTTGTGCTGTTCACTCAGCCAGTGTTGGCAGACTAGGGAAGTGCAGATAAACCATTGTCTGCTTATCAATGTTCCAGGAACCTAAAGGAGATTTTGTCAGGTACCAAAGATATACAATATGGACCCGGCGACTGCACCATGAAATCCAATAATTGTATTAATTGCAGCAGTGTTATTTCCTACATTGTGGTATCACATTCCAGAAAAGGCCATACATTACTTTGAATCAACGAAGAACAATTGCCTATACTGATATTGGTTAACAAAGAGTTTGCCACCAGAGCAAAGAAAGTTTATCTGAGCTGGGATGTGCTTATAAGTAGCCTTTTATTTGAATATCTCAGTCAAAAAAACACAGGGGTATATTTGTATTAATCATATACAGTTTGAACAAAAGCAACATTTTTTGAGTACACTAAAGAAGATATGGACAAAAAAATCAATGGATTATTAAAATTCAACATAAATGCTAAATTCAGTCATATCACAATCATACCTTACCATTCATACATAGAACACATACAAATACACACACGACTAAATAAAAATAAATAATCGTGTGATGTATTAGGTCTGCTGCAGTCTATACAATTATATATACAATTATATTTACAGATGTAAATCGAAAATAAATCAGCAGAATCAAATGTCAAATCAGAAACAAATTATACAGCAATTTTTTGTAAACCAGTAATGTGTCACTATGTTCACACTACAGGACAACACCATAAAGGGGAAGCAGACACTGGACATGGAACGACCTACGCGTTTCAAATCCCCAGGATTTGACGGGGATTTTCGTCAGGGCCAAATGATTCTAAGAAAAAAAAGAGAGAAAAAAATTCTATTGTGTGTCTCTAAAAACTATGTATAATAAAATATCAAGGTGCTCCAATGCGTTACCACCCAAGGAGCCTTCTGCTTACCACTATGGAGAGTATCCGGAGAAAGGGAAAAGGCCTGTGTGGTGAAAAAAACATACAAGGGGCTACATGAGTATGGTGAAGAAATCAAAGCGGATTGAGCTAGCCATTGTCCAGAGTAAAATTTACCTTGAGAGTATCTGTGAAGTTGCAAGTTCAAGTAGAGAGGGGGTAGGGAGCCTGTAAAAGAGCAACGTCCATTTAGTATAAAAGCGAGACCGGGTTCGGTGCTTATGCATGGACATAAGACGGTAGATCTCTTACCGGAGGGTCGTAGCAAAATGCGTCCTTGAACAGGAACGGTGGTTATAGAAATCCGACAAACTTTTTGAAGAAAACAGCCTCTGTTGAAAAAGAAGAATAGAAGGCTTGTTTGTTCCATGCGCCGGACGTTTGTAGGCATGTATATAAAACATACCGGTCCTACTCAGGCTTACCGGTATAGAGCTCTGTAGGTTTCGATGAATTGCTGATTAAGAGCCGACCCTATTTGTTCTTAGGTTATACATTACTTTGAAACATTAGCGACAAGTGGCAGCAAAAACTGCATTTACGCATTGAAATATCCATGCAGATTGCTTTATGTTGGAAAAACAAAGAAAAATTAAAACATGGCTATCTGAACATAAAAGCAACATAAGAAATTATAACATGAAGTTCAGTGTGGCTGCACATTGGCATGAATGCAGACACCTCAGTCAGCTGAGGGGGCAGGTTTTGGAAATAGTGGACATATTCCCAGAGGTGAACAACAATAGAAGGATATTACAAAGAGAAGTTATGCGTTTAAAGCTTTTGAACAGTTTTCAACCCATGAGGGGGGTCAAATGACAGATTAGAAGTGTTGTGTTTTCTTTTATTGTACAGAGATGTGATTTTTTTGTTGTTGTTGCTCAATTCTTTTGCATGTTAAGTGTGAGGTTATGGTTGGTATGATTTTCCTGATTGCCATATAAATTTCATGTTTGTAATGTACAAATAGCCTTGTTCTCAACCTAATTCTCTCTCGGGCCCTAGGGCAGTTACATTACAATTGGTACAAGTATTGTTCCTGTTACGCTACAACACAAAGTACCAGCATTACCTATTGTTTCCTATTATAAGATAGTGCTCATTTTCTGCTTGCATAAAGACCACAATGTTCATGGGTTGTATTATCTAATGTAGCTAATGGTATACATACAGCTAGGTTGTAATTTCGGGTTTTCCATGTAACTATTTTTAGGGTTAGTGTAATCATTAAGAATGATTTTCCACACAAGATGCTATTAACGCTCTTTCTACTGAAAACGAACCGATTTAGAAATGGATTCCCCGGCAGCGGTACGCAAATGACCTTTTAGCGCTACTTTAATACACACCCTCCATGAATGGCATCTGGGATCTGTCCGCGAGTTCACATGTGAGACCACTAAGACTCTCGGACTCCGTGAGAATCCCACTTGTTTCTCAATTTTTAAGCCTTGCCTGCGATGCGATGCAGCGCATGCGCTGCTTCGCCTTGGCGAGATCTATAGTTGTTGCTTTTCTGTCTGGCTTCTCTGGAGGCGGGGTTGGTGTCCGCCCTGTCGGCATTAGGCCCCGCCCACTCGGACTGGGGATTTGGGTCGCGCACGGCATCTCTTCAGACACGTGTGTTGATTTTGCGGCAGACACGCGCGATGAGCTGCTTCGCCTTAGCGAGATCTATAGTTGCTTTTCTGTCCGGCTTCTCAGGAAGCAGGGTTGGTGTCCGCCCTGTCGGTGTTAGGCCCCTCCCACCCGGACTGGAGATTTGGGTCGCGCATGCTTGCGCACGGCGTCTCTTCAAACGCGTGTTTATTTAAGCGGCAGACATGTGCGATGATGTGCACGCGCATGGCGTCTGTTGTGCATGGCGTCTCGTCATCTGGCCATTTTGAACGTGCTCCACCCTCACCGCCCACATCCATTAATGCCTCCAAAGCAACAGGATACTAAGCAGCCGGTCCCCTTTTATCATCCCAGAGAAATAACGATCTTAATTGGAGGTGCCCAAAACGCCACTCAACTGCAAAAGGACAGACAAGCCCTACTTGAAGAACAGACGTTATAAAACTAAACAAACACAGTGGCCGCGTTTGACTCGGAGCTAAAGCCTCGGGCTGTTGAATGCTGCAGGATGAAACTAGTCTCCAGGCCTGGCTTCTTTGCGCCGCACCAGTCTGTTGAGAGTTGGTCTGCTCGGTTGCTACGCGTGTTGCAGCATTCGCTTCTGAGTCAGGTGTACTCGAGTTCCGGATGGGGTGGACCCCACGTTGCTCTCAGTCTCACGGTCCCTGCGCCCAAAGGTGCTGCTGCTTGTCATAAATCAGTCCATGCTGCCCCGGAGCCTGTCCCCATCAGCGTGCGGGCTGATCTAAGCTTTCCAATTTCAATGTTGTCCTGGGCTCGTCCGTACTCAACTGTTCAAGTTCTCTGGCACCTGTCACTAACAGCCACAAGCAGGCTACGGTGGAGCTCTCTTGGATTTCCCCAGGCCTGCAACTGCAGGGCTCAAGTTGCCTTGGTCTTGTTGTTGCACAGGCCCACGGTGCCGGAAATTTGCATCTTGAAAGCAGAGTCACCAAAGCGTACTGGGCAATGGAAGTTACATCATGCACCGTGCACACTTTGTTCCCACAGGTTGCATGATTGCATCAAATGGTAATGGTTGACCTTTTGCGTCCCTCGAACATTAACCGGTTCATATTAGTTTGGTGGAAACTACAGAATGTAAACGGGGTCCTTTCACTCCATTTAATTATTCTTGGTGCCGATTTTTGACCTCTATCAACTATGGGTAGCCAGGGCAATATCAATAGTCATAAGGAGCTTAGTAAGTGTTCGCTCTTGCTGCCCCGCCTACCTCTAATTAAACGGGCATTCTTGCCTGCCAGTTAGTGACTGTGACCCACTAGCGCCATGGATGTATGGGCAAAAAGTGCCACTGTTATCAATATTTTAGCTGACCTCAATTCTTTGAAAAGTACTGTCCCTTCTGTAAAGGAGTCTCAGCTGTGTTTACCAACTGCTAAGCGATCAATCAATCAATCAATCAAAGCATTTATATAGCGCACTACTCACCCGGAGGGTCTCAAGGCGCTGGGGGGGAGGGGGTCCGCTACTGCTCGAACAGCCAGGTCTTGAGCTGCTTCCTGAAGGCGAGGTGGTCTTGGGTCAGGAGAAGGTGGGTCGGAAGGGAGTACCAAGTCTTGGCGGCCAGGTAGGAGAAGGACCTTCCTCCTGTGGTGGCTCTTCGGATGCGGGGGACGGCGGCGAGGGCGTGGCTGGTCGATCGGAGCTGGCGTTTGGGAGCGTAGAAGTTGAGGCGGCTGTTGAGGTATCCTGGGCCTTGGTTGTGTAGGGCTTTGTGTGCGTGGGTGAGGAGCCGGAAGGTGATTCCATACCTCCATACCTGTTTCACTTTTTCGCTATTCGTGGGTTGCAGCCCCAAGGATTATTAGTTCTGAATAGGCTGTACGGAGGCGGTCTCGAGGTAGTCATTCCCGAGTCGCCATGTTTCTTTTCTACTATTCGGGAGGGAGGGGTGGGCTGAGGGTGAGGGAGGAGGGTGGAGGGAGGTTTGTAGGGGGGATAGAAGGGATTGATTTCACATTTTGTACTTTGTTTTGCTTTGTTTTTTCTATTCTGCATCACATTTTGCATCCTACTTTGCATCCATCGCATCACACTACATTCCGAAGTTTGCATTCTATCCTTCAACTTCCTGCATGTTGTGCATATTGTGCTAGCCCTGCAACTAATACAAGCTATGCTAATGCCGATACTGACAAATGTCTAATGCTCTCTTTACGGTCTAAGTCCTATGCATATAAATGTGTTATGAGACAATATCAGATGTTATATAATTGATGGCTCCTGTTATAGATACTCCAATAGGGACAACCACTATAGCCAACCTCAAAATAGTATCGTTGAATGTGAAAGGCCTTAACCAACCGGTTAAACGCCAGAAGGTACTTGATTATTTACGTAGGCAACGTGGAGACATAGCCCTGTTGCAGGAGACAAAATTGGAAACTAAGCACTTTCACACACTACGCAACAAACACTTCACTGAGGTAATAGGCTCAGAAGCAATTTCTAAGAAAAATGGGGTGGTGATGCTCGTAGCAAAATCTGCAAACGTGGAGGTGATCTCCTATACAACTGACACGAAGGGCAGATGGGTTTCGGCGAAACTACTCAAAGATGATACTGAATTCTTTATTACGACAATATATGCCCCTAATGCACATGACCCGTCTTTCTGGCTGGGCCTCACGAAACAGATCAACTCCATCCCAGACACGGCAGTTCATGTTCTGGCGGGCGACTTCAATCTTCCGTTTGACCCGATAATAAATAGAGACTCCAAATGTGTCTTTCGCCCAGGTAAGGCCCATAAGGCGTTCATGACACTATGCAGTAGGTTTCATATGATAGACACATGGCGCTTATTACACCCTGATGGTAGAGACTATTCTTTTTATTCCCCACCACATGACTCATTCTCGAGAATTGACTACATACTCATATCTAAAAACGCGGTGGCCAGAGTTGAGGACTCGGACATTGCTCCCAGATTAGTCTCTGATCATTCCTGCGTCTCTCTCACACTATCTAATGTTAAGCCAACTACTCGTCAGTCCATGTGGAGATTCAACGACACAATTCTCAACGACACAAAACACAAAGAAACCATTGACAATGCCATTAAAGATTTCTTATTGACAAACAAAAAAGGGGACACTTCAGACACCACTCGATGGGAGGCGCTAAAATCCACTATACGGGGACTTATTATAAAAATATCCTCTGCAATTAACAAGAACCGCACCGCGGCCTTGCTAAAATTAGAAGAGGACATCTCACAACTCCAGCGCAAATACCTGAATGATAGAAACCCTGAGACTCTAACTGAACTGTCCAACCGAAAATACACCTATAACAAACTTATCAGCGAAAAGGCAGGTATCTGGCTAGATAAGAGGAAGCGTTTTAAAATTTGTGATTCTAACAAGGCAGGGAAAGGACTAGCGGCATATCTCAAATTTAAAATTCAAAAAAACGCCATTACTTCTCTGATAGATGAGAATGGCACTCCTAGCTCTGACCCCAATAAAATCGCGAACATCTTCAAAGACTTTTATGAGAAACTTTATGCCAGGAACGTACACATTGACAGAGAAAAAATGGAGATGTACCTCTCAAATTGTACACTTCCAACACTTACGTCCACAGAAAGGGAGTCCTTGAATGAACCGGTATCTGAGTCAGAGGTTATTACCGCGATCAAATCCCTCAAAAAGGGGAAAGCCCCTGGCCCAGATGGCTATACAGCACCATTTTATAAGACCTTTGCCCACGTTCTTGCCACTCCACTATTAGAGGTCTTTCAAGAAATTAGTGCCACGGGAGAGGTTAAGGGCACTATGGCCGAAGCAGTAATTGCAGTAATACCCAAGGAGGGCAAGGACTCTAAACTCCCTAAAAACTACAGGCCTATCTCGCTGATAAACTTAGACTGCAAGCTCCTGGCCTCGATTCTAGCAAGGCGCATCCAGAAGGTTTTGCCGTCCTTGATACATCCATCGCAAGCGGGGTTCCTGAAAAACAGGTTGTCGAGTGATAACACAAGAATTCTGGCTCACGTTATCGACAAGGCAAGGCTCTTATCCACTCCCACTGTGGCGATTACATTAGACGCTGAGAAAGCGTTCGACAAAGTAGATTGGACATACCTCAATGCAGTATTACATAAATTCGACCTGGGTCCCTTATTTACTAAATTAGTCATGTCCCTCTATGCCTGTCCCTCCGCTAGAGTGAGAGCTGGTGGTGCTTTTTCCTCCCCTTTTAACCTGGAACAAGGTACTAGGCAAGGCTGCCCCTTGTCCCCGTCCCTGTTCCTTCTAGCAATTGAACCCTTCCTGTACTATATAAGGGAAAACCCTGACATTGCAGGAATTCCATTCACAGACTGCACAATCAAACTCACGGCCTACGCCGATGACGTGCTGGTCCTGAGTGAGAAGGCTGATAAAGCTATACCGGCCTTGCTCACTACAATTGAAGAATTTTCGTGTATATCCGGATACTCCCTGAATAAGGATAAAACAGAAGTGAAGTTACTAAACAACCTGAGTAACAAAAGTATCCTGGGTGACTCCGGACTTACCTGGCAGCCGAAGAGTTTTAAATATTTAGGTATGGAATTCGAGAGGGATTTGATTACCACCCTGAAAATCAATGAAAGATATACTCTATAAGAAAATACAAAAACTGTTAGATGGTTGGTTGCCGAAATTCCTCTCATGGTGGGGTAGAGCAGAGACGTTAAAGATGATGATCAGCCCCTTGGTAAACTATATGGCATGCATGCTCCCCATGACCTTCACGGAAGATTTCCTGCATAAAATAGAGAAGACATTCACGGACTTCCTGTGGAAAGGGAAGAAACCGAGAATTGCCATGAAAAAATTACAACTTCCAAAACTAAAAGGCGGTATAGGTTTACCCATTTTTAGAAATTACCAAGCCGCCTTTCTCTGCAAGCAGGGTGCTTCCTGGTTTGCTGAAGACCCTAAATACACGCCTCTATGGATTGATATTGAGAAATCCATTATAGGCAAGGCCCCGCTTTCTGCAGTACTTACAATGGACCTCTCACACCTTACGCACTCCAAATACATCATGCTCAATACCAAGAGAGCACTTTTACGATTAGATCACCTCCACAAGACTGGTCTGCAAATCCACAAATCAACCTCTGCATCCTTATGGCGCAACCCATTGATTAAAATTAACGGCTCGCCCCCCATATGGGACCACTGGTCTGTTAGCGGTATTAACGTGGTCTCAGATCTCTATGAGAATAACATGCCATTGCCCTTCTCGACTCTACAAGCTAGGCACTCCCTATTACCGATTGACTTCTACGCTTTCCTGAAGATAAAATCGGCTCTGTCCACACGAACATTCAAGCCAGCGACACCCTGGCTAACATCTATGCTTCCGCACTTCCAATCCTCCGGACATTTCGTCTCAAAAATATATAAACTACTTGCACCAACACCTAACAAATCAATGAGGCGTAATGAATTCAAATGGGAAGCAGAACCAAACAACACTGGTATAGACATAAACTGGACCAGGATACATGCATCGGCACTCACACATAAGGTTTCGCCTATACTGTCGCAGACTAAGTATATGATACTCAACAGGACATTCTGGACCCCACAGAGATTATATAAGGTTGGCCTACGAGACACACCGACATGCTGGAACTGCTCTTTGGATGTTGGTGATCTCCCACACATGTTATTTAATTGTCCCATGCTTCACACATATTGGACCAAGATCTTTGATTATATTGGACACATATTTGCCATACATCCCACAAGGGAATTCACTTATATCATCCTGGGGGCCATAGACCCACTATTAAAGGGAGACCATGACCGCCAGCTCCTAGACCTCCTACTAACACTGGCGTGCAAGGTAATCCTATGCAACTGGAAAACAGCGGCAAAGGTCTCTTTCAATGCCTGGAGGGAATGGCTGTCCTGCATCAGAGGCACTGACAACCCCGCTCTACACACATCACCGTGGCAGGTCAGCAACAGCAAGTTGTGGTCCTCCTTAGACCAGGCCTCCTTCACCTTCGACCCACCATAAGGTACTGTCCGACTAACTTAATGCTTAGTTATTCCTTGGGGTAACTTCTGCACAGAGTGGACACCATAACCAGAGATGCACTATGCAGGGATGACGAGGTACTGCATGACATTACATGCCTGGCTATGGATGGAAGGCTTCTACGGAATTGTATGCAACAGTAATAATGCGATGCAGATTGTTTATTGTTTTCTTGCTTATTGTTTTCTTAATTGTTATCACCTCTTTTTAGATCGGTACAATGATTATTGACTTATTTTGCACACCTTTATTCTTTATTTCCTATATCATTTTATATGTTTTGACCTACGACTGATTTTGGCATTACTCCAACATGTTTTTATGAATAACGATGCTTTATTGCTGCCTCAATTTTGTTATTGCCTAATAAAAAAAAAAGATTTGAACACAAAAAAAAATGGTGTTCTGTTCCATTGAGAAGGATACAGCATTGACAGGCTGGGTGGAGGATGCACTAGTGAAGTAAGAACGGGAGGAATACTCCAAAGTGGACCGGATGAAAGAGTGGGGGTGGGGTCAGGGGTTTGGCTGAGGGGTGAGAAGGAGATACGGGAGTTGTATGCTTGACGTGGGTCAGTCCTTGGAAACATCAGAGCAGGGAAGTCTCTATCTTGCAAGGTAGAGTTGCTTCAAGAAAACAAGCATTGGCAACCCGATTAACCTCACGTTTGGGACATATTGTCTTTGCCTATTGTTTTTAGCCATGGTGTACAGCATGACCCATGCCGTGCTACACGGCTAAAAGAACAAAGCAGAAAAAGGTGCCACAATGCATCTGTAGTGTCACTTTGTAGGAGCGCCCACCACACATGAGCAAGCCTTCAAAATAACGCAAGTGTTTTTACCAATTTGGATCAGTAAAAAAAAGAAAAAATTAGCGCTAAAAGGCGGGCGGGGTGGCTCCCCAGAGGGCTGAGGTGGTGAGAAGCAGCATGGAGGGCACAGGTGGGGGGGAAGCAACACATGGGAGATGGAAGCAACAAAGAGAGCAGGGATGGTGAGAAGGAAGGCGCAGTTAGGGGGAACCTAGACAGAGGGCAGGGAGGGGAAGCAAAGGGTGAGAGGAATGAAGGACACAGGTGGGGGAAGCAACACAGAGGGTTGTGTAGGGAGGAGAAGCAACAGGCAAAAGAGGAGGTAGGAACAAGTGGGGGAAACATGGAGGGTGCGGAGGAGAAGCAATGGGAGAGACGGAGAGAACGAGTGAGGGGCTGCAACACAGAGGGTGTGGAAGAGAAGCAATAGACAGTAAAGCAACATGGAGCTGGTGAGAAACGTACAGACGAGAAAAAATGGGGAATAGTACATGAGGGCAAGCACAAGACTTACTGAGAACTGCAGCCACGCAGCCTGTCTCCAGTTAGTGCCTTCCCATTTCTGGTGCATAGGCTAGCAGCAGTTTTAAGGTCATCCTATAGTTTCTCGTTGCTCAGAGGGGTGTAATTTTTTATCTTTATATGTTTCCCTCATCTTCATTCCTTGATTTTGCTTGCAAGAAAGTGCCACTCAGTCGTTGAAATGTCACTCATAATTACTGTGAAATTATAAAAATGTCACATAGTAATCTGAAACGTTCGCAGCTATGGTTGTGTATTAAAGCAACGTGAACTTGCATTCTGCCGTAGGTGCGCTTACTAAGTGGGGTTGTTTACAGACAATAGATATAACGTGAAAGGCAGCTCGAGATGGAAATCCTTCTTGGTGATTATAAGAACACTAAACAAGAATTTGCAATGCAATAGGTCTCGCATTTATGCGAGTTTGAGCTATTGACATTGCAAATAACAATGCCTTTTATTTTTGTTTTTAAAACATAAATAAAAGGCATTGTCATTTACAATGCCAATAGCTTAAACTTGCGTAAACGCGAGACCTATTGCATTGCAAATGCTTGTCTCAACAGGTGAACTCATGCTAGCCGCACAGCGGAATAAAGCCTCCTGGTTCAAGGTAATTTGTGGGGTACGAAAAGCAGGAGCTATTGTTTCATACACTCAATATCTGTTATTTTAGGTTCATTTCTTCCGGTTATCAACAGTACCTCTTGGTCTATGGTGACTCCAGAAAATAGTGGTTTATTCTAGGCTCTCTTTGTACAGGCCAAAATGTGTGGATATGATGTGCATCAGTGACAAACAGTGCCATAAGTAGTCGTGCATACACATCGACATCACCCCTTCGCAAGACCTCTGCAACTCCCTCGCCTCCTACTTCCACAACAAGATCGCAGACATCCACAACAGCTACAGCACTCAACCGACGCACGCCACGACCGAACCACCGCCCCCCACCACCACCCTCCGCGCCTGGACCCCGATCAGCACCGAAGACACCATCCGCACGATGAACTCCATCCACTCCGGATCTCCGACAGACCCCTGCCCTCACCACGTCTTCAACAAGGCCGACGCTGTCATCACACCCCACCTGCGGGACATCATCAACACCGCCACCTTCCCGGAGAGCTGGAAGCACGCCAAACTCAGCGCCCTACTCAAGAAACCATCAGCCGACCCCACCGACCTCAAGAACTACCGCCCCATCTCACTGCTCCCGTTTCCAGCAAAAGTCATCGAGAAGACCGTCAACAAGCAACTGGCCGCCTTCCTCGAGACGAACGGTTCCCTCGACCTCTCGCAGTCTGGCTTCCGAGCCAACCACAGCACCGAGACCGCCCTGATCGCAGCCACCGATGACATCCGAGCCCTGCTCGACAACGGAGAAACAGCGGCCCTCATCCTCCCGGACCTCTCCGCAGCCTTCGACACGGTCTGCCACCATACCCTAGTACAGCGCCTCAGCAACGTCGGAATCCAGGAGAAGGCACTGGAGTGGATCATCTCCTTCCTCGCCGGAAGGACACAGAGAGTCCGCCTCCCCCCGTTCAGATCGGAGGCCACCAAAGTCATCTGCAGCGTTCCTCAAGGCTCCTCGCTCAGCCCAACACTCTTCAACGTCTACATGAGCCCCCTCGCAGCCATCGCACGCCAGCACAACCTCAACATCATCTCCTACGCCGACGACACCCAGCTGATCCTCTCCCTCACCAACGACCCCACCACCGCCAGAGCCAACCTGCACAAAGGGATGACAGACGTAGCCAAATGGATGTCGAACAGCCGCCTGAAACTGAACTCGGACAAGACGGAAGTCCTCATTCTGGGATCCTCACCCTCCGCCTGGGACGACTCCTGGTGGCCCCCCGCCCTGGGCAGCGCACCCAAACCAACAGACCACGCACGCAACCTGGGCTTCATCCTGGACTCCTCCCTCTCCATGACCAGACAAGTCAACGCCGTCTCCTCGTCGTGCTTCAACATCCTACGCATGCTACGCAAGATCTTCCGATGGATCCCCTCCGAGACCAGGAAGACGGTCACCCAGGCCCTCGTCACCAGCCGTCTGGACTACGGCAACTCCCTCTACGCCGGAACCACCGCCAAACTCCAGAAGAGACTCCAGCGGATCCAGAACACCTCAGCACGACTCATCCTGGACATCCCCCGCCGCAGCCACATCTCCGGCAAGGTGATTCCACACCATTTCTTCATAACAAGGTACAGCTGTGCTAAAGTTGTGCCATACATAAAGACTTGTTGCTATCCTCCTACTCAAATTCCTCACAGAAAAAGCCAATCCTTTTGTTTTTTGGCTCGACATATGCAAATAAATACCGGACGAGTCCTGCAAATAATCCGTCCTGGTAAAATAAATGTGTTTGTTCCAACACCAATATTGAGTCATATCTCCCCACTTACAAAGCAAGGTCTGCCTCGTATCCGTAACGACTCCAGTGGCATTTGCCGGCCGGGGCATCATGAGGCTGGTGTACCCAGAGCTGCTGACCCACTGCAGCGGCCGCCGCAGTCTGTATTTATTTCAGCCGCCGGTGGGGGTCGGGTGAAGGGGTCCAGTCGCTAGATCGGCTAAAATTAAATTAAAATAAACACCCGTTGCACAACAACGCGGTGCAAGCAGCGCTGCCTCTCCCAGGGCAGGTCCTAGGCATGGGCGGTATGGGCAGATGCCCAGGGCCACGAGCTCAGGGGGCCCCGCCGCCGGCCCCGCAGTAGAACGCAGCAGAGCAGGGGGCCCACCGCCCGGCCCGCCATGATATTGCGGGAAAAGCACTCGCGCGGGGAGTAAGGCAGTTAGTGAACTAGTCTGTCACTGTGCACGCACGCACCCCACCACCTAGCTTAGTGGTGGTGCCTTAGTGGTTGTGGTGGTGCAGTGCGCGGGCGGCAGGCGTTTAATGATGTGGGTCCCAGGGCCGTCAATATGGTAGCGCGCGAAAGCGCTACCAATGACAGCCCTGGACATCATTTTGGCCAGCCCCCGCTCTGAAGTGACGCAGCATGCACGCCGTACGCGCGCTCCCTGGCCAGGACAAGGGTGGAGTCGGGAGTCGGTTCGGGCCGAGTTGTTGGCATAACGTCTTAAGGTAAGAAAGACCTGCTGTAATACATTGCATACTATAGAGAGAACTGTCATTTGGTGATCGAGAATGTTGTAGTGGGTCTATTTTATGTTAGTACTGTATGCTTCTACATTGCACTCTCATTCACGTCTTATGAACAGAAAAATATGTTGTCAAGTTCAATACTTTAATATTGGAATAGATTGTTCAATGTTAAATACATTACTTGCTATTTACTAAAATGTTGCCGTGTTCCATCAGCAACCATTTCCATAACCTGACCTTACTTGTGGCAGAGAAATTCGGATTGTTCGTAGTTTGCCAATAAGTTTGCCCAGGCCCTGCAGCAACAAATGCAAGTTGTAATGAAAAAGAGGTCTTAACTATTCGATCCAAACTGTAGCTTTTTTTTAAAGTTATTATTTTAAGAAGGTTTATTTTACCTAAATAGAAGAAAGAATGCCTCCTATCCGAAGAAGCCAATGATTCTGAAAATAGCATAACCTTAAAGTAAGCATCTTTGCTTTTTCTTAAAGATTTAGAACCTCATTACAGGGTTGGAACATGTTGAAATTGGGCCAAAACGAGATGGCGCTGGTTTTCATTATCACGGATTTCCTTCAAATTGTGCTCAGACCTGTGTTTCTGCAGATGCAAAGCCTGACGGAAACTGCATGGGCAAAAGACATAAGCGGCCCTCAAAACGGCTATATAGAGAGTTTGTGCATGTTATTCCTCATTTCAGAGCCCAAAAGTTGGAATTGACCTGATAGAGCCACAAATACCCTTTTCTCACATTATTGCTATATCAGGATAAAATTTGGAACTAGGCACATCAAACTACCTGATACCATCAGCAAGCAATATTTCCTTGGGTATTTTTTTTACCTGACTTCATAACAGAACTCATAATGACTGAGGCCTTTAGAATGCGTAAGCCCTCATGCTGCGCCTTGTACATTGTCACAGTATTTAAGTTAGCAGTGCACTATGTTGCATATCTGCTTTTCACTGATGGAATGAAGGCACTATTGAAGAACACAAAAGTAAAATAACTTGTTAATACAAGGGCTGAGAACAGAACACCTGAGTATCTCACTGACTAGTGTGAGAGAAGAATCATTAGGTATTTAACGTAAGGTGAAAAGGTAGAAAGTGGGGGGAATTGCGCTACATAGCGATCATGCTCAATTTCAACCTAAATAAAACTTTGCAAGTTCTAATACGAAACCTCTCCAAAGTTCCACTGTGAATGTGCAGACGCGGCAGACATGGTTTGAAAGTGCTGTGTGCCATCTATAGGTAGGATGTGCCGCCTGCTCACCTGTTTTCCATCCCCTCTACTTTTTGTCCATGTTACTGATATCCACATTAGTTTGCTTCAGTGATGCCAAATAACTAAGATCAAAAGTCCTGCAAAGTCACTTTCTGTGATGTCACTTCTTGCGACGCAATATGCAATTAGAGGGGCCTCACATCTTCCCTTTCGCCCGGGGCCTCAGAAGGCCCAGGACCGGCTCTGGCCTCTCCCATTCATTGCCATACTGCCAAAACCTTGATAATGGACTGCAGCCGCGCGCGCGTGTGCTGCTGCGGACTGCAGCAGGTTTTCCGACCCCGCCTATTAAAAGGCTGTGGTGTCTCGTGAATCTGGTTGCATTGTAGCGGTTTAGAGTTGCTGGATTCTGAGCCAGCCGGGAGCAGCGTGTGTGGCGTGCTGGCTGCCACTCCAGTTTTACTTTAATTGTATGATGCAGGATAACTAGCGCCACTATGCTTGACAGCGGAGGAGGCACTATTATGCGTGACTTTCCAATTCAGTGCGGTGATGCGGACCACCACACTGAAATGTGGTGGTCTAACACTTGATCCGTGGTACTTAGCAGGGCTGCACAACGTGCCATGAATGGCGCCTGTGTCCTGTTCGAGTTCACATGGGGTCACTTAGACTTAGGACTTCGGTAAGAGTCGCATTGGTTTCAACTTCTTGAGTTTGCATCTTGGATTTATGGCACTTTACGTTTGCTGCATGTTTTGATGCACACATTCAAGTGAGGATTTATTGAATTCTGTGGCTTTATATGTACAGTCTGTAAGCATGCCTTTTTGAATGAGATGACACAATATATGGATTTTTTAAAACCATTTTTCCTGGATAAGCATCATGGTCTTTAATGCTCAAAAATCTTTTAGTTTCGTTTTGCTCTTTCTGTGCATTTTCATAAGTTAGTTTCAACTCTCTAGTGTTCAGTAGATGTTTTGTTTATTTGCAGAGGCATCCCCCTGACAAAGGACTGTTTTGGCCCAAAATGTATTGGGGTCAGTGATTTGTGACCCGTGAGAAGTTTTCTGACTTTTGTGTTACGGTCAGAGCGGAGTCTAAAGGAATAAAGTTATGATGCCATGCCTTGAATTATTGAAATCAAGCAAGATATTCATTGAAAACGATTCATGCGCCTGCAATCTGTAAATTGGAAAAACATTCTGTGTACATGAATTCATTTGTGTTGGTTGAAACTTCTAAGCGCCTAATTAAAGGTGACCTTATGATGACTTGTACAGTATGGGACTAGTACAAAAATGGAGAATAGCTGTGTTTGGACAAACACTGCGCTTTCCACTTGGGAGATGTCCCATAACCTTTTGAAGGATCTACAAGGTGGGTGTGGCATAGCCCACCTTCCTCCTCTTCCATGATCGAGTGTGCATCAAAGTATCCTTCAAGTTTCTTCCTCCTTTTTGCAAGCAGTGGATTTTTCCAGGCCAAGTGTTCCTGCGTTTTTTAAAGTTATTTTCCTAATCTGGTTTGTAATGACACTGTATGTCGTTACACAGATTTTTTTAAAGATAGTTTCTGGATAGTAAGCACGCGTTTGTAATTTTTTGCTCCGTGTTCCAACCTATGTTTTGAAATCCCTCTGAATGCTACAATTTCTTAGTCTGAGGAACTGATGTAGGGCAGGTTCTCAGATAGTGGACATCGAGGGAAGCCACCCAATTTAGACACTGTTCCTATTTGTGGTTTTTTGATGCATTTTGTCTTCAGAAGACCACCTTGAAAAATTCTAATATCGAAGAAGGTTAGTGTGTTCCTGTTCATGGAGTGCGTGAACTTAAGTAACTGTTCATTCAGCCATTTTAAGAAATCTGATGCGTTTTACTTATCTGTATCCCAGATCACCAATACATCCTCGATATAAGGTTTCCAAAGTAGAATTGTTTGCCTGAATTGTTTCTCATATGTCATTATCACAGATTCTTCGTAGTGGTATACTTCTACCCCAGGTTTACTGGGGTCAAATGTGCTCCTCATAGAAGTTCTTTGATCTGGAGCTACAGGGAACCTTGGTATGTGTATGTCATTGAAGGGTTACCCTTCTAGGCAGAATGTGAACATAATACCCCCTGCCATTTCGTGCATAAGTTCATACGCCTCACCCTCACACATAACTACTTCAACTACTTTTTTCTTTTTGTTTAAACACTTCATTAAAGTGTATGTGGTTTCCAGCTGTCTCTCTCATGTCCTGCTCCCCCCTTGTATTTTTCTCTCTCGGTCCTGTGCATCTATCCCCCCATGCTTCTCTTTTTCTCCTCTTGCCCTGCGCTCCCCTTTGATGTCTGGTTTATTTGTATTCTCTTCCTGTGCTGTCTCACCCATGCGATTTTCCCTTTGCCCCATGTTGTTCTCGCCCCCCAAGTTGGTTTTAGCCAATACTTTGCTAGCACTAGACTCCTCCCTCACCTGATAAGGGCAAAACAGGTCTTCCAAAATATTCATCATTCAGTAGATGCAAGGTCATTCATCTAAAATGCTGGCGGGCAAAGTCTATGTATTAGAAGTTACAAAACAATCATTGGCAGGGTACGTAAGGTCTACAGATTCTATATAGATTTGTGACCCCTCCTCTTTTTTGACCAGCCTTTTATAGCTCAAAACCTACCAGACCGCGCAGCTGTTTGATTTGGTAATGACATTCCGAAAGCTTCCCTGGGAATGCATTCCGCCCATTGCTTAACATTTTCTTTGTGCTTTGTAACTCGCATTTGCTTGCTTTCTAATTGCTGGATTTATTTGTTTTAGGCTGCACTCTGGGCCATGGCATTGTACTATATACAACTCTGCTTTGCGTCATTTCACTCTGCGCTAATGAATTCTGCACAACTTAACTCAAAGACAATGCACTCTATACCAGTCTACTCTGCACATTTGTACTTTACGCTGCTTCGCTATAGTCCACTCCACGTAACTACACTCTGCAATGCTACACAATACTCAACTCTGACACTAATCTACTCCGACACTAATCCACTCTACTGTGGAAAAGTAAATTTTGCCATGTTCTGTGTCCCTACGCCTCATCCATCATATGTTATGTGTGCATGACCAATATGCATATGTTATTCCCCATGTCCGATTAATGACGCAATTACAGTTGTGTCCACCTCTAGTATGCCAGTTTCCAGTCCTCGTGAATACTACGAATATCAGGCCTATGTAAAGCTACGTTGCCACGTTTCCCAGTGTGCACGTTATTCCATTATAAAGTCCCCGTTTCCAGGCCTCAAAAGGGCCCGGACATTAGATTCAGCTCCTGTCCCCTGAAGTCTCGCTGAGGAGCGATACAGCCCCCACCTGTATCCTCGACCTTTCACTTACTTCCTGCCTCGCAGTGCCCGGTGCAGCCTGGCTCTGCCTCTGAGTCTGCCAAAAGTATGTTATAGTTCCAGTTATCAGTTCAGTCCTCCTTCTCTGCATTCCTAAGCTACTGAACTGCATCAATAGTTTCCGTCATTGTCTAGCCTTCTCGTCTCCATGTTAGAGAAATACTGTATTTAATGGTCATTTAGTATTCTTCATCACGCACTACATGAAGAATAATGCATGATCCAGTCTTAGAATCAAGTTAGCCTTTCCCCTCATGACTTCTAGTTTATATCGACATGTTCCCTAAACATCAGATACTAGATAGGGTTTAGGTACATGTCGCTCCGACCCTCCAGACTTTAGTCTCTGCTCCTAGCACAGAGTTCATAGCCCCCAGCTTCTCCTAGTGATACGTCATTGCCAGTTTACGCGCACCATTAGGTTAGAGGTCCCGGCTCCTTAGGTAGCCCCCTCCAATGTTTCCGCCCCATTCATGACATATTCTGTTACGTTTGCACCACATGTCTATGTATACGCCCAGTTACACCTACTTTTACTGTTATCTTTCGCGACTGCTACGCGTCACGCCTTCTGCTCCACCCACTGCTACGCCTACTGCAATGTAATGCTATGTGTTTGCGCTATGTATATAAGTTCATGTATTGTTATTAAAAGTTAGCGCGCTCATCCCAGACCCAGCCCCGGCAGCTGCCGGGCCCTGTCATCCTATTCCTATGCAGGTTGTCCTGTCCCTGTCCTTATGCTGTAATAAACCTGCAGAAACTCCTACTACCTCGAATCTTGACTCTTATTTATTGAGCTATCTGTTATGCTATATGCCTAGTCAAAAATAGGGTATTATTTATTTATTTACCACATAATGGCGCCCGAATAGGGACTTGCCCTTTCCCCACGCGTCGGTGAAGCCACGCCGACCCCCTGACCCTCTGCAGTCGTGACGGAACCATACCGTGCACTGGCAGATATTTCTGCTCCAAGTATCCCTCAGGCCCATGGAGGAGACGGAGGAGGCGGTCCAGCATCCGAACGAGACGGTGGAGGAACGCGGCGAGTCCCGACCAGAGCCCAAGCCGAGAGTCCAAGGTCCGAGGTATCCGGAGGCCCACCCGTAACTGAAGTCCGAAGTCAGTCGTCGTAGCAGTCCAGTCCCGTCCGAGGCCTTCCGTTCCGTGCTGCCCGGTGAGTACCATTGCTGGGGTAGTATCTAGACAGGACCAATCTAAATTGACTCCTGGTCCGTGGGTTGGTGGTACCCAGACTCACAAACGAAGTGTTCACCTAGGTGGATACGGGTCTTGATGCGTTCCTTTATGGGACCGGTATGTTCCGTACTGTTACAGCAGTGCATCCAGTAATTCTAGTCTGTTCCGTTCTCGAGAAAATTCTTGTATGTCTGTTCTCAGTATTCCAGGTAATATTCTGTTCAAACTGTTATTTATAATGTTTTTCATGTATTTCAATGTCGTGGTATGAATGAGACAATAAGTATCGTGTTTACTGTGTATTGTATTGTGTCCAGATTACAGTTCAGTCATGCCTATATTTTCCAAGTTACGTCAGTTAAAAACTAGAAAGGGTTTATTAGAAGAAGCAGTTCCTGTCCCGCCTAGGGACAGTCCAGGTCACCTTATGTATCAGAAACATGGCATAAGCGCCATATTGTATCTAGATTTATGGGTAGAGTATACCAAACCGTTAGAAGAAAAGTATAGATGGCCCGTATCGGGTACATGGGATGCCGAATGTATCATGCGAGTAGAAGAAGCATTATGGAAAAAGAAAGCCAGACAGTCACAGAAAGATGCCATCGAGTTATGGCGTAAAGAAGCTCATAGAAGAACCGAAAAGGAAGTCAGAAAGTCAGAGTTAAGTAGAGAATCCCAAGAACGAGCCCAAGAAAGAGAATTAATCGAGATAGGTGAACAAGTCAAAGCTGAACAGTCAGACAGACGGAGGCATGCCCTTATTAAGGGTATGTATCCTCTTCTTGCCGAGGGCTTGCCAAAAGCGACCCCAGAGGCATCCAGTAATTTCCCGCCACCATTAGTTCCGACCAAGCTACGTCACAAACAGACCGCAGCTGATATTTTTATTTCGTCCTATTTGGACGACACAGTCCCAGAATATGCAAATCCTGTTCGCGCTCCGCCAGTCCCTGTAAATCAGGCACTTCCCGCTCTTCCAGACACCGGAGTACCTGCTACGGTACCCCCGGTCCAGCCAGCATTTCAACTTCCCGCTCCGCCACGAAGAATGTCCGTCGATGATTCTAGTTTAGGGGCCGCAGGAGGAGGTCCTCCTCAAACCCCGCCGCCACACAAGCGTTTAACGTTAGCCGAATTACATGCACAAGCATCACAGCGTACGCCTAGATATCAGTCTGTTGCAGAAATAAGAAAATCCCTTGCCGAATGTTGCTATGATCCAGTCCCAGGCGAGGATAATATGGTTTTATATTCATTCCGCGTAAGAAAGGTGGCCGAGTATCTAGTCACCTTACCGAATATGAAAGAAGATCTAGACAGAATATATCGTTTCATCCGTACAGGGGATGATCCAGAAAGCATTAGCGAGACTATGTCTCAAAGAAAAGCCGAGATCCAGCTCATGATATTAAAGTTCCTGATAAATTGTCTAATAAGAGAACAAGATTACCCGTCTAAAGATTCCGCCGAAATGAGAATCCTGACAAGGTGGAGTGATAATATAGCCGAGGGTAAGCACAAGACCGTCGGTGCTATGGAGAGTATGTACAAGAAAATCCGTAAAGAGATAATAAAGATACACGAACAGCGTAAAGCAGCACAAGTAAGCGAGAAAGAAAGTATCTCTGATCCTGAAGAGGAAGACGAGAATCCCGCCAGAATAGCGTATGTAGGAAAATCTAGATTTCCAGATCGCCATTTACGCCTAGAACCCAAGTCTATTTTTCATCATTCAGCACCAGAACAAGGTTCTCTAGAACAAGTATTTCAAGCTACCGATCACATTCTGAAATCACGAATCGGTTATAGTGAATTAAGTACCATGCATGAACAAGAACTAGCCCGATCAGCAGTCCGATGGATTACTGATTCTACCACTTTTCCAGACGAAATAGTGGCACAAATGTTCCTGAAACTGCCCCCAGCCGAACAACGACTGGTGGGTATGTATATGATCCAGCACCTCATTACTCTGTATGAGGGTCAACACTCTGATCCAGGCCCGTTACATGATGTCCTGAACGAGTTACTCCAGTACAAATGGAGAGGTCTAGGTACCGATTTAATTAGTGTCATTCTAGAACAGCGTCACAAATATAGAACGTTCTTGAACCCGCATTTTGTTCATGTCTCACCCCCAGAAAGTAAACCGTTTTACATGGACAGACAGAATCCGTTACGAGAAGTCCACCCAGTTAAAGGAACGGGTGGCGAAATGCAACGAGTGTTTGTATACACTCCAATATCAAAGATGGAACTTCTTGAAATGAAGAAATTAATTCCCTGTCATGACAAAGATCCAGCGGGGTTCCATAGAGAATTAAAAGACATGCTCCGTATGGGAGAATACACTTACCCAGATATCATTAAAATGTTAAAGGTCCTGTTGCCCGCAGGGGTGTATGAAAAGTTAAAGGAAAAAGAATGGGAGGTGGGAGAGAAAAAGATCGATTGGGCAGCTCTAGAAGCTGAAGACAAGGCACGAGTACCAGGTACCGGTCTTGGAGATAAATGTAAAGAATTACCAGAATTATTGATTCAAGTTTTACCCAGATTATTGACAACGAGAAAAGAAGACTGGGATGCAATCTCAGCCTGTAAACAGAAACAAGATGAAGATATTAGTGATTTTTATTCTAGATTTGAAAAATGTTTCAGTATCAACAGTGGCCTCAAGACAAGTAGTGAGTCATACCCTCACCTTTTCGTTACTAAATTAGTCGAGAATTCAAGCCCACAAATTAAAAATCGAGTCTTGAAAGTCGAAAGCACCTGGCAAGCAAATACTCCGTCCCAGATGCTCCAGATGCTCCAGTATCACCAGAATAGAATTAGGGAAGAGCAAGAACACGAGAGAAAACGTATGAAAGACACGAAAATGAAAGTGCTAGTTGCACAATCTGTTCCTCAAGACAGTCAGAAGAGGGGTCCAAATCAAGCCAGTCATCTTGCAGCTCCCGTTAAAGGGAACTGCAATTATTGTAAACAGCCAGGTCATTTTATAAACGAGTGTGCAGTTCTGAAACACAACATAGCTACTGGTAAGACTAAAGAAAGACCACGACCGCCTAGACAAGAACAAGTTTCACAGATTCCTCAGTCACAGAATGCACCACAGACAGTTACAGTACCGCAGCCTATTGCTGCAACACAGCATGTTACACAGCAGATGTACCAGTATGCACAGTCCGAGTATCCAGAGTACCAGCCATATTCATGAAACAGCCTAGAGAGGGAGGTAGGCTTGCCTCTCATCGAGATACCTGTAGATCAAGAAGGTCCCTATGTTCACAGTCAAGTATTAGGGAAAGACCGAAAGTTTTTAATCGATACAGGGGCAAGTAGGACCACAATTAGTCATGCCGAAGTTCCAGGGGCTCCGCTCTCAGGCTCAAGAAATGTTTCCCTTGGATTTTCAGGAAAACCTATCGTTAACGAGATATCAAAGCCAGTTACTCTAGAAGTAGGTCCATTGTCCCGTACTACTGATCTGTTACTTACTAAGTCATGTCCAGAAAATCTATTAGGCATTAAGACACTGAAAGAATTAGGTGCAGTTATTTGCTGTTCCCCAGAGGGAATAAGTCTGTTCCTACGTGACTTTAAGGGTCACTATGTATTACGAGATTTTGATTCAAGATTGTCTAATGTTCCGCAGCATTTATGGGCGCAAGGTCCAACTGATGTAGGTTACATGCAAATCACACCCTATCGTGTGACTCTCAAGCCAGGTGTAGTGTTACCCCGAATCAGACAGTACAGATTGCCCCCTGAGGCTGTAGCAGCCTTATCCAAAATTATTGACGAGCTCATGGCTCAAGGAGTAGTTGTAGAAACTGACTCCAATGTATGTAATTCTCCGATCATTCCAGTCATGAAACGTACTGATCCAAATGCACCCCCAGTATATCGATTAGTGATTGATTTACGAGAACTTAATAAATGTATTATTCCTCAGTACCCAGTTGTCCCAGATATCTCTTCCCTGTTAACTGCTATTGATTCCGAAGCCACGTTCTTCACTGTCATAGACCTCAAGAATGCATTTTTTAGTGTTCCAATTCATCCAGACAGCCAGTTTCTTTTCGGATTTTGTTTAAATGGAAGGAGCTATATGTTCACACGCGCTCCTCAAGGTTTCACAGAAAGTCCTAGTATTTACAGTCAGGCACTCAAGAGACAACTAGATAACATTCACATGCCAACTGACACTGCCCTGCTCCAGTATGTCGATGATCTACTGATCACAGCCCGTTCTGAACGTGCTTGCGAGCGAGCATCACTTACAGTCTTGTATTTTCTAGCCGAGATGGGGCACAAGGTGTCCCCTTCGAAGCTTCAATTCTGTGTCCAGCAAGTGGTCTACTTAGGACACTTACTGTCCAAGAGGGGTAGGCAGTTGACACCAGACCGTATCCAGTTAATAGCGAGTCTTCCCCAGCCCAGAACCCAGAAGGAGGTACGTGCTTTTATCGGCCTTACTTCTTATTGTAGACAATGGATTCCCCAGTATGCATTTCTAGCCAAGCCACTGATACAGTTAACGACACAGGAGGCAGCCGTATCGACTGTCCTCCCTTGGACATCTGAACATACACTTAGTTTCAACGAGTTAAAGAAAGCCCTATGCCAAGCTCCAGTTCTAGCTACACCGAACTACAGTAAGCCTTTTACACTTTTCGTCACAGAACGTGAAGGTACAGCATTATCTGTTCTCACACAAGATCAAGCAGGTCAATACAAGCCCTGTGCTTATTTTTCTAGCACACTAGATCCAGTCGCCCAAGCATTGCCTGTGTGCCTCAAGTCAGTTGCAGCCACAGCTCTAGCTATCAGACAAAGTGATTCCATAGTTTTAGGACATTCCCTGACAGTACAAGTTCCACATTCCGTGGAAGTTCTTTTAAACCGAACACAAACTCAGCACTTGACAATTGCACGTTTAACAGGTTATGAATTGACACTGTTCCAGCCACACATAGAAATTAGACGCTGCAACGTTCTGAATCCTGCTACACTGTTACCATCAGTCAGTTTGAACCCTGACCCACATGACTGTGTGGAAGTAGTTAACATTACGACAAAGCCAAGACAAGACCTGACAGACATTCCGTTACCAGATCCTGACCTGACACTTTATGTGGATGGTTCATGTATGAGAACTGGTACAGGAGAACTAGTCGCCGCGTATGCAGTGACTACTGACACCGAAGTTATTGAAACACACCGTATTGATACCCTGTCCGCTCAAGCAGCAGAGCTAGTCGCTCTGACACAAGCCTGCATACACGCCAAGAACTTGAGAGTTAATGTTTACTCAGATTCACGTTACGCATTTGGAGTTGTACACGACTTCGGAGTGCTCTGGCAGGAGAGAGGTTTCATGACTTCTCATGGAACCAAGATTCAGCATGGTTTCCTTATTCAAGCTCTGTTAGATGCCATACATTTACCGACATCCATTGCTATCATGAAATGCAAAGCACATACGAAAGTTACTGACATTATTTCCCAAGGTAATGATCTAGCAGACCGCACAGCCAAGCTTACAGCACAGACTCCAGACATTCCAGTTAATCAGACACATACTCCAGATCCGACTACATGTATGACAGTTAAGGACCCTACACAAGATGTCATAGATATCCAGTTACATGCTACTCCCGATGAAATCAAGAAATGGTCTGAACAAGGAGGGGTCCAGACAGATCAAGGATGGTTAACGAAGGGTAGAGCCACATGGTTTCTCCCCGACTCTATGGTTCAAGTCATTATCAATACCGCACATAGTCCCGCACATTTAGGAGAAAAAGCAATGTTAGACAGTATCCAGAACATTTGGTTCAATAAACATTTACGAGCTGCAGCCAAGCAGAAAGTCCGTACCTGTATGATATGTTGTCAGTTTAATCCAGGTAAAAGTGTCCCGGTGGAACAAGGTGGTTTCCAGCCCCCTGACCACCCTTTTGAGGTCCTCCAGATGGATTATATTCAGATGGAGCGATGTCGAGGTTTCAAGTATGTCCTTGTAGTAGTATGCGCTTTGTCCAGGTGGACAGAAGCATATCCAGTCCCAGATTACACAGCTGCGACCACTGCCAAGCAGTTGGTTCGTGAGTTCTTCCCTAGATATGGACTCCCTAGAGTCGTATATTCTGATAACGGTCAGCCATTCTCCTCAGAGTTAATGAAGCATGTTTCCCTGTTGTTAGGGTACCAGTGGAAGTTCCATTGTGTACGCCATCCTGAAGCAGCCGGTCTAGTCGAGAGACATAATCAGACCCTGAAAATCCGTATTGCAAAAGTCTGTAAAGAAAAAGGTGTGGACTGGCTAGTAGCTCTGCCAGTTGCTCTATTTTATATGCGCATGGTTGCACATTCCAGATCAGGTCTGTCCCCGTATGAGGTCGTATTCGGCCGCCCCCCTAACATGTGGGGTACTCCTAGACCCCGAAGTATTACCGATGTTTCATGTAATATGTTGACAGATTACCTAGCTTCCTTGATGTCTGCCCTCAACTCATGTCGTTCACAGGTTGCTGCCGCCTTTCCAGACAATACCGAGGTGGCACCGCATGAAATCGTTCCAGGTTCCCTTGTGATGGTCCGGAATTTTGACAGATCAAGTCCGCTGGAGCCTCGTTGGAAAGAGCCACGTCAGGTCCTCTTGACCACCCGTACTGCCGTCAAGCTGGAAGGCAGGAAGGGGTGGGTCCACCTTTCTCATGTAAAACTTTTCAATGGATTGAAACCGGTTTCTAAAACCATTTCCAAGGATTCCCAGGATTTTAAAGACTGCCAAGACATTGTTTTAAAGGACTGTCCCGCAAAAGACATTGTTACAACCCCTTCCCTGTTAGAGAAAACTCCGCAACAGGAGTATAAGCAAAAACTACGGTCTAATAAGTCAGTCAGTTTGATTGTATAAGTCCTCCCCTAGGTGAAACGGTTAGATTGTTTCTGACATGTATAAATTAGACCCCCATAGTGAGAGAGTCAGTCAAGCCTCAATTCAATGTATCGTTTTTCTAAGTTTCATATTATTCATCAGCCTAATGATTTCCTGCACCAGCTATGCGTTCTATCTGTATTTTCCAGTTCCTCATGTAAATAAGTCTGCTAATGCTACAATAGAGCACACGTTTAGTGATCTGCCTCCTCACGAATATTCATACCGCCTCGCTATGCGTAACAACACATTTATCCGTATGTTACATTACTCACACCAGACCAGCAATGCCACTAATTGTTGGGTGTGTGGTCGACTCCCCCCTTTCCAGACACCGAAGGGAGTTCTGCCACTCTTTCCTTATCCATTCTCACATAATGGTTCATGTGGAGCATGGTCCACGTTAACGTCATCCTCAACAGATATGTCTTTTCTTAACAGTACATGTTTCCCAGACAAGCAAGGTCTCCCCCACAGAACAGGGTTAGATCTAGAAAATGAAGTGTATAATTTAGGTAATTATTCGTCGAATTTCATGGTCCTGAATGTTCAGTCTGATACTACTCCAGACTCACCTGCTATTTCAGTACTACCAGTCAAAGGCGAATTATGTGTCCGTAGTTATGGTTCTGTACACGTAGGACATAGTGAATGTACTACTATTGTCAAGTATAGTGACAGTGGGAAATCTATTTTTAAAGCCTCACGTCATTCTTATTTTGTTTGTGGTCAAACTGCATATGTTCGTCTGCCCCTCGATTGGGAGGGAACCTGTTACATTGCCTTCCTACTGCCACCTGTTTTCCTAGCCCCACCTGACTACCATAGGAATTCCTTCCTAGTACATACTAGACACAAGAGAAACCTCCCGATTGTCGATTATACTGAAACTGCCGCAGAGCAATTCATTGATATAGATAAAGGTGTTTTCCCTTATTTAGGTACAGTTGTAAACAGTAAGCTAATTCGTAGGTTAACAAGAACCCTTGAAGCTGTAGTAGATGAGACTGCCTCCGCTCTAGGTAACTTAACCGAAGAGCAATCCTTTATGAGAATTGTCGTTTTACAGAATCGTCTCGTCCTTGACGTCATACTGGCCGATAGGGGCGGGGCCTGTAGAGTCCTCGGATCTAGTTGTTGCATTTTCATTCCAAATAACGCGCCGTCTGTTTATTCAGCTATAACCAGACTCCATAAAATTGCCCATCTGTTACATCAAGATCCAGGCACCTGGACATGGTCCGGTTGGTTCTGGGATATAATTTCCGCATGGGGATGGAAAGTCCTGTCCTTTCTAGGTATTGCAGTAGCGATCATATTAAGCTGCTGCCTCTGTATACAATGTGGCCCTGCGATTTGCAGCATGTGTGCTACCTCTTGTATTCCTAGTCCTAAGCCCCGTTCTAAGTCCCGTTCCAAGATAATTCGAGACGAGCAAATGGTACTGTATGAAATGATAGACGGTATCATGAATATTGATGTTTCCTGATGGAAACGTAGTGACAAGGAGGGAATGTGGAAAAGTAAATTTTGCCATGTTCTGTGTCCCTACGCCTCATCCATCATATGTTATGTGTGCATGACCAATATGCATATGTTATTCCCCATGTCCGATTAATGACGCAATTACAGTTGTGTCCACCTCTAGTATGCCAGTTTCCAGTCCTCGTGAATACTACGAATATCAGGCCTATGTAAAGCTACGTTGCCACGTTTCCCAGTGTGCACGTTATTCCATTATAAAGTCCCCGTTTCCAGGCCTCAAAAGGGCCCGGACATTAGATTCAGCTCCTGTCCCCTGAAGTCTCGCTGAGGAGCGATACAGCCCCCACCTGTATCCTCGACCTTTCACTTACTTCCTGCCTCGCAGTGCCCGGTGCAGCCTGGCTCTGCCTCTGAGTCTGCCAAAAGTATGTTATAGTTCCAGTTATCAGTTCAGTCCTCCTTCTCTGCATTCCTAAGCTACTGAACTGCATCAATAGTTTCCGTCATTGTCTAGCCTTCTCGTCTCCATGTTAGAGAAATACTGTATTTAATGGTCATTTAGTATTCTTCATCACGCACTACATGAAGAATAATGCATGATCCAGTCTTAGAATCAAGTTAGCCTTTCCCCTCATGACTTCTAGTTTATATCGACATGTTCCCTAAACATCAGATACTAGATAGGGTTTAGGTACATGTCGCTCCGACCCTCCAGACTTTAGTCTCTGCTCCTAGCACAGAGTTCATAGCCCCCAGCTTCTCCTAGTGATACGTCATTGCCAGTTTACGCGCACCATTAGGTTAGAGGTCCCGGCTCCTTAGGTAGCCCCCTCCAATGTTTCCGCCCCATTCATGACATATTCTGTTACGTTTGCACCACATGTCTATGTATACGCCCAGTTACACCTACTTTTACTGTTATCTTTCGCGACTGCTACGCGTCACGCCTTCTGCTCCACCCACTGCTACGCCTACTGCAATGTAATGCTATGTGTTTGCGCTATGTATATAAGTTCATGTATTGTTATTAAAAGTTAGCGCGCTCATCCCAGACCCAGCCCCGGCAGCTGCCGGGCCCTGTCATCCTATTCCTATGCAGGTTGTCCTGTCCCTGTCCTTATGCTGTAATAAACCTGCAGAAACTCCTACTACCTCGAATCTTGACTCTTATTTATTGAGCTATCTGTTATGCTATATGCCTAGTCAAAAATAGGGTATTATTTATTTATTTACCACACTACGACGCTCTACGCCACTCCATGCCACTATACTCCACTCTATTCTACGACACACCACCCCACCCTGCCATTCTGTGCAGTTCCATTCTGCTCTGACACCCTGCCCCCTTCCGCGCCCTGCCCCATTCCGCTCTTCCGCTCTGCACCATGCGGCTCTACACCATGCCACTCTGCACCATGCTACTCTGCTGCTCTACACCATTCCACTTGACAAAAATCTACTCCGCTCCTCAACACTCTACGCCACGCCAAACCAATCCAGGACTTTGTGCCACTTCACCACTCCGTCGCTCTATGACACTCAACTCTACTGTATGCCACTCCACTCTTCTTTACCCTACTAACTTTTAGGCGTGCTGAACAGCAGCCACGCTGGTGTACAACATGGTTAAAACATATTGGCAAAGCCAATAGCTCTTGCATAGGCAAGACCTATTGGTTTTGCCAATTCTTATTTTTTATTCCTGGCCCTGCCGCATTGCATTTCATGATGGCCACTAGCGCAGAACTGTCAGCCAATGTGTCCTTTCTTCGTCAAATACATGCAGTTGCTCCAAAAGATCTTGCCAGATAAAACTTTTATGCTGGTCAGCCTACGGATTCTGTAGCAATGTCTCTGACCATGTGCACGGAGACTGAGCATCTCTTGAATGCATGGGTTATTTTGTATGATCTTGTGGCACGTGCACTCTCATTTGGGTGTTGATTCTAGCACATAGGGCAGCTTTTTTTCTTTGGATGCACAGGCATTGTCAGTTTTGATTCTGGCCCTTAGCCTCGTTCATGCTAAAAGATGGACAGCACTATCTATATCCTAACTGTCATCAAAGTATATACATTGACTTGAATATGCTAGGTGTTAATTATAGTTATCTTGTGCGGGTGTATGTACTGTGGATTGTTTATTTCAATGATGTGCAGCGAGCTCTGCTCTTTTGATTTTGATGCTCTGGGCATTGCCTATTTTGATTCACTGTACTGACCCTTCCCTTATATACCCTGGATAGTTTGTTCGGATTAGTACATCTTCCCTTGAATGCATAGTGCAATGGTTCTCCTTTTGTGAGCTTAGTGCACATCTACAGCATCACTTCCGTTGTTACAAAGTCCTAAAGAGTCAGCTACATAGGAAAGGTACAAGACCTGAACTGAAACATTTCTTCTGCTTTTGGTGTCGCAATCCATTGTTTCCTAATCCAACAGGTGTAAATCACACATTTTCACAATAGGGTCTCTAATCAGACCTTGCACTGGTGGCACAACATTAGAAACACCCTGTGTCACAACATAGATTTCAAGTATTTGCCAGAAATGCCACCACAACAAGTATAATAATTAAAAAAATGATTTATTCCTCTGAAAATAGAAAAAAACAAATTTGCATGGCGTGCCAGCATATGCCACCTTACTTCGAGACAATGTGCACTCAGTTCTACTTCTTGGGTACGCTAAATATTTTGTTATATTTTCCTTCTTTCTAGCATCTACACATACTGCCCACATAGTCTATATAGCCTGAACAATCCTTTGCCACTTAAGCGTTCCCCACAGTTTAGCCACCAGCCCCATGCCTCCTTGCCATTGTCAGTGCTGCCAACACTACCTTTCCACTTTCATTGTTGATGAAGGTAACCTCTGTACTTATGCCCCTTCTTCGCTCTGCTACCTCTGCAAACTCTCGTACACTACTGATTGTCTTGCATCCCCCAGGCACAGCACCAATCTTTGAGAGCCAACTCCTTTCTTCTACACAGGAGATGGAGTCTGAGAGGACTTGCGAAGCCTGCCTGGGATCGATCAAGTATGCCAGTAGAGACTGCCAATCCCCCCAATGGTGGAGGAAGTTGTCAGCGACATGGCACTTGATAGACTAAAATAAGCACCAAGCATGGGTTAAGAATCAACCAAAACAGAAGCAGAAGAACACGGAGCAAAGGGGTAAAAAAAAAAAAGAAAAACAAGCCATACGTTTACACAATTCACAGGCCAAGGAAACCTTCTGTAACAATTTTGGAATACTAAAGCATTACCCCCATCTTATCACATCTTATCGATATAACCTTGCTGCTCAATTCAGCTCTGGGTTTTACCATACCCTGTTTAAGTTGGGAGCAAAAAGAACCTGATAGCCGTGGAGGAGCGGAGCATTTCACTTAAGAAAATGACGACATATGCCAGAAAACGGACTAGAACAGAACTATCCTATAGATACCAAAAATGTAGAAAGAAACAAATAAAACAACAAGTTGAAAAAAACTCTAACGTTCAGCACTGGAAGAATTTGCTTAAGGTACAAAATGAGGTAAGGCCGAATAAGAACTCTTGTAGACCCACTAGTGAAGCAAAGGAGATACAATTGCGAATGGTAAGTACAACATATCTCCCTAGTGTAAATCAAGGCTATAAAAGCAACCAGAAAAGCTGTTGGAGTCTACCTCTTCAATATATAATTTCTTTTAAAAATGCAGCACGTGTAGCCCAGCATTGAATCCTTTCTTAAGAAATGCAACAATAGGATAGAACTCCCATGTCTGAAATCCACCTAGGTTGTCAGGTTAGTAGGTCCATGTACCAAATATATCAAGACCATTCAATAAAAAGGTCCCACTAGCAGGACAATCAGAATAACAAACACAGTACGAACAAAATATATTGAGAATCATGCCATACTCAATTGGCAAGCAGAATAGCTAATAAAAAATAAGGGAAAAAAGCTAAATCTGTCCAAAATGGATACTGTGGATATAGCTCAGGTTCAGATCACAAAAGCTCAAAATAAAGAAATAAACATGCAAGGGTGTAGAAAGCAACATCATTAGTTCTGCAAACAATGTCCCTTTTCAATAGGAGGATCTAGGAATGTTGAGGGACAGTAAAAAATAATTTCAACCTTGCTACAATATAGGAAAGCAGGAATCAAACAGCACACGGTGGCAACATTATTAAACATACCTCAAGCCATAATTAATGCTTTAAGCTATCAATCAGGTAAACTAGAAATACAATGTGACCTCTTAAACACCCTAACCCTCCTGGTCTCTGTAATTGAAACAAAGCTTCGAGCTTAAACATATCAATTCAACAAGCATTGGCATAGCCAATAGGTCTCGCTTTTGAGACCTTATAAGTATTTAGTTATGCAGCACAATATCCTTGGTGCATCAACATCTACTGTTGCATGGCTAAACACTTAAAAGGTCCCAAAGGCGTGACCTATTGGCTATGCCAATGCTTGCTTTTCCTGGCAGCCAACCAAAACCTAAGGAGAGGGAAACTAGACAGATGTAAGTATCAACCCGAACCTACAATGGTATCTTTCTAGTACTGGCCCAACCTCAAAAGGAGAGATGGGGGGGAGGGGTGAAGAATCAGCAGAAGATAGATTATACACCATAAAAAGAGTTATCGGACACAGGGGATACTTCTTCCCCAGACACCTAATCTTAAGAAATTGTCTCAAAGCAGAACCCAACAGGCGGCACTAAGAATTGCCACTCAGACAAGAAAATCATGCAAAACTGGCCAGGCAAATGAGTTACTGCTCCTCTCCTGAGAAACCAGACAGTTGTCCTTGGCAAACACGTGCCCCGTAGTTCCATAGTCAGCCTTGACATGTTTAACTGTTCGAATTGTTGTCTTTTTACTGAGCATACAGAACATCAAGACCGTTTAAGGGGCATTGCAGGGAGAGCTTTGAGACTGTCTGTGGCAAGTTTGTAAGGAATAAGGGTCGGTGTCCCGGGTGAGTAGCTTAATTAGGGACAAGTTGTCTACACGATTTACAGCAGGCTGCCCGAAACGGATGAGAAAAGCATATGCAATCTGTATTGCACCCACACGGCTCTGAAGCTAAATGGAGCTAAAAATTACACACAACAATTAAAAAGCGCGTGTTGAAAATACATGCTTTAATCAGAAACATTAACATTTAATTTCCATTAGGAGAAAAGACTTTTCAATATTAGAAATTATGATGTTTTCTAGGGATATAGATTTAAATAAAACTTTGTATTGCCCTTAAAGGAAAAAAATATTTCTAATCTGACTTTCTGGATGTAAATGTTACGATATTCTTAACACCTTAAATAAAGATATCATATTTTTCTTGCGTCGTTCAAACAGTACTTGATAGGGAAGAAAAGGCAAGAGTTTCGGGGAGGGCGGAGGAAACACATAAACGGAGAAAGACGAGTGTGTGTGCGCTTCAGACAGACAATGCCACAGAGAGCAAAAAAGAGACATGGGGAGAGGATACAGAGATGGAGCGAGAAAGTGCGAGCTAAAGAAAGGATGAGTATATGAGAAAGAGGAGAGGACTAGAGTGAGGGAGAGAGGCAGTGAAGGAAGGGGAGAGAGGGAGAGAGAGCGAGGGGAAACGAGAGAGATGGAATGCGTGCAAGAGAGCGTAATCCCAGGGTGATGAAGAGTTAAACTTCCGGAGTTTACAGTTCCTCACCACACAGAGTAGATATGCATCTCCTTGCTGCACGGTTTCAAGTCTATGATTGTACCCAGTGGTCGAAGTGGGGGAAATAAAGTAGGGGAACCGTGGGCGGAGACTCCAAGGGCGGGATAACCCAAGGATTGGATCAGTGGGCGGAGTCAGAGGTGTGGCCAGAATGTGCCAAACATCCCAATTTTTAGTATTTGTTTGGCATTTCACTGACCAGTTGCAGCTTATTGTGTTATTTAATTCAACCAATGGATACACTTGATTATTTAAGGTTTTGTAGGAGTTATTGGCATTTAAATACATTCACAAAGTGGAATATATTTCCAATCACACAATGTCCCTAATATGCTTTTAACTTAAAAACGGCAAGTAACAAAAGGATCTCTCTGGCGCAAGCAGTAACGTACTAACCTAGTTAACATTATGTGGACTTTGTATTCTGCATGGTACATGTTCTTTGCAGCAGGCACATTAACCCTCTGTGCCACCTTTCGAGGAGTCAACCCTTCCACTAAACAAAACTCCGATCTCTCCCTAGAAAGAACATTAATCACCGAAGTTATTATGACATTTTTATTGTTGCTGAAAGTTGCTGGAGGCCAGGAAGGAGGCAGCAAGTTTTTAAAAAAACTATAATATACTTGCAAACACTACGCACCCACCTAAAATAGGTCCCCAGTGCGGTCACACTGTTCGCACCGCTCTAACCTGCTCAAGGTTCATGTGACCTCAGTGACAGAGTCACAGTGACTGGATCACTGATGCTCTAGGGTGTGCTGCTTCGTAGGCTGCCCGCAAGACTGAAGGTGAACTTCAGTATGGATTGTGGTGGACAGGCCTTCAAGGTTAAACCACACTTGCTACTGCAAAGGTCCACCTGCTGGTGCTAAGATACCTGGGCTTTTAAGGTCTAGTGTGGCTTTCTACGGTCTAACATGGGAATGTGCTCCCTCAGGAGAGTGGTCTGGGGTACTGGTCATGAAGGCTGAACCCGGTTCCACGGTTCCAAATTTGACAGCTCTGGCCATAGTGCCACATCCTCTCCCCCACTAAACACCCTACTGCCCCACTGAGAAAAACTCACACTGCCTTCAGCTACAACCCAATTGTGCTCCGCTATAAACACCAGGATGCGACTTAATACAAATTATGCATTTGAAAAGAGTAATATGGTGCCTGAAATAAAAAAAGTAAAAGCAAACGTTCATAGGGAGTGCAGGATTAAGTAAAGCATGTGAAATGTAAGCAGAAACAACATGGTTACCGTAACGATCTCTCACTCACTATTCAGAAATCAGCGAGTGGTTTTACGTGAAAAGTTAAGGACATGACTACCATTGCTTATAACCTTAAATAAACTTAAACAGTATGGTTTAAAAAGATCACATCCATAAACAGAGATACATATTTTGTTTTCCAATCCACCCATCAACCAGGTATTGCAATACATCCAGGAATGGTTCACTTCCCCACCTGGGGACAACAATGCTGTTCAAAGAAAGACGAGAAAAGAAAAGTAGTGCTTCACTGCAAAGTCTGTAAAGTGAGGCTGCTGTCTTTGGATGTGGATAAAACCATTCTGGACACTTTGCAACCACTCTGTCTTGCTTTATTTATTTATTTTTCATATTTAAAACCTTTTATTTCTCTCCATCCTGAGGCTGCACTTTGGAATAAAAAAAATTCAGAAAAAGGGCATTTCCCGCAAGAGCGTTTTTGTTTTTCGATCCATTTCACAGGGAAGCAACTAAATGAAAGAAGGAAAGAGAGGTTGTGAACCGTTTCTTCCACTCAGTTTTCACTAAGTGAGGAGCAATACGGAGAGAGAGAGAATAATAGGAAGGGGGGGGGGGGTCAGCTGCCAGCACAGAAAAGAAGAGGACATTGTCTGTGTCTTCTCTGGGCAGTAAGGAAGCGTCTGAGTCCTTTTCCTTCTCTGCCAGTCCCCGATCGTCCACAAAAGCAACCACACGCACACATGTTGCCCCCTGCCCCCCTCAGAAGTATTCTCGAGCCTCATTACCTTACAGTCTTAGGAAAAGAGGAAGGAGGAAGTGCAAGATGAGCAAGGCTCAATGAGCCTTGACAGAAACCCACATGGCAGATGCGCGCGTACACGCACACATGACCGCAAGCTTCAGGCCAGCAAAAACCTCTGGTAGCACTTTCAAAAGCCACTCACTAAATTTCTCCCAGAGCAGCGCATGCGCTGGCTCAGCGAGACCTAAAAAGGACCCAGGCTGACCCAAATCCAACAATTACTTGTCCTTGTTTGCCAGTAAACTAAGTGCACTGCCATCTTTTTTTGGACACTTTAGTTTCCCAAGTAAAAAATATGAGCAACCATTAGCAATATGAACAAACCTTTTGAACATAAAGTAAAAATCATCTAAATAAACCCAGAAATCTGACATATAATGCATAAGGTTGAAATTCCTATTCCAACTAATGCACAAGAAATCCCAGATTTAAAATCTCCTAAGGCACAAAACTCTAGAGTACGAAACACATCATGTCTAAAGCATTCACCAGCAACTGTTGTCAAAAAGAGAGCAGGAAAGGCTCCCCAAGGCACGTAATAAAAACATAGCAAGAAGTCCTCAAGTTATTGTCAAACCAATTAAGCTGTTTCCCCACTTTGGAAATAGAATTGCAATATATACTTAATAACAATTAACTTAGTTACTCAAGACCGTCATCAGTTGAGAAGCAAATAAAGCATATCAAAATAGAGAGCAATTAGCCCTATTTTCTTCGCATTTACCAATCAATGCAATTTAAGGCCCTGCTGGACAAATCGTAACCATATCAAGGCTAGAGGACAATATTACAGCTCGTGACATTGCCAAACAAGTATGCAGCTAAGCACACATAGCTAGCCCGGAGGAGCCTCTGAATTTCATTTCTTCATTTCTATCAAATCATCTCTTACTCTTGGAACGTAGGCCACTTAGAGAATTCAAGAAGTTATAATCTTTTGGAAGCAATTTTATATTATATTGTTACAGGAAACATGAAGTTTACAATCCATTTCATAAATAAAATCAAATTTAATTTTCATGAAATTAAAGAAGCAAATCACAGATGCTCAAAAAGAGGTCTTGCCATCTAGGTCTCCTCCGAAATACAAATTGAAATCTCCCATATGTTAATAAGCGAGCTATGAGTTTTAGTAATAAAAATTAAGTATTGGATGGTAGACCATAAAGTTACCTTGATTATAATAAATGTTTACATAAATCGATCATGTTTAGAAAAGAAGAAAATAGTGGTCAAACTGCCACCTGTATTATATAAAAAATGCTTTCAGGATACTATTGCCTGAATTCAATTTACAGCTAATGGCAAATTACATAGAACAACAACAAACGCACCTGCTGGATGACTACCGGAATATTCCAGATCAGGTCTTGCTAACCTTCCCTAAATGTCGAGAAGAGGGTCACCTTCAAACTCCTCACCCACTCCTACAAATCCTTCAACATCTGACCCAGATACCTCAACGGGAAGTATCCTTCTACATACCCAAGAGGAACCTCCGCTCCGCCGACCTCGCCCTGACTGAGGTCCCCCGAATCTACAGAAACCGAACAGGCGGGGAGAGCCTTCGCCTACATCTCAGCCAAGACCTGGAACGAGCTCCCCATGAACATCTGACGCTTCCTGACCCTGCACACGTTCAGGAAGGACCTCAAGACCTGGCTCTTCCACTGATACGGAGCTGCCCCCAGCTCCTTGAGACCGTCAACGCGCTATACAAGCCCCCTATACAAGCCCCCTGATTGATTGATTGAATGCGACAAAATAGGAGAAAACCTTGTCTTATGCTAATCAGTGGGAACAAGAGTGCTAAATTGCAGGTTTAAAGGTCAACCTGCCACCTGAACACAAATACAGCAAAAAGCCACTCCATCCTAGAAAACACCATAGTAAGCCTCCCAATAATAAAGTTCATCATCACAATGTGATCGTTTTGCGACGGAAATATATACTTCTGAATCCCTGTTATAAAGAAGCAAATGGCACAGCCACAAACTATTAATCAAAGGTGGTTAGAATGGAACTGTAGAATATCTAAAAATGATTGTAGATAGTTGCAGTACCTTATTAGAATTCTGGCAAATTAAGTAAGATAATGATATTAAAGAGTTGGAGCTATTTACAAATCCTTATATGAAATTTCCTATTACCGAATTTAAGAGGGGAATTCTAATAAGACTGTCAACATCTGAGAATGACTGGTTCATCAACGCGTTGAGTTCCGAAAAAACAATGATTCGTGAACTTAACATATGCGGTCACATTCTCTACAGTACAAGTAAGTAAAAGAGCTCAAACAGAAAAATAAAGGAGCATTGGCTCTTGCAGTAGGACTCCCCTACACAAGCTAATTACTTTGTGAATGTTTTCTAGCAATGTTGCAGAATGGCTGAAAGTAAAAGAGAAAAAGAAAAAAAACATATGACCTGACCAACGGGATCTGCGTCAGCCTTTTTTGTTTGGTTATGGCAGGGGGGGTTGGGGGGGGGGGGGGGGGGGCTGGTGCTTGGCATGACACTTTGAATAAAAAAATCCTTTGATGAGGCCAGCGCTGCTTCATTTCACTTTTTAGGTCGAGCTTTAGCCGCAGCGCACATGCGCTGCTCACTCTGCGAGGCATGCAGTAGTAGAGTATGGGAGACAAGCTGCCCACACTCTCCGCCAATATTTTTCATTGGCTTCTGTGTTTGTCCTTCGTAAATTCTCTCTTCTGATTGTTTGAGACTTGTTAGTCCTGCCTTATTAAGCCAAGTCTTCATTTGTACCCTCCAATGGCTATTGGCCCCTTTACTTCGAGTGTTAACCCCTTCCCTGCGGCGTGAATTTCGCCGCGGTGCTGGGATATAATTTGGGGGCGTAACCCCTTGCGTGCTCAGGGCGGCTGGGGGCCAGCCGAACTCCGCCCACTAATTAATTCTCCATTGCAGTCGCGGAATCTACGCCACGCAGGGGAATCGGTGGCGTTTGGACGGCCCCGGCCTTCCTGAGCACACGCCCAGCGTAACGTAGGACGGCCGGGGGTAGTCCTGAGCACACAGGGGGTTAAACTGTACAGACATGTTATTTAGAGCACTATTTGTTTCCCCTGTCCTGCCCGCACTCCCGTTTCCTCCTCCCCGCACTTCCTTTGTCCGTGCCTTCCCGTTGCCGCCGCCTGCACTCCCATTTGCAATGCAATAAGTCTAGCATAAATGGGAGTCCTATTGCATTGCAAAAGCTTGTTTTAACAATGTACTGGACACGTGTCTCCTTGCAATTTTGCTAGCTAATGTAACTGCCTCACAAGCTGTACAAGAAAATAACATTCGAGGGACACCTGTCCCCACAGCTGTGGTCTGCATTGTTTTATCGCAGAAGCATCGTGCTAAACGGTGCACTTTTTTCTGGCTGATGCCCACAATGAATACTAAAGAGAGGCAAATTCGAGGGTTGAAACTTCGAGGATGGCACACTGCTTTCATACTGTGTATCCTCCAGTTATCAAACCAGCAGGTCCTAGAAAGGGACAGCTAGACCTCTGCTTGGCCGGGCACAAAGGTGATACAGCCACGTTTTTAAGGTGCACGCCTCATATGACGATGTAGGTACCGTGCACCACACACATCAGTGTGGTGGGTAAGCTGTTGTGGGGGGTTGTGTGATCTTTGTGATGGAACTTGGACCTCAAGGGTGTTCCCTTTTCAGTGCACAAAAGGCGGGGGAGGGGCGGGTAAGGTGTTAGAAAGAGCATATTTTTTCATTGTCCTGGATGCGATCCAAGGCATGTCGGAAACTGTTGAGTCTCATCGGGGAGAGTTGTGGCAATGTTTACTTTTTTGAAGGAGTGGGGGGAGGAGGTTGATCATACAGACTTTTGGAGAGGCCACTGGAAAGTTTTGAATGCAAAGGCATATTTCTCCTGCAGTGGTGTGACGCAAAAATGATGGAACCCCTCCGCAGTATTTGGTGAGTCCAACACCCCCCCCACCAAGTCTCCAATATTTGTTATTCATTAACTTTAGGCTGAGTGGAGCCCCTCGTGAATGGTTGAGGGCCCCCCGGAACCTTGCACCTAGAGACTGCAGTGGTCTTTTATGCCCCTGGCCGCCTGCCCTATACAACCTTAACAGCCTTATGTGTGGGGCGGAAGCAAAGCTAATTACTGTTTCATTGGGAACCCCACTCTTAATCCTGGCTACGATAAGTGTGCAGACAACTGCTGCCTACAATCACACCGCGGGTCAGTGGTGGAAGCGTGACTGCGTATTCACGCTTTGTCTTCCGGTGGTTCGTCCCAGTCCATGTGTGCACATTGCTGTTGCTAGTTTGTGGCAGAAGGTAGACTTCAAACAGCAAAGCGGTTTCTAAATAAAGATAGAACAGAATGTATTATCTGTGTGCACTAGTGCTTTCACTGGTGAGCTGGCTGAGGAGCATCTGATAACACGAGTGTGAACATCGCTCCGGTGAAGATAAAGCTGAAGCATTAATACTGTCTTGGGTAACCTTCGTGTGGAGGAATAGTGCCTACCACTGCACACCTGCCCAACTCCTCCCCATTATACCCAGAGCCTGTTGCCTTCCACTGTCCGCCTCTGCCCCATTCTTGTATCTTGGGCTGCCATCTACCATAACCTCATGGCCGGCCACTGCCCACCAGCCCAGCTCTGCTCCACTCTTTTTAATGTGAGATACTGCCCACCTACATAACTATGCCCAATTCTACCCAAGGATGCAGTCTGATTGCCTTCTACTGCCCAGATCTGCATCATTCTACCAGGGCTGCAGTGTAGCATCAGCCTTATTGTCTGACACTGCTTGCCTGCCCAGGTCTGCTCCATTGCTCTACCAGGGATGTAGTCTAGCAAGAGCCTGACTGCCTGGCACTGCCCACCTCTGCCTCATTCTATCCAGGTCTGCAGTCTAGCATCCTGACTGCCTGGCACTGCTCACGTCTGCCTCAGTCTACCAGGTCTGCAGTCTAGTGTGAGCCTGACCGTCTGGCACTTTCCTCATCTGTCTCATTCTACCAGGTCTGCAGTCTAGCATCCTGGCCGCTTGGCACTGCTCACCTCTGCCCCATTCTACCAGGTCTGCAGTCTATCATCTTGACTGCCTGGCACTGCCCACCTCTGCCTCATTCTACTAGGGCTGCAGTCTAGCGCGGGCCTGTCCGCCTGCCACTGCTCACCTCTGCCTCATTCTGCCCAGGTCTTCAGTCTAGAATAATCCTGTAGCTTTGCATGCCCACCTTCCCTCCACTCGTGGAGCCACCACTCCTAAGCCAAGCAGATGATGCCACTGTTGTAACCCAGCTGCGTGCCTTCGTTCAGCGAGCCCAGCTGTGTACCGGAGTGGGCAGAACATGTAAACACCTCACACGTGCTGCATTAGCATGTTCATGTGTGCCACCTCCCTGCTGTAGAAAGGGAACGCTCTGCTTGAACAGATGTACACAGAGGAGAGTCGTCCAGACATGCTTCCAATGCCGCCGGGTCCCTTGGACCTCACTTAGGACTCAGGTTTCACAACTTCTACCCATGATACCCCTGGCCTGTCCTCTGTGACCACGTGGTCTGACCTTCACCCGAGTCTTGCTGGGCACAAGGAAAGCCGGAATTAGAAACACTGGCTTGCATTAGAACCCGACTAAAATATAGCCTGCTCCAGCTGAGACCATCCCTTCCTCCCTCCATGCATGCCATAAAGCATAGCCTGCCCTGCACCAGGAGGTGAAACCAGGGCCCTAATACAGCTGGAGTGTTTTTATTAGGCCAAAGATAGCAATGGCATTACGCAATGCCACACTGCACACTTATATCAAAGAGAGGGCAGGAAATAGCTCCCTCCCTCCCGCTCTTCCTCCTGAGCAGCGACAGTGTAATCACAGAGCAAAAGGTATTGGAGCACTTTGTTAGTGCATGTAGCTTGGATCATATGTAATTCTAACTTCACACTTTGTGTTTGTGTAATTTACAAAACTTACACAGCTTCTTCACTGCACTATTTACCCCTACTTTGAAGAAGTCACAGGCCGGTCTCTTCCTCTGATATTTACAATCAAACAAGCAGTCGAGATTGCCCTTTTATTGCAAAGCAATAGGTCTCGCATTTGCGAGAGTTTAAGCTTTTAGTATTGTAAATGACCATGCTTTTTATTTGTTTTAAAACCCAAAACTTAAATAAAAGGCATGGTCATTACAATGCCAATATCTCAAACTCGTGTGAAAGCGAGACCTATTGCATTGCAAATTATTGTTTTATGGTGGGCAGGGGCAACACTGACAGTGGAAGTAGCGAGCCGGCAAGCAACAAGATGGACTGTGGGGACAGCAGGAGTAGGGTTGGGCAAACAGCAACCTGGATGGCTGTGGGGCAAGCAACAACACAGATAGTGGGTTGGGACAAGTAGAAGCATGGGCGGTTGGTGGGGGCAAGCAGCAACACAGATGGAGGGTGGAATCAAGTAACTGCGTGAACAGAAGGTGGAGGCAAGCAACACCAAGGACAGCAGGTGGTCGCAAGCAACAACACAGAGAGGGCAATCAACAATACCGAGAGGGGGCCAAAGCACAGGTTAAGAGAAAGCAACACTGGCCGGGGTGATAGAGAAGCACATGAGGGAGAAGGCTTGCAAATACATGAATTCTTAGTGAGTGCTTTAACAAAAAGAAATAAAAAGTAACTTCAAAAGGATGAGAAAGTGCAAAGATGAGTACTTGGGCCAGAGGAGAGCCAAATATAAGCCGTCCAAACTGACCAGCTAACAATGTCTTCCAAGCTGTAGCGCGTGTGCTTTCTCACTCCAGACCCCAAAAATGTATAGACTCCAGGAAAATGTTATTATTAACCTTTTTGGTCTCATCTACTGCATGGTAGCAATTAAAAGCAAGCAAAGGAATTTTGGGCAGTAGTAAATAACCTTGAAGGGCAGTCATCTAACAAATAACCTAAATGTTTCTGAGGGCCACTAGCCTCCCCAAAGGGGATGAGTCGATACCAAAGGAGATGATGGACGGAGCGTTTGAGCGAATCAAACACTCACCCCCAGTCAACTGATCTGGATTTAATCCATCACCATTCTTTAGCTCACCCCAGTTCAGACATGGCCATATGCAAATCAGTATGACTCTGTGCCTCATGAGAACAGTCCAGCCCGAACTGCCAAGCCATGTCTTCCCTGGACCGGAAACAAGCATCCTGGGACCGGTTTCGGATTCATAATCCTCATCAGCCAGGCTATCTTGAATCCAGTGGTAGAGTGAGCAAGGCCACTAGCCTTCCTCAAGCTCTTTTCTAATCGAATGAAGGATTCTGGTCAAAAACACTAATTCATTTCTAGAATTATATGCTTCATACACCCTACTTATAACAAGCATTTGCAATGCAATAGTTCTTGCATTTACGCAAGTTTAAAGTTAGTGACATTGTAAATGACAATGCTTTTATTTGTTTTGTTTTTTAAAACTTAAATAAAAAGCATTCTCATTTACAATGTCAATAGCTTACACTTTCACAAATGCGACACCTGTTTGCATTGTAAATGCTTGTTTCTTTTGCTGTAAGCATTCTTGTCTTTTCTATCTTTCTCCCCATGTCCTGATTTCCTCATCACAAACCCACCCTGTTGTCTGTATTGCTTCCCTCCAATGAGTTCTTTACTTCACCGCCCCTCACTGTTCATTGTTCCTCCACACAGTACTGTGGCGTTCTGTTGCTCCCACCCCTTGGTTGCTCCTCACCCCTCCTCTTCCCATTTTATTTTTTTTAGGTCTCGGCTAGCGTAGGCTGCGCATTCGCAGTCTCGCTTGCGAGATCTTATGTTTTTGGGTAGATTTCACTAACGGGCTTTAAGCCCCGCCCCTCTTTTCCATTGGTCGGCGTCACCGTTTAGGCCTAACGGTGGCCAGCCATTGGAAAAGAGCTTCCAGTGACATACACTTTTCTCTGTTAGACCGTCCCACTTGGACTAGCTCACTTGACTTACTGCCGTCTCAAAAGGATTCTTATCTTTATGGGGCCATGTGTTTCAAATACATATGGCCCCATAAAGATAAGCTCCGCCGCGATCCTCTTTCAAATACCATCTGCTATTTTCACCGCTGCGGCCCAGGCCCGTGAATGCTTTGTGCCACTTTCGTGATTGCTTTGTGCCACTATCACCGCTGCAGCCTGGGGCCATGAATGCTTTGTGCCAGTTTCGTGAATGCTTTCTGCCACTATCACCGCTTGTGGCCCGCCGTGAATACTAGCTGCCACTTGCACCACTGCGTGAATACCTTCTGCCAGTTGCACCACCGCAGCCCGGGAGCCGTCAATACTGCTTGCAGACTTTACAGCTGCGGCCCGGGGGTCTGCACGATCCCTTTTGCCAAACCAAAAACAAAATCATCGCTACCGCAATCACCGCTGCGGCCCGGAGTCCGCTGACGTCACTGCAGGGCCGTGCAGGGATTGGCACAAATGCTCAAGCGTCCCCCGGCAATGATGGGGAGCGTCCAGGAGGAGCCTCGCTGGATTGGCCCCAGCGCTGACACGTCACTTGGCCACCGAGCGATAGCTACCCAACTGGCTTGTCTCTTGAATGAGTCGGGCTCTTTGCTGTGAAGCGCTATAGGAAGTTATTGGACTGGCGATTTCTTTGGCGGCGTTTTTTTTTTTTTACCGCATCCGAAAACTCAAACGAAAGTAATTTGAAGGGAAATGTACTTAAAAGGGGGTGTTCTCACACGAAAAATTAATCGCGGCCAACGTAGGAACACTTGAATGTGTTCTACAACGTGTAACTGCGCTGAAGTATTTGGCAAAGTATAGGAAACTTCACGGGTGCCGCCTTGCTTTGGTTTCGGGGGCTCGAAGAAGTGGTGTGGCACCATAGAGCCGCTCGCAGAGAACCGGCGCCGCCGCTGCCGTGTCCTGCAGGGATGACCTTGGGCGCTGGTATTGCGGATTCAGCACCCCCACCTCTGTGTGATTATTAGCCCTTCCCCTAGCACCTTGAGGCACTTGTGCGGTTTTACGCTACCTCGCTCTCCATTCCCTTGGGCTGACTTTCAGTACATAAAACACATTTGTGTTTATTTTAATAAAATAAATGCAATCACTTCCACGTGGGCTGCGTTGCACCATGCGGGCCTGCGATTTGCACCATGCGGGCATGCGATTGCTACACCATGCCCCACCAGCCTCTGCGGGGAGGAGTGGGGACAGGCCCTTGGGTGGAGGCCGCGGGTGAGGCCTTCCATATGGGGGTGGGTGGTTATTGCTGTCAAAACGAAAATAGCTGTTCGGGCTGCGAAAGTGCAGCTTTCCCATTATTTACAAAATGTCCTCGTTTTCTGCAGTTGGAGTTTGAGTGAAACATTCTCGCGGCCTCTGAGGCTCCCCAAGAAGGGAGGAGGGCGCAGAAATAAGACCTGTGTGTGTGTGTGCGGCCATTCGCACTGCGGTTCGTGGATTGTGATGTAGCGCTTGAGGCCACCTCAACGCGCGCAAGGGCTCAGAAGAAATGGACACGAGGAGCAGCCAGCTCTGGGGTAGCCTCCAAGGCCATGAGACGCGCACCAGGGCTCAGAAGAAATCTTCGCCCAAAGCTAGCCTCCCGGTCGGAATACATTGTGGGTACCTAACTTTGGGGAGGGGCTTGTGGGAGAGGTAAGTGTTAAAGTAAGGGTTATCTTGAGGGGGGAGGGTGGTGGTATTACAAGGCTTTAAGGCAAACCCTGGTATCGAACAGATTACCCATCTCTTTGCTGTGTGGTAAAGTTGTCTTCTCTATGGCAGCGTTGACTGTTTGCATAAAGTTCATTCACTGTCTGTCCACAGAGCTGCAAGGAGCCCTCGTTTGATAAATAGGCTGCATATATCTCTGTACTGAGTGGCCAGTCTGGCGCTGCATTGTGCTGTTTTAATACGAACTGCATTAGGAGCGTTTTCCTTACACTACGTGCCATCGGGTTTCCAATACATGGCTGCGTTTGGTCGGTTTAAATAAGATTACCCTTGGCGCAGAATTTGATCCTTTTTAACTATTGACGATAGTGGGTTTTTTTTATACAGTGACTGTACGTATTCGCGGTTTTAAACTCTTTGTTGCTCTTAGCACTATATTGGAGGCACCATGTTGGGCCTGGGGCTGCTACTGCTGCCGAATGGTGTGCCATTTGAACATGGTGGTTGGTCCCTGCGTTATATTGGCTACTGGATTTAATGCACTGGCTGCTCTTGGCGCCTCGTGGCTTACTGTTTTTGGATCGTAGTTACTGGGCGCTACACGACTTTTTCAAGTCCGTGGTGGGATTGGCGCCACGCTGGGTGCCGTATAATTCAGTGTCTGCTCTTGGCGCCGCTTCTAATGAAGATGGCGTGACCTGTTTTGATGAAGATGATCTGACCTGTGGGGAGGAAAAGAAAAGGTCAGCCTTCCACAGGGCCCCGCCCCCTGCTCCGATATTGATCTAGCACAAGGACCGGATCATGCACCTCGAACTGGGCGCCCAGATTTTAATTGCCTGTGACTTCCTCTGGTATAGGAGCATGTGCGGCACCCCTGGACGAAGCAGCACCGTACTTGCTGCTGGGAGCTTTTAAATAATGCATTTCTATTTTTGTTTACACGATTTGAAACGGTTAAGTTCATAAATGTTAATATTCGTACCGTTTTCCGTGCTCGGGGATGTATGAACACACATTCTGAATGCATTACCAAGATGCGCTTGGGTGAAGTTCTGCCCAGATGTTTCTTAAAATCTCGCTTTTAACGGCTTGAGCCGTACTTGTTATGCTCAGAATATTTACTTTGTACTTTAGTCTTGCCCACAACCTTGCGTAAAGGTCTTCAACGGTTTAGTGTTGCCAGCGTTTTTCAAACTATATTTGTAGGCTGAGCGCGATTTTATGGAGAGCTGCTAGTAGCAACTGTTTCCAGGCGTTGAGGTTTTTTCACTGTTTTGACAACTTTAGGGTGTGGAAGGAGGGAACCCCCCTGCTAATACGTGGATAGTCAAACATGGGGTCTACTCGATGCCAATGGTATAGTGCCTTATGTACCATAATCGCTCCAGACTTCTGGATGTTCTACTCTAAAGTTCTTGAGTTTCACATAGTCATTGTTCAATATACTGTGTAATCAGTACCCATCACTGCTGGGGTCTGACGCCTCCTCGGAACCAGTGGAACTTGGAATGGGTTTTGACATGCTAGGTGTGGTATGTCAGGCTGCTAGGCCCAAGGATAGCTCAGTGAGCTAAACTCTTGCGCCGACAAATATTAGGTTCTTGCTCTCATCCCAAGCCTTCCACCCTTCTGTGGTAGGAACCGCCGTCAAATGGCAAGTATTTGTCATTTAAATTATAGAGCTTCGAAAGGTATGCAGTGCTAGGGTCACAACCGGCTGATAATTTGGTTTTAATGCCTAATTTTGTATGGTTTACCGTGGGAGAAATCAACTCTTAAATATGTGCTACAAAAACACCATGACTAGATTATAGGGTTATAATACTTCCCTTTACTTAAGTGTCATACTGACATATTTCTTCGAGGTCCATTTGTTTGGAGCCAAGAACAGTAATTGTGTACTTGGCTTCGCCGCGGTTCGGTAGTTCATACTGTGTCTAATATCTTTGTAGTGAATATTCTGACACACCAGGTTTGTATTTTCACGAAATGTGGTCGTGCACGAAGGTGACAGCTGCGTAGATACAGACCTGTTGTGTTTACAGCGAACTGGTGCCAATTTGTTATATATATATATATATATATATATATATTAGCTCTTCAACCCACATTTATGGTTTCAAAGCGCTGCAATCAACAGATGTTACTATCACCTAATATAAGGGTACTAAATGACCGACCTCACAAGGATAGTGTACAGTGTTACTTAGTGAATTTGACCTCCGACCTGCAGACGACCGCCGTGTTAGCGGCAATCATTTAACTCGAACTTGTCTTTCCAGTGGGGGTTCAAATTCGAATGATGTCACAGGAGTTCTTGCTGTAACTGTGTGAGGGTCTGGGGTGATGTGAAGACTACTCCTGATAGCAATAAAGTAGTGTCTACCTGTGGTCGAAGTGCATTTAAACAAACATTGAAAATGCAATAGGTCTCGCCTTTTATTGACTTAAAGCCATTTGCTTTGCTATACAATACCATTAACAAAGCAAATGGCTTTAACTTAATCAAAAGCGAGACCTATTGCATTTTTAATGCCTGTTTCTTCTATTTGGAGGGCCAGGCAGGTATAATTTTCTTTAGAGCTGCTCCTTTGTAAATAAAGGCCTTTCACACACTTCAATTTTTTCATTTACTGTTCCTAAAGGGTAACTGCCAGCTTGGAACAGTAATTTTGTGATGTTTATTATTATTATTATTTTTTTTGCCTATGCAAAAGGCAAGACCTATTGACTTTGCCAATGCTTGCTTTTTCTGCTTTCTTTCTGCCCTGGAAACTTTAGCTGTGACCTTGTACTTTTATTTGTAGCCCCAGTCCAGAGGTTGTTTGTTTTTTGAGGAAAGTGTTGAAGCTAGGCTTGCCACCATTCCCAGAGGAAAAAACCCAGCCATCTGTTAACCACATACAAGTCTGGACATGATTCTTAAGTAGAACTATATATGACATGAATTGTTTGTATTCATTTTGAACATGAACTTTCTGTTTACTAAGGTGACTCGAGGACACATTTTTAAATGTTTTCTTCTTTCATTTGCTGTTTTAAAGAATGTGTACTAAAAGGGGGGGAAAAAACCGCTGTAGCCTGATATTTGAAAAATATTTTGCACGGACTTTGAAAATAAAGGTCCGTCTAGTATACAACCGGCCCTGTGGCAACCCTAGTCCAAGCACTGTTGCTTCTTAGTCTCGTATGATTGTGAGGAGTTTGTGCATATTATATTTCTGTATTTATAAATTGCCTTGGACAGCTACAGTGCTCTACTCACCAGAGTGTGCAGCACTACCTAGCCCTCCCACCCTCCCTCCCCTCCCCCCGGCACCTTCCCCAATGACTCTGCATAACAGGGGATCAGTACAACGCATGCATTCTCCTGGAGTTCTGCATCTCAAAGGCACCCACGGTGCCAAAAGCCTTATTTATCTTCTATGGTTTTTCCCTTCTGAGAAACAGAAATCGATAACACTCGGCATCTGAGGCGCTACTGGGAGAAAAACTAGAGTCTCGAGATGACCACTCTTTTGAAATATCTTGCAGCCTCGTGCAGTATTCCACGTGACCCCTACCTCTGGGTCACTCAAGACACATAGAAGTCAGGCTTTTCATCTAATACATTTCTATATCAATTGCATCTGATTCACCACTGTCAACAAAAGCAATGGAGGGGTGACAGCAAAAACAATCTCAGCGGTATTTGAAATGCGTAGGGCTCTCGCTGAGCATTTACATTGCAGCGAATTCCGGACTGAAGGACATATGTCATATTTTTTGACAGTTTCAAACCACCGTTAAACACATCAGTTGGTTGAAAAACAAAAGCGTGCAGAAAGAATATTGCTGAAGCCGAAGAATCAATGCATGCTGAAAAGAGCCAGAGGTTCTCAGAACTCGTTTGAATGCCGCCATGGAATGAAAACAACAATTATTCAACAAGCGTGATCCAGAAAGTGAAAGAGGACCGTGCTGCAGCCGGAGCATGGTAATCTCTTGTCTTTATGGGCCATGTGTTTAAACACATGGCCCCATAAAGATAAAGTGCTTTGCGACAGCCGCAAAGCAAGCGACCCAGTCTGGCTAGGAGGCCAAAGGGCCTCTACCAAAAACCCTTCTTTCCAATGGCAGGCCAGCGTTTAGCATAAACTCTGACGCCAGCCAATGGAAATGAGGTGCCGGGCTTCGAGTCCTTCTGAATACACCACATCCACAAAATCTCTAGCCGAGCAAGCAGCGCTTTGCGCTGCAACGCACGTGAGACCTAAAAAGGGTGGCAAACGAACTTCTGAGAAATATAGACTAATAGCCCTTCTAGGTGTTGAAGCAAAATATTGTATGGATTTGTATAGCACAACTGTTAGAACTGGGATCACCAATTCCGACACAGTAACTTGGTGCAAGGCAGGGAGGCACCCGGAGCCAATGTGTAAAGCAGTGGTGCAGCGCACACTCAAACTAACTCAAGAATACGCACACAATAAAGTGACACCACACCAGGTCGTTTTATAAACCAAGACTCTTTATCTACTTTTAGTTCAGGCAGGTAACACTTCTTGGGTACTAGGCTAATGTAGGCAACATCTCTGAGGCATCAATTCAATAAATATAACAAATCCGATATTCAGGGACATCCTAGGCAACATTTCCTATAAGCATGGGCATGAAGATAACATCAAAACATTTCCTAGATAGGTGGATCATGTAGGCCACATACACACCAATTCCTATGCAGGGGCGCTCTTAACAGAACAGTCCCTATGCAAGGGTTAATTCAGGGTACAAGTATTAGGCAGTGTTCAACTCCAGGTAGTACCTTCATCACTAGAGACCCCAGCTAGGCAGAACATGTTTCAAGTTAGGCCCCGGTAAAGTGGCAATGCTGGGCAGATTCTTCTAGGAGGAGCAGTTCCCCCCTCCCTCCAGCATGGGTTCCAGGCGTTCGGGCCTCAGCTGTCTCTCACTCCCCAGCCGAGTCCCAGGTAGGCTCCCCCTCCCCAGGCAGCCCACTGCTCTTCTCTCGCAAGGCTCTCACCTGGAGGGGACGCCAGGATTTCCTTACTTGGATGCAGTCAGCGCAAGCGGGGAAGCAATCAAGGGGCTCCCACTGGCAGCATAGCCCCTCCGGTGATGTCTGTTACCCGGCCCGGCTTCAAGCCTCCTCGCGGCCCAGGAGCCAATGTGGTCGTGGCGTCCTGGGGGCAGGCGCCGAAGCCTATCAGGTGGCGGCAGTCAGTGGGCGCAACTGCGGCGGCCAATGGGTGCGCGACTTGGAGGGGGGCACGGCCAGCACCCTGGTCGCGTAGTAACTGGTGCGCACGAGACCTAGGCCCAGCGTGGCCTTCCCCAATACTGCGGCAACCCTCCCCAGGGTTAGGGAGCCGCAGCGGAGATCTTCGCCGGCGCTTCCTCTCCCAGCGCAGCATCTGGGATTACGGCTGCGGCCCTCCCCTCACTCTGGGGGCCGCGATAGCAAGGGCGGACGCCCAAGGCTTCTGGCACTGTGACGCCGGAGTGGCGGTCGCAATTCGGGGCCCTGCAGCGCTTCCTCTCTCCTCGGTACTCGCAAGGATACAGTAGCAGTATGTCCCAGCCTGCTCCTAACTACTGGTGCGTGCGTGTACAATGGCCACTCTACAGAGGCCTGTGGCAGCCATGGTATTAGGAGAGAGCACCTGCACCTCAGCACTATTTGGCAGTGGTAAGGTGCCCAGAGGCCTGGGTCCAACAAAAAGATGGTGGCAAAAATTAGGCGAAAAGGGGGAAAAAAAACTGGGTAAGACCACCCTAGGGCTGACAGGTCTGACAACAACCTATCACCCCAAGAGTATCCAGGTTCTGGGGTAGGTGTCTGCTGGGGGTTAGTTGAGTTAGTTTAATGGTAGGTCTTCAGCCTCTCGTGAAATTTAAGACGCAAGTAATAGGCCCTGAGGTGTGAAGTCAGGTTGTTCCATGACTTGGTGCGATGTACGAGAAGGCTAGGCCGGGTTTAGTGGCTTAGTGGACTAATCTGTCTACTGTAGGGGCCTTTGTTTGACCTCATGGTCACAGGTTCAAATTCGAGCAGGTGCACTCTGCCTTTCATTCTTCTGAGGTCGATAAAATGAGTACCATTGAGATTGGTAATAATAAAAATCTGCTATTCAGCACCAAGACACCGTTCCGGGTGAGCAGGTGCTATTCAAATGCAAGTGTTATATTATGTCTGCTTTTCAGGAAAGAGGCAGATATTTTGTAGGCTTATTGTTCCAAGATCTAAAAGCATGGGAAACGGATGAAAATCTTATTCTGATAAACCAACAGGTTTTCTTCCTTGCATGAACATAACAGCATAGCCCATTCGTTAACCATCAGTAAGACCCTCGGATGTCATTCCTTGTTATATACCTGATTTGTGGACTTCAAGTCCGCTTTTGCGAAGTCCCAAGAGGATTATTGTGGGCAAAGTTGACCAGTTGGGGAATTCCACCTCTATCTATTAAGAGACGTCGTACTGCTCTTTACAGATACTTGAATGCGAGTTAAAATTGGAAATGACTGGACCGTTTCAGCAAATATATATACCACAAGAGGAAGGTGTCTTGGCGCCACTATTATTTAATCTGTAAAGCTCTGGGGAAAAGCTGCCACCACAGGGGAGGTCTGCAGCACAAGATCCCGGTGCCGTGAGGGGAACGGCGGAAAACTCCACTTTGCCAGCAACCCGACCGTCGTGAGGGCAAGGGACTACATCCCCCAGGTGCCCCGGCGGTCGGGTGACGTCAGCGGAGCGCCCGGAGGCGCGGGAACAAAGGCGGGAGAGCCGAGCGCTGTTGTGCGCGCTCTGGGGAAAAGCTGCCACCACAGGGGAGGTCTGCAGCACAAGATCCCGGTGCCGTGAGGGGAACGGCGGAAAACTCCACTTTGCCAGCAACCCGACCGTCGTGAGGGCAAGGGACTACATCCCCCAGGTGCCCCGGCGGTCGGGTGACGTCAGCGGAGCGCCCGGAGGCGCGGGAACAAAGGCGGGAGAACCTCTCGCACCGCGAGTCGCGCGCGGGAGCGCCGGGCTAAGCCCGGGCAAAGGGCGGGCCCTCAGAGGCACGAGGAGGACGGGACGGGCCACCCCTTCTGGCTCCTGCTTTGGATAAGGTACAGTCAAGCTCCTCTACTTCCATCCCTATTGCCTTGAACTGCCGATAGCTATCATCAGGATAACTGTACACAGTCACTCAACTTCAATGTCCATCTGGGAGGAGCTGAATGCCCTCTGTGGCACACACTACATCCCGGATGCTCTATCCCCCCCCATAGTGTCTCGAGACACTGCTCAAACTACCTGTTCCCCCCAGGCTTCCCCCGCTACCACCCTCCCTCCACTTACCAATTGCAGCTTCACAGTACCCGGACCCAGTACAGCCTCATCACCTGTGGACAAGGCTGAGTCTCGATCCCCCCTACAATCGTCTCTTCTGGCCCAAATCGAGCGACTGCTTGTTACTGCTCTCTCTCCACTGGTTGCTAAAATACATGATTTGGGAGATAGACTGTGCAGGATTGAACAAACGGTATCTCAGTCATACCCACCGACTAGAATCATTGTTACTCCCATACGCTCTCCCCCCACTAATACCCACAAAAGGCCTACAGACAATGCTCCCAGGATTTTACAAACATGTGATTCCCCTGTTACACCACCGACTCAAAGTGATCACAATATCACCCGTATTCACGAGCATGTCCCACAAAGAGCACCTGTGATCGCACTAGATAGAAGACACTGCATCGATTTACCCCCCGTAGCTGCCCCATATGTCACCATTCTCTCTGGGGTCCCTGCTCTCCGACCAGGAAAACGTGAACTGCATCGGGACCTTTTGAACAAAGCCATATATTGGCTCCAAAACAATAGACCATTACCTTCCCTACTAGACGGTGGGATACAGAGCGTCAGAAGGGTGGGGTGGCTTGGTCATCTGCCCAAAAATGTTCCGGGGGACTTGATTCTGGTTAGGTTTAAGGACAGGAATACTGCCCCCTACTTGCGTTCTATCCAGCCAAAACTTGGTGATGGCTCCATTCGTATCTGGGACCTCCATGACTTTTATCCTGGCCCTCGAGCACCGAATCACAATAACAACGGGTGAAAAGGGGGGATTCTGTGTATTGGGGTTTTTATTTTTTAACTGCTTATATGCCAAACTATTTTTAGTTGGGTCTTATCTAGTCCAATCCAATATTCACTGCACTTTATATTGCACTTCATACGCACTTCCAAGGCGACAAATATTACGGCCCCTTTTATTAAAGTGGGGCATAAGAAAATCGAGAGATGCATATAATAAATTGTGAACCCTGGAAGATTACTATTTAAGAGCAATATTGAAATCCAGACGGGACATTACGCTAGAATAAGACAACGGTTCCGCTCGAGGTTATGCTCTATTTATTACTGAATTCATAATTTCCACATGTCGTTTCAATTTTAGCATATACATGGATTTTTTATACTGTTATTGTAACAAGAATTAATTTTTCTGCTTTCTTGATTGTATGTATGCTTTTATGAATTGTTTTTAACATTTCGAATAAAGCTTTTGAACTGAACTGATAATCTGTAAATTGCAGACCAACTGTCAGGCTTCATTAAAATCAATGTCCACCCTCAAAGCTTGGAGGAATACAACTGTTGAGCTTATTGTATGCAGACAGTGCTGTTCTGCTTAGCAAAAGATACATTGGACAGCAAATTTTGACAGCCCTAATTCTATTACACATAAAGCAATAAAATTGAAATTAGTTTAAACAAGACGATGAGCCTTATCTACAGCATCAAATATAGGAGGAAAAAAAAGGTTGCTTATGGTATCAGAAGGGAAAACAAATTGCCAAAGAACCAGAGTATAAATATCTGGAATTACATTTGATAATCATGGTTGCTTTTTGACACATCTCATGCTTCTAAAATCTAAGCTTGTACTTTAGAGATGGCCTTTTTTAACCCTTCTTAAGAACATTTGTGGACCATCATTTGACCCTATCTTAATAAAGTGCAAAATATCTCCCAGCCGTCACTTGGGTGCGAGGCATTGTTTGGGAAGAAAGCAAACTCGCTGGATAACATGTATGGGCAACTCTTCTGCTTAACTAAAAATGCATTTTTATCACAAATACATCTAGACTTTGGACTAGTAAAGCAGACGTTAATGCGACAATCATCCTATATAAAAATGCATTTCAATCACTTAGCATCTCATGAGCAAACGCTTGACAATTTGATCTGGTCAGAAATATTGACCTCTAGAGGAAAAAAAGCCCAGCAAGAACTTTTCTCGACAAAGCTCTACAAAATGTGCACGTTATGAAGCTCTGGTCACTGACAGTAAGTTAAAATAGTAATAAATACATTAAAGTGACATATTTTCTCCAAGAAAAAAATGCCCTTTGTAAGCATGCTCTTGCTTGGATGACACTTAACAATCACCATTTTTGGAGTTCAAATTTTGTTTTCTTTTTAAGGATTTCCATTTAGGGGAGATGCTGTTGTGGTACACATAGGACAACATTATAACCCTGTAGACCTTCTCTGCCTCCATCTGTCGGTTGGGGAAGGAGCTGTGAGCATTGACTGTCCAGAATGTAGAAGCAGGCGTATTAAGTTTTCCACTCGGTATCATCCGTGAATAAGAATGATATTGTTCAGTATTAAAATATTTTAAGAATTGGCTTTCAATGATCGCACCTAGTTCACAATACTCAGATGGTAAAATTTGAGATTTCTCTGGGTAAAACCCTCAGTGCTGAGTTTCTAATTGCTCTATGCAGATCCGCTAATACACATAGTTTGAGAAACTTGCCAAAATTCAACCAATGCGCTCTGGAATTTATTTCTCCAGTTTGGCCTACCCAGCTTTCATTCTGAGCATTTCTTGATATGGCCAGGCAATTTGAAAACTGAGCTCTTCAAAATATGCATTGTTTTTTTTCTCCAAAATTGCAAACTTCAATTGTGTCATGCTCTTCCTTTATCGTATTTAACAGGTAAGTGGCCTTACCATCCTTCTAGGCGGAGTTGAGTGTTGGAGTCATAAATCACATCTATGTGGATGATGCACAAATCCATCTCAACATACTGGAGTATTTGGGGGAACAGAGCAAAGGAACTGTCTGTCGGATGCTGGTTTATTATTAGATGTTCTGAAATAGGCTCTGCATGCGTGCGGCCTCTTTTGAATCAACACCACTTCTTTGCCTGGTTGAAACATTGGAACTCTCTCCTACCCCTGTACAGTAGGGTCATAATTCAAGGTACTGTTCAGTGCCAACCGTCACGTCCCACTCAAAGTCAAGATGTATTATATCACCTTCATGTCATATGGAGGGTCCTCGTACTCTTATAAACCTCTAGGGAAAATCTGCTTCATCCTTGCATCCCCACAGAGTTCCTAGCTAAGATACTCCAAAGAGAGCAAAACTTTACTGGCTATTTCATGTTCAGTCCACCATTTGTGCATTATACAAACACATAAGGCAGCCACTCTGTCAATGTTTCCTTCTAAGACGTCACACGCCAGCTCGGACTGAGCAAGCAAACCATCGGCTCACGCCTTCACGCTTGCTGTTAGCTCCAAAATTTAACCGGAGTACGAGAGAGCAGGCAACCGGCAAGAATTTGTTCCCGGAGCCTAAGATAAACAAAAAGCTGATCAAGTACCCTCATCATTTCTGCCAAATCTGTAAAGACATCTCTAACCCATGGTGGCGATCTATACCACCTCCAGGCAGTGGTTTTCTTCCTGCCTTACGACACAGCAACTACAGAGATAGATTTTATGATGTCCTACAAGATACACATTCAGCCCTGTAGAAGACCTTAATCTCATTAACGGTCCCATCCTTCTAAGGTCGAAACGCGTCAGTACTATCCAGGGGCCCAGAGTACAAGAAACTTTATAAGGAGTGCTGTTTGAATTCAGCAAGTAGAGCCCAATTTTTTGGACTCACAAAGATAAAAATTTAAAACAGCCTCGGGCCCCCATCAGGACCTCAACCATAGATCGATGCACAGAACAGAATAGGATACAGTTCTGGCACGGTTAAAAGCAGGACATTTCTTAAAAATTAGAAGCTATGTTAGTGGGAAAGATTGTACTTGCAATTGAATGTGGTTTTTGTACCAATGTAATTTTTTGACAAATGTCTAGTATGTATGATTGACGGTTATGTTTGTTCATTATGAAATAATTTGTGGTTATGTAAATACGTTTTATGTGTGATGCTTTGTAAGATAAAAATGCTTTTCTAAATGTACCCAAAACGATATAAAAATGATGGATGAAGTATACAACTAAATAAAAAGAATTCGCAGAGTCAATTAAAGGGACTTCTGCGATAGACAAAAACATTGTATGATTTATGGTGTCAGAGGTAAACTTGTTGTTGCTACTCTGTCAATCAGAGCATCATAGTTTTGGATCCGGGGTGTAGTTCATAAGGGATTTACTGTTACCCATTGAGCTAACTCAATTTCTTCCAGTCTAATAAACTGGCCTATTCCTTATCGCCTGCCTTCTTGAACCTCCCCTACAACCGCACGACCAGCTGCTTTTGTCGAAGGCAATTGTACATCAAGTGATCAACCCTTTGAGGTGATCTCCCACAAAACCTAAGGCTGGAAGCAAGCTTCATTTGATGCCACAGAGCAACACAAACTCTTCCCTTTGGACCTGCTTATGGGTCCATGGCAGAATAAACCGTCCTGAGACAGTAACCATTATGACCACCATGATGAGTTCTTTCAGCACACAGGACAGGCTGAGACCTCAAACCAACTCTTTCCGTTTGCAAACAAACTGTACAAGAGCATCTGCTGATTTAAACTTAATTTCTCTCTATTGCCAAGGCTTTACTATACTAAACTTCAGTCACAAACCGGGTTTTCAGAAGATTGGGTGTTCTGATGGACCATCATGTTTGATGCTTGACTGATCTTTCATTTAAATAGTCTACTTCCTTTTTACATCTTCAGTTGCTCAATTACATTCCCTGCATGTGACTCTTGCATCGATTCCTGATGGTGAGGAATCCCAATACAAAGTCCAGCTTATTCATGGTGATTGAGAGGTTGTGGGACCCACATTATCAATGTGTGTGTCTAAAACATGCAGGCCAGGAGTGGGGTCAAGGCACAGAGAAGAGCAAGTACAAAGAGACTTTTTATTTACAGCAAATGGCTCGGGTGTTAAGTAAATGTCTGCTTTTATGGGTGAGAGTGGATCTTCCTGGTGTCTGCGGTGGTTTCTGGCAGTGTTTCTCCCTAACAGAAACTCATCCGACCCTTAAAGTTTTCAGGTATTTTGGTGGCCCTCTACATACAGAGGCAATTTGTGCTTTAATTAGACCAACTTATGTTGTAATGGCTTGCTTAATAACATCTTGGTGTCATTGTGGGCGTCCTTGGTATACTATGCCTACTGATAGCATAATGCTCCTACTGGCCTAATGGTAGCCATACATGCTATATTATGGATATTCTGTTATAATGGATTTTGCTTATATAGTGTGGCTGTAAGTGGGATGATGTCACCCACCCCTGGCATAATGGTGTTCATTGTGGATTATTGTGGGCTTAGTTGGCATAATGGAGTCTATTCATAAATCTCACCCTGGTGTAAGCTGGTTATTTTTTATCTATTTTTTTTATTTATTGAAGTCCAAAAATTGCAATACATTAAATCCATTAAAATCAATACATCCATAAAAAGAATTCCCTTTAGCATACAAAAAATTATCAAAAATTCATAGCACTGTATTTTGCACTTTATTCTTAACCTGCCCTAACAAACACTTGAAATTTTACTATGGAGTTAAAACGTTCTTTTGGCTTTTTTGGGATTTATCCTGTTATATACTCACTCTTTCAGATGTATATTTTTTTATATATAAAATTGCATTTTAATATAGTGTGTATAAAAATAACATATGTATAATTATGCCAGGACGTTTTTTGCGTATTTGCACAAGGAATAACCTTTTCTTCATAGAAGATGTTGTCTATGTCTATGGTCATGTGACCATGGGAAGGGCGGTGTTTAAACTGGTCACTTGAGCATTATAAAAATCAAAAAGCTGCACTAGTTCTTTGCATGTGAACAAGGGCTCTTGAAGCCCGAAACGCGTATTGCCCTTCTGTTTTTATCAGCTGCAATAAAGTGAAGAGCCTGTGAATTACGTGGTCCGTCTCCTACTTTGCCTCGCCGGTCCTGGGTGGATCAGGAAGTGGCGTTTGTGGAGTTTTTTGCATATTTAATTGCGAGAGCCGGCTTGCTTTCGTTCTACGGACCCCCTCCCCAAAAAGCGGCATCCGACTTCAAGCCACTTTGTTTTTGAGTTCCTTCGTCGGAAAAGTTCCAGCGGATGTCCCCCTCCTGCAGCCAAAGAAGAACAAGACTCGGAAAGCGTGAGATGGTGACCAGCTTTCGGCGGTGAGGTCGGATGATTTTACCAACGTTCGCTATCATCCCTTACGCGGTGAGTCGTGTAATAGGCAGTGCGGAGGTGGGGAGGTTCCCTTAACGAGGGATTATCACGAAGTAAATACGATTGCCTAATCACAGTTTTCCAAAGGCTAACGGTTTACTAAATTGCATATATACCATTACCAGCTGTAACGGAGGAATGTCTACGGAAGTGTTCCGTGCAAGGGTGGAGGAAGCAGAGGAGTGGTTTAATCAGGTTTCCGCTCAAGGCGGTGCGCCTAAAAAAACATTACCGATTGTGGAGGCACGGGAAGAGGGTAACATTAAGACCCTATATAAGGCATTGGAAAAACAAAAATGACTAGAATTAACCAAATGGTGGGAACATTACTCACTTACGAAATATGCTGATGCACAGCGAGTCCCAAGAGGTTCAAGAATAATGCTCGCACCGAGCTTTGAAAACCCGAAAGAATGGGGTCAACTAAACCTAACAGCCTCCATGAATTTGGTCCATTTGCTAATCAAATATGCCGCCATCGACCGAGAAGAAATCCTGATAACTATTGACAAACTTCAAGATCAAATTGACAAAATAGAGGAAACAGACACCAGCAAGAAACTAAAAGATGAAATGATGGACAGACTGAAAAAACACGAAAACAAAATAAAAATACGGAAAGTTAATAAATTCGCTCAAGATGCAGCTGACTATGCGAATGGTCAAATTTTCACGTTTGCGTGCAAATATAATGCCACGAAAAGACAACAGTACAGCAATAAAGGAAATAAACGAAATCAGGCTCAACCGTCAGCACGTACCACCGAAATGGGAGTGAACCAAGCAGTGGAAAATGTGAGCTCTGATTTTACTTCTTCTTGCAGTACGTCGAGTGGATCAATTGATGATTTATCTACTGATGCCCAAGCAGTGCCTATACTCAATCTAGAAGAGGAGCTTGATTTTTTTAGTAGAGGAAAGGCTCCGCACTCTGAGGCCACGACAAAAAAACAAGGCAATGTCCGCAGAAACAAAAAAAGACGAGAAAGAAGATTACAAAAACAACGCTGCGCAAAAAAAGAAGAAAACAAAGAAACATTGGCAGAACAGGACTTAATTAATGAAAGCTCAATAATAAACCTTTCAAATGTGGTCTTATCTAAAGCTGAAGAACAATTATTAGCTTTAGGCCTTAATTTCTGTCCTGAACAAAACTTCAAGTATGCCTCTTCTAGAATAGATGTTTATTGCTATATTCGCAAATTAAAACTTAAAAAATTCTTTGCATTACAACATCTAAAAACAAGCACAGACATTGCTAATCCAGCTAAGGGTACATGTTCCACCAACTAACCCCAATTGGCAGCATCAGATATTCCAGTACTTCTTGCATGTCATGATCTCAACCAGGCCACAGACTCACAACCCATGGGTCTGGAACAAGATATTAACACCCAAAGAAGGTTGGAAAAGATCGATATGGCGCAGAAAGGGGCAGGCATAACCCCTTTCAAGGGAAAATCTGACTTTGTACCGCTCATGACTAAAGGTGCGGTGGATGTTTTTCAAGACTGCATCATTACTGAAATAAAAGAACTATACAAGAAAACCAATAATCGGAAGAGACACAAGTTTAATCAAAAAAGAGCCAAGTACTATGAATTGATTAAAAAACTGAATGACAATCCAGATATTGTGGTAAAAACCGCAGATAAAGGCGGAAATCTAATGATTTGGCCGAAAAAAGACTACATTCAGGAGGCACAAAGACAGCTACAAGACAATGCATGTTATGTGAAATCCAATTTGAAAGAATACAAAAAGGCTAATGAAAATTTGAAAAAATTGTTACTCAGATGGCGTAGGGAAGGCCTTATATCAGGTGACGAATTCAAATTTATGCTCAACGAATTTCCTGCTCTACCGGTCTTCTATTTAATACCAAAAGTCCACAAAGGAGTAATACCAATTCCGGGCAGGCCAATCATCTCCGCGATCAATAGCAGCGGGGAAAATATTGGTCGCTTTATAGATTTCTTCTTGCAGGGCTTGGTAAGCAAATTGCCAAGCTATGTACGTGACACAAGTGACTTTTTGGAAAAAATAGAGGGCCTGGAATGGCAGGAAGACATGCTATTGATAACTTTGGACGTTGAGCAATTATACACGAGCATTGCCCACAGTTGCAGTACAAATGCAACTGCGTATTTTTGGGGACAAAGAGAAGTGGAATTTCACCAGCATAACAAAATGATTTTGAGTTTAATTGAATGGTGCCTACATAACAATTACTTTTCTTTTGGAAAGGAGGTGTGGAGACAGGTTCGTGGTGTGGCCATGGGGGCTTGCTTCTCCCCCAGCTACGCGTGTTTACACGTAGGCTGGTGGGAGGAGCGGGTCCTCAACGTCACACACCAAGTGTGGGTCAGAGAAAAAATTGTCAAATACCTACGTTATATAGACGACATCTTTATAGTTTGGCAGGGAGACGTAATGGAAGCCCATCAGTTCATTAATGAGATTAATATTAACACACTTAATCTGAATTTCACGTCCCATATCAGTGCCAAACAGATCGAATTTCTAGATGTCAGGGTATATGTTGATAGTGACAACCGGTTACAAACGACCCTACACAGAAAAGCCACTGCGGGCAATACAACCCTGCACGCGTCCATTCTCCATCCTATGCATACCATTGACAACATACCTTTTGGAGGAAATTCTCAAGATCAAAAGAATATGCAGCAGTCAGTCTGACTTTCTTAAATGTGTTAAAGATCTACGGATACGATTAAAAGCTCGAGGATATTCTGATTCGGTGTTTGATCATGCTCTGGCTAGAGCAGACAAACGATCCAGATCCTCATTATTCCCAGATGTTTCTGAAAACACTTCTGAGTCTTTAAATCCTGAGATAGAAACCTCTAATAATTGCCCGAGATTTATCACAGCATTCAGCAACCAAGAAAAAAAGATTAAACAAATAATCAATCGCAATTGGCCCACTATTTTGACACAGTGCTAGGAAGTATGTTGCCAAACAAACCTTTGGTAACATTCCGGAGAGCACAGAGCATGGGGACTGTACTTGATAAAAGTAGCCCAGGATTAAAGCAAAAGGCTACCTGGTTACAACCAGCATCGGGGTTTCGCAAATGCTCTACTTGTAGAGTGTGCCAATTTGGCATCAATAAAACTCATTATAGCACCCCTTTCAAATCAGAAGAAACGCCTATCGTTGGGAATCACACATGCAAGACTGATCATGCTGTATATGTTCTGACGTGCACCTGCGGCCTTAACTATATTGGCAGTACCAAGCAGCAGGTGCACGTCAGAATCCTACAGCATATCAGAGCTATTCTGCATTGTGATCAATCTTACCCGGTGGCCCGTCATTTCCAGAGCACACATGATAAAGATGTTAACTGCCTATCGTATTATGTGGTAGCTTCAGTACCCCCCCTTAGAAGGGGTGGTAATCGAGAGTTGAAGCTAAGGCAACTAGAATCTCGATTTATTCTGGAATATGACAGCAAGTGCCCTAATGGACTTAATAACACTGAGGATTTGCGTAATTTTCTGTAAAAACTGTATCCCATGCTTTAACAAATTCTATCCTCAGGTAGTCAGGTTCCCTGTTACCTAGAGTTGATCATTCTTTATATTGATTCATGAAATCCGATTTTCCTTGGCAATATTCTATTTCCTCTATCTGTCTATATGCCGTGGTTAGTCAAGTTCCTTGTTAGCCACGGCGAACACTAGTCACCAACTCCTCACCTCTAGATAGTTATTTATATTTATCACTATTTAGGAATTTTTAGCACTTTTTATACTTGGGTGTTTTATCACTTTTTAACATGATAATGTCTTTTTACCTGTATTAAATATTTTATATCGATGCTTTTTATAAATGACAAAATTATGAGGATTCCCAATTGTCAATTCAAGCATTCATGAATTTTTCACACAGGTCACTTTATCATGTACGTTTTATAATCTAAGTATTGTAATTCCCTATAGCACGTATGTTTGCACTTTTTGTACAGTTAGACACTGATCTAGTTCATCACTGTATTTTGCACTTTATTCTTAACCTGCCCTAACAAACACTTGAAATTTTACTATGGAGTTAAAATGTTCTTTTGGCTTTTTTTGGATTTATCCTGTTATATACTCACTCTTTCAGATGTATATTTTTTTATATATAAAATTGCATTTTAATATAGTGTGTGTAAAAATAATTTCATGAATGAAATGACAAATATTATATGTCAATAACTAACTGACATATGTATAATTATGCCAGGACGTTTTTTTGCGTATTTGCACAAGGAATAACCTTTTCTTCATAGAAGATGTTGTCTATGTCTATGGTCATGTGACCATGGGAAGGGCGGTGTTTAAACTGGTCACTTGAGCATTATAAAAATCAAAAAGCTGCACTAGTTCTTTGCATGTGAACAAGGGCTCTTGAAGCCCGAAACGCGTATTTCCCTCCTGTTTTTATCAGCTGGAATAAAGTGAAGAGCCTGTGAATTACGTGGTCCGTCTCCTACTTTGCCTCGCCGGTCCTGGGTGGATCAGGAAGTGGCGTTTGTGGAGTTTTTTGCATGTATATATATATATATATATATATATATATATATATGTATATGTGTGTATATGTATATATATATATATATATATATATATATATATATATATATATATATATATATATATATATATATATATATATATATGTATGTGTATATGTGTATATGTATGTGTATATGTGTATATGTATGTATATATGTGTATATGTATGTATATATGTGTATATATGTGTATATGTGTATATGTATGTGTATATGTGTATATGTATATATGTATATATATGTATGTATATATGTATGTATGTATATATGTATGTATGTATATATGTATGTATATGTATATATATATGTGTATATGTATATATGTGTATATGTGTATGTATATGTGTGTATGTGTGTATATATATATGTATATATATATATATATATGTATATGTGTGTGTGTGTGTGTGTGTGTGTGTGTGTGTGTGTGTGTGTAATACACTAAGCATTGAGAATTCAGGGACAAATAAACAAAAAACATACAAACAGTAGATTTTTAACCAAAAACATAAGGTAATGACACATCAGAATCTCAGTCAAAATATGTAGCACATATTTTTCCAAACTTCCTGAGACCCCCCACACGTAATGCATAAGTGTGTTCACTTCTAACTGCTTTCATTTTATAGACCCATTCCATAACAGAAGGAATCAAATCGGTATGCCACCTTTCCAATAAAAGTGATCTAGCTACTGCTATCGCAATGTATAAAAATGTAACCAGATAGTCAGGAAGGGAAGGATCTGGATCAAAACCAATAACAATTAACAAATCACTCACTACTAATTGAATACCACATTCGATTTCCTAATAGCAAAAGATGTCCTTCCAAAACATCTGAATCATAGGGCATTGCAACATAATATGCAACCAGTTGGCTGTAGGATGATTAATACAGCGAAAGTATTGCGGAGAGTGATTGGCATACATTTTTGAAAGAGAGAGTGGGGTTAGATAAAGTTACCATTTACTAAAAAAAAAAGCATCCTACGCCAATTCGCGCCTCACAGCATGCTAAAATTAAGATTACTAGTTGACCACAAGTTGGCAGAAATTTCAAGGTTTTCACAATACATCCATTTTTTGATAGCCTTCTGCCCAAGATCTAGGGCCAGATGCAGCTTCTAAAAGTTCATTAGCTAGCTGATGTTGTTCGCTAATTTGATGAACATCTAGCTCAGTCAGGAATTTATGGAAGATGGTATATGACCCCAGAAGAATAAAATCACTAACAATCAAATACGACATTTCGGTCACAGTCAACCATCTTCCATGCCTCAGAACATCTGAGACCTCACTTAATCCTACCGCATCCCACTTTAAGATGAGTTCTGAGGATTGTGTAATCCCTGCTAGTGATAAAATATCAGCTAGTGGAGTGGTTTAATTGATTACAGGAATGGAGTATCTTTTATCTTTTATAAAGCGCCTGTCGTTTAAAAAAAAAAAAAAAACAGTGAAGACACATAACGAACCCACTTAGGGGATCGGACAATGGATAATGGAGAATGGATTTGACTTTCCTTACATATTAAATCCATGAAACTATTAATAAAGAAATTTGACTGAGGTTGAGATTTAAATCTAGACAAAAACTGTGCAAAATAGGCATAGTAATAAGGGCGAGACCTCCTTGATCCCGTTCTTCATATAAAGTGCTAAGTGCAATACGTGATAATTTTTGGGCCCAAGGAAAAGCTGTAAACAGACTCTACTTGGGTGAAAAAGAAACCTGATAAAATACAAGGGATAGTAGAAGACAACAAATTAAACAGAGGAAGAACAGACATTTTAATCAGTGCAACCGGCCCAAAATGGATAAACGGAAGGATGTTCCAGCGTGAGCACAAGGCCTGAATTTTTCGAAGGAGTGATACAAAATTCGGATGATATAAATCTGACACTTTTTCAGATAAATATACCCCAAGAAATCTTTTAGGTTTGGTGTTCACGCAAGCAAGGATATCGAGGTGCAGATCCAGGCTTGTCCCACCGCATTGTAAAATTTCGGTTTTCCTTTTATTAATGCAATACCCACCTAGGGCCTCAAAGTCGTCAAAGACCTGGAAGACCTTAGCCTGATCCTCTATCTCAGGATTGATGATGAGCATAACATCGTCGGTGTATAGTTTCAATTTCGCCATTGATGGAATAGGGGGACGGACATCAGCACAATTGCTTATAGCTATCGCCAGTGGTTTGATAAAGAAAGCAAACAAGACCGGTGATAAAGGGCACCCTTGCCTTGTGCCCCGTTTTACTCTGACCTGTTTGGCCACAGAGGTGTTTACAATTATATTGGCTTCAGCGTTCTTATATGAATTTTAAATCAGGCCCGTAATCTAGGACGAAATGCCGAAGTGATCTAAAATCATAAACCATGTTTCCCACACCACAAGGTCAAAAGCCTCCTCGACGTCTAGTAAAAGGACTAACGCAGGTATCCTCTCAGTGTTGAAATAATCCAACGCCTCCGATAGATAATGAGTGTTGGAGGCTAGCTGCCTACCAGCAATAAAAATGTTCTGGTCCAAATGTATCAAATGCGCCCCGTGATGGTTAAACCGAAGTGACAGCAACTTAGTGAAGATTTTATAGTCCGAGTTTAACAGCTTTATCGGGCGATAAGAGTTCGGATCCTCGCTGTTCTTGCCTTTTTTCAGAAAGCTGACTGTTACCTTGTCTGAAGGACTCTGGTATTTCCCCGCCCTCGATCATAGAATTTACCAAACAAAGGTGAAAGTCTGCCAATGAACTGAAAAAAACTTTAAAAAATTCAGGCGGAAGCCCATCTGGGGCACAGACCTTATCGTTTGGCAGCTTCTTTATGACCCCTCCAGCTTTTCCATAGTAAAGGGTCTTGCCATAGACAGTTTCTCTCCATCCAAGAGAATCGGCGGGCTATTATTCTGCAAAAATCCTTCTAACAAGGTCATATCCACAGTCTGATGTTGACCATAGATGGGCTCATGATGCTGTAGTATTATATCCCCAATTTTAACTGGGTCCTCTATACGTGAGGCAGTTGAAGGACATTTTAACGCATTAATCTGATTTGCAGCTGATTGCTCCATGGCTTGCCAAGCTAAAAACCTGCCTGTAAAATTACTTTCCTCATATGTTTTCTGACGATATTGTTGGTAGAATGCTTCACTCTGACTGTAATTATTGGAACGGAGTACACGCTTAGCCTGCTCCAGTTGACGCTGATTTAAACACTGAGGGGTTACTAAGATAAACCAAGTAAGACGCTTGGATCTTCTGCTCCAAAATTCTCTTATCTTCCTTCACTTTTTTAACAATTTCAGCGTCTTTTTCAATAATTAGCCCCCGGATGAAGGCCTCAAGTGTGTCCCAGACCACACTCAGAGGTGCAGACTCAATATTTTGTGATTAAAAACTCCTTAATCTCTATCCCAATAAAGCCCGCCCAGTCCTCTTCATTAAAATATTGTCTGTTCAAAGACCACCGTTTAGGGGACCTAGCGCAGTCTCCTAAGAGTAACTCAAGCACCAACAAGGCATATTCGAAGAATCCGTTACATAGAAATCTTTGCTGGTTAAAACTCCACTTCCGTGAAACCAAAAAGAAATCGATTTGTGATGAAGTAAATCTACCTGACCAACAAGGATAAGCTATTTTGGTTGGAAAGGCCACACACCATGGATCCTGTAGATCCAAGTTTACTCCATAGTGTAGCAAGGTTCTTAAGGATTTAGGTTTCAACTGCTTTTTATCCTGAACTGACAAATCTAATTTAGGATTCATTAGGACATTAAAATTGCCCCCCAAAATCAGCTCCCCAGGTACCCGAATTAGGGACTGAAACAGATCTTCATAAACCTCAAAGTTGTTCTCAACAGGGGCATATATACTAACAAAAGTTATCCGTCTCTGTCTTTGTCTAAGAGAGCAGGTAACCCAACACCAACAACCATGCCGATCTTTATCAAATTTGACGACCTCCACCTGAAGTTTTTTACTTGAAAATATTGCTGTCCCTTTATGGGTAGCGGAAGATGATGAAAATCCCCTATAAGCTGCCCAAGACCTGAACATTTAAAAGTCGGCCAGCTTTGCAGTTGGTATAGGGTCTCGTGTAGCAAAATCACTGCTGAGTTTTCTGTTTTGATCCCTGTTTCGATTGCCCGCATTTTCTTTTTATTGTTGAGACCGTTAACATTAAAAGAAACCACTTTCAGCAGTTCTTTACAAGCCATAGTTAAAGCCCAACCAACGCTTAGGCCCCTTAAGCATTTTACCCAGAGTCAAGCTAGTAAACGGACGTGTAAGACCTGAATGGATTCAAAAGCGAAAAAAAAGGACTTGGTATCCCTTGCATGTACTGGTGATACATGGGCATTTAAGGAAGTCTGTCCAGGTGAGGATGTAGTATATGAATAGGACATACGAGTGTATGTTGACACATGGAATTGACTAAAAATAAAAAGCTGACATTTGAGGATAAAAGCTGCTTTTATGAACACGGCAAGCTTTTTTTGGGGAAAATGCAGTTTATTTAAATAAATAAAAAAAAGTTGGGATGCAAAAGTGTATAAAGGTGCAAATGTGAAAAATTGTAGACCAAGTAGAACTATACTATACTAAGATTTGTTTCAACTGGGGAGGATAAAACCTACAGTAGCCTTGAGAGAGGGACAGACTTGATTAACACACCATGAAAGTATTCAAATATTGGTGGCTATTCAGGTCATATGGCTATAACTAATTTAGATCAAAATAATGGTGCAAAATGCATAACTTAATGCTTTTTTCAAAATCTGTAGGTGGTGTAACTTGCCCTCCATCTCTTCTTAAAGTGTGCTCACAATGAAGTTAAGGGCATGTGATTGTGCCTCAATTCTTTCAGGATTCGCCAGCTGATCCTTCTGGCCCCAAACAAACTTACAGTAAAGCCTTTAGCACTGTTGTGTGGAATGGTCTAGGACGACTGTGTCCACTGTTAACCGCTGGGGAGGTGGGATCTAGGCAGGTTCTCCTTAGTTCTAGTAGATGGTGGGTCAGAATTGCAGCTCCCTCAACACTAACTGTATAAAGTGGGTTACAGAAGCAGCAAGCATTCTTATTTCTAGACCTGTAGGAGTTGAGGGTGGGATACAAGTGGGTGGTGTGGGCTGTGTAAGAAAATGGCAGATAGGTACTCCATCACAAATGGGATAGATATCCCATCCCGTCCACCTAATAAATGTTTTATATCCTCATGCACTTATTAGGCGGACAGGATATCTGTCAACATTTGCGACAGTGTGCTCACCTGCCCTGTACTAGGTCAGACCGATAATTATTTTGTCTCTAAGTTGCTTTGTCTTCTTCCAGAGGGCAGGCTTTGATTCATGGTATAAGGATGTAAACATGCTTTTTCTGTAAGGTGTAGCGCAGGTGTATGGGACGTAAGGTGGTAGGATGGCTCCAGCATTAGCATCAATATGTTTACACTTTTTATGATGTTATGTATGGTTGTCAAAGAGAGCTCTCTCGTTTATTTCAGTTTCCGACGCTCATAATTCACTGCTATGACATAGCAACAGTTGAAGACCAAACTAGTTACCCACTGTTGTGATGTTATAAATTCCTTCAAGGCCAAGATGACAGTCCTCCCTGGGAGCCTGTTAGCACAACGCTGCATGTATGGTTTTAAGGAAAACAGAAAGCACAGCTGCAGGAAGGGGAAGGTGGTGGGGGTTTGTCAACGATGGCAGGTAACTTTTTTTGTATACTAACCTTTGGAACATGGATGCATAAGAGAGACCATGGTTATATATGGCTTCCCCCACTACTGCTCTGCCACTGCGTATCAGTTGAAAGCAGGAGCAAATTATTTTGTGGACCATACATACCTTTTAATTATGGAAGAAAAAAATTGCGGGATGTTTTTCACCTTTGGGTTTTTGTTGTCCCTGAGAACCCCTCCATGAATAACACCCTCCTTAATTCACTGTTACCCATCTATAATTATACGTTTTTATTTCTGGATCAGCTCCTTGAGTAACTGGTGAATGGGTATAGCTTCTCCTTCCTCCAAAGCAATGTTACATGGTTATGAAGCTCTGCGAATGTATTGGCGATGGTACTGCAATTTTCACATAGGACAGGATAATCAGACCGAACATTCTCTTGCTTCCAATCCAAACGATGCCATTCATGCAGTTTTGCTTTTCTTTTCCACATTTCGTAGGTGTACAGAAGAGAAGTAGAGGAAAATGGAATTGTCCTTGACCCTTTAAAAGCAACCCATTCTGTTAAAGGAGTTACAGGGCATGAAGTCTGCCAGTATTTCTGGAATGTTGATGTTCGCAATGATTGGGAAAGTAAGTCCTTTCTAGGCCTAGAGCTAATAGAATCTTTGACAGTAGAGCCTCTTAATCCTTGTAAATGTTCAATCTAGCGTAGAAAGTGATGCACACATGCATAGACAATTTCCCAATGATGGTAGTTTAGTATGTGTCAAATTGCATTCTAGGACTCCACCTACATACATTTTTTATAATAGATCATTTTATGTGTTGTACTGAGATTGGCGTTTGTTTAATGTTTCTTGCTGTCCTCGTCCCAAAATTAACTTTTTACATTACCCTAGAATGTAGAGATCTATGGCAATGTATTCAGCCTCTATTGGATCACGTTTTTAATCCATTTTGAAAAATGTGTGTAATTTCTTGATATTTTCTTAACTACTGAATGCTTGTTAATTTTTTGCAAGTTATGATTGAGGGTCATGTCATGTCTTTGATCATGATTTAATACATCCAGACCGTTTTAGTACCGGTCCATGGAGAAGTGACAAACACTTTTAGGCACCATCAAGCCAGTTTGTTTGTGATCTTTGATCAGTGAATCACAAGGTTGTTATGGGAGAAATAGAGTGATGCTGATCGTTCATTTACTGTAGTGTTTTCCTGGAAAACTAACAGATTAGATGTGGTCTCTTCAGAATATTTGTAGCTAATAAAGTATAGTTAATAAACTACTCTGTCCAGTGAGAGGCTGTATGAACTTATCAACGTTTAGTACAGTGATCTGTTCCCTATGTAATTTTAGATTTATATCACTTAATCATTTTTTCTTCATTTCAGCCACCATTGAAAGTTTCCATGTTGTTGAAAAATTAGCTGAAAACGCAATCATTATCCACCAGCTACACAAGGTATTTAATTTTGCTAGTTCGGAGTTTCTACCTTCTATAAAGGGACTTTAATTGTTCTTCAAATGTGTATCAATTAGTTCACTATAAAGTGCTTTTAGTTATACTCTGAATTGATTTTCTTTTCCCGGTACAGTTTGTCTCCTTGGACCAGTTTGGTGTAACACAATAGCTAGGATTTTGTAAAATAAAGTTACCTTGTTCTAGAATGCCATTCCGGTTTGTGGCATTGTTTAATGGGCATTATGTAAACACTAAGCCAGTTTGACTGTTTTATTTATTCAATGACAGAATTAATATTCACAGTGATTATTCTTTACAAACTGGGCAGCAATTGGGCCAGAACACGGGGCTGGGCAGAACGGTCTTGATGATTTACGGCTCAGGTCTGACCACCTCTACAACGCAGCTGAATTTTCTTGTCCGGTACCGTATAAGCCAGGATGGTACTTCTTTCATGGGATTCCATACTTTTGTTGCTTGGATATGAATTTACCTTGAAAAAAATGAAGACAATAGGCGTTTGGCAAAACTCTAACAAGTTGGTTTAATTAAACTCTTCAGCCTGGAGAGCAGCAACAGAGGTATGTCTGAAGATGGTCTAGATGTACAAAGGTTTGGCCATTTTAGTGGCCATTATATACAGTTCTTGAAATACAATAAACTGATTACACATTGTTGTAGAGCACGTAAATCCGGGCCTAGTCATGAACCATAAATTCAACCATCTGATAAGGGGGCACAGGTGGCTTTCGACTTTGTGGAGACCTAATGTGGGCCAGTGTGTGTCTGTTTCCAGATGCCCAGCATGGGGAGTGTGTGAGAACTGTGTGTAGTGTGCATGCTGTGTTCTGATTGGCTGGGTGTTCCTAACTGTATGTGGCATCTGACTTTGTGATACTTTGGAAGCGTGGAACGGTACCCCCTTTTGCCCAACGTTTTTTATTGAGGCTAATCTCCTCAGACCTTTTGTGGTGTGGCTGCCTATCTGGGAGATCGATCTGTGTTACAGGTGTTCATGCATTTGTCTTCAGGCTAAGTGTAACCCCACCTGTGACCTATCAATGGGTAGCCTTGAGTTTGAGCGCCTGTCTGACCGCGTTTCTCTGACTGGGTTGATGGGGAGGTCATCTCAGGTGGAATTGACAGCAGTGATGCAAGTTTATTATGTGTACATATAACATGGCGATCATGGATATCTCATTTGCACACATTCTTATTATGCATACATTTGTCATGGCATACTTCGACATCGTATTTACCGGAATTTACATTGTTGTGTACATATATTATGGTGTACATTGACATCACATTCACCGATATTAGCATTTTTGAAGTCTGTTAAACGATTCGGAGAAGGGACGCCCATAAGGCTCTCTCCCCCCCCCTCCCTCGCCCCCAGTCCCCCACCCATGAGCAGACACGTCACATTTGGGACAAGAGGCAACTGCAGTCATCAGCCACGCTACACCCCTCCCCACCACCAAACCTCAAACAGTGCATTTGAGGTTTTAGGAGTTCTATCGAGCTAGCAACTCTGTTATAGTAGGGGAAGGTTCAAAGTTTCCACTCTGGAAGCTTTCTGCTGTGTAACAGAAATAGGATAGATGGAGGGACGAGGTAGTAAAGAGATACCTTCAATGCTGGCGTCTGCCAACGGCCGTCATGTGCACTACCTTCGTTGTGCTGCGCACGTGCGTTGGCCGACACGGCCCCGTCCACTGCGCTAATTTCCACCGCGGTTAAATGTACCTCAAAGTAGAGCATTGGTAATACAAATTATCTTCAGTCTTACATAAGGTTTGATAAATTGCAGTCTGACCAGCCCCTGAACGGAATTTGGGGCTCAGGGGTACTGAGAAAATTATTTTATTTAGACTTATTCCATTAAAGTATTTATTTAGAGATTGGAAAGGAGGTACTTTTTAACAGTTTTTTGTTTTTTCAATATGGGTGCGTTTTTGATCATTGCTGATGTTTATAAAGGGCTGCACAGTCTATTACTTAGTCACAGCATACCTGTTCTATTATGTTCTTGCACTGTCCTTTTCAGTCTGGCAGTCTAACTGAGAAGTGCAGGATTTGCCCATTAATGGATTGTCAGATCTGGCCTGTACCAGTTCCAACTCAGCGATGACATGTTATTTAAAACTTGTAAAGGATTATTTGAGGATGTTGTACCAGAGATTATAGGAGTGGTGGACTTCCTTTGGGAAAGGAATGTACCCTGCATGATGTGCAGTTGTGACCCCTGCCCAGGGTGTCCAAACTGCATATACCTGTGATCCTGGTTTTTGTGTTTTAGTGGTCTCAGTTCGATGAGGGACCTCTGGTCTTCTGCATTACAACAAATTCAGAATGCTCACACTGGCCGATATCCTCTCTGCTCTGGACCGGGGTGACTGTTTGGTATCCTTGGATCTGCAGGATGTGTATTTCTATATGCTATCCTACAGTACCACAGACACTATCTGCGATTCAAGGTAGACCAGGAGCATTTCCAGTTTGCTGTGCTCCCTTTTGGCCTCACCAGTGTCCCCCAGGTGTTCTCAAAAGTGATGGTGATGGGGGTTGGTACAGCTTATCTTCGGAGGTCAGAGATACTGGAATTCCAGTATCTCGACATCCGGCTGTAGAAGGCAAGGGCTCAGCTCATTGTGGACCATCTCCTGATAATGGCGAGCATCTCTACATTGTTGAGGTTCACTGTCAACTAGCCGAAGTCTCACCTCACTCCTCGCACAGGTTTCCATTCATTGGAGCAATCCTGGACACAGATAGGTTCAGGGCTTTTCTCCACTGCAGTGAGTCCAGGACATTCAGGCTATGATCCCAGTGTTTCAGGTGCAATCTTGGATCATGGTCAGAGCAGCTCTAAGCTTCTTGACCTCTTAGCCACCTGTATCATCCTTCTTGGCTATGACAGGTGGCACATGCAAGCTCTGCAATAGAATTTGAATTCCAATGAGTCCAGTATCAAGGCTGTCTGACCTATGTCATATAGGTCTCAGAGGAGACTGCTCGAAATATGTAGTATTGGCTGCTCAAATGCAATTGGCTCAGCGCCAGACCTCTCACTTCCTCACACAGAGCTGATGGTAGTTATGGAAGTGCCCCTGCTTGGCTAAGGAGGTAATCGGGAGTAGTTGGAGATCGGGGACTCTGGTCTGCTGCAGAGGACTCTCTGCTCCTCATTCTGGTGGCGTTGCAGGTCATTTACCCAGCTCTGAAGGCCATCCTGACGTATACGCAGAAGCTGTTGCAGAATTTCACTGAAAACACCACTGCCATGTGGTACTGCAACCAGCAGGGCTGACAGGGTTTTCGGTCATGTGTCAAGAGGCTCTGTGTCTCTGTAGGATGCTGAAATGTCCAAGCATTTTCCTGATCACAAACTGTAGAAAAGTGGGTTTCGGTTGCAGTAATCTCCCACTCTTTGCCTGAATACTGATGCATTTTGACTTGATGTCCCCTGGGTCCCTGCCAATCAGGTTCCCAGGGCCTGTGTTCTTTCCCCAAAACGAACCCAATTGGCATTTCTAGCCACAGGTCCGCCCCTGGTAAATGGTACCAATGGTACCCAGGGCACTGTGACCAGGGAAGACCTCTAAGGGCTGCAGCACTTATTGTGCCACCCTTAGAGGCCCTGTACATATATATATATATATATATATATATATATATATATATATATATATATATATATATATATATACACACACACACACACTCTCCCCCCCCCCCCCCCCCCTTTGCAGGCTGCGTGTTTTGGTGCAGAACAAAGTGAAGTCGACATGGCACAAATCTCTGTGTGCCTTGCCTACAAACCACTGCCCTGGCATAGGTCAGTCACCCCTCTAGCTGGGTGCATGATACCAGCGGTGAGGGTACAGGTGCATGAGCCCAGTACCCCTACAGTGTCTAAGTCTCAGACATTGTAAGTGTAGTGCTGCCATTAAGAGTATATGGTGCTGGGAGTATCTCATTACGAAATCCAAAGCACCATAATGGCTACACTGAAAACTGAGAAGTTTGGTATCATTAGCACATTAATCCCACACTGATGCCAGTATGGGATTTAATGAAAAATGCACACCGAGGGCATCTTAGAGATGCCCCCTGAAAACTAAGTTACCACTAGTGTCCAGGCTGAGTGGCTGCTTCCAGTTTGCACCACCCGACATGTTTCTGGACCCCTGGTTCGAGAGTCTGCTGCTCTTTGGGGCCTGAAACAATGTACATCCTGGGACAAGATGCCAAGCCTCCTCCCACAGGATAGGCAGGGTTCACGAAGGGGAAGCTTCAAAGGCTTGCCGCATTGGTGAGCCTCCCCAGACCACTTGCTGCTTTCAGCAGCTGGTCCCCACTGGTTCTGACCCTTTGGGCAGGAGAACCGGCGGGAAAAACAAGTGAGAAAGAGAGGTGTGCCCACCTCTGCCAACTCCACCCCTTAGGTGGGGGAGGCGCGGTGGAGCACAACTCTGTCCTCGTCATCTTGCCGACGGGGGACAGGCTCATGTCCCCTCCCACTGGAGGGTGGCATAATAGGGGGTGTACCCACCCCAGGGAAGGGATCCATTGGTCCCTACCTTTTACCTGCCTGTAATGCCCCTTCATCTAGTATTTAAGGGCACCCCTGAACCTTGCTTCCTCAGACAAGAAGAAACTACAAGAAGGACCGAACAGCCGTGCAAGAGCTAAAAAGAGGAAGACGCCCACTGACTTGGCCCAGCCCTACCGGCCTGTCTCCACCTCGAACCCGTTCCTGCAAAATCTTAGTGTCCTGCAGCCAGCAACCTCGAAAATCCCGGAGGACCTGCCTGCCTTCAACTACAAAGACTTTGTCTCCCGTGAACACCGGATTTGTTCATCTGCAACCTCTGGCCTTGGGCGGAAACCGTGACTCCGCACCACTCTGCCCCCGCCTTCCACCTCCCGAGCTTGAGTGGGCTAATACCACGAGGAGGTCACCCCGGCGCTCCTGACCTGAAATCCCGCGACCCCTGACCTGCCTGCAGTCTAAATCTAGAAGGCCCCCCTAACCGTGACCAGGAGCTGGTAAGAAGATCCGACCCCAAAAAGGCACCCCTGCACCCTATGCCCCACGTCCTTGTGTTCTCAAACTGACGGTGCCTAACCAACCCCTAACTTCCCAACTTACCTCTCGAAGTGGTGGTCGCACCGAGAAGACCTTCGTTCCCAAGTCTGCAGTGTCTTTACAAACCAGAGGTTTTTCCATTGAAAATAGGGCGCCTGATGTCAAAACAGCACCCTGCACCCGGCCGTTGTTTCCCCATTTGCCCTGAGCTAAAGTCCAGGAACTTTGTTCCCACACTCAAGTGACCTGCTAGTCAGCAGCACCAACCGGAGGCCCCCTATACCCCATTGGATAACATTGGGCCTCCGCACTCTGATCCCGGCTGCCCTAGTGCTACTGACGGTGTACCAAAAATGCATCCTTGACCCTCTGGGACCTGAGTCTCCCCCAGAACCTCAACTCCCACTACCAAATACTTACCTCAAAACCGATAACACTATTTTCCTCCATAGAAAACATTGACTGTTTTACTGTGAAAAGTTTCTAAGTGTGAAGTTTGAGAAACGAAAGAAATTCTTTAAAATTGCATAATGTAACAAAAACGATTTTACTTACCTGTTTTCAGGAAATGTCCCAGAGTAGTATCTAGGTATACTACTTGTGTAAGCTTAGTAATCTCAAAAGTTACTTACCTGCTATTTTACTAAAAAGCCCATTCAAGTCTATGTACTGTGAGAATTGCATTTCTCTGCTTCCATACAGTAAATCAAACCAAAGTACATATACAATTATCATTCAAACTGTATTTCAATTTTATTACTACTGTAAAGTATGTATTGCTTACCTGTGCCAGGCTTGCTTGGTTCTAGAAAATAAAATAACTAAAAGAATAGTTGTATACAAAAACAATTGGTCTGAAGTTTAGTCTTTGAGTGTGTGAATTCATATGCTGTGTGTACAACACATGCTTAACACTGTCCTCTGGCACTGCCTTACTGCACTACCACAAATAGAGAGTAAGGTTCTAACTTTACCTCTTCCTACCTTTGGGGTTCCATTGGACTCTGTGCACACTATACCTCACTTTGGTATAGTATATATAGAGCCAGCTTCCTACACAAACCTCCTGGTAGGGTCCCTGAATGCCAGAGCAGACAAACTGAGCAGCTCATGTCTGGTGAGTCACGAGTGGCTCCTAAACCCCATAGGGGCGAATCATGGCTAGATCTTTTCACTACAGTCAAGATCATACAGAGTCAAAAGTTTGCACGTTGTAGTTTCTGCAAGAGCACTCGTCTGGAGGTGTTTTTCATTTGGAATGGAACATTAGACTCCAGTACCCTTTCCCATCCCATCTCGGATGTCCAGAGTTCTAAAGAAGATCTAAAATGACTGGGCGAACGTTATCCTAATCTCTCTGGATTAGGCCTGGAGAGTGTGGTACCCAGACCTGGGCATGAGCATCAGGCTGCGACTTTTCAAGGACCCCCTGTCTTAGCCACAGGGCAGGTTCCTCCACCAGAAGCAGCACAATATACACCTACATACAAGGAGATATAGTAGTTGCAACTGACTATACGTGGTCTGCTGTCTGAAGGGGTGGATGTCATTGTTGTCACCAGGCACCCTTCCACACCATCCATTTTATAAAAAAAAAAATTGTTGATCTATAACAGCCCTAGAACCTATGCTCTTCGTTACTGGAAAATCGGATAGACTTTCCGCTTTAACTCTTTGCACACCCTTTGGGACTTACACCCTGGTACCTTACATTAAACTGCATTCTCAGCCTACCCTATCATTCACCTTCATGTACTGGCATATATCTTAAAGTCTACTACTACTGTACTTTATTCCTCACCAAGAGTTGGTCCTCGCTCCTTAAAGCAGCTACTAACCCACGATTTGCCTATGATCTCCTGTGAAAAACTCATCATCCTTTAAGTAAGAGTTCTTAAATTTGCTCCTCCCAGTCTGAGAACCCCTTTCAACTCCTTTTCACCCTCCTACTTTGGACCTCCCAGCTACTTCTACTTTCTGGCATGGATCCACAAAGTGCTACCAAAATCACCTTAGAACAGGGGTCTTCAAACTTGTTAATGCCGCCTGACAAATAATCAGCGGTGCCTCCCCTCAAAATTTTTGACAATTATTCTATTAAACTGACAATATTTAAAAATGTCTATACTTATTTAAACATTGCATTTAAGTTAGGTTACCATTTTAAAAATGCGATCAATTACATGATTGCCAAACATACTATTCTGTTCAGGCAGGCCTTACTGAAATGTATCCACAGTGCGTTTACTAGAAATTGGGGATAGGGGTTCTGAAGAGTATTTAGAGTCCCTTCCCTTTTGACACCTTCTCCCAACCAGGATATAAATAACAAAAGATATTAGTGATATGTCCTTCTCCATTTGGATACCACATACTGGTTTCAAGCATTGTCACACTTGCTTCAAGCAGATGTATAACTCTCAACCTATCAGTGTCTAGGCCTCATGCATAACCCCTGCCCCTATGAGAAATGTTTCCTTGTGCATTCCAAGGTGATCAAAGATAAGGAAGTTAAACGTTATAGCTCAGGACTACGCAGTGACTTTTTGTTCCTACTCTAGATTTCTTTAATTGGGGAAAATGACACTAAAGTAAGTATTCTAAGGAGAAAAATCTCCCGAAGGAAGCATCACAAACTATGAGCCAGTTTGTTGCTCCCATTCCTGAGACTGGTCTGAAAGATGGGGAAGTTGGCCTCCTCATTCTTTTCAGAGACAGCCCTCTTTTCTAAAAAGCTGTGCTCAATTTTTCCTCATGTCCCTCTGCACTACTGATCTCCCCCTGGGGCAGAGATATTATTGGACTAGAAGTAGGACTCAGGAGTAGGAAATTTTATGTATCTTCCTATCTATTTGTCTTTCCCACTGGCTCCTGGAAGAAGACAAAGGTCGAGATAACCTACCTTTAATCAGCCCAGACCCAAATTTGGCGTGGCCCTTTGCTGCCTTGAAGAGCTTCGATCTGTAAAGACTGCTGTGATCTTATGCTTACTAATGCTGCTGAACCTGGTAAAGACTGCAACTAAACAACTATCAGAAAAAGTGAAGAAGCAGTTGAGATAGTCTGCTAAGCAAAAATTGATTACCCAAGTCCTCTTCCAGTTTCGTCCAAAGACGTGCCACCACCAATCTGTCTCTGCTGGCAGCTGATACCATGAGACCTCCCTTGCCAGCAGACACTCACCAGAGCCTCAAATTTTCCGTTGGTGTTGCTGGCCCAGCACTCCACTATCTCCCTTTCTTCTCTGCCTTGGCTGCCCAAACAACTGACTTTCAGGCAGATGCATCAAAGAAAATACCGGGAGCAAACGGCCAGATTCTCAGAATCTGGCCGTTTGCTCCCAGTATTTTTGCATTTGGGATGCATCATCCCAAATGCAGAAATCGCAATTTAAGGAATCTCTAAATAGCGATTCCTTAAATTGCTCTTGCATTTAAGGAATCCCAAAATGAGATTCCTTAAATGCAATGCATGAAACCCAAAAAAAATAGCGAATTCGCTAATAGGGGGAGCAAATTACCATGAAGTTGAGCTTCGTGGTAATTTGCTAAAACTTTGAAAAATGCACTTTTGTGCTTTTTTCAAAGTTACATGTTGCGCACACACATGTCCTTAGGGCATGTGTGTGTGTAACATTTGTGCACAGGTCCATTTCAAGGGTGCAACAGGGTGTCCTTTGGACACCCTGGCACCCTTGTAATAGCGGAACATTAGCGATTCGGTAATAGCTAATCGCTAATAAGGAATGGCTTTCCCATTCATTCCTATGGGCCTTTAGGCCCATAGGAATGAATGGGAAAGCCATTCCTTATTAGCGATTAGCTATTACTGAATCGCTAATAAGGAATGTTTAGGAATCGCTAATAACACTGCGATTCCTACATGCATCCCGTTTTGCGAGTCTTTAATAGCGATTCCTTAATTCGCTATTAAGGACTCGCAAAACAAAACTTTGATGCATCTGCCAGTTTGTCTTCCTCCATGCAACAGGCATACATCTGGATTGACAGAAAGCTTTCATGACCCATGTTAAACAACTGCAATCAGACCCCCCAGGATATAGCGGCATGGATTAGCAAATTTAGCGGCACAAAAATGGAAATTTATCGGCACAAAAATGGAAATTTAGCGGCAATTTTGCGGCATTTTATTTGGCCCTGGACCTTGATAAAGCGGCCTCCAGTGACCCCATGCTACACCCGTCCTTCCCTAGACTCTTTCTGCCTCCCAATTCTCCCTCTCTTAGTTGTGTTTTGCCGCTTTTAGCTCCTCTATCTTCCTTCCTGTTACACTCTTTCCACTGTCCCATTCAGCTTTCTGTTTCTCATGCCCCTTCCTTTCTGTGCCTCATTCACTCATCCTCTCTCACACACACACATATCTCTCTCATCAGCCCAGTCTCTTATCCCCTGTCCCTCTCTCTTTCCATCCTCGGATCTCTCTAGCACCCAGCCTCTCTAGTTCTCTCTTGTCTCCCTCTCTCCCTTCCTCGCCCTCTCTTCTCTCTCTAACTCTCATACTTTCGTTCTTCCAGACACTGTCTTTCTTCCCCTTCCTCTCTCGCCCTCTTTCTCGCGCATTCACCCTCCCTCTTTCTCTCCTGCTCACTCCTCTCTACTTTTCTCCACCTTTCAGTTTCATTCGCCCAGTTTCTCTCACCCCCTACTACCCTTTCCTTCTTTCCCACCTCTATGACTTCTTTGCTCGCCCCCTTTCACCCCTTCTTTCTCGTCTCACCTGCCCCATACCCTCCGTTTTCATTCTTGCTCCCCCTCTTTACCTTTGCGCTCCACCTTTCACCTTTATCCTCCATGTAAAAGCTGTCAACTCTACTTACCTGTGGATACTATGCTACTTAGGCTTCCACAGTATGGAAGGCTGGGACACTATCGGAGGCGGTCTCTGACTGTCTTGGAGCACAGAACAGGTCTAACTCGCTGCAAATCATGCCTCAAAGCAGTTCACAGCTTGCTGGCCTTAGGCATTGCTGCTGGTGAGCTGCTACAGGCTGAGGGTCTCTGGGCCGAGGCAGAGCAGCCCGTGTGCTGTCAGAGTGGAGTCCAGTCACTGGCTCGGTGAACCTGGCAGGACCAGGCAAGTGTGCCTCGGCCCCTCGCACCCTTACAAGTGGGCAGATTGTTTTCTAGGTCAGGTGGGGGAGCTGAGAACTGCCCTCCCTCCAACAAGTGGAGAGCTGGGCATATGAAATTTGCTTCCATCCATTAGGTTCAGGCCTCCTACCGGACAGTGGCGATTGCCAGTACCTCCGCATGGGAGGCCGGGTTTCACTCAGCATTTAGGACATTTTACAATAAACATCCTCGTTATCGTGTCCAATGCTGGCGAGTCTGAGTCATAAAATTTGAGCGGCAGGCAGCTGATGGCGCTGTAAGCAATAATAAGCACATTTGTAGGTAACACATGGCTGCAACTTTCTCACTGACATTTTTGTCATAAAGTCTGCGCATTATTTTGATTACTAAAAAGCCACACTATCTACAGACACGTGGCTGGAACTGGCATCAGACACAAACGGTACTTTGAACAAAGGTTTTGTTTGACTTTCTAATTTACTCTCACTGCTACTACCTCCGCTCCTTTCATTATGCACATCCTGTACTGCCCGGAGAGTTCGACGGTGTTGACAGTCTGTGTAAGAATTAGTAGATAGTACAGCACTGCAGTCTGTACATATTAGGCTAAATGTGTACATCAAGTGGGGGTCGTGTGTCGTGCAGCCGAACTTTACACATTTGCTGCTTGTTCTGTATTTGTACTGTCTGATGAAAGCTTGCACCACCGCAAGCCCCTGACACCTGCCAGAGCCGAGGAAAACAGGCGGGGCGTGAAAAACTAAGCCTCATTAACAAGTGAAAGGTATTTAAATGACCTGTGAAGTACTCGGGTGCGGCTGGCAGTTTTGAACTGCCAGCCGCACCCGAGTACTTCACAGGTCATTTAAAGACCTTTCACTTGTTAATGAGGCTTAGTCTGACTGTCTGTGTGTGTCCCGGGAAGCTGCTGACACACACGAGTGGGGGGGGAGGGTGGCGCGCACAGCCAGGCATTGTTTGTTTTGAAATATCGCGGCCAATATCGTTATTATCGCGGCCATCGCGGTAATCTGCCGATTTCGCGATTTTTTCGTGAATCGCGAAATCGCGATAAACTGGAGGGTCTGTGCAATGCACCAACTGCAGAAGGCTGGTGTATCTGCACAGATTTTGTCACAGAATTGAGGCCTAGTTGTGGACTTTTCAATTCTGACTCACTGGTTTGACTGTCATTTTACCCTTCTGCAGCTGTGCCTGTCTAATTAAATCATAAGAAGTGATGCAGTGTATCAGTAGACCCTTACCCAGGCTGTTTTCTTAATGCAAATGCATAACCCACACTTAATAAATATTTATACTTCATAGAATCAAAATCTTATCTTTTTTTTTTAATGCATGAAACATTGACAAAAGTTACTTGATATTTTAAATGTTGTACCTTTCAATTAGACTTTCTAAACTAAATGTTCCACTCTACAATCCCCCTTCAAGAGTAAACCTTGGCTGTTCCACTTTAACCCTGAATACCATACGCATGAATACCTTACTTTAACCCTGAATACCACACGCAACATGGGCCTCATCCTGGACTCAGAGCTCAAAATGGACCGCCAGATCAACTCGGTCTTGTCCTCCTGCTTCCACACCCTCTGCCTCCTATGTAAAACCTTCAATAGGATCCCCCTCGAACAGAGAAAGACAGTCACTCACGCCCTAGTCACCAGCAGGTTAAACATTTGCAATACCACAACAATCACCACCAACCCACCACACAATGACACCAAACTGTATTTTTAGTAAAAATATATCTTTATATATATATTCAACGTAGGCTTGTAAATACAGTCTTATGCGTAAAAAAATGGTTCCAGTTACTCTTCAATAGGTCACAGTTCTTGTTTTACTTCTTCTAATGATTCCAAGGTGTTCTTTGGGGCCTTTTGCCCAGTTCTTGCCAAGTGTAGTGCCCCTTAGCGCTTCTGTGCGCTTCCCCACGCCTCTATTCACTTCTGGGGAGGAAATCGGGCCCGGCCTGCCAAAGCTCACGCTTCTCGCGTGAGCAGCGAAAGGCACGGCCGGGTCTGCTTGCAGAGTGAGTCACCCTTCTGTGCGCGACTCGAGGCAGAGGGGGCGCCGGGCACAGGGAGTGTTAGGAGGGGCCTCGGGGGCCAGGAGCAGGGCGAGCCTCTGTCACAGGGGCGGCTCGTACCGCAGGGCAGCCTGCAGCTGCGGGGCTCCCGGGGTGGCCAAGATCACACGGTGCGGTGCGAGCTCGGATGGCAGGACGCTCGCACCGCAAGGGGCAAAACACAGTACCTTGAAAGCTTTGGTGATCTTGAAGCGGACGGCTGGAAGGGGAGCTGTCCCACGTCGCGTTGCTTCCCTGGAGGGCGAGGCGAGCTGCGGCTCGAGGCTGTGCAGGTCACGGGTCACCCGGGGCGGCGGTGCTTAATGGGGTCAGAGGTCCTTCCCTTCAGTGTTTGCTTCAGCCCTGAAGGAGGCGGCTGGGTGCGGCGACAGTGGCAGTACGGTCCCCAAGTGCGGGACGTACCCAGCCAAAGTGCCAATCGCGGGGGTGCCCTTCCAGCGGGGCAGTCAGGCAGGACGCTGATCAGAGGGGGGTGACACAGGGCGGCAGTCCGTCTTTGCTGGGGAATCTACGGCGCTAGGCTCAGTCGATTCGGGGGCTTGGACCGGACGGGTCCTCCTTTGCTTTGTTCTCTTGGGCTCAAGTGCAGGCGCAGTCACGGTGCTCGGGCCAGCAGCGGCTGGACTTCACTTTGTTAATGCGAGCTGCTGAGTCCACGGTCACGGTGCTCGGGGGGCACAGATGTCCTGGGTCACGAGGAGCGTGGCAGGGATGCACAACGCTCTCGGTCTCCTCAATCAGCGCTGCAGCGATAAGCAGCACACACAGCAGTTCCTTGATCAGGGGAGTAGCGCCCACTGTTCCTGGGGCGCTGGTCAGGGGGCAAGTTCCACAGCAAGCCCTTGGAGATCTTTGTAGGAGTTTGGCACAAATTCACAAATAAAGCAAAGTCTTTTCAGTCTTTCTCTCCTGCTCTCCTTCAGCAGCAAGGCACCCACCACAGGCCAGTCTCTTGGGGTCAGAGGCAGTACTTCTCCATGCAGCTTCCAGGGTCCTTCTCCTCAGGCAGAGCTTCTTCTTTGTTGCGCAAACAGGATCTGATTTACAAGGAGCAGGGCTCCTACTTTTATACCCAGTTTCTTTTGTTCTTACAGGCCAGGGGGGCCTTTGCCTAACTGCTCTCAGTCCCTGAGCACTTGTTGTGGGTACTTCTGGTTTCTTCATTCAGTGTGAGGGCAGGCACATCAGCCGCTCCCCAGGGGGGGCGGAGCCAGCATTGTGGGGACAGGGGCAGCCAGGAGCACTTTGTTGACAAGCTTCGGTCCTTCCTGGGCCAGGTGCAGGCTGAGTCATCAGTCGCTCCCCAGGGGGGCGGAGCCAGCATTGTGGTGGCAGAGCACAGCCTGATGCATAGTTCAGGGAAACTCCCACCTCCCACTAAGGTGTCATCCTGCCATTCACCACCTGTCACCTCCCAGCCCTGTCACTCACACACACCAGACAGTCAGATACACACCCAAGCAGAGGCGGGCTGAAATGGTTAGGCAAGCAAAGGCTAACTTTCTAAAAGTAGCATTTACAAACACAGGATATTAAAATAAACTTTACTAAAAGAAGTATTTTATTATTCTGAGTTCAGGCATACTAAACATTCATTTCTACCATGTTTCCTGAGCCTGCTGGGATTATAGAGTGTAATAATTCCAGCAGCCCATCTGGCCTAAAGGGAACAGGTAGCCTTACAATAGTGAAAAACGAATTTGGCTGTAATTCACTATTAGGACATGCCACACACACCAGAGCATGTCCTACCTTACACTTACAATGCACCCTGCCCTTGGACCTACCATAGGGGTGACTAATGTGAAGTTAAGGGAAGGTTTAGGGGCTGGCAAGTGTGTGCACTTTGCCCAGCCAGCATGACAGTACCAGACTGCACGCAGGTTCTGCAATGGCAGACCCTAGATACATTTTAAGGCTGCTTCTGTGGGTGGCGCAACCAGCGCTGCAGGCCCACTAGCAGTGTTGGCATTCACAAGCCCTGGCACTCCTGGTGCACTTTACTGGGGACTGACAGTAAATCCAATGAACCAATCAGGTATATCAATCACATATACATTTTGCATAGGGAGAGCATATGCACTTTGGCACTGGTCAGCAGTGGCAAAGTGCCCAGAGTCATTAAACCAACAAAAACAGGTCAGAGAGAGTATAGGAGGAAGGCAAAAAGTTTAGGGATGACCCTGCCAAGAGGGCCAGGTCCAACAATACATCTGCCGTGTGGATTTCTCACCTTGTGAATATCCCCCTTGCGTCAGCAACATTCGGAAATTCTTTTCGTAGCCTCGCGCCGACGTGGACTTGGACGTCATAGAGACACGGCATCGCACGCGACTCCGCTGACGTCACCGACGCCTATAATAGGCCCACGCCGGCGTGATGACATCAGTTCCCTTTTTTCCGCGTCGTCGACGCTAACGGTTATCGGGAATCTCAGTAGCCAACTGGTACTTTGTTACCTTTTTGTTGCCTTTGTCTGCTTCTCTGTATCCATTTTCTTCGACGATGTCTTCGAAGAAGACCGGCTTCAAGCCCTGCAGGGAGTGCGGTAAAATGATGTCTATTACCGACTCGCACAATGACTGCATCTGGTGTTTGAGTTCTGACCATGATGTAGATGATTGTTCTTCATGTCGGAAGATGAATCTGAAGGCCCTGAGAGAGAGAGAGAAGCAAAACTCCTGGTGGCAAGACTGAAAGCTGGGAAGGAGAAATCGTCGAGATCTCGTTCTCGAAGGGCGAGGTAGAGGACGAAGTCGAGGTCTGGATCTCGTGAAGGATCATCCTCGAAGTCGAATTCAGATCATGCTTCGAAATCGAAGAAGAAGCATAAGAAGATTAGACATGAGTCCCGACGTCGTTCCGGTAAGGAGTCGAGGTCGAGGTCACCGAAGAAGGTACGTTCTAAGGTGGTTACTCTTGATGTCTCTGAACCTGAAGGTGAGGCCTCACCTTCGGAGTCGCGAGTGCGGTCTCCAGCTCCGAATCCGTCTCCGGTGCCGTCCCCGGCCCGAGAAAAGGAAGAGGTTCAGGAGGATGTGGATTCCGCGCCTGTCGAAGAGCCGAATCCGAACACTCCTCAAGATCAGCCTGAAGGTTTTCAGCCGCCTTTTCCAACACCAGGCCAGGACCCATCAGCGTTTCTGAATGCTATGTATGGCGTCTTCTCAAGGGCGTGGTACCCCTCTGGTGCACCTTCGGGTCCCATGGGTCCTCTGGCTTTCAATTTAGGAGTTCCTCACTCCTATCCTCCGGCTCCGTTTATGCCTTATATGCCGGCTCCGACGCCGCCATGGCAGTTTCCGGCTCCGCCGAGGCCATCGACGCCGATTCCGACGTCGCCCGCTCCAAGTCGTCCTCGGGTACATCCCACTGAACAATCGAGTTCGATACCGACGTCGATCCCGAATCCGTCGGAGCCGATGGTGGATCCGGTTGCAAAACGTGTGAAGGAGAGATCCAGAAGGGAGGCTCAACGCCTTTTGGAAGAACCGAGGTACTTGGATTCACATTCTGATTATGGAGGAAGGTGAATTGGATGAGGATTGTTTTGAGGAGTAGGCTGACACAGGAAGCCTGGATTTCTCTCCAGAGTGGGAGTTGCCCTCAGGCTCTAGTACGCCTTCTAAGGATGTTCAACCTTATCATTTAGTTATGAGGAAGGCTGCTGATCTCCTTCAATTGACTTTACCGACTGTGGAATTTAAATCCAATATTCTAACTGAGGTCTTACATTCTCAAAATTCAGTAGTGGAACCTCTACTTCCATTTAATGATGCCTTGACAGAGCCCATTTTGGAGGTATGGAAGAAACCATTGTCAGCTCCTGCGGTTTCTAAGAGTGTGGCCAGGAGGTACAGGGTTGCTCCTGAGGATCCTGCTTTTTTGACCTCGCATCCTTCACCGGAGAGCCTGGTCATTCAAGCTGCATGTTCTAAGAAGAATGTAAGTGCCTTTCCCCAGGTTCCATGTGAAAAGGAAGCAAAGAAACAAGATCAGGTTGCTAAAAAGACCACCTCCTCTGCAAGTATGGCATTAAAGTCAACAAATGCCACCTGTCTGATGGGGAGGTATGTGCATGCCCTAATGGATTCTTTGCGTGTTCTTACTCCTAAGGTTCCTGATGCCAACAGGAAGGACTTTGAGGAGGTGATCTCAGACGCACAGGCAGCAGCTCGCCAAGTTATACAAAGTGGTCTGGACACTGCGGACTCTGTGGCGCGCATCATGGGCACTGCTGTCGCTACTAGAAGGTCTGCTTGGTTAAAATCCTCGGACTTTTCGGCGGATGTTCAGGCAACTTTATTGGATCTTCCCTTTGATGGGTCTGGCCTCTTTGGGAAGAAGGCTGATGCAGCCCTTGAGAGATTTAAGGACAGTAGGGCAACTGCTAAGTCTTTAGGTCTTCAGTTAAGAGGCTCTTCGTCCAACAAAAGATTCAGGGGTTTTGGTCGCTCTTCCTTTCGGAATTACCGACAAGGTCAGCAGCAGCAGCTACAACAGCAGCAGCAGCAAAATTCCATGCACAGATCATACAGGGGAAAGCAGAGAGCACGTCCTCGTGGGCGTCAAGCCTCTTCCTCCTCCACTTCCTCCAACCCTCCTGCCCCAGAAAAGCAGTCCTAGATCCGCCATTCAGGATCATGTGGGTCCGGTGGGGGGTCGGCTTACCCATTTTCTACAGGATTGGGAATCGGTTACATCAGATCTTTGGGTTCTCAATCGTGTAGAAAATGGGTATGCCCTTCCCTTTCGGGAATTGCCTCCCAATTACCCGCCTTGCCAAGGTTTTTGCACCGAGGAACACCTGTTGCTTCTACAGGAGGAAGTGCAGACTCTGATAAAAAAGGGTGCGATAGAGGTGGTCCCAGAGCAGGAAAGGGGTCAGGGATGTTACTCCAGGTATTTCCTGATTCCCAAGAAGGATGGCAGACTTCGTCCAATCCTGGATCTCAGGATTTTGAATCTCTTTCTGAAACAGGAGAAATTCAAAATGCTCACCCTTGCTCAGGTTCTTTAAGCGCTGCTAGAAGAAGACTTGATGGTGTCACTCGACTTACAGGATGCGTACTTTCACATCCCAATTCTGAAGTCGCACAGGAGGTATCTCCGTTTTACGGTGGGATCGCAGCACTATCAGTTTGCGGTCCTTCCGTTTGGACTTACTACTGCGCCTCGAGTCTTCACCAAGGTGATGGCAGTGGTGGCGGCGCATCTCAGAAGATCAGGGATTCCAGTATTCCCTTATTTAGACGACTGGCTGATCAAAGCAGAGTCGTCCGAGAGAGTGCTCCATCATCTGCGAGAGACAACCCAGTTGTTGTACAGGTTGGGTTTTTCGATAAATGTACCCAAGTCTCACCTGGTGCCCTCCCAGCGCATCCTGTTCATAGGTGCTGTACTGGACACAACTGTATGTCGTGCATTCCCACCCCCTCAAAGGATTCACGACATACAGGAAATGATTCTTTTTTTTACAATGGAGCGGTCGTTCCAGTCCTGAAGGTCCTTCCCTGCTCGGTTTGATGGCTTCATGCATTCTGTTGGTCAACCATGCACGCTGGCACATGAGGGCGCTCCAGTGGTGCCTCCGCAGGCAGTGGTATCAACACAACGGAGATCTCGGGGAGTCTGTGAGGATCTCCAGAGAAGCTGCGGCGGATCTATCTTGGTGGAGCGTGGAAGGCAATCTGTCTCAAGGGAAGCCTGTCCAACTACCTCCATCGGTGGCCACAGTGATAACGGATGCGTCCACTCTAGGGTGGGGTGCTCATCTGGGGGATCTGGAGGTCAAGGGTCTTTGGTCTCCAGAGGAAAGGTTGTTTCACATCAACCTTCTAGAATTGCGGGCGATTCGTTTGGTGCTCAAGGCCTTCCTCCCTTCCCTTCGCGGTCAGTTGGTCCGGGTCCTGACGGACAACACGACCGCGATGTGGTACATCAACAAACAGGGAGGAGTGGGGTTGCAGTGTCTCTACAGAGAGGCTCTGCGCCTTTGGTCCTGGGTTCAGGACCATCAGATTTGTCTGATGGCAAATCATCTGGCCGGGGTTCTGAACGTTCGTGCAGACAGTCTCAGTCGGCAGTTCTCTGCCGACCACGAGTGGAGGCTTCACCCGGAGGTGGTTCATGACATCTTTCAGATGTGGGGGACTCCTCGGGTGGACCTGTTCGCCACTCGCGAGAATGCTCACTGCCTGTCTTTCTGCAGTCTCCAGTATCCGATGCAAGGAGCCTTGGGGGACGCGTTTCAGTTGAGTTGGGGAAATCAACTCCTTTACGCGTTTCCTCCCGTACCTTTGATTCCTCGTGTTCTGAGGAAGATTCGCCAAGACCGGGCCCAAGTCATATTCGTCGCCCCGGACTGGCCAAGAAGAGTGTGGTGTACAGATCTTCTCCACCTCTCCTCTCACCCGCCGCTCCGTCTCCCTCTCAGGGCAGACCTCCTCTCTCAGAAGGAGGGGCAGGTTCTACACCCCCACCTCCAGACATTGCACCTTCATGCCTGGAGATTGAACGGGGCAACCTGAATTCCTTTTCTCTCCCGCCTGACGTGGTGGATGTCATCTTGTCAGCCAGGCGTGACTCCACTAAGTCCATCTATTCTTATAGATGGTCGAAATTTGTCACTTGGTGTGGAGGGAATTCTATTGACCCTTTGAGAGCCCATTTGTCGGATGTTCTCCAGTTTGCCCTTTCTCTGGCTCAGCAAGGGCTTACTGTTGCCACGGTTAAGGGTTATCTTTCTGCGTTGTCGGCATTTCTCTGTTTGCCTAACCAACCTTTTCTTTTCAAGTCTCCTGTAGTTTTAAGGTTTTTGAAGGGCCTCACAAATAAGTTCCCTCCTACTCCTTTTATTGTGCCTCAGTGGGACTTAAATCTTGTCTTGACCTTTCTGATGGGTGCTCCCTTTGAGCCTCTTCACAAATGTCCTTTGAGGCTTTTGACTCTCAAGACAGTCTTCCTCGTTGCAATAACCTCGGCAAGGAGGGTAAGTGAGCTTCAGGCTCTTAGTTCCAAGCCCCCTTTCTTGACCATTCATGCTGATCGAATGGTTCTTAGGCCCAGGGCTGTTTTTCTTCCTAAGGTGGTATCTCTTTTCCACCTTGGTCAATCCATTACCCTCCCTACCTTTTATCCTCCCCCACATCCTTCCAAGGAGGAGGAGAGGTTACACCGTCTGGACCCTAAGAGGGCGGTGTCTTTTTACTTGGACAGAACTAAAGACTGTCGTTTGGAGGATCAGCTCTTCGTTGGTTTTGCTGGCTGCAAGAGAGGAATGTAGTGTAGTTCCTATTATCCCAATAGGCTCTGCGCATTGGAATAATACCTTCAATAGTATAGGCCTAGACCAGACGTTAACTAGGTCTACTACTGTCGATATTGGACTTAAAGTTTTGGGTTTGCCAAGTGACTGACTAAAGAATTCTCTGTGAGGGGTTATTCAGTTCTGTACCTGGAATCTAGGATGGATGAGGGATGGTATCTCTCGTCTCTGGCCTCGATATTCCAGGCTGCCTGCGAGGGCTACCCGGAAGCGCCGGAGCTGGATTTCTCGGCAGGAGAATAGACAGCTTCTCGTTCTCAGCGCGTCAGGAAGGCGGGGCTGCGCCAGCGGGGTCTGCTCTGCTCTGGGCTTCGGCAAGTCTGGCTGCTCCGATCTCGTCACCACCGCGTGTGTTTGCATAGGGCAATATCGGTAATATTTATACCTTTAAGGTGCCGAGATTGACGTAAGGATGGACATAGATACGTCAATAAGGATGTCATACGACCAGGTCGTTAGCACATTCTTTTGCTGAAGTTCTCGGTGAAATCAAAACAATGGCCGCAGGGTTTTTCCCAGGTTGTCATAGGTTTGATTTGTTTTTAGAACTCCGTATGCCTTATCAGGGGCTGGAGGAATATCGCTTGTCTAATTAGATGGCAAGTGTTATGACCTAATCAGATAACACGTTCCTGTGCCGTATTGTGGCTTTATCAGATAACGGTTCCTGCATCATGGGGGTTTTCTGCCTCATGGGATGGCTGCTAGTTAACTTGTTAGTTTGTTAACCAGAATAGGGTCAGGAATAGGGGGATCGATACAGAACCTATAGGAATACATCACACCCACTCCACGCTAACTATGGACATATTTACTAATCTATGCATAGTAAAACATACGGTAGAGTATCGTGTATACCTTACCACCCCAAAACACATAAATGCATTTTGAAATTATCAAATATACGGAAAAAAAGCATTTACATGTATTGTATGCACTCAAGCTGTGAAATAATGCTAAAGTAATCACGCATTTGTATACATTATTGCTAAATGGTATATGAGAATTTACACATGAAATGGCTCTTAATACAGAAAAAAGTTCGAGACCATTCCATCACAGAATAAAATAATTACAAACATACCAGCGGGCAGCTAATGTCTATAAGCTATCTAAAAGTAGAAATCTTAGTTCTCTAAGAATAGTTCTTACTTTAAGCAGAAGATAGTGTCCCGAAAAATATGCAAAAATATTTTGGGGCTGCTGAAAAAATTGCTGTCCGTGAACTGGAGGGAAAAATGTTCATGGTATTTTGCTTTTCTAGTTGAAGGCCAAATTCAGGGAACGCCGTGTACGAGCTTGCTCAAAAGTCTCTATTTCTGCTCTGGTGAGAACATCATATCATTTAGACTCTCGAAAAAGTTGTCAACAGCTTCCTGGGAGAGTTCCACTAACTCGGAAATAGGTGTAACCATGCATTCGTGCGCATGATTGTCTCCATTGACATTCTGATTTGGATTGCTGACAGAAGGTCGTACCTGATCGATGCTGCTTTCATTTTGAACTTCACTACCCCTTAATCGTAGTGGTGAAGCTTCCACGAATGCCGTCATCAGGATTGGTAGCCGTTGAGGGCAGCACAAAGCATGAGCCTTTGTTGGACTCAACAATGTTCCTGCATCCATTGGCGCATCCGATTGTAGCGTCAGACAGGTGTCTAACACGCATTCTTCTCCGCATAGCAGGCACCTTAATACAGGTAAAACACATCGATGCCACATTGGTCGAAATGAAAGAAACCAAGTCATGTTCAGGTCTCTAAGCCGGGATAGTCCCAGGGTTTTTGATATCCGGTCCCGGTATCCAATGGCTAGGATTGTTTCTTCCCTTGTCGCAGGTGTTTTGTCTGTGACATGGTTTGCCATAACGAAATATAAGGACCAAGAATAGGATTCCTGCAATTAGTCCTAAAATGAGGGGAAGTCCGCCAAAAATCGAATGGACGAAATCTGGAAAAATACCCAGTATGGCTTTGAATGGTGTTAATGCCATCGAAAATACTGTCTTAAATACTTTTGAGACTCCACTGATATCAGAAATATTTAAGATTTCATTCAGGATTTCTGCGAAATGTATGGGGGAATTAGTCGATAACAATGAATGTATCTCTGCAGTCGTCCTTGCGACTAGGAGATCATACGTTTCTTTTGATGACGTGAGCCTCGTCGGCGTCTGAAGAAGCACTGTTTTCATTCTGCTTAAAGTATCTATTCGAATAGAAGTAATTTTCAAGTTGGGCCATGCCCTTGCCTCCCTGTCTGGAAAGGAGCTGGGGAACAATAAGCGTCCACAGCACTTGACCTTCGCAGTCGTAGTTACGAGATAAGGAGTCCCGGGCATAAGACTACAGCATCTGCGGTCCACAATTAGAATGTAACTCCCATTATAGAGTCTTTGAAAGAATGGTTCTATCTCTGTAGCAGGTGTGCCTAGCTGGTGACATGAAAGGTTATTTGAGTTCCCTTCACAGGCTCCATGCAAACTAATTCCGTTACACAGAAGTGTACCGCTTAGTGACATCGCACAATTATTGCCACTAAGAAACACTTTCTGTCCTTTATTACTGACACATGCATGTGAATAGGGAAGGTTCCATGTTGTTTTAATGTACCCTTTTCCCAATTTTTCGTACATGCCAGCCTGTATATATTTTTGGCAGTATTGAAACCTGAAGGTTGATATTGGAATATTAATTATCCCATGTATTATCCATTCACTGACAGGTCGTTCTGACATTGTCACTGGTAATCTTTCGAGTTTCTCAATGCTCAGGATTGTATAATCAGCACCCTTCTGGGCCATACTGATTTGTTTATCAGTAAGGTTAAAGATATTGAAAAGTGACGTTGTGTTGATTAAACGCCAAGGCACATAGCCTGAACGCAGATTTTGTAACATCCAGCCAAGCTGTACAATAGAACGCAATTGAGACTGACCGTGTTGTAACCACAGTAAGTCTTGCGATATTATGTCGATTGCTGAAGACACAATGCTGTCCAGAGAAAAAATTCTGGAGGACAGAGTCATTAACCCATTGTCCACTACAGAAAGTGATTTTTCCAAATTAATACGGTCAATTTCCCGTATCCTTTCTGCTGTCTCAATTTGAGTAACCTTCCAGGCCTCATTGTATGCTGCATATACAGAGGCTGCTATGAAACGCTTTTGACGCTGTTTGCGTGGTCCCATAGTGAAATCACGCAAGTCAGCACCATCAGTAAGTAAAGTTAGGTGTTGCTTAATTTCTGCCAGTGTGGAAGTTTGTAGCCATTGAAGGCATAATTTGCCCACACTGTAGGTGGTTATTATCCCTGGGTGATGTCTTTGGGGATATCTAGGGTCTGGCCTGGTCATTTTGAACCCCTGTGTTTTGTTCAGGAATCTGTCTTGACAGTTATTAGTATCTGTGGGCCAGATCAACCACTTTTTCCAATCAGGATGTGTTCTGTTTTGGTTTAATACATAGTTTATGTCTATCTCCTCATCTGTAGAGCTATTGCTGTTCATTGTTGGTTTTGGAATAGACGGTTTATTTAAGTCTTTGATTTTGGCTAAGCCAAGACAGGTAGTTTGTTGAACAGTGTCATTTAAAAATATAATTTGTTCTGGGATCATGCAGGCTCTAAACAAAGATTCTATACCCTGTACTTGCCATTCTTTTGTGCCCCAAACACTTTTCAATTCAACATTTTTGTCCCAATAATCAAAACCAAAAGTATTCATTTGTTCAAAGAATGAGTCTGAATATATCAATTTTGTGTTGGTTATCATGGTCTTTGTCCCTGTCTTATTTGACAATTTGAAATAAAATGTTTCAGCATTACTTATGTTAAAACCTGAAAAGTATGAATATTTGTCATAAACGGTTCTTGAGCTTCCTTTTGGAGGGGTTGCACAATGTTCCCATTGATTATAATTTAAAACATTTCTAGGTTGTGCAGATCTATGTAAAAAATGGTTACCATAGTGGTTGTAGCAATACATACTATCATAATTTGTAGAACCCTGCAAATAATCATGTTTGGTAAATTTAGCAGACATCACTAAGTCAGACATCATATTGTTTATACTTTCAAAGTCCCAATCATCAGCAAATGTGCTTGGTTTTACGAAGTCACTCAATGAGATTTTAATTTGGTGTGGATATTTCAGGATTTCAACCGGACCATAGATTTCGTAGTCAGTGTTGTCCCATGCTACCCCACCCGGTATAAGATTGGCTGTGAAGTTGACTGAAGAAAGTTCTCTTTTCTCGACGTGTGAAGATGTGTGTGGTTTGAGGATCAAGTTGATTTTCTGACTTGCTGTGTCCATTTTAGCATATTTTCCCTCAATGAAGCGTCCCAAAGTTAGTATCATGATGAGCCAAAGTATGAGGATAAATGCACCAAAACCCACCCAAAATTCAATCCATGGAGAAATCAGATATGTTTGTTTCAGTTGTTTCAAAAGTTCTTTAGCTTTATCTTTAAAGGTTTTTGATGATGGCTGTGTTTTTGATTCAGTGAAGCCTTCGGAGGAATCATCGAAGTTTATGAAGTAGCCGGATGCAGTTCTGTCAATTGTTCCAATTGCTTCAGGATTACTGTTTCTTGCATAGTCGTTTGTTACTTCATTATAGGTTGGTGTGTCTCTGCTAAATGTTTTTATTTGGGTGTTCAGAGGTCTAAGTTCCATTGCATTGTTGCATAGTCCTTGTCGTTCTTCTGTAGGCGTTTCGAATGTGATTAGCCTCTTTGTTAGGACCTCTGTACTGGTAGCGATCCTTGGTGTTCTGCTACTTATGGGGAGTCCACTTGGCCTACTATTTGTTATCGGCCACATGATTGTGGTTTTACCAGGTCGATGGATACAACTCGGTTCTCCTTTTTACCAGCAAGCGGCGGTAGTACTACTGATCTTGTCCCGTTGACAGACAAGACAGGAACTGCTTTTCTGTAAGAAGGCTCAAATTCCTTCTTTACCGCGATCTTTTCTCTGACTAGATCCCCGACTTTTGGAATCCAGACAGGTCTTGCTGGGACAGGTGGTGGTTCTTTAGTGGTTGTTGGCTGCTGTTTCAACTTCATGTTGCTCAGGTCTTTTCTTGTTTCGTTTAAGTCCTGTAAAATAGCCAAACGATCTTTGATATCAAAGCTTTTTTCCTTTACCACTGAAGTCTGACTGTCAAGGTCAGAGATTAACATCCTAGTTCCAAATAATAATTCGTACGGACTGAATCCCTTCAGAGAATTTCTTGGCAGGTTATTTAGACTACGTTGGACACTTATTAGATGTTTGACTCACCCAGCTCCCGAACCTAATATCCTTTCCGTTATAGATTGCTTTATGCCTTGGTTTTTTCTTTGCACCATCCCGTATCCCTCAGGAAGGAAGTGAGAAGATTCCCGCTGTGCTATGCTCATTTGGCCATGTTTCCCCTCAGGCTGGAGGGCTAGAGTGAAAACAATGGTCAAACGTAGCATGCTCTTAGCGTATATGCCATTTAGACTCGCAAATCTTTGTATAACAGTCCAGACGTCAGCCGAGGGCTGGTGATCTACATTATAAGTGGAAACTAGCCTGTATATGTTAATCGCAAGCCTTGCTTTTTACTGTTGATTTTTTCTGGAGTGTAACGACACGGTATTACACCGTTTCTCTCACCACTGCGATTCCTGTTGCAGTTGGGGCACTTTTTTACAAACATGGTGTGATGCAGGCTCATGCCTGGCCACCAGTACCTTGATTGTAATTCTTCCAGAGAATCTTTTAGTTTGAGGTGTCTGAGACCCTCGCCCATATGTGCGTCTGCGATTAACAAGTTTCTCCTGTCCATGTTTGGAATCACTCTATCCCCCACTCCAGGGATTCGAGCAAAAGGGACGGAGTTTGCATCGATTATGTATGTATAATTGAGTGGATAGTTGATCGGTAGCGCTGAGCAGTCACCTTTTGATGACGTTTTCACTGCCAGCACTGTTTCACCGTCAATATACTTTACTGTACGCTTTTTTCGAACTACGGAAGCCGATTTAGTTGCTACCGCTGTGGCTGTCTCAGCCAATGAATTCCCTGCAACGTGAACGCCATCACGCTGATGACTCAGTGAGTGTGTCACGTGAGTCTTTGGTAGTTCTTTTTGTAAAAGAGCTATTTGTTCCCAAAGCAGTTTTTGCTTTATTGTTGCACCTGTGTCATCTTTGTAACCGTTTTGAATCCATGTCTGCAAATCGTTGTTATATGATTTGACGCAGTAATATGAATCGGACACTATAAGTGTCGGGAATTCGCGATCCGCATTATCTAGCGCCATTTTCAATGCTATTATTTCAGTCTGTTGTTCTGAATTAGTTTCTACTGAGTGTGTTTTTGTTAATAGAGGTCTTAGTTTACCTCCGCGCCACACTTCTTTTGTAATCTCACATGTTGGGTTGTATGCTTGTTCTCCCCAAACGGAGGGTTGAGCATGTCCGTCTGTATAGATTACACAAGCGTATTGTCGTAAGGGCAGAATGTCGATTGGCAGAGGGAATGTTCTTTCATATTCTAGATTTTTTAGTTCCTCTAGTTCTGGATCAAAGTAGTAGTATACTTTGTCCGTTGTAATGGAATTCACCCATTGTATCCATTCCGGATCCAATGTTGTTGTTGGTAAATTACACGGTGTTGTTAATGCCTCAAAGGCTGATTCTGCTGTTCTGACTGTGATACGTCTACCGTCAGCTTGATCTTTTTCTCTAGCTATTGCGGTTTGAACTGCATGAACAATTTTTTCTTTAATGCTGAATTTCTGTTCAGCTTCTGTGTACAAGTGTGATTTGAATGCAATTGGTACCTTTTCTCCCTCATTAGAGGTCAGGTATGTGAATCCGCATCTTCCTGGGATGACTCGAATCACAAGATTGCGTGTGTTATCACGTGTTTCTAATTTTGTTTTAATTAGCATGTCTGTTTGTAAGGATCTCAGAATCTCTGTGTGTATTTGAGTCCAATTGGTTCTTTTAAAATCTGGTTTTATTAGATCATAAAGGGGTTTGACCCTTTCTGCGTAATTTGCAATGTATGTTCTTCCGAAATTTAGGAAGCCTAGAATTGACTGTAGGTTTTTTAGTGTTCTAGGTGCTTGGAGTACGGCACATTTCTCTAGAAAATTGTCAGCCAGGCTTTTGCCTTCACTTGATAATTCATATCCTAAGAACAGGACTGTCAGATGGGCAATTCTGGATTTTTTAAAGTTGAATTTGTAACCCTCTGCTGCGAACCCAAGTATTATGGTGTTCACTCGCTTCAAGTGAGTCTCCAAGTCATCATCTGTTAAGTATATGTCGTCGACATACGATAATGCTTCGTCGTCATATGTTTGTAGTAATTCTGTTACTCTCGCTGAGAATACTCCCGGGCTGTTCTTGTACCCCTGGGCTAACCGACAGAATTGTTTTTGAGTGCCATTTATTGAGAATGCAGACAAATATCTGCTCTCTGGTGCTATGTTTTGACAAAAGAATCCATTAGAGATGTCTAATGTTGTTTTGTATTTTTTGCGCACTATGTTATTCATTAGTGCAGCACTATGCGAGTTTTGCACTGCAAAAGTTTTGCAACATGAGTTAAGGTGTCGGTAATCCAAAACTAGACGATATGAATTGTCTGGTTTGGAGACCGGAAACAAAGGGTTGTTCATTTATGAGGTGCAAGTTTCAATCACCCCCTGGTATTCTAGCTGCTCTAGGATTTCTTTTACCTGTTTTTTAGCTTCTTGCTTAATTGGGTACTGCCTCTGTGCAGTAGGTTGTGATTTTAACTGGATTTTGTGAGGAGGAGAGTCCTCATCCCATCCTACGTGATTTTTATATAAAGCAGGAGCTAGGGCTACTGCCCACTTTCTAGCAAGTGTGTATTTTTTATGAATTGGGATGTGATTTGAGAAGGCAGGCATAATTATTTCTTCGCCATGAGGGCAATCCCTGACAAACTCTGGTGGCCAGTCTTTTTCAGCTAGAAGGATGTCATAGCCCTTGGAGAGATTATCCCAAAATAGTCCCCTTATTTTTCTAGTCTTATCCCCCTCTATACGTAAAGTTATTTCATATATGTTGTGAGGTTTGCTAACTCTGGTGTCTGCAGTTTCCACTTGAAGATATTCATTCGTGTCCACTGTCTCCAGATGATTCATAAGGACTTTGCGAGCTATGCTCACTTCTGCTGCGCTGTCTAGCATTGTCTGAGCCCATTCTCCGTTTTTCAGTTGTGTCCTCAGTATTCTCGGCATTGTTAACTACCTTGATACTGGCTACCTTCTTTTTTGGAAATTGTAATTTCTTTTTTAGCTGAGCAGGTTCCTTGTCTTTGGACTTGGCGTGCTCTTCTCTTTGTTCTGATCGTCCTCTTCTTTCCAATTTCTGCGAGGAAGTCTGAAAAGATTGAGAGGGACGTGTATCAATGTCTTGATATCTATCAGGCTTCTTTATATTATCCCTATTTCTAAGGTTATATCTTTTCCCAGAGGGGTCACTCTGGGGTGACCTGTGTCTTTGGTTCGGAGATTTTTCTCTTCGCCTAGGAGACCTTCCTCTGGACTGAAATTTCTTTTCTTTAGGATTGGATTGTTTGTTTCCATCCCAGCTCTTTTTTTGTGATGTTGAGTTATTATTAAAAAATATTTTTTCAGGACTTTCAATCAGTTGTGGTTTTACTGGTATTCCACCTAAACTATCTCTACCTAGTTCCTCATAGGATTTTTCTATGATTCTGGCAATTTCAGCTGGTTGGTCTGCTATATCTGTCTCTTAGCCTCTGGCGGATCGCCACGTTTGCTGCTTCTCCCTTTATGTTGGCTAATAATATAGCCGAGACCTGCTTGAAGTCTTTTAGTAATTTCATACCAAGAGTTAAAGCGGGTTCTGGACCATATTCGTCTTGAATTTGTTTTAGCACATCTGGTATTACCGAAATGGATGGAACACCGTGCGTTTTTGTGTAGATGGAAGCAAAGACTGTACCCCAAGTGTCACAGTCCTCAATGTGTGGTGCGATTCCCATTGGAAGACAGTCAGAATCCTGTGTTTTTCTAACGGGGTCGTGTCTGGAAACACAGCCTCTATTTGGGTGATTTTTTGTGCTAACCAGAATGGTATTTGTTCCCGTTTAGCTGGTACTTTACCTAGGCAGGATTGTATGTTCTGTGGTGAAATTTTATTTGTGTTCCCCTGGTGAGGGGTCAGCTGTGGAATTTTAATTGCTGGCTGAATTGTTGAAGTCCGCATCACATATTGGACTAATTGTCTATGTATCTTTATTAATTGTTTTAGTTGTACTAAAAGATCTGCTGCAGGCATTCTTTCGAACTCTGGATGTGGTGTGTATCAGGCTAGGACCGGCCACGTTGCTCCTGGTCTACCTAAAGGACCGAGCCTGGTGATGTGATTATTGTGTTTTAGGGCGCCATTAAATAAGAGCAGGTGCTCTTGAAATTTAAGTAGTACTTCCACCTCCTCGAAAGGAGTATACTCTTCAGGAGGTTCCTCTGTTTTGTAATAGTGGAAGTACTTTGTTACAGCATTTGCTGCTGGAAAATGTATCCATGAATAGTATACCTCTGTCTGCCGATATTCGTGTGCCTCAATTACGAATATGACTGTACCACCTCTAGGTGTCAGTCCATTTTCTATAAGTTTTAAGGTTATAGATTTCCTTTTGATGACCGGGATGAGTATTATATCCTGGTCTGCTTCTTGCAGTGCAGTATCAGCTGCTGCGAGTTCAGTTGCTAATCTAACTGCCTCTCTTTCATCATCACTGTCTACCATTTTACCGACAGGATGGTTACTTTGTTTGTTTGCAGATCAGGTTTCTTATGGAAACAAAGATTAGATGCACAATATTTTGGAACGGTTTATCCTTCAACGTTGACTAAACCAAGTACCATACATAGGAGTTTCCTCCTGCGAGGTTTGGCGGATATTACCTTTCACCCACTCCAGACGTCTTTGGAGTATTATGGGAAAAGGGGTCTGAGTGAGAAAGCACGACTGAGTTTCTCTAAATGTCTTACGTTAGTTTTATCGCCCTTCCAAACGCGTTGGGCGCCATGTAGTGTAGTTCCTATTATCCCAATAGGCTCTGCGCATTGGAATAATACCTTCAATAGTATAGGCCTAGACCAGACGTTAACTAGGTCTACTACTGTCGATATTAGACTTAAAGTTTTGGGTTTGCCAAGTGACTGACTAAAGAATTCTCTGTGAGGGGTTATTCAGTTCTGTACCTGGAATCTAGGATGGATGAGGGATGGTATCTCTCATCTCTGGCCTCGATATTCCAGGCTGCCTGCGAGGGCTACCCGGAAGAACCGGAGCTGGATTTCTCGGCAGGAGAATAGACAGCTTCTCGTTCTCAGCGCGTCAGGAAGGCGGGGCTGCGCCAGCGGGGTCTGCTCTGCTCTGGGCTTCGGCAAGTCTGGCTGCTCCGATCTCGTCACCACCGCGTGTGTTTGCATAGGGCAATATCGGTAATATTTATACCTTTAAGGTGCCGAGATTGACGTAAGGATGGACATAGATACGTCAATAAGGATGTCATACGACCAGGTCGTTAGCACATTCTTTTGCTGAAGTTCTCGGTGAAATCAAAACAATGGCCGCAGGGTTTTTCCCAGGTTGTCATAGGTTTGATTTGTTTTGAGAACTCCGTATGCCTTATCAGGGGCTGGAGGAATATCGCTTGTCTAATTAGATGGCAAGCGTTATGACCTAATCAGATAACGCGTTCCTGTGCCGTAGTGTGGCTTTATCAGATAACGGTTCCTGCATCATGGGGGTTTTCTGCCTCATGGGATGGCTGCTAGTTAACTTGTTAGTTTGTTAACCAGAATAGGGTCAGGAATAGGGGGATCGATACAGAACCTATAGGAATACATCACAGGAAGAGCTGTCCACAAGAGAACCTTGTCAAGATGGATCGTATTGTGTTTAAAGATCTGCTACTCTTTGGCCGGTAAGGAACCTCCAGAGGGTATAAGGGCTCATTCTGCAAGAGCTAAATCTTCTACCTCAGCATTGGCTAGAGGTGTTCCTGTAGAGGATATTTGCAGGGCCGCGACTTGGTCTTCCCTTCACACTTTCGCGAAGCATTACTGCTTGGATTCCGAGGTGAGGAGGGACGGCCACTTCGCGCGTTCTGTCATCCAGGATTTTCTGGTTTAGAAGAGTGGTCACCCTCCAGGAGTGGGTACTGCTGTGGGACTCTATTCACAAGGTGATGAATCCACACGGCAGATGTATCTATCAGAAGAACAAGTTACTTACCTTCGGAAACACTTTTTCTGGTAGATACAATATCTGCCTGTGGATTCCTCACTGACCCTCCCCGTTGTCCACTCTTCTATACCAGAGTTCCTGTAATGTAATATTTATTTATTTTGTTGTCAAGGTAATGTTTCAATTGCTTTCCTGCATTTGCTTTACACTGTGTGTTTTACCTTGACTATTGTGTACTGTGTGTACTGTGTACATTTCTACTGTCATTGGTCCGTCCGTGTGCCTCGATGGCACGGAAAAAAGGGCGGAACTGATGTCATCACGCCGGCGTGGGCCTATTATAGGCGCCGGTGACGTCAGCGGAGTCGCGTGCGATGCCGTGTCTCTATGACGTCCAAGTCCACGTCGGCGCGAGGCTACGAAAAGAATTTCCGAATGTTGCTGACGCAAGGGGGATATTCACAAGGTGAGGAATCCACAGGCAGATATTGTATCTACCAGAAAAAGCGTTACCGAAGATAAGTAACTTGTTCTTTTGGCTCCAACCTAGAGCTCAAGATGGAGATGAAGGACATTTCGCCAGCGCAACCGTCGCTAGGACTGTAGACCCTGATCTTCAGCCCCGCCTTGAATCACCTTAGAGATATTCGGTTCCTACCCAACAAAAGGCCCTCGGACCACCACTACTTTCAGGCTGTGGTCGGCACAGAAAGACTGACTCAGACACCCCAGCCCTTAAGCCTGGCACCGAAACACCAGCCGAAGCCATCACCATCGTCCATCTTGGTGCCAATTCAACCTTCGGTACCGAGAAAACCTCAGCCATCTTCAGCTCCGATCGGTCCTTTGGCGCCGAAACAAATACTCATCTGCTCCGAAATCTGATCCTGACAAGCCAGTGGAACCTATTATCCACAAGTTACAAGAGAAATGGGATGATTGTTAAAAGCAACTATACATCCAGCCCCATACAGGGCGTGTTATGGCCAGACTTTCAGTTACATCTCCACCGTCATCAAATAGACAACTCTCCTTCGAGGAGACTATTGATATTCCGGTCCTGGCCAAACAGAAGAAGGTGGATAAGGCATCAGTCCTTTGCCACTTCCACCAACATCGCCACCTCCTCCCGCTCCCCCCACCACCACATTCACTATCTCCAACACACTCTGATGGAGATCCCTTGAATAGAACACCTCAAGTGCCTCCACATTCTGACATAGGTGGGCATAGGGCAGGGGATGATACTTTTGATACACTACCATCCCCAATCAAAGCCTGGTGCGTGTATTTCATAGATCCTCAAGGGGTCACTGACCCAGATATATATCCCGCTCGTCCATTTGCTCCTGATTACCCCACAGTGTATCAGGAGCTCATTGGTAGAATTGCTACTTTTCAGGAGGTTGTGCTACACAAGGAACCTTCAGAAGAGGTCTTCCTTTTTGAAACACTCTTTTCCCCACATAGGGCCACTCAATACCTCCCTATGCTTAATGGTATGTTGCGTCGTGTATCTGACATTTTTAAAGACCCTGCGTGAGTTAGAATTATCATGCCCAGGGAAGATCAAAAATATAAAGCTTCTCTATCTGACCCCGTTTACATCAGGAGACCGATACCTCCTGACTTGCTTGTTGTCAGTGCTCTCAAGCATGCAAATTACCAAGCTGCCAGTGATGTACCACCGCCTGGCAACGAAAGTAAACTCACTGATACCTTTGGCAAAATGGTCGCAGCTCAGTCCACCAAACATTGGCAAATTGCTAATTCATTGGGTTTGCTTGCAAGGTATGACCGTGCCCACTGGGATGAAATGGAGGAACTCTTCCAATATCTCGCAGAGGAGCCATAAGTAAAGGGGTCAGAAGTTTGTATCAGAAGAAAAGCTCATCTCAAACACAGCTATCCCATGTGCCTTAGATCCAGCAGATACTGCCGTTATGGGCATTAATACTAGTATCTTGTTGCGACGCCATGCCTTGCTTCGCATATCTGGCTTCAAGCCAGAAATCCAGCAAAGTCTATTAAATGTCCCTTTTGTCAAAACATCTTTTTGGTCCCCAAGTTAGTCTGCCCCTTAATAAAATTTAAATGGATATAGAGACTGCCAATTCTGTGTGTTCACTCCAAACACCTAGTCCATGTGGCACTTTTGCCATCCACCTATTGAGTGGGTTCAGAACTCTCTCTTTCAGTGCCTCTACCACGTATCAAAGTGGCAAGGGTCACCACTCCTCTGCCCAAGATACTATAGAGGCTCCTATAGGGGCAACCATGCCAAATGTGAAGAAAATGGTATGTTCCCATGTTGTGCCACACCCAATACCAAACAATGACTTTATTCTCCCCGAACATTTAACACCTGTTAGGGGACAACTATGGGATTTTCTACCCACATGGCAATTAATAACATCAGAACAGTGGGTACTGGACATTATCCAACATGGTTACTGTCTGGGGCTCATTGCCACACCTCCAAACATTCCACCTCACATTCACAGGCTCTCTCTGTAACACCAGACACTACTCAAACAGGATGTTCAACATCTCTTGCTCAAAGGAGCTATAGAACCTGTCCCTCTACAACATCAGGCATCTAGTGTATTGTCCCTGACCTTCCTAATCCCCAAAAAGTACAGGTCTTTATGACCAATCTTAGATCTACTGCTCCTGAATCATTGCATCCTGTCAGAGCATTTTCCTATGGTCACTCTCCAAGATGTGATCATACTTCTCCAGCAATGCAACTGTCTGTCAGCCTTAATCTTAAAGGACTCCTACTTGCACATTCCTATACATTCAGCCCATTGCAGATACCTCAGATTTGTGATAGCAGGCAAGCATTGCCACTTCAAATCCTCTCATTTGGGGTGACTACTGCACCTAGAGTATTTACCAAATGTCTAGCAGTGGTAGCGAAAAACAAGAATAGGGTGCCAGTGCTGATGCAACTGATTTAAATAAACAGTGGACCAAACAGAACTCGAAAAATGAATTCAAGAACGGGAATTGCTACTTAATAGCTTTTTATTTTCATATTTTAGAAAAACAGACTTATATTTTTAGATCATCAAAAGGAACATATTCAAAAAGGACACATAAAGATAGGAGAACTGGGTACTAATCATCAATCATTCGCTGCTACAGGCATATCTCAGGCATTCAAAACACTTTCAAACCAAGTAGGGAGAGGACTACAAAAACATATATTACAATCTTAAAAAATATATATATATATATACAATCTTTACTTCAAGAGAAGCATGAAGCCACAATCTGCGGTCACAGTTTTAGAATGATAACAAAAAAAGAATTTTTCAGGTGTACATTCTTATCAGATAAATTCAATCTTCAAACAGATGGTTATTAGTAATGTACAAGCGGCGTAAGAAAATTAATTAAATAACCAAGCCGCTCTCGCAGACGTTATGTGGCAGAAAGCCTACGCGTTTCGAATCCCAATTATTCCCTTAGGATTCTCTTCAGGGCCTCATATAGTATCTAAACAGGGAAAAAGAAAAAATGAAACAAGGAAAATAGTGAATCATAAGTACTGAATGGAAACCAGAAAAACAGATCAGGACACACTTATACTCATAACTTATTTCTAGACCAAACATCAAGGAACCTGACGAAGTGCCCAAACACATACTCCGCAGCTTACCGCTAAGTGAAATCGCCAGGTTGGTGGAGAAGCATGGAACCGTGGGAACAATGATCTAAATCAGAAAGATGGAAGAACATGTCTCAGATAAGTTTGTAAATGAGTTGGGTGCAGCTTGAGAACCACAGAACGTTGTTACTACTTGCCTTCTCAAAGAGTTATGCTGGTTTTATTATTTAATTAGAAAGCCAGGGCGGCGGCGTGCCGGTGGGGACGGCCGAGGTGGAGATGTCTGCCTATTTGGTAAGAGGATTAAGATCTTATTAAGCCAGGCCTATGTTTTCGTTTGAACGAAGAGCCACAATTCAAAACTGGGCACAGTAGTTGAAATTTGGAAAACTGCATACGGGTTTTCATTAACAGTGTCAGTCTGCGAACCCCAAGAGGTGTATAACACTGAGCTACAAAAGTCAACATCGGGACCGAAACTTAGCCGCGGAACAGTCTCTTACCTAAATTGCGGTTAAACCGCTACTTGCAGAAGTGGTGGGTTTCGGTTTGAGAGAAATAATCTTGAGATCACTTTTATTTAATTCGTAGACGACAGCGGCAGGTCAGTGTGCAAACGTCCTCTGAGTTCCTGGAATAGGATACAGAAGTATTTAAAAGAATGGAAGTATATATAACGGCGCGTACTATGGCTTATGTTGCCTTTTCATCAGTTAAAACTCACCGTCCTATATACGGTCTTGAGCGGTTAGGGCAACTGGCAATGCCATGTTGGTGGCTAAAACAATAAGAGGTGCATATTAGTATGTACACTAATATTCACGTTTCGAAGTTGGTTGGAAAACAGCTGGAGCTCAACACTTACTTTGATATCTTAGAAAGGAACGTAGATCCACTCGCGTCTTAGTCGGCACTACCTCTGGGCGCGTGCGTATAGCAGGTCCGGGTGAGACACTGTCAGGTTTTTAAAGAGGCGCGACGGAAGTAAGCCCTCCTCCTACTTAAAGAGATACAGCGCTTTAGGTCAGAACTTGGACCGCAGTGGAGGAAGGCACTGACAGCCGGGTGTTCTAAAAGACTCCGGAACTATGGTGGCTCATGGGCAAACCTTCATATGCGAGATAAACCAAAGGCATGAAATCTTTAATTTCATTACACGCAAGGGTGGCTCAAGGTTCCTAAATGGGGCAAGCAGGAAAGTAAGTATGCAAAAAGACACACATTGATTGGGATGGCACAACCCGATGGCTAGATTACTGGAGGCATGTTAACCTTGGTGGTCTGTAACAGTGCACAAACTTCATATTTACAATTTGAAGAGTTCACTCAATTCATTAAGGCCAGATGTTGCCGTATCAAATTTTACAATTAGGAAGGCTTCTCTTTTGGAAAGTTGTAAATTCAGATCGCCTCCACGTGGGTCCTTTTCGATTCGCGATATCACGGTCCATCTAAGATCGCTGATTTTGTGTTGCATTCTTGTCCAATGTTGTACCAATGGGGCATTTTCAACTTTTTTATTGAGTCTGGACTTATGTTGGGAGATGCGTTGCCGCACTTCTTGATTGGTTTTACCTATATACAGTCGTTGGCAGGGGCATATAATTCCATAGACTACAAACTTAGTCTTGCAGTTACTGAAAGCATTGTGTTTCCAGTAAATCCCATTATGCTGAAATAGGGAACCTTCAAACGTGGATTCACAACAAAGACAGGTTCCGCATTTGTGGTGTCCAGTTATAGGAGGCAGTCTCATCATTTGACGTAATGTGGGCGGTTTTGAGGCAGGCATTGCCGCACGGACAATGTGGTTGGAAATGTTGTTTTCCTTCTTGAAGGCAAACAAAGGTAGGTCACTAAGGCTCTCATCTAGGTTCTTGACTAGGTGCCAATTTTGTCCAATGATCCGTTTTAGCTGGTTTGCATTGGGGCAAAAAGTAGTGACACATACCTGTCGCTTTACATTAGGTTTGTCTTTTCGTTCCAGTAATGTTTCTCGTGGAGTCCACTGGGCTCTCTTCATGCAATTCTTTACTAGTTTTTTAGGGTAGCCCCTATCGCACAACTTTGCTATCAAATTGTCAGAATGATGATGGAAGTCTTCCTTAAACGTGCAGTTCCGGCGGACTCGCAGGAACTGCCCGTAAGGGAGATTTTCTTTGAGGCTTCTGGGGTGGTTGCTGTCAAACATTAAGGATTTGTTTCGGTCAGTTGGTTTAACAAACAATGTAGTGGCCAGTTTACCTTCTTTTGGGAAAACCTCAACATCAAGAAATGAGATTCTACTGGTGGACTGGGTTAAGCTGAATTTTATATCAGCAGTCCTGGAGTTTAGCCATTGATGGAAAAGGGACAAGGTGTCACTGTCTCCTGTCCATATCATGAACACATCGTCAATAAATCGGAGCCAAGCTCCGATATATTGATGGAAAGGGTTGTTAGAGTGTATATAGGCATCCTCATACATAGACATGAAGAGCACTGCCAGCTCCGGCGCAAAGGGGCAGCCCATGGCTACCCCTTTAATTTGGTAATAAAATTCTCCATTGAAACAAAAGTAGTTTCTCTTTAGTGCAAACGATGCAAGCTCTACTAGAAATTTGGTTAGTACTCGCACTGGGTGGGATCTTGGATCTAGGAAGTGCGACAAGACCGCAACCGCTTCGTCCTGGGGGATCTGTGTGTACAGGGATGTCACGTCTAAGGTGACCAGAATGCCTTGCTTCGCATATCTGGCTTCAAGCCAGAAATCCAGCAAAGTCTATTAAATGTCCCTTTTGTCAAAACATCTTTTTGGTCCCCAAGTTAGTCTGCCCCTTAATAAAATTTAAATGGATATAGAGACTGCCAATTCTGTGTGTTCACTCCAAACACCTAGTCCATGTGGCACTTTTGCCATCCACCTATTGAGTGGGTTCAGAACTCCCTCTTTCAGTGCCTCTACCACGTATCAAAGTGGCAAGGGTCACCACTCCTCTGCCCAAGGTTACTATAGAGGCTCCTATAGGGGCAACCATGCCAAATGTGAAGAAAATGGTATGTTCCCATGTTGTCAAATCAATAAGGCAGGCAATGCACAGCTATGTTGGGGTAGAAAGTTTTTAAGTAGGAAAGTTAACCATATACAAGAGATTTAAAGGTGCTCCAACTGGTGGCGTAACCGTCCGTTTTACGCCAAGATATAAACCAATAGATGTGTGAACACGATCAGTGCGCACATCCCAGTACTTGGGCACTCCCTCTGGTTCCAAAAAAGAATCCGATAAAGTTCCAAAATTTTATTCAATTTTATACATTTTCAAATGAAGTTTCATAGATTGATAGGTAGCATCCAAATCATGTGGCTTTATACAAAGTCATTGTCGCTCCAATGCATTTCGGGTGCATTACCCTTTCTCAAGGAGCTCTGAAAATGAAAACGAACTGCATTTGTATCAGCATTATATTCAACAAAACAAGAATAACCATTACTAATCGTGATTGAAGGTAAATGCCAGAGTGAATCTAAGTACAGCATCAGTGGGTGTAGAGAATGCCAAAGATAGAAAATAAGATAACAAGTGGTGACTATAGTTTAAACATACCGGCTACTGCGGTGGTTTTTGGAAATCATGAGCTCACCCAAACGTGATCAGGGGCCCGGGGGTGTGGAGGCGGCTCAAAAACGTGAATTTAAAATAAAAGGAAAAGAATCTTAAATGCGCTCACGTGAACTTGACGTTGTAACGCGGTGCTGTAGAAAAAAGCGGGAGATTAACTATTAACAAAACGATCGGTATTTGCCAAGTTGAACAGCGGCTGGCTGGCAAGCGCGAGGCTTGGCTTACCTAACTGGAATCTATCAGGGGACTGGATAAGTCTCCAAACGGGTTAGCTGCTCGTCGGCTGCTATGCTTAGACGCCCGGTGGGTGTGGAGGCTTGTGTGAGAAACTGACTCGGTGATAACAAAACCCGGGTTTGCTATCAGGGAAATTAAAGAAGGACTCAGGAGCGTCGGTTATGGGGGCCATATTGGAATGGGTTAAGGAATAGGTCTGAACGACCAAGTTTAATGGAAACAGATAGTGTAAGGGTGACAAAGACAGAAAAAGGTGAAATGCATAAGCCCACGCCTCAAGGGGTGAAGAAGAGATAATGACCAATGTTGTGCAGATTGATAAAAAAGGATGATAGATGTAAACAAAATTAAAAAACGAACACTGTAACAAATATACAAGTTATGAACAGTGATATATCAAACACTCGCAATGGATCAAGGTGTCCTTAAATACCCAGCCGGGTATTTATAGAAAACAGCTAAGTTCGATCCGATCATTAAGACCAAAAGGTTTACAAGCTTGCAAGCGGTAAATCCATGACATTTCTCTTTGTAACAGGAACTTGTTGTTGTCTCTTCCTTCCTTTTTATCGACAATTTCAAGGACCATAAACTTCAACTGTGCGATGGTATGATGACATTCCATGAAGTGGGTTGCCACACTGGATTTTGTTTGCTTTGTCCGGATATTTGATTTATGTTCATTCAATCTCACCTTGATTTTTCGTTCAGTTTTACCGACGTAGATCTTGCCGCAGGGGCATTTCAGTAAATAGATGAGATTAGATGAGTCACATGTTGCATTGACGTGCACCTTAATTTCTGTACCTCTCATTGGATGGTTTATTTTGCTGCCAGTGATAATGTTGTTGCAATTGTTGCAGTTGTGGCACGGTTTGGTGCCTTTGTAGATGGTTGGAATAGGTGTTTCTTTAGAAAGAATCTCCTTCAGATTATTTGCTCTTGAATACGCGAAAATAGGAGGGTTTTTAAACATTTCATGGAAATCTGGTTCAGATGCTAAGATTCTCCAGTGTTCCAGGATAATTTTCTTGTATCTTCCACTGAGCGTGGAAAATTTGGAGACAACTACCATCCGGTTTGACTCTTTCTTAGTTGTTTTCTTCAAGGCAGTTTCACGGTTGATGGTGGAAACTTTATTGGTAGCCTCTCTGGTGATTTCTGTTGGGTATCCTCTAGCTGCAAATCTGAGATTCATTTCATTGATCCTTTGGGCATATGTGTCCGGGTTGGATACTATGCGTTTTAGTCGTAACATTTGACTGTAAGGGAGGTGACGTTTTAGAGAGTGTTGGTGGAAACTTGCAAAGTGCAACGTGTTATTCCTGTCGGTTGGCTTCCTGTAAAGATCAGTGGTTAGGCCCATGTCGGTTCTAATGATGGATACGTCCAAGAAGTTGATTCGGGAATCGTCTAGATTCCAAGTCAATTGGATTCTTTGGTCTTTAGAATTGAGGTTGTTGAGTTCATCTTCCAGCATAGTTCTGCTGCCTTTCCACAAGAAAAACAGATCGTCAATGTATCTGACATACATTAACAGGTTGTTTGTCCAAGCTGGATTGTCGTAGATGTACTGTGATTCAAAATCAGACATGTAAATGTTAGCATACGCCGGTGCCGCGCAGTTGCCCATGGACATTCCAGAAGATTGCTGAAACCACTGGTTGTTGTGGCAAAAATAGCTGTGATAAAGCGTGTAAATCATCAGCTCCATGAGGAACACTTGCATAGCTTCAGGGATGTCGCTGTGTATAAGAGCTTTCTCAATCGCTTCAATACCCCCTCCATGTGGTATGGAAGTGTATAAGCTATTTACATCCGCTGTACAGAAGATTACGTTGTCATTTTTATCGATCTTGATTTCTGCTAGTTTGAGTATGAACTCAGTAGTGTCTTTTACATAACTTTTAAGTTCCTTAACGAGAGGTTGAAGGTGTCGGTCAAGAAATTTGCCAATGGGTTCATGCAAAGATCCTTTAGTGGATACGATTGGCCGCATTGGCGGGTCCATTAAGTTCTTATGTATCTTTGGTAGCAGGGTTATCGTGGGACTTCTCGGGTAGTCAACCAGTAAGTATTTTTTGGTGCGCTCGTCAATACTGCCTTTATCATGAGCTTGATCGATGATGTTAACTAATGCGGTTTTGTATGAGCTGGTAGGATTGCATTCAAGTGGAATGTATGTATCAGCTTGGCCGATGTGGTCATTCATTTTTGCATTGTACATGCTGGAGTTCATCACGACGAGGGCCCCGCCTTTGTCGGCCTTAATACATTTAATCGATTTGTTGTTGGCAAGCTTTTTCAAGGTATCCTTATCCTTTTGAGTTAGATTTGTATTTTTGGTCTTTTTTTTAAAGTTTATTTTTCCCAAATCCTGTTTAACCAATGTTTCGAAAGTATCTATACTTTTATGGCTGACTGGTGGTATATAGGAGCTCATTGGACGGAGTCCTCGTAGTTGGTCCGGTTTTTGATCAATGGTAGGTGGAATTACATTTTCAAAAAAATGCCGTAACCCAAGTTTTCTCGTTAACTTAAACGTGCTAGTCTCCAATTCAAGTAAGTTAGTAAATGAAGTTGGAATAAAAGAAGTGCCTTTTTGTAGCAGATCAGTCTCGTGTTCCGTTAATGCGATGTCAGAGATGTTAATGACTAACGATTCATCTTTTTTCTGTCCTTTTTGGAGCCTCTGGTGTTTGGAACCTCTGGTTCCTTTTCTCTTGCTTCGCCTGGGTCGACGATTTCTGGGGGGCCTTTCTCTAAAAAAGAAACACTACCAGATGTGGATGCATTCTCATCAGTTTGATTTCGCGCTTGTTGTTGGTTCCTGGGGTCAACAGTAGACTTTCTTGGTTGTCTATTCGGGGACTCACTCCCGGAGGATGAAGTATCCGTATGTTGGCTTGACGGTTTATTGCGGCGACGTTGGGCGTAGATGTCAGCCCAAGTATAGACCTCGTCTAGCTGGTAATCCAATGTATCACGTCTGAATTTTCTTAGTTTCCTATCGTTGATATCCTTGGTGTGTTTTTCCAATTGTATTTTTACATCTTCTAACATTTGGGTTATGTCTTCAGAGGATTTGAAAACTTCAAGTTCTTTTTCAACTTCCTTGATTTCATTGGTAAGTTCAGTCAAAATATTAGAAAGCTCCTCAATGATGAGTAATATCAAGTCTAAGCTGCACTTGTTGAGAATGGCGTTCCATTTAGTTTGAAAATTTTTTGAGTTCTTGCATAGAGACGGCTTTAAGGCGATTCTGAGTCCACGGGGAATGCGGAGGGCTTGGTGATATTTCACAAGTGTCTTAGCGTGTAATTGCTGGTTAATGCGGCGTTTAGAAAGGTATAAGAGGTGCTTGACACATTGTTCTCTGGTGCGAGTGTTAGATTCATGTGAAACGTCGTCTTGGATTAATGCGTAAATGCGTTCTTTTTCATCATCACCATATGCTAGTAATTCAGCTCTAGCTTCAGTGGATTTTGTAATGGTTTCAAATTGCATTTTGAAGCGTGCTATTGCCTATTTGGGCGGAAGAAAATGTAATCAAATCAATAAGGCAGGCAATGCACAGCTATGTTGGGGTAGAAAGTTTTTAAGTAGGAAAGTTAACCATATACAAGAGATTTAAAGGTGCTCCAACTGGTGGCGTAACCGTCCGTTTTACGCCAAGATATAAACCAATAGATGTGTGAACACGATCAGTGCGCACATCCCAGTACTTGGGCACTCCCTCTGGTTCCAAAAAAGAATCCGATAAAGTTCCAAAATTTTATTCAATTTTATACATTTTCAAATGAAGTTTCATAGATTGATAGGTAGCATCCAAATCATGTGGCTTTATACAAAGTCATTGTCGCTCCAATGCATTTCGGGTGCATTACCCTTTCTCAAGGAGCTCTGAAAATGAAAACGAACTGCATTTGTATCAGCATTATATTCAACAAAACAAGAATAACCATTACTAATCGTGATTGAAGGTAAATGCCAGAGTGAATCTAAGTACAGCATCAGTGGGTGTAGAGAATGCCAAAGATAGAAAATAAGATAACAAGTGGTGACTATAGTTTAAACATACCGGCTACTGCGGTGGTTTTTGGAAATCATGAGCTCACCCAAACGTGATCAGGGGCCCGGGGGTGTGGAGGCGGCTCAAAAACGTGAATTTAAAATAAAAGGAAAAGAATCTTAAATGCGCTCACGTGAACTTGACGTTGTAACGCGGTGCTGTAGAAAAAAGCGGGAGATTAACTATTAACAAAACGATCGGTATTTGCCAAGTTGAACAGCGGCTGGCTGGCAAGCGCGAGGCTTGGCTTACCTAACTGGAATCTATCAGGGGACTGGATAAGTCTCCAAACGGGTTAGCTGCTCGTCGGCTGCTATGCTTAGACGCCCGGTGGGTGTGGAGGCTTGTGTGAGAAACTGACTCGGTGATAACAAAACCCGGGTTTGCTATCAGGGAAATTAAAGAAGGACTCAGGAGCGTCGGTTATGGGGGCCATATTGGAATGGGTTAAGGAATAGGTCTGAACGACCAAGTTTAATGGAAACAGATAGTGTAAGGGTGACAAAGACAGAAAAAGGTGAAATGCATAAGCCCACGCCTCAAGGGGTGAAGAAGAGATAATGACCAATGTTGTGCAGATTGATAAAAAAGGATGATAGATGTAAACAAAATTAAAAAACGAACACTGTAACAAATATACAAGTTATGAACAGTGATATATCAAACACTCGCAATGGATCAAGGTGTCCTTAAATACCCAGCCGGGTATTTATAGAAAACAGCTAAGTTCGATCCGATCATTAAGACCAAAAGGTTTACAAGCTTGCAAGCGGTAAATCCATGACATTTCTCTTTGTAACAGGAACTTGTTGTTGTCTCTTCCTTCCTTTTTATCGACAATTTCAAGGACCATAAACTTCAACTGTGCGATGGTATGATGACATTCCATGAAGTGGGTTGCCACACTGGATTTTGTTTGCTTTGTCCGGATATTTGATTTATGTTCATTCAATCTCACCTTGATTTTTCGTTCAGTTTTACCGACGTAGATCTTGCCGCAGGGGCATTTCAGTAAATAGATGAGATTAGATGAGTCACATGTTGCATTGACGTGCACCTTAATTTCTGTACCTCTCATTGGATGGTTTATTTTGCTGCCAGTGATAATGTTGTTGCAATTGTTGCAGTTGTGGCACGGTTTGGTGCCTTTGTAGATGGTTGGAATAGGTGTTTCTTTAGAAAGAATCTCCTTCAGATTATTTGCTCTTGAATACGCGAAAATAGGAGGGTTTTTAAACATTTCATGGAAATCTGGTTCAGATGCTAAGATTCTCCAGTGTTCCAGGATAATTTTCTTGTATCTTCCACTGAGCGTGGAAAATTTGGAGACAACTACCATCCGGTTTGACTCTTTCTTAGTTGTTTTCTTCAAGGCAGTTTCACGGTTGATGGTGGAAACTTTATTGGTAGCCTCTCTGGTGATTTCTGTTGGGTATCCTCTAGCTGCAAATCTGAGATTCATTTCATTGATCCTTTGGGCATATGTGTCCGGGTTGGATACTATGCGTTTTAGTCGTAACATTTGACTGTAAGGGAGGTGACGTTTTAGAGAGTGTTGGTGGAAACTTGCAAAGTGCAACGTGTTATTCCTGTCGGTTGGCTTCCTGTAAAGATCAGTGGTTAGGCCCATGTCGGTTCTAATGATGGATACGTCCAAGAAGTTGATTCGGGTATCCATCATTAGAACCGACATGGGCCTAACCACTGATCTTTACAGGAAGCCAACCGACAGGAATAACACGTTGCACTTTGCAAGTTTCCACCAACACTCTCTAAAACGTCACCTCCCTTACAGTCAAATGTTACGACTAAAACGCATAGTATCCAACCCGGACACATATGCCCAAAGGATCAATGAAATGAATCTCAGATTTGCAGCTAGAGGATACCCAACAGAAATCACCAGAGAGGCTACCAATAAAGTTTCCACCATCAACCGTGAAACTGCCTTGAAGAAAACAACTAAGAAAGAGTCAAACCGGATGGTAGTTGTCTCCAAATTTTCCACGCTCAGTGGAAGATACAAGAAAATTATCCTGGAACACTGGAGAATCTTAGCATCTGAACCAGATTTCCATGAAATGTTTAAAAACCCTCCTATTTTCGCGTATTCAAGAGCAAATAATCTGAAGGAGATTCTTTCTAAAGAAACACCTATTCCAACCATCTACAAAGGCACCAAACCGTGCCACAACTGCAACAATTGCAACAACATTATCACTGGCAGCAAAATAAACCATCCAATGAGAGGTACAGAAATTAAGGTGCACGTCAATGCAACATGTGACTCATCTAATCTCATCTATTTACTGAAATGCCCCTGCGGCAAGATCTACGTCGGTAAAACTGAACGAAAAATCAAGGTGAGATTGAATGAACATAAATCAAATATCCGGACAAAGCAAACAAAATCCAGTGTGGCAACCCACTTCATGGAATGTCATCATACCATCGCACAGTTGAAGTTTATGGTCCTTGAAATTGTCGATAAAAAGGAAGGAAGAGACAACAACAAGTTCCTGTTACAAAGAGAAATGTCATGGATTTACCGCTTGCAAGCTTGTAAACCTTTTGGTCTTAATGATCGGATCGAACTTAGCTGTTTTCTATAAATACCCGGCTGGGTATTTAAGGACACCTTGATCCATTGCGAGTGTTTGATATATCACTGTTCATAACTTGTATATTTGTTACAGTGTTCGTTTTTTAATTTTGTTTACATCTATCATCCTTTTTTATCAATCTGCACAACATTGGTCATTATCTCTTCTTCACCCCTTGAGGCGTGGGCTTATGCATTTCACCTTTTTCTGTCTTTGTCACCCTTACACTATCTGTTTCCATTAAACTTGGTCGTTCAGACCTATTCCTTAACCCATTCCAATATGGCCCCCATAACCGACGCTCCTGAGTCCTTCTTTAATTTCCCTGATAGCAAACCCGGGTTTTGTTATCACCGAGTCAGTTTCTCACACAAGCCTCCACACCCACCGGGCGTCTAAGCATAGCAGCCGACGAGCAGCTAACCCGTTTGGAGACTTATCCAGTCCCCTGATAGATTCCAGTTAGGTAAGCCAAGCCTCGCGCTTGCCAGCCAGCCGCTGTTCAACTTGGCAAATACCGATCGTTTTGTTAATAGTTAATCTCCCGCTTTTTTCTACAGCACCGCGTTACAACGTCAAGTTCACGTGAGCGCATTTAAGATTCTTTTCCTTTTATTTTAAATTCACGTTTTTGAGCCGCCTCCACACCCCCGGGCCCCTGATCACGTTTGGGTGAGCTCATGATTTCCAAAAACCACCGCAGTAGCCGGTATGTTTAAACTATAGTCACCACTTGTTATCTTATTTTCTATCTTTGGCATTCTCTACACCCACTGATGCTGTACTTAGATTCACTCTGGCATTTACCTTCAATCACGATTAGTAATGGTTATTCTTGTTTTGTTGAATATAATGCTGATACAAATGCAGTTCGTTTTCATTTTCAGAGCTCCTTGAGAAAGGGTAATGCACCCGAAATGCATTGGAGCGACAATGACTTTGTATAAAGCCACATGATTTGGATGCTACCTATCAATCTATGAAACTTCATTTGAAAATGTATAAAATTGAATAAAATTTTGGAACTTTATCGGATTCTTTTTTGGAACCAGAGGGAGTGCCCAAGTACTGGGATGTGCGCACTGATCGTGTTCACACATCTATTGGTTTATATCTTGGCGTAAAACGGACGGTTACGCCACCAGTTGGAGCACCTTTAAATCTCTTGTATATGGTTAACTTTCCTACTTAAAAACTTTCTACCCCAACATAGCTGTGCATTGCCTGCCTTATTGATTTGATTACATTTTCTTCCGCCCAAATAGGCAATAGCACGCTTCAAAATGCAATTTGAAACCATTACAAAATCCACTGAAGCTAGAGCTGAATTACTAGCATATGGTGATGATGAAAAAGAACGCATTTACGCATTAATCCAAGACGACGTTTCACATGAATCTAACACTCGCACCAGAGAACAATGTGTCAAGCACCTCTTATACCTTTCTAAACGCCGCATTAACCAGCAATTACACGCTAAGACACTTGTGAAATATCACCAAGCCCTCCGCATTCCCCGTGGACTCAGAATCGCCTTAAAGCCGTCTCTATGCAAGAACTCAAAAAATTTTCAAACTAAATGGAACGCCATTCTCAACAAGTGCAGCTTAGACTTGATATTACTCATCATTGAGGAGCTTTCTAATATTTTGACTGAACTTACCAATGAAATCAAGGAAGTTGAAAAAGAACTTGAAGTTTTCAAATCCTCTGAAGACATAACCCAAATGTTAGAAGATGTAAAAATACAATTGGAAAAACACACCAAGGATATCAACGATAGGAAACTAAGAAAATTCAGACGTGATACATTGGATTACCAGCTAGACGAGGTCTATACTTGGGCTGACATCTACGCCCAACGTCGCCGCAATAAACCGTCAAGCCAACATACGGATACTTCATCCTCCGGGAGTGAGTCCCCGAATAGACAACCAAGAAAGTCTACTGTTGACCCCAGGAACCAACAACAAGCGCGAAATCAAACTGATGAGAATGCATCCACATCTGGTAGTGTTTCTTTTTTAGAGAAAGGCCCCCCAGAAATCGTCGACCCAGGCGAAGCAAGAGAAAAGGAACCAGAGGTTCCAAACACCAGAGGCTCCAAAAAGGACAGAAAAAAGATGAATCGTTAGTCATTAACATCTCTGACATCGCATTAACGGAACACGAGACTGATCTGCTACAAAAAGGCACTTCTTTTATTCCAACTTCATTTACTAACTTACTTGAATTGGAGACTAGCACGTTTAAGTTAACGAGAAAACTTAGGTTACGGCATTTTTTTGAAAATGTAATTCCACCTACCATTGATCAAAAACCGGACCAACTACGAGGACTCCGTCCAATGAGCTCCTATATACCACCAGTCAGCCATAAAAGTATAGATACTTTCGAAACATTGGTTAAACAGGATTTGGGAAAAATAAACTTTAAAAAAAAGACCAAAAATACAAATCTAACTCAAAAGGATAAGGATACCTTGAAAAAGCTTGCCAACAACAAATCGATTAAATGTATTAAGGCCGACAAAGGCGGGGCCCTCGTCGTGATGAACTCCAGCATGTACAATGCAAAAATGAATGACCACATCGGCCAAGCTGATACATACATTCCACTTGAATGCAATCCTACCAGCTCATACAAAACCGCATTAGTTAACATCATCGATCAAGCTCATGATAAAGGCAGTATTGACGAGCGCACCAAAAAATACTTACTGGTTGACTACCCGAGAAGTCCCACGATAACCCTGCTACCAAAGATACATAAGAACTTAATGGACCCGCCAATGCGGCCAATCGTATCCACTAAAGGATCTTTGCATGAACCCATTGGCAAATTTCTTGACCGACACCTTCAACCTCTCGTTAAGGAACTTAAAAGTTATGTAAAAGACACTACTGAGTTCATACTCAAACTAGCAGAAATCAAGATCGATAAAAATGACAACGTAATCTTCTGTACAGCGGATGTAAATAGCTTATACACTTCCATACCACATGGAGGGGGTATTGAAGCGATTGAGAAAGCTCTTATACACAGCGACATCCCTGAAGCTATGCAAGTGTTCCTCATGGAGCTGATGATTTACACGCTTTATCACAGCTATTTTTGCCACAACAACCAGTGGTTTCAGCAATCTTCTGGAATGTCCATGGGCAACTGCGCGGCACCGGCGTATGCTAACATTTACATGTCTGATTTTGAATCACAGTACATCTACGACAATCCAGCTTGGACAAACAACCTGTTAATGTATGTCAGATACATTGACGATCTGTTTTTCTTGTGGAAAGGCAGCAGAACTATGCTGGAAGATGAACTCAACAACCTCAATTCTAAAGACCAAAGAATCCAATTGACTTGGAATCTAGACGATTCCCGAATCAACTTCTTGGACGTATCCATCATTAGAACCGACATGGGCCTAACCACTGATCTTTACAGGAAGCCAACCGACAGGAATAACACGTTGCACTTTGCAAGTTTCCACCAACACTCTCTAAAACGTCACCTCCCTTACAGTCAAATGTTACGACTAAAACGCATAGTATCCAACCCGGACACATATGCCCAAAGGATCAATGAAATGAATCTCAGATTTGCAGCTAGAGGATACCCAACAGAAATCACCAGAGAGGCTACCAATAAAGTTTCCACCATCAACCGTGAAACTGCCTTGAAGAAAACAACTAAGAAAGAGTCAAACCGGATGGTAGTTGTCTCCAAATTTTCCACGCTCAGTGGAAGATACAAGAAAATTATCCTGGAACACTGGAGAATCTTAGCATCTGAACCAGATTTCCATGAAATGTTTAAAAACCCTCCTATTTTCGCGTATTCAAGAGCAAATAATCTGAAGGAGATTCTTTCTAAAGAAACACCTATTCCAACCATCTACAAAGGCACCAAACCGTGCCACAACTGCAACAATTGCAACAACATTATCACTGGCAGCAAAATAAACCATCCAATGAGAGGTACAGAAATTAAGGTGCACGTCAATGCAACATGTGACTCATCTAATCTCATCTATTTACTGAAATGCCCCTGCGGCAAGATCTACGTCGGTAAAACTGAACGAAAAATCAAGGTGAGATTGAATGAACATAAATCAAATATCCGGACAAAGCAAACAAAATCCAGTGTGGCAACCCACTTCATGGAATGTCATCATACCATCGCACAGTTGAAGTTTATGGTCCTTGAAATTGTCGATAAAAAGGAAGGAAGAGACAACAACAAGTTCCTGTTACAAAGAGAAATGTCATGGATTTACCGCTTGCAAGCTTGTAAACCTTTTGGTCTTAATGATCGGATCGAACTTAGCTGTTTTCTATAAATACCCGGCTGGGTATTTAAGGACACCTTGATCCATTGCGAGTGTTTGATATATCACTGTTCATAACTTGTATATTTGTTACAGTGTTCGTTTTTTAATTTTGTTTACATCTATCATCCTTTTTTATCAATCTGCACAACATTGGTCATTATCTCTTCTTCACCCCTTGAGGCGTGGGCTTATGCATTTCACCTTTTTCTGTCTTTGTCACCCTTACACTATCTGTTTCCATTAAACTTGGTCGTTCAGACCTATTCCTTAACCCATTCCAATATGGCCCCCATAACCGACGCTCCTGAGTCCTTCTTTAATTTCCCTGATAGCAAACCCGGGTTTTGTTATCACCGAGTCAGTTTCTCACACAAGCCTCCACACCCACCGGGCGTCTAAGCATAGCAGCCGACGAGCAGCTAACCCGTTTGGAGACTTATCCAGTCCCCTGATAGATTCCAGTTAGGTAAGCCAAGCCTCGCGCTTGCCAGCCAGCCGCTGTTCAACTTGGCAAATACCGATCGTTTTGTTAATAGTTAATCTCCCGCTTTTTTCTACAGCACCGCGTTACAACGTCAAGTTCACGTGAGCGCATTTAAGATTCTTTTCCTTTTATTTTAAATTCACGTTTTTGAGCCGCCTCCACACCCCCGGGCCCCTGATCACGTTTGGGTGAGCTCATGATTTCCAAAAACCACCGCAGTAGCCGGTATGTTTAAACTATAGTCACCACTTGTTATCTTATTTTCTATCTTTGGCATTCTCTACACCCACTGATGCTGTACTTAGATTCACTCTGGCATTTACCTTCAATCACGATTAGTAATGGTTATTCTTGTTTTGTTGAATATAATGCTGATACAAATGCAGTTCGTTTTCATTTTCAGAGCTCCTTGAGAAAGGGTAATGCACCCGAAATGCATTGGAGCGACAATGACTTTGTATAAAGCCACATGATTTGGATGCTACCTATCAATCTATGAAACTTCATTTGAAAATGTATAAAATTGAATAAAATTTTGGAACTTTATCGGATTCTTTTTTGGAACCAGAGGGAGTGCCCAAGTACTGGGATGTGCGCACTGATCGTGTTCACACATCTATTGGATGTTCCCATGTTGTGCCACACCCAATAACAAACAATGACTTTATTCTCCCCGAACATTTAACACCTGTTACGGGACAACTATGGGATTTTCTACCCCCATGGCAATTAATAACATCAGAACAGTGGGTACTGGACATTATCCAACATGGTTACTGTCTGGGGCTCATTGCCACACCTCCAAACATTCCACCTCACACTCACAGGCTCTCTCTGTAACACCAGACACTACTCAAACAGGATGTTCAACATCTCTTGCTCAAAGGAGCTATAGAACCTGTCCCTCTACAACATCAGGCATCTAGTGTATTGTCCCTGACCTTCCTAATCCCCAAAAAGTACAGATCTTTATGACCAATCTTAGATCTACTGCTCCTGAATCATTGCATCCTGTCAGGGCATTTTCCTTTGGTCACTCTCCAAGATGTGATCATACTTCTCCAGCAATGCAACTGTCTGTCAGCCTTAATCTTAAAGGACTCCTACTTGCACATTCCTATTCATTCAGCCCATTGCAGATACCTCAGATTTGTGATGGCAGGCAAGCATTGCCACTTCAAATCCTCTCATTTGGGGTGACTACTGCACCTAGAGTATTTACCAAATGTCTAGCAGTGGTAGCAGCACATTTACGCTGACAAAACATCCATGTCTTCCCTATCTCGACGACTGGCTTATCAAACCCATCACAGTTCCTCTGTGCCAGCCAGCAAACCATTCAAAACACCATAGACCTGCTCCATCAGATAAATTTCACTTTCAATATTCAGAAATGTCATCTTCAACCTTTAAAGGTTCACCTGTATCTGGGCACTACCGTAAACACACAACTAGCATTAGCCTATCCCAGTACAGCAAGCATCTAAAATTTCTAAGCACTACTACCCTGTTTCCAACCCAAGCAACAGCTCAGTCAGAACAGTCATGCGCCTACTGGGTTTGATGGTCTCATGCATCGCCATAGTGCCACTTCCACGACTACACATGCATCTGTTACAGGAATTTCCAGCTCAACAGTGGTCTCAGTCACAGGGTCTAGTGTTGATAGATAGCCACACTCATCGCTCTCTTTAGTGATGGAACACTAACAACCTGTTTAAAGCAGCTGCCTTTCCTAGACCCTGTTCTCAACATCCTCATGATAACAGATGCATCACTCACATGCAGGGGTGCTCACTTACAGAATCTCAAAGTCCAGTGTCTCTGGCATACCAAACACCGGCAAGCTGTACACCTAGTTTTGAAAGTGCTCACACCTCACCTGACCGGCAAGGTTGTCTTAGTCTGGACGGACAATATGATAAGCATGTGCTATTTGCAAAAGCGGGGGACACATTCTCTGCAGTTATCACTTCTATTTCAGATTGGCATTGGGCTATAGATCATAGAATTCATCTGTTAGTGGAACATCTCCCGGGAACAGACAACAATTTTACCAACCTCCTCAGCAGGATGCAGCAACAAGTCCACAAGTGGGACTCCATCCCGAGTCTTCCTCCCTCACTTCCATAAGTGAAGATTTCCACAAATGGATCTGGGTAATGCTCTGCAGATAAACTGGTCGGGGATTATTGTCTATGCATTTCCGCCTCTCCCTCTTTGTTTCTGGTTCCAAGCTCAGGCAAACATCTCTCACACTTCTACTAGTAGCTCTCACATGGGCTCAACATCCCTGGTTCACAACACTACCAGATTTACCAGTAGTTCCCCACGAGAAGCTACCTCTCAACCCGGACCTTCTCATTGAGAGCTACAGAGAAATCAGTATCCCAAATCCCCAAGAACTCAACCTCACAGCTTGGCTCCAGAGGATATAGTATTTGGTTATTTCGATCTTCCACCTGAATTTGGGACCATTCTTACAGAAACTCAGTCTATTACTAGAGCAGCTAAATGGAAACGATTTGTATGTTACTGTCATAAGAGTATCAATCCATTTAATGCTATAATACAGAACATTGTTTACTTATTGCATCTTCAGCTTTCTGGCCTTGCATTCACATCCATTTGCTTACATCTTGCTTCAGTGACTGCCCATTTGCAAAATAGGCAAACACCTCTTTGTTCAAAGTACCAGTCCTCAAGGCCTTTATGAAAGGTCTTAAGAGAGGGATTCCACCCCGGGTTCCACCTGCACTTACCTGGAATCTTAACATTGTTCTTACAAGACCTAGTTGTCCATCATTTGAGCCACTGCATAACTGCTCCCTTCATTTTTTTTTTATTTTGGAACATCGCTTCCTTAATTACAATTTCTTCACTCTGACGTGTTAGTGAGCTGCAGGCACTAACCTTATTCCAGCTCCACAAGGACAGGGTGGTCCTTCGCACCAACCTAAAATCATTTCCACCTCAATCAATCGAGTTATCTGTATTGTTTCTTCACCCAGACTCATTTGCAGAGAGGGCTCTTCATACATTAGATGTTGACAGCCCTTATGCAATACATTGACAGGACTAAAGACTTTAGCGAAACCAAACAACTCTGTTGCTTTTTCGCTCCCTCATAAAGGAAAGCCTGAATCTAAATCAGGCATTGTCAGGTGTATAGTTAGATGCATTAAGAAATTTTACGTTAAAGCCTTAAGGACTTAAGCTGCACCCCCTGAAGCTCACTCGCGAAATAGGAGCTTCTGTGGCTTTCCTAGGCACCATCCCACCAGCTGATATATGCTAGCAGCTACATTACCTACACCACACACTTTCTCTAAACATTGTGTGAATGTTCTAGCACACCAACAAGCTAATGTAGGTCAGGCTTACAAACAATTGCAACACCCACAGGTCAGCCACAGTGGGCACTGCTGTACTTTGTATGCAAAGCCTGTTTATCTACAGCCACACATACATCCAACGGATTAGGTTACTTACACTGCAAGCATCTGTTCTGGGCATGTAGTGCTGTAGATTCACATGCACCCACCCTTCTTCCCGAAACCTGTGGCTGTTTAAGTTCTTTTACTTTTTTCATTTGCATGGACATCTCTTTACTTGCACTTACATTGCACTTGATTCTCACCCGCCTGAGGGAAAGCAATCTAACAATGGAGTCGAAGCCCATGTGCATTATCACCTAGAGGATGAGTCACTCTACCTCGAGACTCAAAAGACTTCTTCGAAGAAAAACAACATGCACACATCCGGACCCAACTCTAGATAGCAAAGAATCTGAATCTACAGCACTACGTGCCAAGAACAGAAGATTACAGAGTATGTAACCTAATCCATAGACACACACACAATAAATATATACTCACAAGTGTGCATTTAAAATATATTTATATATATATATATATATATATATATATATATATATATATATATATATATATATATATATATATATATATATATATATCCTTTCCCTATACCAAACCTTAATAAAATTCCCTTCCTACACCCACCCCTAACAATCCCTTAAACCTAAAACCCTGTCCTAGTTTCCCCTACCCACCCTTTACCCCGTTAATTCCTAAACCGTAAAACACTTTGCCTCCCTTTACTTTTTTCCATCCATCAAACCTGATAAACCTTTATTCCCCTTTACCCATCCCTGCTCCCTAAAATACATATATATATATATATATAATACACATACCTGAGCTTTCATCTAGAGTCACCTAGGAGTCTGAGCAGGCACAGCACCTCTCATCTAGGTAGTAAAATGGAAGTTGCCATCCAGTACCATGAAATGGAAGTTGCCTTGGAGTATCATAGTGCCAAAGCTGCCTTTGACATGGAGTCTTATAAGAAAATGTTACCTAAACCTCTCCACTGTGCTGCCCAAATATAAATGGGCAAAGGCAAGAGATGGTATGATTCTTGATTGTGTCAAAGATCTTCGGATTATATTTGCACGCCAATCCAATTTGAAAGTATTCTAACAAGATTATTTCTCCAGTAAAAAATGATTGTCCCTAAACAGTAATTAGTATTCCATCGCGCTCGAGTGAGTATGCTCCTTCATCAGGAGGAATCCTCCTTTTAGAAGTCTTTCAAATTGGATCGGTATGCGCATATAATCCAAACGTCCTAGACACGATCAAGAATTATATCTATTTTGTCCTGGTCAGAAGTAGAACCAGAAGTAAAGGAGAAATCTAGAACATACATCTTTGAGTGGGCAGCCCTGAGGAAGTCCTGTGGTATGCCCTAATACGACGAAGCACATGTTGATTGGCTAAAAACGAAGAAGAGGCCAGTAGACCCAAAAGAAGAGAAACTTCTAATAGCTATATTTTGTATATGCACATACGATTATTGTACTTTAATATATTTGGGCAGCTTTTGTTTGATGGTTTTCTGATCTTTTGATCAGTTCAGGGGGAGTAGGGTGAATCTTCCTCCCTTTTTAAACAACGCAGTGAAGATGGGATAAAATTAAAATAGTGTGTTACTAGCTTGAGAGCGCCAAATAACTAGCAAATCGCCCATTTCAAGTGCACCTAAAAGCAAAACTTGGGAACGATTTCTTCAGCCTTCGGCGCACCATGGGGTGGATGAAGATAATGCTGAACAGAAAAAGATAACTGCCACTCACAAAATTATGCATTGATCCTAGATGGGCTGCTGGACCCTCTAATCACCACTGAATAAACCAATGAGAAAGTTGCAACAATTGAGGGCAGCCTCTGGTTTATGAACCAGTGCCTAAATTAGAGCTTTTTGTTCAGGGGGCTCCATGGAAATTTGGTGTGCGTTTCATCCTCTAGGGTCCTTGCAGAACAAAGTTGAGGGGCGTAAAGAATTTCAGGACTGTCTGGTTGCTTCTCTGACTCATCTGGATAGATGAACAGATCATCTGGAAGATGAGGCATAAGCAGCAATTGTTCATATTTTGAGGGTCCCTTGACTCCTAGATTGGATGTCCTGGTTAACTGCAGTGCGTAGTTCTATTGGAAAGGAGGTACAGCAACCTAAGTTTTCATCTCGAGTAAGGATAATGTGAGCTTACAGGCTTCCAACCAAGAAAGGGAAAAATCATGCTTGGATAAAAGGAACTGTTGTGGTGCCTCATGCAGTTAGACAACTAAAGTCTGTTTTTCTGAATGGTGTGAGGATTCTAGTCTTTCGGAATTACTGCAGGTCAGCCATGATTAGGTGTCCGCAACCTCATCTAATCAAAAAAAGGACTTTCTCTTGACATTGAAGCATCCCATGAGACTGTCCGCTCACTAGGATAAATTGCACATTCTGTCAGATTTGGAGACTACTGAATATTTTCGGTTGGTGGTGCGTACCAAACTCGGCAACCAGTGTATGCAGGGGTGGGTTGAGGGACAATACTCCTGGAGTTTGGGTTCCGAGGTTTGCCACCTCATGGTGTGTTAGAGTGGATGTCATGGGGACATTGTAGAATCGATTGCTTTGAGCAGATTGTAGGAATTTTATACTTGATCTACCCCCTCCTTCCCTACCCTTCCTTTTGTTGAGCGAGGGGCATAGATGTTGACCCCAAGGGAATCTTCAGGGACGCACAAATATGTAACACAGAATTTGGGGATCCTTTTTCTGAAGGTTAGTGTTTATCTAAGTGATCATCTTAACCGTGCCTCTGCTTTCAGAGACAGTTGGTGTATGTTCTTCCTTCCTTTTTTCCAATAAAAAGATTGAAACATAAATTCTGTAACGAGGACGATATCCCCAGACTGTAATGGGTGTTTAAACAAAGTCTGAAAAACAATGTACATGTTTTTCTGAGAACTGTTTACTTTGTATTTTGAGCTACTTTCATTGCATAAAATGTGTTTTCTAACTAAGGCATTTTGTCCTTCCTAACAGAGAGTGTGGCCTGCATCTCAACGAGATGTGCTGTATTTATCTGCAATCAAAATGGTACCAGCTTTAAATGAAAATGATCCAGACACTTGGATAGTTTGCAATTTCTCAGTGGATCACGACAGTGCCCCTGTACGTAAAAAGGCATATTGTGTATGGAAATTGCTTTTATGTTGGCAAACATTTTAGTATTCTACTCGTCCACCGCGTTTCACATTTTACACAAGACCGAAGCACTCTAGCCCTTGTTTTACGGCATGATGTTGCTTCAATTGTTACATGAAATGTACTACTTAAAATCACTGTTTGTGTCATAATGGTATCCAAGCTGATATGTTTCAAAAGAGTCTCTGTTCAACAAATTATTATGTTATCTGACAAATTCATGTACATTTCATAGCCGACAAGAATTGCACTAGTCTTGTGAATTACGGATTTCAACCTGTGGTATGTTTGGAATGGTGAGATGTCTTTTTTTTTCTGCTCACGGTTCAGTTATGTTTTGTTCTTTGGTCGAACATTGGAAACTAATAGGACGAGGTAATCAGTCCACTATTTTTGACTTGTCAAGAGTGCTTCTTAAGAAAACAATATTCAGCGCATTCACGGTTTTGATTGATCACTTTTTTGTTTCCCAAATCCACTTTTCCTACATGAAAAGCATGTGCTGAAATTACAACTAAACCATAAAAAGTCTTCACCAAGTATCAAGCTGGTAAAGGCAAATTGACTATTTTTTTCTGTATCATTTTTACTACAGGCATATTATACTACGGTATTAAGTTTAATACTGGAGTATACTATGCCTGTTTTTTTGTGGCTCCTCTCTGCGCAAGAAACACAAGCAGTCGAAGCATGCTTTCACTTTTCATTGTTTGTTGGCCGACACGACAGAGGATCCGCTTCACTGCGCCTCCTAAAGCTGTCAAGCTGTAGTGCTATAACTGAGCAAAGCAGCGCGCAGTCTGCTGCTCTCACAGAGTCTGACTGCTGCAGGGCCTGAGGACTTGTTCCGCTGCGCTTGCTGGCTCCGTTGGCGTTCACGTGACATTGTTTCACAGAGACCCCTTGCAACAATGTATCCTATTTAATTTGCCCAGTGCCGGCCCGAGACACAACTTATCATTAGGGTGGACCGCCCGCGGCACAGTGGTAGCAGGTGCCTGTTATTACAGTGTCTTAAAGTTTCTTGCTGGAGTTAGCTTGCAGCAGCTTGCACTGCGGTTTGGTAATCTTTAAAATCCTCCTGTGACCAGACCCAACCCGTCACACCCACTGGTGCCAGCTGAGTGGACCACAGCGGCCACCGGAGTGGTTCCTCACCCAGTAGCCCAAGCACACCACAGTCCACTGTGCAGGCAACTGAGCCGCTCTCAGAATTCATGCCTATCGATACCGCGGGAGAATCCGAGTTGGCCCGTACCTAATTAATGCTCGCCTCGCAAAGAGTAAGTACCTTGTGGAGTAAGGCATTCTTTGCTGCTAATAAAAATGTGCTTTTTAATAGCACACTGTCCTGGTGACCATTCATACTCAGCTGCCTGTGCATGCCCTGTGTTACAGCTTAACTCTGCAGTCAGTTTCATTTTGCACTGACCTCACTGGTGTTTTCAGCGACGAGCATGCTTAGTCTCACTGTAACATGTGGGTCTGGTCGGGGTGAACCACTGCAGTGCCGCTCCAACAAGTAAGAAGTTCTTTACTAAGACTTTCAGCGCAGAGCGTTCAGCTGCGTCAAGTCAGCAGTCAGCAGAGCCTGTAGCTCTTTGACAGGCTTCGGCTGGTGTGAGATCCGCCACCTCTGCAGGGCTGGGCAGTAGAAGTATGCCGAACGGGGTGGACTGCTCCGCTGCAGTGCTCAGTATAAATGATTTTATTGAGAATATGATTGAGCACTAGTCTTTATAATACAGCCTGTGACCTATAACTGCGTGTGTCTGCTTATGCGCACAGAACTTTGATGAAGTACTGCCGTTAAACTTAAGAAAGTACTACCTCTGAAAGACTAGTTGAATGTTTAATAACATGGTTACATATTTGTTTAACAATACAATCGGGTTACAAGGGCACTTCCATTTCTGGTTCTTTGCAGCAGTTTTAAGAGTTTCGCATTGCCCAAATGGGTGTAATTTTTTATATTTATGTTACCCTGGTCTTTATTGCTTGATTTTGCTTGCGAGAAAGTGTCACTTCTAGTCATTGAATGCTGATCATAATTACACTGAAATTATGGAAATGTCGGATATAAGCAGTCTGAAACCTAAGCAGCTATACGAAGTAGACTGTGGTTTGCTATTCCCGCTACTTTCCTGTTCCGAAAAAGGAGAAGGTCCCAAGTCCTATCCTAGATCTCCGAGCCCTATACTACTACTTCAGAAAGGAGAAATTCAAAATGCTCACATTGCTCAGGTTTTGTCTACTTTGGACCCAGGAGACTGGATGGTACCTTTGGACTTGCAGGACGGCTATTTTCACATCTCTGTATTGCCTGCTCATCTGCGTCCACTACGGTTTATGGTAGGCCTCTAGCATTTTCAGTTCACCGTGCTCCCTTTTGGCCTTACCAGCGCCCCTGTGTGTTCACCAAGGTGATGGTGGTGGTCACAGGTGGTGGTCGCAGCTCATCTGCGTAGATCAGGGATGCCTGTCTTTCCCTATCTCAATGACTGGCTGCTGAAGGTGGTGTCGCCCAAGGCTGTCGTCTCCCACCTCTCGACAACGGCCGACCTCGTGCACTCACTGGAGTTCACTATCAACGTGCCGAAGTTGCATCTGACTCCCTCTCAGGCGCTCTTACATCGGTGCTGTTCTGGACACAGTGCAGTTTCGGACTTATCCTCCTGAGCGGCCATTCCAGGATATTAGGGCTATATCGATGTTTCATCCTCTGTTCTTGATTTCGTTGAGACTGACACTGAGACCACTGGGCCTCATGGCCTCTTGCATCCTGCTAGTGACACATGCTAGATGACATATGCGGGCTCTGCAGTGGGACCTGAAGTTCTGGTGGGCGCATTATCAGGTAAATCTTTCCGACCTAGTGCGGATCTCGGAGGGAAATGCAAGAGACTTGAAGCGGTAGCTAACAAACCGCGTTTGGATCAGAGGCACACCCCTCTCCCTTAACCAACCAGATCTCAAAGTAGTGATGGATGCATCGCTCTGGAATGGAGCGGCCATCTGGGAGTGGTGAAAATCAGAGGACTCTGGTCTCGAGCAGAATCCATACTCCACATCAACTTGTTGGAGTTCCAAGTTATCGGATTGTCATTGAAAGCCTTTCTGCCCTCCATCAAGGGAAAGCTGGTTCAAGTGTTCATGGACAACATCATCACCATGTGGTACTGCAACAAACAGGGCAGGGTCGTTGACCCTTTGTCAAGAGGTCCTGCATCTCTGGACATGGCTGGCTTAGCAGGGCATTTCCCTGGTGGTTCAACCACTGGCACGGTTCGTGAATGCCAGGATGGACGAACTCCGCTGTCTATGTCTAACTTATTGTGAATGGTATCTCCTCCCGAAGGTGGTGTACGGTCTCTATCAGCAGTGGGGAGAGCCTTGGTTAGATCTGTTTGCCTCCATCAAGAACGTGAAATGTCAGCAGTTTTTTTTAAAAACATTTTTTATTTAAGTTTTTAAATTATACAGCAAGCATAAAAAATCATCACAGTACCAATCGGATAAATAAATTGCAAGTGTCTATCCCCAACCATCATATTCAAATCACCACCACCCTTCACATTTCTTAGTCGATCACATCTGTAGTATTTCCTACCCCCCTGGATCTAGTTCATGGGATGGAGGGGGAGACACATATTGACCGTGTAGCTCCTCCATTTTCCCCATACCCGGTCCCACTTCGGGCACCCCTTGCTTTTATAAACTTCTTTTTCTGCTATCATGCACTAGACCATGTCCCGTTCCCACTCTTCTAGGGTTGGAGAGTCTTAACACACCCCCACCTCCGGGCGATGTTTAGTTTTGCAATTATAAATCCCATGGTGATCTAGAGTTGCTCCCTACGAGTCATATCGGTTGTCTCCCATATATTAAGTATGCATCATTTGTGGGATAATTGTAGGGTTCTGCCACTGACATTTCTCATGCTTGCAGTTATTGTGTCCCAGTACACCCTGACAGCTGGTCATTTCCATATGGTATGATAAAAAGTGCCAATCCCCTCACACATCCTTTTGCATCTACTCTTTCCCATCTTAACCAGACAAGTACATGAAATGTATGATATATGAAGTATTTTTAGTTTAATTAGTCTCAGCCTCGATGATATGGCTACTTCAAGCGGGTAGGATAGCGCGTCGCACCAGTCCTCCGCCTCTAGATTCCCAAAATCCGCCTGCCAGCGCTCACAAAGGCGCTGCAGTGGGTCAAATGAGTTATTAATTATCTTTGAATAGGTAAGTGAAATCGCCATACGCACCATATACTCTCGTAGTCAATCCTCGAGTGGCGAGGCCTCCGGCATTTCCTCATCAGCTCGAAGCACTGCCAGCAGAGCATTTTGTATTTGTCAATATCTGAAGTTTTCACTCTCTGACAATTCACATTGTTTCTGTAGGTAGGCAGATGAGATTTTCTCCCTTATCCAAAGGTTCCCCACTTTTGATATGCTAATGGTATCCCGTTTAATCCCTGATAGCAGACTAATTGCCCTGCCTGTCACTTTGTTATTCCAGCCCAGTTTCTTTGTGACTCTGTGCCTCAGGGCGACCATTGGGCCGGTGAGCTGCTGCCTGTTCGGATTCATTCTTCTCTGTATCCCCCATCAACCACTTATCCATGCGGCAGGCCGGTTCTTCCTGTGTGTAATGTGCCCACTTATTAATAATCAAAAGTTGTGCTGCCCAGTAATATGCTTGAGTATTAGGCAAAGCAATCCCCCCATCGTACCATCCTCTAACCAGCTTGTGGGCTGCAATGCGGAGTGGCTTCCCAGCCCAGAGTAGGGTTCTGACTTTCCCTTCTATCGATTTGAAATATGCATCGGGGACTCTGTATGGCGTGTTTTGCAAGCCATACAAGAAACGAGGCAGCGCCATAATTTTAAATAGCGTTGCGCGCGCCAGTAGAGACAGCGGCAGCGATGTCAATGTCGCACATCTCCTTGCAGCCGGGTTAGTGGACCCTGGAGATTATGTTCATAAAAGAGTTCAGGTCTAGCCGTGGCGAATATCCATAAGTATAGAAATCCCCTGTCGCTATCGTTGCTACACATTCAGCTGGCAGGACTGGGGCTGGACCAGAAAGGAGATAGATTACCGATTTGGGCCAGTTGATGGTATATCCCGAATATTCATCAAAATTGGAATAGATCTGGAGAACCCAATAATAGAGGTCCTAGGCAACACTACATATAACAGAATGTCATCTGCGTAGAGAGAAATATTGTATTCCCACCCAGCTGCCCATCGTAACCGCTGGATCAAAGGATTCCCTCATATCCAACTCGCCATGGGTTCGAGAATCAGTGCGAATATAATTGGTGACATTGGGCAACCCTGTCATGCCCCTTGCTTTAAGGTGAACGCCTTTGATGTATGTCAGTTCACCACTACTTACACAAGTGGCTCTGCATATAACAGTTAGATCCACTTGATAAAGTTTTTCCCCAACCCCATACGTTCCAGGACAATGAATATATATTGCCATTCAACGTTGTCTGAGGCCATGGGAGCGCCTAAAGAAAGTATTCCAGAGTCCTCCTGAATAGTGTCTTTCCTTCCGAACATCCCATTCAGTCGCCGTAGGTTGAGAGCTGTATTGCGACCCGGCATAAATCCGGACTGGTCCAAATGTACTAATTTGGTCATGATTGGGAGTAGCTGCATCGTTAATAGTTTAGCCAGAATTTTAACCTCTAGGTTAAGCAGAGATCTACGGCGATAGGAGGGAAGGTCTTCCGCTGGTTTTCCTTTCTTATGGACCTATGGAGGCCACTTGTTGATCTCTTGACAATGCACCCACGCGTTTGCTCTCGAGATGCATATTGAGCAGGTGGGGTGCCTTTTTGGTAGCAGTCATTTTGAGGAACTCTATTGGGAGGCCGTCTGCCCCATTGCCTTTCCCGATTGTATACTGTGTATGGCTGACGTTATTTCCTCAATCGTGAGATCTGCCTCGAGTGATTGTTGGTCCTCCGACTATGGAGTCTGCACTAGTATGTCCGCTAATTATTCCCTAGACACCTCCATCATGGCCGAGTCAACAGGGGAGTAGAGTTGTTTAAAGTAGTCTGCGAACGCCTCTGTTACGGCTTGCGGGTCTCTCAGCAATACCCCATCCTCTCCATGTACTGTTATTATCCAGCGTTCCACCCACTCCTGCCTTTCCAGCCAAGCAAGTAGTTTACCTGGACGGTCTCATTGTTCATATGTTCTATGTTGTCACCTTGTGTTTTTCCCTAGCTGCCTCTATTGTCAAATCCCATTATTCCTGACGCCTAAACTAGAGTATGTGACCATCTGCCTCGTCTTGCATGTGTATCGCTGCCTGTTCCCTGGCTGAAATGTCTTGCTCCAATTTCTCAAGTTTCTTGCCCTTCTCTTTTTTATGCCCCACCACGAGGGAGAGAGCCCACCCCTTCGGTAGCTTCCCAGATGATTTGGGGCGATTGGACAGACCCCACATTCTCACTGAAATAGTAATCGGTGGATTTCATGATTTTGGTTATTATGTGTGGGATTTTGAGGTTCCAAGGATTGATCGAGATTGTTCTACGAGTTGGAGTGGGTCTCAATACATATCTAGCCCATAGAGGGGCGTGATCCGAAATACCCGTAGCCAAGTGTGTAACTTCTGTGAAATACTGCATCCTGTCTGCCAGCATCAAACTATGATCAATGCGGGACCTACTGTTCTGCTCCCCCTAGTAGAACATATATTGTTGTATTTGGGGGTGGGCCTCATGCCACACATCCACCAGATCCAGGGCACCCAAGAAATCACCCTCAGTGGTTTTAGTGTGTGGAGTGTTCCTAGTTTGGAATCTATCTATTGAGTCACATAGTGTCATATTTAAGTCTCCTTCGATCACTAGCTCCCCGTCAGGTGGATTCAGTCACATCTTGCGCATGTCTGGTAGGGCCACACTATGTAGCGCCGGGTGGTTCTAGGACCGACATATGAACACACCTATCCTCCCACTTGCCAGATAATACCACAAAGCGGCCCTGTGCATCTGTATGAGAGTGTGCCACTATAAAGGGAAAGCTTTTTTGTATGAGTATCTCTCCCCCCAGACCCTGTGGTAAATCTTGCCTGTGTAATTATTGTATAACCCCACCTATCAAGTGCCTTACAAGTGTTCCCTGCAAGGTGGGTTTCCTCCAACAGGACGATATCCGGTGCTTGCCGTTTAATGTACTGGAGTACTATCCCCCTCTTGAGTTTGTCTCCTAGCCCGTTGACATTTCCGGAAAGCTGTTTGAATGACGTCTCAGCTCCCCACCCCCCTCCTCAGTGGCTGTGTCTATCCCTGGGGTATTTTCCATCCCAGGTGGTGAAACCCACATGTCTGGAGCATCCCTCTTGTTTAGCAGTTTTGTAAATTCGCTTGCATGGATTGTCATGGTCTATGCACTGTGATATTTTCGACGTTAAGAAGTGTGATTTGGTCTGTACAAGAACACGAGCTGCTTGCTGATTTCCCTGATGAGTGTAATATGAGCTAAATCAAAACCTTGTAACTTGATAACACCACCCCCCTGCATGACCGTTCTTGAACTGCCTGCCACCCCAGCATTGCAGATTGCCCGTCGCCCTCCCTTTCCTGTTTAGGGGAAGACGTGGACCCGTTTGTCCCACCCTCTCATCCCCGTTCACAATAACTAGGCGTTGTACATATAATTTGTACGGGTGTAGTCGTTCCATATAGTCAGCCATTTTTGCTGTGGAGGCACTGCACCAGAAAACCACCCCTCCATTCACTATCTTTCAACCCTGGCTGATACACGGTTCAGTCCATTGTTCTACTTGATTATTCTCTACTACTACAGGAAGTTCCAGTTCACTCTGTGTTATTAGCTTTAGTTAGCTGCTTGGCTGTCAGTGTGGTGAAGTGTGTGCCTAATAGCGGGTCTTTATTGGTGGGAGTCCTCTCTTCCAGACCGGGGTCAATCGGTTTCTAAGATTTCACCATCTGCCGCCTGCGCCTGTCTGGATTGTCCGGATCCCCAACTCTTCGTCATCCTTCCAGCCATTCCCAGATTGCTTCTGGGTCTGTTAAAAACCACGTTTTACCCTCCGCCTCAACCCTCAGTTTTGCAAGGAGCAGCATTGTGTATTTCAACTCTTTCTGTTTGAGGGTTTTTGTTTACGTTGAGTAAACTTTGTTGCAGCTTCTCTACTTTCATGGTAAAGTCGGCGACTAAAGTTATAATCTTGTTTTCATACTTGAGCGGTGGTGCGCTGCGAGCGGTCTGTAGGATAACATCTCTGTCCCTAAAATTAAGCATGCGTGCCAATATTGGCCTGGTAGGCTGTCCCGACTTAGATCTACCACCTGGTACTCGGCGTGCCCTTTTCATGAAAAAGTAGTTGGAGAGATTTCTGGGCTGCAATTGTTTATTGATTAACTTCTCCACAAAGAGAACTGTAGTGGGCCCCTCCAATGTCTCTCGCACCCCAAAATTCTGACGTTGTTCCGTCAGGACCTGCCCTCTAGTCGTCCAGTTGATCCGCCAGAGCTTTACTGGTGATCTGCAGTTCGGGGACTTGTTTCTCCAAAGTCTTTGTATTTGTGACGAGACCATGAGTTACCTCTTTCACCTCTTTTACATTGGTGTCCATTTTCTCAGGTCAACGCAAATCACGGCGATTTCTGTGGATACAGTATCTATTTGTGACTCCAGGGAAGTGTGCACCCTGGTGATAGCCACTACTATATGCTGCAGGGTGGGGGTGCCCTGCTCCGCTGGTGTCTGCTGCATATCCTGCGCAGGGTCAGATTGAGTACTTGCCTCTTCCTGGTTCTTGTGCCAGGAGAACTGGTTCAATTTTGGGTGATATGAGCCACGTCCTCCCGTACCACCGTACATGACCCTGGTGCTGTAGGGTTGGAGTAATGTCGTTATCTTTAGCATGGAGCCTTGTGGTAATCACCGCCACCTGCCCAGGGAGATGCCCCCACTCAGCCTGGCTGTTTTCCCCTGCCAGACTCTTCACTAACACTGTATTTGTCCCCAGCATATTAATCTCTCAGGACAACAATTACAATGGTGGAACGCCAGCTCTGAGACTCTCCGCTTTAATTTTGTTTCAATGCTCAGGTAGTTGGAGCTGGTATGTAGTCAAGGCGAAGCTGCCGTCTCAACTTTTATCCAGAAGTACTCCGTGCCTGGGTCTCACCCGACGTGGTTAGCAGCTTCACTCACGTTGCTCTACCAGAGACTATAGTTGTGGCATGCCCCTCCTCCACGGTCAACCACTAGTTCTGTTTCATCCAAGGCCCGCCGGCCTTGCCCTGTGTTGGTCGTGGGTCTCTCCTCCACTCTCACAGGCGAGCGGAGTCACTGGCAGACCGGAGCCAACCAAGAGCAGCACTACGCTCCCTAGCAGGCTCTGACACCTCTCGCCATGGGACTGTGGGGAAGAGCGAGCCCGCCTCGGCCGACTATCATCGCACACACGTCAGGTTAGGAGCGGAGCTGCTCCTCTGGGCCGGACACTGACATGACACTGCAGCTTCCTTCCTCGCACAGGCTGCAAGCTTCAGCGGTGCCTGCTCGACCCCCGCCGGCGATTCTTTCCTGGCGGCCTTGCTCTCTCTCCGCCATTAGAAGAATCCCTTCTCTGGCTCGCTTAAAAAAAAAAGTTAAAACCTTCCTAATGGGCAAATTCTTCACCTAAATGTTGCCTTCTAATCATCCAGAGACCGTGCTCTACTTCTGCCTAATGCATTCCCCTGGAGTACCCAGACTCTATCCACCCGGCATCCCACCGCGGACCCTGGGACCTTGTTTCTCGTATATTGTAAATGTGAAATGTAATTAACTGTCCTTTTATCCCCTATGTATCCAGCACACCCTCCGCCCACCCACCACTAAAAGGTTTTTGTCTACTACTGCTGATTCCTGTAAAGCGCTCTGATACCCTAATGGGTCAAGTTCGCGCTTTATAAAAACTCATAATAAATAAATAAATACAATCCCAACCCGGGGTGGCTATTGGCTTTCGGGCCCACAAATAGATGCCGTATTAGTGGTCGATTGGGAGCTGGAGCCGCATTAGTGTGTGACCATCTTCTCTGGCAGTTGGCCACGCCCCTCAGCAGTTTTGGATGCTGAAGTTTTCATGGCGACTCTCGCTCAGAGAATCTTCATCTCAAGAGGAGCTCAGATCTCTGGTACACCTTTCTGCCCCTATCACCCGTGTCCAGAGTTCTCAAGAAGATCAGGAACAACCTGGCCCAAGTCATCCTTGTGGCTCCAGATTGGGAGCAGGTAGTCTTCCGATCAGGCTGCCCCTTTCAAAAGAATCTTCTGTTGCAGGGGAGGATCCTCCACCCGAACCTTTTAACTCTTCGCCTTCCTGTATGGAGATTAAGCGGCGGCAGTTGATAGTTTTCGACCTTCCTCCTGAAGTCTGTAATGTTATTCTGTCAGCCAGGTGTATCTCCACCAAGATGGTATACACATACCAATAGAACGTTTGCATCATGTTGTACAGAAAAGTCTATTGACCCTCTTTCTGCCTCCTTCTCTGATATTTTACTTTTTATTATGACCCTTGCCCAGCAGGGTTCTGCTCTGGGCACTCTGAAAGAGTATCTTTCTGCCTTGTCTGCCTTCTTGCGGCTGCCTGATCAACCCACCTTATTTAAATCTCCCATTGTAAATAGATTTCTCAAAGGTCTTATACATATGTTCCCTCCTTCCCCTTTCATTATGCCTCAGTGGGTCATTAATTTGGTTCTCACATTTTTGATGTGTTCTCCCTTCAAGTCTTTACACAGAAACTACATTGTGCCTATCATCAACAAGCAGAGTGCGATGTTGAGAGAAAGAACTGAGTGTTGAAAAATAATATAGGGAAGATTTGTGCATCCACTGAACTGACCTGGATTGATTCACTACCACTTGCTCTGTTGTCCATGAGAAGCACTGCAAAGACTAACATCATTAGGTGCTGAGGGCCTTCCTGAAGTAGGGACAGCATATGGCCTCCAGCCAGGTGACTGGGTCTAGATAAAAGCTCACACCAGACAACACTGCCTCCGGTCAGGTGACATCCTGGATGCACAGCTCCCACACCAAGAAAGGAGCTGGGCCAGACAAAGGAGGGCAAGCTCGACCTGCACCAATAGTGTCATCTGAGATACCCCACAGGTACAATATTCGCTCCAGCATACCAGCAACAACAAAGAAGGATTAGAGGAGAGGCAGATCCCTGCTTGCCGCAGGCCAGGCCTCCAACAGTAAGCTCAATTCGACAGAGGCAGATCCCTAGCTCGCTGCAGGCCAGGCCTCCACCAGGAAAGCACAACTCAACTGAGGCAGCTCCCTGCTACGCACAGCAGGCAAGGCCTCTGGATACGGTCTTCCAAGGACCCCTACGTTCTCTTCAAGTGCTAGTGACTGACTTTCTTGAACCATGGTTCTCCTACAAAGAAAGCAGTGACTCTGCCGCAACAAGAAAACCTCCAGTGCCTTCCCCTGCTTCACATCCAGGAGAGCCTCATTACAACCTGCGTACCATGAAAAGTACCACGTGGGAATGGTATCCCAAGCTCATCCTGATGGGGCTGCACGTGCAACACCGCAGAGAAAGGAAGAGTGTAAGCAGACCCCAACGATACATCACCTAAAGACGTCTGGAACTTCAAATACCCCAACCCCTCAGTCTACAAGTTATGACTACGAGACATCTTTACTTTCTTCATTGCTTTGTTTTCTTTCATTTTTTTTAAAGTGCTGAAGTAATAGAAGTGCTTGAAAACCTCTCAAATTACTTGAAGACAGGCACCAACGGTTACTTTTTTCTGTTTACAGAAATGATCACTGAAACGCCGCATCATTTTCAGCAAAATTTTAAAAAGAATGAAAGTACAGCAGAAGATAAGACATTCTTCCAACTAGTCACACTAACCACACTTACCAACGATTGGAACAATGCTTCAAGACTTTCAGAACAATGAGAAAGTATGACAATGGGTGCTACTAGCAGTATTGACCCCCATTACTGCCATTATAATGACTACACTCTTTATAAGTGTATTATGATCACAGTGCTATACCTGAGATACTGCTTAAATGACAGAGATATTGTACCAAATTGAATAACTACCCATTGATAAAGTTGGGACAAGGGGACAGTTGACGGGGCAGGATGTTATGTTTGCACGCACTGGCCTACAGACACAGAAAACAGCAAGTGTTACAATGTCATACTTGTCTCTAAATATGTGGGCTGTGTCCCAATGAGCAATATGTTCTTCAGCCAGCACTCCATGTCTGTAGCATTTCCTGCACCTCCTGACAATAGCATAAATAGCACGGGGAGAGCAAGGATAGAACAGGGAATGTGAATAATGTTCGAGGCATGTGGGCTGCTGAATTCATATCTGTGCATAGATCACCGCCTAGTGTTGGGTCCGGATGATTGCACTTTGTTGTCCTGGAAGAGTCTTCGAAGTATCACGAGATAGGTGACACATCCCCTGGACTACAGTGCGCATGGGCATCCTCTCCATGCTCAGATTGTTTTTTTCCGCCATTGGGTTTGGATGCAAACTCCTATACTCCAACTCGGAATCGAAAACAAAACTTTCTAAAGGCCTTCGACTTCGACGGTATTGTTCTCGTTCGGTACCTCTCTACTCGATACAAACTTCCATCTCGAATCGGTCGTCGACGCGGGCCGCTGGGCACTTTCGACGCCACGTGAGCCGACCGTCGATGGAAATAAGCCCTTTCAAAAGGTGCCCACAATGCCACTCCAAGTTCCCCCGTACTGATAAACATTCAGTATGCAACAAGTGCCTTTCCCCAGACCATAGGGAAGAGACCTGCCCGGCCTGCGCCCAGTTCCGGTCGAAGAAAACCATACGGAGCCGACGGGCCGCTAGGCAAGAAATGCAGCGACAGGCACCGGAACCTGACAACATCTTCGATGATGACCAGGACCTACTGGACCCTCAAGACTCAGACCTAGAGATCGTCACAGTCGAGGACTACTCCGACTCCGACGACAAGATTCCGACGGCCAATTCGTGAGTACACTGCCCCCGACACCAATTGACCCGTCACCAAAGGCTCCGGTCGAGGCATCGCCAACAGGCCTTAGCCAAGATCATAAAAAACTTTCGATAGCCCCGCCTACAGGCTCAGCTCCGAAACCAAAACCGAAACCTTCAGAAACCCCAGGGCCTAGTACCATCGCCCCGAAGAAGGTTCCAGAGCCAAAAAAGGTCACCGACCCGAAGGGCGTCGATCCAAAAAAGGCCGCACAGCCAAAGAGCGTCGAGCCAAAGAAGACTGTCGACCTCGCAAAGGCCGTTCAGCCAAAAGCCGTCGACCCCAAAAAATCGGTCGACCCGAACAAGGGCACGCAGCCGAAGGGCGTCGAACCGAGGAAGGTCACCGACCCGACCAAGCCTGCGGTTCCGAAAACCGTCGACCCGGCATCCGGTGCAGTACCGAAACCATCGAAGCCGGACAAACCTGTCGACCCAAAGATAACCGCTCCAAAGACACCGGTCGATCCAAGAAAGAACATTGATCCGGTGAAAGACACTCATCCAAAGAAGCCTACAGAGCACAAAAAACGTGTCGACCCGAAAGTTCCGGCCGACCCGAAACCACACGTCGAGCCGAAATCAGGGCCCGAGCCGAAAAAGCCCAGCAAAACACCAAATGTCGTCGAAAAAACAGGTGTTGTCGACCCGAAAAAGTCCAACACTAAACCCAGGACTGTAGAGGAAGAACTATTCCACCCAGATACAACCGACGACAAAGCTAAAATTTCCATTAACCCAGAGACTGGTAAAGTTACCATCCTGCATAGGAAAAGGAGACCTTTGGACTTTGAACCTGATTCACCTATTCCACTGAAGAAAAAGGACTTTGGCACTTCTCCCACAAGACCCTTCATCCCGTTTCAACCTATTATGCCTTCTACACCCTTTGCACCCACCTCACCTTCTTACCACGGGGACTATGAGGGGGACACAGGGTATGAACCACAGCCCCTAGATGACTTTCCTCAAGATCCAGACCAAGAAGAACCTTGGGATGAGCCAACAGACCCTTATGACACCCATCCCATCCCTGATGTGCCCACTTATCCTACTAAGCCATCGCCACTGATGACACAGTAGTCTTTAACCAACGCATAGACAGGGCAGCACAATTCCACAACGTGGACATGCACAGTGACCCCGTGTAAGAGGACTTCCTCTTTGACACTTTAACTACTGCAGAGAAAAGTGTCAAAACACTTCCCATGTTGAAGGGAGTTCTAAAACATGCACCTGACATATTCAAGGACACAGCCAGGGCACGGGTAATCAATCCCAGAATAGAAAAAAAAGTACAGACCGGCTCCTACAGACCCTACTTACATCAAGGGCCAGTTCCCGCTAGACTCACTGGTGGTTGCTAACGCACGTAAAAGAGCCAACTCTCAGACAACAGGGGAAGCACCTCCCCCTGACAAGGAGTCAAAAATTCTAGAGGCATCAGGCAAAAGGGTAGTGGCACAAGCATCCAATTCTTGGAGAATTGCTAATGCACAAGCATTACTGGCTCGTTACGATGGGGCACACTATGATCAGCTCGAAAGCCTTATGCAACATTTGCCCGAGCCTTTTAAAGCACAAGCAAATGATCTCATTCAGGAGGGAAAATTCATATCAAATGCCTCCATTAAATGTGCGCTGGACGCTGCAGACACCGCAGCTAGGTCCATTAATACTAGTGTCCTCCTTCGCAGACACGCATGGCTGCGAGTTCCAGGTTTTAAGAATGAGGTGCAGTCCACCATTCTAAACCAACCCGTCAATCCAGATTTTTTATTTGGTCCTGCGGTAGACACCATCTTGGACAAAATGAAAAAGGACACAGAAACCGCAAAATCCATGGGTGCACTGCAATTTCTGCAACATAGGGGCTCCTTTCGACACTCCTCGTACAGAGCAAATATACGAGGAAATGCTTCACAAACATCTGCCTCCTACAAAGGTAACACCACCAGAGGTGGTTACAGAGGTAACCGTAATAAGGGTAGAGGGTGGGGAGGCAATAACACTAGTGCCTCCGCCACCACAAAACAGTGACTTCATTACGCTGCCTCCAGACCAGTTAACACCAGTCGGAGGCAGACTACAACAGTTCCTACCTGTCTGGCACGCAATTACCACGGACAGGTGGGTGAGAGAAATTATCCAGTCTGGTATTGCCTAGAACTGACTTCTACACCACCAAACATACCACCCAGACATCGTCGTATGTCCACAGAACACATCACCCTACTACAACAAGAGATGAAAAGCATGCTGGAAAAGGGGGCCATAGAGCAAGTCCCTTTCCACCAACAAGGGTAAGGAGTATACTCCCTATACTTCCTTATTCCAAAGAAGGACGGTTCTCTCAGACCAATTTTGGACCTCAGGCCCCTAAATCAATACATACTATCGGAGCACTTCCATATGATCACACTACAACAAGTGCTCCCACTGCTGCAGCAAGGAGACTTCCTAGCAACACTGGACCTCAAGGATATATACCCATCCATCCAGCCCACAGAAAATACCTCAGATTCACAATAGATGGGCATCACTACCAATTCAAGGTTTTGCCCTTCGGGGTTACCACGGCTCCAAGAGTGTTTACAAAATGCTTAGGGACAGTAGTAGCGCATCTCAGGAGGCAACACGTCCATGTGTACCCTTATCTGGATGATTGCCTAATACAAGCAAAATCGTACCAAGAGTGTGCAGCACACACCTCCCACACAATCCAGTTGCTACACAGCCTAGGCTTTTCAATAAACTATACAAAATCGCATCTGCAACCTTCCCGCATAGAGCAATACCTAGGAGCCACTATAAACACCTCAGTGTCAAAGGCGTACCCAAACACAGCAAGGATAGCCAGCATGCAGATACTCATCCACAAATTCCTGCCACAGCACTCCCTGCCAGCCCAAGTTGTCATGCAGCTCATAGGCATGATGTCCTCCTGCATATTCATTGTCCCCCATGCCAGACTTCAAATGCGCCCGTTACAGGAATGCCTAGCACGGCAATGGATCCAGGCTCGTGGACAACTAAAAGACCTAGTGTTGGTGGACAGTCGCGCTGACAAATCTCTGCAGTGGTGGAACCCACAAAACCTTTCACAGGGGCGACTGTTCCAAGAGCCGGTTCCACAACTATTACTAACAGCGGACGTATCACTGACAGGCTGGGGAGCCCATCTCCTTCAGTACACAGTACAAGGGCTCTGGACAAACAAACAAAAAAGGCTGCATATCAACCAACTAGAGTTGCTAGCGATCTTCCTAGCCCTAAAAGCCTTTCAAAAATATGTGTACAACAAGACGGTGTTGATCCGGACGGACAACATGACTGCAATGTACTATATCCAGAAACAGGGAGGAACTCACTCTCCACAGCTGTCCCATCTGGCGCAGAGCATATGGAAGTGGGCAATTCAAAAGAACATCTTTCTCCTAACAGAACACCTCCCAGGGAAGGACAATCAAATTGCCGACCTGCTCAGCAGGCACAGCCAACAAATACACGAATGGGAGATTCACCCCCAAGTTCTCCAGCCATTCTTCGAGAAATGGGGTCACCCAGAGGTAGACCTGTTTGCCACAAAAGAGAACTCCAAATGCCAGTACTTTGCCGCCAGATTCCCATATCCGTTGTCACTGGGCAATGAGATATGGATGAACTGGTCAGGCAGATTTGCGTACGCTTTTCCCCCAGCACCGCTGATCCCGCTGGTGGCACGCAAACTGCTCACTCACCCTAATCCTAGTTGCTCCCACATGGGCGAGACAACCATGGTACACAACGTTCCTAGAACTTTCGGTAGTTCCTCATCAAAAATTGTGCCTTGCTCCACATCTTCTAACTCAGAACCATGGAGAAATACGACACCCAGATCCCAATCAGATGAACCTAGCGATTTGGCTCCTGAGGTCTTAGAATTCGGATACCTTAACTTGCCCCCAGACTGCATGAACATCATTAGGGAAGCAAGAAAACTAACCACACGAGCGTGCTATGCAGCAAAATGGAAGAGATTTGTTATTTACTGCAACAATAACCAAATCAACCCATTAGACGCTTCCATACAAAACATTATATGCTACCTGCTGCATTTACAAAGATGTAACTTAGCATACTCTTCCATACGACTACACCTAGCTGCTATAGCAGCATACCTTCAGAACAGGCAACACCTTTAACTATTCAGGGCAATTCCCAGCAATTAAAGCATTTATGGAGGGCTTAAAAAGAGTGATTCCTCCAAGACACCCTCCTTCCTCAGTCTGAAATCTAAATATAGTGCTTACCAGACTCATGGGACCTCCTTTTGAACCTCTACACTCATGCGAATTGCAATTCCTAACGTGGAAGGTTGCATTCTTAGTAGCCATTACCTCACTCAGGAGAGTGAGCGAATTGCAAGCACTAACAATTCAAGAACCCTTCATGCAGGTACATGCTAACAGGGTAGTTCTTAGAACAAACCCTAAATTCATGCCTAAAGTCGTATCCAATTTCTATATCAATCAAGCAATTGAACTGCCAGTATTCTTTCAGAATCCACAGTCCGTAGCTGAGAGAGCCCTGCACACATTAGACGTAAAAAGAGCTCTACTTTACTATGTGGACAGAACTAAATCCTTTCGGAAAACAAAACAGCAGTTTGTTGCTTTTGCACCACAACACAAAGGATATCCTATTTCAAAGTCAGGAATAGCCAGATGGGTAGTTAAATGCATTCAAATATGTTATCTAAAAGCTAAACGCACTTTAACAGTCCCCCCTAGAGCGCACTCTACACGGAAAATGGGGGCATCCATGGCTTTCCTAGGGAATATTACTCTCGAAGACATCTGTAAGGCAGCCATATGGTCCACCATACACACTTTCACTAAACACTGTGTAGACGTGCAAGCAAAACAGCAAGCTGCTGTAGGCCAGGCTGTCCTCAAAACTCTTTTCCAAACTGCTGCAGCTGGCATAGGTGGCCACCGCTAGGGGAGATACTGCTATTCAGTCTATGCACAGATAGGAATTCAGTAGCCCACATGCCTCGAACGGAATATGCTACTTACCAGTATGCATCTGTTCTTGGCATGTAGGGCTGCTGACATTCATATCGCCCGCCCTCCTCCCGGCGCCTGTCGCAGCTGCAGCATTATCTCTAGCATGGGCATCTCTTACTTTCCTTTCTCCATCTCTACCACAATGACTAAAAACAATCTGAGCATGGAGAGGATGCCCATGCGCACTGTAGTCCAGGGGAGGAGTCACCTATCTCGTGATACTACGAAGACTCTTCCAGGACAACAAAGTGCAATAATCCGGACCCAACACTAGGTGGCGATCTATGCACAGATATGAATGTCAGCAGCCCTACATGCCAAGAACAGATGCATACTGGTAAGTAGCATATAACTTAGCATGTATAGAAGTTGTGGAAGTAACCACAATAGGACTACACTAAATGTAAGAATCATGGAGAAAAGGGCATGAACAGAATGCATGCATTGAAAAGAGACCCTGATAAGGAAACGACAACCACAATGTAAAAAAAAGGCTAATAATAAAATACACAGATGTTTCTGCAAATTTATAACAAAATAGACGTGTGAACGATCGAGAAAAATAGCTTTCTGATTTATATGAAAGAAGAACCCTTTTTACGATTCAATAATGAGCCTGGGAGTCTTAGCAAAGTCTTGGCATTTATAGACACATTTCTGGACTGAGGGACAAACTCATGCAAATCAAATATATTTTAAATCAATGGAAAGTACACTTGACTGCAATGCTAGGAATGCACACGTTAAGTTAGGAGGGACAACCATTATTGCTTTGCAATTGCAATAATATTTTAAAATAAGGGCAGTGCAGAGGAGAGAGAAAGAGACCATCTTAAAATACAATAAGCAATTAGAGCTTCAGCCAAGGATGCTTAGATAGAGGGCTGAAGGAGACCACACAGGCGTCATTGACCCAAGGGGTCACTGCAGCGGGGTTGTCCGTCGAATGGACTGAGGAGCAGATCTGTATACTCTTTCAATGATAAACCATTTACCACAAAATGACAACATTATCCGGTGTCTTTGACCTATAGGACTAAGTGCCACCCACGCTACAAAAAGTTTCTGAAAAGGTCACAGGATGTTTGACCATGAAACATGGAATTGAACATCTATTGACCAGGATTTGCGTCACTTCAGGGAAACTTTTATAAGAAAGCGGAACATTTAGGAAGATATTGGTTGCATGTCTTAGTTGCATTAAAGCCAGCAACAGATACAATAATATGAAGGATGACAGAGGGCAAGTGGCCCCAACCGTCAGGTATTGTGTGATGTCTCTTTTAGCTCGAGAAGTTCCCTATTCTTGCGGTATTGCTATTCTTGCGGTATCTATGTGGATGTAAGAGAAGTAGTGCAGATTGAGGGAGTGGGAGCCCCCGAGGGAGCTGGGACTCGCTGAGGAAATTGTGAGTGAGACACATTTTGGGGCCTATTCATAGAAAAAGTACAGCTGGGACAGTTTGGTCAACCTAACAGATTCCTTTTATGCTAGCTGGTGGGGGACTTATCAGGGTCTCATGCCTCAGGTGTGGGCAGAATTGACCTGGGGTAAAAAATAGACCCTGCTACATAACTCTGGCAGTGGAGTCGAAATACAGGAGGGCCCTCCAGCTTTCAAAATAGTCTCCCAGCACAAACTTCCACATCACGTGGAACAAGCAAGGCCAGTCCAGCCTATTAAATGCTTTTTGTATGTCAACTGCAAAGATAGTCGAAATGTCTACCCTATAGGAATCCGCCTCCAGCACTCGCAAAAGGCGCCGAATATCGGTTCCTTTGATATTTATTATCGACACTGCTTGTCGGCGTTATGAATGTGTTCTTTATGTCACTATGTAAATATGATGACATTTTTCTTATAGTGGATTAACTGGCAAAAATCAATGCAAATATGATATATATTTTGGCGACCTAATATAGAGAATAAGGAATTTTAATACTGACAGTTTAAATTGCATTTTAGTAGTTTATGTTGCTACCATCTCTGGAGTGTATATATATTATTCTTTTGGTATATGCAACAACTGAAAATAATGAAACAATGATGCATTAATTTGATTGTATGTTTGTTTTAGTGCAAACGGCTACCTGATGAAGGCATGTATGCCGAAACGCGCGTAGTTGACACCTGCCGCACTGCCTCCATCATCTTAACGTCTATCATAGAATCTGGATATGCAACCTTTTTGATGTAAATGAACTATATATATAAAAATAAATATGTTATATACAGAACAATAAAATGTAAAGATTTTGACATATATATGAGTGCATAATCATTCTTCTGTCTTAATATGGTGGTTTGCTTGTTTTAAATCTTTTCACTTCAGAGACATACACCATTTAATGTTTTGTTGAATCTGTGTCTAGTTAAAAACTTTTTTCTTACTGCATGCTAATTCATTGCCCTCCGGTGGGCCTCACAGATGAGTGTGCTTCCCAAATCATGGTGGAATTTTGTATGTTGGAAGCCCATTCTTCTCCTTCAGTGGATTCTGCATTATTCTAGTTTATTTAAATCCGTATTTGCAGCCCTCCAGTGGGGCCACAGAAAAAAGACTGAGGTGTGTTTGGGAGAGTCTGCAAGATTTCAGTGAAGCCTATGATTAGAGAGAGACACACACACACACGCGCACGCTCACTCACTCACTCACTCACTCACTCTTGCATATTGATATGCCGCAACACCCAACTCAGGACACCTACACATTTTGGCTTACGCCTTCAACCGGACAACCCCATTCCCGCAACCATTGTGGTATTTGAAAAAACATGACCCACAATCACTTCCTACTTTTAACATGTAGACCGCTCTATATATTTTAGGTCACTAATTTACCTCCATTTTGGGTTATATTGTAACACATACCTCAATATTTCAAAGTCAATTCATCCTTTTCGATTGAACATTTCCTATGTAAATATATTTCTATAATCATAAGTCCTCCTGGTGCATCATACAGCATGGAACCAAAATCCTTAGTACATTCAATCTATGTAGATATCATGACACAAGTCTAAAAAAATCTTTTACGTTCTCATGTTGCCCCTGATTGTCAGGCATGCGTGCGTATGTGTGTGTGTGTATATATATATATATATATATATATATATATATATATATATATATATATATATATATATATATATATATATATATATTCACTGAAAAAACCATAGGTTATAGACCATATATAGTTAGGAATTAGCATTTACAAAACCTTGAAAATTCACTGAAAAAACCATAGGTTATAGACCATATATAGTTAGGAATTAGCATTTAAAAAACCTTATTTTACTCACACAAAACCATTGAAATTCCATATATAGTTAGTTGCACTAACTATATATCGCGCACCCGCAATCCACTGCTGATCATGTCACATATTACATCATTCATGACATGGTCAGTGACATCACTGATGACATCACTGATGACATCTCAAATGACATCACTGATGATATCTCTTTTGACATCAATGGTCACATCAATGATGATATCATTAATGTGACAATACAATGCATCTCCTCACACTTTAATATAACCTCTGTTACACCCAGTGTTAAATACAGAGTATAATTTTTGAAACCATTGACACACCAATACTAGTTACTACATACGTACTCACTGATTCCTACGTCTACACACACATTCACTCATTCACCCATACAATCATTCATACATACAATCACTCATCTTTACAACACTATCATATGCACTCATACACCTATACAGACACTCAGACTCTGCCACTCATCCATGGAGTTACTCACACACCTAGTCAGTCCTGTAAAGAATCAATCACACTTCCATTTTCTTGTCTATACAGTTAAACATAGAGCACCTTACATTTTCAAACATATACTAACACATACTTACTTTCTTATACAATCATTGATGCAAGTACACATTGATCTGCACAGAGTCACACACCTCCCAGCCAGCCACACACACACACTCAGTCTCCCATACAAATACTTGGACAATCAATCAATAACCCATATAGTTAATCATATAGCTACTGATCAACACATGCAGCAGTTTACAGAACAACAGACATAATGATGCACAAATTAAGACAGTTTAGTCACTAACCCATGCACTCAGTGAGACACATTTAATCACTCACTCATACATTCAGTCATGCACCTACTAAATCCTTCGTCCAGACACTTATACATCTACTCATTCTTCAATATGTAAAACATATTTAAACTTTACAGAAACACACAGTCACTGGATGATGTCATCAGTGATCTCATCAGTGATGTCATTTGAGATGTCATCAGTGATGTCATCAGTGATGTCACTGACCATGTCATGAATGATGTAATATGTGACATGATCAGCAGTGGATTGCGGGTGCGCGATGTATAGTTAGTGCAACTAACTATATATGGAATTTCAATGGTTTTGTGTGAGTAAAATAAGGTTTTTTAAATGCTAATTCCTAACTATATATGGTCTATAACCTATGGTTTTTTCAGTGAATTTTCAAGGTTTTGTAAATGCTAATTCCTAACTATATATGGTCTATAACCTATGGTTTTTTCAGTGAATTTCAATGGTTTTTTAATAGCAAATATCATAAGCTGTCGAATGTCAAGTACGTGGTAAGTGAAAACATTTTCGTGTTTATGCACACTGATCTGCTTTGAATGGTGCCCCCCCCCTCATTTCTATTAGGAGTACTCTCTCTTTGCACATAGTGAAGGGTAGTTAACGCAGGCCTTTGCCCCCGTTGTAATACGTCGTGCCTGCTTCTCTCTCCATTTGATTGATTGTTATCCAAGTATTTACTGTTTTAGAATTGGTTCTCTTTGGTTCATTCTCTATTTACAAACAAACAGAGTCGCAATACTCTGTTTAGTCTTCGCAGATAACGAAAAATCGTGTAAAAAAAAAAAGAAAAGGAATCGAGCAAAATCAGTAGGCCACTAATGGGATCTCTTTTTGACCTCGCTAAAATAGAAACATTAAGAACGACCCCTCATGACAAATACAAAACTAGTGAGATGAACTGAACTCCACACAATGATGGCTGCAAAACAGCTTGGCTCCGCCACCCACCCCGCCCAAAATAACGATAAAGAGCGGCTGCCATGATTGGTTGCGGAATGGCCACGACGGAGCTACGAAATGGTGCTGCTCTCATGCTAACCCCAGCTTCAGTCTGAATATCCAGAAACACTGTAGACTACCAATTCGATCAGTTCCGGTAGCGCCCCAATGTAACCCGGTAGAGAAGAACTAGCCCTCCCCTCTTTGACTGATGGTTCTTGTTGCCTGTCCCTTCTGTTGTCATTTAACAGAACTATTTAGCCTGCTGAAAGGGGTTGTGTTCCAACCGCTGGTTGGTGGAGACATTTTGACTATATTCTGGACCTGCGTTGTCGCGTAATGCGTCATATGACGCGCCGCGTTAGCGCATCCGGAAGTCATCCGGGGCGCGCAGCGCGTAACGTAAGCATAACAAGTCATGTGACTTGTTAATAAAACTTTTCATTGGTTCATTTTACTTTTCTTATTCTAATGATGAAAGGCTTGGTCATATGACCTAAAAATTACGCTTTTTATTACTTCCGAACATTATTTTTTCTTAAATATGTTATAATGTTCCAGGCTAATGTACTTTCCCGGAAAATTTACAACTGTCCTGCAAGTAAAATATATTCTTTTTTCGAGAAAAAGAGCGTTTCTTCGTCCCATGACGGAGCCGTTGAGCAAAAGAGGGTCGACCTGCTGTCTTAGTCGCCGATACGCCTGAATATGAGATTCTTATCGATCACTTTATGTTGCAGGAGTAGAAAACACAACAGCCCTTGACCATTTATCTTTACTGCGTTCCTTCGAATTATACCTTTTACCCTTCATGTAATTGGTCTGCTTTATTTCACTTGCCTTTTACTGATTCTAAAACAGTGACTATTATTAAAAACTTTACCAATGTATATACTACTACCATGTTTTCTTTTAAAAACCTTTATTGTGAAAATTTCATTATACAAATACGAGCCTATAACCACGTGGGCCGGCCACGGAGCAAACTGTAATCGTATATGATGAGTAGACATTTACACTGTAGAGGAACGTAACGGGCGGGCCATTAGGTTACAAGAACTAAGGTGTCTAACAGTTACGGAATCGGTGGACGTACATTTTATAATTAAAATACGACAGGGCCAGTTACAATAAAATTATCTAGATATACATTTGCGGGCAAGTACCATCGGTGACGTTAATTCGAACTTTCAATAGTACAGTAATCAATAACACATCAGAACTTAATATCAATAGGGATGTCGAAATATTCAATCAATTCTCGTCCCCGCCCGCCATGTGCTTCAAAACTGCATACGTATCTCGTGATTTCAAGGTTCTGCAACCAGTACACAACAAGGAGTTACGAGTCCCATTTATTCCGGCGCCATTTTGGGCGAGGACGGGCAGGTCCAGGATATAGTCAAAATGTCTCTACCAACCATCGACTATGATGATGTTCATATGCTGTATTTATTAGAGTAACACTCATCTGTCCACATGAAATTAATTTGCCACAATCTAAACATGTCATTTTAATCTTTCCAAAGTTCTTCTAAATATTTGGGACCGTTTCCCTTGCCTCTGATGCTGTCAGTGCCACTTCTTTGATGAATGTACTAGCAGGTCAAGGGTTCTCCTCCAAATCTCTCTTTTATGCAGCACTATAATTAATTGGTGCCACCTCTCCATATGACGATGCATGGTATAGTTACCATAACTATATTTTTTTCGGTTCCTCTGGAGAGTTCATCGTGGCAGATGAAGCGTGTAACGTACCGGGCATTTACCTTTTTTTGCATGTACAGGAAAGGAAAAAAAAAATCGAGCGTCCGAGTTCTAAGGTGTCCCAGGGCCATTTTAGTGGACCAGGCCCAAATCCAAAGAACAGGCCGCCATTTTGAGAGTCCTGTTGCAGCCGCCTGTCGCTGTAGCATCAAGAGCAGCCGAAACTCAGCTGAATGGCAACTGAAACGGTAAAGGGGCGCCCCACTACAGCAGACGAGCCTCCACCTAGGAAGGCCCGTTCACGCCGCCTCCCCCCCCCCCCCCCCTTTCGGGCACCCCACGCCGTTATTCGGAGCAGTATTGTAGGATGGCCACACCAGTGCGGCAACTTGCTAGACATCACCTCGGTGGTAACCGAATCTCAACGCCTTGTGGTGTCTTCTATTCAGAAAACATTGTTATGCTGCCTTCGACCTATTCGCCGCAAGTGCGCACACAACTCAACTGCATAGCTTCCTAGACACCACCTCGGTGCCATCCGGATCTTGGAATCTCAGCGCCTTTTGGTGTCTTCTCTTCAGAAAATATTGTTGCGCTGCCTTTGGCCCCATTCGCACATCGGTCCGCTACTGACGCCATCTCACAGGCTAATGGGGCGCCCCACGCCGACTTTCAGCATTGTAGGATGACCACACCAGTACAGCAACTTGCTAGACATCACCTCGGTGCCATCCGGATCTCGGCGCCCCACTGCAGATGAAGTGCCTCTCAACTATGAAACCACCACGGTGACATCCGGATCTTGGCGCGTTGTGCTGCCTTCGGCCTATTCGCACATCGGTCCGCTACTGACGCCATCTCACAGGCTAATGGGGCGCCCCACGCCGACTTTCAGCATTGTAGGATGACCACACCAGTACAGCAACTTGCTAGACATCACCTCGGTGCCATCCGGATCTTGGCATCTCAACGCCTAGTGGTATCTTCCATACAGAAAATATTGTTGCGCTGCCTTTGGCCCCATTCGCACATCAGTCCGCAACTTAGACATCACCTCGGTGCCATCCGGATCTTGGCATCTCAGCGCCTTGTGGTGTCAGTCAGAAAATATTGTTGCGCTGCCTTTGGCCCCATTCGCACATCAGTCCGCAACTTAGACATCACCTCGGTGCCATCTCAGCGCCTTGTGGTGTCAGTCAGAAAATATTGTTGCGCTGCCTTTGGCCCCATTCGCACATCAGTCCGCTACTGACACCATTTCACAGGCCAACAGGGCGCCCCACGCCGACTTTTACCATTGTAGGATGGCCACACCAGTGCCACAACTTGCTAGACACCACCTCGGTGCCATCCGGATCTTGGCATCTCAGCGCCTTGTGGTGTCTTCTATTCCGAAAATATTGTTGCGCTGCCTTTGGCCCCATTCGCACATCGGTCCGCTACTGCCGCCATCTCACAGGCCAACGGGGCGCCCCACGCCGACTTTCAACATTGTAGGATGGCCACACCAGTGCGGCAACTTACTAGACACCACCTCGGTGCCATCCGGATCTTGGCGCGTTGTGCTGCCTTCGGCCTATTCGCACATCGGTCCGCTACTGACGCAAACTCACAGGCCAACGGGGCGCCCCACGCCGACTTTCAGCATTGTAGGATGGCCACACCAGTGCTGCAACTTGCTGGACACCACCTCGGTGCCATCCGGATCTTGGCGCGTTGTATTGCCTTCGGCCTATTCGCACATCGGTCCGCTACTGACGCCGCCTCACGTGCCAACGTATTTTCTCCGCATTTTATACCCTATGCCGCATAACAGGTCATGTGACTTGTTTATAAAACTTTTCATTGGTTCATTTTACTTTTGGTTTCCTAATGATGGAAGGCTTGATCATATGACCTAAAAACAACACTTTTCATTGGATGAAAACTTTTTTTTTTCCCAAACGATGAAAGCACCACCTTGTTTCTGGATGTTTCAGACTGAAGCTGGCTTCAGCATGAGAGCACCACCATCTCGTAGCTCCGTCGTGGTCATTCCGCGAGCAATCATGGCAACCGCTCCCCACCAGAAGCCTACAGGAGTCGGGGGCCCCCAAAACTTTTGATAAATCCTCAAGGCGGAGGGGACGCTTTCGAGAATGGGGTCCAAGACCTAGCAGACAAGCGTCCGATTTCCAAGGTGTCCCAGGGCCATTTCAGTGGACCAGGCCCAAAAAGGAAACAGCCTGCCGCCATTTTGAGAGTCCTGTGACAGCCGCCTGTCGCTGCACCGCAACAGTGGGCGCAACTCAGCTGAATTGCGGCTTTTGACACAGTGAACCAAAAACGGACGGAATGGCAACTGAAACGGTAAAGGGGCGCCCCACTACAACAGATAACACTCCACCTGGAGAGGCCCGTTCACGCCGCCTCCCCCGGGGCGCCCCACGCCGTTATTCGGAGCAGCATTGTAGGATACCAAAACCAGTGCGGCAACTTACTGGACATCACCTTGGTGCCATCTTTCTGCTGCCTTGGAACTATTCGCACAACAGTTTGCTACTGATGACCCACCCCCCGCGACGCCCCACGCCAGAAATCTGGACGTTGTGCTGCGTTGGGACTATTCGCACAGCCGACCGCTACTTCGTTGTTTTTCCCTAAAAATGTTTATATGTTATTACTGTTTTTGTTTTCTTGTATATATTTATAAGTTATTAAAGTTTTATAATCTTACTACTTTGTTGGAGTGCTATATATTTTTAATGTGACACATAATTGTAAAAACTTTGATGTACAAAGAGTCATCCCTGGAATCTTCCGCTTCAGGCTCGGTCCCCTCCCCAATCACAATACAGGATGGTTTTCAGATAATAGGAACGCGTCTGCTGTGACGGATCTCATCGAGTGTGGGCCTTGATCTACTATAACTCCTTTGAAGAGGGGTGATTCTTTACAGCTGGGGCCATAAACTACATCTGCAGGGCTAGCTGATACCCTAGGACCGGCCTGGACAATCGGACACAGAGGAAAAGGAGTGTCAGAGGGTGCGGTAGTGAATAGGGCGAAAGGGAGGTGTCGGGCGGGCACAGGGTGTGATTCTCAGGGAAGAGCAGCGCAGATGGGGGGTGGTTTATTACCCATGCATAAGACAGAGAGCGGGGGTGACCACTGCCTGGGGGAGATGCTTGCGAGGGTGGGGAGTCATGCTAAGGATCGACAGCGTGCACAGAGTGGGTCTGGTCAAGGCATCTAAAATGACTGCCGTGCACGACAAAAGTGTGGCATTTGAAAAAAGGCAAGATGGCGCAGACAATGTTTTTCAACACTTCCTGATTTCCTTCAAATCGAACGTTAACAGACGTTGGGGCATATTACCAAAGTTAAGCGATATTTATCCCTAACGATGCTTAGCAACGATTTTTTTACCACTAAGCATCGTCAGAAATTATCGCAGATAAACCTTGCTATTATCAAGGTTTATCGCAAATACGATAAAAAACGACCGCAATGCATTAATATCGCTGAAAACTCAGCGATATTCATGCATTACCGAGCTAATGCTCTTAGCCATGTTATCCACCTCCCATTGGATAACATGCCTTAGAACTGCTCAGGGCAGGTGCTAGCTTTTGGAGATATTCGCGCTTATCGCGAATATTTCCAAAAGTTGATAATAGGAGATAGCGATGTTAGCGACTGTTTCCAGTCGCTAACATCTTGGCATGCCCACTTTGCATGTCATTAGTGATAAATATCACTCACATGCAAAGTGGGGCCCAAGATGGTCGCTATCTCCTACTAGCCGTCGCTAACTGGTGTTAGCAACAGCTAGGTAATACAGATATAATTTTATCTCCGCGAAGCGGAGCGCTGTTACAGATATATATCTTTTTTTGAACGTTAATTTCTCAAAATCCACTGGAGCACATATATTGAGACCTAGCAAAGGCACATCGGACTACCAGTCCCTACAATTTTGCCAAGTTTCGTGCAAATCCATTCAGCCGTTCGATTATTATTATTATTTATTTTTTTGCCTCGCGGGGCCCTTTTAAAACCTCCACATCAAACCTAAGAGGTCAAGGAGGATCTACTATGCCCCCTTATGGTCATTTGCCCCTTCGCTTTGGCCTCCTCTTGTCTCTCGATCCTACCGAGAGACAAGATGGCGGCCGCTACGGACTGTTTGGAATGTTTACAGACGCCGGAGAACCAATCAGCTTCGCAAACCTCCGTTACGCGAAGCGGAGCGCTGTTACAGATATATATCTTTTTTTGAACGTTAATTTCTCAAAATCCACTGGAGCACATATATTGAGACCTAGCAAAGGTACATCGGGCTACCAGTCCCTAATATTTTACCAAGTTTCGTGCAAATCCATTCAGCCGTTCGATTATTATTATTATTATTTTTTTTGCCCCGCGGGGCCCTTTTAAAACCTCCACATCAAACCTAGGGGGTCAGCGAGGATCTACTATGCCCCCTTATGGTCATTTGCCCCTTCGCTTTGGCCTCCTCTTGTCTCTCGATCCTACCGAGAGACAAGATGGCGGCCGCTACGGACTGTTTGGAATGTTTACAGACGCCGGAGAACCAATCAGCTTCGCTTCACAAAGCTCCGTTGAGCGAAAAGTACGCGAACTGGAGCGCTGCCCGGTCCGCTGTTACAGATATATATCTTTTTTTGAACGTTAATTTCTCAAAATCCACTGAAGCACATATATTGAGACCTACAAAAGGCACATCGGGCTACCAGTCCCTACAATTTTGCCAAGTTTCGTGCAAATCCATTCAGCCGTTCGGGCTAAAAGTGAGGCCAACCGCCCTATGGAAAACTCAATGTTAAAAACACGTTTTGGGACCCCCCTTTTTTCTCGGCCCCCCCTTGACGAACCCCCCCCAAATTTTCAAGGGCTGCTCAGAAACAAAATGTGCCATTTTCCTGAAAATTTCAGCCAATTCCGTCCACAAACGCCAAAGTTATTAGACATAGAATTTTCAAAAATCCCATAGAGAAAAAATCCTAACTATATATACCTACTGGCGACCGCCAGTAGGTAATATATATATCACACACAAACCTCCGAATAGGGAGCCACCAACCCTGCAGGGCGGCCTCTTCAAAACGGGCACGGAGACGCCCGCCAATTTCACACTCCATGAAAGACACACAAGAGGCCCATTTTAGGAGACGGAGCTTTTAATTCAAGATTGCATGCACAGCGCTTTCTGCAGTCCAACTAGTTTCGAGATATATATATATATATATATATATATATATATATATATATATATCGCTCAAAATTCCCTTGCAAAGGATTGACGGAACTCCACAACTCAGTTATCAAAGTTCAGTGTTTTATTAAACAATTCAACAGAACACGTTTCGGCATCGCGCCTTCGTCTGCTGTCCCTCACATCAGTTACATGTGCATTTAAATAAAGGTAGAAATTGACGTCAATCTAATGTTCAATCAATGTGTATGTATATATATATATATATTTATAACCCTTTCAGGCATAGAGGGACGCATAAATTATGCAAAAAAGGAGAGTACTCTGTGTAGTTCTCAAGTGTAGGTGGAAAGCAGCTTCTGTTAGAGCACTCTCAACACCAGCGACACTCTAGATCTGCTCACCTCAAATGTCTGTTTTTCTATCCAAGTCTTTAAGCATAGGATTATCACAGTGCTATCCACGCCGAGATAGAAAAGGACAAAGTCTTTTGCCATTTCTTCAGCAAAGTCTTTAAGCATAGGACTAACACAGTGCTGCCCTTGTCGAGCTGTAAAATGACAAAAGACATTTATCACTCCAGGCAAAGTATTACAGCTTTGAAATGGTAAAATACCAACTCAAACCAACCTGAAATGAGTAAAAGCAACCCCTGTCACAGTGTTTCTATTAGAGCTCTTCAGAGAGGTATAGCTTTGTCCAGACAGAAGGAAGCACCCAATAAAAGTCAAAACAAAACCCTTTCAGGCATTTGAGGTGAGCAGATCTAGAGTGTCGCTGGTGTTGAGAGTGCTCTAACAGGAGCTGCTTTGCACCTAAACTTGAGAACAACCCAGAGTTCTCTCCTTCTTTTTTGCATATATATATATATATATATATATATATGTGTGTGTATGTATGTGTGTATATATATATATATATATATATATATGTGTGTGTGTGTGTGTGTGTGTATGTATATATAGTGGAATCGTCCTTCAGATACAATCACGCTCTGTAAAGTAGACGAGGCGAACCCAAATGGGTGGTGCATATATTTTATTGATGCCCGACACCACCGCCATGACGCGTTTCAGCCCTCGTGGGGCCTTGATCACATGACGTGAGTGAGAAAGTTGGAGATTAGTTAAAGCGCTGGTGAATGACGTACTTCCCAACTTGGAATAAACATGGAACACATACTATGCAGCTGACAATAGTAGTTCAAATCATGAGTAGTTGCTTGTAAAATACAATAATGCTGAACAACCATTTCACCTCCTATGGTAATATATCTCATAGGTTCAAACAGCATATATAAGAAATAATATAAATATTATATAAATCAAATAAATATTTAAATGCATAAATAAATACGGTTAAATAAATTCACAATGTTATGCTGTTGTAAAATGGCTCATGATAATAGCAATCAAATTCCAGTTTATAAAAATCATAGTTTAATAGCAGCATATAAAATGATTTTATATTTAATAAAATCTTTAAAAACCTTTTATCTCGTGAGCGTGCCGCATTTAAATGTCTATGTTAATCTACCAGCCTTTCGCTGGTATATCCATGTTGAAGTGGAGAAATGCGCCCAAGTGGGCCTATGAATATCTAACCACTTAGATCCGTTTGACCTTGTGCAAAATTGCAAATAGGAGTACGTTAAAAAGTTAATAATAAAGTGCAAACCATGTGTAAAAAATAACAATTCAAAATGACATTACATAACAAAGATTAAAAACAGTATCAGGGAGATAAGAGGAAGCGAGTATGTATTCGGTCCTAATGGAGATAGGTGTAAAAATCTTCGCTTGTATTCAATCCGTTCGGTGCCTTACAGTCCATGAGAATTATGTGCCTAGTCTCTAATTCTCGTAGCAGAGACTCCCGGTCCCCACCCCTTCTCTGTGGTGGGACTGTGTCCATCACATAGTATTTCAGACCTGCTGTATTCTTGTCGTGCAATTCCTCAAAATGTCTTGCCACCGGGTACGCGGTATCGCCCTTGGTAATGGCCCGTATGTGCTGGAGTATACTCTTGTGGACCTGAAGCTTAGTGCTGCCCACATAGCGCAGGCCACAAGGACACTCCAGTACATATACCGCGTACTCCGTTTTGCAGGTTAACTTACTCTGTATGATAGTGGGTTTGTTACTCAGGGAAGTCATGTATTCCGTCTTGCTTATCCCAAACCTGCAGGCTTTACAAACAGAGCACTTAAGGACCCCCTTGCTGCTGTTGAGCCATGAACTATTCATCCTAACCTCTGGCTACTGGAAATTAGATGGTTGCTCATTGATTTAGCCTTCTTGTATGTGATGCTACAAGAATGGGGCATTTGTTGTCCCAAAACAGGATCACTGGCTATCAAGGCCCAATTGCTATTCACAATTTTGCGAATACTTGTGTTGACTATTGTAGGTTAAGATTAGTCGGGTTTCATTTTGCTCTGTTTCTTTCTTTCTTTTCTAATGTATTTACCAATACCCTCAATCTACCAGGTTCATTGGCTTTCCCTATTGCCTTGTCCACCAGTTCAGGTTGATAGCCCTTTCTCAGCAATCTATCCCTACACTCATTCTGAGCTTCAGCACAATCCTGATCAGTGTTATACATATATATATATATATATATATATATATTACTTATGAGCGAGTACATGGATCAACCTCTAGTGCAATTCCTGTATTCCCAATAGGCTCTGCGCATTGGAATAATATAATCAGCAGTGTAGATGTAGGACTGGAGTCATTTAGGTCTCTACTGACTATATTAGACTTAATTAGGTTTTGCCAGCTAGCTCAGAGGTCACTAGAAACTTTCTCGAATGTTCAGGAAAGAGTTAACCGTCCTGATTTAGACAAGAAGGGATTAGTTTCTGACAACCGCATAAACATGACAACTTTGCTCCCTCAGAATAAAGAGTGTATCTCTAGAGTCGTGTGAAAACAATAGACAGCTATTTCACTCAGTCAATCATGCATACTTAGTTTCACCAGAGTGCAGAGAAATAGAGAGACGGGCGTTTTCAATAAAAGTTATTTATTGAGCAGTCTTCTTTCTCATGCAAGAGAAGTGAGTTGTCACAATTGCAATACTTATCATAAAGTAAAGTGCGTACAGAAAAAGGAGTATTATAAAATAATACTGTAAAAGCATTCATATGGTTTCTTAGCCATATGATACTTCAAAATGGATAAAATATATACATACATAAAAACATTGACTAACGTACTCAACTGGTGCTTCTAAGATACGCCTACCCCGGTGTACCTGACCTAAGCCTAATACTTGGGAAGGAGTAAGTAAGTTGCAGTTTAAGTTAAGTTGTTTTTTTGCCAAGGAATCTGAATCAAGAATTCTCTTACGGGTTTAGTCAGCTCCGTACCTTGGTAATAGAATGTAGAAGGTCTTGTATCTCTCTCTAAGGACTCGATCTCCCAGCAACCCGCAAGGGTGACTGGAAACACCGGAGCTGGATTTTTCTCGGCTGGAGAAAAAGACGGCGTCTTTCTCAGTGCGTCAAAAGGGAGGGGCGGCTTTCTTCGGCTCTCGCATCAGCTGGGCTTCGGGCAAGTAGATAGCCGCTCTGCTCCAAACCACTGTGTCTTTGCTTAAGGCAACGTTGGTATATTTATACCTGGAAGGTGCCGGGTTTGACGTAAGGTTGGACATAAGACGTCACTAAGAACTTACAGTTCTTCCTGGACTCCAAAGAGTTCTTGTGCAAATCAAAACAAAAGCAGGGGGATTTCCCGGGCTGCTGGAGGCTTGGTTTGATTATAGAACGCGTTGTACTTTCTAGGAGTCTATGGGAGTAGCCTTGCCGTATTTGAACTGCATGGGCTATGACTAGATATGGACATGATTCCTATGCCTTTATAAGGATATGTTTTGTTATAACCATATAAGGGCATGATTCGGGGATGTCTTGATTAGGGTCCTAGATAGATTCACAACAAACCTCCCTATCAAAACATACAACACCACAGGTGCAATCCAGAATGATATGGCTATGCAGCTCACCCACCGATTTTCGTGACATGGTTCATTATTGGTGACCTATCTGCACCAAAGTGGCTAAATACCACCTTGGCAAACTCAACTGCGAGTTCTGATAATATTATGCAGGGATCCAGATTTCTCAATTTGATTTCTCAATTAAAATGTTTCTGGATATTCCCTTGAGGTATTCCTATGGTAGTGGTCCGATGAGAACAGCATACGACTGGTCGGTCCTATGGCAATTTTGGTTATAGCCCACTCCACAAACCTTCCACCTTTAGAGGTACTGCTTTGGTGTCTATTTTAAAGGTGAGAAATAGGTGGTTAGAAGTATCTCTCAGAAGAACATTTTACTTACTATCAGGAAACTAATGCTCTTTCTAATGGATACTCTAGCTAACCACAAATAACTCAGTCGTCCAACTTCCCTGTTCTGTGGAGTGGTCTCTTCCCACCATCTAAAAGGTCTCAAGTTATAAAATATGCTCACTGATGCCTCTAATTGTTTTGTGCACCACCTCTGAAGGCGCAGAAAGAGTCCTGCAAGAAACTGACTTCGGTGGGCAGGGGTTGTGCTTATATGCAGCTCTGCTCAGTCACTTATGAAGTGCATGCGAGCCTCAAGGTGCCATGTGAAGTGCACAAGAGCAATCGTGTGAAAATTCCCGCATCAAGCCTTGCACTTCTGAGATATTCTTGAACTGATGAGTATGCAGGTAGAGTATCAATCACAAAGAGCTTTACCCAAGATAGGTAACTTGTTCTTATTGGTTCCTTCTCCCATGTGCTTCTAGTGTCTTCTTGGTAAAATTATTTCGGTGTCTTTTTCTCTGCCCCTGTCAAAAAGATTTTGTCTACTCCTTTGTACACGGAAAACATTTTGGTTTTAATCTAGATAACTAATAATAATTGACTTTTTGCTGTGGTCTCGCATTTCTAATAATACTCTTATTCTCTTACAGCTTAGTAACCGATGCGTTCGTGCCAAAATCAACATTGCTTTGATTTGCCAAACGCTGGTAAGCCCACCAGAAGCTAATCGGGAAATAAGCAGGGATAATATCCAGTGCAAGATTACATATGTAGCAAACGGTATGTATGCAATTTGTTAGATGATTTAAAAAAAAAAATGTATTTGAAGTTAATTAGTTAACGTGGCTAATCTACAAAGCAACCTCCATTATTAGTGGTTCTGTTCCAGTATTAGTGAGCTAGGCAGCTGAATCAGATTGAGGTTGAGCCACCAGGGAGACAATTTTAATCCCAGAGAGACTCTTTACTTTAAGGTTGTCTTGGTTATGTTTAAATCACCCTAAACAGATGACCATGCCTTTTGTCCTAGAGTTTTTTCAATTTTGCTCATTTACGTAGTTCCAGTAAGATTTTTTGCTTTATCCTTCGTATAAGTAAAGGGGCTATTTTATCCTATCTGAATCCTGATTACCAGGTGCTCCACTGGTTGTGTTCAATGTGAATAGTGATTTGAGAAGAAGCCCTGGCTCTAATATTGTAACCAAAAAGAGTATTTCAAAATTGTCCTGAGGTAATTAGATTGCTTCAGGTGAGGCTGGGTGTTTTAGTGAGGTCTCCCAAGCCTTTACACTATGGCGCGCTGCATCAACTGGCCAGGAGTTCATTGACTAGAGCAGAGATTCACAGTGCCAAAATGTCTGCATATTTGTGCAAGAACATAGACCTTCATTTCCAGCAAATTCTGATCCCCATAAAGTCCTGTTATACCCCTTCGACAGTCCATGGCCACAGCACCCATTAAAACTACATGCATTTTGTAATTTTCTATCATGTTCCTAAATGTTGCTCTAAAGCCACATACATGTTGGAAACCTGGAACATTCTCAGTCTATCCTAAAAGGCAGATTATTTAGAAAAAAATAATCTCACCTTAAAGCTAAATTCTCCAAAGTTTTGAATACTGCTCAATTTAATCCAGTACACAATACCTAAAACGTCTATGCCTCCCAGAGAAAGAACTATAAGAAAACATTCAGGAAAATGCTACCTGAAAGGCAGGCAGTATGGCAAAGCCAAACATACATGTTCTCTTTTAAGAAAGCCAGCAGCTTCAATTTCCATGGTTCCTTACAGGGCTGTTTCATCAAGAGCGATTTAATTTTTCACATTCGAGCGTGGAGGATCTATACACTTTAAAGTGGTTTTGTCACCCTTTTCTGGGAGTTTTTCTCTGAATATTTGCCAAATTCATTTTCCCTTTAATATTGTGATGCACTTTTGCCTTTTTCCTTTGGTGTAGCATCTTAAAGGTTAGGTTGTTTTTTGTCAAGTTTACTCAAAATACCTTCACTTATTGATAAGCATCCCTATTGAGATAGAAAGAAAGCACTCTGACATTCACCACTTCTGTGAAGTAGTCTACCTCCAGCCTTATGTACCACTGAGGACTGAATTTTATTTAAAATTATTGAAACTGACTGGGTGACCTCCACGGTGATCATGCCATTTATTACAAAGGAATGCTATTGAGGCAGGTCCATGAGATAAAGAGAGACTCCAATCATGCCATTTCCAACATTCCGGTTTAACATAAACAGAATTGACATTGAAGACAAAAAAAGTGCTGGGTCACTTCCCAACATTTGAATAGTCCCCATCGCACCTCTCGCGCAGACTGATGTTAAGACATTTAATGGCGTCACATTGACATTGATCCAAGACACTGTCAGAGAAGCAACTGTGTTCCTCATCACACTAGTGGACTTTGCTGTGCTGCTGATTGGCATTGCTCTGGATGATCCAATTTGGATGCCTCTCTGACCATTTTTATTTATAAGTTATTTAGAGCATGCGATTACCATAAAGGTTCCCTGATGCTGAGGAGATAAAACAGAATAACCAGATGAGAAAAATAGAGAGGAATGTAATGGAATATGTTTTTAAGAGTTTTCTAGTAGGATAGAAGAGTAGACATAGACCTGAGGTCTGCTGGAAGAGAATTCTACTGTTAGACTGGGAGTAAAGAAAATGCATGGCCATTGGTGTACCAGACTGGGATATTCCGGGAATAACTAAAAGCTGCAAGGAAGAACACGTGAGAGTGCATTCAGGAATGTAGTGAGCATACTCAAGAAGGTACACTGGATGAGTGCAATGGTAAGCCTTGCTGACTAAGCAAAGGGATTTAAAAATAACGCTCTTGGCTACCAGAAACCAGTGGAGAAAGTTTTTTTTATAAGCGGCGATATAACAGCCAGGAAGACTGAAAATGAGTCGGATGGCTGCTTTCTATATAGATACGTTGAAGGCATTGCAAAAGATGAAGAGGAAGTCATTGTAGAGAGAGTTGCAGTACTCCAAACTGGTACGTGTAACTGCTTGGACAATCCAATGTTGTGATTAAAATGGAAGGGGTGAGAGAATATTTGGGAAGACTTAAAGATGAGAAAAAAATGCGATCGCTTGTTCACTTGGGTGGAAAGAGAAAGATTCTCATAAAAATAGATTCCAGGTTTATTAATGGAAGATGCCAAAGCGAAGGGCCCCTAGTTGGGTAGACAAAAAAATAAACTGACCAAGCAAGACCCCTCACCATGAGAATTTTTGTCTTACCTGTATTCTGTTGTGGAAATTATTCCCCGTCCGGGAAACAACATAAGGGATGACCTTCTGGAAATTATTTGGTTGCTTGACATTGATTAAAAGCTGAGTGTAGTCTACATAGCACATAAAATAAAACATATTGAATCGAATTAGGTGGGCCAAGGAGGGTACATGGAAGTTAAAGAGTGTAAGGCTTAAGGAGGCGCCCTGAGGGACCCTGTGCTAATTGGGTTTTAGCTTTGAAGGAAAGGTAGGTGTTCCTCCGGGACTATCCAACCAAGTACAAGCTGATCCAGCCTAGTAACCTACCTAGAGTACCAGACATATTTTGGCGATTTATGAGACTATATCAAAAGATGCAGAGCAGGAGCAAAATAGCTATTACCCAACAAAAGATGATCAGGGGCTCAAGTCTGAGGATTTAAAATACATACGTTTATTAATATAGTTAAGAGAAAGTGGAAACAACTCTTTGAAGAGGAGGTATGGGGAGGGGAAAGCAGGTAAGTGTCCCATAGAAATGGCTGGGCTAGGGAGGGAAGATAAAAAATATTTGTAGATTCCATCGGTTTTATAAAAAAAAGTAGTCAAAGTTCGGGGACTGAGGCGGTTTAAAAGTAAAGGTTGCACAACTACAATATGCCAATCCATACTGTTTAAAAATACCATTTTAAAAATTAGTTTTGTAGCATTGTCTTCCTTAGAGATGCAATTGGCAAAGTAATTGGCCCAAGTGAAGTTCACAAAAAGCCTGTAGGAAAGAAGAGCAGACATCAGAACTACCTTACTGAAGCAATAGTAATCTTTGCACCCGCAATGCTCCGTGTTTTTTGCAGTGAAATTCGGCAGCTTTAAACTCTCAACTATACCAGGGAACTGAAGGCCTGGAGCGATGACCAGCACCTCGAGAAGTAATGGATCAAAAGTGGTGATAATCCTCTGACTGAAATCAGCTCTGGGCGGGGTATCCAGGGAGGGCAGGGCTAGGACTTTGCCAAGACAGCAGAGAACGATGGGAAAATACCGGAGAAAAGCATGAGATAATAATCAAGCCAGGCCTTGCGGACAGAGATGCCACAACTAACAAGATCATAGGGATGCTGGAAAAGGGTGAAGGCAGTGACCAGTAAGATGAGTTTGACCACTAATTAACTGCATCAGGTTACAACTGGCAAGGGATGGAATAAGGATAAAATCTGTGTTTGATACCAACTCACCCCAGATATTGAAATCTCAAGAATGATGCAAGAAGAATGACTGGTGATAAAATATGTAAAAAATCAGCCAATAAGCTTCCCAAGTTAATACAGACAGGAGGGTGGCAATAGCATAAAACACCAGGTCAGGTAGGTACAGCAGAAATGGCAATCAAAAACCCGAGGAGCCAAGCACGTGGTAAGAGATCTATAGTAGTAGAGGACACTTTGAGATGGTTGTTAAAAATGATGGCTAAACACACCTTTCCTGCACGGGCAGAATAGGTGGAACACCTTCAAATCAGTGTATCGCTCTGCTGAAATGGCTTGTATTGTGATATGTGCACTATGAAAATCTGTGTACCGCCTCAAGATCACAGATTCCAATAGTGGAAATTTTTCTCATCATTCCTGGCTTCCAAGTTCAATAAAATTCTATTGAGCTGACGTATGGGTTTCATCATCATAATGATAGCCCTAAACCACCATATTGGCCTTTAACATTGTCAGGACTACTAGGACTTTGCGGCATGAAGCATCAATTTAGGTTGTCTAAATTATGTGGCGAAAAATGTCAATTATGCTGCACATTCTCTCTGTTATCAGTTTTGGCTAGAAAATGAAATTTGGTGACATCTACAAATTTTGCTAATTATGTGGCAAGTGCAGTAAATGTAATATTTATTCTATAAACACTGCAGATTTAGAATCGCCTAATTTTCTTGACCCTCTCCAGTGCCCATTTTTATTAACAATTTATTCAAGAAAGGTAAACCAATCTTAAACATTTTAATTCCAATCATTGCCCATTGTTAGCTACACTTCGTAAAAATAGCTTTTTCAAGTTCGCTGCCCTAAAATAAACACGTAAATAAAATACACTTAATAGATACCTTATATAATATGGTCCTGACTGCCATCTTGGGCTTCTAGTGACACTTAAAAATCACTCGGCTATGATGTCATTAGAACTCTTAATGAGCATTGTTGAGCCATTTAAGCAAACACATGTTGTATGATTCATGTATTCTCTCTTTCTCTTACTCTTTTCAAAGCACTGCTGATTTTGCCTTAAAATGCAATTTGGGCTTAATACGATTGGTTCAAATACAATAAGTTTGAGTATCCAGGATTAGAGCTGAGCACCTGTTGCCAAGATTGGCAGAGTCACCTTTTAGAGCACATCCGGAACTGAGATTTTGCACATCATATCACCTCTCATCACCAGAGGGATAGCCATGCCATATTAGCATGTCCCAGGAATGCAGCCAACTGACGCTTCTGAAATATGCCAGCATTCAGAGCCGGCAGTGCTCATCCCTTAGTTTTTAGGCTCTTATGCTATCTAACTCCCTGTTCACAAACGTTTAATCCTAACAACATAATTGCCTCTGCATCAAGCCTGCGATGTGTGAGTTACTATCGTGTTACGTCACTGGGCACAGGGAATGTGAAGTGCATTTATTCACCCAACACTTCTCTCCCTTGCTTTTACATCCACTTTACTACAACAAGCTTGTTTCTTTTTGCCAAACTCCCCTGTTGGTAATCTTTATCCCCTACAAAATGTTTTTTCACCCTTTACCCTTCCTTTCATATAAAACATTCTTATGTGTTTTGGTCAGAAGTTGGAATGTTCCCACTACAGATGACTGTAAGCCTTGCATATATAGAGGAAAATATGGCGCTATGGAAAGATAGCAGAGGGAAATAATGGTGCCTTTCAGATATCTGTGTAACTTGTAGTTTACCAGTTCAGTCTTGCTAATGTACCTTTACAGCATTTCAAGGTTTGTTGCATGAGTACTATTGAGTTCTGTTGTTCCTGTCGTATTTTGAATATCCCATCATTTCAGGGCTTTATAGGGATTTCAACTCTGAAAAAAATTCTGGGATATGAATTTTCCTTAAGTAAATGAAAAGACTAGAGGTGTTTGGCAAAATAGTTTGTTTAATTAAACACTGCATGCGGGAGAGCCTGGATAGAACGCGTCTGATCAAAATCTCTTGATCTATAAAGTTTTGCCTGTCAATTTATACAGTTCACGAGGTACAATAAAATGGTCTCTACATCCCTAAAGAGCATCACTGTCGTAAATCAATCAAATATGTGCATCTGATAATGACACAGATGGCTCTTGACCCTCGAGGAGGTCAAGAGCCAGTTTGTCCCCAGATGTCCGGCATGAGGAGCGCATGAACACTACGCATGGTGTGCATGTTGTGTCCTAATTGGTTGAGTGTACCTATCTACATGTGTATCTAGCCTTGTGGTATTTCTAGGGAACATGAGCCTTGGGCCAAACATGTTTTATTGGGACCAATTACCTCGGACTTGTTTGTGGTGCAAATATCTGTGGAAACCATCAGTGTTTTCGCTGGATGTGTTTGCTTTTAGTTTATGGGGGGCTACTGTTCGGGCCCAAGTTATGGTGTACATTGACATTGCATTGATGGGCATTGACGCGATTAGTGGGCACAGGCTATGGCATACATTTATATTTCAATTACTGATATTGTCATTGTCCGGCCTGCATATATCATCATATTCATTGACATCGTATTCAACCATTCCAACAAATCAAGTCCTAAAATAAACCAAATCTGCCTCACAATAATGCTAGCATAAGTGACGTAGTTCCACTTTTGGAAAAAATATTTTTGTTTATTTTATTTCCATTTAAGTTCTAAAATCAATTGGAGTCCTATGAGTAGCAGGCACACGCCCCTCTTTTGTTCTAGAATGTGTCACATTTAGTCAAACTTGCATGTTAATTAGGTTTATGCCCTCATTTATAAATAACTGTTTCTTTTAACTAGACCTAAATAAAACAGCTGGTGGAACAGGACTTGTGGGCAATAATGACATTGTGGCCATAGGACTATTTGGGAATACAAAATGCAGTTAAAAACAAGTGGTATTAGAAAATTGATGCAAATTCTTATTTCTAGTTACCATTCATTTCTACAGTGGATATTATTGCTTAATTTTCAGAATGCCATTATCCTGTGATAGTTTTATCTTATGCCCCTATATGTACAGCAAGCATAAGGTGAATGGATTAAAACCCCAGGTTTAAAGTTTACTGCATTTATGAGTGGATTGCAAAGAAGGCTTGCCTCTCAGTCAGATGTGTTGAAAAAGTGTGTTGCCTTCATTTTGAGAGTCTGACAACAAATGGCCTTTTCTGGTCCTTGATGATTTGCCTGTTCCCACTTTGTGCATGAAGCTACTCGGTACCGGACCTGGGGGGTATTCTTCACCTTTTGAATTCCCTCCAATTTCAGACTGGATCTATAAACATTTTTCAGTAATTTGACCCATGTAAAATAGATGATTTATCAGACTATGTGTTGACCTTATCCATCCTTTGGAAGTGACGGCACATAGCTCTAAGTAGGCACCACCCTTACTGGCTGAAGTCAGTTCCTTTTTTCCTGACCCCTGTGAAATGCATCCTGAGTGCATCTCCCTAACTTTTAGTTAGTGTTTTACCAACCTTCACAATGTTTTTTTCATAGTATGTTCCGTAATATGTCTACCCAGAAGACAGATTTCAAGCTGTGCCACACCTACAGAAAGCATATCTGTTACGGAGCCACACATTGTCTCTTTCGTGTCTTGGATAAAATCATGATTCAAGGTCATGCAGCAGATGCTTCCTAATGCCTTTGAATGTCATAATGGAGTGGAATCGAAGATATATGTCGATGAATAGAAGAATAAAAGCTGGTCGTGCTCCAGTCAGGGTCTCACTCCAAATCAAAGTCCCAGTCTAGGTCATCCTCCTCTGTGGTAACTACAAGATTGTTGCAGGGATTCTGCACAAACACAGAACTATGCGCAGGATTATAGGACCTTGGTGTATAGGGACTGGGTCATCCTACCACCTTAGTACCACGAGCCCAGGACCAACTAGCTATAGTGTCTCACTTGCTCTCCTACTCACTCACAGAGAAACAAATGATTACACCCCAGAACACAACATTCCCAGATTTCTCAGGAATCGCGGAAGCAAAACACACATTTTCGCTCGCCCTCTTGTACTTGTCCACAATAAGATCCGACAGAGACATGAAACAGTTTAAAATATTTATTTTAACTAATGTGCCCTAACATGCAGTATACGTGCCACAACAAGCAGGAAAATGCATAGTACAAACAGTCAGCATAGCAGCTTGTCCATAAATCATGAAGGGAGATGTCATGGAAAGACAATGGAGCCAAAACCCTTGCGCGATGCTAAGAAGCGGTATCATATATTAGAACATGTCTGGGCTTTAATAGCAGACCCCATACCTTAGCCAATAGATGGTAGATCTACATCATAGGTGCTGTCTTGCTCTACTCCCTGGAAAGGTCTCTCTTCAAGTGTATGCTATTTATTAGTGTATTCTAATAAAACGAAAGTACGTTTGTCCAAACAGCTGTATCAATATGTTTTGTCTGAGGCCTGGTCAGAACAAAATAACAAGGGGCATTGTTGTTCGACCTTGCACATAATGTTCAGTCAAAATCCCAGGAACATGCAGAGAGTAAACACAGCGATGAGTTCTTATGTGAAAGCAATCATTGAAGGTATTGCAAAAATAAAGACATGTAGTAACGTTCACAAAAGCAGCAGCCAAGTTGCAGCGTGCTCATGCTAACCTAGTGAGGACGACAATGTCCCTATGGGCCAAGTGACAAGATAAAGTCTGAAGACAAGTCTTGGCTCAAGCGGAAGAGGTCTGGGTGGGAGTCCTCTCCCTATCACTTCAGCATAAGCTTGTGCTGTTCAATTCCACTGCAGTTGTCCAACTGTGACCCCGAGGCCATTATCGACTTGGTTGCAGGTAGAGACCTTCAAGGAGGCTATACTGCAGCTGTTCCAGACCTGTTTGGGTCCTTCAGGAGAGCCTCCAGGCTCCATTGATTCAATGGGGTCTCCAGTCAAACTTAGCTGGTGGGACCTGCCCAACCGACGACTGCCCAGGTTTTGCCTCTGCCTGTCTCCAGGTCCCATCTCCACACCTTTGCTGAAGGCCACACCAGTTACAGGATGGTTCAGCATTCACATAGTCTTTATGGTTTAAATGTCTGTATTGATTTGTAATCGAAAAATTAAAAACGGGGACACTAAGCTATATTACATCAACAAGTAGTACCCTACTATCAGGGCTGTGCTTGCTATATGGTGTCAACAATCAAAACCCAATTCCCCCATCTAGTTTAGTGAACTGTATATGAAAGTTAAGAGGGGCCCGGGTCTCAGTCAGTCTCAAGAGCCACAGGTATTTGGCACAGGTACGTTTCCTGAAGTCACCAAGGCTAGGAATGGCCCCCATATATCGGAGAATAAGGCACTTTGGTTAGACAGGAAGAGGACGATTCGTACCATTCCAAGAATATGCTATAACCGGTGCAGCCAGCCTAAGTGTGTGGGTATCAGATCTGAGCCCCAGTGGTATGGGATGTTCTGTACCGCAGTCCCTAGGGCCAGGCTGATCTGTCTGCCTTTTTCTAACTTGAGTGGGAAAGTGAGGAGGTTCGGAGCCCTAAAACAATATATGCAGGAAATCTGGGGAGTTCCATGTCAAGGTGTGTATCTATGTCTGTGAGTATGTGTCCCCAGTAATTCTGTATTTTCTGGCAATCCAATTGAATGTGCAGCAGCGTAGCAGTTTGTCTGCAGCAACACCAGTACTCTGGTGTTTTGGAGGCATTATAGCTGTGTAGTCTGTGGGAGGTGTAGTACTAATACGTTGCAATTTTGGTGGCAGTTTCGATGCCAAGTAGTGGGCCGTGTGGCATGCCCCGTAGTAAATGTCAACCCACTCTCTTGCCGTTAGTTCCCTACCTATCTCAGTCTCCTATCGGAGCTGGCTCCTAGACTTGGAAGTTTCAGTTGATGGGCCTATTAGTCGATACAGTTCCTAGATCATGAGCTTATCAGATGTATTCGCTAGGAGCCATTGTTAAAAAGGGGTGAGATATTGCTCTGCTGCAGTGCGTACAGATGGGTGCATTACCCAGTGACTGATCAGCATATAATGCCGTTGCTCCGACTGTGCGAGCGCAAACTTCATATGTAGGGCCTCAAAGGTAAGGGAGGCATCCGTATTGAATAGAGGACCTGCAGCCCTTCTGGTTCCATATAAGAAATGCTGGATCTCAAACCCGCGTCGAAGTTCAGGTTTTTGACTATGGTCGCAAGAGGTGAAGGGAAAGATGTTAGATTCCTCTGTGCCACTAGCCCATCCCATTCAGCCAATAATGCCATAGCCAGTGCCCTATCCACAAATAACCAGTACTTTTCTGACTCCGAACGGGACCATTCAACAAAACCCCTTAGTTGGGTAGCTTGGTAATAGCGCTGAAGGTCTGGAATACCCAGGCGTATAGTTATGGTCTTGACGGAGGCGGGGACGTTTGTCCGCCTAGATGAATTCGTTTATCTGTTGTTGAAGAAGGCATAGAGTCTGGGAGCCAGCGAGAAAGGGAGTGCCTAAAAAAGGAACAAAATCCTGGGGATGGTCATCATTTTGATTGCCGATTTATGAACTTCTATTTTTAACCCCGAAGCAAAGCCAAATGCTTCTAATTCAGCGATCACAGCAGGTCAGAGGCTCCTCTAGCGAGTTTATAACATCGTCCGCATATAGGCTTATAAGGTGCCTTTTTCTCGCCAAATTGGATGCCTTTTATCTGCAGCTTAATACAAACTTTGTGGGCCATATGTTCCATGTAGAGGGCGAACAGCAGGGGCGACAGGAGGCACTCCTGCCTCGATCCTCTGCTGATGTCAAATGTAGTGGAGGAGCATCAGTTGACTGGAACCGCTGCCGTAAGTTGAGTGTAGCTGCTAAGGATCCAATTTTGAAAATGATCACCTATGCCGAAGTGGACCAGGATTGCAGCGAGATAGGGCCAGTGGACTCGATAAAAGCATCTTCTCTTTTGGAACCTCTGGTATTTATTGATTAGTTGTAAGATAAATCTGGTGTTCTCGCTACACCGTCTTCGGGGTACAAAGCCCGCCTGGTTCACAAACCCCTGATTTACTGGATACAGCCTGGCAGCTAAGATGCCATTATACAGCTTCAGGCCAGTGTTCAAAAGGAAGATGGGGCGATGAGAAGAGGACTGGGTTTTATCCTTTCCCGGTTTAGAGATTACCACCATCGCAGTCTAAAGCATAGGGGGTTAGAGAAAGCGTGTCCCCAATTGCGTTGAAGAGTCTAGTGAGGAGTGGCGCTAAGCTTTGACAAAATATCTTCTAAAAGGTAGCCCTACACCAGTCTGGGCCCGGCGACTTAAATAGCTTTTGGCGGGATATAAGGGAAATGACTTCCTTGATGCGGACCGGTCGATCAAGTTTGAGTGTCTGGTTGGGTGTCAGGCAGGAGAAGTTGACCTCCTCTAAGTACTTTGGGACTGCATCTTAGAGAAGCACCTGTGCCAAGTAAAGGGTCTGATAGTAATCCCGGAAGGTATCTAGAATGCTCTCGTCTGTAGCCCATTCCCGGCCCTCAGCATCTTTGATGCTTTGGACTCCTGTAGCTGACGTTGGATGAGCAGTAGGTTGGCCAAAAGTCGACCTGCCCGATCGCCCCCAACATTAAAGCGATGTCAAAGTCTAAGTGCTGCATATTCTGCTCTATTGATGTCAAGGCAGGCCAACTGGGCGCAGGCAGCATCTGATAGAGAATACTAGCCGCAGATTCCGTAACGTATAATTGTCCCCAGGCGTGAGACTGGATCCGGAAACTTTTTTGCCCAGCATCCCTGCCCCCCTCCAGGTCCCCTCTCTGCGCTGGGTTGCTGGGAGCTGTCGCCAGTCCACCCTCGGTTGAGTCTACGCTGCGCGACAACAAAGGCCTGAGCACACCAGATTAGCTGGGGACCTATGGGAGAAGTGCGCGTCAATTAGAGAACGCCAAGACCCACAGCAGAAGAGACCGGACATCACCAGGAGGGCGCACACGTGAGAAGGCCCGACATCTAGATTTGCCCCCACAATCAAGTGCCGGATGCCAACGGCGCACCAACTGGCGATGGGTCACCTCCCCGTCACCAATCAGCACCTTAATGTACGTAGCAGCAATGCAGAACAATCAACGGCGCAAGGAGGAACAATCACTGAAACACCACATGCTACGTTGGCCACCAAACTGGACTCTGTGCTGGCCGCAGTAGAAAAGATAGGATCCTCACTGGACCAGACCCGCACCTAACTTAAGTCCAAAATCGATAGTCACATCAGACTTTAACCTACGGCGCACCGATCACCAGAAACTCTGAGACAGTGTGTGTTCACAGGAACAGTCGATTGCGGAACTGAGGCCAATCACTCAGTCACACGGCCGCCTTTCAGGAACGTATAGACCTGTGCATGACCTGGAAGACCTGGTGGAGGATGCAGAAGGGGGCTCGTGCCACAATAACATCTGCGTGGTGGGTCTGCCGGAGGGCAAAGAGGGGCGGCGCACGGAAAAGTACGCCGCAAGCTGGATTAGAGAACTACTCCCGGATGGTCCGCTGTCTGCCCACTTCGTAATCGAAAGAGCTCACCGAGTCCCTGCACAGAAACCACCACCGGGCACCTGCCCACGCCCTTTCCTATTCAAAGTCCTCAACTACAGGGACAGAGGCTCGATCCTCAGAGAAACTCGCAAGCTGGCAGACCTAACAGTAGACAATAGCCGCATCATGTTCTTCCCAGACTTCACAGCGCAAATGCATCGCCGCAGAAGTGCGTATGCGGCGGTGAAGAAATAACTGCATGAACTGGGCCTCAACTACTCACTCCTCTTTCCGGCCAAGCTACAAGTGGTCGCAAGCGGAGCATTGCCCTTCTTTGACTCCCCCTCTGACACCTGGGACTGGTTGGAGGAATCGGGCCTACTGTCTGGACCGAGGCCTCCTGGGTCAGACTAACTAAAGAGGTCGGTCAGGAGACAATGTCGACGTTGCAGGCGGAATAGACCCCATATAGGGGCCAGGCGACCTCCACCCCTCCTAACCTGGAACCGAGACAGGCTGAACGACAAGAGGCGATCCACATGGTGGCGGCGTTGGGACCACTAACTCCCAATCCTGATCACTTTTATAGTTCATCGAGACTCAGATACTGGTGATTCCGCGTCATCCAGACTGGATGGATCTGAAGAATATCCAATGCCAGAAGTCACCCCGCAAACGGCGGATGGAATTATATGACTCTTAATTAACACCTGTGACTTTAACACATCAACCGCAAGTATTTACAGCACCAACACTGTATTGCACTAAGTTTGACACCATAGTCAGTCACCTATTCCCTACAGGCGGCAACGGCTGCCCCAAATGCCTTATACATCGCAGCGAGCAGCTCCCACCGCAGCTCAGCCGACACAATGCGCGCACCGCTCACATTACTCTTATCCTCAGGTTACACCCTGACACTAAGGGGAAGACCGACACACTCTGCACACGTACCACAAGTATCCCCACTAGACGTCACTCGACCATTGAGTTTCCTCTATTTTTAGCCCCTAGTTGGGTCTCATAATTTGGACGAACACCTCTTTGGTGCTCGTCCCCACAGTTAAACATTATTTAGCTTGGTTTTCATCCCTCCCCCTGTTTTTCTTAAGTTGCTGGGTTGGAATCAATGCGCAGGCCACACACATCATGATGCCCCGCCCCTCCTGCTCCATCTTAACTGCCAAACAGTTATATTATGGTATAGGTCAACATAATTACGTGGAATGTGCGCGGTATACACATGCCAACACGTATAATCCATTTACGCCTATATGCGGTGCAGAGAAGTTGACATTGCGTTCCTCCAAGAGACGCACATGTCTCAGGCAGAGCTCGGTAGACTGCGTAGTAGATGGAGGGGACACATACATGGCACAGTTTACTTGGCTCATGCGCGGGGTGCACTTGTCTGGATAAGAGCAGGAGTCCCATTTGTGAGTGAACGGACAGTAGGTGACCCAGAGGGCAGATATGTATTTGTTAGCTGGAAACTCAACGGTCAGCCGAATCTCCTGGGCTCCGTTTATGCCCCCAATATCAACCAGTCCGCCTTCCTAGATAGCCTCACAGGGAAACTTGCCTCATCGGAGGAGACTTTAATTCAGTATTAGATGTTGAACTGGATAGATAATTTCCGCCTCTCACGAAGACCTCTGCAGCGTGACTCACAGACTGGCTGATATACTGGGTACTAATAGACATATGGCGTGCTACTAATCCCGATACTCGGATATACTCCTTTTACTCGGCGGTACAGAAGTTGCATGTGAGACTAGATAGGCTAGTGGGGTCCCCAGCGCTACACCATACAGAATACCTAGGCTGCACACTCGGATCGTATACCTCTACTCCTCAAGTTTAATTGGGAACCTGGGCACCTACCCACCCCCACCTGGAGGCTTTAAACCTCGGCACTCCGGGACCAGCACTTTCGCTCGTCGTTGGGAACAGCTATCCTCTAATATTTTTAACTTAACGAGGGCACAACCGGAGACAAGTTAGTGGAGTGGGAGACCTTCAAGGTCACAGTGCGGGGGTACTGTCTGGGCACGACCTGGAACATTCACAAGACTTTAAAACATGACCTCACTAGAATAGAATCACAACTATTACGGTCCGAGGCCCAGGGTGAGGAGAGAGGTAGAGACTACCACTGCATAGAGACATTACACACACAACACGCCGAATGGCTGGAACGCCTCCGCTGCCACAATTATGCAGCGCACACAGCCCGTACACACGCCACCGCTGATCGCGCAGGATGGCTCTTAGCCTGGCTCATCAGGCAGGAACATGCCCTCGTGCCCATAAGCGCCCTATGGGCCGACACTGGCCTGCTAGTGCACACGCAACATGATATTCACTCAGCTCTGACACACCACTACAAGCTACTGTTCGAGGCATGTGGGCTGCTAAATTCATATCTTAGCATTAGATCGCCGCCTAGTGTTGGGCTCGGATGATTGCACATTGTTGTCCTGGAAGAGTCTTCGAAGTATCCTGAGATAGGTGGCTCCTCCCCTGGACTACAGTGCGCATGGGCATCGGCTCCATCCCCAGATTGTTTTTTTCCGCCATTGGGTTCGGATGTGGTTTCGACGTCTTACTGTCGGAACCAAGTAAAACTATCTTTTACCGGCCAAAAGGCCTCGATTTTCTTGCGTCGGTATTGTCTGCGCTCGGTCTCGAGTCTTCCGTCTCTTGAAGCCGGAATAAGCGGAGTTTTCTTCGCTTTCTAAACTTTGAGGCCTTCTCATCGCGACACGACAGCAAGCCTTTACGGACATGGAGCGGAGCCCGTTCAAGTACTGCCCGCTCTGTGGGTCTAAGTACCCACACATCGATCTACACCCTGTGTGTAACAAGTGCCTTTCACCGGACCACGACGACGGCAAGTGCAAGGCCTGTGCACAGTTCCGCTCCAAGAAAACTCTCAAGCTTCGGCGCGCGGTGCGCTTGGAAGCTAGGCAAGCGGCCCCGGATCCGGAGAACATCTTCGGCGACCCGGAAGAAGAGGTCCAGGGTCACCTTCTACAAATCTCCCCCTCACAGTCGGAGGTCGAGGCGGATCCGGGTGACGACGACGGAGTCGCGGGTCCGGTCCTCGAGTACGTCGAAGAGGTAGGAGACGACGATGAAATTTATGGGGCCGCGGCGGACAGCTCTGCGGACGAGCTCTGCCCCGAAAGTTTCGAGGACGACCGGGACACGGGATCGCCTGTCGGCCTTACCCTGGACCCGTTGCCGCAAGCCACAGCCCCGCCTTCAGGCCCGGCTTCGGACTCACTTGCTGGGCACGATGTTTCGAAACCGAAACTGAAACCGTCGGGGTCGTCAACACCTAAAATGGCCGACCCGAAATCGAAACTGAAACCAAAGGACTCGAGTGATCCTAAGATGGCTGCCGTGCCTGTGAAGAAGTCGGTGCCCGTCACCCCGTCGGCTCCGTCGACCTCCGGTCCGCAGAAGCCGAGGAAGTCGGTCGATTCCGACGCTCCGAAATCGAAGCCGACGCCCGATGGAGGGCCCCCCAAGAAAGATAGTCGGCTCGGATCAACGGCTCCGGCGCCGTCCAAGCCCGCCAAGGTCGGCTCCAAAGAGGCTACGCCCAAGAAGTCGGCGCCCCGGCCTCAAGATTCGGAGGACCCGAAGAAGGTTTCCGCGCCCAAACCGCACAAGGCCCGCGAGGGCGTCGGATCCGAGGGACCGCTCAAAGCATCCTTGTCGGCGACAAAACCAACTGGCAGTGTACCGTCCCCTATTGCGGAGTCACTGCAGAGAATCAGGGAGAAGGCCCTTGCTCCATCGGCTCCGATGCCATCACCGCAGCCGCAAAAGGACGCTCCGGCTAAGCCTTCGGGGAAACTCCTTTTTCTCTTGCCACCTAAGGAGGCGCCGAAAGCGTTTTCGACGAAATCGGCTCCGAAGCAGGTTTCCTCACTGCCAGACCCTCTTCCACGTCGTGTACTCGAATCGGTGGACGATTCAGAGCATTTCATCGATGCTGCCACCGGCAAGCTGACCCTCTATAAACGGAAGATCACTTCGGAGCCGGTGGACCCCTACGTCATCCCGTTGAAGAAGAAGAGGGTGCCCCTTGACGCCGTAGGCCTCACGGAGCCGATTCAGCCTCCTCCAAGACGGAGCCCTACTCCCTCCCCAGAACACTCTGTGGGTGAGGAAGATGATGAGGATGAACAGTACAATTTCCCCATCGATGACCCTGATGTACAACCAGATTCATACGACGACTCTGGTGACCAAAACACCCAGGGGGCGGGCCAAGACCCGCAGACCTTTAATGCACGTGCATCCCCGACTGAGGACTCAGCAGGATTTCATGCACTAATTGAACGGGCGGCGGCCAATCATGATGTGGACATGCATGCCGACCCGGTTGAGGAAGACTTCCTTTTTGACACCTTTGCCATATCTGAGAGGACAGTAAAAACACTTCCTATGCTGAAAGGTGTTCTCAAACATGCTGGAGACATTTTTAAGGAGCCTACGAGGGCTAGAGTGGTCAACCCTCGCATTGAAAAGAAGTACAGGCCTGCTCCTGCGGACCCCGTCTACATCCGGGGACAGTTGCCACTGGACTCTCTTGTGGTTGCCAATGCCAGGAAACGTGCCAACTCCCAGACAACGGGTGAAGCTCCTCCCCCGGACAAGGAGTCCAAAGTGCTTGAGGCAGGAGGCAAAAGAGTGGCTGCACAGGCGGCAAACTTTTGGCGCATCGCAAATACACAGGCGCTCCTGGCGCGTTATGATAGGGCGCACTACGACACCCTAGAACAAATTATACAACACCTGCCCCCACAGTTCCAAGAAGGCACCAAGATGCTTATTGAGGAAGGGAAGCTAATATCAAACGCAGCCATCAAGTGTGCACTTGACGCTGCGGACACAGCTGCTAGGGCTATCAACACTAGCGTTATGCTGAGAAGACAAGCCTGGCTCCGCATCTCAGGGTTCAAGCAGGATATTCAGACGACGATTCTGAATCAGCCGGTCAATCCTGATAGTCTGTTTGGTCCGGATGTTGACACCACCTTAGAGAAGATAAAGAAGGACACGGAAACTGCTAAATCTATGGGGGCTCTGCAGTCCCAACAGTTTCGTGGCGGCAATTTTCGTCGCTCAGGTGCACGTGGAGTCACCAGAGGACAGATGGGTCAACAATCCCAGTTCTCCAAGGGTGGGGCGCAAGCCTCGTTCACTAAGCAGACCAAGGGAGGTTATAGGAACAACAGCAACAGAGGTCGCGGCAGAGGAAACAACAGCTCCCGCACCTCTACTCCGAGCAAACAGTGACTCTCTGTCACTGCCCCCCGACCACCTAACACCTGTCGGGGGGAGACTGCAGCAGTTCCTGCCCGTCTGGAGAAACATCACCACAGACAGGTGGGTGCGACAATTAGTTCAGTATGGTTATTGCCTAGAGTTGAAGTCCACTCCACCCAACATCCCACCAAGGCAAAGGCCTATGTCCGCAGAGCACTTGCACTTATTGCAGCAGGAAGTAGTGGCGATGCTGCAAAAAGGCGCAATCGAGCTCGTGCCGGTGGGGGAGGAAGGCACAGGGGTATATTCCCTGTACTTCCTTATTCCAAAGAAGGACGGTTCTCTCAGGCCCATTCTCGATCTACGTCCCCTCAACCTGTACATACTATCGGAACATTTCCACATGCTTACACTGCAGCAGATTCTTCCCTTGCTAAACCAGGGAGACTTCTTAGCAACCTTAGATCTCAAGGATGCTTATTTCCATATTCCACTACACCCGTCACACAGGAAATACCTCAGGTTCACTATTCAAGGCAGGCACTACCAGTTCAAAGTCCTACCCTTCGGAGTCACAACAGCCCCGAGGGTGTTCACCAAGTGTCTAGCGACAGTGGCGGCGCACCTCAGGAGGCGGAATATCCATGTCTACCCCTACCTAGACGACTGGCTCGTACAAGCCAAGTCGGAGCAACAGTGCGCCGCAGACATGTCGACTACAATTCGCCTGCTTCACGATCTGGGTTTCTCCCTGAACTACCCAAAATCGCATCTCCAGCCGGCACATGTCCGGCAGTTCCTGGGTGCTACGATCAACACCCTGACAGCCATGGCTCAGCCAAACCAAGTCAGAATCGACAGCATTCAGTCGCTGATCCAACGATTCAGACCACAACACTCCCTGCCAGCGAGAGTGTTCATGCAGTTGATAGGCATGATGGCCTCCTGCATCTTCATAGTCCCTCACGCACGGTTGCATATGCGCCCGCTCCAGGAGTGCTTAGCGAATCAGTGGACACAGGCTCGTGGGCAATTGACAGACCTAGTGTTGGTTACCAGTCGGGCATACGACTCTCTGCATTGGTGGACTCCACACAACCTTTGCAAGGGCCGACTGTTCCAAGAGCCTGTGCCGCAGATTATCCTGACAACGGACGCATCTCTCCAGGGATGGGGAGCTCATGTGCTCACTTACACAGTGCAGGGACTATGGACGACGCAGCAACAGAAGATGCACATCAACTATCTGGAACTGATGGCAATCTTCATGGCGCTCAAGTCCTTCATTGTACATCTGAGCAACAAGGTCGTGCTAGTCCGGACGGACAACATGACCGCGATGTACTACATTCAAAAGCAGGGAGGCACCCACTCGCCACAGCTGTCTCATCTGGCTCAGAGCATGTGGAAGTGGGCCATTCAGAGGAACATCTTCCTCATGGCAGAACACCTCCCGGGCAAGGACAATCAGATGGCGGATCTGCTCAGCAGATACAGCCATCAGATGCACGAGTGGGAGATACACCCTTCTGTTCTCCACCCGTTCTTCCAAAAGTGGGGTCATCCGGAGATAGACCTGTTCGCAACAAAGGAGAACGCAAAATGCCGACTCTTTGCCGCCAGGTTCCCTCACCCACAGTCGCAGGGGAATGCGATATGGATGAACTGGTCAGGCAAATTTGCATACGCTTTTCCGCCAGCCCCTCTAATACCGCTGGTCGCAAGAAAGCTAAGGCAGCACTCCATGACTCTCGTCCTGGTTGCTCCAACGTGGGCGCGCCAAGCTTGGTACACCACGTTCCTCGAACTCTCGGTGGTGCCGCATCAAAGACTGCGCCTCACACCCAGTCTTTTGACGCAGAACCATGGAGACATTCAGCATCCAGATCCACGACAGCTCAACCTGGCGATCTGGCTCCTGAAGTCCTAGAGTTTGGATACCTTAACCTACCTCCAGAATGCATGAGTATCATCAAGGAGGCGAGGAAACCTACTACTAGAGCATGCTATGCTGCTAAGTGGAAGCGTTTTGTCATCTACTGTACGTCCAATGACATCAACCCGCTAGATGCATCTATTCCCAACATCATCTGTTATCTGTTACATCTCTACAAGTGCAATCTGGCGTACACTTCCATTAGGATACATCTCTCGGCCATAGCGGCTTATCTTCAGAACAGGCAGCACCTCTCTGTCTTCAGGGTGCCCGCCATTAAAGCCTTCCTTGAAGGTCTGAAGAGAGTCATTCCCCCAAGAACTCCACCAGCTCCGGTGTGGAACCTCAACGTCGTTCTCACCAGACTGATGGGGCCACCATTTGAGCCACTGCACTCGTGTGAGCTCCAATTCCTTACGTGGAAAGTGGCCTTTCTGATAGCTATTACGTCTCTGAGGCGTGTCAGTGAGCTGCAAGCGCTCACCATACAAGAGCCGTTCATTCAAATTCACCCAAATAGGGTGGTGCTACGCACTAACCCTAAATTCCTTCCTAAGGTGGTGTCACAGTTTCATCTTAATCAAACTATTGACTTGCCAGCATTCTTTCAAAACCCGCAAACGGTGGCGGAAAGAATGCTCCATACCTTAGATGTGCGGAGGGCGTTGATGTACTACATAGACAGAACACAACCCTTTAGAAAGACAAAACAACTCTTTGTTGCCTTCGCACCACAACACAAAGGCAACCCAATTTCTAAAGCAGGGATAGCCAGGTGGATTGTTAAGTGCATCCAGATATGTTATCAGAAAGCCAAGCGCACTTTAACAATACCCCCCAGAGCGCACTCCACACGCAAACTGGGGGCATCCATGGCTTTCCTAGGGAACATTCCTTTAGAGGATATTTGCAGAGCAGCCACGTGGGTCACACCACATACCTTCACAAAACACTACTGTGTTGATGTGCATTCCAAGCAGCAAGCAGCTGTAGGACAGGCTGTTCTCAAGACACTTTTTCAGGTTTCTGCAGCTGGCACAGGCAACCGCCGCTGATGGAGGGACTGCTATGTATTCTATGCTAAGATATGAATTTAGCAGCCCACATGCCTCGAACTGAATATGCTACTTACCAGTATGCATCTGTTCTTGGCATGTAGGGCTGCTAACATTCATATCGCCCGCCCTCCTCCCCGGTGCCTGTCGCGGCTGCAGACATACTATTGTATTTATTCATTAGCATGGACATCCTTTACACTTTCACTCCATCTCCTGCCACAATGGCGAAAAACAATCTGGGGATGGAGCCGATGCCCATGCGCACTGTAGTCCAGGGGAGGAGCCACCTATCTCAGGATACTTCGAAGACTCTTCCAGGACAACAATGTGCAATCATCCGAGCCCAACACTAGGCGGCGATCTAATGCTAAGATATGAATGTTAGCAGCCCTACATGCCAAGAACAGATGCATACTGGTAAGTAGCATATTCAATACCAATCCCACAGACTACAGTACCCAGACGCCCTCTCATCCTTTCTAGACTTGATACAACTGCCTGAGTTGTTGCCGGAACACTAACCCTGGGCGTAGTGGGGCTCCGCGGAGCTACGCAGAGTGGGCGAGAAGCTACGCCCACTCCCGCACTCCGCGTAGCCCCACTACGCACCTCCCTCCCGCTCTCCCCTACATACGTTATTTAAGCAACTAACCTTAATAAAACAATTTTAAAGCACTTACCGTGTCCGGGGCTCGTCCGGGGCTCCCTCTTGAAAATAGCGTCGTCCTGGATACCAATGCGCATGCGCGGGCGGCCGTGCATGCGCATTTCTCCCGAGAAATGCGCATGCGGCCGCGCATGCGCATTGGTATCCAGGAAGGGACGCTATTCCAAGAAGGGAGCCCCAGGCAAACACCGGACACGGTAAGTGCTTTAAATTTGTTTTATTAAGGTTAGTTGCTTAAATAATGTATGTAGGGGAGGGCGGGAGGGAGGCGGGTGGCGGCCGACTCGGCTACGCACACGGAGTGGGCGTAGTGTTGCCGGCTACGCTGTCTACGCAAAATGCGTAGAAGGCAACACTACGCCTACTCCGTGGGCGTAGCCGATTCGGACGCCCAGGGTTACGGAACACACAGAGCTCCTAGGTTCTAGGATATCCTTAGAGGAAATCAGGGAGGCAATCTCATCACTGGCCACGGGCAAGACCCCGGGACCCGATGGCTTCCCGGACGAATATTACAAGGCGTATCAAGTAACATTGGTGCCTCACCGACATACCCTCTTTGCAGCCTCGGTAGATGCGGGGCGCCTCCCCTCCTCGCTCTGTGAGGCACATCTCATTTCGCTGCCTAAACCCAACGGAGATCACACTGACATGGGCTCGTATAGACCCCTCGCCATCCTCCCCTCCAATTACAAAATACTGGCTAAAATTCTAGCGGACAGGCTAGCACAAGCAGTCCCCTCTCTGGTGCATGCAGATCAAAATGGATTTGTACTGTCCCGTAGTACCTCCCTTAACCCACGCTGCTTCTTCCGAGTGGCAACCTATTCCACATGCGAATGGCCGCAGGCGGGCTTCCTTGTGCTTGACCTTAAAAAGGCTTTCGATTCCCTCGAATGGGATTACATGTTTGCGACCCTTGAACGATATCAGTTAGGCCCCACCTTTTTGCAGCTGACCCAGCTGCTCTATACAAACCCGACCATGAGAGTGAGGGTGGGCCCCATGCGACGGGGCACGAGGCAAGGCTGTCTGTTGTCCCCTCCCCTCTCCACTTCGCACTGGCGATGGAGCCACTTGCGGAATCCTTGAGAACCCAACTACAAGATGGCATTCCATTAGGTGACGTTGTACACACAGTCTCGCTGTTTGCCGATGACCTGTTGATATATTGCAAGGACGTCAGTCGGATCCCGGAATACCTGGCTTGTGTTCTGGGAGAGTTTGCAACTATATTAGGTTTAAAAGTTAATGCCGCTAAATCCAAGTTGTATGCCTTTGGAGCAGGAGTCTCAGATGCAGGATTTGTCCTAAACGGGGAGTGAGTACAATGGTGCCCAGACACGTTTCGTTATTTAGGCATACTAGTCTATCGGCAACCGCAGATCTCTTTGACGGCAACTTAGGCAGGATTTTAACAGCCATTCGCTCTCAGATGTGGTTTTGGAGCACACTCCACCTGACAGTCATGGGCAGAGTGGCACCTATGAAAATGGTGGCCTTACCAGGGCTCCTGTACTACTTTGCCAACCTGCCTAGTTATGTACCAGCCTCCTTCTTTTCCCAGCTAGAACGGACACCTAGGGACTTCATCTGGGGTCCCAACCGACACGCGGTAGCAATCGGGAAGTTATATATACCGACAGGTCAGGGTGTCTAGCGGCCCCTTGCTTTGAGCACTACTACCTTGAGGCTCAACGTCCCCCGGTGCCTTTATATTTGAACGTGCCCTACTGGTGCTACCGGCTGAGCCTCTACCTAAAACGGCATGCCACACCCTATGCCCCTGCTCTCCCTTTGGAAGGCATCCCCAGGGGTCCGATGACATGCAGAGCCACCGATTTGCACCATTGGCACAAAGCTGGGATACGGACCCTAGGTGATCTCCATCATGAGGGCTCACTGATTCCTTATGCGACTCTAGCAGCAAACAAGGAGCTTCTCGCAGGACGATTCCTCCTACATTGCTCACGGGTGGCCACCCTTGCAGAGAAATGGGTGATCTAGGTACTGAACCACAAATGCACCTCACCATCCAATATCTGCATGTTATGGGACGAGGCAGACACCTGATACGTTGGTTTGCTGCTTCGCTGCGTCACCACGCAGCAATTAGTCTAGACCCCCTCAGACACAAGTAGGAACATGACTTAGGACGCCAACTCTCAGATAAAACCTGGTCACAGATACTGGCCAGCCCGACCCGTATCCCACGAAATATGAGGCTCCGTCACATACAATACGTTTACACAACATCCGTACTTAACAACAGCTAATATTAACAGATATTTCCATTGAGCCGACTCTGCCTGCCCCTGATGCGCAGTCCTCGATGCAGACCAAGTGCACATGCTCTGGGGCTGCCCCAATCTTAGCACCTACTGGAGGGGAGTGGCAGATGCACTCCATGCCTGTACGGAGAGAGAGTTACCCTTTGAGTGGCAAACATATCTACTACACGTCTTTCGTAGGACACACAACACTAAGGTCACCTCCCGGTTCCTAGACCTGGGCATAGTCACTGCCAAACGGTTCATTACAAAAAGATGTAAGGCATCAGATCCCCCACAGGTACAGGCTTGGAGGTGTTCCTACATAGCGTGGGCCAGAGCAGAGAGCATAGCAATCAGGCGAGAAGAACTGGTGGGCCTCAGGAAAACACCTATAGCTGAAAATTGGGATGAGATTCTGGCAACACTGCAACGATCCACAGACCCCCCCAACTCAGTCCCTGCAGGCATCTGGCCAACACAACCAACGATGCGCACATTGCCCGCACCCATAGACCGCACTTTCGCAATCGACCATGTGCCATCAGCTAAACAACACCATCCCAATGCACCTGCGCTCCATAGCCTTATGACCGTGGTACTGCTAAGGGGCGCCTTCGGAGGCACAAATACAGTTATACATGTACTAAAACCTGCGTGACCGATCCAACCCTACTCCAAGTTCACTACCCTATATACACAGTTATTGCCACTTTAACGGCTTCACCAATCTATCTGCACTTAATTGACTTTTAAGAATAATATAATCCGCAAAATAAACAAATATGTTACATATATTGGTTATGGACAGATCTGTATTGTAAACAACCATGTGTTAAAGCACTACGAAAAAACCCGATACTGGAACACCTTTGTCGTATTTACATATACTGATGTCTATTGACGTATAATATCTACTGTCGCTACCAGCTACAGAAATGCTGTAATAACTTGTGTAAATGTTTACTAAAAACCTATAAAACAGTTTTAATCAAAAAACAAAAGGTCTGCCTGAGCATACTCATCAAGGGATCGACACCAGTCTTGGTGACAAGCTGGGGCCAGGGCTGGGAGGCAGCCGCGGCCGGCAGTGGGAGTACCTGCAGGGCGGTGATGTGGGGAGGGGCAGGGTGGGGGGTAGTAATGTATGGATTACGGAGCTTCCCAGGTAAGTAAACATTTAAATAAATAAAACGAATTTCGTTAAGTGCACTGCATCCCCAAATGCGATGCAGTGCGCGCAACAAAATTAGGCAGGCTCTCTGACCGCCAGAGCAGACAAACCCAGCCATCGATTCCTAGTGGATCATGAATGGCGCCTTCATCTGGATTGTGGTGCAAAGTCTTTTCTGAGATTAGGGAGAGCTTGGTTAGCTCTTTGCCAGTGCCGAAAACGCACAATGTCAGCACTTTTTGTGCGCTAGAGTTTCCAAGGCGACTTGTCTCGAGTAAAGCTTAAAACGCCTAAACACATCTCTGCTGATACCACTGCTATCCAGATTTCTCAAGAAGATCAAGAACTACTGTGCCTAAGCCATTTTAGTGGCTCTGGATTAGGCACAGATAGTACGATAACTCCTGAGTCCTCCAGTCAGATTGCCTATTGGGGAGGATCTTCCGTTGCAGCAACAAGGAAGGGTACTATACCCAAATGTGTCTACTCTTCACCTTCATGTGTGGAGATGGAGCGGCGACAGTTGAGGGTGTTTAATCTCCCTCCCAACGTAGGTGATATCATTCTGATAGCTAGGCATTCTTCCTCTAAAACTATCTATGTCTACCGATGGGACAAGTTTGGTATATATCTAACTCAGTCAATTCAATGTCTCACTTTTGTCTGAAGTTCTCCATTTTGTTCTTTCGCTGGACTGCCAAGGCTTTGCTTTGGACACAGTAAAATGGTATCTGCCTGCCATTTCTTTTTCCTTACGGTTGCCAGCTCAACCTTTCCTTTTTAAGTCACCTGTTGTGACTCAATTCAATCCAAATGTCCATGTGTAAACTTGGGATTTATTGTGGAGCTCCTTTAGATTGCTTTTACTTCTCACTACTTTGAATATAGCAACGAGTATTATCAGTATTGCTCAGGGACTTCTATTGATGCTGTTTCTGCCCCAAATCTAGTGAATCTGTATGTTGATCATTTTGATTCCAACTTTGCTTTCACAGAGCAAAATCCTTTTTAAATGAATATACGCTGTTGTAAGAGATAAATAGATGGCATTTTTATTATCTGGGCAGATTTGGGTGCCACCTTAGAATCCTTTATGGAGTATCTCTTTAACACTCAGAACAACCTGAAATTTGCCCACAGTGTGACCATACTCTGCTAATCAAACATGACAATAATAGGTTGGTTGATACCTTTTCAGGTAGCCAGCGCAACATAATACTCTGCTCCAATATTGGCCTCCCTTATGGTCAGTTCCTGAGGGTTCATCGGAATTGTACATACAAACGATATTTCTTTAAAGAAGCCACTATCCTATTGAATAAGCAGCTTGAGGGGGTTTTCTCAGACGGTCGGCTGGATCAGCCATGAAACATGCATGGTACAACCTCAGAGAAGAGATTCTTCAACCTAGGGAGAAAACCCAATTTGACAAGTTGGTTAGTATGTCCACATTTTGTGCAGTAACTAACAAAAGGATTAAAATTGTTAAGAAATACTGGCCTATCATCAGATGAATGGGTGATTCCTTCAAAATGTTTATGAGCCGCAATCACAATCTGAGTGTCATCGGCGTATGATAAGTTGAAACCGAAGTGTTGGATTAAAGGAGCCAGTTCCGACACATAAATGTTAAATAAGTATGGGCTCAGCGATGAACCCTAAGGGACCCCACACGGGAGCGTGCAAGGAGTCGATTTAAACTGGTCCAGGGTCACAGTCTGTCTTGTTCTTCAAGAAAGTTGATATTAAAGAAAGAGCCTGATACTTAACCCCTAATTTTTCCTGACGCTGTACCAGTGTGTCATGGTGGACAGTATTGAAGGACACTGACAGATCAAGGAGGATCAGTACAGCCGCACCTGCTTTATCCATCACTGCTCTAATCTCCTCAGTGGCCTTGATCAGTGCTGTCTCTGTACTATGCACTTGGGCGGAAACCAAACTGGGAGGGATCAAGTAGTTCATTTTCTTGAATGAATTGTGTTAACTGGTTAGTCATGATTTTCTCCACTGTTTTTGCTGGCTAAGGCAGCCTAGCAATCGTACAGTAATTACTAGTTATTGATTGTGTCCAGATTGGCTTTATTTATTAATGGAAGAATCGCTGCATCTTTCCAAATGGCAGGGAAAATGCCTAAGGAGAACATAATTCTAAATATTTTAGTCAATATGGGGCTCACCTCCCTTGCAGCATTTCTCAAAACTGCAGGAGGGCAGGGGTCTACCGGAGATCCCGATTTGATTTCCTGGATTCGTTTTTCCACAAGCTAACTAGTATGTTACTCATAACTCCTACGCATGAGCATCTGTCTTCTGATCAAGCTACCACTCTGGGAGGATCTTCTACCTCATTGACAAGGCACAGTCCTTCACCCAAATCTATGCAACTTACACCTCCATGCGTGGAAATTGAGCAGTGGCCGCCTAAAGTGTTGGATGTCATCCTCGCTCCGAGACACCGTCTCTACAAATCCATTTATGCCAAGTGCTGGGACAAATGTGTAACCTGGTGTGGTGTCAGGGGCACTGACCCTCGCAGGCAGAGCTGTCCGTATATGCTTTTGTTTTGTCTTTACTGGGTACTACAAAAGGTTATTTGTCTCCCTTTCAGCCTTTCTAGGTCAGCTGGCCCAACAGTCCTTGTTTAAATCACTTGATATGATTAGGTATATAAAAGATTTGCTACTTACGTTCCCTCCCAAACTGTTTGTGATGCCACAGTGGAACCGTAACTGGGTCTAGACATTCCTTGTGTGTGTTTTTCAGACCTATGCATAGCTGGTTGCTGCATGTCCTGACCTTGAAGACTCTTTCTCATTTCGATTACATCGACTCATCAACTGAGTGAACTACAGTGTCTTTCAGTGCAACTGCTGTGCATCACTTCAAGACAAATGTGTGCTGACGACCCGGGCAATCTTCTTACCGACCGTCATGCTCCTTTGCCCGTTCGGCAATCGATCACTCTACCAGTACTCTTTGGCCTTGTAGTGGGCACTCTAAAAGGTCGTTTGTCGGCTATTTCTGCCTTTGCTAGATGTGCAGAACCAGCTGCTCTTGTTTAACTCACCAGTTGCGATGCGGTTTAAAAAAGGTTTGACATATTCCCACCAACATTTTTTGTGATGAACCAGTGGGACTTGATCTTTCTTAAGTGTACTCCTTTGGAGCCTATGCTAATTGCTCCCTGCGTCTCTTGAATCTGACAACTGTCTTCCTCATTCCGATTATGTAAGTTTGTTGCGTGAATGAACTTACTGATGCTTTCTGTGCAACTGCCCAACACAACCTTATTCCCAGACAAATTGGTGCTGAGGAGTTCACCCATGGCTTTATTACCCTTCCGTATTGAGGTTGAGCTATTGATGACTCTACCAGCATTCATTGCTCCCCTTTACCATTAGAAAGAGGCTCCGTGGGTGAAACTCAAAAGGTCTTTGAGGTTTTATTTTTAATCTTAACAAAGCCAGTAAGTGGGTGATCAGTTGGTTGCGAGCTATTTTCTAGTGAAAAAGGGAAGCCTGTGCAGAAAAAGACCTTGTCAAGGGGGATAGTCCTCTGCTTCTAGATCTGCAACGCACTGGCCAAGAAACTACTCTGGAGGGTCTGACAGCCCATGAAAGATACTAACAGAATGATGTTGCATCCTATACTTAGAAGGAATTGCTTATGCATGATTTAATCTTTGCTTTCTCTTTTAATCAGAGGTTCTTCAGTGTCCGCACAGAGGACAGCAATTCAGATAGAGGTTCCACCATCTAAAACTAGCATTACAAACTACCAACATATTTTACAACTGAAACCCACTGCGCAAAATCTTAGTGCTTCATTTACAGAATTCTGGCTATTTGTTGTATTTAAAAGCTTGAAGTACGTTTTTAGAATCTCCAAAGGGATCATGTATGGCTTAAAATGAAGAGAAGCCATAATGTGCCTGCATGACAAATCCACTGTCAACCTCTTCATCCAATAGGTTTACATATTTTAAGATCTAGGATAGTTTTTACATCTAGTAAGAATACGGTCACAGATTTGTTTCTGCTATGTTAACAGTGGTCACGAGTTTCAACAATATCACCTGTTTCTACTTCTGTTTAAGGTGTATGCATTGAAAGAAAATGCATATTAATGAATTGTGATTGTTACGCGGAACTCATTTTTGTGAAGTTAATCATATTTTCTCTTTCTGTACAGTAAACCCTGGAGGTTGGGCACCAGCTTCAGTGCTACGGGCGGTTGCAAAACGAGAATATCCCAAATTTCTTAAGCGTTTCACATCCTACGTCCAAGAGAAGACAGCTGCTGATAGTATTCTCTTCTAGCATCAAGGTATGCCTTCTGTGGGCTCATTAAATTTGCTAAAGCATATTTTCCAGAAATAAAATATTCAAATAATGGATTGTCGATTTGTCAGAAATAAAGTAGTACATAATGCAATCTGTAGTGCATAGGTTTAAAGGGCAGAAAGCTGAACCAACATTTATTTGAGTATTGTGGCAAGGTTGAGGGCAAAAATTATTTGGGGGATAGATATTTGAATGTAAGGTCAGAGCAAAAGAAGTTTGGCTTCGCGTAAAAATGGGTTAGTTGCCGGTATATTTAAAGAAACATGTTTTGCATATTAGCAAAATGCTGTGATGCACCTATGAAGATGACAATTCAAGTGCCTGTATAAATGTAACTGGCCACAGTAGGAGTAATGCTGGCACACCAGTAGTGTTTCTGATGTATACATCTTGCTATCGAGTCCTTACTATGAATTCTCCTTCCGAGCTTCAGATGGTCTTGCAAAACCTTTCCCTAGCATAGTCTATCTATTGCTGCCAGGTGGCGCCATGAGTCTCCAAACACAACTCTGCCTTAGGCGTGACTCCCCCAAACCCCCCACCAGTATTTTAGGTGATATACAGTGTGCTGGCATGAATTCCTATTTTTCTGCACCTCATCAACTCAATCTGGAGCGCTCAGTCTGTCTCAACTACAAATTCCTCAGTTGTTAGCGATTTGGTCAGATGTCTCCTTAGAGGACCTTAAAGGTTAAACATTTCAGACAGTGCTACAATAATATGCCCTAACCATCTTCCCCTATTTAAATTGTCAATTTTAGTATGTTTTCTGGAAGGTCTATTTTCCTTGTTTCCCCCCAGTGAGTTTATCAGCGGGATTTCATTATTGTATTGACTTTCTTGATGGCATCGCCATTTAAGTTGATGCATAGTTACCCGCTTCAACTTCTTACTCTGAAGACTGCTCTGTTTTGGGCAATTACTTTTGGTTGTTGGGTCGGAGAATATGAGGTCCTCTCTGTTGATTCACCCTTTTATTTTCTACCTGGCCTAGTTGGTTCTTCGCACTTGCCCATCCTTCTTACCCAAGGTGTAATTTGCATTTCATATGTGCCAGTCTGACATCTTCCCTCTTTCACATTCTACCACGGAGGAGGAACAACTGCTTAGGCTGGACCCCAGGCTTCTGGTGTTGTACTGTATTGACCGCATGCAACAGGACAGAGTTGACAACCCAGTCTTTGTGGGCTCCATTGATGCTACAGGGAGCTAGACAATGACCAAAGACTTAATTTCCTGTTGAGTCATTGTGGTATTTACCATAAAAATAAAGAAACGGTTGTAGGTTGTTGATGAAGTTTATTCACATCAAAGGATCCCATCCATCAGGTCAAGCAGTCCGCATCAACTGATCTAGCATTGTTCAAGTCTCATCAACAACCACACTATGACCTATTGACATTCCAAATTGATGATGTAACTAGAACATGTTAAAGACAGCAGGAATAATCAAGGATATCACACATCTCCCTCCCTTGACAAACTAGACAAACTATATACATATACCATTTTAATAAATAACCAATTGAGATAATATTTCAGACTTTAGAAATATATAAACAAACTTGTAGAAATTATGAATAATTATCAAGATATTTCAGACGTTTGATAGCCCTCAGAGAACAACGACTTTGTTCTTGCGGTGGCTGTGATATGCATAAGGGAAATGAGAGAGAACAATCAAGTGAATTTGAACCACCAGCATTCTTTTCCTTGCATTCATTACTGATTTTTCCTCTCACAATAACCACCCTATTAAGGTTCCAAATACAGTGATCTTGTGTCTTCACAGCATTATTAAAAACCTTGATGACCACAATAGGCTTTAGATACTTAGCAGGATTACCACCAAATACATCAGGACGCTTAATTGCCACCCAATCTCCCATGTTTACCAAGGTTTTCTTTAACAGATTTTTTCGAATCAAAATATTTTTTCCTTTGCAGAGCTTTGAATTTCTCTCTTGATTGCAATTCTTCCTTATTGACACCTTCATCTCTACCTTCTGATCTGCAATGAATATTGACCCAATATGGTTCAAGACTAGTATTTGGAATCCTACCACGAAATAGCAAGAAAGGGGTTTTACCGGTTGTAGAATGACGAGTCATCTGTATTCTTCAACTTTTTTGAGCACTTCACACTTCCAATGAAGAAGCAACGATTTTGCTAACATAATAGTCTTTCTCAAAACTCTGTTGAACCTCTCAATCATCCCATTTCCTTCGGGATGATATAAAGCACTAGTCTTGTGGAAAATGCCATTGGAAAGAAGAAACTCCTCCATTTCTTTTGAAACTAACTGCACACCATTATCAGTTAATATTGATCCTGGCTTTCCTTCTCTAGAAAACAACTCCTTTAAACATTTAATAACAGTGCCAGTTTCAATGTTAGATAAGAAAAACACTTCTGGCCACCGGGAGTACATATCCATTATTACCAAAAGAAAGGTTTGAGATCCATTGTTGTGAATTGGACCTAAAATATCCAAAGCGATATCATCCCATGGATGTTTAGGACGCCTCCTCATCATCATAGCCTGTACTCTAGGAGACTTTGACTTATCGCTTAAACTACATGGAACACATTCACGTATTTCTCTTTCAATGAATTTATCCATTCCAGGCCACCAATAAGTGCTACGTAATCTCTCCTTAGTTTTGGTGATGCCAGTATGCGTAACATGAGCCAAATCCACTAGTTCTTTCCTGAGAGTCATAGGAGGAACCAATCTTGTACCACGGAATAATAAGTCCTTATCTACTTACAACTCATATCTGACCTACCAAAATGGACTCGTGGATTCTGATCCCAATTTAGCACTTTTCCAATTACTACGAAGCAAAGAAATAACTTCAGTTAAAATTACATCTTGTGCAACTTCATTAGACCATCTATCTTCCGTCACTTGTGCCTGGTCTAACGCACACACCCAATCATTATCATTTCCTATATCCTCGCCTTCACAGCTTTCAAGTGAAACAAGATGTGAAAGAACATCAGCTATTCTGTTCTCCACCCCTGGAATATGTTTAAGAAAAAATGAGTATGTAATGTAATGTAAAGTGCATTTTTATAGCGCAACTACCACTCCAAAGAGTATCTTGGCGCTTAACACCAACCCAGATGAAAAAGGTTGGGGGGAATGGAGGCGAACTTAGTAACAATACACTTTACACCAATGCTCTACAAGCAGCATCAGTAAGTGAAAACATCCAGGTTTTAAGCGCTTTCCTGAAGTTACTTTCATTTGACATCAATCGGAGCTGCGGCGGAAGTTTATTCCAAGCCTTAGCGCCGAGAAGGAAAAGAGATTTACCACCTTTAGTCGCCCGCTTGAATCTAGGTATTACCAACAGGTTCTGATTTGCAGACCTCAAATGGCGCATCGGCTGATAGCGATTAAAGCCGTTGGACAAGTATCTAGGCCCTTGCTGTTGGAAAGCTCTGAATGTAATCGAAAGAATCTTAAACAGGATCCGTTTACAGATCGGTAACCAATGAAGCGCCTTAAGCGCAACCGAGGCAGATGACTTACGGGGCCAGCGTAACACCAAACAGGCAGTTGCGTGCTGGACCATCTGCAGCCTGTGGAGAACGGACTTATTTGCTCCCGCATACAGGCTGTTGCAGTAGTCCAGTCTAGATATTATCAAAGCAACTGCCACCGTTTTTCTTGCTGACAAGGGAAGGAGACCAAAAAACTTCCTCAAAGATCTAATAATATGAAAACACGTACCTGCCACGGCCACCGCTTGTTGTTTAAAAGACAACTGGTCATCAAATTTAATGCCCAGGTTTCGGGCGGAAGAGATAGTATTTGGAGGGGCTTCAGCATCAGCATCAGTATTCCTGCAAACCCATGATCCATTTAGTAATGCGACCTGAGATTAAGTCTAAACCCTTTTTTTCAAAAATTTCCACCGAAGGTTTGTGATCGGTCCTAACTTCAAAATCCACACCCCATAAAAACTTCTTTCATTTTTTAATTGCCCAAAAGACAGCCAAGGATTCTCTTTCTACTACCGAGTACCTTGTCTCCGGATCTCTCAAACTGCGCAACAAAAACATAATGGTTCTCATGCCTGATGAATCTTGTTGTTGGAAAACTGCACCTAGTCCCTTCTCACTGGCATCTGTGGTAAGTATTGGCTTGAGTCTTGTAGCAAAACTCTGCAGAGAAGGAGCACCCTTTAAACTCTTCTTGACTCCTAAAAACTCATTTTCACATTCACTAGACCAATTGTAACTCACACCTTTCCTCAACAAAGATCTCATATTTAAGGTTACATCTGCAAAGTTTTTTTGCAAATTTAGCATAGTACTCCACCATGCCTAAAAATTTCATTAATTCTTCCTTGTTAGAAGGAGAGCTCATTTTGTGAATAAGATCCACATATCATCTTTTGGCTTAACTCCATAACCATCTATTTTGTGACCTAAGTAGTTTATAGAATCTGATCGAAATTTACATTTCTCCTTTTTTATAGTAAGATTACATTTACTGGGGGGGGGGGGGGGGGGATAGGATGGGGGAGGACCAAGATGGTGGGCTGACGCCGCCACGAAGCACACCGCAGGAGTGATTGCCTTCCGAACCGGGCTGCACGCTGACGAGAGGAAAAGGAAAAACATAATCGCGACATGGTGGAGCGGGAGAGCGAGAGTGTTTAGAAACTATAAACTTCAACGAACCTGACCTGCGATACTGTGGGGCTTCGACTCGTACTCGGCTCTATATTTCGGTCTCGGGGGCTGCGGATCTAAGCTTTGAGAGCCCATACTGGTAACAGGCATCACTGAAGGAAGACGTGGATTGTCGGCGCTCAGGTTGCTGCGCTGGCTGTTGGGACGCCGCTCTGCGCGCAACTGTTCTATTATTATTATTATTGGGCATTTGTAAAGCGCCTGGTGACGCCACTGGCGTGTCCCCGCGCTGTGATAAGTGGAGTGGAGTGTTCTAGGCTGACATACGGGTCTATAGCGCTTACAGTCCCGCTTATAGCTCAGACAATTTCACAATGCGGTATGGCTCCTCCGAAGAATCTCCCACGGGGACGCGAGCTGCTCGCGCCCTCGCCAATATTGAGACTGAAGATCCAATTGAAGCTACTACTACTGGTGGGAGCAAGGCTGGGGGCTTTACTGTCGGTAAGCCCATACTACGTCTTTTTCAGACAGGGAAAGCCTCTGACCTGCTTACAGCCAGTTCTACTAATTACATCGATAGCAGCAACAAATTAACAGAAGTACTGCTCGAGGCTATACCGCTGAATAAAAGCATGTCTAAAAATGTATCGCAACTTGAGGAGAAATGTAGTAGCATGGAGGTTAGCACTGATACTGTTGTTGAAAAGGTTGCTGGGACACAAATGGAAGCAGAGTTTGACATATCTATAGAGGGTAAACCGGTCACTCCTACAATAACGAACTTGTCAGATATGGGAGATATGTTGAATCAATCTCTAATAGAGCTAAGAGGTGGTGGCTCTGATTGTAGGGATGTAGCGGTTGCAGCTAGTGATGATATCAATAATGGTGTGACAAGAAACAGGATAATGCTCTAGAGGAATGGGAAGAGTTGGCATCCCATAGTGATGAGACTTCAGCGATTATTGCCGCCCTGCCCCTCTCAGTAGCAGGAGGTAGACCCACCTAGACCCCTCCGGGGAAGAGAGTGAAGACTAAACCAAAGAATAAGAAGACTCCTCAGAGGGCAGATGACTCTCAGCAGAACCTATTTCAAAATAGCATTTATGGAAAGTTTAACTCGGAGAATAGTTCTCTACGGAAGTGGGTCCAAGCAAAAGGAGGAGTAAAAAGAATGGTTTCCCGGATAACTGGCAATAGTCCTAGTGAGGACAATACAACTTGCAAAACGGCGGATAACAGCCTGGCGGCGAAACAAGGGGAGAAGGGAGATTGCCATACTGGAAAACATAGGGAGATGGGTGCTCAGCAGACATCTACTACTACAGTCTCTATCTCATTAGAAGTAACCCAGCAGTTGGATACTCTGGCTGATTCTGATCCGACACTTGCTTCAATAATGCAGTTTCTGAAAGATCAGCGGATGGAAACTCAAAAACATTTCGCACAGGCAAAATCAGATGCAGATAAGATGTCACAGCTACTACAGGAGGTTACATCAAAAGTTGGTAGCCTGGCCAGCGATATATCGGATCTGCAGCAGAAAGTGGGAGCGACAGAGCATATTGCTAGTCTCACAGATACTTTGGTACAGAAGCAGGCGATTCAAATCTCAACTCTTCAACTCAAGATCGAAGATTTGGAAAATCGCCAACGACGCCATAATCTACGCATATTTGGTATTCCTGAAGGAGCGGAAGGGGCGGACCCCCGGGCCTACCTGGTACAGCTATTCCGAAGGGCATTCCCAGATCTGTCTGATTGTGATTGGGACTCCCAACTACAAAGAGTGCACAGGTTACCAATGGCCAAGCGTAATCAGGATAGCAACCCCTCTTGTCCATTTATAGTGTTCTTCGGGAACTTTCTACTAAGGCAAGCTGTCTCTCTCAAAGCTAGACCTAATACACCAGTCACTGTGGAATCTTTTTTTGCTAGGTCGGATCTTTGTAAAATTACAATGGATAGACGATGGCAGCTCCAACAGCTGATCGACCCGCTTAAAGCCTTGGGGGCCCAAGTCTATTTACAGGAATAGGCACGTCTGAAGATTTTTAAAGATGGGCTGTCCTATTTCTTTAATGACGACCATGAAGTTAAACTAGCTATATCCATGTCGCAACTGGAGGCTTCTCAGAAAAAATGATGTTGAGAATGGGACTGTGCTATGACTATGCTCACTTTCTGCTCTCACCCCCTCTCGTTTTTCTTTCTCTCTTTTTCTTCCCCTCTTTCACGTACAATTGCTCGGATGCGGGGGGCAACTTCCTGTGGTGGTGGCTCTGGAGGGCTGCCAAGCTAGCGGCAGCTAGGGAAAGGGAGGATTCCTCCTTCAAGGAACAGGGAGGGGGGTGGGGCCTCCAGGCCCTCTCAGGTCAGAGGGAGGGTTGGAGGTGGTTTGAGGGTGGGGGGGGATTTTTTTTACAAAAAAGGACATCACTAAGGGGAAATCTAGTTATGGCAGTAGTTTGTCAGTTATTCATCATATATTGGTTTTTGTATTGTACTTTTGTAGGGTCATTTATTTTGGTAACGGGGCTTTGATAGGAAAATGTAACGCGAAATGGCTAAGATAGAATGTATGGTATTGAATGTGTCCGGTCTTAATAGCGCTAACAAACGACAACTGGTGCAGGAAGAGCTAAAATTATACAAACCACATTTGGTTTTTATGACTGAAACGCACCTGGCTTATCAAGATCGCCATTTGTTCAAACATCTCGGATACGAATTTCTTGTATGCACCTCTCAAACTATCTCTACGAAAGGGACTGCTATAGTAAAAGATGAGAGGTTTCTCTGTAAAATAATTAAGTCAATGGCTGATCCAAAGGGCCGCTGGTCAATAGCTCACATTGAAATTTCTGGCAAAAAAATATGTACTTGTGTCAATATAAGGACCTAATGTAAATGATCCGGCAATGTTTGACTTCCTTAATTTAGAATGGCTAAATTGGGAGGGGGAACGTCTGATTGTGTTATGGATCATAATATTGACTCCACTAGAAGAGTGGGCAGTAGCAAAATGAGAAAAGTCCGGGCAGCTGTACTTGAAATGGCCCGATTACCGGCGTTGCAGGATGTTTGGCGGCAGCTACATTCATTAATTCCAGGCTACACTTATTACTCTGCCCCTCATAAATCTTACTCAAGAATAGATATGGTTTGGGCATCTGAAAAATTGCTAGTGTGATCAGATATTGAAATATGTCCTCGAGTGACGTTGGACCATAACCCCATTTTGTTATCTTTTGTTGTCGATCTGGAAAATAAGTGTGTAAGGCCATTTTCTTTTCCTAGATACTTACTACCCGCCGAGAAGTATGTCTTACATATGAAACATCAACTAGAGACTTTTTTTAAATTGAATTTAGGGACTGCTTCTCCCCTGATTGTTTGGGACGCTATGAAAGCTTTTGCTAGAGGGGTGACCCAACAGTATATCTGGCGTCAAAACAAACCGAGGAAAAACAACACAGACAAGTTAATTTCGAACTTACAAAGCAGAGAGTAACAACACGCTGATGCGATTACACAAGGTCAACAAGATCAGGGCCAGCTACTGCTTCTTCTGCTAGATGCTAGAATAGAGATGAGGAAAATATTTTGTGAGAAAATTGCGGAGAAGTATAACAAACATCGCCAGGATCAATATGAGTATGGCGAACATATCGGTAAAGTGTTAGCCTTCCAATCTACAGAAGCCAGGGCTCAAACTAAAATTAAGGCAATTATAAGTGCAGATGGCACTGTCCACAGTCACATGGCTGCGATTTTAGGACAGTTCTCACTCTTTTATCAGAATCTCTATTCATCTTCTGCTGTAATTGATACAGGAAATGTAATCCCATATATCACTGAGAGTAATCTCTCAGCCTTGAGGGTAGATGAGGCAGATTTATTAGATACAGCTATTTCAGTGGAAGAAATACGAATAGCAATCTCTTAATTACCTTCAGGTAAAGCTGCAGGGGTAGATTCTCTGCCAATCGAATTTTATAAGGTGTTTAAAAATATTTTAACAGCACAGCTTTGCGCTGTTATCCAACATATTGGAATAAGGTACCGGAGTCATGGAACATGACCCAGATGTTTTTTTTCTTAAAAATGGTAAAATTCCTACGGACTGTGGATCATACCGACCCATCTCCCTCATAAACGCAGACGCAAAGATTTTTTCAAAGATCTTAGGCAATCGCCTTGCCCCAATGATGGCAGGTCTGGTATCTGATATCCAACACGGCTTTATACCAGGCAGAGACACCACATCTCATGTCAATATGGCGATTGGGTCATTCGATTATGCGGAAAAAGAGGGGGTTGGTCTCGGTACGATTCTTTTACATGCCGAAAAGGCTTTTGAAAAGGTCGGTGGGAATTTCTATGGGCTACTCAAAGTACATTCGGCCTTTGGAATTGAATTTAAAGTATTTATATAGCGCAGCGTACACCATGCGGTTTCTTGGTGCTTATGGGAGACAGTTTAGGCAGTGGGTCCACGTCTTATACTGCAAGCCCAGAGCTAAGCTTTCATATTCTGGTGCATACTCGATACCATTTGACATCCTATGTGGTACGAGACAGGGCTGTCCTCTCTCACCACTATTATTTGTCCTTTACATAGAGCCGTTTATACGTGCCTTACAAGCTGAAAAAGATATTAAACCACTAAAAACAACCTTTAGTAGCTTAAAAATAACCGCATATGCGGGCGATTTGGCAAGCCGTCCCTGGTATTGAGAGAGCGGCAATTAAATTCGGATTAGTCTCAGGATACAACCTAAACATCAATAAGACACACGTGCTTCTCAATTTCGAACCCAGCTCACCGATTTTGGGGGGCTGTACCTCAGCTACGTATCTGGGGGTAAAAATTTCTGCCAAAGTCGGTCAAATATTATCTTTAAATTACACTCCTTTATTAACTGAAACTGCCAAAATCTTTTAAAAATGGCATAAACTATCTATAGGACTTATGGGAAGATGTAATCTAATAAAGATGAAAATACTACCTAAATGTCTATATATGTTCAGGACCATTCCTCTACGTCTTTCGAACACTTTTTTTTAAAAACTGGACGCGATCCTGAGCAGTTTTATTTGGTGGTTTAAAAAAGCCAGCGGACTATCGACTTGCTTATATTACCCTATAAACAAGGGGATCTAGGGCTATCAGATTTCAGATATTATTTTTGGTCATCGTTTGCTGGACGCTTCCGCATTCTGTTAGGGATAGATCAGAGGGACTCTCTATACCGATTAATCTTGGGGGATGACGGTCTGTTTTTTCTATATCACATTAACGACCCGAACTACTTCAAGCGTGTTAAATTCAAGACCATTAGAGATTGTGTTTTTATATGGCGGGCTATGACCGCCAAAAGTACTTTATCGTTAATTCACACTAAACTCCCACTTTGGGGGAATCCAATACTACCAGAAAGTTTCCAGGATTACAGAGGTAGATCATGATCCAAGTACGGGATACTATATTTGGGTGACATGTATGATGGTGGAGGAATTAAATCATTTGAAGCTTTACAACGTCAATACAAACTGCCTACTAATCTATTTAAATATGTACAGATAAGGGATTATCTTCAGAGAAAAGTTGACCCTCATTTTATTACAAATTCACCACTTTGACATCTTATGTATGAAGAGAAAACCAAAACTCTTATAGGTAATATGTATAAGCTGTTGACTGGTTTAAAAGCCGATGGGTGTGAAAAGTTAGCATTACAATCGAGTCAGATGTTAAATCTGGCAATAACACCGGGTATGATTACACAGGCTCTGGGTAATATTTGTGACTCAGTCCATTCTGTAAGTCTGCACTCACAACAATTTCGCACAATTGGCATGTTGTATTATACACCTGAAAGGATTAGCAGATGGCCAGAGGGCAATAATAGAGGAGAAAAGACTAAATGTCCTAAATGTGGGACCCAAGCTGCAAATCGAGTACATATGTTGATAGAATGTCCGAAATGACAACTTTATTGGCAGAAGATTGGTCTAGTGATTTATAGCAAACTTGGAATCGGACCTACATTTACCACTCTGGAAATTATGCTGGGGTTTAGGGTAGATAAACCTGCTCTAGCACGATTATTTTCCACCATGATGGTAGCAGCTAGGCTGGCTATTGCCCGTGTGTGGGTTTCTCCGCTACCACCAACAATGTACGACTGGTGGTCTATTATTAAAACGACTTATGACATGGAATTTGTACTGGCTAAAACTACGGGTACAGTCTCTATGGTCAAGAATGTGAAAATATGGGGCCCTATGGATTTTTCGATATAGAGTATTGTTTAATAAAGAAAGTATTATTATTTAGGAATCGGAATGTGCCAGATTAGGATGATTAACCGCTTTGGACAGTTTTGAGCATTATTTTAAGTGATGATTTTATGTATATAATTGAATTTATGTCCTTCGGCATATTACCCTTATGTGATGTCAATAAAAATATATTTTAAAAAAAGTAAGATTACATTTACTTAAGCAATGAAGAACAGATTTAAAGCGAACATCATGATCATCAATGTCATCAGCAAATATCAGTATGTCATCTTGATTGATGCAAACCCCAGGCAAATCCTTCAAAACATTTTCCATGACTCGTTGGAACACTGAGGAGGCCGAGACAAGACCAAACGGCATTCTCTTGAATCTAAAGGTACCAAATGGTGTGATGAATGCCCTTAGATCCCTGCAAGATTGTTCCAATTCTATTTGATGATTTGCAGACGATAAGTCGATGGTACTAAACACTTTAGCACCACCCAGTAAAACTAAAAGTTCATTTATATTTGGAAGGGGATACCTATCCACTGTGACATTGTTATTTAATTGGCGCAAGTCTATGCATAGACGCAAGTCACCATTTGGTTTGCGTGCAGCCACCACCGGAGCCAACCACACCGTGCACTCAACTTCTTCTATTATTCCACTGTTCTTTAGTTTATCCATGTCCTTCTCCATATCATCCCTGACTGACAACGGGACATTTCTAACCTTACAACACACAGGAATTAAATTGTTTTTCAACTTAATTTTGTGTTGGTATCCTTTTAAACAACATAGGCCTTGTTTAAAGATCTCTGGAAACTCTTTGTTGAGAGCCTGAACAAATTTATCATCATTAGACTTCTCAATGACAGGTAAAACATTTGACTTTTGAATAACAGACAAGTTATTCTTAACAAGTATGGGAGGATCAGAATTGGGATCAAGATCTACTCCTAAATCCCCTTGATGTAGCCAACTGATTATACTATCTCCTTTTTTTATGTATAAATCTTTCCTGCAATCAATCTATTTTTGTATTCAATTGTTCCTAAAAAATATCCATGCAGTTTAATGGGCTCACCGCCATAAGCCAATGGAATGATGTATGGTTTGAAAAGCTTAATTTTGTTTTTAAGTTTAGAGTTGTAAAATCCATTTGAAACAATAGTTATGTTCGCACCAGAATCAAAAAGAACCCTTGTGGATTCACCATCAATAACGAATTCATCAAAAGGACAGTTTTTTTTCCGTGGAATCTTGAACTTGAACAACAATTTGTCCACACTCAAAATCATCAGGAGTAGATTCAGAATTACTCTCTTCATATACTTCCACCCTTTTCACTCTAGTTGCAAGTTTAGTTTTGCCCTGTGTCCTGGAGAAGAGCTCCCGAGGTACTCCTATGTCCCTGAGCCCTTCAACTTATCTGACCAGCTGTTGGTTCCTCACGGAAGTCTTCCTGGACCGAGCCTGCAGCTAAAATCCAAAACCGGCAGCTCCCATTGAAAACAACAGGGTACCCAATGCCAAAACAGCACCCTACACCCAGCCGCCGCTGCGGGTGCACCTTGTGTGCTAACTCTGATCCCCCTTTGCCGTTACCTAACACCACGAGCTTTGCTCCAACAACCTTGTGGCCTGCTCGTGAGCAGCCACCCTGGGAGGGATACCCCCATTGGATAACGTTGGGCCTTAGCACTGCCCCCAGCCGCCCTAGTGCCACTGAGGGTGGTCTGAGAGTTCATCCTCGACCCTGGGGGGACCCTGGTTCTAACCCCAGAATGCCATCTCACACAAATGAGTACTTCAAACAGTTAACTTCATTTCCTTCCCTAGGATTGCATTGACTGCTTTTCCTTAACTTCTTCTACTTGTAGAGTTGTTTTATGTCAGCAGTTCTGTGCGTTGGAATTTCCAAGGTGGCACTCGCTTGCCAACGCTTTTCGTCGCGAGTGGAGTTGCGTCTATTGTATACCTTTCCGCCTATACCACTTCTACACAGAGTGCTGAAGATCAAGCGTGACCGGGCCTAAGTCATTCTTGTGGCACCGGACTGGACTCGAAGAGTTTTTTATCCCGAGCTACTCAGTATGAGCGTGGTCCTCCACCCGAACCTGTCAAGCCTCCACCTCCTTGCGTGGAGATTGAGCGGCACAGTTGATTCCATTTGTCTTGCCTCCTGAAGTCTGTGATGTCATTCTGGCAGCCAGGGGTCCATCCAATACATCGGTATACGCCTGCAGGTGGAATACATTTGTGGCATGGTGCACAGAAGTCCTTTTGTTCCTTCTTTCGTTAGCACGGCAGGGCTTTCCTCTGGGCACTATTAAGGGCTATCTTTCTGCTATTTCAGCCTTTCTCAGGCTCCCTGATCAGCCCTCTCTTTTTAAGTCCCCAGTTGTAAATAGATTTTTCAAAGGCATTACTCACCTTTTCCCTCCTATTCCGTTTGTGATGCCGCAGTGGGACTTAAATCTAGTTCTTACTTATTTGATGTCCGCTCCATTTGAGTCGCTTCACAACTGTCCTCTTAGTATACTTACTTTAAAGACTGCTTTCCGGGCGTGGCCAAGATGGCGGGCTGACTGGTCGCTCCTACCGTGAGCTCCTGAGTCCCCGGAGCCCTTGACCCTTCTCGCATTGCAGATCTCCCCCGGATCTGGCAGAGAACGAAGCGGTAGCGGCAGAGAGCCCGGTGGGAGCATTTTTGGGACCCTCGGGGGCGCGGACACGCAGAACGACGCCTCGCTGAGCCGGCCCCTGCGACGAGCGGACGTTGCAGCTTGCAAGAGGCCAGGCGGGAGCGGAACGTCTGCTCCGTGGCGCCTCGGTGAGGTGGAGTGTTCCCGGGCCCCTTGTGCAGCGGGAGTCCGGTCGAATCCCCCCTGACGACGCTGGTGCACCCTGGTGAGAGGGGCGGGAGGCCACGACGGAGCGGCGCCCTCCGCCCCTGGCTGTGTGAGGAGTCGGGGTAGAGCGCTACGCGACCCCAGGGATTGGCGGAGCCCTAGGGCCTGGCAGGCCGAAGACGCTGACGGACTTCCCTGGCGGGCCCCGGCTCTGGGGTGCTCGGGTTGAGCCCCGAGAAGACGCCTTTGCCTGCCTGGCCGACCCGTTACCGGTGGGCCTACTCTGGAGTGCGGTGGTGTGTTCCCGGGCCCTCTGACCACCGGGGGCCCGGTCGAGTTCCCCCCGGCGGCGCTGGAGCCCCCCCGGAGTGAGGGGGAGACGCCCACAGTGGAGCGGCGCCCACCGCCCTGGGTTGTGAGAGGTGTCGAGAGAGAGAGCGCTACGCGACCCCGGGGATCTGCAGTGCCTAGAGGCCTAGTGGGCCGGAGACGCCACCGGGCTTCTTCTGCGGGCCCCGGCTCTGGGGTCGCCGGGTCGGACCCCGGGGGGACGCCTTTACCTGCCTGGTCGGCCTGTGGCCGGAGTGACTGTTCTGAAGGCTGCAAGTGGGGGGTCCCGCATAAATCGCCAGACCGGTGTCCCTAGGGCTAGTGCTATCGACCCCGCTCCTAGGTGGTCCTGCTGCCCCCGCGTGCTGTGCCTGGGGCCCGACGAGAGCTTGGTTGGCCGGAGGGCGCTGGACGACGAGTGGCCCGCCCAGCGTTGAGTCCCACGGAGCGGCGGTGCCCGCCTGGACGGCTGCGGTGGTGTGGCGGAGCGGCCTGAGGCCTGGTGACGGGAAGGAGACCCACCCCTGGGAGGCAGTGACGCGCTGGTGGAGTGTGGCAGTGGTGTGCTGATTGTGCTCCTCTCGCGTTTGGCCTGCCGGAGGCGTTGGGGAGCTGTCTGTGAGCCCCGGGGTTGTACTGGACCGCCTTGCTACGGACCCCCTCACATTCCGCCAGCTTTCTCTCCCTGCGACGCAGTGCCGCCTCAGAGATGGCAGGTAACAGGGGAGGCAAGAAGGGGGGAGCGTACCTTGCCTGAGATGTTGGGCAGAGGTGCCCCGAGACAGGACAGATCCCAGCCAACACCGAGCCCATCGTCCGGATCTCGTGGAGCGGAGGGGGGTGAGCCCCCGGTCACCAGGTCTTTTCTGGAGTCGCTGTTCAGCACGCTCAGGGAGGACTTTCAGGCCTTGAAACAGGAGGTGGCTGGCGAGGTCCGAGAGGTTAGAAGGGACGTTGATTCGCTTGGAGAGCGGGTCGCCGCTGTGGAGGGCGCTAATCAAGCCAGGGACGAGGAGATCACGCACCTACAACAGGAAGTGCTGCGGCTTCGGGACCAGCAGATCGACCTCCAGGCCCACGCCGAGGATCTTGAGAACCGGTCCAGGCGCAACAACATAAGGGTCAGGGGAGTTCCGTCCCGAGAGGAGGGGGAAGACATATCGGCCTACCTACGAGATTTGTTTCGAGATGTACTGGGTGAGGCGAGTGACTTTCCGGTGAGGATCGACAGGGCGCATAGAGTGGGTCCCCCACGCAGGGCCTCGGCGCCACCCCCGGATATATTAGCCTTTCTACCGGATTTCCCTCTGAAGGAGCGGATCCTCCGTGAAGCACGTCAGAAACAGCCGGTGAGCTTCAGGGGTCACCAAATTGCTTTATATCACGACCTGTCCACGATTACGTTGCAGAAACGCAAGTCCTTCAAAATTGCCACGGACTTTCTGAGAGAGCATGACACGCAGTACTCCTTGGGCCACCCCTTCAGGCTTATCTTTCGATGGAACGGGACGCTGCACCAAATGAGATCCCTTCAGGACACGTGCGGAGTGCTGGGGATCACCGCTACTGATGAAGATGTCCCGACGCCTCAACGCCGCACTTCTAGAGGGGGATGGCAAACGGTTCGACGGCGCCGGGCCGCGCCTCGGCCTTCCCGCCCGGACTCTCCTACGATCAGAGCGGAAATGGACAACGCCATTCGGGAAGTATCCGGTTCCACTTCGCCCAGTGACGTGGCCGTCACGGCCTGAGCTTCGTCTAGGGGGAGATCATCTTGGCATCACCGGCACTGCAGGTTTGAGGGTTCCGGGGGGGGGGGAGGGGGCTCTGGGGGAGCATGGATGGTGGCTGGACATCCACTCGGACACTTTACCACAGACTTGCCCGTTAGGGGCTGGACTGGGACACTGGGGGTTTCCACCGAGTTGGGGCTGGTGTTGCGGGGAGCGGGTGGGGATCTGAGTAGGGATCTGGAGTTGGGGTGGAGATGTGGGGAGTTGGGGTGTTTGAGGGTTGTTCGGGGAGTTGGGGTGGGGGCGATCCGGGGTTCGGGATGTGCCTTATTTGTCTCATGCTGTGATCTTTGTGCCCTCCTGCTGCCTTTCGGGAGGGAGGAGGACTCTGCTCGAGAGGGAATTCGGATTTTACGCTGGGTTACCCCCCTGGTTTCAGGTTGTTGTTCTTGCCTTGCCCATCCTGCACTGTGCCAGTGGGTGGGATGTCGTGTTGGCTCTGCTTGGCGTTTACCCTGTCCCCTGTTATTTGCTTGCATGGGGCCCCCTGTTGCTTCAAATACACTTGTCACCGCCCTTCTGATGCTCCATTGTGGTTCTCTGCTGCGCTTGCCCCAATCTGCCTTCCCGCCTTGTGGTGCGCTTGCTGTGCCTCCGGGCCCCTTTAACGCTGTCTATCCTTGGTCTGCTCATGGCCCTGAAGATTGTTACCCTTAATGTGAAGGGGTTGAATAACCCGGTCAAGCGCAGGGCGATACTGTCCCTTCTCGAGAGCACCCAGGCGGATATCTGCCTTTTACAGGAAACGCATCTCCTGGCCCGAGATTGTCCCAGGCTGCGATCTCCGAAGTTCCCGGTTCAGCTCTTTTCTTCTGGGGCTACTAAAACGGCGGGGGTTGCTATCTTGGTGTCAGGGAAGTTCAGAGGGGAGGTGTTGCACAAGGTGGCGGAGCAGAAGGGGAGGCTCCTGGCCTACAGAGTTAAGCTGGGGAGTTTCTTTTTCACGGTGGGTTCCGTGTATAGCACTAATGATCACCAGGACTTGTTTTTGCAATCTGCTTTAGCTGACATTGCGTCTACGCCTGATAGGCACATACTCATTGGTGGTGACCTGAATATGGTCTTTAACTCATCTTTAGACAGATCTGCGCAGCGCCATCCTCAGACGGGGGGAATCTCACAGCTTAGCGCCTCACAATTAGGGGACCTGGACATACACGATCTGTGGAGACGCATACACCCCACTTCCAGAGCCTATTCCTATTACTCCCACGCACATAGGACTTACGCCAGACTCGACTACCTCCTGGTGACGGGACCGTTGGCCGCTTTGGCGACTGCTTCTGATATTGGGGTCCTCACACTATCGGACCATGCTCCGGTCTCGGGTTGCTTCCAGTTACCGCCGGTCTCCCCGCAGCGAGGGGTCTGGCGCCTCAGGGACACCCTGTTACATAGACGAGAGATACTGACACAGATTCGGGCCGTGATTGCGGGGTTCCGAGAGCACAACGAGAACGATGATACCTCCCGGGCGACGCAGTGGTCTGCCCTGAAGGCGGTGCTTCGGGGTGAGTTTATCTCCATCTCCTCGGCGGAGAATAGGGAGAGACAGCGGAAGAGGGACGAACTTACTGGTACGGTTCGGGAGCTGGAGCGGATGCACCAGAGGACGGGGGCCCCCAGAATCTGGAGGCAACTTAAAGCGGCGCGGAAGCTTCTCTCCGCACTGGACATGGACAGGGCGGAATATGCGGCGCTGCGCCTGAAGCACGCGTACTATACTGGCGGTGACCGCTGCGGCCGGTTGCTGGCGAATAAACTGCGAGTGCGACACCAGCTTCAGAAGGTCAAGTAACTGTCCGTACCCGGAGGCGGGTTGGCCACTGAAGATAGCCGAATTGCGGACGGCTTCCGCCGTTACTATGCGGACCTCTACGCTGGCGCGCCTCCCTCGGCCTCGACCGCGGCTGACTACCTCGCTTCGGTCGACCTCCCGGTGCTCACGCCGGAACAGGCGGAACACTTGGACCGGGATATCCGCCCGGAGGAAGTGATCGGGGCCATCTCCCGACTCAAACATGGGAAGGCCCCGGGGCCCGACGGCTACACTCCGCTCTTCTACAACACATTCTGCCAGGAGCTAGCTCCGCTGCTGACGCGGCTTTTTAACTCCTTTGCGGAGCCTGGAGCCATCCCCCCGGATCTGCTGAGTGCGACGGTGTCGGTTATTCCCAAACCGGGGAAGCCCCGCGCCGAATGTGCATCCTATAGGCCGATCTCGCTGCTCAACGTGGACCTCAAGCTCTACACCGGGATTCTGGCGGCGCGTCTGGGGGTTGGTGATGCCGGGGTTGGTGGATCCGGATCAGACCGGGTTTGTCCCGGGCCGGCAGACGGTGGACAATACTAAAAGGGTGGTCCACGTTTTGGAGAAGGCCTCTCGGATCCCCGGGGAGCGCATGTTGCTGTCGGTGGACGCGGAGAAGGCGTTCGACCGTGTGCACTGGCCCTATCTTGAGCAGGTTCTTTGCAAGCTGGGGTTGGGTGAGAAGTTTCGTACCCTCATATTTAACTGTTACAAGTCTCCTACTGCGACTGTGAGGGTCAATGGCTGCACCTCGGGCCGATTCGAGATTGAGCGGGGAACCAGACAGGGATGCCCCCTGTCTCCACTGCTCTTCGCTCTGTACATGGAGCCGCTTGCCCAGAGGATTAGACGTAACCCAGAGGTGACAGGTGTCAAGATGGGTGGCTACACCCACACCATCAGCCTATATGCGGATGACGTGATCTTTATGCTAGACAACCCGAAGTCCGCGCTTCCTGCCTGTCTCGCTGAGTTGGACGCTTTTGCGGCTGTGGCGGGGTTTAAAATGAATATGAGAAAGTCTGCGGCCCTCGACATCTCGCTCGCCTCTGCTACCAGGCTCGAGCTGCAGGGACATTTCCCCATGCAATGGTCTGGGGATCTGATCCCGTACCTGGGGATACTGCTGGCACCGTCTCTACCCGCCATGGTTGAGGCTAATTATGCGGCCTTAGGGAACAAACTGAAGGAGGAATTGCTCCGTTGGAGCAAAGGTACGCTATCGCTGTTGGGACGCATCGCTGCGGTGAAAATGACTCTCCTGCCGCAGGTGCTGTACCTGTTCCGGGCTTTGCCACTACAGCCGCCGAAAGGGTGGATACGACAGACTCAGGCCGACATCGCACGCTTTGTTTGGCAGGGTCGTAAACCTCGACTCCGGAGAGCCCTCTCCACTCTGGCACCTGAGTCCGGGGGCCTTGGCATTCCGGACTTGCACAAGTACTATCAGGCGTCGCAATTGCGATACTTGGTTGAGTGGAGTAAATGGGAATCGGACAGACACTGGCTGTTTCAGGATCAGGCGGTGGCGGGCAGGACTTTGCAAGAGATACCTTTCCTTCGCAGACATCATAGGCCCCCCAATCTCTATGCGTCCTATGTCACGCAGACCACGCTCCGTGTTTGGGATGCCGTGAGTACCCGCCATGAACTTACCACCTTCCCGTCGCCACTTACCCCCTTGGTGGGGAATCCTGACTTCCAGCCCGGAACAGAACCTGGAGCGTTTTCGCTCTGGCAAGCAGCCAGGTGCTGTGCATTGTTTCATATTTATGGCCCGGAGGGAGCCGTGTCCTTCGCTGACTTGCGCAGGGACTACCACTTACCCGAGACGGAGCGTATGCGATACATGCAGGTCCGCCACTGGGCGCTACAGCCGCAGGTACGGGAGTTGGCTGACCGGAAACTCACTCCATACGAACTGTGGCTTGCGACGCGTTCCTCGGACGCCAAGCTCATCTCGGATATGTACCGGCTCCTACAACCCCCCCCCCCCCATCACTTTTATAGCCCCGGAAGGGCTCGCTGGGAGCGGGAGCTGGGGAGGGCCCTGAGTCACAAGGAATGGGACGACATCTCATATCGAGCACGGCACTCAGCTTACCACACTGGGCTCACGGAGACTTTTACAAAGGTTTCCACGTATTGGTATTACACACCTCAGAGGCTGCACGACATGAATCATCACATACAGGACACCTGCTGGCGCGAATGTGGGCAGACGGGTACACTCACGCACATTTTATGGGATTGCCCGTTGCTAGATCCATACTGGCGGGAGGTCTTGGATGAAATAGACCAGTGCTTTGATGTAGAATTGCCGCGTCTTCCCGCCTACGTTCTGCTAGGGTTGCCCAATGGACTGATGTACCCACTAAGATCGAGGAGGGGCAGACAAATAGCGATCGCTCTAGGATCGGCGATCCAGAACATACTTATACATTGGCGTACCACCACACTTCCCACTATCACAGGCTGGTTGCACAGGTTGTGGCACGTTCTGGGGATGGAGAAGATGTCCCTCACGGTGGCAGGGGAAGTAGACAGATTTGAGGACCTGTGGCAGCCTTTTGGTGTCCTCTTGCAATCAGAGTTCAAGGAGATCACCTGTCCACGTTATCTTAGGCTGATGCGGCTGACCACCCAGATTTCCTAATTGTTGTGGGGGGGAGGTGGGGCAAGCACGGGGTTCCTTCGGGCAGTAGGGGTGCTGATGGACATTTACTCAGGCGCAGGGGGGGTAAGGGGGGAGTTGGGGTGGGGAGGGGTGGGAGTTGGGGGGGGGGGGGGGGGTGTTTTGGTTCTGGAATAAGTGCACCTCACTGCTTATGCTTTTGTGGGGGCTCGGCGAATGCTTGGCTAGTCCTATCCTGCTATTGATGGCACTATTGAAGGGAGCCTTTGCAGTATGCTATCAGAATGACTGTTTTCCTTGTATGTATTGTTTTTTCCTTGTTGCAGAAACTATAATAAAATACTTTAAACCTAAAGACTGCTTTCCTGGTTGCCATCACCTCCGCTAGGCGCGTGAGTGAGCTCCAGGCTCTTTCCTGTAAGCCTCCTGTTCTGTCTGTTCATCTGGACAAGGTTGTGCCCCGCACTCGTCCTTCCTTCTTGTCAAAGGTTGTTACTGCCTTCCACATCGGGCAAACTATCACCCTGCCCACTTTCTTTCCACCTCCACACCCTTCCAGAGAGGAATAGAGGCTCCAGTGTCTGGACCCAAAACGTGCGCTCTCATTTTACCTGAATCACACACAACAGTTCCGGGTGGCTGACCATCTCTTTGTTGGCTACGTAGGTGCCAAGAAAGGCCGGGCTGTACACAAGTGGACTATCTCCCGCTCGGTCATCTTGTGTATAAAAGCCTGTTATTCTCTTGGTAAAAAGGAACCTCCAGTGGGGCTGCGCGCCCATTCTACCAGGGTGACAGCAGCTACTACTGCATTGGGACATGGTGTCTCCCTTTAAGACTTTGGTTAGGCAGCCACGTGGGCGTCGCTGCACACTTTTACTAAGCATTATTGCCTTGACATCCAAGTCTGGAGAGACTGCTTCTTAGGCTGTTCTGTTCTCTGTGACTTTCTGGTGTGATCTTGGTTTGCAGACCCACCAGCAGGGCTGGTATTGCTGGGGAATCTTATTCTAAGGTTAGGAATCTATCACTAACGTGTCTCTTTCAGATGCACAAGTTACTTATCTTCGGTAACAATATATCTGTGAGACATTAGTTAGTGATAGATTCCTTACAGCCCCACCCATCCTCCCCGTTCTGCGAACTGATTTCTAGGGTTAAGGTCATCCCTTTCAGGGCCCTAGTTTCAATGCACCAGTGGTTAGTATCTTGCATGGGTCTGTGTTCCTGGCACGAAAAGTCATGTACAGAACGGACATCCGCATAGGAGGGCAATGGCTAGGGCGCTCTATCTCAGACCTGGGGATCTGGGTTCGAGTCTCAGTAACGACGCCAAAATCTTCTGTGATTCTGGGCAAATCACTTAATATCCCCGTGCCTAAAATGAATGTGTGTCCTCATGTAACGTAACTGATGCTATGTAAAGCACTCTGATACCCGATTCGGTTTGGGTCTAGTTCACGCTATCTAAAACTCTGCGGGGAAAAAAAAAACGTCATTACGACGCCTACGACGGATGCGGAGCCGCACAACTCCACCTTCCGACGCGCAGGGATACTGCTGACGAAAACTTTCCGGATCCAGTCTGACGCATGGGGGTAATTCTAAGGTAAGAAATCTATTACTAACATAAGTCTCCTACAGATATATCGTTACTGAAGGTAAGTAACTTGTGCATTAGTTGTATTGGACACATCATGGGCCTGATGCAACATTTGTATAAATACATTGTCTGTGTAAGACTTTCTATGCTCTTTTTTGTGAGGGGCCAAAGTAACAAAAATTTGCTCAGGGGGAATGGTGGTATTACCCATCAGGGAGTGCACAGGGAATTTCTCTTCCAAGAACCAAGACATTCCAAGTACTGTTGCTAGTACCATCACAACTATTAATATGCAACGTATTTTACTATTTTTCGACTAACCCTTCAATGAACGCAGTGGTGCAAATGGCTGTTCCTCCGCAGTCACAGGCCGACCAAAAGGATGCATGATTAGGTAAGGAAAGAAATGCAATGAAAATGATAATAAAGACAAGTGTTCCCAGTGTCCGTCTGAGCCTCACTGGTTCAGGCTCCAATTGTTCATCAAACATTGGCGGTCTTGAGCACCGGCGGTGGAGCTTCCTCAGTCCTAAGCTCGAGATGAATCCCTCAACGAGCAGGATAATGTACCCCCCTCCAGGAGAGCACATGCAACTTATCCTGTTCAGTGTCATGAACAGTGCACAAATCTCCCTTCACCCTAAACTGACTCCATTGGTACTACAGCAGAGTACACCCTAACTTGCACAGTCCATCCCTGTCTAATCTAACTTCTCCTTTTGTGCACTGTTCCTAAGCAGAGGTCGCAAATTGTACCTGGTAACTCCAGGCACAGAGGGTCAACAAACACCATCTCCCTAATGGCTAGAATTTCTGGAGGGACCGCTGCATTGTTCTCAGCATCCGTTTGGGTCCACGTTAACTTTGCGTCGCTTTAGCTCATAGATTCATGCACTATTATACTCCGCTGTATACCTCTAAGGCATGCTGTTCCGATGCGGAAATACTTGATTACTTGGCTCACATCAAGCTTCCTTGGCTTACTAATGCTCATAGGGAGTTTCTCATGCGTCCCTTGGACGCAGACGAAATCACAACTGCCCTGATGGAGATAAAAACATGGCAGCCCCCTGGGGATTGATGCCCTCCGCTTTTGTTTTACAAGTAGTTTAAAGACGTCCTCATTCTCCGCTTAAGTACACTGTTTGAGGAAATGGGCGCAGACGGATTGATGCCTCCCTCAATGAGGGATGCAGTTAGAGTGACGATCCGGAAGTAGGATAAACCGCCAGCTGAGTGCGCTTCTTATCGTCCCCTTTCTCTTCTTAACGTTGATACTAAGATCTATTCCAAGATTTTTGCGAACCGACTGGCCCCACTTGTGCCGCTACTGGTAGCGCCGGAGCAAGCCGGGTTTGTCCCAAGCAGAAATTTGACTTACAATACGAGAACGGTGTTTGACGCAATTCAATAAACACGACGGGACGCTCAGGCATTGGCTGTATTCCTAGATATGGAAAAAGCGTTTGATTCGGTCGAATGGAAGTTCATGCACCATGTTCTGACACGACTAGGGGTTGGGGACATCTTACAGTTAGTTGGTATTCTATAGAATAGATCGTCTGCTAGGATACAACTAGGTGAGGTGGTAACAGATGAGATCCATATCACCAGAGGCACATGGCAGGGGTGTCCGCTTTTGCCGTTACTTTATGCGCTGGTCGCGGAGCCACTGACTTGTGCATTGAGGGAATATCCTAGATATCAGGGAATTCGTTTCCCAGTATATCAGCTGGTAATCTCTACTTACGCTGACGACACGTTATTATATATACGTAACACAGAAACTAATCTCTCCCCAGTATTACGTGAAATTGTCAAGTTTGGCACAATGTCTGGCTTACAAGTTAACTGGACAAAATCGATAATTTTCCCGCTCACCCCTCCCACTGCGCCCTTCACTCCAGATTATCCGCTGCAATGGACGATGGATCCGGTCCGATGGTTGGTTGAGCATTAGGATGCACACTGATTTGGAGGTAGTGTTCAAGGAGAACTACGGCGTTGCAATCAGCAAACTTGAACATGATATAGAGGTCTGGATCGGTCTCCCGTTGTCCTTAGCAGGTAGAGTAGCAATTATGAAAATGATAGTGCTGCCACGGTTTTTGTTCATGTTTTCCAACATACTGATGGTCCTCCCCTAAACCCTTTTTTAAACGGCTTACATCCATATTGGTTCGGCTAGAATGGGCGCGCAAACATGCCTGAGTCAAGTGGAATATGCTGACACTGCCATATCACACGGGGGGCTGGTTGCCCCAGACCTGGATCTATATTACAGGGTAGCTCAAAGTGCCCTGCCGCACTATTGGATGCATGGTCCGGCTGACGTTCCGCATGTGCAGATCAAGAATGTTGTAGCTAAGCCACCTCCCTTCCCTGCGCTCCTATTTAAACCACCATATCGATGGACTGGCATCCTGGACTCCGTCAACACAACATTGCATGCCTGGCAGCATCTCTTGAAACTGCATGTGGGCGTGATATTATACTTCCCCTGCCCCCATACTCCAGTATAATGGTGCCATTGGCTACTTGTGTGCACGGACAGAGCAGTGACCCAAGCGTTAAAGGCCCTTCAGATTGTGACGATAGGCTATATGTTTTCCGCTGGCACAGTCATGTAACACAGAACATGGGATGATGTGGTTAAAACAGGCTACATTTTTCTACACTGGATAAGTATCAGTTTTATAGGATGAGGCAATCACTGTTAGAGCTTTTGGGCCGAGACTTGGTGGAACCGCCGTAAGTGGCTACCTTCACATATCTAATAAAAACTGACGTTCCTACCTGCATTATTTCCAAGCCCTACAAGCTCTCTCAGGGTTAGCGGATTAACCACTATACGAAGGCAAGATTGACTTGGCAGACCGACCCGGGCATGGAAATAGATGATGGTATGTGGAAATACTGTTGAGAGCACAAAACCGATTTCTTTGAATGGGCGGCATAGGTTAATTCACTTCAAGTTTCTCAATAGAGTATACTACACGCCTAAGAGGCTGCACAGATACGGGCTGCGAGCCAACTTCTGGATACAGATTTTCAAGACATTGGGTGATATGACCGGCACACAATTAACCCCTGATCCCGCGCTTGCTCTGTTAGGCTATTCAAAGACATTGCCCAAATCTTGTAGAAGACTGATAGACATGGGATTGGTGATGGCTAGGCGTAGGGTGGCTGTGTGCTGGTCCCACAGTCCATCTCCTACCCTTGATGGTTGGCCAAAAGACATGCTATATTGTTGCACTCAGTCCAAGAGTTATAGTGAACTGCTTCCCCCCGCGCAATCGCCTTTTGGGAGTTATACAAAACTTCTCACAACGAAATACAATCCCGAGGGGAGCGTGCGATCCCCTGCCCATTAGCTGGATCGTAGGACAGCGGTGATCAGAGTATTTTTTTGTACCTATAATTGTTATTGCATGGTATGTCAAACTAAGTGTTTGTTCACTGTGATGAGGTTAGAGGCTTTGGTCTCGAAGGATCGCTGATTCTTGGTTATCTTAGGATGCACCACTTATATTTGTAGGGATCTGTGATCCGTATCACCCTTGGTTGTCATGCTATGTAATAATATGTTCGAGGCATATGGGCTGCAGACCACACACTGTTGCATTAGATCACCATCTGGTGGTGGGCCCGGATGATTACACTTTGTTGTTGTCTTGGAAGCGTCTTTGTCTGCTAGGTGACTCCTCTCTTAGACCGTAGTGCGCATGGGTATCGACTCCATCCTCAGATTGTTTTTTCCGCCATCGGGCTCGGATGTGTTCATCGTTCGGTCCCGTTACCGATCTATTTTCGAATCCATAAATCAATCTACAACATATATATCGTCTTCGACACTGATTCCGGTCGCCCGCGTCGAAAACAGGATCCACTTCTCCATCCCAGCGCTCGTCGGGGCCGTTGGGCCCAACTGCGCCATTGGGCCTTTGGCTCATGGAAAGAACACCGTTCAAGAAGTGCCCTCAATGTGGACACAAGTTCCCCCACACTGACCTTCATGAGGTTCGCAACCTGTGCTTGTTTCTAGAGCACGAGAGTCGAGACTGTGAGGCCTGCGCTTCGTTCCGGTCCAAGAAAATAATCAGGGACCGTCTAGCTCGAAGAGCTATGGAGCAGTCATCATCGTCCACACCAGACCTCATCATCGACGAGGCGCCGATCGAGGTAGAACAGCAAGAAGACGTCGCTTCCGAAGCAGAAGAGTCAGCTTCAGGAGCAGAGAATCGATATGAATATGATTATCTTCTTCCAGCTGGTCAACAGGTCGTGAGTAAGAGCGTCGACCCTGTACCCCCACCCCCCTCCCCATACAGGGACAGGCTTCGGTTCCATCCCCATCTTCGGGTCCGGGTGCACACCGATCGAAACCTTCCGACGCCCCGCCTTCAGGCTCGGCAGCGAAGAGTATTAAAAAGCCTCCAGTCGACTCGGGCTTGAGTCAGTCTGACGGGCCCGAAAAGCAGAAAGTGCTTAAGCCAAAGTCAACAACGGCACCAAAACACCCATCGATACAGAGAGCTACCGAACCAAAACCAAGTTCAGCACCGAAAGAGGTTCCGAAACCAAGTTCGGCACCGAAAGAAGTTCCCAAGGTTACCGAAACAAAAACTGGTCCGGTAACTACAAAAGCGGACCCGAAAGCAGTTTCCATACCAAAACACACTTCGGCACCAAAGGCAGACGAGTCTAAACACTCGGCAACAAAAACTTCGGATCCAAAAAGCACAGATCCAAAGAAAACGCAAGAAAAGTCTTCGGGAACCGAAACCAAGACCCGTTCCAAAGACAATAGACACTGGGAAGCCTAAATCTGTTGGCTCCAAACAAGAGAAATCGGCGTCTAAAAAAGATTTACCAGTAGAAGAGCTTTTCCAACCTGATGTAAGGCAAAAGTCTCTAAAAATTCATCCAAAGACTGGACATGTGTACACAGTACCTGAAAAGAGGACCATGGAATGTTCTAAACCATCACCTATTCCTCCAAAGAAGCATGTTCAAGCTTCCCCTATAAGACTTCCTTCACCAGAAGTAGAAATACCAGCAGATAATTCTCCTGTAGACTCACCAGCTAGCACACATAGCCTGATACCGCAGGATGAGGATTATGGGGATACATGCTCACAAGAGAGTTATCATCAAATAGATGATATTAATGACCCAGATGATATGGCTGGGCCATCAGGTGACCCATGGGAAGATTACAATGCACCAGATCTACCACAAGATGAGGCATACCTGTCTAGGCCATCTGCACCAGATGACACCATTGGGTTCACACAACTCATCCATAGAGCAGCTACTTTCCATGGAGTAGATTTGCATACAGATCCAATAGAAGAAGACTTTCTTATGGATACCCTGTTAACGTCACATAAAGCCACAACCACACTTCCAATACTTAGTGGAGTGGTAAGAAACGCACCAGAAATATTTAAAAACCCAGTCAGGGCCAGGGTAATCAACCCCAGACTGGAAAAGAAATACAAAGCAGCTCCCTCTGATCCAGCATATATTAAGGGACAATTGCCACTATACTCACTGGTAGTGTCAAATGCGAGGAAAAGACCCAACTCGCAAACAGGGAATGCTCCACCACCTGACAAAGAATCTAAGCTTTTAGATGCGTCAGGAAAAAACACTCTCACACGCTGCTAATATATGGAGGATTGCTAACACTCAAGCTCTGTTAGCAAGATATGACCGAGCTCATTATGATGAGTTAGTCACTCATGCAACACCTGCCAGAACAAAATAAGGCTAGGGCTGCTGAATTGATATAAGAGGGCAAGGTTATAACTAATACCTCCATAAGAGGCGCGCTAGACACTGCAGACACAGCATCTAGAGCAGTAATACAGGGGTACTATTGCGCAGACATGCATGGCTACGAATTTCTGGTTTCAAACCAGAGGTACAAGCCAGTATATTAAACCAGCCATTTGACCAACAACATCTTTTTGGTCCAAATGTAGACCGAGCACCCGAAAAAATGAAAAAAGATACTGATACGGCAAAATCAATGGGAGCTTTTCAAACGCAAGCCCGTAGACCTTCCTTTCGTCGCTCCTCATTAAGGGGCGCCTCTAAGGGTTTTCAAACTGACAACACCTCCTCTGCTTACAAACTGCCCAACCAGACCTCGTCCAGTAAGGCTTACTATAGAGGAGGGTATAGAGGGAACAACAATAAGGGCAGAGGCAACAACAATCGCAACGCCTCTACTCCCAAACAGTGACTTCCCTTACATCCCCCCCAGACCATTCCACTCCGGTCGAGGGAAGATTACAACAGTTCCTACCTGTCTGGAACTCCATCACTACAGACAGGTGGGTGAGACAAATAATTCAGTCAGGTTATTGCCTGGAGCTCACATCCAACCCTCCAACAATACCACCAAGACAGACACAGGAACACCTCTTACTATTAAGACAAGAGGTGGAATCACTACTGCAAAAGAATGCAATAGAACCAGTACCAAAATAACATCAGAACACAGGGGTTTACTCCCTTTATTTTCTCATACCCAATAAGGATGGGTCTCTCAGACCAATTCTAGATCTACAACCCCTAAACATGTACATACATTCAGACCAATTTAATTTGGTCACATTACAACAGGTTCTACCGTTACTAGAGAAAGGCAACTTCATTGCCACATTAGACCTCAAGGATGCCTACTTCCACATTCCTATACTTCAGTCTCACTGAAAGTACCTAAGGTTCGTACTAGAAGGTCAACACTACCAATTCAAGGTGCTCCCCTTCGGAGTAACAGCACCTTGAGTGTTCACAAAGTGTCTATCAGTAGTAGCAGCGCACTTAAGAAGGGACAACAGTCACGTATTCCCATATCTCGACGATTGGCTAATAAAATCCAAGTCATACAACCAATGTGTACAGCACATGCATCAGACAATTTGCCTGCTGCACAAGTTGGTGTTTACAGTAAATCAAAAGAAGTCACTTCTACAACCATCCCTATCTCAGCAGTATCTAGGTGCCACAATAGATACTTCCAAGGCAATAGCGTACCCCAATTTAGTAAGAATACAAGCTATACAGAATCTCATTAAACAATTCCAGCCACAACACTCACTACAAGCTCGAGTGTTCATGCTGCTAATAGGAATGATGGCATCTTGCAGTTTCATAGGATCATACGCAAGACTACAAATGCGCCCCATACAAGAATGCTTACCAGGTCAGTGGAATCAGGCTCAACAAGAAATAACATATCTGGTGGTGGTAGACGACCGGACGCATCGCTCTCTGCAATGGTGGAACACCAAACACCTTTCCAAGGGCCGGCCGTTTATAGAACCTGTTCCACAAATCATATTGACCACAGACACATCTCCCACCGGATGGGGAGCGCATTTACAAAGTCACACAGTGCAAGGCACATCGACAATGAAACAAAAAGTACTCCACATAAATTATCTGGAGTAACTAGCAATCTTTCAAGCTCTAAAATCGTTCCAACATTACATATCAAACAAAGCTGTACTAGTCCGGACCGACAATATGACAGCAATGTATTACATTCAAAAGCAAGGAGGGACACACTCCCTACAGCTCTCCCGGCTGGCGCAGAGCATTTGGAGATGGGCCATCCCTCAAAACATTTTTCTGTTAGCAGAACATCTACCAGGGGTTCACAATCAATTAGCAGATCTATTAAGTCGTCAGAGACAACAGATACACGAATGGGAGCTTCATCCTCAAGTTCTTCAGCCATTCGTTCAACAGTGGGGACAACCAGAGATAGATCTGTTTGCCACACACCACAACCACAAATGCCCAAGCTTTGCCGCCAGATACCCACACCCATTATCCAAAGGCAATGCGGTATGGATGAAATGGTCAAACAAATTTGCGTACGCTTTTCCACCTCTCCCACTAATTCCTTTAGTGGTACGCAAACTACGGCAACATTCTCTCAAGTTGATTCTCATAGCACCAACGTGGGCCAGACAACCATGGTACACAACGCTACTACAGCTCTCTGTAGTACCACATCACAAACTAAAACTCTCCCCACATCTACTAACACAGAACCATGGAGAGATTATACATACAGACCCAGTGCAGCTCAATCTAGCAATATGGCTCCTGAGGTCTTAGAGTTTGGATATCTGAACTTACATCCTGATTGCATGGACGTCATTAAGGAAGCAAGACGTTCTACCACCTGAGCATGCTATGCAGCAAAGTGGAAAAGATTTGTTGTCTATTGCACAAATAACAACGTTAACCCATTAGATGTTTCTATACAGAACATCATATGCTATCTCTTACATCTACAAAGATCTAATTTAGCGTACTCCTCAATCAGATTACATCTTGCTGCTAAGTGGCATATCTCCAAAACAGACAACATTTGTCATTGTTTAGAGTACCTGCAATCAAAGCGTTTATGGAAGGGCTTAAAAGAATAATTCCTTCCAGAATACCACCTTCTCCAGTATGAAATTTAAATATCGTTCTCACAAGACTTATGGGTCCACCATTTGAACCATTGCATAAGTGTGAGTTACAGTTTCTTACAATAAAAGTAGCTTTTTTAGTAGCAGTTACCTCACTCAGAAGAGTAGGTGAGATCCAGGCATTAACAATTCGAGAACCATTTATACAACTTCATCATAATAAAGAGGTTCTCAAAACAAATCCTAAGTTTCTGCCAAAGGTCATTTCACCATTCCATATCAACCAATCAATTGAGTTGCCAGTATTTTTTCCACACCTGCAAACGGTTGCGGAAAGAGCTCTACACACATTAGATGTAAAAAGAGCAATTCTATACTACATCGATAGGACAAAACGTTTTCGTAAGACTAAACAACTGTTTGTGTCCTTTTCACCTCCACAGAAAGACAATCCTATTTGTAAATCAGGCATTGCTAGATGGATTGTTAGGTGTATTCAAATGTGTTACCAAAAAGCAAAACGCACTCTATCCATTCCTCCTAGAGCTTATTCTACACGTAAGTTAGGAGCATCTATGGCATTCTTAGGAAATATACCATTAGATGATATCTGCAAAGCAGCTACATGGTCTACTACGCACACATTTACAAAACACTACTGTGTAGATGTGCAGGCAAAACAACAAGCAAGTGTGGGCCAGGCTGTACTTAAAACATTATTTCAAACTACTGCAACAGATGTGGGTGACTGCCGCTAAGGGAGAAACTGCTGTGCAATCTATTCAACAGTGTGTGGTCTGCAGCCCATATGCCTCGAACGGAAAATGCTACTTACCAGTATGCATCTGTTCTTGGCATGTAGGGCTGCAGAACCACACACGCCCACCCGCCTCCCCAGCTAACTATATCTGTTCCAGTATTATCTTATTTAGATACACAATACATGGTCATCCTTATCTGTACTGATACAACTCCATCATTTGCCCAATGGCGAAAACAATCTGAGGATGGAGTCGATGCCCATGCCCACGGTCTAAAGGAGGAGTCACCTAGCAGACCATCTGCCCACTGCAACCCTGTTGTCTCCTGGATCTTAGCCAATTGCAGCTTGAGTATCATTGTACTTCTCAACCAAACCTGCTGACTGTGGTTGGTTTGCAGCTTGAAACTTATGTTTTATGTGCAAACCATCACAAATCAACTGAATGACCTTGGCGTTAAAGTGACTTCCGTTATCACTCCAGATCAAACTGGGCAAGGGGAAACAAGGAAAGTACTCAGTCAGGAGTACCTTTGCAGTCGCAGTGGCTGTATTGTATTTAGTGGGGTAAGCCTCAACTCATTTACTGAATGCACAGACAACCACCAACACATACTTTAAATTATTGACCCTGTCCAATTCTATGTAATTTAACTCAAGGACCTCGAAAGGCAAAGGAGGTGGTGCAAAATTACCGGGTGGTGTAGGGGTACCATTTCCAGTATTGTGCATCATGCACACCATGCAGTGCTTTACTAAATGTGCAGCTGTCTTGGGGGATGCTGACATTTTGTCATACAGGGTCTAACAACTTGCAAATTCCTTTAGCACTGATATGGGCTGGGCCAATGGCCGTTGTGTCCACAGGAAGGACATATGCATCTGGTAACATCCATCTCTGCTTTCCTGACTTTTCAATCCAACATCTGTCATCGTTCAGTTGTGCTGTGCTCTCTTGCCATATTGCAAATTCTTCCACCGTAGCCTCACTTTGGCTCTCTTTCACATTCTCAAGCGTATCCTCAAACATAGCACCTTCTGGCACCCACCTAGTAGGACCTGCTACAAACATTTTCTTCACTTTAGTCCATACCGTTTCCTTAGCTGTCTGATCAGCAAACGCATTCACTCTGCCTCCATCATTGGTGATCTTCCTATGATCTTTGTACCATGGGAAGTAAGGAACCCTCTCTCAGCCCAGAGTTGCCCAAAATTATGCGCGACCCCGAAAGCATACTGGCTGTCAGTATAAATATTAACAACCAGTCCCTCGATCAATTCACAAGCTCGAATAAGGGCGGCTAACTAAAGCTGCTTGGGCAGACTGATAAGGGACTTGTGATGTCTCTACGACTGTACACAATGTGGTGATGGCAGAAGCAGCAGTTGTAGTGTCATCTGAAAATTTGAAACAAGAGCCATCAACATATAGTTCTCCTTGTGGGTCATATAAGGCAACATAGGTCAAGTCTACCCGTCCTTTCGTCTCTTCCTCCTTATGGAAGATACAATCATGTTTCTCATTTTCATCATTTTCACAAGGGAGGGTTAGTAACATGCCTGGGTTCAGAGTGGCACACCGTTCGATCGTGATGTGTTTTACAAATAGACTCAATTCATAACCGGTCAGACGTGCACTGGTGAGGTGCTGTTTCTTGCTCTTATTCAAAGTGTATCCACAGCATGGGGCACCATGACTGTGGGGTCAGTATCAAGCACAAGTCCAGCTGATTGTCTTATTGAGACGGCCACAGTGTATGCCCAGACGTGGGTCCCTTGCTCACTGTGCCACTGGATTCAAGCTAGCCTGGCTGATGAAGGGTGTTATCAGGAAACCAGTCTCAGGATGCTAGTTTCCGGTCCAAGGAAGACCTGGCTTGGCAGTTCGGGCTGGACTGTTCCCACGAGGCACAGGGTAAAAACTGATTTGTATATAGCTGTGTCTGAACTGGGGTGGTGAAGTGAGCTAAAGAATGATCAATGATTCAGCCCAGATGTGAGAATGGGGGTGAGTGTCTGAAAAGTTTCCGTGCTTCGTCCATCATCTCCTTGTGTTTGCTTTGTTTGCCGTAAGTTGGCAGGGTATGCCTGGACGTGTGTCCCTTGCTCACTTTGCCACTGGATTCAAGCTAGCCTGGCTAATACGGATGTTACCCAGAAACCGGTCTCAGAATGCTTGTTTTCGGGCCAGGGAAGACGTGGATTGGCAGTTTGGTCTGGACTGTTCCCACGAGGCACAGGGTCAAGGCTGATTTGTATATAGCTGTGTCTGAATTGGGGTGGTGAAGTGAGATAAAGAATGATGATGGATTCAACCCAGATGTGAGACTGGGGGTGAGTGTCTGAAATGTTTCAGTGCTCAGTCCATCATCTCCTTTGTTTTGCTTTGTTTGCCCTAAGTTAGCAGGTTATGCCCAGACGTGGGTCCCTTGCTCATTTTGCCACTGGATTCAAGCTAGCCTGGCTGATGACGGATGTTACCCAGAAACCGGTCTCAGGATGCTTGTTAACGGTCCAGGGAAGACGTTGCTTGGCAGTTCGGTCTGAACTGCTCCCACGAGGTACAGGGTCAAGACTGATTTGCACATAGCTGTCTCTGAACTGGGGTGGTGAAGTGAGCTAAAGATTGATGATGGATTCAACCCAGATGTGTGACTGGTGGTGAGTGTCTGAAAAGTTTTAGCGCTCTGTCCATCATCTCCTTGTGTTTGCTTAATATGAAACAAGAGCCATCAACATATAGTTCCCGTGGTGGGTCAGATAAGGCAACATCAGTCAAGTCTACCAGTCCTTTCGTCCGGAAGATACAATCATGATTCTCATTTTCAAAAAGAAGGGAGGGGTAGTAACATGGGTTCAGAGTGGCACACCATTTGATTGTGATGTGTTTTGCAAACCGCCTCAATTCATAACTGGTCAGACGTGCACTGGTGAGGTGCTGTGTCTTGGTCTTATTCAAATTGTATCCACAGCATGGGGTACCATGACTGTGAGGTCAGTATAAAGCATGAGTCCGGTCGATGGTCTTATTGAGACAGCCAAGCTGTGACTGCTCTTAGACAGCTTAGGAGGGCTCTTGAGACAGGGTCAAGAACAGAGAAATAAGCACACAACCGTTGCTTATCCCCACATTTTTGTGTTAAAACAGAAAGCACACAACCAGCCGTCTCATGGACATATAATAAAAATGGCTTGCTATTGTTAGGCGTGCCAAGCACTGGAGCTGGACAAAGCACACCTTTTAATTGCTCAAGACTGCTGACATTCAGGCTTCCAAGGCAGAGGTTCATGCACATCTTTAGTAGTCCAAGCAAGCAGGGGTTTGGTTAGTAGGGAATAATTTGGAATCCACTGACGACAGTAGAAAGTAATGCCCATAAAAGCGAGCACATCTTTTTGAGTTTGAGGAATCTGCCTTTTAACAATAACACTTATACGCTCCGGAGTTAGCTTCCTACACTCCTTCGACAGTAGGTGACCTCTTGTCGATAATACTGAACATTTGAAATTGAAACTTTGTGTGTGGTGTACCAGATGTGATCATAATTTAACTGTACTGTCCCTGCAGCCTTGTTCTGTGTCGGCAGCAATGAGGAGGTCATCAACATACTGAAGCAATACATTACCTGTAGGGAGTGACAAGGAATCCAGCTGACCTTTCAATGCCTAACTATAGATACTTGGACTCTCTGTATAGCCTTGAGGAGCGCAACAGAATCTAAAGCTTCTACGAGCCAGGGTGAACCCAAACAGATATGTGCTGTCAGGATGAATGGGGATACTAAAGAACGCATTTTTAAAATCAATGACAGAAAATTATGTAGCAGAAGGAGGATTCATCGTCAGAAGAGTGGTGAGTACAGGCACCACGAGAAACTGGGAAATCACTATTTTATTAACTTCACACAAATCGATCACAAAACGATAAACATCTTCATGATCATCAGAGGAACCTGAGGGTGCCCTTTTAAGAATCGGAGGAATAGGGCTAATGCAAATATTAGCAGTCCTCTCCTCGACCCCACTTTTCTCAGTCAAATCCTGCACAGTTTGCAACAAGGCTCGCTCACCTGCCTGCAGTATTTTATACTGAGGGCTGCTAGGTAAAATAGCTTTGTTTTTAACTTGAATTAAAACTGGTGGTATCTGTAACAGTCCCACATCTGTCACCTGTCACACAGAGAGTGGACGGCACATCTTTAAACTCCGCAGGAAGAGGCGCATCCTTGGACAGACACTGCTTAGCGCACACCACATCCAGACCTATTGTCATATAGACACCGTCTGGAGAACAATAAATTGTGGCATGCAACTTTTTCAATAAATACAGACCCATCAAACTCTCACCACAATTAGATGTCCACAAGAATGGCAAATCCACAGTGAAAGGACCTATGGTCAATGCTAGAGGTTTTGAAATGAGGCTTACAACCGGTACACCAGAAAAATCTACCGAAACATTATTATGGCCAGACAGACCTGCCCCAGGGACCAAATAGCGAGAAATAGAACTGTTAGTTGCACCTGTATCCACCAAAAATTCCTTAGCTGACCCATGCAAGTTCGCAGTAACAGAATGACTGCGCTGATGTACAGGTATCGGAACTGGTCCCTCAATCTGTCCCTGGCTATCTTAGCTGGAAGACATTCCTGTCACCTCATTTGTGTCATAATCCTCATGATAATACTGTCTTCCCCGAGGGACATCAAAGTAATTATTATCAGAATGGCCCTGTGAGGCCGCAGCATTCTGAAACCTGTCTGCTCCTCCAGCTCCGTGACCCCGTCCGTGAGAACCTTGTCCTCTAGGGACTGCCACCTTCTGCAACAACACAGGACACTCGCTACGCCAGTATCCCTCCTTATAATAAGCACACTGATTTGGCCCTACAGGCATAGTATTCCTGCTAGTATGTGGAAGCTGCCGGGCCAAACCACCACATCCTCTACCATTCCCTCTAGAAGCCTGCTGCAACAACACCTTCATCTTCAAATCCTTGTGCTTCTTCTCCGTCCTCTCCTTATCCCCCCTGTGCTCATAATACTGTGCCATATTCAATATAACAGAAGGAGAAGAGGTGGACCACAAAGCCTGCAATCAAGTCACAATCTTGGGTAGCAAATTTGAAACAAATCTCTTAACAATCAGACACCTCCCTCAATAGACAATAATCCAGAAACACATTTTCAAAGTGAGTGGAAAAAATCAGACACACACCTTTCTTCTGACGTCAAGCCGATAACTTGTCCCAATCAACCTTTCTTGGTGGAATAAGAGAATGCATATACTTGATAATGCAGCCTGGCAAAGCAAGTATCTCTGCTTTAGGCTTCTGACCAGGCTTCCTCTCCTGATCCCATACTTTAATTTGATCCCAGGTACCTCCCAATTATGCAACATGATCCTGTGTGTGCACTTGTCTCCAAAAATCAACCAAAACCAGCAAACCAAAATACATTTCAATATCCGCAAGCGTCATTACTGTTGAAGAGACTGCCTCAGTTAATTCTTTATAATATGCTGTAGGATTTTTGCTAGGATCGGGTAAGTGGGTTTTAAGAAACAATGCTTCACTTCTTTTCCAAGCAGTATAAACCCACTGTTCTTGGAAACAGGCTGCTTCACCTGGTTTGATAACAGCATTTTGCTGGTCTCTTAACTCTGGTATCTCATGGTGATATATAGAGTGAACCTCCCGTATCGGAAACTGGGACACCGAGGTGGGGCTCCTCTCAAGTAGCCTACCCCGGTAAGCAATCAATGTCGTAAAGCTGCCAAAAACTTGATCAGGCCCATGTTAGGAACATATGCATGATCTTTAATATCACATAAAATCTGAGGTGCTGGATCTTTGAAACACTGCTCCCAGAGACCAATCAGAGTAGCAGACATATGCTTAAGGGCTGCTGTTGTACTTAAGGTTCATAATCTCTGATCATGTTTCACACATCTTCTACACCGTAAATGGGATTTTGTGCCCACTGGGCAGCCTGATAAGCTACTACCCTCTTTTCATCATCTCCCACATCATATTGTACTAACATCCGTTCCATACTTTCCTTAAATATTGTCCAGTCTCTATCTTCAGAGCCGTGTACTGGCGTCCCACTACTCAGTAATGTCAGGGAGTGAAAGAACAAAGAGGGAGTAGCAACAAAAGTAACAGGCACCAACGTCGCTACTGGCTGCGTCGTAGGTTTAAGGGCTGGCAAAAGGGACGCTGAAACAATAGGTGAGGCAGGGGTGCTGACAGTCATCGTTGCCGCGGACGGCGAGGACAAAGAAAAGACAGGTGGTGCTGTAGGCAAAGCAGTCTGATCAACAGTAGCAGGAGCGGAAACAGTAGAGACAGAAAGAACTGGTGGCTGATACTGGGAGGGAATAGCGGGATATATTCTCTGCGGGCATGTGGAGGCGGGGGTCTAGTATTCTTCCACAAAAATTATTTTCTTCTCGGGCTACATAAGATTTATCAATATTGAATTGAAACATCCTATCTGCACGTTCAATCCCTTTCTCTTGCTTTTCTCTATCATGTGCTACCGCTTTCTGAGTCAATGTTTGCATTCTCCCCTTCAGGGCCTCTTTCCCTGCTTTCATTCACCTCTGTTTAGCCTCCTTTCGCCACATTCGAAGAGAATCAAGCTTAGATTGTACTTCTTTTTGCAAACAACTTCTCCTGTAAAAACCCAACTTTTTATTCATCAAAAGTGCCCGTAAACAGCCACTGCAACTCGGCATTGTCCCTCGTGTATTTGTGCCTTAGGGTACTAAACATAATAGGGCCAAAACCATGCTTCACATACATATCAAGATTCGGAGTGCCTTCAGGAGGCACTGGCTGACTTTCTTCTAATCTAGCATTTGCAGAGCAACAACGACAACAAGAAGCCAAGAATCTGCTAAATCCAGGCATTTTTAAAAGTGAGCCAAATTTTTTATGTTGCATGGCAAAGTGTTTGCAAACACTTAACCAAAAATCGGTCCTTAGACCGTACCAAATACAAACCAAAATGGTACCATATCCACAAAGAACCAAAGCAAACTCACCTGATATATGCAGGTCAAACAAATTTATTCTCCACTGCCGACTCTTCGGACCAAACGATTTGATCCAAGGGTTTTGCCGTTTAGAACCCCAGTCTGGATGACCAATGGGCGAGACATTGTCCTGCGTGACAAAAGGGGCAGCTACGAGTTCAGGAACTCTCTCGTGCAGGGATCCCTGATCTGTCGGACCAACCAGACGATAGACCAATCCGCGGGAGGGATGGGTCACTCACGCATAGGAGTCTCTGGGTGCCAACTGAAAGAAGTGACCCGTTTAGGGTCACCAGGGACACTCATGACATTCTGTCTGTGCATGCCGCTAGACTGGTGGGAGAAGACCTCTGTCTACAGGGAAAGGCATGCGCTAATCAGAACAGTGTATTCATTAGAAGAACAAGGCCTAACCCTGGAGAAATTAAACTTTTCACAGCCTGCTTCGCGAAGAGACAATACGCAGCTAATGGCATGAATCAAAATGGTGGCTAAACCTAAAATGGTGCCGCGAATGCAAACTTACATAAAACAATTGCACGAACAGAATAGCAAAAACCTGTTTATTTCATCAGAGGCTTATGCCCCCCTCCCACTGGAGGGTGGCATATAGGGAGTGTACCCACCCAAAGGAAGGGACCCATTGGTCCCAACCTGCACACCCCTTTAAACACCCCTAAATCTGGGAACCTTGCCATCTCAGATTAGAGGAAGAAGGACCGAAGAGCCGTACTGACCCAGGAAGAGGTGGAGACCTACTGCTTTGGCCCCAGCCCTACTGGCCTGTCCCGCCTTTGACCTATCTACAGCAAAGAAACAGGCGTGTCCAGCATCCAGCAGCCCCCCAGAGGACCTGCCCTTCACTCACTTTACGGACTCAGCCATCTGTGAGCAATGGATTTGCTTAAGAAAGACTCCAAGACAGAGTCCGCATTCAGGCGACACTGAATCTCTCTGCATTAGACGTTCGAGTGGCCCAACACCACAAGGCGATCTCCCCAGCGATCCTGACCTTGGGTCTGCTTGAATGTCCTCCAGCTTCAATAAGATGCCTGCAGCCTCAACCTGAAGAGTTTCCCAGACTGCAACCAGAGCTGCAACCCCTGGACCAGACGCCCCACAACCTTTGTGGCCAAACCAACGGTGTCCAAGCCTCCCTCAAGATCCCAACTTACCTCTCCAGCCGGTAGTCGCCTTAAGGAAGTCTCCCTGTCCAAACCTGCATAAACTTCGCCAAACCGAAGGTGTCCATTGAAAACCACAGCGTCCCAGACGTCTTTTTTGGCACCCTGCACCCTGTGGCCCCAGTGTCGCTGGTGGTGCAGCTCCTGTGCTCTTCGTTGGCTCCTGCAGTGTTAACCTGAACCCCAGAAGCTTTGCTCCCACACCAGAGTGGCCTGCCAATGAGCAGCCCCCAACCGAAGGCCCTCTGAAGCCCATTAGCTAACATGGGGGCCCTGCACGCGGCCACCTCAGTGCCACTGGTGGTGCAACTCAAATGCCCATCTAGACCATGGGGATCCGTGTCCCTAACCCCCAAAACTCCCACCTGCAAGACGATTACTTACCTGCAAAATCGATAACCATTTTATCCCCATAGGAAACCATGAAATGAGATTTTGGGCCTAAAATGTTTTAAGTGTTGAACTGTAGTTTTGTATGAGAAAACAGAAACTATAGTTCAAGACTAGGAAAGGCTTACCTACATTGTGCTTTGGGATCCTTAGATGTGGTATCTAGGTATACAACCTCCAGTATTTAAAGTTATCTAAAAGTAACTGAAAAGTATTCTAAAAGTAATTACTGTGTAATTCAAACAGCTTTTCAAAAGTGATACCAACCTGTAACAATTGCAAATTCAACCTCAATAGCATTTTTGTGTGAAGGTTTACAATTGAAAGTGTATACTGCCTACGTGTACCAGATCCTGCTTGGTTCTAGAAATAAAATACAAGTATACCATTTGTATACTTACCTAATTGGTCTGGATTGAGTGTGTGCATCAGTCTTGATTGAGTGAATACAATAAATGCTTAACACACCCTCTGGATATGCCTAAAAGGTCGCCCATACTATCCCAAAGAGAGCTGTTAGAACTTACCCGATTAGCCTCTGCTATACCACAGGGGACTCTCATGACTCTGTCCACACTATACCTTATTTTGGTATAGTATATACAGAGCAATCTTCCTATAGGACCACTGGTCCATTATCAGTGGAGAAGTTCAAGCTCTTTCGTCAAAGGGAGCAATAGAGATGGTGTCTGCATCAGAGATCAAGAATGGTTGTTCCGTTATTTTATGGTGACGACAAAGGATGGAGGCCTTCTCCCCAACCTCCATCTTTGCCTTCTGAACTTCTTCCTCTAGAATATCAAGTTCAAGATGGTTTCCCAGGCCCAAGTTCCTTCTGCTCTGGATCCAGAAGACTGGATGCACCACTGGACTTGCAGGACGCAAACTTTCATATCTTCATCCTGAAGTCACATAGGCGTTAATATCGTTCCAGGTAAGCCAAGAACAGTTTCAGTTCTCTGTGCTCCCCTTTGGCTTGATCCGTGCACCTCAGGTGTTCACAACCGTGATGGTGGTGGTCGCAGCCCATGCGTAGGTTGGGTTTAAGAGTCTTTCCATACCTCGACGACTGGTGGCTGAAGTTGCCCTCACCTCAGACTGTTGTAAGCCACCTCCAGATGACCTGTTGACATTGTTGGGTTTCTCCATCACTGTGTGGAAGATACAACTGACTACGCAGCTGCTCCTCTTCATCGGATGTTTAGTGGATACTGTGCTCTTAAGAGCTATTCCTTCACCTCTACAAGTCCAAGGCATTCAAACTATGATCTTCATCGTTCAACCCTTGACCTGTATCTCAGTGAGAGCAGCTTTGAGGCCTCTTGGTCTTCTGCATCCTACTTGTGGATCACACCAGGTAGCACATGCAGGCTATGCTGTGGGATCTGAAGTCTCAGTGGGCTTAGCACCACGGCACAGGCGCAGTCTGTCAGCTCCCCTCTAGGTATTAAAGTAAACTGCGAAAGACCTGCAGTGGTGGTTGCTCAACTGCAAATGAACCGGTAGCAGATGCTTTTCTGAGAAGCAACCTCGTATGTACTCATTCCACTAGAGCGAAGGCTGCTTCCACTGTGCTGGTATGCGATGTGCTAATCTTAGGAATGGCCAGGCTCCGATGTGGGTATCTCTACACACGTTCACAAAGCATTACTGCCTGGACAACCAGGTCCAGCAGGATGGGCTTTTCATCTAGCTGCAGTTTCCTCACTAAGCCCTACTCTGTTCTGTAGAGTAAAATGGACTCAGATGGACCATTAATAAGATTCCAAATCTGAAACCTATTCACACAGCACTTCTGATTTGAATAGCTACAGGTTTCAAGGAGCGGATGGACATCACAAACAACCGGCACACGGAGGTGGAGGTTTTATAGTGGCCCAGACATCACGGTCAGAACTGACGGACCCTACGCAGAGCCACATGAATCTACTGGTCAGCACGCAAGGGAATTTCTATTAAAGATTCTTGATCTAGTCTGGCACCTAGGCAAATTTACAAGGTGAGGGATCTTTGGTTACCATCTTGTCAGAGGTCAGGAATGCCAGTTTCCCCATCCTTGACGATTGGCTGTTAAAGGCGAATTTGTCACAGTTGTCCAGATGATGGTGAACCTCCTGATATTGTTTGGTTTCACTATGAACGAGTTGAAGTCAAACCTAGCTTCTTTGCAGAGGCTTCCATTTGTTTGCGCTATCCTGGACACCGTGTAGTTCAGGGCCTTCAGAGAGCCTCAATGAGTCCTTTGGGCTTTGAACCCGATACTTCAGCCTTAATCTTGGATCTTTGTTAGAGCAGCTCTAAGCATTTTTGAACTCTTGCCCTCATGCATTCTCCTAGTCAGCTATGGCGGGTGGCATAAGTATCTTCATTGGTCTAATACAGACGAAATGGCAGAAAGAAACAGGGCTATTGTAGAACGTAAGTGGTGGGAAGAATCATCATGCCATAACATAACTTCTCTACATGGAGCCAATTATAGAAGCATGTGAGTGTATGCCCAGTGGCTAGTCTACTTTATTTCTGCAAATCTACCTAAATACAATCAAAACGTAATGATTTCCTGTCCTAGAGGCATGGGGGCTGGGAATTAGTAGTACAGGATCTGGAACTAACCCAGGTTGCAAGATATTTGGAAAACACGAATTTCCTATATCAGGAATTGCTTGCAAATCAAAGTAATGCCAGACACAATGTCCATTTTATTAGTTTGCTATCAGCACTTCTGGGATGCACCAAGCAGGGCTAATCAGTGGTGGTTTATAGCTGTAATAAAAGCTAGGTCAATAATACCCACTTAATGGGAGTCGAAAGAACCACCAGATTTCTAAATGTTGGTTAAAAAAAATATTTTTCATGATATAGCCATCCCCCCGACCCCTATTGTGGGGAACTTAGCCTTTACACCTGGAATTGCAGCAATAGGAATTCGGGGCTTGGCAGCGGGAGGGGTGCAGATCCATTGGCTGCCTTTACGATGTGGATGGGCCCATTCAGTTTAGTTCACTGAGAATGGAGGGGATACTATCAGAAATAGAACGATTTCGATATACCCAAGTCAGGCACTGGGTTCTAAATAGTGGGACTAGAGAAGCTGCGCAACAACGCCTCACTGCATATGAGAAGTGCCTCCTTAGTAGAACCTCGGACAAGCGCCTGGTATCTGCTCTTTACAAAATGCCACTAGGCCAAGGGTCTGGAGGCAAGTCTGTTTCTCTGTAGAGATGGGAGCGAGAGCTGGTTAGAGAGCTAACCTCAAACGAATGTGGGGCAACTACCATAGGGCTAGGCGCACATCACCCAACACAGCAAGCACAGAAACAGCGGTGAAAATAGCCGTTTTATTGGTATTTGACCCCAGATAGTCTACACCAAATAGATCCCATGCGTGATGCTAAATACTGGAGATGCCTTACAGCGAATGGCACACTAACATATATACTATGGGATTGCTTGAAGTTGTTGCGATTCTGGGAGGAGGTCACCATGGACATTGACATGCACTTCTCTACCCAGTTGCCAAGATGCCCATCATACATAGTGCTGGGGCTTCCGAATCCACTCACCTGCCCAATCCTATCCAGACGAGACAGGCAAAGTACACTAGCACTCCGGCCGGCGTATCAAGCAATTCTAGCATGTTGGGGCACTTATAGAATACCACGTAGGTTGGACTGACTGCATAGGGTCTGGGGTCTATTGGGCATGGACGCCTGTCCTCCGTGTTGCATCCAGGGGATGATACTTTTCGGGACATATGGGGACCTTTCTTTGCCCTTCTGTCACAGGAATTCACTGAGATCACCTGTCCCCGATGCCTTAGAGTGTTGAGACTAACGGGAACCACACAACCGGTAGCCACCCTCAACAAATCAAACGCAACAGAGGCCACTTAACTTCCCTTAGAATCTGGAATGAGCAGGCACCCGGGCGGTGGGTGGGAGAGGGAGGTGGGAGTTATATGGGATGGGGTGGTTAACTGTTTGCATTAGTTTATTTTGTTAAATGGAATGTTGTAATGCACCTGACCAGGACGAATGTTGACGCCGAGTTAGGATTTATTTTGATGTCTTTTATGGCACAATAAATCAATTTAAACATAAAAAAAGATATTTTTTGTTCGTAGAGAAGACATGTATACAAAACTTATAGGCGCGGCAAAGAAGTTTCTAAGAACTTGATTTGGAACAGCTATATGGATTAGATCAGAGTTTAGTAATTTATCATGTCATAATTTTCTATTGGCAATCTGTATGGATAAAAAGCAAATCAGTAAGTCTACTAAATAAGAATAAAAAAAAATACAGCAGTAGCTCAGGCTGGCAGTGCAATTGAATTTGAAGTTCTAATGGGCCCAGCATCAAGGAGATTTTCCAGATGTCATTCATATCTCGGAGGAGCCCACTCACAATTTGCAGTGGTGGATGCTCAAATGCAGTTAGTCAAGTAGCAGGGCCCTCTCCTTTCCCCACCCAGAACCAATGGTGGTGACTGATTCGCCCCCGCTGGGCTGAGAAGGACTTCTGGTGGAGATCAGAGAACTCTGGACTCAGTGTAAACTTGAATCTGTATCATGTGTTAGAGTTGTGGACCATTCATCTGGATCTGATGTCTTTCTGCTGTCCATCAAGGAGAGGCTGCTGAGTTTCTCACAACACTGGTAATGCACATTCAGGGTGGAGTGGGGTCCTGTGCCAGGAGGCTCTGTGCCTCTGCATTTAGTTGGAGTGGCAGGACATTTTCCTCATTGAGAACCCCCTTGTATGAACCCTGAACGCCAGAGCATTTAAGCTGAACAGGCAGTGTCTGGTAGACAACAAGTGGCATCTACATTCAGAGATGGCACAAAGCACCTTCCAATAGTGGGGAGAACCTTTGTTTGATCTTCTTACTTACATTGAGAATGTGCAATATCAAACGATTTTCGCATTGGAGTTTCCGCAAGATCACTGTACTTCTGTACTCCTTCCCATCCATGCCTCTCCTGTCCCAAGCTCTAAAAAAGATTAAAAACAACCTTGGCCAAGTCATCCTAATGGCTACAGATGAGGCTAGCATATCCGTAGCATCTAATGTCGCTGCACCAGGGCAAGGTCCTCCATTGGAATCTGCTCAATCTGTGTCTGTATGCATGGAGATTGAGTTGCAGCATCTGACTGTATTTGTTCTGCCGCTTGAGGAGGAAGATGTGATCCTAGCTGTGTACTCTTAGGGGGGTGTGAGCGCACCAGACACGCCCCAACGTAATTACCTCTTGCATGATGGTTCACGTAGTTCATGATTTCTCGCTCAATTCAATACAAAGTGTTCATAGCCAGTGCTGTATTATCAGTTTCAATTCGTATCCCTAGACACGTGTTTCATGATTCCTCAATCGTCAGTAGGGAAAAAAGCAAAGTTCATAGGTTGCAGGGCGTGCTGCCTCATCTCTCAGGACCAGTTCCACTCACAGCATGAAGGCGCAGGCTCCCGAGCTCGTCAGGTCGGCGGCTCGTGAGAGCCAATCTTTGTACTCTTAGGGGGGTGGGAGCGCACCAGACATGCCCCAACGTAATTACCTCTTGCATGATGGTTCACGTAGTTCATGATTTCTCGCTCAATTCAATACAAAGTGTTCATAGCCAGTGCTGTATTATTAGTTTCAATTTGTATCCCTAGTCACGTGTTTCATGATTCCTCAATCGTCAGTAGGGAAAAAAGCAAAGTTCATAGGCGCTCCCACCCACCTAAGAGTACAAAGATTGGCTCTCACGAGCTGACGAGCTCGGGAGCCTGCGCCTTCATGCTGTGAGTGGAACTGGTCCTGAGAGATGAGGCAGCACGCCCTGCAACCTATGAACTCATCTGCCACTTGCAGATACGTTTTAAACTCAAAATTCAAACTCCTTTCCTTAGGCCATCCATCCTTGATGAACTTTATGACATGCCCTAAAGACACATCATCACGGAGAGCTTCACGCCATTCATCCTCAGGCACAGCACACAACTGAGGAAGGTCTACTGCAGCTACAACAAACTCTATATCTTCCTCATCAATGTTAGTTTTTTCTTCAACATTATCAGAAGAACAAGATAAGAAATTTGCACACCCATTCTTGCTTCCTGGAATATATTTAACCGAAAAATCAAATTGTAATAATTTTGATGACAAACGTGCAATTCTGGGCGTAAAACTTCTCACATTTTTGCCACTGAGGATGAAGATTAATGGTTTATGATCAGTTTGAGGCAAAACTTCCTTCCCCAAAGAAAATTTCTAAACTTCATAATAGCCCGGCAACAAGCTAATATATTGTTTTTTCCTTGCTCCTGGCCCCCTTTGTTTGTTAATGACGTGCCGTGGAGAAACGAACGTCTATAGACAATAGCCTCTGTGACGCCAAAGAATGTTCAACACAGAATCCCCGCTGAAGGAGAGATTCCTGACTGAGGCTCTCGAATAACCTTCCGCGTTTCACCAGTGAAACGCAAACGTGCCTGCGTGCTCGGTCACACCTACGTTGATACAAGTCACGTTTTCAGTTGCTGGAACGCATGCCAAAATTATGAGTTCCAGCACTTCTGACCCCGTTTCTTGTTGCGCTCCGCTCCCAAATTCATTGAAGCATACGCCAACAGCATCCGCTCAGAACAACAGGCAACCGCAGCTTACCGCTGGTTGGAGATCGCGGGAAACAACCTCAGACCACTTGCCAAATGATTTGTGCCACCTCCTCCGTGTAAAACGGCTGCCGCTCAAATAACAATCCGATGCTTCCACACGTCTGTGACACCGCTGGAAATGGTCTGGTTTACTTCTGTTGATTTATTTTCTTTCTTGTTTTTTTCTTGCTCATGCAGAAATTCAGAGCAGGATTGTGGGTTTGTGTGGGCAATCGCACCATCGTCGCCAAGAAAAGGATGTTGTAATATCATCAGACATTCAGTGAATTCTTGTAGGTTTAATCAATATTCCCTGGACTGCCAAACAGAGCAACAACTCCGGGTTACATTCAGGAGCAACTGTCAAACATTAGAACCCCAGCACAAGACAGAGCTTCCCCATAGAATTCCCAGAATACAGAGTTCCAACCATACAGCCTTGCATCAAGCAAAGGCAAATACAACATAAAATACTACACTCAGCCTCTAGTACTATTTCTAGGCAGCGCCGAGATACCCCAGGGTGCGTCGTGCGCTATAGAAATAAAGATAACATAACACCTAGCCTTTAAATTGTTCACATGTCACTTGATCGGCAATGTTGTCTTAGTCCGGATCGACAATATGACAACAATGTGCTATTTGTAAAAATGGGGCGGTGACACATTCTCTACAGTTATCACGCCTATCTCAGAACATTTGCATTGGGCTCTAGAGCACAACATTCATCTGTTAGCAGAACACCTTATATGAACACACAACGATTTTGCTGACCTCAGCAGGATGCAGCAACAAATCCACGAGTGGGAGCTCCACCCGCGAGTCCTCCTCCCTTACTTCCACAAGTGGGAGTTTCCACAAATAGATCTGTTCGCAACTGTGGACAGTGTAAAATGCCCAAACTTCGCCTCCAGTTTCCCACACCCACTATCCAAGGGCAATGCTCTATCAATGAACTGGTCAGGTATATTTCCTACACTTTTCCGCCTCTCGGTCTTCTTCCATTTCTGGATTTAAAGCTAAAGCAAACATTTCTCACACTCATACCAGTGGCCCACCTGGTTCACAACACTACAAGAATTATTAGTAGTTCCCCACAAGAAACTTCTCAACCTGGACCTTCTCACTCGGAACCATGAAGAAAGCAGGCATCCAGATCCCAAGGCACTCAACATAGCAATTTGGCTCAAGTGAGGGAGGGGCAGAGGGGCCTGAAGCAAGATGGCTGCACATTAGTGCAGCTCCGCCGGCCAGGCGACGACTATTCGTATAATATCGTAGCATCCATCTCCCATGGGACCTGAAATAGGCAGACAGGGCACGGACGGAGCACTGTGTTAACATTCTGGCCAAAAAAACAGAGCTGAAGTGTGAAGAAGACACAGAGCGAGCGACCGAGCTGAGTCTGTGCTGCCGCAAGGCTTCTGTGCCGCAAAACCGCCGGCACAGTGTACCGGGACTCTGCTGACTGGACCCCTGGGCTGCGGCACTGAGGCGCTATCACATGCTTTGAACTGTACTGGTGTGCCTAGGCCGGTGAGTTGACCTAGCACTGCGGGTGAGGCTGCAGTGTAAGCGCCGTACCCGGGATGCGAGCGCGGCACGGCATTGGCCTGCACATTGGGATCTAGCCGGGGAGCGCACCGCTGCTGTCAAATACAAAGAGAAGCTCTGCGGCAAAGGCGGTCGGTGCTGCCTACGGCTATACAGGAAGCGCCAAAATATCACTAGCAAGGCTGGGAGCGGCCATGGGGGGACATATGCTGGCGCTTCCCTGAAGGCCTGAGCTCTGGGCCTGGAGCAACATGGCGACTATAGACCTGAGAGTGCCGGTGAACTCTGAAGTCGGGAAGGAAGACTAGAGCTGGCATATCCATACCGCGGTTGAAAACAAGAAGTAGCCAGAACACAAGGCCCGCTGCCTTCAGTTGGGTGGAGGATAATAAAAAAAAAAGTGATCGTGACTTGAGCACCTGGGCGGCCATCAGGAGCAAGTGAGGCCTGGGGTACATGGTAACAGCTTTAGAGGGCAATACACTGATTGGGCTTCTGAGCTGCTGGGAGCCTGCTGCACATTGATTAAGGCTCCTGATACGCCGGCGCATACTACTTTGAGACCGGCTATAAAATAATGGGCAAACCTGACAAGGGATAGCCGTTGCTTACTTTTGAAGCCAGAAAATCGCAAAAAATGACTCAGAGACCAGAATGTACAGGGCCATCAGGAGCAAATCCCTGTAACGATGAATCCAGCACAAATAGCGGTGACTGTCCAAGCTATGCAGCAGAGCCTTATGTCTATAGACAGCAAAATGGACACCTTAAACAAACGAATGAACTCCATTGCATCCAAACTGGATCAACAAGCATCTAGAATTACAGAAGCCGAGTAACGGATATCCAATGTGGAGGACGATGTACAGGCTACAACAAGTAAATGCACTGAAATTGAGAAGCTTAGCATCATTCAAGCTAAAAACGAAGACTTAGAGGCGCGCTCCCGTCGCAGCAATGTCAGAATTATTGGCATTCCGGAGACCACCAATACCGGCAGGATGGAGGTATGTGGAGCAGATGCTCACCGACCTATTTGGTCGAGAAAGCTTCTCTGCGATGTTTGTGATTGAACGTGCCCACAGATCACTAGCGGTGAGTCTGCCACCGGGCACTCCCCCTAGGCTGGTAATTGCAAAACTTCTACATTTCTGCGATTGAGAAGCGATCCTCCGCCAAGACAGCGAGAAAGTTCATCTACACTATCAAGGTTACCAGGTTGCCTTTTATCCTGATTTTACAGCCACAGTGCAAGCAGCAAGGAGATAATTTACTGTGGTCAAGAAACAATTGCAGAAGGCGAACATTACTTACGCGATGTTATATCCAGCGCAGCTGCAGATTGAATTTGAAGGGCACCAAAAAATCTACAACTCCCCTAAAGCAGTGCAAGAGTTACTGAAAACTACTCTGAAAAAGAACCTGTTGATTCAGACTAAAGAAGAGAGCAGGCCGTCCTTATGAGTCTGCGCCGAGCACGTGAGCATGTTGTGGACTTATATATGGGTTACCGTGGGGGTGGATTGGGGTTTGCTTCACCTGGCCACCTCTGTTCTTGTTCAGGCTCCAGTGGGTGTTCCCCGTTCTTTTGTTGTTTATCGGTAGGATTCCTAGGTTCGGCTCGGGGGGGCTTTTTCATATATTGTCCTCAGTATGATTGGGATGCTGTTGTGGGTGGGCTGGGGCGGGGGGGGGGGTGCAGTTGTGGGATTGTTCTATATGGCTTGCAATTACTTTGGTATTTCTTGCTTTGCATTTGGTTGCATTTGGTTCCTTCATATGTTTCTGATGTGGTAACTGGTCGGGGTAGCAAAGGCAGATAGTGTTGCAAAGGCAGATAGTGCTCCAATAGCATGTGTCACCTGGAATGTGTGCAGACTTAGTGGTGAAGGAAAACTATGGCAGGGCATACTGCAAGTTAGAACAACAGTTAATAAAAGTGGATTGGACTACCCCTTTCACTGGCGGATAATATTGCTCTTATCAAAATGATTTTACTGCCATGCTTTTTGTACCTTTTCAGAAATATCCCTGTTAAGTTGACAAGTTAATTTTTAAAGAATCTATGCTCACAGTTCGCTGAAACTGGTATGGGACGGAAAAAACCCTGGGTAAGCTGGGATACGCTTATACTGTACTACACAAAAGGAGGTTTTGGAGTGCTGGACCTATACTTGTATTATCTATGTGCTCAGGCACAATATGCCTACTACTGGTATAACCCCTATGCGTTTATTCCGCATGTAGCGGTCGAAGACGGTGACGCAAATTCAATTCTGTTGCATAGCATCCTGACACACTCTAAACGAGGGACAACTAAAACTTAGATCAACACCATAGATTGCACCATATCAGCCTGGCAGGCTATAGGCCGCCTGGCGGTAAAGCTTCCTCTATATTTATTTATTTATTTGTTTTATTTATTTATTTGAGAAGTTTTCAAGACCCAGAGGTAACAGGGCGCTTTACAGTAAGTGAATAGCATATAATCAACAGAAGCATGACATATGAAAGGTTTTGACAATCAACGAGTGTCACAGTAAGAGCTGCATAAATGTATTGCAGAGCTTCTTTGGTTTCAGGGTTCAATGCGGGCAAAGAGTTCTGGTGTTGCAGTCTGTTCCGTGTTATCCACAGCCAAGGGAACGGATGAGGAACAAGGATTTGAGTTGGCTTATGAATTCCACAAAGGACGGTATGGTTCTGATGTGCGTGGGGATGGAGTTCCAAATTTTAGGGGCGTTTCCCTTGAAAGAGCAGTCCGCTGTTTTTTTCTTTCTGGTTTTAGGTAGGATGAGCAGGAGGGAGTTAGAGCTTCTCAAATTCCTGGCTTGGCCAGCTTATTTGAGTTTTTTTGCCAAGTATTCGGGTTTGCCGGTGTGGAGGGCTTTGTGGGTTAGGCAGGCCGTTCTGAAGTTACTTCGCATTTCTACTTGTAGCCATCTTAGTTCTTTGAGTGCCGGGGAAATGTGATCAGATTTTTTGATGCCGGTGATCATTCTGGCTGCCGCATGTAATGTTGTTTTGATCGGTGCCAAGTGCGATTTAGGAATACATGTTAGGATTGCGTTCCCATAGTCCAGTCTTGACAGTACCAGGGATTGAGTGGCCAGTTTGAGATCCTTGTTAAGAATGTATGGTTTGATTTCGTTCAGAAGTCTGAGGTAAAGAATGCAATTTTGGCAGAGTTCTTAATGTGTTTCATCATGTTTAGTTTAGGGTCCAGGGTGACGGCAAGAGATTTAACAGAGTCTGCTAGAGTAAGATTTCCTTTGAGCCCATCGATTGCCTCTAGCCATTCCGTGATTTGAGGGTTGTCGTCCTTGTTCGAGATGAGGAGTGTCTCGGTCTTGTCTAGATTTAGTTTCAGATGGTTGTTTGTTAGCCATTCTTGAACATCTTTCAGGACATCATTTAGTCTTTGGATGTCAGTGAGAGAGGAGGTTTCCAGATAGATCTGTGTATCATCCGCGTAGTGGTGGAAGCGGATGTTGGCTTTATTGAGTAACTTGGAGAGTGGTTCCATATAGATGTTAAAAAGCTGTGGAGAGAGCACCGATCCTTGGGGGACGCCCTTGTTAACTTGCTGGGTTTCGGAGGTGAAGTTCTTGATTTTTATAATATGCGTGCGGTTGTGTATAAAGGAGGAGAACCACTTGAGAACTACCTCGCCGAGGCCAGCTCTTTCTTGGAGAGCCTTGATGAGGAGTTTGTGGTCCACTGTGTCAAATGCTGCCGAGAGGTCAAGGAGAATGAGGAGGCAGCATTTGTCTGAGTCTAGAGATCCATGGATGTCATCTATGATGTTCAGCATCGCGGTTTCTGTGCTGCAGCCTTTTCTAAAGCCAGACTGGTGGGGGTCTAGGAGGTTGATGTTATCCAGGTGTTGTGTCAGTTGATGAAGAACGCAGCGCTCAAGTGTTTTTGAGAGCAAGGGGAGGTTAGATATAGGTCTGAAATTGTTCAGATCTGTCGAGTCTAGACCGAGTTTTTTCAGCAGAGGAGTGACTTGTCCCATTTTAAGGCAATCAGGGACCACTCCATTTTTTAAGGAGCTATTTATGATTTTGCCCCATATAGGTGCAAAAGCGTGCTTCAGTTTCTTGATTAGTAGGGGAGGAATGGGATCTGAGATGTGAGCTGATGGTTTGGAGGTCGAGATCAGCGAGATTATCTCTGTTTCTAGAACGGGGCGAAAGCTAAGCCAGGGAGTGAGAGAAGAGCCAGGAGAGAGGGCAGGGGGTACAGCCGAGCTGCTCTTCGTGGGGTGTGATTCGTTGATGTCTAATGATAGTTCGATTCTTGCTATCTTATCGTTGAAGAAGTGTGCAAAGTTGTCGCAGAGTTCTTTGGATGCCTGTACAGATGAGGACACTGGCTTGGAGGTTTGTTGTCTGATGCTGTAGAGTTTCTTCGGTCTGCTTTTGGCCTTGTCCAGTGCCTCGCGGAAGAAGTTGGATTTCTTATTTTTGATGTGGTTGTTGTACTTCCTACGGGCTGATTTCAGTTGGTCACAAAGGATAGCAGTTGGGTTATTTCTCTATTTTCTTTCTTTGGCTCTTAAGTTTCTCCTTTCTGTGTTGAGGTCATTGTTGAACCATGTTCTGGATGGAGTGGTTCTGCTTCTTTTGAGCTTTAGTGGAGCTCGTTTGTCGAGTATGGACACTAGCTCGGAATTGTACTGATCAGTGAGATCTTTGGTGGAGAGGTGGGCTTTGTTGTCCGGGAGAAGTGAGTTTAACTGAGCTTCCAGGGTATCCAGGGGTACTTGGGAGATGTTTCTCATCCATTTTGGGGGGTTGTGTGGAGGTTGGTAGGAGATAGTGGGGTGATTGATATGAAATAGGATCATGTGGTGGTCTGGCCAGTCGACGGGAAGTATGTGGTTGACCGTGATAGAGTTCTTTTGCGAAATGATGGCATCCAATGTGGCTCCTTTGTAATGAGTTTCCTCAGTGCAGTGTTTAAGGTTATCATCGAGGAGGCTAGATAGCAATTGGATTAGAGGATTGTGTGTCTCGTTCCATCGTAGATTCAGGTCCTCCAGAATTAGGTTATTGGAGTCGCTAAGTACAACATGAGCTATCAGGTCGGATAATTGTTCTCCAAAAGCGTTGTTTCTGCCTGGGGGGTGGTAGAGCAGGTGACATAGTAAAGAATCATTGTCTTTGGTCTTGATGATGGCGGATAGACATTCAAAAGAATCGTAGTCGAAAGAGGTGGTTTCCGAGATGCCCAAACTATCCTTGTGGATGATAGCAACCCCTCCTCCTCGCTGATCTATCCTGTCTTTGGTGATGAGGGAGAAGCCAGGTGGTACGAGCATGTCTAGACAGGGAGGAGATAGCTTATTCAACCAGGTCTCCGTGAGGAACGCAATGTCAATATCATGAGTGAGGATCGCCTCGGCTAGTTCCGTTGCGTGTAGGGAGGCCGATCTGCAGTTGATTAGTAGGCCGTTGGTGAAAGGCACCTGATTGCTGGTAGTTCTATCTTTAGTCGCCCTAGGTATGGCGGTCAGGACAGGATGTCTCAATGGTTTGGTGCAGGTAAGGTCTTTCCGGTGTCCTGTGATCACTTGAATTTTGGATTTAGGAGAGTCTAAGGCGGGAGTGTGGTATGCAGCGGCTAGTAAGGCTGCTTCACAGTCTGACATAGGTGCTTCTGTTCTGGAGGGCCTTGAGGTCGGGTGTTTTGTATCAGATAGAGTATGGCCCTTGGTCCTAGGGAAGGGGGCTCCGGTTTTTGAGGCCTTAAGTGCACATGATCCCGGGACCCAGTAGGGGGGACCGCGCAGATGGGTACTAGTGGTTTCTGTGGGCATAGGGGGGCGGTTTGTGTTGATGGAGTGGGGAGACCCGGAAGGGGGTTTCAAGTGTTAGCGGGCTATTCCTACGTTAGAGAGGATTTCCGTTAGGCCCAGGGAGATTACGTCTATCTGGCTTTCAAGAGCCGCAAGACGCTGTGACACGGAATCGAGGGAGGAGTTGGGGGCATCTAGAGTGTTGTGGTTCAGGTTGAGGAATTGAGGTCTCTTGATGGTGGAGCAAGTCAGGTTATCCTTTTTCGGGATAGAGGGAGAGGTCGGAGGAAGGGGAGGGGGAGGGACAGGGCAAGGCTTTGAGTGTCTGAGAGCTGGGATGAGGCTCGTGGGGAGGGGTGTCCCTGTCGGCATGTTGCATCTGTGATTTTGCTGGGGAGGGATCCCATAAGGGGGCGGGGTATCATTATCCGTAAGGAGCTGAGGGATACGGTAGGTGTGGGAAGTAGGATGGCTGGCATGGAGAATTGAGGGTGTGGTTAGAGTTTTCTGTTGTGGTCGGTTGGCTGTAAGCATGCGTTGGAATGCGGCGGGGAGAAGAAGAGCATAGAGGGCCGCATCGGTATCATGGAAGGGAGGATCAAAGGCTTCTCTGTTGGTTGTGGATGAGGGCGAGGTGTGGATTGGGGCGGGGTGCGGTAGGGTTGGGAGAGCTGATCTTAATGCGGGAAATAGGGAGTCGAAAGCTTCAAGGTTCTCATTATTAGCCTGAATGAGGACCGTGCCGTTTGTGTAGATGGTCACGGATGTGTACCCTCTTCCAGCCGAGCTCATAGGGAGTATAGAGGTTAGTTTGCAACTGTGGGAAGTGGATGTGGTTTTGACGATATACAGTTGCGTTCTGATCAAGGAGATCCAGTCTTCCGGTCTCTCAGTGTGGAATATAAGGTCCATCTTAATCGGACCATTGGAGGCCGAGTGGTAGATGTCTGTGATTAGGGTTTCTTTGTGTTGGCGGATAAGTTTCTGTTTGAAAATGCGTCTCATTTTAGTAGAGAGGTGAGGTGGGAAGATGATGGTGAAAGAGTTCCGGCTGTGGGGTTTTAGGTGGGTAGTTAGGACTTGGGTGGGAAGGGAAGGCGAGTCACGCGCCATCGTGATGGTAAAGTGAGCGGAAGGGTGCAAATGTAGGGGGGGTTGACGGGATGAGAACGGGGGGGTGACTGGATGAGACGGGGAGGGGGGCTGCTAGGTGGGCGGGATAGAGTAGAAGTCAGGTCGCCAGGGCTAAGCGCCGGCGCGGCTCACCTGTATCTGTATTACGGAGTCATGTGGATCAATATAGCTGAATCCTCGGGCCGGACAGTCCTTGTGGACCGCCATTATAAGGTCCGGTGCGGGAGAGTGGTGGTTTAGTTCTTAGATAGGGGCTGCTGGGTGGCGGGAGAAGGCAAGAGTCAGGTCGCCAGGGTTTAACGCTGGCGCAACTCACCTGTGCCTGTGCCACGGAGTCCCGTTGGTCCTGTGGGTAGTAACTGGTGTTCTCAGGCCGGAGGGATCTTGGTGTCGGCCAATACAAGGACAGGCGCGGGTGTTAGTGGCTATATTATGAAGACGGGGCTGCTAGGTGGAGGGAGAAGGCAGGAGTTAGGTCGCCTGGGCTTAGCGCCAACGTGATTCTTTAGTGCCTGTGCAATGGAGTCCAGCAAATCAACGAGACTGGGGTCCTCGTACCGGAGTGTCCACACAGTCTGCCATTGTGAGGCCAGGCGTGGAGGTGGCTAACTGCGAGAATCAGTCCGCTCTGCCGCGTGAATCAGTCTGTGTGGTGGTGGTGGTGGCGGATCTCTTTTTTTCTATGTGGTGGACACAGCTGAGGTCGATCCAGGGTACTCCAGTGAGGCTCCGGTCAAGTAAGGGGCGGTCCAGGCGGCTCCAGTGAGGCTCCGATCAGGAGGAGTCCTCACGATCCGCCATTTTGAGGCCAGACATGGAGGTGCCGAGCTGTGAGACGCGGGCAGCTTAGGGGGAGTGCGGCGTGTGTGGCGGATAGCAGCGGAGGTCAATCTAGGGTGCTCCAGTGAGGCTCCGGTCGAGTACAGGACGGTCCAGGCGGCTCCAGTGAGGCTCCGATCAGGAGGAGTCCTCACGATCCGCCATTTTAAGGCCAGGCGTGGAGGTGTCGAGCTGCGAGACTCGAGCAGCTTAGAGGAAGTTCAGCGTGTGTCGGACAATAGCGGAGGTTGATCCAGGGTGGCTCCGTCGAGGTTCCGGTCGAGTAAGGGACGGTCCAGGCGGATCCAGTGAGGCTCCGATCAGGAGGAGTCCTCACGATCCGCCATTTTGAGTCCAGGCGTGGAGGTGCTGAGATTTGAGACGCGTAGTCACCAGGTTATACAGAGTGGTGAGGGAGGAATGTCTGCCGGGCATCAACAGTAGTCTGACCCGCTGGAATGAAGCCCCATATTACACAGTAGGAATGGGAATATAGTTGTCAGCTCACTGATACTCTGACCATGAATGGTAATTTACGTATCATACATTTTAAATACTTATATCAAGTCTAATATGCACCTGTCCGATTACGGAAATATGGGCTCAGGGAATCTGATGGAGCTAAAGGGCCAGACTACATGCATCTGGCATGGTACTGCGGGCGAATACAGGAATTCTGGGTAGAGGTGACAACTCGGATACGTGATATGACTAATGTTGCATTGCAATGCTGTCCAAATGTATGTTTTCTGTGTATAATGTCTCATCTTAAAGATGTACCTGGAAAATGTATAAAGATTGCTCTGCTTCATGTGAAAAGGAGGGCGGCGATGTACTTGGAGAGCAGAGCGGCCCCCCCAGGCTGAGCAATCGGTAAAAGATTTAGTATATTGTAAAGAAAATCTGGAACTTCATGCGGAGGAGCTGCCACCGTCGTCAAGACCAAAAGACATTTGAGGGCCTCTGCTGGACTATTTGAGAGGGCGGGACCTGCCTTCACCTGATGTTGTACAAGTTTGAATATCACTCCATGTGTCTAGATTGCTCACTGTAACTGAAATGTTCGAGGCATATGAGCTGCAGATTGTACACTATGCATAGATCGCCACCTAGTGTTGGGCCCAGATGTTTGCAGTTTGTTGTTGTCCTGAAAAGTTCTTTGGAAGTCGCGAGATAGGTGACTCCTCCTTAGGACCACATTGCGCATGGGCATCGGCTCCATCCCCAGATTGTTTTTTTCCGCCATCGGGCTCGGATGTATCTCCTGCGCTCCAGTTTGGAACCAAGTTTCCTTCGGTGCGCCATCCTCACCCAGTTAGACGGTATTGTCTTGATCGCGATCTACCACGCGATTCTCAACTAACTTCGAAGTCTCCGATTCTGGTCGTCGACGAAGGCCTTCGGGCCTACCTAGGCCTCACTTTCTGGCTCATGGAAAGGACGCCATTCAAGAAGTGTCCTCAATGTGGGTCGAAGTTTCCCAACACCGACCTACCTACATGAGGTGTGCAACCTGTGCCTTTCACCGGAGCACGAGGCCAAAGACTGTTCGGCGAGCGCCTCATTCCGCTCCAGGAAGACGATCCGAGACTGACGAGCTCGAAGAACTATGGCTCGCTCGTCAGCTCCGATTCCTGACGACATCTTCGAGGAGGGCGTCAACGTGCCAGAACACCAGCACGCCGAAGAGAGTATCGGATCATCAGATGCCGAAGACTCTGACGTCGAGGAGGTCACGCCTGCTCCACGGGTCGTAAGTAAGACCGTCTACCCCACCCCTTCCTCGACACCATCTAAAAAGGCTTCGGTCACACCCTCACCTTTGGCCTGGGGTGCCCACCGAGAGACTGCTTCTAACGCCCCGCCTTCGGGCCCGGCAAAGAAGACCATAAAGCCTTCAGGTGGCTCGGGCTCGAGCCAGCCTACTTCCGGTGCCGACCCAGTACAGACACCGAAGAAAAAGCCATTTTCCTCTTCCACCTTGACCGTTGTTTCGACACCCAAGCATACAGCGCCGAAGACTGGCAGCGGTTCGTCGACACCGAAACGGCACTCTGAGCCGAGTAAAAAATCGACCAAAGCTCCAGACTCCCACGCATCGGAGCCGAAAAAACCCTCGGAAACGAAAAAACAGATTCCCATTAAAGACACTTCGAAAGGGCACACTCATAAGCCTAAAAAACCTACGGAGCCGGAAATTTCGACGCCAAATGATTCATCAAGCTCACAAGAGCTTCTTACACCGGAACCACAACCAAAAACCCTTGTAAAAGATCCCAGAACTCAGCTCCAAGAAGATACCACTTGAGGCGCCAGCTCCTCCTCCCCCTGCAAAGAAGAGAGACATTGCAACCTCACCATTAAGGGTCCCTTCTCCACCTCCCCATGCTGTTCCTACTCGTACACCTCCTCCACCACAGCATTCACCTACACCATCTCCTAACCCAGACGATGATGTACTCACAGACTCTGATTATGAAGGTGGGAGTGCACATTACCCACCACACACTAATAGTCCCCCTCAGTCACCTAATCCATGGGATGATTACAACACCCCTGCTGTGCCCTATGTCCCACAGGATGATATCTATCCTTCCAGACCTCACCCACCATAGGACACCATAGGTTTTAAACTGCTAGTCCAGAGAGCTGCTCAATATCATAGAGCGGATTTACACACTGATGCAGTGGAGGAAGACTTCCTTTTAGACACTTTTAACACAACACAAAGGTCTACGGCCATCTTGCCAATGTTTAAGGGCGTCATCAAGAACGCAACAGAGGTCTTTAAAGACCCCGTTATAGCTAAAGTCCTCAATCCCTGCATTGAGAAACAATATAAAGCTGTCCCTGCAGACCCAACCTATATTAAAGGCCCTGTACAATTAGATTCTTTGGTGGTATCCAATGCACGTAAACGTGCTAATTCCCAAAGAGGTGAAGCCTCGCCACCAGACAAAGAGTCTAAACTTCTTGACGCTTCTGGCAAGAGAACTGCGGCACAAGCAGCTAACATCTGGCGCATTGCCAGCACTCAAGCCTTGCTGGCAAGATATGACGGGGCACATTATGACGAACTAGAGTCCCTAATGCAGCAACTACCAGACAAATACAAAAACAGGGCTAATGAAATCATACAGGAAGGTAAAAATATCTCTAATACTTCCATCCGTTGTGCCCTAGACGCTGCAGACACTGCCTCAGGGGCAATCAATACCAGCACCTTACTACGCAGACATGCCTGGCTGCGCATTTCAGATTTTAAACCTGAGGTGCAAAACTCTATACTCAATCAGCCATTTGATGAAACGCATTTATTTGGCCCAAATGTTGACGTGTCTTTGGAAAAAATGAAAAAATACACCGACACTGCAGAATCAATGGGAGCCTTGCAGCAGCAAGCTCCCAGACGTTCTTTTCGTCGCTCATCGTACAGAGGCAATACAAGAGGCTACTCCTCAGAAACTCCCTCCTCTTCCCACCAGACCCCTGGCCAATCCACATTCACCAAGGGCTACCAGGGGTAACTCTCCTAGCTACAGGGGTAACAACAACAAAGGCAGAGGCAAAAACAACACCTCCTGCTCTGCCTCCACCCCTACCCAATGACTTTCCTCCCCTTCCCCCCAACATTCCACTCATGTGGGGGGAAGACTCCAACAGATCCTGCCTGCATGGATCAACATCACATCAGACAGGTGGGTGCAACAAATTATTCACTCAGGTTACTGTCTAGAATTAACATCTACCCCACCAAACATACCACCCAAACAGCATCCAATGTCACAAGAACATCTGTCACTGTTAAAGCAAGAAGTGGTATCTCTGCTAGAAAAAAGTGCAATAGAACCAGTTCCTCTGCACCAGCAAAACAAGGGGGTTTATTCTCTATATTTTCTAATCCCAAAGAAGGACGGCTCTCTAAGGCCTATTCTAGACCTCAGACCACTAAACATATATATACATTCAGACCATTTTCACATGGTCACACTCCAGCAAGTCCTTCCTCTCTTCTCACAAAACGACTTCCTGGCTACTCTAGACCTCAAGGACGCATCCTTCCACATTCCCATTCACAAAGCTCACAGGAAGTATCTCAGGTTTGTAAGAGACGGGCAGCACTACCAGTTCAAAGTACTCCCATTCGGAGTCACAACAGCACCAAGGGTCTTCACCAAGTGCTTGGCAGTGGTGGCAGCACATCTAAGAAGACAGCACATCCATGTATTCCCGTACCTCGAAGACTGACTCATAAAAGCCAGCTCATACAATCAATGCCTGGAACACACTCATGCCACCATCCACCTGCTCCACAACTTGGGGTTCACAATAAACCACACCAAATCTCATCTACAGCCATCCAAAGTACAACAGTACCTAGGTGCCACAATAAACACCTCAACAGTGCTGGCTTATCCCACCCCTGGAAGGATAGCCAGCATGCAAACTCTCCTAGCAAAGTTTCAGCTACAACACTTCCTCCCAGCACAAGTGTTCATGCAATTCATGGGGATGATGGCCTCTTGCATCTTCATAGTGCCCCATGCAAGACTTCAAATGCGTCCGCTACAAGAGTGCTTATCAAGTCAATGGAACCAGACTCAAGGTCAATTAACAGACCTAGTGTTGGTAGACGGTCGAAATCATCGCTCTCTGCAGTGGTGGAACACCAAAAACCTTTCCAACCAGTTCCCCAATAATCTTACTGCGGACGCATCGCTCTCCGGCTGGGGAGCCCACCTACTGCAACACACCATGCAAGGCAGGTGGACACCGCAACAAAAGGTACTCCACATCAATCACTTAGGGTTACTAGCAGTATTCCTAGCATTAAAAGCATTCCAGAAGCAAGTAGCAAACAAAGCGGTGTTAGTCCGCACGGACAACATGACAGCAATGTATTACATTACATACAGAAGCAAGGAGGCACACACTCCCTGCAGCTATCTCAACTAGCACAAAAAATATGAAGGTGGGCCATACCTCAGAACATATTCCTTCTAGCCCAACATGTCCCAGGAGTACAAAATACTATAGCGGATCTGTTAAGTCGTCAAACACAACAGACCCAAGAGTGGGAACTTCATACGCAAGTTCTTCAGCCATTCTTTTAGAGGTGGGGACAACCTCAGACCTCTTTGCCACCCACGAAAACGCAAAATGCCCAAGCTTCGCCGCCAGATATCCACACCCACTGTCCAAAGGCAATGCGATATGGATGAATTGGTCAAACAGATTTGCGTACGCTTTTCCACCTCTACCACACATGCCACTAGTAGTACGCAAACTACAGCAGCATTCTCTGACCCTCATCCTAGTTGCTCCAACGTGGGCCAGACAACCGTGGTACACCACACTGCTACAACTGTCTGTGGTACCACACCAAAAACTGCACCTCTCTCCACACCTCTTAACACAGAATCGTGGAGAGATCAGACACCCGGACCCAGCTCAGCTCAACCTTGTGATCTGGCTCTTGAATTCCTAGAATTTGGATATCTGAACCTTCGCCCAGACTGCATGAATGTCATTAAAGAAGCTAGACGTCCTACCACTAGGGCATGTTATGCAGCCAAGTGGAAACGATTTGTAATTTGTCATAACGACATTAATCCTTTAGATGTGGCTATTCAACACATCATAGGTTACTTACTGCATCTTCAAAGATGTAACTTAGCCTACACGTCTATTAGACTGCATCTTGCTGCAATAGCAGCATATCTGCAAAACAGACAACATCTATCTCTGTTCAGAGTGCCTGCCATCAAAGCCTTTATGGAAGGCCTTAAAAGAATAATTTCTCCCAGGGTACCACCTTCATCTGTATGGTATGTAAACGTCGTTCTCACATGGCTAATGGGGCCTCCCTTCGAATCCCTGCACAAATGTGAATTACAATTTTTAACCTGGAAGGTTGCGTTCCTAGAAGCTATTACCTCCCTGCGCAGAGTTAGTGAACTACAATCACTAACCATTCACGAACGCTTTTTGCAAATGCATCGAAATAAGGTTGTTCTGCGTACCAATCCAAAATTCCTGCCTAAAGTCATTTCTCCATTCCATCTCAATCAATCTGTGGAACTGCCTGTTTTCTTCTCGCAACCAGAGTCAGTAGCAGAAAGAGCTCTTCACACTTTAGATGTCAAAAGAGCGTTGCTATACTACATAGAAAGAACACAAAGAAAAATCATTTGTACACATCTGGACCCAAATCTAGATAGCAGAAGTATGCAAAGCACGTGAATCTACAGCACTATTTGCCAAGAACAGATGCTTACAGGGTAAGTAACATAATCCTTCTGGTTGATAATCTAATCACAGATTCCTGACTGCTCTCCCACTTCCCCGGTTTGTGGAGTGGCCTCTTTTTAACATCTAAAAAGGTCCAAATTAGTATTGTGCACAGTAAAACCAACATGTGTTCACGCTCTGAATCAACCGGAAAAAAACGTTGTTGGCAAGAAGGGCTACGTTTCAGTATGATATGGAGCTCTAATATAGAACCGCATGATGCCACCTAGTGACGTGCAGAACTCTGCTGAAGAAACGTTTCCAGGCCCAATCTGATTCCTGTGAGTATTCTAAGGTGAGGAATCTGCAGTTAGAGTTCCACCTGAAAGAACATTACGAAGAAAATGTAACTTGTTCATCTATGCGAACCGCCTCACCTATAGAAAATACGTTCTGCAACAGATACTCAAGGTAAAGCATTCCATATGCTACATCACTGCACATAAAATGAATGTATCTTGACTAAACAGACAAGTGATCACCTGTAATCCGGCAACTGACACCGTTGTTACTCTATTGTAGAAAGATGTTAAATGTTTGTAGTGACATCACATTAAGGATAATGGGGCGACCCGGTGTCCCTCAGAACCTGGGTATTGGCATTGGTAATATAGAAAACAATTGGTTCTGTTGGGTGATACAATTACTGTGATAACTGTATTCAATACAAGAGGAAAGGTGTTTCACACTTCCTTTTTCATAGTAAATGAAAAAACGATTTCAGTTAAGAACACACCAAGAAAAGAAAGGTAGAGTTGATTTACTCTTATATTTTTCAAAAAGTATTGAATAATAAATGGCTAGGGCATTCTAGCATGATTATTTGGTGTAGGTGCACACTGGCACATCTTTCAAATTAGACTGTGACAGATACTGGGATGTAATTGTTTTGAGTGATTAGGTATATGGCATATCTTCATATGCCTTCATTTGGTCTTGCTGTACATCGGTTTTCCCTAAAAGTTTTGTATTTTTTACTAATTCTTTAATGTTTTTATGTAGTGGCACATTAAGCTCTAATTTCTCTTCCTACAGAGATTGAAAAGAAAGCTGTATGAACATTCCATGTTGGAGGAAGAGACCTGAATGAGAGTTCCAAGCTGGAACATAGGGTCCGTAGCTTTCTGAAAGGCCCATGACCCAGAAGTGCCCTGAAGTGAAATAAATCCCAAGCAGCTGAACATCAAACACTATCTTCTGCTCCCCGTGCTCAGTCAGTGTACAGCTGGAAATAGATGTACGGACAAATGTTCATGGCTGTATTTTTGTTTTGCTTCCTTTACTTGAAGAGCAAGAAACTGTGGGTTGATGCTTTAATTTTATAAGATTTGCAAATTGCTCTTTTTACTGTGGCCCTGCGCAAAAGCTACAAAATGTTTCTATTTTTGTGCATGTATAAAGAGCACAAAAACTATGTGCACAAAATGTTCACTAGCTTTTTTTTCCCAGGTCTGCGATAAACTAGGAGAGGATTTGACATGTTTTGTTTGCTTTGTATAATCATTGATTTCATTGCTTTACTGATACTTATTCCTAAAATGGATCACTTTATGTAATGTCTCTTAAGTAATAACTGAGGGCTGTTGATGACTGCCTTTTTCTTGTCATACTCCTATGAAGGCCTACTGGTTCTGAAGGAGCAAAATGTGTAAAAAGCTTTATTTTTTTCCAGAAATCTTTATATTTCTATTGTATTTTTAGTTGTGAAATCTGTGCTACAAAATGTGTGCTATTAAATATGATCCAGGAATTTCAAAATGTATTTCAGTTCAATCTGGCATAATGGCTGCCTGGAAACTGAAACACTGCAAACATGGATTACTGTCCAATAATTTGTTAGGGTAGATTGACGCTTTATAGTAATCATAAATGTGAGCAAAGGTGCACTGTAGTATTTATTGATGCAGGTTTGATAGGTGGATGGACTCGTCTTAAAATGTAGGAAAGTGCGGGATTTGCCTAGAAATGGTCTGTGAGTTTGTACGTCTTGATAAGAACTTTTAAAGTTCTTAAGTGTTGCAGAGGATTCTAAAGAACTTTCCTCCGAGTAGCTGAGGCAGATAAGTTTTCAGCAAAAGTGAAACTATACAGTTGGAGACTAATAAATCGGACGTCCATGCCCGTATAGGATTTGTATTTAATGTCATTTTGGAAGAGTCAATTTTTTAAATAAATTCACTGACTTTTCATTGTCTTGCGGATCTGTTGCGATATCAAGAAATTCTCTTTAAAAAGACATCTGTCAAGACCTAAAAATATGTATATATCTGTTCGATATGGATAAATCCCGGATGATAAAAAGTCAGATTTGAAATTGTAGATTTTAAGCACACTCATACCAAAAGTTGAAACTGATTTACTCCTTTGTGAGTCTGTATACTGTATCGAGGTGCATGTGCCTAAATAAAGCACACTAGTGCACACTTGCACGTTTCATGACCCCCTGAAACATTACACTGTTTTTTGTTTTATCTTCTCCGAATGACCTGTGTGTAATATGCCTTATTAGAGCAAAATCTGTATTTGATCCTAAAATGTGGAAAAGTGCCTATTTGGTGAAGCAAGTTTGACCAATAGGATGAGACTACTGTACATAGGTACAGGATAGCATCACTGGTGGACATTTTAGTGTTCGACTCATTTAAAATTATACCTCAAATATCTATTTTTTACAGTCTGCTGAAAAGATCATTTAATATTAACCAACACTAAAGTAAAGTTAAGAAATTCCTTCCATATCCATTAGATGGCAGCTTTGTTTTTAATTTGCCATTTTGCTTTTTCTAAAAAATAAAAAGGCATATCGTTGTTCCCCAATTTAATTGAGTCAAATTTTCAAATGGTATGAGGCGTTTACAAAGCAGCATATTATTCTTAATACCATTAGTTGCATTTGCACTTAATGTGACGTACTTTTTGCAATTATACTGTAAATAAAAATATTACACTAAAAGAATTATTTGTAAAGAATGCATATTACTTTTAGACAAAAGCAAATTTATTCTTTGTCCAAATTAGCCCTGCCCATTAACTGTGTTGCCCCCTATTCAACAACAGGGTGACTTGGGTTTCAGTGGCTGTCACCATTTCCAAAAATATTTTTTTTTTCGATTTCAGATATTGTAACATTTTGTGTTCCCACCCAACCTACTTCATTATAAAATGGCTGTTAAAAAAATCTTTCTTAAATACCGGATGGTGAGACTACCTTTGATGTTACATTATTGTTGCATCTGTTCATCTATTTGCCCTTTTGTCAACACATTCTACCTTAAACTTCTTTTCATTATAGATAATGTATGTCTTCTAGATTGTTTATGGGCAACCAATATTCCGCTGCTGTACTCACATCTGACGTTAGAACATTGTGATGGAGTTCTTCAGATGTGCTAGTTTTAAAGGGTTTGGTTTTGGTCTAGCCCACATTTTGGCGCGCATTAATTCATTTAGGGATCGGGGATTTCTTTTCATTGATAAAAGTATTTCAAATTAAACGAAATGTGTTGTTAATTTTAACAAACTAATCTCAGCAAATTTCTGTAAAGCACTCTAATTTTTACTCTACTTGCAACAGATCTGGTACCCACCGACCAGGGCTGGTTTCTCTGTAAAGATTTGCGTATTCTCTGTAACCTAATCAATTTGATCCCAAATGTTAGTCACCAATATTTAGAAAGCAGATGTACAGATCTTTCTGTATATGGATTCCTTTTCACCTACGGACTCAAATGAATTGTATTTTCAAGTACCTCGAGAGTACATAGACTGTGGTTACTGTTTGTTCTAAAATAGCTTTATGATCCTGATGATGTTTAAACAAATGATTAAACAAGTTGGTTCTTCCATGTTACAATCAAAAATTTAAAACCAGTATTTAAAAATGAGAAAGTATTAAAATATTATGGACAATGTTCTGGTCTGTAGTCGTTTCTTTTTTAACAAAAAGAAGAGAATTAAAATTAAAGCCAAGCAGCTTGTTTTTTCCCCTTTTATATTGGAGGGCTTGTTCCTGAAATGAAAGTTGTTTGTGTTCTATCCAAGCTACTTGTCTTCCTTTTACACTGGACTTGACTAATGTTTTATCTCCAGCACCTCCGAGAGAGGGAGTACCTCCGGCTGAACAGAAAAACAAATTCTGAATCTAATTTCCCTCCCAAAAGCACAACCCCAGCTGCTACTGTCATCATGTCGGTCTGTGTGTGGTTGTCATACCTCCACCTCTTCTCCAATTATACTGTTTTCAAGCTACTCGGGCCTTGTGTTTTCCTCACTCCTAGGCTCCTGTTTTTTCTCCGGCATTCCCCACCAATTAAACCACCCTCAAACACACAACAGAGCCACTTGCCTGCAGCCACAACCCTCGTTGAGGGTCGCGGTCCACAGTGCCTTTGCCTTCTATTTCTTTTATGCGATCCACACCTTTAATACCGGTCTCAGCCTTCCTGTCCTGGTTGTCTTCTGCCTGTCCCAACACTAGACTGCTAATCTTTCTTTCCAGCAGATACGTCTGCTGAGGTATCAAACCTTTTCTACTACATAAAACTTCGGCCTGTGATGTAGAAATTATGAGCTCTCTACCCCTGTAGAGCCATCATAGCAAAAAAATGCACTTTATGTGAGGAATTTCCCAGAAAGGACACTGCTCTATACTATCCTATTGGCTACGTTTTTCAGGATTTTAGCTTTTTTCAATTCCTTTGGACTCCTGACAGTTTCCATTTCAGGTTACACTGTACGGTGAGAGCTTTCAGGGATTATCAAACTTTTTGCTTAAAGCAGGGGGAAAATTCACCTAACTAAGATATCTTCAATATTTATTCTTGTTGTAGACCAGGAAAGTTCTATGCTGAAGCCTCACATGTGAAATGCCTGTATGACATACACCCAGAGCATAAGGTGTCTCACTATATTTGTCAGACTTTTACTTTAAAGACCTTGAAAGACAGTGAAAAGAGATTGGCCTTGTTCCACTTTGAGAGAGAGGATTCTCCCCTCAAAAGGTTATACCTCCTTATTGAGAGATCATTCCATGCACGGTGCTTTATCATGCACTACCGCAAAGGTGGTGCAAAAAAAGAACCATTTTGAATTTCCAGTACTGAAATAAAAAAAAATAAGTGGCAGGATCTGCCTTTAAGGAGAAAAAAAACAAGGGTTACTCTGACATGATGTTGAAGACTGCTTCAGAACACCTTGGGTGCCACAAAAACAGCTACGAATAGTTATTTCCGGAATTATTGTTGATGGGGAGTAGCTCTTCAATAAAAAAGGGAACCGCATATACAGCAGCACCAACAATTACCACTGAAGACCTTGAGTGTAGCAGTTGCCAGCTTGCTTTGTAAATAGAAGGAAAAACGTTAAACGCTAATGGAAATTGTTGTTGAAACCCTATAAATGATCATTACCAAAGTGAGGTAATTAAAGCTGGAAGTCGGATTCCCCTCAGTAGAGCATGAAAATTAAGAAAAAGGGACACAAAATATAATACCTGGACTCAAGTATATCACATGGGTAATGGGAACAGTAGACACACACCGTGATACTGTAGCTGGAGGGAAGAACTTGGCGAGAGTCTGGACTGAGGCACCATCGCTCTAGATCCTACGCCCGTTCCGTCTGACCCGTTCGTACTGGGTTGCAGTCAGGGGAGCTGGGGCCTGCATTGAAAGCACTGAAGACAAAATCAGATTATTTTAGTGTGTGAGGCGAACCTGCGGAGCCTGCGGTGCACTAGGCACAGCAGCCTCAACCCTAGGGTGTGGTTAGTGTGTGGCTTGCACCTGAGTGTGATGCCACCAGCAGGCCCGCGGTCACGATTCTCGCCCCCACCTGTTACCCCTCAGCCTATTGACCTCCAATCTGCCGTGGACCTGTTTGTCCTTCCTCTGTAGTTTTTGCCTTATTGGACAGCCCTACAGTGACAGAGCAGTCCTGCAGGAGCTAAGATTGCAATTATTGTCCTTGTTACTGACCGTTCACCAGCCTCAACATCAAACAATAGGCCCGTGGTGAGTTGCATATTTTTTAGGCGCGCATCTCTAATGAAATACAATCCAACAAGCTAAGACCTGCACTTGAACTCCAAAAGTATATAAGCTTTGTATACCCTCCTGGAACTACTTTCAATTCTCGTAGATAATGTGAAAACCAAGAACTCCATTAAAGGAGAGCTTATAGTTGTGAACCCTAGCACTTTGTCTGCTTTGGAGGAGAACAAAAAGACTTGACGGTGGAATACTTCTTGCGGTCTTTGGTGGCCTGGGGGTTGCTGGGTCTCGATCAGAAGCGGTGATGCGGTCTTCTTCAACTTCCAGTCACCCCATGAACCGCAGTAAGATGAAACCGGTATGGGTTTCTCAGACTGATCCTCTCCCTTCAGAGGTACCACAATTGACTCTCAAACTTTAACAAAAGGAGAATAAAGAAAATGCTAACCAAAAAAACAAGCATTGGCATAGCCGATAGGTCTCACCTTTGGGACCGTATCAGTGTTTAGCCATGCAACAGTTAATGTTGTTGCACCAAGGATATTATGCTGCATAACTAAATACTTATAGGGTCCCAAAAGCGAGACCTATTGGCTATGCCAATGCTTGTTTCTTTTGGTGAGATAGGATTATCTCACTTGTATAGGAATGGAGAGAGGACAAGGGACCAGGAGTGTTACTGGTAAGTAATAGGGCAAAAGGCACACAATGGGTAGAAAAAAGAGATGTGGGCGAGCTCCTAATACCTGGCACAGGTCATTTAGGAGTCGGGGGAATATTCTACACTGCAGGTGGGTGGGAGGAGCTCCTAGTGAGGAGTGGAAGGAATGAGAAGCAGTTACACGAGGGATGCTTGGCAACCTCTGTGCTTTGCACATGCAAGTTCAAAACAAGAACTCCATGCACAGGTGGCAGAAATGGGTATGCACACCTAGACAACCAATGACCCCCCTCCCCCTTTATTTCCTCAGTCCGGTGTATACCTGCACTTCTTTCCAACGAAATGCCCTAGAAGATTGGGGAGGACGTAATACAAACGTCATCTCTGATTCTAAAGTGTATATCTGTGCTGGAATGATAAAGCGCAGCTTTCTGATGAAATGCAGTGGAATGCCACCGCCTTGGTATAAACTGACTTTCTGCAACACATGCATATTATTTTTATTCAAGTGTTGAGAGATAGACAGACGGAGAATGAGTGCGTGCATGGGGAATTTCAGTGATCCTCATAAAAGTGCTGTATCTGTTCTTTGTTATAAGAAGACTTGCACTCGTGCTGTCCATGCTCTGCCTGCTATGCGTGGTAATGAATTTTTGTGCCTGGGATTGCGGATTTCTGTAATGAGCTGATAATGTGCTATGATATACCTCTGAATTAAAGAAGAGCAAAACAGCTTTAAATGCTGTTGCCAGAAGATACCGTAAGAATAAAACAAATTTGGCCGCTTATCAGCACTTGAGCAAAATGAGAAAATCCTATTGCCCTTTGTTTTGGAACACAAAAGCTAAGTATGTACCAATCAGGATAAATTCTGGCTATATATTAACACATTAACAAGTCTGTTGTCAGAGGGAATGATGACCAGCTGTGAAACGCATCCAGATGTTATGCACAGACGCAGGCTCCAGGGCCAGTCATAAAGGTGTAAACTTGTTGCAGGACTTGGAGAATGATGGCAAGCATTGGTCTGAGGCTGTCCGTTGGCCATCTGTTCACAATGCCATTAAATCTGAGAGCCAATGAGGCACTCTCCCCCCATTGGTCTACTAGGTGCACTGTTTAAGGCAGATATTGACTTCTGGGTTGATTTGCTCACTCCCTTGTATGTTGGTTGCTTTCTGTCTGCAGAAGTTCCGCAATCCTGGGAGGGAATCTAGGCTTTATCCAATGTATAACAAGCATTGGCATAGCCAATAGGTCTCGCCTTCGGGACCTTGTAAGTATTTAGCCATGCAGCACAGTGTCCTGTTAATAATCCGGCCACACAATTTTACGCCTTATGATGTTTATGGATGTGATCCCTGTGTGTCATCGACAGAAACCTGCTTTGTAATGTACTGTGGTAACACTCGGCTGCAGAAGTCAGTGCACACTCTGTCTATGCAGTTCGACCAGTGGAGATGTCTGTTAACAAAACATATCTTCCACTCGTGGTAAAATGCAGGCATGTGCAAATGGTGGCAACACATTTATTTATTTTTGGCATTTGTACAGCGCTCTGTTACCCGTAGGTGTCCTGGCGCTAAGTGTTACTCCTGATATAAAGGCAGGTTAGGGAATCCGATGGTAAACAACCATGTCTTTAAAGATCTTCTAAAAGCCATAAGGTCCGTCCGTTTTCTGAGGGCGTCAGGCAAGGCATTCCAAGCTTTGGCTGCGCCCAGCAAAAAGCTTCTGCCCCCCCCAGCGCGCTCTCTTAGTACGAGGCGCCACGATCAACCCCATGTCAGCTGATCTAAGATTTCTAGTCGGACGGTACCAGTAAAAGTACCGCCGAAGGAATAAGGGCCCCTTGCCTTGTAAGGACTTGAATACTAGGCATAAAGCTTTAAAGAGAATTCTCTTTCGGATTGGAAGCCAATGCAGCTTGACCAGCTCCTGAGACACGGGGACTAATCATACATCATACTGTAAGTACACCAGCCGGAACGTGAGGGTTTGGGCGAGTGGAGGACAAGTCTTCAGGAAAAAGGGAGCAGAAGGTTTTAGAAGCAGGACAGGAGACTGGAGGGGACCGGGGGGGTGGGGGGGATGTCAGGTGTATGGGGAAAAGGGAAGGGAAGAGAGGAGATTGGAGGAGGGAAGAAGATGGAACCAGGAGGAGAGGACTGGAGCGAGTCCGGAGGAGGAGAGCGAGAATGTTCAGTAGAGAGGAGAGAAGTGGGGAGTATCGGAAGGAGGAAAGTGTGGGAGAGGAGGAGGGAAAGAGAGGATTTTTGGAGAGGTGGAGGGCAGGAAAGAGGATCTGAGGAATGGTGGGACGTGGGAGAAGGAATCAGAAGGTGAGAGAGGAGAGCGGATCAGGCGGAGGGAATATGAGGGGATGGTGGGGGAGAGAATGATCAGGGTTCAGGGGAATAAGGGCAGGTGTTCAGGAGAGGATAAAAGGCTATGAGGAGGAGGAGGAGGAGGAGTAAAGTGGAGATGGACCCCACGGGAAGGAAAGAGAATCTCCAGGAGGGACAGAGAGCAGATCAGAGGCTAGGAGGAAGAGGAGAGGGAACGGGGCGACAGGACAGGTGTGCAGGAAGGAGAGAGGCCAGGGAATCACGGACGGGCGGAGAGCGGGTCGGTCAAGAGGGGGCGAGTGAGGATTAGTAAAGGGGGAGCCAGGGAATAGTAATGGAGCAGGAAGTGGAGAAAGGGAATGATAGGGGGTGGCAGAGATGACTCATATGGAGGGGAGGGCAGGACGGAGAGTCGGTGAGTATTACTTACGCGGATGGAGCGAGATGACAAGAGGATAGGAGTGGTGAAGGATGAGGGGGGGTGGGCAGCAGAGACATGAGGAGACACATAAGGGTGGCACGTGAGCCCAGGCAGTGAAAGGAAACTGAAACAAAGGCTGGGACCGTGAGTGCCGTCAGCGTATTGAAGCTGGTATCAGATCTATGCTTTACCAGTAATATCCCCGAGTTCCTCCACATGGCGCCAGGACTTTATCATCATTGGTTTAAAAAAAGCAAGCCATTTCTGTGACTCAGAGCAGTGCAGCGCAATCGGAGGATGAAACTTATTTTTCCGTCTGGGGCTCTCGCGTCCAAGCTGACGTTATCACTGGGCCACAGATGGGAGATGAAAGGCGGAGAGAGCCCTTGGCGGACACATGCTGTGCGCCTCCAGCGCACGAGAAAAGGCACAAGCGCAGTGCATTGTGGGATAACTGTTACTCTAGCGAGGTAAACAAGCACGGGAGTGGTGTGTGCGCGCGCTTGTGCTCGCCGCTGCACGCGAATAACAGATGGCATACTGCGCGCCGCTGCTCTTAACCGCAAGCCGTGGGCGGATACATTTCCTGGGAAAGGTGGGACATGCACCCGCCTTTGCCCAATTGCGTGCTGTCTTCCCACGCAAAGCCCAATAGAAAAAAGCAACAAAAAAAACGCACGAGCGTGTGAAAAGTCCAGATTTATTTCAAGAGGTCGTTTTCCTACAGTAGCGCATGCACGCTGCACTAGGCTCGCCCTGAAAAGGGGTGCAAAGCCACCCCAGGTCATTTCCAATTAATTGCACTATTTATTTATTTTATTTAAAGAGTTTTATATAGCTCTGGTTAGACCTGAAGGTTTCCGAGCGCTTTACATGAGAATCAACAATGTAACAGAAAAAGTTAAACAATTACACAATAACATCAAAAAATAGGCAATACAATTAGGAGACTAGAGAAAGGAGAGAGCAAAGTAGTGGAGGCGGCAGGGGAGGTGAGAAAGGGAGGATAAGGGAAGAGACAACAAGGAGAGACGAAAGGAAGTCTCTCTATAGACCGACTGGGTAGGTGACGACCAAGGAGGGAATCCACAGCCCATCTACCCTATAGCTAAACCAGGTAGCTCCATCGGGCATCAGACAAAATAGTTCAGTTTCAATACACTGAGAGAGGAGAGAAGGTACTGGATGTCGAGGCGAAAGTCAATGCAAAGTTTTTACTGCACGAACTTGTGGCATGGGCAGCCGAAGCAAACATTATACCATTTTGCCAAACCAGCTTCAGACAACATCCCTCTACCATGAATAAAATTGTCGCCTTGTCTTAACTGGCGCACTGGGCCTCCCTGTCATGAAGACCACCCCTATACATGTGTTTTGTGGATTAGTCTGCATCTTTTGATGGCACTGACCGCAACATACATTGGACCAAACTGGCAAAGTGGGGCATCCCTTCTTTACTACTCATAGCAATCATCTCCCTCCACTCAGACAAGTCAAATCCCGACTTCACAGAATCTAAAATAAGCCCGTATTCTAGTCTGCATCGTGTACAACCTCTACACCGCCGACATTAGCCGCTCACCTGCCAAGGAAAATACAGTTGCACCAAATATGTGTTCCAATAGGCTTCCCATAATGCAATACGCAAATGATCTGCTCATTGTTCCATGCTTCAAAGTCTTGCAATGCATTTAAAGAATTGCGAGCTTTGTTGTAGATGTGCCTGTTCCATCATAATTAGTCCAAATGAATTCCTTGTGTCGGATTCAAAACGCTTATTTCCTACATTAGTTATATTTACGTATGCAAAGTCATAAATACCGGATTCGACAGTGATTCATAAAGGAAGAAGGAAAGTTAAAGTTTAAGTTGAGGCGCTTGTGCCTTAAGTGTCGCCTAGATGTTTAGAAGCAGGCATTCTCAGGGGAGTGATGGGAGAGTTGTAAGGAAAATGCAGCTCAAATTGGGTGATACATTTCCATTCTTATTTCCACATGTAAGCATTGCAGAAGGAAAGGTGGATACGCGTTGTCCATTTTCACTGCAGAGGTAGGAGGCATATATGATTGAACTGAGATTTCATGATTTTCCTAACCCCATACTCACTTAATTCTGAACATGTACACTTGTGTGGGAAAATAGGATCAGACCAGGCATGTGTGAATATCATACCCTTCCCTGCATTTTATAATGGTTGTGCACTTTTTGTACGCTTTTGATGAGCCGTTTCTAAATATTGAAGATGAGCCAACAGAAAGCCACATATGTTCTTCCACTTATTAAGCTTGTTTATTTACTTCTTCTCCCTTAGCCAATTGTAAAGACTATTTCCGATTTACCGTATTTTCCGGCGTACAAGACGACCCCCCTACTTTTCTTGTTAAAATATAGGGTTTGGGCTATACTCGCCGTATAAGACTACCCCTCTTCCAACGCACACCAAATAAAAATTAAAAAAACATTAGTTTTGATTTTAATATGGTAATTTTAATTCAAATGCTTATGACATGCAGGTACTTAGTAGGAAAACTGTCATTTATAAACATAAGGCTGTTTGTCATCAAACATGTACCTTAAACATAAAACAGTCCAAGTGGATTAAACTTTTCCTAATTCACTCTAAAGATGAAAGGAAGGATAAGACAATAGAGAGCGCGAGTGCCAGGCAAGTCCCTGGGGCGTCTGCAACGCCTATCATAACTCCAAGCTATTTTTACAGGATTTGCTGGCGTGACAGTTTCCCTTTAAAAGCCTTCAAAATCCTCCTGTTCGTCATCTGATGTCATAAGTTAATCAATGAGATCTTGTGATACATTAGTAAAGCAGTCATCGTATGGATATAATTCCGTATCAGATGGTGTGGTCTCTGCTTCGGGTTCCTCTTCATCTTGCCACAAGTATTCGTCCTCCATACCATCTAATGAATTTGATATGCCACACTTCTTGAAAGACTTGATGACCGTTTCTGCATCAATATCACTCCAGGCATTATTTTACTGTGGAGCACGCATGTTTCCTCGATTTGTGAATGACTTTTCGCCGCTAACCATCCACTCATTCCACTGTTTTTGAATACGATCTTTAAATGGCTTGTTTAGGCCCACATCCAGTGGCTGTACAAACGATGTAAATCCTGCAGGAATACCTGCCACATCTGTTTTTATTCTTGTAAGCCTTTGCTTGCTGCTGGGAGTTAAATGAGCCCTGAACATATCCCACACCAGTAGAATACGTTTTTGAATAAGTCCACCTGGCCGCCTGCTCCATACATTGTCAAGCCATAGCTTTACCCCTTCTTCATCCATCCAGCCTTTTTCATTCACATGTACAAAACAACCAACAGGAAACTTGAGTTTCGGCATTGTTTTTCTTTTAAAAATAATCATTGGTCTCAGTTTGGCGCCATCAGCTGTGCATGCTAGTACCACTGTAAAACTGGACTTCTCATGTCCTGTTGTTTTTATTAAAATTGTTTTTTCACCTTTTGGATGGCCAGTTTTATTTGCAACCCTATCAAAATTCATTAAAGTTTCATCCATATTTCTGATACTACTTAACGCATAGCCTTGTTTATTGCGCTGTTGTATTACGTAGCGATGGAAACTATGTACTTAGGCATCAAGATCTGCAGGTAAATTTTGTGCAATTTTCGTCTTTTGCCTCAGTACCAGATTATGCCTTCCCAAGAATCTAGTACACCAGGACACAGTGGCCTTAAATCTGTTTCTGTGATCTGGGTTAGATTTGGCCCACTGAAGTGCAAACAAATGTATTTTATTTCGTGTCACTACATAACCGCTTTGGGGATGCTCATTCACCATGTCTGCTACATGTTTTTCGAGTTCTGGCCAATGTGGGGTGCCTCTTCTTAATGCACACTTACCCCTTGGCATACTCCTTAATGCTTTTTCATTTGCTTTCTAGTCCCGAACCATCTTTTCTGTTACTCCATATTGTCTTTACACCTGTGAATTCCTAAGCGTAACACTTTTGCCAGACTCAATTTTGCCCAGGAAGAAAACCAGCCTTTATCATGTTTAATTTGCATCACTTGTAACACTTTTTTCTTTTCTTTTATTCTTTATTTCATGAATTCCTTCCTTCCTAACTTTCTTCCTTCCTTTCCTTCATTCTTTCTTGCTTTCCTTCCCCCTTCCCTTCTTTCTCACTCGTTACTTCTTACTTTCTTTCCTTCTTATTCCTTTCTTTCCTTCATCTTCCTTTTTCTTGCTTTCCTTTCCTTCTTTACTTTCTTCCTTTTCTTTACTTTCTTTCCTTTTCTTTCTTTCCTCCTTCCTCTTTTTCTTTCCTTCTTGCTTTCTTTCCTTCTTGCTTGCTTTCTTTTATTCTTTCCTGCTTTATCTCCCCTACTTTCTTTTCTTTTCTTTCTTTGCTTCTTTTCTTTCCTCCTTTATTTTCTTTCCTCCTTTTGCTTTCTTTCCTCCATTTCGTCTTTCTTTCCTTTTATTCTTTCTTTCCATCTTTCTTTCTCCCTCAAAGGCAAAAGGCTGGCAGCCAATGGCAGAATGATTGGCTTTTTTCAGTGTGTGTTAGTCAAGACATTTTGATTTTACAAAAAAGTATGTGCCTGACCTATTTACTTACAGAGGATTTTCAGCCACACTTCACACTTGTCTGTGGTCATGGCATCCACATTTTTCTCCATTACACTCCAGCATGCATCAAGGGGGAACGTATCAGCCCACTTCAGCCATTTGACTGACTTCACTATGAGTTACAGCATGCTGGACTTTCACGCAGAACACATCTACACACAATGTAGGTTCTTTCAGTGCCAGGGAGTACTATGGTTACGTGTGCTTTTTAAGACCCAATTTTGTTTTGCCTTTAGTCAATATTGTTTTAGATTGACAAACTCCTGGCAGCTGCCCAAACAGTTTTACAAAAACCATGACAAAACAAGAAGTGCCAAAAGGCTGGCGGACAACGCCGAGCCTATTGGCTTTGCCAGTGCTTGTTCTATTTGAGTGTATGAAAGGCTGAGTTGGGACTGCAAGTTAACACGGTTTTGATCCACGGGTTGCACTTAAACCTCTGCAATAGCTGACCCATTGCCTGAGCTCCTTCACTATCCATGTGTGTCTTTACATGTATAATAATAGTCTGTCCAGCTCTTCCATAATAGTGCTACATTGTTATAATCTTAAACTCCTTTTTGTTTTAGCTGCACTTTAAAACATTTTACTAATCTTATACAACTTTTCACATTGAAAATGTCTGTGTGTCGGTTGATTTAGTAGCTTAAGCAAGAGTGCCAGAAATTCAAACTTATTCTAAACTGGTGCATTTGGCTAAAAATTGTCTCGCAGGTTTATTGTAAAATGGTCTTTCATGAATTATCAATAGGTAGCTATTTTTTCCATTCCCATAGATCTCTTGAGCCAAGCGAAAGCAGATTAGCATTTGTCTCCTGCCCTGACTCTGATTGCCTGAATTAATATAATAAATGTGTGGTAGTATTTATAAGACGCATTGGTGTTATCCTGGATGCATCATGGAGGTAGAACTGAAACTTAAAAGGCAAGAAACTTAGCACAAAAGCACTGTAAATGTGTTCCTGAAAATGTGATGATTTTGGATTAAATGAAGATCAAGCTAGTTGAGCATTTCATAGAGTAGTAGCGGCAATAGAAAATGCTTACCTACCTATTCAGGTTTTTTAAGAATTGTGAGACTGCAAGTTTGAGCAAGGATTGTGATCTGGTGAAGGGCTTATGGAGATATCTGGGTAATATTCTAAAGAACCCAATACCTGGTGTCATCTGACACCTTCTTGAATTTTCACTGATTATAGATGAGCCTTAAAGCCATGTCCTCTAACTCTGCAATCTACAGATGAGGGATGCCAACTACATCCCATTCAGACACACTCTCCCTTCTGTAATTTCACCTAACAGACCACCCTTTATCACTAACAAACATATAATCATCCTTCCATCAGTTGTCCAACAAACACCCTCCTCTCCTTTCTACCATAATAAAACTAACACACACACTGCACACCACCAGTCTAAGATAAACACTCTCACCTCTACTTCATTCCCTCCTACACACAACATACACTGTACCCATAAACACATCACCACCCCCTCTACGTCACAACCTCCTCTCACAAATAATACTACCCAACCAAATCCATTGCATGAAACATGTACATCAGCACCCTTTTTCACTTTCAAAAGCAAAACTTATCCCACACACCAGCACAACAAGATCTTCAAAGCGCAACACCTCATAATACTTACCATCACAAAATACTAACATATACCCACCTTTCAAACCACGCAAAGGAACAAACTCCAATGCCAAGCTTTCACTCTTCCACAACACCTAACACAGATAAAGCAATACAGCACCTCTCTTCTAACCGCCTCTCATCCATTGGATAATTTAGAACATTACTACATGACCCACATGCTGCACCACCTCCCCTGACTCATACACATTCCGCCTTAAACACAAGCAAAAAATGTAAGCAACATGCCACACCTCACAACTTTGCTTCCCCATGTCTACTTCACAACAATGTTACACCACAAAAGCAATACAGCACTCCAACCCACTCTCAAACACCATCTCCAACACATACACATGCAGACCCATCAAAATGCCTTCTTAGCATGCTGGATGAGGAACACGATACAGAACAGCTACACGATTGCTATCCTAATACAGCTAATACCAGCACTAAAAGCACATCTGCTACCCACACAATACTGATCACTCTTCTACCAAACTAATTCCCACTATCACCAAAGGCCACTCACTAAAATGCCACTCACATCTGCGACCTCACCGATGCAAAACCAGACCTACTATTCATAACCGTATCATGGTTGGCAGAAGATATGGCTCCAGACCTGCATGAAGCCATTCCTCTAGGCTATTAAATAATCACCCAAAATCATATAGCCAAAAAAGGAGGTGGTCTAGCTGTTTTATTCAGGCAAACAATACATATCACTAAAATTGACAACATCTCCATAAAGCATTGTGAGGCTCTTCTAACAAGATGCAATCCTACACCGTCTTCCTCCTGTAACTTCCTGCTCCTCAACAGACCTCCACCTAGCAAGGCAACATTCCCAGACGCACTTCTAGACACAATTTCAAACCTGATAACGATACACTCCAACCTATGCGTTCTGGGTGACTTTAACATTTGGTTAGATAAACTAAATATGACCCATCCAAAAACTATAATCACCGGCCTAGACGCATTGAACCTGCATCAGATTGTCCACAATCCGACACACACCTCTGGACATATCCTGGATGTCATTTTTGCTAATACTGAACTAGTTGCCTTTCAAACTATAACTCCAGTCACATGGTCAGACAACCACTTGCTTGCCTTCCAACATAAAACAACGCAAAGCTACTCACCTAAAACTACCTTACATCCATCCACCTATCGTCCATGGAACAAACTCAATTTGGAACACTTGGAAACACAACTAACATCCAGTACAAATCTGGAATCCATAAATTCTGTTCAAAATCTATACGAGTGGCTACAGGAAGCTTTTGACAACCTGATACCACTCAAAACCATACAACAGAACAAAAGAAAAAAAGCGCCTTGGAGAAACCTAGGTCCCACGAGGGAATGAAGGCCGTCGTTGACTGGATGAAGAACAGCCGTCTGAAGCTGAACTCTGACAAGACGGAGGTACTCATCCTCGGACCCACCCCCTCAGCCTGGGATGACTCCTGGTGGCCGACCATACTGGGAACAGCACCGACACCCACCGATCATGCACGCAACCTAGGATTCATCCTCTACTCCTCCCTCTCCACGTCTTCTCCTCCTGCTACAACACCCTCCGCATGTTTCGCAGGTTCTACAAGTGGATCCCGACCTAAACAAGAAGAGCGGTGACACAGGCCCTCATCAGCAGCAGACTGGACCACGGTAACGCACTCTACGCAGGAATCCCAGCCAAACATCTACGACGACTACAACGCATCCAAAACGCCTCCGCCCGACTGATCTTCAACGTCCCTTGCCACAGCCACATCACCCCCAACCTGAGAGACTTACACTGGCTCCCTGTCGACAAGAGGATCACCTTCAAACTCCTCACCCACGCACACAAGGCACTCAACACGCCGGACCAGCCTACCTGAACAGCAGACTCGGCTTCTACACCCCTACCCGCCAGCTCCGCTCCGCCAGTCTCGCCCTCGCCACTGTCCCCCGCATCCAACGCACAACCTCCGGCGGCAGATCCTTCTCTTACCTCGCCGCCAAGACCTGAAACGCCCTCCCTACTCACCTACGGTAGACTCAAGACCTACTCGCCTTCAGAAGACTCCTCAAGACCTGGCTCTTTGAGCAGTAGCGCCCCCCCCCCCACCCATCAGCGCCTTGAGACCCTCACGGGTAAGTAGCGCGCTTTACAAGTACTCTGATTGACAAATTAGAAAGCTGCAACGTACCTGGCTCATAACAAACGCCAAACAAGACTAACTTCACCTACAGAAAATGAACAGATTATACAAGTCTGCTATCAAAAAAGCTAAGAAAAGGTACTATTCAGACAGAATTCAAAACGCTAAATGTGCAAATAAAGAATTCTATAAAATACTCAATGAATTTCGTAAACCAAATTGCCTAGAAATAACTCATCCTGTTACTCAAGATTTCACAAAGTGGCAAATCATTACACATATAAAGCAGACACGTTGGAATCGTACTTAAAACAGAAACAGAGCACCAGCACTAACCCTTCTACAAAACAACAATCCAAGAATACTCTAATCAAGTCTCTCCGTTCCTTCCAACACATCTCACACGATGAATTTATGGACCTGGTCAAAGCAAGCAAGCCTGCCAGCAGCCCTTCTGACCCCTGTCCGCCACAAACTTTAAAGACAATTCTTTTAACAACCTCTGCTGCCACTCCAGTAAGAAGAATCATCAACGATTCCTTAACTACTGGAATATTTCCAGAAGAACTCAAAAAGTCATACATACACCCTTTACTGAAGAAAACAAACTTGGACCCTCTGAACCCTGACAACTACAGACCCATTACAAACAGACCGTTCCTGGGCAAACTGATAGAAAGAGCAGCGCTCGCACAGATGTCACAATTCATTGAAGAGAATGACATACTTTCAGACTTCCAAACAGGATTCCGTCCGGGAAGAGGCACTGAATCTGCCCTCCTTGCCATCTGAGAATGACATAAAGAATACAGTTGACCGCAACGGGGTTGCTGCGCTACTCCTCTTGGACCTCTCAGCTGCCTTTGACAGGGTTGGCCATGACACTCTGAAACAAAGACTCTATGAAGCTGGCTTAGAGGGAACTGCTCTAGACTGGATCGCGTCCTACCTTCGAAACAGAACTAATGTCATCCATACCCCTCCTTTCTCGTCCAAACCGTACTCCACAAAGGCAGGGGTCCCTCAAGGTTCTATCATCTAGACCATGCTTTTCAACATCTATGAAATGAAATGAAATTAAAATTAAACTTATATAGCGCATAACTACCCTGAGGCCTCGCAGCGCTTTAGCTAGAACCATTCAGGCGGCAGGGCAGGGCGCTAAGCTCTTGCAAACAAATGCGTTTTTAATAGCTTTCTAAAAGCTATTACAGAAAGCTATTAAAAACATCTACATGAAGTCATTACCAGTACTGATCAATAAATGTCACCTTACGTTCTATAACTATGCAGATGACACACAAATAATCCTTCAACTGGAATGTCCCAAAGACATTGGAAAATCACCAATTTTCAACTGTCTCAGTGCCGTGGATCAGTGGATGACCTGGAGCCCCCTCAAATTGAATACTTAAAAAACTGAAATACTCACGTGTGGCGATTGGAAACATTACAACCGCTTTCTGCATGGCCTGATGAACTTGGATCACTGCCTAAAGTATCAAAGGAAGTAAGAAACCTCGGAATGACCATGGACTCCAAGCTGTCGATGAATGCCCAAATGGATAAACTAGCAAGATCAAGCATTGCTACTATAAAAATGCTGCGAAGAATTTTCCCTCATTTCGGATTTCCACACAAGGTCTAAGCTACCATCTCCCTTATTCTGTCCAAACTCGATTACGCCAATAGCCTCTACCACGGATCACCTTTAACGACCATGAAAAGACTACAACGGATTCAGAATTCGGCTGCCAGACTACTCTTGCATATCAAACCGCAAGACCACATCTCCCCTGCCTTGAAAGCCATGCATTGGTTACCGGTTGCCAGAAGATCCACCTTCAAGCTGCTTTGTATCACCCACAAAGCAATACATGGAATGGGACTACTCTTCATCAGGAAAAAAAATCCCCAAACACATTCAACAAAGTAACCTCCTCTCTAAAGGAGCATCTCGCCCCAAAATCCCACCATACAAGAAAAAAACCATGGGTGGCACATCCTTCTCTGTTTAAGCAGCCAAACTATGGAACTCTTTACCCCCCAACATAAGGTCCACCGACAACCACCTTATCTTCAGAAAACTACTCAAGATTTGGCTCTTCCCCACATAAGCACCATACGCAAACAGAAATTTACAGCATATCCCTCTGTATACAAACATTTTTTTCACTATAGATATGTACCTATCTTTGTGTATTACTTTGTATAAACATGTAAAATAATTGTTGTGAGAAAATAATAATCAATAAATAAAAATCATCTTTGGTCTACATGTACATACTTCCATTGTGCATCTATGTACCTTCCATGTACTTGGATCTGTGTGTCTGTTACTTTTCTCCTGAAAAGTCATATCCAATGCACTACCCTATTTCTCATCCTGTGCCTCTATCAATATATTTAATCAACATATACTTACCTCCTTTATGTATCTCTATACTTTCAATGTAATTATGGATCTATATATTTATCACTTTCTTCTAATTTAGCATTTTCAACGCACTACCCGATTTCTCAGCCTATACCTCGCTCAATATATCTTCTAGCCCAACCTTCTGACTCATCTCAAACTTCTACTACTCCTTCCAATGCACTACCCTATCTCTCATCCTATACATCTATCAATATATCCTCTACATCCACTCTCTTTTATCCCAAACCCCATACCACTACTATGATTGCCAAAATAACCCTTTCTAGACTCTCTCCTACTCTACCCCTCCTTGCATCATCTGACACCTCTTATACTATACTGATCCCCTAAAACAAACCTTTCTAAACTCTTCCCTCTGAATCCTCCCCTCTAAAACTCATTTTTACTCATCCAAAAGTCTCCTCCTACTGCTAAGACCTAAAACAAAATAAATAAATAAAAAATCCTTCAATCTTTTATCCCTCCACTATCCTTTTCAATCGAAATTAACAGACTAACATGTTCACTTCTTAAATTCCCTATTCAACTATACTAATATACTACCCAAATAACTGAATAACATATCCACTACTCAAATTACTTCATATTTTTTTTACTATACTAATTTTCAACAGTAATCCTTTATGGGTTCCGGAGTGGCGTGCTACTCTCCAGAAAAGCGCTTCAACACCCATTGGGGGTAACAAGTGCTATATGAATGCAAATCTATCTTCCCCTTTTATCCCTCCGCTATCCTTCTCACTCCAAGTAACTGACTAATATCCACCACTTAAATTACTTCATATTTCACCATATTAATTCACCATTAATCCTTTGTAGGTTTCCTGAATAGCGTGCGTCAACAAGCGCTATATAAATACAAACCTTTATCCTCCTCTATCCTTCTGCTATCATTCCAAATCCAATTAACTAACTGACCTATCCACCACTTAAAATGTACTTGCATGTTTCACTATACTAATTCAACACTAATCCTCTATGGGTCCCGGAGTAGCGTGCTACTCGCCGAAAAAGCGCTTTGACGCCTCGTCAGGGGTAGTGAGCGCTATAAAATGCAAATACAATACAATACAAAAAGTGTGTTCAGGTGAGGGGACCGAAGGAAGGATGTTCTACATCATTATGATCTGAATAAGAGCAAACTATAGTTACAGCTTTGATGTAAGCTGTTCGAGTGAAATCGTTTATATTCAAGTGTTTCAGCTTAACTTAATCTACTGGAGTCTACATGGCTCCTAGATTCAGAGGCCAGAAGAACAAGATTTATTTGAGCCTAACAGGAGCATTTCAGTTTTCAAGCCCATATAGTCTCGAACGGGCACATGCATCACTGCTTTTTGCATTCGCAAACGGTGCTAATGTCAGAATTCGGCCGTTTGCGAATGCAAAAATTTGTTTTGGGATGCATCAAATTTTGTTCAAGATTCGCAATTTTAGGAATCGCTATGTCATGAGCGAATTCTAAAAATAATTCGCATAAAGTAGAAATCGCATTTCTTTACGAAAAATGTGCATTCATCAAAAATCGCATTTTGCATTTTTTGTCAAATTCGGAAATTGCATTTCTTAAAATAAGAAGTGGTCTGAGGTGGTGGTACTTTTTTTCGCAAAAGGACAGCAGCTGACAGTGATTTCAAAGGCATATAAGGGGAACACCAATGGATGTCAGAAGTATTTGCCATGGCTGCAGTCATCATATTTAGACGGCGGAGATTGAGAGCTGCAGCTAGGAGGAGAATGATTAGTGATAGGATATTTAGGTTGCGCATCACTTTATTGGGGCAGAGTGATCCAGAGATATAGGACAAGTATAGGATCAATGGTGATTCCATCATGGAATTGATAGCTGATCTGGACCCATATTTACAAAGGCATACTCGTAGAACCCAAGCCATTCCTACACATGTTCAGGTGATTTGCTCACTGCACCTTCTTGCCTCAGGTTCATTCCAAGGTGTGATAGCCATTGCTGGTGGTGTGTCCCAGAGTTCATTGTCTAGGTTTTTTAATAACTTTCTAGATGCCATGTTGCATAGGATAAGGCATTACATTTCCAAGTACTGCACAAGATTTATTACAAACCAAATTAGATTTTTATAATTTGGCACATTTTCCACATGTGATTGGCTGCATAGATGGCACACATATTCCTATTTGTCCCCCAGCACACAATGAGTACATTTTTCGTAATAGAAAATGTTACCATTCCCTGAATATACAAGCCATATGTAATGCCAAAACTATAATTACTGACCTGGTAGCCAGCTTTCCTGGTAGTGCTCATGATTCCTATATTTTCAAGCAAAGTGGCATTCATGGAAGGTTGTTGCCAGGAGATTTTGGTGATGGGTATTTGCTAGGTAAGAAATACATTTTTGAATACTTTTCAATGGTTGAGGAATATTCTTACATTCACAGTATTAATTTTGATTCTGTCCCATCATGACCAATAGGTGACAGTGCTTATGGAATAAGATCATTCATACTTACTCCCTATCTGACTCCAACTACTCGTAAAGAGCAACTTTTTAACCAAGCCCATATATCTACTCGTAATGTAATTGAAAGAACCTTTGGAGTGATGAAATCAAGATTTCGCATACTGCACAAAACAGGAGGCTCCTTACAATATTGCCCAGAAATGTGCTGTAAAATTGTTGCTGCTTGTGCCATGCTGCACAACGTTGCAACTAAGAGAGGCCTTGAATTGGATTTTGAAGAAGGAATGCCCAACAATGACAATCAACCCCCACAACCCCAAGCAAGAGTACATGGTCCAGACGCTGCAGAGGGAAGGAGAAGGCGGGCTGAGATCACACAACATTACTTTTGATACAGGTATGCCAAAGCCAAAGTGATAATTTTGCAATTGATTTCATTAATGTCTTCAAATGAAGGGAATTTAACATCTTTGTCAACACCATTGAAAGTCATTGTGGTAGCAACATATTTTTTATTGTAAATTAAATAACATGCAGAAATTCACATACATGGTCAATTCAAAGGACAATGCTTAATTTCTAAGGCAAACTACTTCTTTCTCCCTCTGACCCTTAAGGCTTCATTTGTTAAATGTTAAATGTTACCGGATTTCTAAAGCGCATGGCTGCCCGTGAGCGTCCCAGCGCTGAATGAGTACAGGCGGAGTCGTAAAGGGTGCTCACGGGAACAGCCAGGTTTTCAGAGATTTTCGGAAGGCCATAACATTAGGCTGTGCACGAATATCAGGAGGGAGGGAGTTCCATAGTTTGGAAGCGTTGTAAGAGAAACACCGACCTCCTGATCGCGCTCTCTTAGTCTTGGGTGGCAGAGTTAAATGGGCATTGGAGGATCGAAGAGGTCTAGAGGTGGTGTAAGGGGTCACCAGGTCTCTGAAGATGGGAAGGGCTTTACCGTTGAGGATTTTGTGCGTAAAACAAAGCGACTTAAATTGCACTCTTTCCACCACGGGTAGCCAATGAAGTGCTTTGATGGCAGGCTTGGCCGAGCACCGGCTCTTGGTATTGGTGAGGATCCGTGCGGCCGCGTTCTGCACCACCTGAAGTTTGGTAGTAACTTTCCGCGGGGCACCCAGAAGCAGTGCGTTGCCATAATCCAGGCGTGATAGGATGAGGCCTTGGATGAGGCGTTTCCTTGATGGAAAGGGGAGCAAAGGAAGAATTTTCCGGGCAGATCGCAGAAGCCCATAGCAGACCCCGGCCGTTTTCCTAGCTTGAGTGTGCATGGTGAGGTTTTGATCAAGCCATAATCCGAGGCTTTTGATCTCGGATATGGGGGTAGGAGGCTTGCCCATGCAAGGGGGCCATAAAGATTCCGGACGGAAATGAGCCTGGTTCCCCATTACCAGTATCTCCATCTTGTCGCTATTGAGCTTCAATTGAGAGCTGTCCATCCAGCGGACTATGTCTCTCAGACAGGAGTAAAGAATGTTGGTAGGGTTTTCCTCCTGAGAGAGAGAGACAACCAGCTGGGTGTCGTCCGCGTACGTTAGGAGTTTAATCCCGTGCGGTGTGACTACTTTTTCCAAAGGGGACATATAAACGTTGAAGAGCGTTGGGCTCAACGAGGAGCCCTGTGGCACTCCGCAACGTACAGAGGTCTCCCTGGAGGTATAACTACCCTCGATCACCTGGAATGATCGGTCATGGAGAAAGGATTTTATCCAGGTCAGGGCAACATCTGTAATCCCAAGATCACTAAGTCGCTGTACCAGGATTTGGTGGTTGACCGTGATACATTTTCTTTAGCCTTCATCATTATTGTACCTTTAAAATTTTTCCTCTTACTACGGCGTTCTACATTTTTACCAGAACTCCCTTCCATTGGGACATCATCATTACTTGGAGTACAGTCCTCCTCCACAGACATGTCCAAGATTGACACATTATGCAATTTTTCTCTTGAAGACATGAGTGAAGAGATACCTTTTGAAATTTCAGTACAACATTGTATAAGGCCCTTCTGCATAGTGACAGCATTTCTAATCAGCTGTGCAGTTTGCATGCACATTTTATTCATCACCCTACTACAAGTATGAATGGACAAAACTGTCTGATTTGCCCTTTTTATGTGCAGTAAAGATTGAGCATGCTTTTTTGCACACATTCTGTCCAAGGATGCTGCAATTTTGTCTAACTTCTGAACAGTCATTTTATTAGCATCATCCATGTGTGCAGATATCTCCTTTAAACTTCTGTTAATGCCACTCACATCATCAGTCATGCTACTTATTTTCCTTTTGATAACGCGAATATCCTTTCCTTGTAGGCGGTGAATTTTGAGGAGTTTAAGTTCAACAACACTGGCACTGATGTCTTCATCATTATTGGATCTACGCTGACCCTGACGTCTCCTGCGCCTGAAAAACTGCAGCAGTCTATGGTGTCTGTGACCTTCAGATTGAATTGGAGTTGGGTTTTGGGGTGCCTCTTGGACTACAACATTTTCATTTTGAGTAACTTCACTGTCTGAATCTGGCAGCTGCCGTATTCTTTGATGTGCATTGCCTCTCTGCACTATTGGTGATGATGGTTCTGAGTTATTTATATCAATAGAATTTAGTAAATCATCTGTGAATGACTCTGCAAAGTCTATAAATTGTGTATCCAAATCAGCATCTATTAACAAAAACAAATATTTTGAGATTTTACTTTACTTTGTGTATGACAAACAATTTAATGACTTACAGAAATAAAAAACTAATTAAAAAGGAAGACAAGTCTCATACTTTTTAACATAGTGTCTTTTAAAACTTTTTGACTAGGTGATTTAAGAATGTTGTAAAATAGTTTATTTTTAAAAACCAAATCAATGAAACTACAAGTACCACAATGCATTGCTGTTTCTATAAAAAAACAGCATTCAATAGAGTTAAGAAGATTGTAGGGTAGTGAAAATTGTAAATTAGTTACTTTTGTCATTAATGGGTATAGTTGTACATTAAAATGACATGAGTCATTCTTACCTTGAGAGGTTCCAGGTAGGTCTGAAGTGTCAAGATCCAATAAGCCAATGACTGCCTCTGTAGTAAGTGTCCCTTCAACAAGATCATCCAGGGGTGTGTTTGGCTTGTCTTTTGGAGGTCCCCACCAGTCTTCTTGGCGCTCTTAATTCGCGTTGAAATTTTTTCTTTTGCGCGACTGCGCAGATCATACCACCTTTTCTGCAGATTTGTAATGTCCCTATGTGCCACTCCTACTGCGTTGACTTTGGCTTGAATTGCCAGCCACAGCTTCCTTTTCACTCCTTCTGGCACTTTTAGGGACATTTTGCCAAAAAGTTGATCTTGCCTAGCTGTGACCTCCTCTATTAGGATCTCCAACTCGAGATCACTGAATTTGACCTTTCTTTTCCTACTGTTACTTTCCTCTGAGGCATTCACAGGATCCATTGTAGTAATACTGAAAAACAGCCTTCTCCACCTCCAACAGCCACAGCTCCAACTGCCAGTACACTCTGATGCATTTGAAATGGTGCATCAGGTGTACTTGATTGTTTTCCTGGCTCACTGGCAGCACCTTCATTGATATGCATCATGTGTGCGATTTCGCAATTTGCGACGTCGCAAATTGCGAATTCGCACTTAAGAATTCGCATATTTTATGCGAATCGGTTATTTATGCGAATTTTACCGATTCGCATAAATTATGCGAATTTCATGATGCATCCGATTATGCGAATCCTTATTTGCGATTCGCTAAAAATCGCTAATAAGGATTCGTATACAATCACGATGATGCATGTGGCCGTAAGAGTTGCAGTTCATCCAGTGTAGGATGGCAGTTAGACATCCTTTTATGATGGCCTGGATTTGAGAAGGGTTTTTAAATCTCAAAATAAGTTGTGAGTTGTCAGCCTAAAAAACTACCATTTAGCCAAAAGTTTTTATAATTTTAGGTAAAGGCTGAATGTCAATTTTAAACAGAATAGGCGAGAACATAAAGCCCTGTGGTACACCAGAGCAACTTGGTTATACTTTTGATCTATAGGGAGGAAAGAGTTAAATATTGAGTTCTTCCTGACAAAAGAAGGCAAGCCAGGATTTGGCGTTCAAGATAGACTCCCCATCCTCAATCCACCTGGGTACCCCTCTTTGTTTAAGTAGTACGATCAGCCTCAGTTGGTTTTCTTGCATGGCAGCAGCATACGCCATTTTGTGATTCATGCACGGAGCCACACATCTAGAAAGACTGCACTCACAATCCTACTGCTGACAGATTGCTCTCCACAATCTTCCTTGACCGGATAGACCCACATTGGGTGTCACTTTTGTTTGTACTCCTTGGACAGTCATACCTCCTGCAGGATTTCAGGCTCCTTCCCACTTCCTCTTCGCAGCCAAGGCACCCACCCACCCCTGTAGTGGGGTCAGCTAGCCACTCAGACAACTTGCGACCCCATCTGCCAAATCCCTTTAGCACATCCTTAATTGGAGCACTGCCACCCAGCTGTAGACAAAATCCAATGATTCTTGCAAGGCTATCAGGACGACACAGTGGGCAGGTAGATTCTTCAGATCACCCAAAATGGGTATGCAATTCACTTCCTGGCAGCACCGCCGCCCTGCCTTCTTCCTACCCTAGAATTACAGATGGAAGATCATCTGTCCTTTTTATGACAGCAAGTGCAAGCTTTTTCAACCAAGGGGGCTACCAAGAGGGTGCCTGCATCAGAAGTGGGTTGTGGTTGCTACTTCCTGGTGCCAAAGAATGCCAGAGACCTTCATCCTATTTTAGACCTGCACTCTTAACGACTTCCTCTGGATGAAAAATTCAAGATGCTTGCTCTGGCTGGTTTCGCCTGCCCCCACCCTGGACACTGGATGGTGGCATTGGAACTGCAGGATGCCTAGTTCTATACATTCGTAATGTAGGCCCACCAGCACTACTTGCGGTTCGTGTGGGACAGGAGAATTTTTAGTTCACTGTGTTCCCCTTTGATCTCACCATTTGCCCTCTGGTGTTTACGAAAGTGAGGGTGGTGGTGGTAGCACATCTTCGGAGGTAAGGGGGTCCCAGCCTTCCCATACCCCGACAACCATCTCTTGAAGTTGGGCTTACCCCAGGCAGTCTTCAACCACCTCCAGACTACGACGAACCTCGTGTCCTATTCAGGGTTCACTATCAACATGCTGAAGTCACACTTGACTCCTTCTAAGACACTCCTCTTCATTGGAGTTATTCTATGCACAGTTCGGTTTCGTGCCTATCCTCCCAGAAATCTGGACATTCAGGCTGTGATCGTGATCTTTCAGCCTCTGATCTGGATTTCAGTACTGTCGACTCTAAGGCTGCTGGAACTAATCACTTCAAGCAAACCGGTGGTCAAGCACGCCAGGTAGCTTTTGCGGCCCTGTGCCAGGAGGTGCTATGCACTGGAAATGGCTGGACCATCAGTTGATTTTTCTGGTAGTGACCCATCTGGCAGAATATTTGAATGCAAGGGCTGACAAGCTCAGCAACAATTCCTGGTCGATCACAAGTGACCTTTCCATCTGGAAATGGCACGAAGTTTCTCTTATCCTTAAAACAGTGTTCCTCATTACCATAACACCGACATGACGAGTCAGTGAGATACAGGCTCTCTGCATTAATCCACCATACATCACTTTTTAATAGACACCTTGGTTGTGCGGACATGAGCATCCTTATTGCAGAAAGTTGTGAAGCTGTTCCATGTCAGTCACTCCATCACCATGCGGGTATTCTATGCTCTGCCTCTCCCCTCTGAGGAGGATTCCATTACTTGAACCACAAAAGAGCACTGAGCTTTTACATCGATCATGCTAAAGAGCAAAGTGTTACTATTGGTGAATGCAATGTCCATGTACACCATGATATATCAGGTACAACAGCGGCAATACCAATAAATGCAATGTCGATGTACGCCATAAACTATGCATGCATAATAATGTCAAAACTAGTAACAGCAATGTCAGGCCTCACTTGGCGCCGCAAGACATAGGAGTGGGCGCCCAGACATTGAAATGGAGCGAAGCGGCCCCCAGATATCTGGGAGTATGGCTCTATCATTCCCCGGAGGACCTCTACGAAGGTAACCACCAAAAAAGCGTTGGCGTGCCTACGATCAGCGGTGAGCTTCTGGAAGATGCTACCCCTGGCACCCATTGGACCGGTGGCCATAGCCATAGCCAAAATGATAATGGTACCCAGACTGCTGTATTACTTTGCAAATCTTCCTGTGATCCCACCTCGGTCCTTCTTCCGAGAACTGGATACACTGCTCAAAACGCTGCTATGGGGGAATGGCCGACACAGAGTAGCATTGCGCACATTATATCTACCCACGACATGCGGAGGTCTAGGAGCCCCGTCCTTTGAATCATATTTCCTCGCCGCGCAACTTCAGTGGCTGTCTCACTGGACAGCAGAGAAACACGAAGGAGAAACGGTCACTGAGACCCGTAGACTACTTCTTCCCGCCATTAGGAGAATTCTCCTACCGTGCACCAAGCCGGCCCACACGCATCCGATAGTTTTCCATAGCTCGCAAATGCATGATGCGAGAACACAGAATGTCTAAAGGGCGACCGCTATACTCCCCACTGCTTCCCCTGAGGGGAAAAATATTATACCACAAGAACCCTACAGCTATGGACCGATCACGAAGTGACGGAAGTAGAAGCTTTATTCCACGAGGGGCAACTGAAAACATATGAGCAGCTAGTCGAATGGTGCAACCTCCCGCAGGGGCAATATTTAACACATAGGCAACTCCTGGATAGCGGTCGCCAACATTGGAACTTACTGGATGGGGAACCACCAACACACCCGGTGCTTCACAGGATACTCCGAATGGGGGCAGGTAGACACCTAGTAACATGGCACTACAAAGCAACCCGGGAATTGACTAACGTCTCCCTGGACGGATTGAGACAATCATGGTAGGACGATGTGGGCCGAGTATTCCACGACAAGGAATTGGCGCAGGCTCTGGAATACCCTAAAAGGTTTCCAGGAATGCACGGTTCAAAAACGTACAGTTTAATATCCTGCACCGCGCATATCTCACACCAGATAAACTACACCGGTACTATCCGGACACACAATTCTAATGCCCCCGATGTCAGGCGTTGGAGGCGAACTTCCGACATATGTTCTGGGACTGCCCATCCCTGCAGCAATACTGGACCAAGATACACCATACACTCCTCACAATAGTCAACCTGTTACACATCGACACATGGGAGGCATGCGCGTTAGGAACTTACAGGAAGAAAAAGTCTGAAAAACTGCAGTGGCGGTTCGCATCCCTGGCTCTCCTCCTAGCAAAGAGACCCATAGCCATGCACTGGAGAGCCCCTACAGGACCACCAGAAGCAGTTTGGATAGGAGCGGTAAACAAGTGGGGGGCAGCAGAAGAAGAGACCTTGAGGGAGGATTAGGTGAAAGGTACACGCAAACACCCAATCTCTATGGAATGGGCGCAACTGTTAATACAATTTAAACAAGAGACAACAGCAGAGGAGACACCGGTGCCGTCACCGCCCCAGCCCCACAGCCCCTCCCAACACCCCAGCCCACAGGCCCCGATATCGGGCGAGTGAAACCCCTAGTAGGAGGATGACATGGGACAGGCGGTCAACACCACTGAGAATATCATCTACTTTCGCTGCGGATCGCTTCCTTTCCTCCCCCCGGGACCCTCACGACCCCACCCCTCGGACCAGTGGCCAGCCCACACTCTACCCGCCACAGCCACAGCCACTTGCCCTTGCCCGCCCTTCGTACTCCCCCCTCCCCTCTCTTTTGGAGGAAGTCTCTTCCCACAGTTTCTAGTTAAGTTTCAGTCGGCGGTTCGGAAACCGACTTACCTACAGAATACTAATGATTGAATAGCAAGGGATCACATACACAAGCAGAGGGGAGGCACCCACACAAGTCTTCGCAATCATACAGCCCTAGGGACCAGACACAGTGAGACACAGCATCATGTAACGAGCTGACCTAGCAACAAGTCCATGAGAGATGATGTGTAACCATACTTGGTGGAATGGAACCAAAATGCTGATGATGTATTATATTTGTAGATGATGTGTTGCCATTATACGTGTGACGACTGACCTGTGATCAATCTGACATCCCACATGGGAACCTGAAATGTAAAACCCTACCCTAATAAAAAGATTTAAACAAAAGAAAACTAGTAACAGCAATGTCGATGTATGCTATGAAACTGTATGCATAATAAGGAGAATGTTAGTAAATATGATATCAATGATCGTCATGATCTATGCACATGCAAAAACATATATCAATGCTGTCTAATTCACCCAAGATGACCTCCCCATCAACCCGAAGTCAGAGATACGTGGTCAGACAGGCCATGCGATCCAAACCCAGGCATTCCAATTGATAGGTAACGGGGGGTTACATTCAGCCTGAAGACAAACATGCAACCAAGGAAAATCCTGATTGATCCCACAGATAGGCAGCGACACCACAAACCGGTCTGAGGTAATTGGTCCCAATAAAACACGTTTGGCCAAAAGCTCACATCCCCAAAATACCACAAAGTTAGATGCTACATTGAGTTAGGAACACTCACCCAATTAGGACACAGCACACACACCACATGTAGTGATCCTGCATTCCCCATGCCTGACATCTGGACACACACATTAGCCCACACAAGCGCTCCCCGAGGTCGAGAACCACCTGTGTCCCAGTTATCAGATAGTTGTACTTCTAATTTATGACTGGGCCTGGACCCACATGCTACGAAAGTTACATCTGCCTCATGAACTATATAAATGATCAGCCAAAACTTCTGCACATTGAGACTGTATTCAGATGCCACTCTGTCGATGCTCTCCCGGCCACTGCCTTTAATTAAGCCAACGTTTTCCTGTTTTGCCAGATGCCTCTTGTCTTTCCATTTTTTTCTTTTTTGCACCAATGTAGCACATACAGAATACAGCTTATACTTCACATAAATTATGGTTAATTATTGCAATAACACAATCAAATAAAAATCCATTGTTATAAAGTAGGCCCACTTTTGAATAAACAACAATATTAACAAAGTATTAGAAAAGTCTCCCTCTATCCCTCCCCCCTATTCCAATTTCAGATTCTTCCTATTTGATCCTGTTCTCACAACATGATTATATCTCTTTAAAGTGAAAATGTATTCAATAGCATCAACTACTTTAAACACTTGGGCCATTTATATCTTTCATAATAATGCTGTTCTCCCCAATTCCATCCAAGGTTGCTAGGTTTGACTCTAAATTTTTCCCATATCCTGCTTACTTTAGCTATTGAACCCACTTTTTTGCATGTAAAACGTCTTGAGTATACACCCTTTACATCTTTTGAATCCATTGAAAAATTGTGGGAACCACGTCAGATTTCCAATTAGCCAGTACCAATGATCTTGCAACCAAAGTGTAACTGATTACCATCTGATGTTGCCCAATGGTAATTTCACCTGTGGATATCATAATACCAAATAAAGCAGCTTAAGGATCGGGGAGGAGATTAATCTGCAGCTTCTGGCTGAGTTCAGCAAAAATGTCCTTCCAAAAATTAAACAAAAGAGTACTTGTAAGCAAAGTAGGATCTGCTTTTATGGTTACCACAACTTTTTGATGTAATACTGTTTCTGACTATTCTGACTGAGATCCTGCTAATCAGGAACACAGTCTCTGTGCTTTCTCCTCTAAATTGATTTAGTAACTACTCTGGTACATTCCAGATTGGGCACTGGCACAACATTAGCAGTATTCAACAATCAAGGCCTCCCCCACCTAACACCAATTCATGTACGACCAATGGCAGAGTTAAACGGTCAATTGTACTACTGCCCCAGATACGTTACTTAACACTAATCTATCGGGTCATGGTGTGTTTACATAAAAGATTTTTAACCCAGGTCTAATCCCACTCTCAATAGTGAAAAAATAAAGTAAGCAAAGAGAGGGTGCCTCACGGTAGCAACACCCGAGGGGGTTCCTCGCAGACAATTGCCAGTTTACCCACTTCTCATCATTGGTCACTCTCTCTTTGATGTGAATACAAAACAAAGAAAAACACAGAAATTGTAAATACCCAACTAATATATGTGCCGTACAAAAAATGAACAACCTATCTGTCCACTCATCTAAATTGAAAGTGAAGAAGTGAGTGTGTGCACCTAGAACCCCTGTGATAGCCAAAGGCAAATGGACACCACTGCTAAAATGTGGAGCAACTTGCTAGCTTAATGACTTTATTCTGCTGCTGCAAGTAGTCCCAATTAAAAATGGTTCCTATTGTACCATATATATTTACATGATGCCGACATGTTTCATTGCTATAACTTCAGCAAATTCGTCAGTGCAAACTTGGGGTTCTGATTTCAGTTTTTGCTTTTCTCAGTTCACTCGACCGGTAGTAATGTTAAAAAACACAAACAACACCAGAAATAGAATGTTCGTCCCCAATATCGGACTGCATGAATCTCGAATGTTATAGACCACACCAATAAACATATACCAAACGCACAGAGTAAACTGTGTACAATGTTACCTGATGGCTGCCAGCTACTGCATACCTGCAACCATCACAGGCATTGAACAACGTGTCGAAAGATCACGTGTTCGCTGGTTGCGCAATTTAAAATATGGCCCCCTGCAGAGCAAAACACACAAGAGCAGTGAGGACACCTGGTCGTCATATCTATACGTTCACATTGTACTCTGTGTCTTGCGCCCCGCCTGGGCAGCCTGACTGGCTTTTCACACCGTCCACAGAGCATTGCCTTGCCTTTTATACAGAAAAAACTTGTGATACTGCTGTTTAACATGCCGCCTTTAGAGTCAAAACATAGATGCGGCTGTCCCACCAAAATCTGACCCTGCCCTCTCGAGTCTCAGCGCAAGTTGTGCACTGTTCTCTTGTAATCCCGCTCCCGCTACTGGCCTGAGCGCATTAGATGAGCCCACCTCAATTAACAAACCCTCTTACAGCTCCCGAGTGCACTCGGTCATGAATGCTCCTCCCGGCAATGTCTACCACCGTCTTCATTTAAACACTGTAACGAGTGTTGAAATACGTGATGACGCGAGACGTATCGCGTCATCCGGCGTCGGGCGGCCATCTTGGATCAGGTTTGATTGTGTAAATAAAGTTTTATTCAGAACCACCATATCGGGGGAAGGTTAGTTCGACTTTTATGCCCAGAAGGAAGTGGCAAGGTAATTATAGAAAAGGGGCAGACACAGCTTAATGTAACAAGTTATAAACAAATATCTCGTGCTTTTGATTACAATTTATGTGAGGAGAGTAACCACTAATTTAAAAAATCATTGTAAAATATATAGAGATAAAGCAAAGTCATTACCCATGTTATCAAGACTCACAATGATCCTACCAACCCATATCTGAGTAATATCTCATTATGGAAGAGATATATAGATGATGTCCTCTGTATCTGGACAGGTACAGAGGACCGCCTGGTGTCATTTTTACAGTGGCTCAACCAGGCTGATGACAGCCTGCGGTTCACATGGACCATCAGTAATACGACGGCTGTGTATCTGGATTTGAATATATCTGCGGTGGATTCTAAATTGGCAACTAATGTGCATCATAAGAATACTGATAGAAACTCCCTCCTTCACTACCGCTCTTTCCACCCGAGGGCACTGAGGGACAACCTCCCAGTGGGGCAGTTTCTGCGATATAGGCGCAATTGTTCCACCACTGATTCATTTTTAGAACAGTCTGAGGGGTTGGTCAAGAAACTAAGAGAGAGAGACTATCCAATTAAAGTTATCAAACCGGCCCGCAAACGGGCTTTGAACACCCTTCGGGAGGCTTTACTCGAGAGAAATGTAAGGGAACGACAGGCTTGTCTTCCTATAGTGACCAACTTTGATCCTCTATCTACCAGGATGCGTCAAATTATTTGATAACACTGGTCCATTTTGGACACAGCATCTGGTAAAATGCCAATTCCCCGTTTCGCTTTTAAAAGAGTGCCAAATTTGAGAGACAAACTGGTTCACACCCGTATCCCCGCCAAGTCTCAATCATGTACGCTTCCCACTGGACATTACCCGTGTGGATGTTGCTCGGTGTGACACCTAACCAGTGCCACTAAAAGTGTTGCATTACATGATGGTAGAACGTGGTATCTTAACCGTTTTAGTAATTGCAACACGTCCCAAGTAATTTACAGGTTGATGTGCAGTTGTGGGTTGTATTACATCGGACTCACTTCACGCAAAGTTAAAATCCGCATCCAGGAGCATATTAGTACAATCAAGGCCAAAAAACTTACCACCCGCCTTGTGCAACATTTCATTGAGCAGGGTCATGACCATAAGAATTTTAAATGGACAGTTCTAGAGAAAGTTGTCGGTCAGACGCACAATATTAATGCGATCTTGGCCCGGAAGGAAGCCAAATGGATATTCTCTGAGAAAGCGGATCGTGAGGGGCTGAACAACAGCATTGAATAGAACAAAGTGAGCAGATGCTGAGTGACATAGTGATCGGGTGAGCACGGGTTTAAATCCAGATTATCGAGTAATAAAAGGACAGTGTTCTTCATGTATGCTACCCATCCTTCTTATAGACTTTTTGTCACTGGTACACCATCTCCGGGGCAACCTTGAATGTGACCGATACCGGTTGGTCCTGTTTCTACAGACTAACCTGCTTTGGAGGTTGAGCCCTGAGCACCCTCAAGGGGTTGGTTGCTGTAGGGGGAAACATTGTGATCCTTCCTATGACTACTGTTAAAACTGGGATTTCTGGTTGGCTAAGGCTGACGCCAAAGCCAGGCAGAAACCACCATTCTAGTCAGGGCAAGGGAGTCACACGCCAAGATAACCCCTGCTCACCCCCTTGGTAGCTTGGCACGAGCAGACAGGCTTATCCCGGAGGCAATGTGTAAAGCATTTGCGCACGCTCACAACAGCAACAACATCTTAGGCACACCACAAAAGGAACTCCACACAAGGTTATATAAAAATAACTTTTGTATTGTCAAAACACATCAGATAGTAATCACACATGTACATTGTGCCAACTGGCACGGGCAATATTCACAAGGGATTATGTACAAGACAGGGCTACATGGGCCACTGTTAGAATCAGCACTTAGCAGAACTACTGTTAGAAATAGCACTTCTAGAACTTAGAATACTGTAGCACAAAAGAACAATTATAGGTAAGAACACATTACACATGATGCATCACACATTCAGAGGTGTAGGGAAGGAAAACACATGATGCATAAATATACATTCAGCGGTGTAAGACCAAGGCACATTATGCATCAGAACACATTCAGGGGTGCAGCACAGGAAAATACATGATGCATAAAAACATTCAGAGGTGTAGGTAAGACACATAATGCATAAAACACATTCAGAGGTGTCGCAGGCATAATGGCATAGCACATTACGCATAACTCACATTTGGGCATAACCGGTAAAAATACAGTAGGCAATCTCCTCACTAGTCTAAACACATTAGACTCTGCCTCCTAAGAATAAATCATATTTAGGGGCGTAACTCACATAGTGAAAACATCTCACTAGCATAAACCTACATAGGTAAAATAACCTCATAATCACATTGCGCAAACATCACCTTAGGCAATTACTATCATAAACATAGTAGCAAAATTACACTGCGCAAAAATAAAATCACATACCAGCCCCCCTCCCTGGCCAACTGGCCATCCAACAAGGGGACTCAAAAGCACTGTGTCCAGAATGTCAGGGCGCGCTGCCAATGCAGCGCCAGTCAGGGGTGCGCCACCGGCACAAACCTAAACGTTGCAGCTGCCCACTACTTGCTGGGCAGCTCGGAACAACAACACGGCCTAAACGTTGCAGCTGGCACTAAGTGCTGCGCAGCTGTGGAAGGCCTGGCACCTCTGTGCCATCTCTGTCCCACACAGGGACTCTCTCTCCCTTGGCGCCTAAACGGTGCAGCTTCCCACTAATTGCTGGGCAGCTGGGAAATAAGAAACTGGGGCACAGGCTCTCAATAGCCCTTTGGAAATAAAACTGTGCCAAACTGAGTCATCTGGCTCTGAAAACAAATATGCACAGGTTGGAGCCATCTAGGCTCTGGAAATGGTGGGGCTACACACATTGGAGCCACCTAGGCTCCAATAAAAGACCCACATGGCCCCTGGAGCACTGTGGAGCGCATGGGCTCCTTAAATAGCTTGCCCCATCGTTGGAGCCCTCTCTGGGGGACTCAAAATACACTAATGCCCCCTTGAGCCTCGCGGGCGCTAAATAATAAATGCCCCTAACTGCAATCACGGGCCTTCTAGTCCCGGGAGCAATTCTCCCCACGTTGGAGCGGCCCACTTACACACGGGGCTTCTCTGATGTAGTGCCTCGCACGGGCACTACCACAATCCATCGGCTCCCTCGTGGAGCCGAACAGAACTGCCCCCGCATCACCCAGCCCAGCCCTGACTCACCGGACCTCGTCTTGCAGGCAGGCTTCGGCGGGCAGCTCGGCACCTGCAGGCCTCCCTCCTTCCTCACGGGAGTCCTGCGCTGCTACCAGCGTCCCCACTTCACCCAGGCCCCCTCCCGGGACCCGGGGCTCCCTGCAGCAACTCCGGTCTCCCTGGCGGCATTCGGGAGCTTCCCTCAGGCGGCATCTCCTCCTTCGGTGCGGAGCTCCCTCCACCAATTGGGAGCCCCGTGCAGATTCACCGGCTTCCTTTGGGCATCAGCAGGGGCTCTCCCCAGCACATGGGAGCCCCGCTGAAACCGGCGCCGCCATGCTCCTTTTTGCTTCGGCTGCGGGGCGGGATTTCCGGCCCTTCTCCCTGGGGCCGCGCTGTGATTGGCCGGCCAGAAAGCTGCTTCCGGGTCGCCGTGGGCAGCGCGGCGGCCCTCCCCTCAGCACTCCCAGGCTGCGCTCCTATCAAACGAGAGGTGGGCACCCTCGAGGCAGCAATTAGCGGGGCAATGCCGGGTGGGCACCGGCTGAAAAGATAAATAAAGCGCTCCCTGTGCTATAGAGAAAATAAAGCGCTCCCCGCGCTATAGGGCATAACTAAAGCACTCCCAGCGCTAAAGGACAGGAAAGCGCTCCCAGGCGCTTAGAAGGAAAGTAAAGCGCTCCCAGGCGCCTTGAGGAATATCCAGCGCTCCCAAGCGCTAGAGAAGCAAAAAGTCCAGCCACAAGGTCCTTCAGGAGTCCAGGGGCTGGGCAGGGCCCAGGGAGGCAAGCCTTTCCCTGGGCCCAAGCAGCAGCACGCCCCTGGTAGGATTCAAGTTGGAACAATAACATTTTGTAAGGGGACACAGCCCCTTTTTATACAGCAAACACCTTTGTCTAAAGGTGCAGGGTGCGGGAGAAACCAGTCGCAGCTGGTTTGGGAGCCCCTTTGATGAGCTCAGCCACCCCTCCCATTCACCAGTCAGGCTAGGGTCGTCAGTCGCACCACAGGGGGCGGAGCCAGCATTGTGTGGGGGAAAGCCCAGCCCTATTCAGGACCCAGGTGCACCCCTCCCCTCACATCCGCATGCTAATCTCAACACTCACCACTGGGCAGACCCATCCAGACTTCCTGGAGCCAGGCTCCAGCCAATCACGTGTCAGCAGACTCACTACACACGCACACCCATGTCTAGAAGTGGCACTTCCCCACTAGACACATTCATGCCACATACATCATTACGCAGCATTCAATCTCACGAGTTCGCACATACCAAACTCGACCCTGCACTCCCCACACATCAGGAACTACCATGGTCACACAGATTCCCCATGCATTCCTATGGGAGGGCAGGTCACTCACCACACATACACAGAGAGCTCACGCACTTTACATTGTACCAGTGAAAAAGTGCGCAGAGGCCTAAAATCACCAACACCAGGTCACAGAAACAGGCTAGGAAAAAGCAAAAAGTTTCAGGGTGAGAAAAGGGCCAGGTCCAACAACTACATTGATGGGCTTGTGGTGTTTAATGATGAGAATAAATTGGTATAGTCTCTGCACTTGATAACGTATATAAGAGCCTGCTAAAACAATGAGAACACCCCCTTTAAATCACTTCATTGTGAGTCTTGATAACATGGGTAATGACTTTGCTTTATATCTATATATTTTACAATGATTTTTTAAATTAGTGGTTACTCTCCTCACATAAATTGTAATCAAAAGCAGGAGATATTTGTTTATAACTCGTTACATTAAGCTGTGTCTGCCCCTTTTCTATAATTACCTTGACACTTTCTTCTGGGCATAAAAGTCGAATTAACCTTCCCCTTATATGGTGGTTTTGAATAAAACTTTATTTACACAATCAAACCTGTTCCAAGATGGCCGCCGGATAACGCGATACGTCTCGCGTCATCAAGTATTTCAACACTCGTTACAGTGTTTAAACGAAGACGGTGGTAGACATTGCCGGGAGGAGCATTCATGACCGAGTGCACTCGGTAGCGGTAAGAGGGCTTGTTAATTGAGGTGGGCTCATCTAATGCGCTCAGGCCAGTAGCGGGAGCGGGATTACAAGAGAACAGTGCACAACTTGCGCTGAGACTCAAGAGGGCAGGGTCAGATTTTGGTGGGACAGCCGCATCTATGTTTTGACTCTAAAGGCGGCATGTTAAACAGCAGTATCACGAGTTTTTTCTGTATGAAAGGCAAGGCAATGCTCTGTGGACGGTGTGAAAAGCCAGTCAGGCTTCCCAGGCGGGGCGCAAGACGCAGAGTACAATGTGAACGTATAGATATGACGACCAGGTGTCCTCACTGCTCTTGTGTGTTTTGCTCTACAGGGGGCCATATTTTAAATTGCGCAACCAGCGAACACGTGATCTTTCGACACGTTGTTCAATGCCTGTGATGGTTGCAGGTATGCAGAAGCTGGCAGCCATCAGGTAACATTGTACACAGTTTACTCTGTGCGTTTGGTATATGTTTGTTGGTGTGGTCTATAACATTCGAGATTCATGCAGTCCGATATTGGGGACTAACATTCTATTTCCGCTGTTGTTTGTGTTTTTTAACATTACTACAGGTCGAGTGAACTGAGAAAAGCAAAAACTGAAATCAGAACCCCAAGTTTGCCCTGACGAATTTGCTGAAGTTATAGCAATAAAACATGTCGGCATCATGTAAATATATATGGTACAATAGGAACCATTTTTAATTGGGACTACTTGCAGCAGCAGAATAAAGTCATTAAGCTAGCAAGTTGCTCCACATTTTAGCAGTGGTGGCCATTTGCCTTTGGCTATCACAGGGTTTCTAGGTGCACACACTCACTTCTTGACTTTCAATTTAGATGAGTGGACAGATAGGTTGTTAATTTTTTGCACGGCACCTATATTAGTTGGGTATTTACTATTTCTGTGTTTTTCTTTGTTCTGTATTCGCAACAAAGCGAGAGTGACCAATGATGAGAAGTGGGTAAACTGGCAATTGTCTGCCAGGAACCCCCTCGGGTGTTGCTACCGTGAGGCACTCTCTCTTTGCTCACTTTATTTTTTCACTATCGAGAGTGGGAATAGACCTGGGTTAAAAATCTTTTATGTAAACACACCATGACCCGATAGATTAGTGTTAAGTAATGCATCTGGGGCAGTAGTACAATTGACCGTTTAACTCTGCTATTGGTCGTACATGAATTAGTGCTAGGTGGGGGAGGCCTTGATTGTTGAATATTGACTGAGTGGGGGGTGGCTTCCTCCTTTCTTTTTCCCCTAGGGCTTCTTTTGCTTGTAAGGCAACATTAGCAGTCCCTAGTATATGTTACTAAGGTACCCAGGGCACCAGGGGTCCCCCATGGGCTGAAGCGTGTATTATGCCACCCATGGGATACCATTCAATTTGTAACTACAGGCCTGCTATTACAACTGGTGTAAGCTGGTGCTAGCACCACTTACGAGGGAGATTGGTTTCCCTATATCTAAGGTCACTGCACTTAAAACCTATAAGTCACCCCTAAGGCAGGCCTTTCAATCCCGAAGGCAGGGTGCTGGGTTCTAAGTGTGAGAGTGCCCATGCATGAGCAGGACACCCTTACAATCTACAGAAGCCATTTCTTCCAGGTTGTAAGTGGGACAGCCATATAACATATAAAGGGGTACTGAGTCATTATGCAGTGACCATCTCGAAACTGGCTGTAATTAATCCTATCATGTTTGGTATCAAACATGTTGCAGTCATACCCCCACACCTTAAATGGTATGGGAGGTATGATTCCATGCACTGTAAAGCTCCTTTGGGAGGCCCTCAGTGCTCCCAGTACCAGTCTTCGGGACCCAGGCAGCAAGCTAGGGTTGCTCCTGGCCAGAGACACGTTTCTGCCCTCCTGCTGCTGATCCAAGCTCTGGCAGAGGAAGGCCGAACAATAGGTATCCTGTCACAGGGAGGTGTGACCACCTCCCCGATAGGATTTTGTGTATTGGGGCAGGATTGGGGCGCTTGCCAGTGCCACATAGTCTGCATGCAGGGCACACTTGGTGCCCTCCATACAAAGTCTAGTTAGAACCAGTTCAGGGAGCTGTTTGCTCCCGCTCTGGCGCACAACTGGACAAAGGACCGGGGAGTATCCTCTCCCTTGTCCAGCCCCTCCTTAGGCCCCTGAATCGTCCCACCCTTTTCCTTAGGGTATTTAACGGCTTACCTGTGGGGGTGGGTCACTAGAGTTGACGCGGGACAAGATTCATTTCAGACACCACTTCTTCAACTGTCTGTGCACTCTGGACTTTGCTCTGGGCATCAAGGTTGCAACAGGGAAGACTCCTGCTGCTCCTGATCTCCTCGCCTTGCTCGTCTGCTGCAATGTCCATGCCTGTGCACCATACAGGAACCTTTCTTGTGGGCATCCAAGACACCTGAAGGAATCTCCCTTGAAGCGAAGGAGTCCCTTCCCTGCATCTGCAGGCACTGCCACTAAGCTGACCAGTCTGCTGATCCTGGGCTCTCACAGACTCCGAAAGGCTCAGCAACACAGGTGGTGGTACTTCACATCCCTCTAGGCATGCCCTGTCCTCTCACCAAGTTTGAGGCCAGTATCCCTGGTCAGAGCCGCAGGAACCAAACCCCTGTGCACCGAGTCAACTTTGCAGTTGCAAAGGCTTATTGGCTTCCTTCCACCAAGATCTTCAGGCTCCAAGTAGCCCCAACCTCAAGCATCTCCATTGACCACGATCTTTGTCCTCTCCACATCACTTGCCCTGCATCTTTGGTGGGCTGCTCGAGGTCCTCTCGCGACTCACGTGCTTCCGTCCTATGGGTCCTCTTGAGGGTCATCTTTGAGTACCCCTGATTTCCCGGGGCCTGCCCTGACTCCCCTTCTTGTGGTGAGTCTCCTGGACCTTGCTGTTCCCGACATTGCACCTTCAACTTCCACATTGGTTGCAGTTGCCAAGGCTTGTTGGTGCTCCCACCAGACACCGACCCCTCATCTTTCAACATCTGACATGGGACAGCTCGTGCACGGCTCCTGGTCTTCCACTACATAGCCTGGTCCACACAGCTGCAGTTTCAAGGTCACTGGCAGCTCTCCTGCAACACTCGACATCGGATGGCATTAATCTTCCTTGCCTCCTGGTCACTCCGGAGTTGCATAGACTGTCCCCTCTGCTTGCAGGTTTTTCACATCTTGAATCGACCTTTGGGTTCTACTGGACACTTTCACCTTCTCCAGCAGTGGCATCAGCCCAAAGTTCTCTATTGGGTTCGACAGCGGTTTCCGACGCCACTTCACACATATGCACCCGGCTTCCAGGGTGCAGGTATCCTGGTTCCTAAGGTATCCACGGGTGGGGTGGCTCTCAAACCTTCTGTCTTCCAAGGGCTTTCTTCAGGGTCCACTGGGAAGGGTCCTTCTTTAAAATTGCAACCCCGACTTACCCATTGACTTGCGTTGATCCCACAATCGTGTTCCCACTCCGCACTCGGCCTCCATGGGGCTCCTGGTTACTTAGTCAAAATGCATAATAGGGCAGCACAGTGAGGGTTCAGAAAGTTTATAGGCATTAGTGGTTTGGATAAGTTTGCAGATGATTTCAATTATTTTAATACATGAGTTCATTAGGGGAGCACAGTGAAGGGTGGGGCATGGACAATGCTTGGTATAAATCTTTTTTGCTCATGGAATTATGCACAGTTAATATAGGTTTGTGTTATTTATTTTGCTTATACAGTGTTTTTTCAATTTATTACAGTACCCCTGAGGAAGAACTTATAAGAGTTCGAAATGCATTGGGTTATTACTGTGTTGGCTCAAAGGAATGTTAAAAGCACAAATCTATGTTCAAGCTTAAGGCGACATACGATAAATGAAAATGCGTAATAAACATTCAAGCATCATCTGTCACTTTGGAGGAAGGTTTCCTCATTTCAGCTGTGCAGCAGGTGGGGGCACACAAGTTGCCCTCTTTGAAGCATCTGGTTACTTACCATGGGGGTTCCTTGGGTCCCCGGCACTTCTACGTCGTCTGGAGATAGTCTTGTCTTGAGTTGTGGTTCACATACTACTATTTTAGTATATGGTTTGGTCTTCCCCCCTGGTGACCACTGTGTATTTTGTGTTATTTACCTGTTTCTATCGCAAAGTATTGTTTATATCTCTGGTTAGGAGATATCTGTATGTTTTGAGTGTCTTATAATAAATACATATTTTTTATAAATACACTGTGTGGTTCTTTTTCACTTAATCTATACCTATAAGATTATGTTGTGGTAAAACAAGCTGCTTTACACCCCTTCTGGACTAAGCCTGAAGGCTGTTTTCTACAGCTACCACTGAGAGAGCTTTCTACGGTTGTCTAAGACCACTAAAATCACCATAAAGGTTGTCTGGATTGATGCAAGGTGCCCACTTACATAAGTGTACACCATATACCAAGCCAGCTACTCATACCCTGGGTACATTTGAAGAGGTTTTGCAGGGGTATAATATTGCATCCATTTGCCATAAAATGCATTCATTCTCAAATTGGACGCTCTGACAGCCCTATAACTCATTAGATTATAAAAAGTCCACTGGGCAATATCTAAGCAACAACCATTAGAAGTTTCTATTGACTTTAGAAGGTCTGCCACTAAAGCCTTGCTGTTTTTTGGATGAAGTAATCCATACCAATTACCCACCCCTGCATTCAAGTTAAAATAAACTGTTCCCAAAGTATCTGCTAGAACTTCATTTCCTTTACATATCCCAAACAGAAATCTTTGATTTGAATGAAATTAATAAAAACGGGAGCATCTAGATTGGCTTTTGAATTTGCCAATCTCTGCCATTAAACGAATTCCTTGTTATAAAAAAAAGTCTGCCAGTCTACGCAGTACTAGGCGTGACCACCGAGAGCATGTACCAGCAGTTTTACATAGATCCAAGGGGATACATACTGCCAATTTCAGCAATAGTGAAACCAGAAAATGTAGTATTCCTCCCATATTTTATGGAACTAGTCTAAAATAGCATGGGGAGTCTTGTATCTGGATTTCTTGGGTAGCCTGGGTATCTTTAAAAAGTGGGTAATCACTTTCTCAGACACCTTAACTATAAGCTGTAAGAAAAAAAATGTCTTCCTGTGAACTCGCTGAGGAGGATTTAGAAAGCCAATCCAGTAAAGACGCCTTATTTGAAAAGTTTTATATAGTGGTGGCTAGACCTGGAGGTATCAGAGCACTTTACATGATGAGGACAAGCATTGTTTAAGAGCATAGTTACAAGTTGCGGGAGCGTAGTTACATGTGTTACAATCATATACGTAAGGGAAAAAGCAGGCAAGGGGAGAGAGGATAGGAGCTGGGGAGGTAGGCAAAGAATGAAAGAGGAAAAGAGGTGGAGGAGGGTGAAGGAAACCCAACCGGGAGATGAGGAAAAACAGTGATTCAACGTCCGGTGTGCTGTGATCCCAGTGGAAATGGTCTCATTCCCATACCTCCGCTGTATGTAGCTCCCTTAACGCTGTGGACTCTGAGGGGTCTCTGAGACTTCAGGGCATAAATACCGGATCCCCCTCCAACAAGGGGAGAGGGAGTGCTTTGGCAAGGGGCGCCATTCCCACACCTCTGCTGTGTGTGGCTCCTTTGACGTGGTGGACTCTCTCAGGGGGGGTCTCTGATAATACATTTTTATATTTGACTGAACTAACCCCCCCCCCTCCCCCCCTCTTTTCGAATCTAACTGTAGGGCTTGGATTTTCAGTCTATGCGTTTTCCTTTGCCATAAGAATTGTCTAATTTCCATATTAACGGAGTAAAAAAAAAAGTCTGAGGAACCTTAATCCGAATATTCGGAAAACTGAATAGAAATAGCTGGAGTATACACATCTTAATGAAAGCCACACAGTCCATAGTAGACAAAGGAAGATTATGCCATTACACACTTTATTCAATGTTGCTTTAAAATTAAGGTCCAATAAATCCTATATTTCAGAAGTCACAAAAATACCTAAATACCTTAATTGTGTGGTGAAACAATAATATGCCTGACTGGATACTGGTAATACCCCTGGGGAGCAATTAAAAAGCAAATCATCTGTTTTTGAGTGATTGATCTTATACCCTCCTATTACTTTTTATTCATTAATTTGAGCAAAAAAGCATGTGATATTGGCTTTGTCTGACACCAAATAAAAAAACATGTCAACCACAATAGAAATTATCCCTGCTAACTCTCCATGAACTATTATGGACGCCTTTGCATTAAAATATAAATGTTTGATTGCCTGTATAAACTTGGGGTTTGGGGGGCAGAGCAAGTTTGGTTAGCACAGAGAAAAGAACGTTCCTCTGAACCATGTTGAATGCTTTCTCTGCATCTAACATTGATTGCTACTTTGATCTTATTCACTGTAAAGTAGTCAATTACCTGAATTAAATAATGTGTGTTTATAGACATACTCCTCCCTTGAAGGAATCCATTCTGATCCTTCTGTACAACACTTTGCACTACTTGTGCAAATCAATTTGCCATAATCTTCATAAAAATGTTATAGTAGGAATTGGGTAAGCTCACAGGAGGATATGAGTTCAAATCCTCTGGCATACCTTTTTTAAGAAACTAACCACTTCTGATTGAATAAATGAGTCTGGAATCTCTCTCCCTTCCAGAATAAGATTGTATCGATCAACCCAAATTGTTTTAAGTTAGGGTGCAAACAGTTTATACGTTTGTGGGAATCCCATCAGTTCCACAGGCTTTTGCTGTGGGAGATCCCTACACCACTATAGCAGAAATCGCTCAAGTATTTGGAGCGATCAATGTGTTACCATGCTCTGCTGTTATTGTACAAATGTTTAACCCTTCCAGCTATCTCTCAACCGTCTCACTCAGTGTATTTTGCAAGTCGGAGTAAAGTCTTCTATAGTGATTGAGAAATATATCTGCTATTTTTTGTGGCTGAGCTACCATTTGGCCAAGGTGGAGTCAAACATCTGCTTAACATAATTTGCATTGGATTTCTGCTTCTTTGACCCTGCTAGATATTTGCTTGTATGTTCATTCTCCTCGTATCTTTTCTGAAGGACTGAGTTATGATTTAGTATCTCTCTGGAATTAAAGTGATCTTGCAGTTGTATTTCGCTTTGGCCAGATCGAGCTTGGCCACTCTTGTGGGGGAGATTAGATTCCTTGCTGTTGCCTGATTACATTCTGATTTAATTGCTGCTTTTAATTTTTGCTTTTCCTGCTGCCTCACGTTAGACTGAAAGGCAATCACCTTTCCCCTAAAGAAGGCTTTAAGCCGCCCCCATGTTGTAAACCTAGAGGCCTTACCTATTTTACATTCTAAACATTCTTCTAAAGTCTGCTTAGTGATTAAAAATCTATCGAAAGTCCGTCTTGTCTGATTTTCAGAGATACTGATTAAAAGTTTTGAGATCTAGTGTGACACCTGGGAAATATTCAAATGGTAAGGAATCCGTGTTAGATAGTCTCAACCAGAAAAAGTTTTCCTAAAGGTAAGTAACTTGTTCATTAGTGCTGGAATCTGAATGTAGCACATAGAAGCAGAACTTTACATGTGTGGACCAGCAGCCCTCCCCTCCTTTGAAACAGATAGAAAGGTCTGGTCATTACCAATAATTCACAAAATACTGTATGCCGTCACCACAGCTTTACATGTTAAATCCAAGACAGGGACAGTAGTCCACTGTCAGACAAATGCAGGCATGTTTGGTACGCCTCTCCAGGTCATAGGACAGGTCCTCACTCATATTAAGGGTCAGGCCTAGGAGAGCACACATCATCAGAATGTCCTCATTACCTTATAGTGGGAGCCTTTGCCTGAATATAGTTTGTCAAGATGGAAGCAGTATGGATCACATTGTGTCGGCCATGATAGTTAATAAAATACTGACTGCCTCCAACGCTACTAAAGCCTGCTTTAGATCCTGATGCTAGCAATGTTCTATTCAAGGAAATTGCTGCCTTTGAGGCTGAAATGCAGCATCTCACTTTAGAACGATAGTGTTACTTTCTCATGGAACTAAGCTCATTTACCCTCTTGTCCTGCACTCTGTATGTTGGACTCTGATTCTCAAGATGGATTGTTGTTAAGGATAATCTCTGTTTTTGTATCTCTATCCCACTCTCAAAAAGGCCATGGTTCAGTGGTCCAGAGTCCATTACTGTTCCCCCTCCTACTTGCCTTGCAGTCATGAATACAGAAAAAGCTACACGTGTGGAGAGAAGATGGAAGGAAGCAGAACATGGGTTGGGAGTGCTGAGAGATGAAGGGCGTGAGTTTTGAGTGTCCAGAATTTAGTTCTGGGCACATCGGACATACTATGGTGTCAATTGTTCTTGTATATGGTCATTGTTTTTGGTTTAGTTGTACATGATTGTTGAGTTTTGCTGTCATTGTGCTCCATCATCTAGCACATGCTTCGTTCACCCAGGTGTATGTTAGATTCCCCATGTTAGACTAATGTTCTGATTTGTTACCTTTGCCTCAAACTGTAAAGCGCTCTGATATCCTTCGGGATCAAGTTCGCGCTATAAAAACCTTTATAAATAAAAAATAAATAGATGCTTGCAGTTAGGCTCTCGAGCCAGAAGAACTTAGTTAGTGTTAGGGCTTCATCTGGGCGCTGTGTGTGACTTTGGCCGCCATCTTAGGTGGGGGTGTTTTCGTTTGGGCCGACTTTAGGCGCCATCTTGCAGTGGGTTCAGTGGTTTTACTCCCAGGACTCCCGCGCACTGGAAGGTATTTAAACCACTCCCTTAACTATTTCTGTTAGACCACTTGCATTTACTACGCGCGTGCTCCTCAGCGCTGTAACTGCCTTTTTAAAACGCTACTTCGTTATTGCGCTTTGCGCTTTTATTCTTGGGCGTGTGTGGCTGTATTTGAGGGGCATCCAGGGGGCTCTTAAGCAGGGGCTTACTTGCACCATAATTGTAATCTTCACCTGCATTTGCGGGGCTTAGTTAGTGTTAGGGCTTCATCTGGGCGCTGTGTGTGACTTTGGCCGCCATCTTAGGTGGGGGTGTTTTCGTTTGGGCCGACTTTAGGCGCCATCTTGCAGTGGGTCCAGTGGTTTTACTCCCAGGACTCCCGCGCGGGTCACCATAAGTAGAGATGTCTAGGCAAGCGCGCAGCGGGCTCGCCGGCGGGTCACCAGAGGTGCGCCAGAGGTAAGCCCGTTTGCGCCCGTTCGCGCTTCGGACGCGCTTAGCGCTAGAGACGCTGTTCCAGTACGCCTGACATACTCCAAGGAAGAACTTTGCCTGATGAACCAACTCCCCAGTGCGGGTGAATGCTTAGCCCCTCTACCGGCCCCCTGGTGAGCGTTAACTGCGGTCTGTTGAATGTCCGCTCCCTCTGCAAACATCATGCAGAGACGGCTCTTCTTATTGACTCATTGCAGCTTGACATCATGTTTCTCACTGAAACCTGGATCAGTGCGGAGAGTAACGTAGAGTTGGGATGGGCTTGCCCGCCAGGGTACTCAATCCGGCATATCCCACGACCCAATGGGAGAGGCGGTGGAGTGGGCTTTATCTTTAAAGACTCTCTCTCGCTCTCTCATCTGGAAGTCAAACCCGTTAAGGGCTTCAAGCTCATGGGCTTCTCTTTAAAAGATGTGAGTGGAACATTGGTCTTGGGGCTACTGTGTTATCGCCCTCCTACCAGCGTGACACCATCTGTGCAAGATCTGATAGATCTAATTTATGATCTATCTAATACCCATGCTAGATTTCTAATTCTGGGCGATTTTAATCTTTGGCCCGGCGGTCCTTATGACCTTGCATACCGTGATCTGTACCAAGCTTGCAATAATTTGCATCTCACGCAGCATGTGTCCGCTCCGACTCATGTGAAAGGCCATGTCCTGGTTATGATCTTTGCAGCGGAGCCACTGGTCTTGATTAAGGAGGTCGCGGGCCAATGCTGGACAGATCATGCTTTAATCCATTTTTCTATTCTGTTACCTGCTGGATCGCTGAGTAATAGCGTGCAGGTCAAGCCTAAACTCAGGAGACAATGGGCTCGGCTACTTACGGGCTCCAGTATACCCACATTACTGCCCAGAGTCTTTTCATTGGGTCAGAATGTGGAGGAGAGTTATTCAACTCTCTGTCATCAGCTCCTCGAATCGCTTGACAGGATGATTCCAATGCGCAAGGTGAAGGATAAACCGCAAAAAGTCACTCCCTGGTTTTCCAGTGACCTTCTTCAGCAGAGACTTCATTGTAAACAGGCGAAACGGGTCTGGAGAAGACACTATTCCGAAACAGATAGATTGGTCTATAAAAAAACCCTCCAGGAGTATAAAACTCAGATCAGGTTGGCTAAAGCTAAGTTTCTCGAGGCCACTTTGGCTAAAGCTGGAAACAAGTCACAAACCTTGTTTAAGTTGGTTAAAAATCTTTCCAACCCAGCTTGTGTTACACCTGCCATCCCGGCCTCGCAGGAACTATGTGACTCATTAGCCTCGGCTTTTGAGGAAAAAATTAATACCATCTTGGCGGGTCTTTCTGCCCCCAACTTGTCTAGCCACCCTGATTCCTGCCCCTTGGAACGAGTCAGCGGAGTAGCTCGGGAGGTGACTATGGAGGTAGCCGTACAACCTCGGCTGACCTGTTTTCCTACTCCTTCCCTGGAGGATTTCTGTCTGTTGGCGAATGGTGTGTCATCCGGCTCCCCGTTAGACCCCTTGCCACACAAGTTTTGGAAGGTTTTCCAGGTAGAACTCTTCCCCCCGCTTCATTCCATCTGCTGCCAGTCTTTGACCACGGCCATGGTCCCGGATAGCTGGACCATGGATTTCTGTCTGTTGGCGAATGGTGTGTCATCCGGCTCCCCGTTAGACCCCTTGCCACACAAGTTTTGGAAGGTTTTCCAGGTAGAACTCTTCCCCCCGCTTCATTCCATCTGCTGCCAGTCTTTGACCACGGCCATGGTCCCGGATAGCTGGAAACTGGCGGTGATTACCCCACTGCTAAAAAAAGTCACCTTGGACCCTTTATGTCCGACCAACTATAGGCCTATTTCAATCTTGCCTTTCTCAATAAAAATCTTAGAGAAATTGGTCACTAGGGTCCTGTCCAGTTTCCTTGAATCCAACAATCTGTTGGACGTGGCCCAATTTCGCTTTAGGCCAGCCCACGGTACGGAGTCTGCCTTGGTGGCCGTTTTGGATGACCTGCGTTTGCGTGTCGACATGGGAGGAGCAGCGTTTTTGGTGCTGCTTGACATGTCGGCCGCGTTCGACACAGTCGACCATGCGGTTCTACTGGGTAGACTCCGGGAGTCCGGGATAACTGGTTTAGCCCTGGACTGGCTGGCATCGTACCTCTGTAACAGGCGGCAATCTGTGGCTATGCCGCCGTTTCGTTCGGTGGTGAGAGATGTAAGACAGGGAGTACCGCAGGGCTCTGCAATCAGCCCGATCCTTTTCAACTTATACCTTCGCTCTCTAATAAGTCTGATTAAGTCATTCGGCATGTCTGTCATCAACTATGCCGATGACACTCAGCTTATTTTTTCCATCGAGGGCAGGGATGCGGTCTCCCTAGAATCCTTTCACCACTGTATGTCGGCAGCCGCGGATTGGTTGCGTCAGAACTCGTTACAGTTTAACGGGACAAAAACTGTAGTTCTCTATTGTTCGGCAGATCGTATGCCTCGCTCTCTGCCAGAGGGTCTTTGGCGTTCTTCCACCTTGGGCACTGTCACAGCGGCAGACTCAGTCCGTAACCTAGGTGTCCTGCTCGGGCCTAGTCTCCAGCTGGACGCCTTCGTTAATAAAACCACGGCGACCTGCATGCTGCTGTTACGCATGCTGCGGAAGATTCTTCCACCACTCCCTCACGCAGCAAGGACAGAAGCAGTGCGTAGTATCATCCTCAGTAGGTTAGACTACTGCAACGCACTGCTTCTGGGAGCCCCCAGTACTCGAATTATGAAGCTACAGCGGGACAGAACATGGCAGCTAAGTTGGCGCTCTCGCTGCCTTGGTCTGCTTCGTCCTCTCTTGCCCTTTCGGACTTACACTGGTTACCGGTGCAAAAACGGATCTGTTTTAAATCGGCTTGCTTAGTCTTTAGAGCCTTGCATGGGCTGAGTCCCGTGGTGTTGCGAGGTCTCTTTTCCTGGTACTCTGCCGCCAGACTCTTGAGATCCTCTTCGGCCTTCTTGGTGACTGTCCCCAAGATAAAAAGGGCGAGGATGGGCGGCCGCTCATTCAGCTTTACGGCCGCCAAGTTCTGGAACTCTGGCACTTAGGTGTAAGCAGGATCTCCTGTCTTTTAGAAAGGACCTTAAAACTTACCTTTTTCCGAAGGCAGTGTAATTGTCATCTGTAGGAATGTCTGTGGTTCAAAGCGCCAGGATACCCTTTGGGTGACAGTTGCGCTATATAAGTAGGCCTACATACATACATACAAGAACGTGTCTGTTCACCATGCATGGGGATATTCCTATCCCAACACACATGCGTAGTGTCTGTTGCTTGCCTAAAAGCCATGTTTTCTGCATTTTCAAAAGTAAAACGGGCCGTTCCAAGACTGGGAAAGGTTTCACTAAAGTGATTAAATCCAGTCATATAGGCATGTTTCTTGTGGATCATAATGAAATAGAAACTTTGCATGCTTCATATTGTATTTAAGGCTTTATAGAACAGTTATTTGATTAATACAGTCTGGTTTTTGAAAATCAAAATCTCAAAATGTAGTGCTGCATGAAATATTGTCTGTCTTTTGTATGAGCATGAAGCTTCTCAATACATTTTTTTTAGTGAATTTAATTTTGTGTTCAAATATTTTATTGTATTTAGGAAAAAAAATACAGCTTCAAATCAATAGCGATACATAAAAATCAGACATTGATGTAAACAGGCACTATCTGGATTATGGTGAAAAGGGTAAGAGGTTAAAATGTAAAAAAAAAATCAGATATACCTCAAGCCCATTAACAAATGCACAAATTCTTCGAGTATTAATTATAATTTCAAGTAGTGTATCAGAAAATGTATGGTGAATAGAATACCTCTTCGAGGGGATGAATGAAGGAGGAAAGAGAAGGAAGAGGAGAGAAAAAAGGAGAGAATTTAGAAGGGAGGAGGATGCAACAATGGGGCATCTGCCACACCAAATCGAACTAAATCAAGAAAGGGACCCAAAAGGATGGTGAGTAACCAAACCCCGAGCAGACAAATCCATATATTTATCCAAAGAAGACCATACATTGCTAGTAATTGGAGGTGAGCCTTCTTTTCAATAAGTAACTGAGCTCCACGAAGATATGACACCCAGGCCGACCAGGTATGGTAAGATAAAAGATGAAAGACTCTGTGAATATAATTTTGACTGCAATGGATAAGAGCAAATATAATAGCTCCAAATCTGTATTATGAGGAGGCAAAGAGGTAACTTCAGCCCAGGGACCTAGCATAACCATGGGCAAGGAAAGAATTAAAGGTGTATTGAATATTGGAGACAAGTGTTTTTGTATAGGGCTCCAAAAGGAATCGAATAATTTAGATTCAAAGAACATATGTTCTTAGGTGCCTGGTTCTGACTTGAAATTCTAACATAAATCTCTATCCCATAGTTTTAGTTTATGTAAACGAACAGGAGTCCAATGTAGGAGATTCATAGTGCAAAATTTCGATTGGGGTACGTGGCCGGGCAAGATGGCCGAGCGGACGTGACCTGCATCGTCTCCCGGTCCGCGCGCTGTCTGGCGGGAGCTACTGGAGGCTTTTTCCAGTGGAATCGTCCCCACGGCATATCCTTGGGTGGCGAATGGTGTGAGGCACCGGGGGCAGGCGGCTCAGCGGCTCCCCGAGGTCACCGCGTGATGGTCTTGGAGTCAGAGGGGGACCCCGAGGACAAAATTGCGGCCAGTGATCGGCAGTAGGCGGCAGCGAGCAAATGCCATTCCGCGGACGCTGCGACGACTGCGGAGGTCTGCTGAAAGCTTTGGAGCAACGGGGGTGAAGGCGGTGAGCTCCGGAGTTAGAGCGGCAGAATAGATCCTCGACAGACACTTCGAGGCGGCAGGCTCTCACGTTGCCTGACCTCAAGATGGCGGCCGCGGGGGCTTCTCGAGCTGCTGCGGGACCCTGAGGGCTTTTCCTGAGTTTCCCCCTGCCTGAAGGTGGCGATTTCAGAACGCTGGAGTGGGGCTGGGATGAGCTATCCCCAGGGGCCCTACCAGGACTGTGATCTACGGAAGAAGGAGATGCGTGCGGAGAGGTCCCTCCCAATTTAGCCTCTACCGCGCGGGGTCTGTCGGGGGGGAACGCAAAGACGGACGGGTGGCCTAGGGGATTGCGCTACTGACCCCGGGGAGCCGTCTCTTGCTACTGCTCTACATAGGAGGGCCCCTATCACTCTGGGCCAAATATGATCTCAGGCTGTAGCTTTCCTAGCGGTGCCAACTACCTCTTGCAGGACGCATAGTCCCTGAGGAGACGCCCGCCTGGATGACCTGTTCCCCGGCGGACAGTGTGGAGGCCTCCGCTGATTCCTGAAGACGTGCCGGGCGATGGAATAAGCTGTCGCTCTATCTCCCCCTGTGTCTACGACAAGTCCTGGAGGGTTGACTCTGCGGGACCTGGGGCGGCTGGCCATGTGGGGCCCCCTCCTTATGCCGCCGAAGAAGGGCACGATCAGGGGGACCGGCAAGGTGTCAGATTTCTTCACCGCCGCTGACAACCGCCCAGCTCTTAGGGGAGACACCGGCAAGGCGACCATGGCCCTCACGAAAGCCGACTTATTGTCCATGTTCAAAGAATTTAAATCCGAGCTCCGCACTGAACTCAGTCAAGGCATCAAGTCTTCTATAGATCAACTACGAGCGGATTTGTCGGAGCGATTGGCCTCTCTGCAACAGGACGTAGACTCAGTGGGCACCAGAGTCCTGGACTTGGATACGCAGCACCAGGAACAAAAGCAACTAGTTGGGGAGTGCCGAGACGATATCCAATCCCTTAAGGACTACAGCAGACGCAACTTAAGGCCGAAGACCTTGAAAATCGCGCACGATGGGAGAACATTCAGATTAGAGACCTTGAAGAAGGCGCAGAAGGGCCGGACATAGAAGCTTTTGTAGAGGGACTATTTGCAATAATCCTGAGCCCCAGAAACTCAAGATAAAACTGGACAGAGTGCATAGAGTGCGTCCCCCGCAGAAGGGCGATCGGAGAAGTCCTCGCGACGTGTTGGCAAAGTTCCACTCCTATAAAATCAAAGAGGGGGTACTGCAGACGGCCATCTCCTTTCAGACTCTTTCTTGTGATATCTTCCAGGATGTCGCCCCCTCCACGTTGGTGCGCAGACAGTCGCTGCGGCCTATCACTACCAAGTTACAGGCGGAGGGTATCAGGTACCGTTGGATGTACCCTTTTGGTCTCAGTTTAGAATACCGCAACAAGAGGAGGCACATCACCGACTTGAAGGATGGCCTGAATCTTCTGGACCTCCCATCGGACGAGGGGGGTCCTTCTTCCGAGACGTCTGGTGACTCCTCCCTGGGTGCAACATCCATTTCGACCTGGGTGCCGAGCTAGAGAAGAGGAAGACACTGACACCGACCCAAAGGTGGTTCCGCAGTTGTGAGCCTACTTGGCCCCACGGAGGAGCTTCGCTTGGTCCGGAGCTGACGCACCCAGAGCTAGGTGATTCCGAGGGTTCCGGAGCTCCGGCGAAGGTGAGACTGTATATTTCCCGTGCCAATTGCAACACTCCCTCAGACTAATTCTTTTTTGGTTCCTATACGAGGGGGCAGGATCCTATGCTGAGACTCCCGGGTTGGTAATCGATTTGTAATCGTTCGATAGGAACCTATGCCTCATTTTTGCCTCTGTTGGGGGTGGTGAGTCGGCCTATATTTCCAGATGGAAAGTATGCAAGAGACTATAGTCTTAATGACTGGTGAAGCATCCTGGCTGAATTACTTTGGGTGCTTTTGAGCTGCCTTATGGCCACGATGAGTTTTTCTTGAGATCTTGCCGAGATGGGGCGGACTGGGTCCCAGGACCCGTTGTCCCCTCTGGTCCATGTGGGGGCATATTCGCCCTGCAATGAGACCGAACACTGATTTTTGTTTCATGTTCTGGTTCCTTCTGTTTTATGTTTATGTAGGGGCTGGAGGGTGGGTGGGGGAGAGAGTGGTGGCGGCATTTCTTTGTGTTTTTCCAAAGTGCTTTTGTTTTGGCGGTTGGTCCCTATGATGAGGATGCAAGGGGGGAGTGGGAGGGATAGTGAAGGTGGTTTTTCTCTAGGGGGGAGGGAGGGGACACATGGACAAGCTCAGGGTCCGGCAGGACTCTTCAGCAGGGTGAGTTTCATTTTAGGTAGCTCCACCGTAGCCCCCAGGGATGGGAGGTGGTTGGGGCCTGTCAGGGGGCAGCAACTTAATCCCCAGCTCTGATGCCGATTGCTATTGGGACGTGGAACATTAAAGGGCTGAATTCCCCCCAGAAGCTATGAAAGTATGTCATAGACCACTAGCTGGACATAGTTGCCCTTCAAGAGACACACTTATTCAAGACGGAGGACTCCTGTCTCAAACACAAACAGTTCCACTCATCTATCGGTCCTCTGCCTCCACGAAACAGAAGGGAGGAGCCCTTATGTTTCGTTCTGCCTTACAATTTCAACCTCTGGGGGTCCAGAGTGACAAGGACGGGCGCTGGGTTATGGTTAAGAGCCGGCTGCGGGGCAGGATGTGTACCTTCATTGTGGTGTATGCTCCTAACACTGGTCAGACCGGGTTCCTCCATGCTCTCCTGGGGAAAGTTACAGACTTTGCAGAGGGGCTGTTGTTTCTTATGGGTGACTTTAACCTGGTATGGCAGAAGGACCTTGACAGCACCCACCCACAACAACCGGACGCGGGCTCATTTTCCCCGGACACACAACAAAAGATTCGAGACCTGGGCTTTTTAGATACCTAGAGGACTTTGTACCCCCAATCCCAAGACTACACGTTCTTCTCCCACGTTCACCGGTCCTATTCACGCTTGGACTACATTTTTCTTACCCAGTCACTTCAGGGGATCTACGTGAGTCCAAGATCTTTCCGCTGTCAGTCTCGGATCAAAGTCTATTCTCGATCTGTCTTAACGGGAGGCGGGGGTCAGGCCACCCCCAGGTGGTACTTCCTTAGTTTGTGATAGAGCCTCTTGTGATAAACTGATGGGAGCCATAGCTGACTTCTTTTCTCTTAACGACCTAGAGGACACATCAGTATACTACACTTGGGACGCTTTTAAGGCGTTTTTTAGATTACAGTGCATAGCCCTCAATGCTGCCCTCAATAAACAGCGTGGCAGGGAGAGGGAGCAATTGGAGGAGGAACTGTCCACTCTGGAGAAAGCCCACAAGGCGGACCCCACTAGGCAGATACAACGTAACCTGACGGCAGTTAGGGGTAAACTTCGGGCGCTATACAATAATAGGGCGGAATACACCTTACTGAAACTGAGGCATCTATCCTACTCGCAGGGTCACAAGGTGGGTAAACATCTTGCCAGGCAGTTGAGGGACAAAAGAGAGCGGGAATATATAGGGGGAATCCAGGACCCTTCGGACAGAGACGAAGCCAAGGCCGAGCTCTTCGGTGCATTCTACAGGAACCTGTATTCAGGAGACTCTCGGGACCCAACCCAGCAATGTGAGTATTGTGGGCCCTGCCTCTACCCCAGGTTTATGAGGAATGGAACGAAACACTCTCGGCTCCTATCACTAGAGAGGAGGTGGCAGCTGCTATTAAGGCTTTGACACCTGATAAAGCTCCTGTGACGGACGGTTATACAGCTATATTCTATAAGACTTTCTCCTCTGACCTCAGCCTATATTTAGTGCGCTTATTTAATCGAATGGCCAACGATGGTGAGACCTCTGGGACTATGGCGGAGGCCATGATTTCGGTCATACCCAAACCGGGGAAAGACCCCAGTAGATGTGCCTCCTACAGGCCTATTGACCTATTGAACCTGGATGCGAAGCTATACTCCTCCATAATTGCAAACAGGCTTAACGATCTAATGCCGGCGCCCATCCATCCAGACGAGTCTGGATTTATTAAAGGGCGACAGACCCAAGACAATACTCGGCGTATAGTCCATCTGATCGGGAAGGCCAATAAGTTTAAAATCCCGGCGGTACTGGTGGGGCTCGGTGCCGATAAGGCATTTGACAGGGTGGATTGGGGCTTTCTGTTTCAGACACTGACCGCATTCGGCTTTTCTTCTAAATTTTTAGCTATGATTTGTGCTAACTATCTATCCCCCCGGTCTAGAGTTACGGTGAATGGGTGCCAATCCCCTTTTTTTAACAACTCGAGGGGCACTTGGCAGGGATGCCCCCTCTCGCCTCTGCTTTTTGCCTTGAGCATAGAACCCTTGGCGCTGGTGATCAGAGCTAATTCTGATATCCGAGGTCTGCCCTTTGTAGGAGAGTCACACAAAATCACCCTATTTGTGGGCGATGTCCTTCTATCCCTCTCTGAGCCGGCCCACTCCCTCCCGGCTGTGCAGGCAGAACTGGAGAGATTTGAGGGCTTAGCGGGCTTTAAAATCAACGTAGACAAGTCGTATATACTCAATCTCACTCTCACCCAATCCGAAGTTCTTAGGCTTCCGGCACTCACGCCTCTCCCGTGGGCAGGGGCCTCTATTCAATATTTGGGGATACACCTAACCCCTACATTGGGGAAACTATACTCAGCCAACTTTTCCCCCTATACTGACAAAGATCCAAGCGGATCTTGCACGGTGGAAGCCTATGTTCATATCCTGGTTAGGCCAGATCCACGCAATTAAGATGTCCCTTCTCCCTAAGCTGCTGTACGTGTTTCAAGCCCTCCCCATTGAACTAGACGGGGATTTTATTCGGCGAGTGAAGTCTATGATTATTCGCTTTATTTGGCAAGGAGGACGGGCACGCTTTTCTTTTTCTATTCTCCACCGCCCAAGGAAGGAAGGAGGGAGGGTGGGGTTCCCTGACATCCACCTATACTATAAGGCAGGACAACTTCGGGTCTTAGTGTAGTGGACGCAGCTAGAGTCGGAGAAACATTGGCTGCATATGGATCGTAGTGTTGGAGGGAGGACCATTTGGGATCTGGTCTGGAGGCCCAAATGTGACAGACCTAGAAATGTGTATATCCGCACGCCCACCCGCACAACTTTGAGAGTATGGGACTCGGTGTCTAAGGACGACAGGTGGACTACCTTCCCCTCCCCATTTACACCACTCCACTTTAACACTGCTTTTCCCCCAGCGCTATGGGAGGACCCCTTTACGGCGTGGAGAGAGGGAGGATGCCTTGCATTAACTCATCTGCTCCATAATTCTGACCCACTCTCTTTCGTGAACTGTAAGCGGGACTATGGGGTGGGAGATACAGAGAGGTACCACCATGCACAACTACTTCACTGGGCACTCGCTCCCCATGTGCGGGATGCGGCTACATGCCCCCTCACGAAATTCGAGGCCTTTCTCACTAGGACCTCTTCAATGAAGGGAGTGATCTCATTTCTATACAGGTTCTTGCTTTCCACGGCAGTCACACCCCGGCCAAGATACATGTCTATGTGGGAGGGGATTCTTCAGCAAGATATCACCGACGAGGAGTGGTCGCACCTATGGTCAGACATTTCAAAATGTAACCACTCCTTAGAACTTAGAGAGGCCCATATGAAGGTCGTGATGGACTGGTATCTACACCCGGCCAAACTTCGACAGATTTTTCCCGGTACCTCCGATAGGTGTTGGAGGGGGTGCGGGTTCTTAGGGGACTTTCAGCATATCTGGTGGGACTGCCCCAACATCCGCCCCTTCTGGGAGGAGATTTTAGCTCACATTAAGGAGATGTTGGGTTACCCCATCCCCACTTCTATGGCTACTACACTTTTGGGATTACGAGACCTGGCACTGGAACATCAGACCAAAGCGGACAAAAAGATTGTGGCTCAGTATTGGGGCGGCCAAGATCACATTGGCGGCGGCATGGAAGAGGAGAGAGACTCCGGCCATCTCCTTATGGCATTCCCGCTTATGAAAACTGTTGATTCTAGAACGTATGGCTGATATTTTTAGGGATGACTTTAAGAATTTTGAGTTCCGATGGGGACCCCTGGTATCTTTCCTTTCAAGAGGCCTCCCATCTGCAGTTTGCCCTTCTAGTGTTAGAGCTTTACACCTCTTCCAGCTTTGAGTCCACAGGGTCTTACGAGTTTGATTCTCAGACCTACACATTGCCGCCACCACTGTGGAGGGGGGTTTATTTTTGGTCTTTGCCTTTTTGTTTTTCTTCTTTCTTGTTCTTTTACGACAATGCCCGTAGGAAGCATCACACAGGGAGGCGCTCTGACTCGCGTTTCAGATTGAGGCGGATGTCGCCTTCTGCCGGAGAAGCGCAGGACATTCTAACTGAAGACTACAGTTTGGACGCCACGAGGTATTGATACTTACCTTCTTCGTATAGAAGGATGCATGGCAAACCCCATTCTTGTTATAAGCTGAAACCTTTATGGAGCTGCTTTGAGAGCCAGGGGTCCTTGTTTAGATAGGTTTCTTGGCCTGTCCCAACCTATTGTATTTTGGCTTTACTATGATTGCTCCCCCCTGCGTGGGAAGATGTACGGGACTGTCCCATGTTTCTTGTTAAACTAATAAACATATCTTTGGAAAAAAATAAAAAATAATTAGATTGAGTCAATGAAGGAGCAATTTTGTTGCGAAGGGATAGTGTCCCAAAAAACTGCCATGTATTCTGTGTAATATGTTTAAAAATATCAAAATCAAAATGGTGGGACCATTTATTACAAATAATAGTAGGTTGGGAAGGCAATGGAGAAGATACAAATTCGTAAATTTTTGAAGCAATATGGTCTGCACCTGACCACATATCCAAAAGTGAAACAATAACCAAGTCTATAGAAAGGGTTATCTTAGAAAGTTTAACTTTTAGCTTTAAAAAGTATAAAAATCTAAATTACTGAGATTATCCTTTTTAGATAGGAAAGAAAAGGGGAGAGGGTTTGTGATTAGTATCATAAATATATTTCACTAGTCTGATACCCTTAGCAGCCCATAAGGAGGCGGTGGTAAATTCGATATCAGTAAAAAGTTTAGGATTAAGCCATAAAGATGTCTATCTTGATTTATGAATTGGTTTCAAAAGCTTCCGATCAAATCATTTCAGAGCGCTGACTGTATCTGATAACATTCGTTGAGGATGTGCAATTGTAAGTTTAGAAGTTGTGAGCAGAGAAAGAGTACTAAAGGGAGGTATAAAATGAGATTCTGGTCAAAAACAGGTTGCTCCTTGGGATGCCAAAAAGGTTTTTTGGTATAGATTCCAGTCCGGAACATTACAGCCTCACAATTCAGAAGGTTTCCTGAGGTATTTATAGGAAATTCTAGTTCTTTTATCGTTCCATAAACATTTTGAAGAGAGTACATCAATTTCATGAAAGAAAGAAGATGAAAGTTTTATAGGGAACATAGAAGATAAAAAAATCATAATTGGGTTATCATTTTAAGAGTTGGTAACCTACTCCACCAAGAAATATACTCAGGAGACCAAGAAGACGAGAGATCTTTAACTTTATTTATTATTTGAGATTCATTATAAGTAATTGCATCTGTAAGATCTTTACAGAACCAGTTATCTAAATATTTAATGCGAGTGGATTGCCATTTAAGGCCTGAATCACCCAAGTAAGTGGGAAGACATAAAAGATTCAAAGGGAACACTACTGTCTTCTCTTTATTAAGAGTATAGCCAGAAACAATGGAGAAAACACAAATAATCTTAGAAATAGAAGGGGTCGCTATTTCAATATTCTCTGAAAAAAATAAGGACATAGTCATCGTATGCAGTTGTTTTAAGTATGTGTTCCAAATAGAAAACCCCAAATCTCTGGGTTCAGATTCAGCAATAGGAGAAGCGTATCAATGGTTAAAAGAAAGAGTAGAGGAGAAAGTGGGCACCCTTGTCTTGTTCCTTGATGGAAATTAAAAAAGGTAGACATTGTGCCATTAATTCAAAAAAATGTCCTTAGGTTGCGCATATAGAGCCATGACCATATTAATAAAGGAGTTGCAAAGGTTGTGAGGCTCTAAGACCGAATGTAGAAAAGGCCAAGAAACCTTATCAAATGCCATTTTGGGGTCTAGGGAAATTGCTGCAGATGGTAAGGAGGAGAGTTTTGCTTTTTCTAAAATGTGACAGAGCGTACGAATATTGTCCCTAGCAAGCCTACCTTTAACAAAGCCTGTTTGAGAGCCATGAATGAGATTAGGAATGTGGCACTCTAGTTGTTTTGCTAAAATCTTAGCAAAAATCTTTGCTTCCATATTCAATAAGGAAATGAGATGGAAATTGTTGGAAATGGGATCCCTGGCTGGCCAGGGCTTTCGCCAAAGTCAGTCAGAGACCACCACACCCAAGTCAGGGCAAGGGAGTTACACACCAAGATAACCCCTACTCACCCTCTAGGTAACGTGGCGCGAGCAGCAAGGCTAAACTTGGAGGCGATGTAGGCTAAGTATTTGCGCACGCACCCCAGCAACAACAACCAAAGGCCCACCACAAAGGAAACTCCACACAAGGTTATATAAAAATAGCCTTTGTATTACACCAAAACACATTAGATAGAACACACACTTTACAATGTGCCAGAGGCACGGGCAGAATTTACAAGGGATATGTACAAGACAGGGCCACCTGGACCACTGTCAGGAATCAGAAGTAGCACTTTCAGAAAGTAAAATTACTTTAGCACAAAATAGCACACAATATAACAATAGAGCGCACAACCAGTAATTACTGGTAACCAGGATCTCACTAGCACCACCTGTACTAGGGAGAAAACAACCACCTATGTATTACAATACCTGTAGGGGTGTAAGAGGAAAACACATGATGCAATGCATAACATTCATTCAGAGGTGTAAAGGCACATGACGCATAAACAATACATTCAGAGGTGCAAGCAAAATGAACAATTGCGCCAACTCACGTAAGTCACCACCTGTGACTGTCCCTAGGCCCTCTGGCCTTGTTGGGGCTAGGACGCCCTGTGTCCCAAAGTCCAGGGGGGGCCTAAACGTAGCAGTTGCCCACAAAGTGCTGGGCAACTGGTGCAACAATGTTTGAGCCTGCCAGGGCTCAAAAACAACAGTGGGGGCTCAAGAGCCTCTCTGGGCCCTTCACAACCACTTTGGCGCCTGGAGCCTCTCTCCGGGCCCTAAGAAATAAATGTGGCCCTCCAGAGCCTCACTGGGCTCTACACACGAAATGCTGCCTTGGTGGAGCCCCTCACGGGGGACTCAACGTTGCAAATGCCCCCTGAGCCTCTGGGGCTCGTGAAGCAGAGATGCCCAACTGGCCACTTCGTCAGAGTCCCACTCGGGTACAAACAATGCCCAGGGAGCCTTTCACTAGGCTCCACACCGCGAGCACGGGAGCGCGCTACTGGGGAGGGGGGCGGACACTGTGTCCCGGTGCCCCTCCCTCCCTCTCTGTGGCCACACTCACCGGCTGTTGGCTCTCTCTGGACTCCTCGTGCTGCAGGGGCTCTGTGAGGCAGCCGGGACGTCCTCTTTGCTGCGGGCTCCTCCTACTGCCTCCTAGCGGCACTCTGGGGCTCTCCCTCGGTCGGAGCTTGGCTTCCCCAGACCGGGGGAAGCGGGGGAAGGAGTCGGCCGGTCTTCTCCTCTCCGGTGCAGGAGCGCGGGGTGGGCTCCCGTCTGCTTCCTGCCGTCCCGCTAAGGCTTGCCTGACTTCCGGGTCGCGCTGCAGCCAATGGCAGCGCGGCGCTGGTAAAATGGAGGCGGGACTTCCGGGTCGCCGTCGGCAGCGCGGCGGCCTGGCAGGGTTCCTGGGCTGCGGCGGTGATTTAAACACGGGGTGAGCTCCCGATGATAAATAAATCACGCAAATATGCGGCGTGGGCAGCCGCTAGAGCAGCAAAATGCAGGGTGGGCACCTGCCTGACAAAAGCGCTCCCAAGCGCTTTGTGAGCACAAACTGCAGCGCTAGGACGAATTCAGCGCTCTCAAGCGCTAGACAGACAATCACAGCGCTCCAAGCGCTATAATCAAAAACGAAGCGCTTCCAAGCGCTAGAGGGCATAAAGCGCGCTCCTAGCGCTACAAACAGGATAAAGCGCTCCCAGGGGCAAGGACAGAGCCCCAGCAAACAAGTCCTTGGGCAGGCAGGGGGGGCAAGGCTGGGCCCAGAGCCAGCACACTGGGTCTCCAGGCAGGGAGACACCCCAAGTGGCGGTCCTCTGGCCCAGCGACAGCAGCAACAGCCCCCTCAGGATCCTGGAAGAGAACAACTTCTGTGGGGACACAGCCCCATTTTTATACAGTGCATTCCTTTGTTCAAGGGTGTAGAGTGGGGGCGGAACCAGTCGCAGCTGGTTCTTGAGTACCCTGTTTACCTCAACCACCCTCTCTATTCACTGGCAGGGCTTGGGTCATTAGACACACCACAGGGGGGCGGAGCCAGCATTGTGTGGGGAAAACCCAGCCCATCCAGGACACAGGTACACTCCTCCCACACATTACTCATGCAGATCTCCCACTCACCACCGGGCAGACCCATCCAGACTTCCTGGAGCCTGGCATGCCAGCCAGCTCCAGCCAATCACACGCCAGCACCCTCACAGCACACGTACAGCCATGTCTAGAAATGGCGCTTCCCTACTAGACACATACATGCTGCATACACCGTTGCGCAGCATTCACTCACACGAGTTCACACATACCAGACTCAAGCCTGTACACCCCACGCATCAGGAACTACCAGGGACACATACATTCCCCATGCATTCCTATGGGCGGGCAGGCCTAGCTCAGCACATGCACTCAGAGTGCGCCCGCACTTTCCACTGGGACACAGTGAAAGTGCGCAGAATCCCAAAATCACCATTTCAAGCAAAAAGTCTAGGGGTGAACCTGCCCTAAGGGCCAAAGTCCAACATAACCCCCTTCCAGCCAAAACGCAGGGTAGAACAATCACCACCGTGATGGACTTCCCTGCTTGGGGCGATAGAACACGGACGCGGGCCCACAACTGCAGGGACACCCTCCTGTTCTACGCCGCGGTGAACCCATGGGATTCCTTCTAAACACACTGTCTGGACCAACTGGGCTACCCCACTGGTACTCCCAAGTTGTCCGCGGCCAGGACCAGGCCCTGGGCCACCCAGGTGCCACTGGTCCATGCCAATTCGCAGAGCGGGGGGTAGTAACCCCTGGCACATAGGAGCCATTCTCCACTCTTCCTGTCTGCAAGACAGGACTAGACTGCCACTGGTACTCCAGCCTAGGGCCTACAACCTCAGGCGGACCAGGAGTCTCAGGGAAGGCTCTCCTCCCCCTACCTCTTCTCCTAGGGTTCCTCCTCCCTCTGCGAGGGGTACCCCTAGAACGCCATTCCAACCCAGGACTTATCCACTCAGGTTGCACCGGGGTCAGAGGTGGGCTCTCCCACCCTCTGCACCCCCTTCCAGAGGTCTGCCCTCTCCCACCTGGAGAAGTTCCTCTGGACGAAGAACCGGTCAGGACACTGGTTACAGTCGTCCTACCCTTCAGGTCAGGCTGATCCTGAACCTGGCCTTCCAACCTCTGGTCTAAAACCTTCGGTGGAACAATTGCCTGGCACTCCAGGACTTCTGGGGATTCACACGCAATCCCCCTGAGGCTAACAAATGTCACATCTGTTGCGTGACTGTCTGTCTGGCGCAGATCCCCCGCCCTCTGTCCACCTGACAGTGCGTGACGATCCCCCAGACCAGAAGTGGTGTCACCATGGTCACTATACGGGAACCTAGCCCAACTGGGTAGTCCCTGACCCACTGGTCCTTCCACTGGGGAACTCCCCCAATCACTCCTCACTCTGGACTCCTGTACCCTCCCTACCGGAGCGGTACTGCCAGACTCTAGAACCACAGGAGCTCTGTTTACAGACACTCCAGGTCCTCTACTCACTAGGAGATCCTCCTCAACTGGGTTAACAGGACAGCCTAGGTCCCCAACCTGGTGTTCCCTCAAGAAACCACCCAGGTTCTGAGACAGGGCTTCGGGCCTCTGGGGGCTCTCAGCCACCCACTGACTCCTGCTCCACTGAGCCAGGCAGTCAGCCCCTACACCCTTCTCACTAACCAGGGACCTAGCTGGGCTACACTGAGCCTCTTCCACCACGCTGGGCTGGAAGATCCCTGACCCACTACTTTTGGAGTCACTCACCAATGACTCTACAGAACCTCTGGTCCCTTCCCAGCGGTCTGCTTCCTCTGCCAGCTCACATGGTTCAGACAATCCACACCCTAACAGGTGTTGGCGCAACCCTGGTGAACAACAACTGAGCAACTGCTCTCTGAGAACCATATCGAACAATAGGTCCCAATCACATTTCGTGGGCTCCCGTACCCAATCACACAGGGCTTCACAACAGTCATCCTCAAAGTCTTCCCAAGACTGATGAGACGGTTTCCTAAGGTTCCTAAACCTCAACCTATTCTCCTCCTCTGGGGAAACAGGAACCATACTCTGGGAACTGGGACTTTCTAGACTGAGATTTAAATAGCTGCCACCACTGGACCCAACCCTCCCTGGGGGATCCAGAAACTCAACACTGCGCGCAGGGGATAGTCTACCCTCCAGAGCTACTTTGCCTCTGGTGGCGGCCCTCTCAGCCTCCTCTATCCTGTCCTGCGCTAAGACCCTCTCGGTCTCCAGCTGTTGCTTCTTAACCTCCAGCTGTTGCTTTCTAATGCCCAGCTGTGCCATAGCCTGGGCATGCTCCAACCTGAGCCTCTCTAAAGCCAGCTGGTGCTCCCTTTCTCTCCTCCTATCTTCCAGCTCCTCTGGGGACAGGGAAAGGGATGAGGCGCTGCCTCCTAAACTGGACCCAGCAAGGGACTCCCTATCTATGGGGTCCTCACTATCTGCTGGCGTCCCTGTGCTATCATCTTCTTCCTCCTCAGACTCTTCAGGGCTCCCCTCTGACCCACCACCCTCATGGTGTGAGACCCGGGCCCTCTCCGCACTGTGCTCACGCTCCCAGTCATCCTTCTGCCATTGGATCAGGTTACCCCTAAGTTGGGACTGGGTGTCTGACTCATTCACTGCAATGTCTCTCTCTTCGCAAAACTCTCTCAGTTCATGCAAAAACAGACCCCAGACATTAAAAGCAGACTCCATCTTGGCAAGATGCTCACAGACACGTGCAACACAGGGGACTGAACAATCTGAAGTAAGAGGACACAATTCCAAAACTTCAACAATCTCCTTATCAAAGAGAACTCATACTCATGCGTCCAGGAAAAACACACCATTCATCCACACACACCCTCCCCTCGGATCGGTAAGGCAGTTTCTACCACCCCTGACTTCTCAACCTGACCAAAAGCGACACAGGTACCAAACTCTGGAAGCAGGGCGGGGGACAAATGTACTGAACACAATCAAATGACACTCTTCAGGAGAAGAAAATAATGAAACTTCCAAAACAATACAATCCCCTAAAAATGTGGTCATCTAAATGCAGAGTTTTGTGGTATGGCCAGTTACTACTAAGGTACAACGCAAACACAAATCCTTATCCCGCCGCTTGCCGCCAATGTTGGAAATGGGATCCCTGGCTGGCCAGGGCTTTCGCCAAAGTCAGTCAGAGACCACCACACCCAAGTCAGGGCAAGGGAGTTACACACCAAGATAACCCCTACTCACCCTCTAGGTAACGTGGCGCGAGCAGCAAGGCTAAACTTGGAGGCGATGTAGGCTAAGTATTTGCGCACGCACCCCAGCAACAACAACCAAAGGCCCACCACAAAGGAAACTCCACACAAGGTTATATAAAAATAGCCTTTGTATTACACCAAAACACATTAGATAGAACACACACTTTACAATGTGCCAGAGGCACGGGCAGAATTTACAAGGGATATGTACAAGACAGGGCCACCTGGACCACTGTCAGGAATCAGAAGTAGCACTTTCAGAAAGTAAAATTACTTTAGCACAAAATAGCACACAATATAACAATAGAGCGCACAACCAGTAATTACTGGTAACCAGGATCTCACTAGCACCACCTGTACTAGGGAGAAAACAACCACCTATGTATTACAATACCTGTAGGGGTGTAAGAGGAAAACACATGATGCAATGCATAACATTCATTCAGAGGTGTAAAGGCACATGACGCATAAACAATACATTCAGAGGTGCAAGCAAAATGAACAATTGCGCCAACTCACGTAAGTCACCACCTGTGACTGTCCCTAGGCCCTCTGGCCTTGTTGGGGCTAGGACGCCCTGTGTCCCAAAGTCCAGGGGGGGCCTAAACGTAGCAGTTGCCCACAAAGTGCTGGGCAACTGGTGCAACAATGTTTGAGCCTGCCAGGGCTCAAAAACAACAGTGGGGGCTCAAGAGCCTCTCTGGGCCCTTCACAACCACTTTGGCGCCTGGAGCCTCTCTCCGGGCACTAAGAAATAAATGTGGCCCTCCAGAGCCTCACTGGGCTCTACACACGAAATGCTGCCTTGGTGGAGCCCCTCACGGGGGACTCAACGTTGCAAATGCCCCCTGAGCCTCTGGGGCTCGTGAAGCAGAGATGCCCAACTGGCCACTTCGTCAGAGTCCCACTCGGGTACAAACAATGCCCAGGGAGCCTTTCACTAGGCTCCACACCGCGAGCACGGGAGCGCGCTACTGGGGAGGGGGGCGGACACTGTGTCCCGGTGCCCCTCCCTCCCTCTCTGTGGCCACACTCACCGGCTGTTGGCTCTCTCTGGACTCCTCGTGCTGCAGGGGCTCTGTGAGGCAGCCGGGACGTCCTCTTTGCTGCGGGCTCCTCCTACTGCCTCCTAGCGGCACTCTGGGGCTCTCCCTCGGTCGGAGCTTGGCTTCCCCAGACCGGGGGAAGCGGGGGAAGGAGTCGGCCGGTCTTCTCCTCTCCGGTGCAGGAGCGCGGGGTGGGCTCCCATCTGCTTCCTGCCGTCCCGCTAAGGCTTGCCTGACTTCCGGGTCGCGCTGCAGCCAATGGCAGCGCGGCGCTGGTAAAATGGAGGCGGGACTTCCGGGTCGCCGTCGGCAGCGCGGCGGCCTGGCAGGGTTCCTGGGCTGCGGCGGTGATTTAAACACGGGGTGAGCTCCCGATGATAAATAAATCACGCAAATATGCGGCGTGGGCAGCCGCTAGAGCAGCAAAATGCAGGGTGGGCACCTGCCTGACAAAAGCGCTCCCAAGCGCTTTGTGAGCACAAACTGCAGCGCTAGGACGAATTCAGCGCTCTCAAGCGCTAGACAGACAATCACAGCGCTCCAAGCGCTATAATCAAAAACGAAGCGCTTCCAAGCGCTAGAGGGCATAAAGCGCGCTCCTAGCGCTACAAACAGGATAAAGCGCTCCCAGGGGCAAGGACAGAGCCCCAGCAAACAAGTCCTTGGGCAGGCAGGGGGGGCAAGGCTGGGCCCAGAGCCAGCACACTGGGTCTCCAGGCAGGGAGACACCCCAAGTGGCGGTCCTCTGGCCCAGCGACAGCAGCAACAGCCCCCTCAGGATCCTGGAAGAGAACAACTTCTGTGGGGACACAGCCCCATTTTTATACAGTGCATTCCTTTGTTCAAGGGTGTAGAGTGGGGGCGGAACCAGTCGCAGCTGGTTCTTGAGTACCCTGTTTACCTCAACCACCCTCTCTATTCACTGGCAGGGCTTGGGTCATTAGACACACCACAGGGGGGCGGAGCCAGCATTGTGTGGGGAAAACCCAGCCCATCCAGGACACAGGTACACTCCTCCCACACATTACTCATGCAGATCTCCCACTCACCACCGGGCAGACCCATCCAGACTTCCTGGAGCCTGGCATGCCAGCCAGCTCCAGCCAATCACACGCCAGCACCCTCACAGCACACGTACAGCCATGTCTAGAAATGGCGCTTCCCTACTAGACACATACATGCTGCATACACCGTTGCGCAGCATTCACTCACACGAGTTCACACATACCAGACTCAAGCCTGTACACCCCACGCATCAGGAACTACCAGGGACACATACATTCCCCATGCATTCCTATGGGCGGGCAGGCCTAGCTCAGCACATGCACTCAGAGTGCGCCCGCACTTTCCACTGGGACACAGTGAAAGTGCGCAGAATCCCAAAATCACCATTTCAAGCAAAAAGTCTAGGGGTGAACCTGCCCTAAGGGCCAAAGTCCAACAGAAATTATAAGACATCAGGATCAAAAGTCTTTTTTAGATATTTAATAATAGAAGGATTAAACGTTTTATAGAAGGCAATGGGATAACCATCTGGGCCAGGAGCTTTCCCAGAATGAGTAGCCTTAGTAGCCTAAATAATCTCTTCAGTTTCAATAGGTTTACCCATCTCGACTTTGTCATCGTCCGAAATCATTGCAAAACAAAGGTAATTAAGGATCTGTTGGCAATTAAGCTTAGAGCCCTGCTTTTTCATAAAATCTCTAAAGACCTCAAGAATTTCTTGTGTATGAAATTCTTTTGAACCGTTTCTATTAATAATATAGGCAATGTACGTGTTATTAGTATTCTTAAATTTAAGATTAGTGGCTAGCAATTTGCCAGCTCTATTCCTTAGCAATAATTGACGAGACTTCTGAGCTTGCACTCCAAGATAGGCTCTTTTGGTAACTATAGAACTGAAAGAATATTTTAAATATTTAATGTCCTGCAAAAGTGACTTGTCACTAATATGTCTGTATAATTTCTCTTTTTGCTTAATATCATTCCCCAGAGACTGGATCTTCTTTTTTTTTGCGGTCATCAAAATTTTTTTTTTTATTTCAAGTCATTTTTATTGAGTGAGAAAATGTGAACACATGACAAACAGAAAATATGATAAAACATAGTTATACGAATCACCCGAATAATTATAGTAGCAATAGCAATAAAATAAAGATAATAATAATAAAGACAGATCAATATTATTAAAAATGATCATGATAATATAATAGGTTTGCTCAAGCATCAGGCGGCCATTCACAGCGAATTGTAACAATATGTATGACGACACATGACACATCTTTCATGAGGGTAAGCAAAGAGCCTGCACAGTGCCTAAGTGTGAAAGGCTTTCAAATTGAGATGGCATTTGGGTGTTCATGGAGGGTCATAAGAGAAGGCTGAGGCCTCAAGAGACTTCCAATGTTTTCTACATGATTTGTGCCAGGGAGATGAATGGAGTGATTCGTTGCCTGCCCCTCTTAGGGAGGATAGCTATTCTTGCCATGTCCTAAAAGAGACCTCATTGATATTTTTCCATTTACTCAGTATAACTTTACATGCAAGGGTGAGCAGGAGCTCTAATAAGTACTGATCCTGTACATCCTTGATGTTAGGAACCAAGAACCCTAGTATGATATAGGAAAATGCTTTTGGTGGATAGACGTTGAATTTATAATTTATTACACTTGTAGACCTTGTCCCAGTATGACTGTAATGTGGGGCAATGAAAAAGCATAAGGGCAAAGTTGCCAACCTGAGATTTACAAATTCCAGCATGTGGAGCTGTCGCTGAGTTTTAGTTTAAAAATGTTTTCGGGTGTCCAATATGTTCTGTTTACTAGCATGAGTGGTTTGTGAGAGTATGGGAGATATGTTATTGGAGAATGGGGTCAGATGAATTTTTCCCCACTCAAATGGGATGTTACTGGAATTGAGTTCAGATTCCCACTTTGCTTCACATTTCTTGTGCGATTTGCTGGGATTTGGAGAGAGAAGTTTGTATATCTTATAAACGGTGTGCTCAGACCTTACTAGCTGTGACATCTTGGAGATTATTGAAGGATCCAAGGGTTTAATGGATCGTGCTGTGAGGAGAGATTTTAGTTTTAGGAATTTGTAAAAATCTAACGGTTTTAGACCGTGACGTGCCTGGAGGTCAGAAAAAGGCAGTGGTAGCGTGCCTGTGAAGAGATCACTTACTAGGTTTATTCCGTTTTTAGACCAATCTTCCCACTGTAGCATCCTCCCATCTGTCTTTATACTCGGGTTGTGCCATAGAGAGGCCAAGTTGGATTTATTGATTTTTATTACGGAAAACTGCTCTAGTCTTAATAGGGCTCTCTTTGTATTAAGACAAATGTATCTTGAATGTGGTAAAGTGGAAACATCTGCTGTCAGTAGGGGGGTAGAGGCATATCGTTGATGATTGACCTTCCTATGTCCAGCCACACTGGGGTATAATCGATTTGAGGGATTAGCCAGTTAAAGTTCGGGAGGCCCAGACCGCCTTTTTTTTCCTTAGATAGTTGTAACTTAGTCAATGATATTCTGGAACTTTTACCTTGCCAAAGGAACATGTTAAACAGTTTATAAATCCTCTTCAGGAAATCATTTGAGAGCATCATTGGAAGCATACTGGCTAGGTAGTTTACAGGGGGGGGGGGTGTAATCATCATTTTCAATGTTTCAGCTCTTCCCTCACCAAGACAAAAACTTTGGGGACCAGCTATCAACCAATGTGGAATTTCTTGTATCGGGTGTTCTCATTAGTGTTTAGGGTGGTGATCAGATCTTTCTCAAATTCCAGACATAGGTATTTAAAACACTTAGCTTGCCATAGGAGACCCGAGTCGCCAATAATTCCTCTGTCACCAATGTTATTCAAGAGTTTTACTTCTGTCTTGTCCTTGTTTAGTTTGTATCCTGACACTGTGGCAAAGTCTTCTAATGACGACATTAGGACATTAGGGCGATTCCGCATTTTCAGAAACCACTAGTATGTTGTCAGCGTAAGCTGTTATTTTGACCGTACAGTTACTGAAACGTATCCCTGAGATCTGTTTATTATTCCTAAGGTGGTAGAGGAAGGGTTTGATTGCAAGTAGAAATAGAGAAGGGGAAAGGGAGCCTTCTTGTCTAGTACCTGGTTCTAATTTGAAGGTGGACGATATGGATCCTCCTGCTCTTACTCTGGCTGAGGGATTTGAATAAAGTGCCATTACCATAAGTGTGACGTTCTCACTCAAGTTAAATTTAACCAATGTTGCTTTCAGAATGGTCCAGTCTACTTTATCAAAAGCCTTCTCGGCATCTAAGGTAATAGCAACTGTTGGGGAGTCAGTAAGTTTGGCTCTCTGCAGGACATGAGCTAGAATTTGTGTGTTATCACTAGATAGTCTATTTTTTAAGAATCCAACTTGTGAGGGGTGGATCAGTTTGGGCAAAAAAAATGTAAGTCGTTTGGCGAGGATCACAGCATAAATTTTGCTGTCAAAATGTATTAAAGATATCTGTCTATAATTTTTGGGTATGGTCGAGTCTTTCCCCTCTTTGGAGATTACTGCTATGATGGCCTCTGCTGGTGTTCCATTGACTTGGCAAGAGTTACTAAATTTGCGGTATAAATTTAATAGTGAGGGGGTTAGTACTGATGAAAAACATTTGTAGAACTTTGCATTAAACCCGTTGGGTTCCAAATTTAAGAGCCTTATTGATTTTTTGATTTCTAAAGCTGTGATCGGGCAACTAATTGCTGCTTTTTCTTGTTCTGACAGGGCGGGGAGTTTTCACTTGTTTAGGTAGTCGTGCGTTTTAGTGCTATCTAGGTTCTAGTTTTTGCTATATAGAGCGGTATAAAATTCCTTAAAAATGTCTGCTATTTTATCAGGCTCGTAGTGAGCTTGACCGGCCTGTTAAGTTCTTGATCGTTTTCTTCTGTAGTTTAAACTTTAAGAGGCAAGTCTTTTCCCTGCCTTGTTAGACTCGCATAGCTTGGAACTTTTTTGTTTGCTTAACCATACCCCTGCTCTGTCACTGGTTATCTTGTTATATTCGTGTTTCTTTTTCACTATTTCATTTAAAACTGAGGATTCCCTGGAAATTATATGTTTCTCCTCCAGCGTGGCAATTTCCCGTTCTAATTTTTCAAGGCTACTATTGAGGTCCCTATTCATTGCTGTTTTAATTTTTATAATTCCCCCTCTGATGGTGGTCTTTAGAGCCTCCCAGCGTATAAGGTCTGATGTATCACCCGTTTTGTTAATCTGTAGATAGTCTTTTATCGCGCATTCAATGGCTTGTCTGTGTGAATCTCTTTCTAATACCTCATTTTTGAGCCTCCAGAGAGTTTGTTTTTCCACAGGTTTTAGTTCAGATAAGAATAAAGTGATACATGAATGATCGGAGATCACTCTCGGTTCAATTGAAGTTTCCTCAATTCTAGTACTGGCATTCCCAGAAATAAATAGGTAGTCAATGCGAGAGTAAGAATTGTGTGGTGTTGAATAGAAAGTGTAGTCCCTTCCTGTGGGATTTTGTAGCCTCCAGGTATCTATCAAATTGAAGCGAGCACAGAGGTTGGAGGGCTTTATGAGATTTGTTTGGGCGAAAAGGACAGCGTGAGTCCCTGTCCAACACTGGGTCTAGGGGTAAGTTGAAGTCGCCGGCTATTATGTGCATGGCTGTATCTGGGATTGTTTGAAGGTGTTTGCTTAGTCCATCCCAGAAGGCTGTGTCGTCTTTGTTTGGGGCATAGATGTTAGTGCAGTAAAATTCTGTATTGTCCTTCGACATTTTTATTGAAATCCACCTCCCATCAGAGTCTGATGTGCTGGGGGGCGTGGCTAAGCACGCAATGGGTGAAGACGCACTCTGGTAGAGCTCCGACTTGAGCTCCCCTTCTCCGGGCCAATACTCCGTCAAATTTATCCGGAGGTGAACAACATTCGAGACACAGTGACGCTGGGCGAGAGGCTGTTGCTTAGTGGACTTTGGGGCCAATCGGCATTTTTTTGCCGCACCGAGTGAACCTGACGCGGCGCGGCCGGGACGGCGATGCCTGCCCGGCGTGGCACATCACGTGGGGACGGGGATTGAGGCCTGGCGCTGGGGCCGAGTCACTTCCTGGAAAGTGGGAGAGCTGCGCCCACCTGGAGACGGCGGCCTGACGGAGGCGCCTGTATCGGCGATCGCGGGTGCACTGTGCTGCACCGGCCTACTCTGGAGGCCCCCCTCCCCGGAGCTCTGGACCGAAGCGCCTCGAGGAGAAAGACCCGATCGAGGCGGGGTTGTCCGCGAGAGGCAAGGAATCGTGGCTGCGCGCTGGACTCTGTGTTGAGGCCTAGTGGGAATAGAGGCTGTCCAGACCATAAAGGCCGAGATCGGCGGAGGGAAGCGCTACAACGACCTGGAGAGAGCCGTGTGACTAGCGGATGCCCTCGCTGGCTGCCCTGCGGAACTGGGAAGGCGGAGATCCGCGGTGGGCGGCCCGACCAGACCGGAGGACCCGTGAAGTGAGGCCGTGGCCTGCGGCCGCGCGCTGAGCCTTGGGACGCGGCCTAGCAGGCGCGATGCCTGCGCCCGTCGAACAGTGCCGAGATTGCCGCAGGAACTAGCTGCAACAGCCCAGAGGTGAGCGGGGGTTGAGACGGACATCTGCCCGGAATAGTCCCTAAGGCGTTGCGGCCTGAGAGAGTAGTTCCCCATGCCAGGGTGACCGCCCGGAGCTGCCGGGATGGGCGGATGCGGACTGCGACCTCCGCCTGCAACGTGTTGTGGTGGGGGACAGTGGCGACGTCGCCCAAGAGAGACCTGCACGGAGGATTGCACGATGTGCGCCGAGTGACTGCCCTGGGGCCCTGATCCTCACCTCTTAGCGATACCCCAGACACCGCAGCAGGACGTCACGATTGTGGCCGCGTGGGGTGCGGCCTAGACTTGGGAACTGCTGAGGTCGCCCTCCATCCCTGCTCCATCATTGTCGGGTGGGGGGCTGTAGCGGGGGGATGCGGCGTTCCCCATAAATCCGCCGTTACTCCCTCGCTTATATGTATGCGCGGTACAAGTCGCTGGCTGTGACCCAACCGTTGCACACTATACAAAAAAGACACTGACCCCTCGCCCATCACCCTGCTCATGTCTGGGGGCACTAGGGTACGAACTGGCACAGGAGGCGTGCCACTACAAGGGAAAACGGCCAAATCAGCGAAGCAAGCCGATGCCGACCAAACTGCGACAAAACTTGACACAATGCTAGCGGCGATGGAGAGGCTGGAGGAATCTGTCCAATTGACCCGCACATCATTGGAAAATAAAATAGACAGTGTTGCCATTGATCTGACACATCTGCGTGCTGACCACAAGAAATTAGCGGAGCGCACAACCACTCTGGAGGGCGCCATGGCGGGCTTTGCGCCCCGGGTCACCCAGACGGACACGCATGTACAAGACTTGCTCAACAAGGTGGAATTTTTAGAAGTCCGTGCCGAGGATGCGGAAGGGCGGGCATGGAGAAACAACGTGCGGATGGTTGGCATACCGGAACGCTGGGAGGTGAGGGAGCCTGAGTCGAAAGTGGAGAACTAGCTAAAAGATCTGTTACCGGAAGGCGCGCTGTCGCCCTACTTTGTTGTGGAGCGGGCGCATAGAGTACTGACCAGGCGGCCCCCGGAGGGGTCTAACCCTAGACCAATGCTTATTCGGATCCTGAACTACCGCGACCGAGACTCAATCTTGCGTGTAACCAGAAAGCTCACTGATGTCCACATAGACAATGCTAAAATAATATTCTTCCCTGACTACACAATCCATGTGCAGCGCCAGAGACACTCCTTCCTTGCTGTGAAGAAACGGTTGCGCCAACTAGATCTCAAGTACTCCCTCCTCTTCCCTGCCAGGCTGAGGGTGATAGCGCAAGACAAAACACATTTTTTCACGTCCCCGGAAGATGTGGAAGCATGGCTGGACAGCGGGATACACACGGCACCCAGACAATCATCGGAGACCTCGACACTGAGATGGGCGCGCGGCCCGAGACGTCGCCGCAGAAGCAGATTGTCTCCGGCCCGCCGGGCACGACCAGCAGTGCCTACCAGCCCGTCTGCGGACCTCGTCCGTGATGAACGACAGGATGCCCTCCGGATGGTGGCGGAACTTAGTGGCTCCCCGAACACAGAGGATGTCCTGACTGGCAGCCCTAGAGATTTGCCAAGCGATGATGAGGCTATATATGGCATACCCGATTCTCAGACCTCCACGGAATAACCGGATGTCACGCCTGCAGACAGCAGATCTGATACACTAACTGAGCGGGGGTCTTTTTTCTTCCATTTGTTTTTTCTTGACTCATGACAATGCCCCGACCCTGATGTCACCCAGACACTGCCTGCCCTTATGAGCCTCATCCGCAGGTACCAGACGCAGTGAGTACCGAATCCATGCTAATTGATCCTTAGTGGAGAACCCTGATAGAAGAGGTGTGCTGAAGCGTCTGTCTGCTGGAGCCTGGGCGGTAGGGCTCCGTATGGATGGAATTGGAGAGGGCCCACTGAATTCTCTAGAGACTACCTCCCACTGAGAGGGATGCTCCCGAGGAGTAGTACTTTCCAGCAGTAATGACTAACAATTTTGTAACTGGTTCACTTCGCCTGGAGAAGGGGAAGCTACGACTGCCACTTCGATTGCTTAACAGACGTAGTTGTGCCTAGTGCACGGCCAACCCTCCTAGATTTAAAGGTTACTCATCTCATTAGAGATTTTGGAAGGCGGCATGTTTCGCAGCCGACCTTTTGGTATTCTATGTTGGTTGTGGTTGTTATGTTACTTTTCAGTGATTGCTTTGTCCCACATTCCTTTTTTATTTAGTGCAACGCATTTTTCGACAGTACCTAATAAGATGTCTTTGGCGAATTTTGGTGGGATGGGGGGGCGGAGTGGAGGCGCTGCTGTGGGATTGTGGCGGAGCGAAGGGTTGGGACTCACCTGACGTAGGGCGATGTCTGTAACAAACATATGCACATGGAACGTGCGTGGCATTCATACACCCTCACGCAGATATCAAATTTACTCCTACCTTAAACGGCATCAAATTCACATTGCCCTACTGCAGGAAACGCACCTCAACAAGGCGGAAGTACATGCGCTACGCCGTAGATGGCAGGGCCAGCTTTATGCTACGGAGTTCTCGTCATACGCTCGTGGGGCACTGATATGGCTAAGGCCTGGGACCCCTTTACAGTTTCGCACACTCGTACAGATCAGGAGGGTAGGTTTGTCATCGTGCAGGGCAAGCTGGATGGGCGACCTGTTGTCTTGACATCGATATATGCCCCTAACACCGAGCAGGGAGGATTTCTTGATAAACTATCAACAGACTTGGCACCGGGTCCCCTGGGTTTTGGGAGGCGACTATAATTGTATCCTTGATGCTGGGTTAGATCGCTCCTTCCAGCCCCTACCAGGTACCCCTGCGCAGGCAGCAATGAAGGCCCTGGTTGCCTGGGCCTTGCAATGGGATCTGTATGATGTCTGGTGAACCCGCAACCCCTACACAAGAACATACTCCTATTACTCAGGCGCACACGCTTTGCATGCGAGATTGTACAGATTTATGCTCTCTAGTGAACTGCTCCCACTTGTCACTGACACTTACTACATGGGTCGCACACACTCCGACCACAACCCGCATATGCTAGGTCTGGCCTGGGATTGCCCTCACCCGCCCATCCCCACTTGGAGGCTGCAACCGGCTCAATTGCTGGATGCCCCTTTTCGCAATTCATTAGGTACACAGATTGCACACTACTTTGAGGAGAATACTGACACGGCATCCACCCCCCAAATCGAATGGGATGCATTCAAAGTTGTTACTAGGGGTCATTGCCTGGGTACACAGGCTAACATGCAGAAGCAACTAGATGGGGAACTAACGCACATTGAGGCTGACCTACTCCAATTGGAACAAGACGCAGTGGCGGGCAATGAGGAACCACTATCGGAAGCACGTGCTGATCATGAACGTTTGCTCGAAAGGCTCTGCCATATTAACTACACTGCCCATTCAGCGCGCACACATCATCTGGGGGGGATAAACCCGGGAAACTATTGACCTGGCTGATCCGACAGGAAGACAGGGTGATGCCAGTGGCAGCGCTACGAACTAGTCAGGGAGACATTGTGTACACTCAGAGCGACATACACACGACATTTGTGAACTACTACAGACTGTTATACTGTTCGCGGTTATGGGTCCCCCGCACTTAGATCATTGCATACCTCTCAAACATACCACTACCGGAGATTGAGGACACACAGAGGGATGAATTAGAAACCCCGCTTACGCCGGATGAGATACGTACGGTCATATTTGCTTTATCCAATGGCAAGTCCCAAGGCCCGGATGGGCTGCCTGCTGAGTTTTATAAAGCCTACCCTGATATTCTAATCCCTGAGCTCCTAAAAGTATACGAGGCGGCTATCTTGGACTCCTCTCTCCCCCCATGATGAATGAAGCTAACCTCATATCCCTCCCCAAACCTGGCAGAGACCACATGCTGCTGGGCTCATACCGGCCGCTGGCCCTCCTGAACACCGATTATAAGATACTTGCCTCCACGCTGGCTCAGCGTTTGGCCTACCCTTGTGCATAGCGATCAGAACGGCTTTGTACCCACTCGCAGTACCTCCCACAAAATACGCCGGCTGTTCAGGGTGCAGCGGTACGCTGTGTTGCAATGGCCTCGCTCGGGATGTCTAGTATTGGACCTGGAGAAGGCCTTCGACTCCGTGGAGTGGCCCTATCTCCTGACGGTCTTGCAGAGCTATGGCCTTGGCGATGAGTATATCGATATGGTAGGTTTACTGTATCAGAAACCTACGGTGCGCGTCTGCACAGGACGCCTACTGTCAGACATCATCGGTGTAAAGAGAGGCACTAGACCGGGATGCCCTCTGTCCCCGCTGCTTTTCTCGTTGGCAATTGAGCCACTGGCGGCGCTCCTCAGGGCGCAGGGTTTGGAATGGGGGATCCCCCTGGCAGATGGCCTCCACACAGTCTCCCTGTATGCGGATGACCTCCTTTTATATGCCAAAGACCTGACCTGTTTGCCGCCGACGCTGTCTGATGCCTGTCATAACTTTGAAACTATGTCGGGCCTCAGGGTCAATTGGGCCAAATCTGGAGTATATTCCTTTAACCCAGACGCTCAGGAGTGTGAGGTCCGCATCAATGACGAGAGGCTCACCTGGTACCCCACTACGTTTCCCTACCTGAGAATCCATATCTACAGATCTTTGCCAGATGTGCTAGAGGGCAACCTGGTGCGGGCGATCTCTTCCTCACAGGCGCAAATAACATTTTGGAAGACTCTCCTCCTCAATGTGCCTAGTCGAGTTACATTGACAAAAATGATAGTTTTACCAAGACTACTGTATTTTTAGGGAACTGGAAACTTTGATCAGGAACCTGATAACGAATACAGGGAGACCCTGGGTTGCTTTGATGAAATTATACGCACCTGTGGAAGCGGGAGGACTAGCAGTACCTAACCAGGAGCTTTACTATCTGGCCGCACAGCTGCAGTGGGTGACGGGATGGTTGGGTGGCCAACATCTAGGTGACACTGCCACGGACACTACAGTCTGGACCAGCGTGCAGATTCACGCACTGTTCCACCCTCTGGTCAGGCCTACATGCCCTACACAGCTACACCTAGCAGTGGCCCGCAGATGCTATATTCGCAGTCTGAATCTCACCAAGGCGGTGACGCCCTACTCCCCGGCGCTCCCGCTGCTGGGTACACCTAAAGAAGGCAGCATAGTAACGGAGGCCGCACTGACACCCTAGACTCGGGCTGGGGTAGACACGCTGGGAGACTTGTATGCGGAGGGAGCCCTGGTCCCCTTTGCAACACTGGCTGTAAACGCGGGACTCCCAGCCGGGCAGTTCCTGCTGCAGGCGGCCATCACGCACGAATACACGAGGGCCTGGAACAATATCTCCGAGGAGTTGCCCATGCACCTTTTAATCCAATATTTGTATGTCATGGGAAATGGCTCACATGTGGTCCACTGGCTGGCGCAGGCGATGTTGGAACACACGCATTGCTCCTTACAGCCACTTAGAGACAAATGGGAGGCAGACAGGGGGAGGACATGGACGGACAAAGAATGGACGATGGCACTGGCCAGTCCCCGTAATGTACCCTGCAACTCCCGTTTTAAGCTTATCCAATTTTACATACTGCACCTTGCTTACTTGACAACTGACAAAATTAACAAATACTTTGCGATCACAACTACTGTGTGTCCGAGATGCTCGCTGATTGCTGCGGACCTGCTCCACATGGTGTGGTCCTGCCCCAACATACAGTCATACTGGCACACAGTGACTGTTCTGCTAACGGAGAGCACCGGTGTGTGCCACCAGAACACGTGGGAGGTATGTCTACTGGGTATTTACAAAAGAACGAAACACAATAGAGCTCCTTCTAGATTCTGGGACCTGGGACTCATAACGGCCAAGAGACTGCTCACTAAACGATAGAAAAGTAGTGAACCCCCACACGAGCGACACTGGCGTACCTCAACCGTACAACTGGGCTAGGGCAGAGAGAATTGCTTTACATAGGGAGGAGACGGCCTGACTGAGAAAATTCCCCATTGCGCAACTCTGGGATGATACCTTGAAGTCTTTCCACCGAGTGTGCCTTGCCCAGGCCGTCACTTAGCCACTTCCCACCTGAAGCCTCACCTAGGAAGGAGATGAGACACAGTACTACACGTCCACACAACCGCGCCTTGCCATGCACCCACATACAGTCACTAACGCACCCTTCACATGATCCTAACATCGACCCGGGTGATGACGACTCTAACCCCCCCAGCGCTGAGAGTTTGCTCTCCACCTGCCATGTGAGATTGTCTGTGCCCCCCCCCCCCCCTTGGGGGCTCCTCACTGCGACGGGCCCCGGCTTGTCGCGCCCCCTCCCCCCCTACGCTAACACTTCTCTAACACCGAAGACGCCCACACATGACATTGTATGGTACTATCTCTCCTTTTAAATTTTTTACCCATTTTAATTATTGCTTTCCTAACTTTGCCCCCTTTTCTTTCTTTGTTAGTTACTCACTTTAGCGTTGGAATAGTTATTATGTACGGATAAACGCTTTTTTGCGCTGTTTTCTTCATTGAATATCGGATATGTAAATCACCTGCTTTTCACTTCACAACGCTTGTACAAGAATGCAAGCTGGACATGATGTCACATGCTTACTACAATGTGGAAATTTATGATATCCTCTGACGACTGTACTTTGAAGATGAGATGAAGTGTTACATTTATCTGCTTGTGAAACTTGACTCGTATTGTAAGTGCATAACGAATGCAAATAAAGATATTCAAACAAAAAAAATCAGAGTCTGATGTGCTGGACAGTATGTCAATGTTAGATTTTTTTAGCCACTAGGGTTAGTACTCCATTCTTCTTCCCTAGAGCATCAGAGCCAGCGACCTCGCTGTACAATTTTGTTTCTAAGTGAGGTAAATTGTTTTGAGTCGATCTTCATCTCTTGAAGTAAAATAATATCGCCTTTTTGTTTATGAAGATAGTCAAGTATCTTCTTTCGTTTTATTGGATGGTTTAAGCCTTTTACATTTAGTGAGACTATCTTGAGGTTACTATGCGCCAAGGCACCTGTAATGGTTGCCAGAGTCATAGGTGTCGTGAGTAAGTCATGTTCAATATGTGTGTGCCGTCAGTCTTTGGGGGGTTCTTAGGTGACCTTCCACATAGTTGAGTAGATATTGTAGATCCATGTAGTATATGCCCCAGAGGTAAAGACCAGGGTTGAATAACTCTTCTAAAGCATATTCTGCATTTGTAACCGCACATGGTGCACCATTTCCATACCAGATTGATATTATAAGCATTGTCTTTGGGCGAGCAAAGAAGGTATTTGTATAAAAAATAACCACAAAAGCATATTTCACGTACATAGGTATTCTTCCTCAAATTGTCGTCTCTGCACTGTATGAAGAGAGTCCTACGGGGCTCGCTGTAGAACGCTTCATTTAAAAAGGTCGGCCTGGCGCTTGAGCAAAGAAAACCATAATACTTAACCTGAATAAGATAGCAAACAATGAAAGGCAAAGCAAGAAAAACACAATCCAAAACCCTACCCCAACCCACCCTCACCCCAAACCCCCCCATCCCACCCCGAAGGTACGTAGCTGGCATAGTGAAAGGGGAGGATAGCTCCCCTCCCATGGTAGCCAAGTAGGATAAATTGGACAATAGTATTGTTTACTAGAATGAGGTTTAAACTTTAGTAACTGAAACTGGATGCCGGATGCCGTTAAAACTTAGATCGTTGTATGGGACATTTTACTGCATAACGTACTTAATGCGCCACAGGGTATGTGTATTGCTAATTAGCAGTATCACAGTATTATAGTATTGCAGTAGTACAGTGTTACAGTACTACAGTTACTTAGTAACATCACTTAGTAACCTAGTAATATGACGCCTCACGAGCGGTTTAACATCTTATGAGGCAAATATTTGGTGTTATCCAGCATTTTGAATATTTATTTTGAATATGAATATTATTCGGTTGAACTTAACCTTAACAGAACAGAGCACAGTACCATAGATTATTGTAGCATTGTGGCAGTTATATGAATATTATTTAGTTGAACTTAACCTTAAACAGAACATAGCACAGTACAATAGATTTTTGTAGCATTGTGGCAGTTATATAAACAGTATAACACGTTATGAAGCAGGTTTTGGGAGTTACCCAATAGTTGAGTATCTCATGAGAATTTTTTTTATGGATGTGTACTTGGTTGAATCTTATCTTTACCAGTCTACCTGTTTACCTAATTACCTGAATACAGGAACCGAACACGGTTACAGTAGGATAGAAAAATATTAGACAACAGAATATTAAGCCAGAGCCTGTAGTGGTAGACCCCGAGGTTGCTGTGTCCATCGAGGGGTCATCTGGGCATCCAGGAATCTTTTTAGTTCTAGAGGGTCAGTGAAAAAGTGTGGGGTCCCTTGAATTACTACGCAGAATCTTGCTGGTCCTGCAAATTGAAAATTCATAGATCGCAGTCTAGGACGGAGTGCCAGGAATCCTTTTCTAGTGTCTACTGTCTCCTTGCTGTAGTCCTGAGAGATGAAGATTCTGTTATTTTTCCACAAGATATGGTTGTTCTTGCGCATAAAGGCCAGGATCTGCTCTACATGCTGATTGCGAAGAGGTTTGCAGACAATTGGCCTTGGTACTTTCTGATTTGACACCATTTTGGTTGGGACCCGATGGGCCCTGTCGAATTCCAAGGGTTTGCTGAAGGACAGGTTAGTTGCTTGCGTGAACCAGTTTTCTATGAAGGTGATGCATGATCAAGAAGGATCCTCTTCTCCTTCCGGAATACCGAAAATTCTTAGATTCCCTCTTTGGTTCCTATCTTCGAGCCCTGACAACCGTTTAGTTAGAGAGTCTGTGGTGGTTGTCAGGTTTTTGAGGGATTTGCATACCTTGTTTTCTGCGTCTTCTAGATAGCTAATTCTGTTCTCCGTTTCAGTAGTGTCTCTAATGTCCTGTCTGATTGCGAAGATTTCCTCTTTCGTTGATTTTGAAAGATCATAAACTTCTGCAAAATTGCTTAATATGGTATCCATAGTTGCGTTGATATCGCGTTTACCTTTTGTCGGTGAATCTGGATTAGGGGATTCTGCTTTGAGTCTCTTGAGATTCTTGGCTTCCTTGTCGCCCATTTTGCAGTGACCGCTTTATCAACTTGTAGACTTATAGACTTGCAACCTTGGAGTTGTAGGATGTACGTTTTAGGCTGTCGGATCTATGGATGTTTTAACAGTTAACTAATGTTGGGTGTTATCATTGATCCAAGGTCCAGACCAGTTGTAGGTTATAAGTTTCTATAGGATGTAAGCTCTAATATAACCCTTATAGGCGTCTAAGTATTGGTTACCAATTGGTTACTAGGGATCAGATCACCGGCGCTTGATGGGACGTTTTGCTCGTGGGTCAGAAGTAACAGGGTGAAGCAGCATCACAACACAGCAGCAAGGAGCAGCAGGCCAAGCTTGAGATCGAGGCCATGCTAGTTTATAGATGCTTGGGATTGTTAGACACTATCTGTAGTAACAGTGGTAACAGCCATCTTAAGGTCAGGCAAGCCTTGTGACAGTGTTATGCCCGATCTATGACAGCCATTTTGAGAGGTCAGGCGTTGAAATGCATCGCAGGGTACAATATAGCTTCAATATTGAAATCAAGCAGAACAGCAGCTACTATTAGAGATATTAGGCGTTAGCGTTGGTACTAGCGACATCTATTGTTTGCAATTTTGCTCTTGTGTCCTCTCACACCAGGCACTTCCATGTTTTTATCGCTGATTTATTGCTACTTTGCCTTACCTTTCGGAGTATTTCGACGTAAGCAGGCATACGCTGGTGTGTGCACATTCAAACCACTGCTAGTATCAAGTAATTAATAGAATGTAGTGCTGATTAGTCAATCACTAACCGCACTGATCATTTCGTAGGTCGCAACACATAGGGAACACATAGGGAGCGCCCGCCATTTATGTGAGAACGCGTGCAGCCTTACTTGATCAATAAGTGAGTAGATGGCTGTTATAGAGGGTTCTTTGTTGTCGGATTATTGGAATTGCTCTGTCCCAATGTGCTTCTAGGGTGCGCTTGGTCCTCCAGTGCTCCGGTTGCACTTCAACTTGCTTTTCCTTAGCCAGCCCCGGGAGAGCAGCGGGCTCAGTGCGGTCAAGAACGAGGACGGGCCGGGCAGATCTGCACTGTGTGGGGCATCAGATTTCCTTTAAAACTGCATGTTTTGCGCATATAATATATAGGTCATCAGAACCATTAGTCAATCATGTAAGTAACCATCTCCTGTTGGTATCCTGTTCAGCTGCAATTATAGATAAGCCAGATTTTTTAGAAATAAGGGTAACAACCCCGTTTTTCTTACCAGAAGCTTTAGAGCATGTAATATCTGCACCCAGTCTCTTCTCCTAAGAAGGGCTTTGTTAAAGCCTATTTTAGTCTCTTGAAGTAGTACCACATCACCAGGCAAACTCTTACACTAGTCTAGAATCTTGGCCCTCTTAACTGGGTGATTCAAACCCTTAACATTAAGGGACATTACATTTTTACCTGGCATTCATATGTATGATTTATAAATAGCAGCAAATTCTGAGTAAAGAGCACGATAGCAGCCAAAAAATATATGAAATATCGACACAGATATCCCATCACGAAGGTATGAAAAAGGGAGAAGAAAGAAAGAATAGGAAAACATCAAGAGGGTACAGAAGCAGTCCAAATATTTCCAGAGCACCATCCAAACCAAGTTCTACCAGGGGATGTCTGTAAGAGATGTTGCATGGGGAATAAACGTGGCTAAGCAGCGACAATAGCTACCAGAACAGACTATTCCATCAAGGAGAATCCGCAGAACCAGGGAAACAGCTGAATGAAAGATACATCATAAATAAATGACCAGTGGAATACGTAGATATTTCAGCTATATATCAGGGATATAGCAACAACCAATTTGATAAATAGTAAAATATGAAGTAAAGAACACATTTATAAAAAGATGACCTTACCGAAATAGATCATTCATAATAAATGTAACATATAAATCTCAATTATATGCACCACCATAATTCTTTAAACGTATGATCTAATGCTATATTTCAGTGTCATCGCAAAATATCTATATGGTATAAAAAACAATGCATAACCGAGCATCACAAGTCCTTAAGTAGTACTACATAATGACCTAAGATTTCAGTGTGGTAGAATTGAGATGTGAATATATCAACTATTATAGAAATCAGTCAATAATCATCCCAACATTAGAAGTAGAGCACAGTAGATGCATATCATCCTTGGGCCCCTTATATATTCATAAGAATAATTCATAATTGGTAAATAGATAATAAATATATATAGAGAGGCTAACTTACATATAATAACTGATTACGAGGAGAATACTTACCTAAACTAGAAAAGCTAGCAAATGAAGATATAATACTAGGCAATGCTAAGTGAAAGATTGTTACAGGCTGAACAATTAGAATAGTGTCAGTGAAGTTCAGATAAATACCCCACCACTTGATATCCTATAAGAAACTCCCAAAGAAATAAGCCTAAAAATAACCTTGGATATCACATATGTTATATATAGTACTCTATAAAGGGTCAGAAACGGATGCGTGTAGAATATAAAATGTATCAGAACAGTATTAACAAGTATAATCATGACAGAAAAATATTTATAAGGTACAGTGGGAGGAACCTAGAATAGTTAAAGCACGTTACCGGCACTCCAGTAATTCATAGAATATGCAAGGATACATTCTAATGTTATAGAGCAACAAAAAGGATATAATTAATCATGGAAGCATAAAGAGCTAAACAGGATCACATTGACTCGAAACGTGAAGAGCCAGGTTGACTGTCTGAATCCATCTGACCTTCAGAGTGATTGTCCAAAAACGTTGAGAGATCTGTAGGTTTGTAAAAGATCTGCGAGTTCCCCTTGAAAGTTATTCAGAATCTTGAGGGTCCAGCAAAACAAAACGGGATTTCCATTTCAGTAAACCTTCTACGCAGATTAAGAAAGCCTTTCCGACAGATTACGATATCTCTGGCAAAGTCCTGTGAAATTGAAATTTTTTGACCCTCCCAGAACTGTAGTCTAGGGTAGGACATATTTTTAGGTTTTAAATTTGGAACTCTGTGAGCTCATTCAATTTCAAAATCTTGTTTGAAAGAGCGATGCATAACACTTTGGAACCAAGAGAACAAGAAGTCAATCACTGAAGGAGCAGAGTTCTCAATCCCCTCCGACACACCAAAGATACGAAGATTACTTCTCCGGTTATGATCTTCCTTAATATGAGATAGAGCGCTCCAAATTTTGAATATGCTTAGCCTGATTATTTGTGTAGTCTTCCACATTACTTATTCATATTTTAGCATTAGACACTCGTATTGAAAGTTCTTTAAAGTTATAACGGATCCCTGCCACCTCCACCTGAAGTAGATCTGTATTGGTTTTAGTGCATTGAGCTATATCCTGCACCATTTTAAGTTTGAGTAGAATAGCCTACAGAGTTCAAGCAGAGTCAGGGCTTCCTTTAGTTGGAGATTGCTAAATTGGTGGAGAATGCTTAGAATGTTTCAGATTCCCTTTGGAGTCCCTGTCTTTAGTAGTACCACCTGTACCTTCCGCCATTGGATACCTGCAATGACTAAGTCTAAATAGCCTTAGTGTATTCGCAGAAAAGCAGAAAAAGTGATATGAGCAGACCACTGTGCCACCAAAAACAAAATCAGCAATCTAGCTGTTATGCAAAAAAAGTTAGAAAAATCAGTCTGCACAACGTGAAACACTTGTTGAAGTATCCAATCCATATTAGGAAGAAAAATGTGCAAAGGAAAGTAATCAGCGTCCCGCACGGAATTGTTGGAGAGTGCAACAACCAACTGTGTATCGTCTGTATATGATACTACTGTAAGCCCTCTACTCCTGGCCACAGCTCTTAATGGTTGGACATACAAGTTGAAAAGCGTTGGGCTCAGGGCTGAGCCCTGTGGTACACCTTGTTTAATAGTAGGGACCATGGAGGCTAAAGGGGGGAAGGTTACCTGGAAGGTCCTCTCAGAGAGAAAAGAGACGAACCAGTCCAGGGCAGAGCCCACAATGCCTGCCTCCTCCAACCTTTGTAGAAGGATCTGGTGAGAAACTGTGTCAAATGCGGCACTGAGATCTAATAAGATCAGTGCCGAAGTACGTCCCCCATCTAGTACTACCCTCAGAAGTTTGGTCACAGCTAGGTGAGCAGACTCCCTGCTGTGGCCGGGGCGAAAGCCATTCTGAGAGGAGTCTAGTATGTTATTCTCTTCCAAGAAACCTGTCAAGATAGAATTTATGTAGGTCTCGGAGATCTTGGATGCCCACAGCAGGAGATAAATAGGACAAAAGTTCTCAGGTTTAGCTGTATCGAGGATAGGTTTTTTAGCAGGGGAACAACCCTTGCTTGCTTCCAAATCCTAGGGACAGCTGCCATAGACAAGGGCATGTTAATCACCTAACCAAGAGGTGCACAAGCACAGGTAGCGATTTCATAAATTGATCAGGCTTCATGGGGTCAGCAGGAGAGCCGGATTTAACCTTGCTACATAATGAGCGCATCTCATCCTGGGAGATCGGCGGGAAAGCGGCAAGCGTGTGAGTGAGATGGGGTCTACACACAGGGTCAGAACACATAGCAGCTTGAGGTAAGGTCTTATAAATGTTTTCCACCTTGTTGACAAAAAAGGTGGCGAGAGCCTCACATTGCTCATCTGACGTGATTGAGGGTGCTGCAGATACCCCAGCCGATTTAAGATCTTTAAGTATAGAGAAGATACTTTTGGTGGGGTTCCTGCTGCTCCTGATCTCGTCTGCAAAGTAAGCTGCCCGTTCTGTCTGAATAGCCCTGTGATACTTCTTGATGGCTGCCTGATAACACCCCTTCATGATCGGGTCATAATCCTGTCTCCAAGTCCGCTCCAACCTCTTACAAGCTTTACGCATAATAGCGAGCTTGTCATTATACGAAGGAATAGATTTAGTGTTACGGCACTTAGAACATTTAGCAGGAATAAGTGTGTCCAGCCGGAGGAGGATCCAGTCTGATAGTGCTTTATCAGCAGCATCCGCATTATCTGGCATGCTAAGTGTGTTCATAGAGAGGAGGACATGGCATTTATCAATATTTAATTTGTGCCAGGGGCGTTTGAGAGAGAATCGCTGGAGCACCCTACGAGGGGGCTCTGCCCCCTGAGAGTGTGATGGGGATCAGATAGTGGTCAGACCAGCACGCCCGGACGGGGGTATTGGCTGTGAGGGAGGGAAGGTTAGAAAAGACTGGGTCTAGCAAATGGCCAGCGGTGTGGGTGGGGCCTTGAACCAGTTGGAGCAGCTGACACGCCGCCAGGTTAGCAGAGAAGTTACCCACTTCTGAGTAATGGGGGTTGTCAAGATGCAAGTTCGAAACACCAATAACGCTAAAATTGACAGATCTCATAGCCAAGGTACTAACTGTATTGATGAGTGCAGCACTAAACTTTTTAGAAGGTCCTGGCAGGTGGTAAACCAGTAGCCAAGACATGGTATAGCTAGCGTTAAAAGAAATCCCAAAATGCGAACACTCACAGCTCGCCAGAGTTTCTGTAACAAAAGTGAAGGTGTAGCAGGATTTAAACACAACTGCAATACCTCCCCTCTAGACTCTCTATTGAGCGTCACCATGCTAAGGCCTGGGGGAGTGCCAAACTTGGCTCAGCCACCATGTCAGCTGACAGCCATGTCTCCGTCAAAAAAGGGACATAGGGAGATTCATCCTGCAACAGGTCGTAGACAGCAGGAAAGTGATTGGCTAGGGAGCGACAATTGAGGCAAAAAAGTTTGATACTCTGCAGCAGAGAGGGGAAATGGTGTTAGACAAGGTAATGGTTGTAGGGAAAAAGTTATCGCACAATAAGACTCAGGAAAACAAGTTACCTTTGAGTAGTATTAATCAGCAATAATTGTTGGGTTTGTCGTTCAAAGGCAAACTTAGAGTCTTCAGGCAAAATATTACTTCGCAGAAAAATATATCTTAGCAACTGCCATTTTCGAATTTTGACTGAAAAGATATATTGTTACTCCAGTAATTGTAAATGAAGATTCCAAAACCTGGGACTTATTCCAAAAGGTTGTAGCAAACAGAACGTTACAGGTTATTGCCAAATATTTCTCAATAAAAACAAGTAACCTCTGAGTAGTGCTACAATAAGTGCTGGGTTTATCACGCAAAGGCAAACTTAAAGACTTTTAGGCAAAATAACGCATAACAGAACAATTCCTCATAGCTGCCGGCATTTTTTTCGAATCTTCACTGTAGAGATATATTAGTACTTCAGAATTTTATATGAAGAATCTAAGGCCTGGGTCCTATTTCCAAAGAGATGTAGTAAACAGTACCTTTGTAATTATGAAAGAGTCTCTCCGTTACTGACCCTGTAGTCTGAAAGGCACTGACGACCTGGCCTCAAGTTCCGCTTGCTGTGACAGTTTATATGGCGGCCACCATTTCACAGACGCTGGAAAAGTACGGATGGAATAAAGTCTGCCATAGGATGCTCTCGGCTCCAAAAACTCATACACGTTCACATACCTTAAGGTAACATTGTACCATTTTTTAACTCCTACAAGTGCACATACTAATGATCTGCTAACGCGATTTCCGCTTACACCTCTATCAGTACATTTAGAGGATTTCCTTTCCCACAGCTCTCCATGTAGATAGTGCCAAATGCACACTGAAGTGCACTGACGGACTAAGGTCACATTCTCCCACCAGGGAATCTTCCTGATAATTACGGGCAACACCTTAGTTTAATTGTAGGAAAGTGCCCCTTTTTGTATGGTGGCCACCCCACTTTTTGTCTGTCATCTGAGGCAACCTGACGTGATGTGCCCTGTTTCTCTGCCAATCATGTTCCCGGGCCCTGTGTTCTTTCCCAAGACTGTACCTTTGTGTCAGGTTTTAGATCGGTGTGCGCGCCTACCTGAACTACAAGTCCCATGAACCTTAGCGGCTTAGCAGGATATAGCGGGGCGGGACGGGGAGAACCGGGCTCGTGATTTTGCTTTGCTTGCGGGAGCGTCTGGTTCCCGATGTCCTTGGATCCTGGCTGAGCATAGGAGAAGAACACGGAGTTCGTTCTTACCAGGGAAGGAATCGTTATGGTAATGAGTGTTCGCGCTGGCAATGCGCGTTGCTTTGGTCTTCTGTAACGGCTCGGTGCTAGTCCGCACGAGCCCAACAGCGTCTCGCGGCTGCGAGGACTGGGAAGGAGACAATTTGAACACTCGTGACGAGTGCCTTATTAGTTTGATCATTTGGGGGTGTTACCTTAAATATTCAAGTGGCGGAATGCAGGGGGGAGTCCTCCGCATTGCCGTCATGAAAACATGACGTTGTATGTTTATTAATAACCTTGTGGATTACAAATACCAAAGCGGATGGTAGTAGTGCAGGAACTACATCATACCGTGTTTAGTTTAACTTTGATACGTGTTGTGCGGTCTTGGGCACTTTAGTACTTCTTAACGCAGAGGAGGAATCTGCTTGCACTGTTTATTTACGCTTCTGTGTAGTTTATTTTTGGATCTAAGCTCTGGGTCTCAATTGCCTTCTGGAGTGGTTTTCTCAGAGGTTTCGCTTTATACATTCGGGGGCAGGAGGGAAAAACAGAAGATATATCTGTATGAAGGTTCAGACACCAGACTTATTACAGCTTCTTTTCCCCGCTGTCCCTTCCTTCTTTCTTTTCTTTTGGGTTTTTTCCCCTTTTGAGGTTTTTCCCTCACCGTATTGCCTGAACACCCTGTGATATACATTCAGGGTGTTCGGGAGGTCCGGAGGTGGAGCATTATTGCTGCATGCGGATCCTGCGGAGTGCAACCTTGACACTTTGTACCCACAATTGGCACATCTCTGACCACAGGTAAGCCCCTTTCAAAAGGTATCACGGGTACCATGGGCACTGTGACCAAGGAAAGGCCTCTAAGGACTGCAGCACCTATTGTGCCACCCTTCGGAGCCCTGTACCTTAACACCCACACACTGCCATTGCATGCTGCATGTTTTAGTACAGAGAAAAGTGAAGAGTCAACATGGTACACATTGTGTGCCATGCCTGCAACCCACTGCCTCAGGCCTAGGTACGTCACCCCTCTAGCATAGTGCAGTAGCCCTCAGGTGAGGGTACAGTGGCATGGGCCCTGTACCCCTAAAGTGTCTAAGTCCATTCTTAAACATTGTAAGTGTAGTAAAGCTGTAACGAGTATATGGTCTGGGAGTTGGTCATTACAAACTCCACAGCTCCATAATGGCTTTACTAAAAACTGGGAAGGTTGGTGGTAAACGTTTCAGCACATTAAACCCACACTGATGCCAGTGTGGGATTTACTGTAAAATGCACTCAGAGACATCTTAGAGATGCCCCCTGGAAATTGGCCAGCCTTGATGTGGTTCCTGAATGGCTGTCTGCCATTTGCCACCGCCAGACAGGTTTCTGGACTCCTGGGTAGAGTCTCTCCACTCTCTGGGCCTAGAAACAAAGCCCATCCTGGGCAGAAGAGTCATGCCTCCTCTCCCAGGATGGGCTGGGTCCACGAAGGCAAAGCTTCAAAGGCCTGCAGCCTTTGGAAGCTGTCCCTGCATTTTGCGACCCTCAACAACTGGCTGCCACCCGCTCTGACCCCACTTTGAGCAGAAGAATCAGAAGGAAAACCAAGCTAGGAAGAGAGGTGTGCCCAACTTTGCTAGCCCCACCCCTCAGGTGGGGGAGGCGAGGTGAAGCACACATCTCAGTCCCCTTCATCCTTAAGATGAGGGGACTTGACCAATTAGGGAGAGGCTCATGCCCCCTCCCACTGGAGGGTGGCATAATAGGGGGTGTACCCACCCCAAGGAAGGGACCCATTGTCCCCGACATGCACACCCCCTTTAAACGCCCCTAAATTTAATATTTTGGTGCAAACTTGAACCTTGCCTTCTCAGATTCGAGGAAGAAAGAAGGACAGAAGAGCTGTGCTGACCCAGGAAGAAGAGGACACCAACTGCTTTGGCAGCAGCCCTACTGGCCTGCCCCATCTACAACCAGCAAGAACCCCAGCGAATCCACAAGCCAGGAATCCCCAGAGCATTTGCCTGCACTCGACTAACCGACTCGGTTTCCCATTAGCACCAGATTTGCTCAAGCAAAGACTCCCCACAGAATCCGGATTCTGGTGACTCTGTGATTCTGCACCCGACGCCCACTGCCCGAATTCGAGTGGCCCAATACCACGAGGACGTCTTCCAGCGATCCTGACCTGGGATTTGGTGATCCCCAACCTCCCTCAAGCTTCAAGACGACGCCGGCAGCCTCAACCTGAAGGGTCTCCCCAACCGCAGCTGATAAAGAAACCTGACGCCAAAAGGCACCCCTGCACCTGATGACCCAAGTCACCCCTGCACCTGACACCCCACAGCTTTGGGTGGCCCAACTGACAGTGTCCAGGCATCACCCAAGAACCCAACTTACCTCTCCAGCCAGTGGTTGCCTTCAGGAAGTCTCCCTGCCCAAGCCTGCAGCAACTTTGCTGAACTAAAGGTCTCCATTGAGAATCACAGGGTCCCAATGTCTTTTTGGCACCCTGCAACCAGCTGCCCCAGTGCCGCTGGTGGTGCAGCTCCTGTGCTGATTGTTGGCCCCCGCAGTGCTGACCTCACCTCCAGGAGCTATGCTCCCATACCGAGTGGCCTGCTCGTAAGCAGTCCCTAACCGAAGGCTACCTTAGCTCCATTGGCTAACATTGGGCCCCTGCACTCTGCAGCTGGCTACTCAAGTGCCGCTTGTGGTGCAACTTGAGTGCCTCTCTAGACCTTGGGGAACCTTGGTCCTAACCCCCCAAACTCCCACTCGTAGGTCGAATACTTACCGGTGAAACCGATAACCATTTTTCTCCCTTGGGGACTAATGTTAAGTGTTTTTTTTTTTTATAGTTTAGAGAGCTTTATTGTAACAAGTAAAGAACAAGGTACAGCGTTATACTAATAATCATAAGAGAAGTACATAGAATAATAAATATATATGAAAAACAATGGGTGAAAACGAGATATTTCATACAATATCAAGAACAAAACCTAATGTTAGGAACAGTCTTAAACACATGTGTACCACGGGGAGTGGGGGTGGCATCTCTCCTCCTCAATGTAGAGTGGATATGGAACCCTGGTCGCTCGACAAAGTAAATAAAACGATAAAAAGGATCAAATCCAACGGAGCACCGGGTCCAAATGGTATCACAAATGCAATATTTAAGGCTGAATTGAGTAATTGGCCGGAGTTATTAATGCTTTTATTTAATGAAATTCTTAAATCGGGTTTCCTTCCGTTATCCTGGCACGGGAGTATCATACAGCCGATTTACAAAAGTGGCCCGCAGGATAATCCGGCTAACTACCGTTTAATTACACTCACTGATGTAGAGGCAAAAATATTTGCTAGTTGCTTGCTGGATGAGTTAGAGACTTGGGCCTCACAGGAGGAGCTGATTCCTAAATTTCAAACTGGGTTTAGAAGGGGCGAATCAACCCATACGAATTTGATTTTATTAACGTTATTAGGTGAGAGAGCCAAAACTAGGAAGCAAAGATTATATGTTTGTTTTATTGATTTAAAAGCCGCTATTGATTCTGTGCCACAAAATGTTCTTTGGGGGAAGCTACGGAATTGGGGTATTCCAGAGTCTCTATTAAAAATTATTATACTGTTATACTCCAACACCTGGGTGCAAATCAAAATAGGCGATGGTAAACATATGACCCAACGTTTAGCTACGAATGTGGGACTAAAACAAAAGCTGTGTTTTAGCTCCTTGCCTTTTTAATCTTTTTATGGCTGATTTACCAGCCCATTTTAAAAATATAAATTCGCATTCGCCTTTTATTCATGGTCAGGAAATCAAATAGATGCAATATGCAGATGATATGATTTTAATGAGCCAAACAGAAATAGGATTAAAGAGGTTAATTAACTCTTTTAACGGTTATGTTACACAAAATGGTCTGACAATTAATATAAAAAAGACAAAGATAATGACTATGGGAAAAGGGAAGCCTAGGAGTAAAGAGTGGATTATTAACGGTATGGTGATTGAAAATGTGAAAATATACAAATACCTTTGAATCACGTTTGACGACGGTCTGATTTTTAGACAACATTTTAACAATCTTGAAGCCAGGGGTTGCTCACTTGCATTTGCTTTTAGAAAATTAAGAGATAAACTATTATGCCCCAACTACGACTATCTGATAAAGGTGATGCGAGCAAAATTAATGCCATCTTTGGAATATTGCTCAATTATCTTTAGGGGCAAAGACGCGAAAGTGCTCGACGATACAGAAATTAGAATATATAAAACTGTTTTTAAAATCCCCAAATATATTAGTCGAGCAAACAGAGGACTGGAATTTGGTTTGAAAAACCAATCTCTGGCGCGTCAATCTACATTCTTGAAGACTCTTAACATTAGTGCGTTCGGAGGAAGGATCATTGGCAAAGTTATGCTGGCTTGAAATCTCAGAAGGGGAATATTAAAAAAATTGGCAGCTGTATTTTAATGAATGTATAAGTAACTTTGACTGCTCTAATTTGGCTGATGAAATGAGGAGCAGGATCGTTTTTAAAAAGAAATGAATCAAATGGTTGCATTATTAACAACTATAGCGGACAAGGAGTTATTAAGGAAAATAAGTCATTTCTGGACAGTTGCTAACTCTTTCGGTAGGCTGTCACCTCAATCTTACTTGTCTTATCATTTAAAACCTAGGCTTAAGAATAAATTTATGTATTTACGGCTGGGAAGATATCCGACAAAGGATGGTATACCAAAATGGGAAAATCAATGATCATCGAGCATTTGCAGGCTTTGTAGTCAAAGGGAGGAAACATTAACACACATAGTAACCTTATGCCCAGTTTTGGCAGAGGCTCGGAAATTGATCCTAAAACCAATTTTTAATGAACTAGGAATTAGAACATGCAGGCAAGCGATTATTACCTGTTTGAGTGGGGCGAATATAAAACTTATTTATCACTTTGTTAAGTTCATCATTATTGCTGAGAAGAAACTCAAAGACGAAGAACAAGTAAATAACCATTTTTCGTGATATAAAATACTTAAAGAAACCTATTTAAGAATTGTTTGAATCAAAATGTATGCCAGTTGAAGGGTCTATTAGTATAATTTACTACAGTTATGCACACTGCACTTTATTATAGCTTGCAAATGGAAAACAGCAAAAAAATGTATTTATACTTGTATTTCCCACTGCTAACACCTGTCACTTTAGTTAGATGCTGCTATAATAGTGATTGCTGCTAATATATTGTACTTTAGTTAATACCTGTATTTTAATCGCTGTGTAAACGCTTTAATATTATTATGGAATTTACTGTATCAATGCATTTTTAGATGATCATTTTAAGATGATAATACCTTTGTGCTTGGTATATGTTTGTTTATGTTGGTTGATTTTATCTATCTTTGTTTGTAATGATGTTAATTAATCAACAAATAAATACTACTACTATATTAAATTAGCATTTTTAAAGTTTTATAGGAAGAAGGGGAAAAAAGAGAGAAAGAAAAAGAAAAAAAAATACAAAGAATCAACAACCTTATAGAATAATCTAACAAGACTTTCCATTAATAGACAATATAAAATCTCAGAGAACAAAATGCTATCAATAAAATTAACAATGTAAAAAAGATTCAACACAATGCTCACGGCGGCTGAAATACAAGGTACTATCTTTGGTACGTAATGCAGGATAGGTAATTAGTGAGTGGATACCAAAAGGCTTCTTTTCGAAGAAGTTGTTGAGAAGAGGTTACAGAGGCTCTATCTAGCCTATGATGTTGGCATATAAGATTCCACCAAGCAGAAATAGGAACATTGGAGGCATCCTTCCAATTGGAAGTAATTACTTGAAAAGCAATAGCGATTAACAAATCTACAAATGAGCCCGATTTACGAGCACCCAACCAGTGTATGGAATTGCTACCCAGAAATATGGAGTAGATATCAAAAGGGAAGTTGGTGGAGCAAATGGAGGCAATTGATTTCCATACTTTTATCCAAAAAGTGGAAATGTGAGGGCAAATGTAAAAGGAGTGTAGGTATGTGCCAGGAGTATTCTTACAGGATGAACAATTGGGGGATAGACAAGAACTGAATTTGGAGACAGATAATGGGGTCAAATATAATCTCTGGTGAAAGTAATAGAGTTTGAGTGGTGCTAGCAGTGCAAGAAATGTGATGTAATCGAGCCCAAATAGCATTCCATATGTGAGTAGAGAGAGAACAATGCAAATCTGTTTCCCATATGATTTCAGTTTTTCTTTTGGGGAGGGTAGGAAAAGAGAAATGGAGATATTTATATATGTGGGAGGCCCGGACAGAAAGAGAAGTAGGTAAAGGTTCTAACGGGGGGTCCGATGAAAAGGAGGCTCTTTCAGAGATAAGAGAAAACTGTTGAGTTAAAATCAATCTTAGAGATTCAAACTTAAGGAGGGAAGTAACTTGTAACCGGAACGTAGATTGAATTTCCTGAAAAGACAAAAATTGCATATCCTGCAGTAGATGTTTAACCTGGATAATCCCTTTGGCTACCCAATCCTTCCAAAAAATAGCATAATTAGAAATCTTATTGGACTTATGCCATATAGAGGAATCCAGGAATAACTGTGGAGGTGAAAGAGATTTTGTAAGAACCGGGTATAAGGTCGAAATGAGTTGCGAAATAGTGGGGGACTTAAACGAGTGAGGGGAGTGACTGAAACTAGCTAATAAAGAGAAGGGAAACGGATGGATAACTGTTTCTTCCAAATTGTACCACACCGATACAGGGGGATCATCCGAAGGAGACAGATAAGGTAGAACCTGATGAATTAAAACGGAGGAATGGTATTGACGAAAATTGGGAAAATTAACCCTTCCCCTATCCTTATGAGCAGACAAAGAAGATAAAGATATACAAGCTTTCTGCTTGTTCCAGAATAATTTACTCAAAATGCCATTAAGAGTTTTGAAGAATTTTAAAGGCAGTCTTACTGGTAGCATAGGCAAATACAAATTAATAACTGGAAGCATCATCATTTTAGAGGTGTCCAGCCTGCCCCACCATGACAAGAATAAAGGAGACCATTTCTCTACCATGCCAGATACCTTTGACAAAACATCTTCCAGATTAAGCTGAACCGTTCTAGCAATTGAGGGGGAATATTTTATTCCTAGACATGTAATGCAATTGGTGTTCCATATGAAATCCGTCCCTTTGAACATACTCCATAGACAATACTTGTTTAATGGAAAGACTTCGGATTTTTAAAAATGTAATTTATATCCGGACAGGGCAGCATAAGAAGATATAAGATCTGTGAAAGCGGGTAAAGAAGAAGAAGGATCGGAGAGAAATAACAGAATATCATCTGCATACGCAGTGAACTAGATTACAATAGAATTATGAGTAAAACCACGAAAAGCAGAAGAATGTCTTAGAGAATGAAGAAAAGGTTCAAGAGATAAAATAAACAGTAAAGGTGAAAGAGGACAACCTTGGCGAGTGCCTCGCTGAAGAGTAAAATAGGGAGATTGATATCCATTAACAAAAAAAGAAGTGGTAGGGGAGGAATATAACAAACTGATAAGGTATAAAATAACAGGACCAAAACCATGCCACTTGAATGCACGCGCATCATAAAAAGCAGTGAATGTGGTCAAAAGCTTTCTCTACGTCCAGGGTGATATCTGCAGCAGGGGAGGAACTTTTAGAAGCAAGATGTATAATATTGAAAAAAGTTCTAGAATTATCCGCAAGCATTCTACCTTTGACAAACCCTGTTTGTATCCAGTCAAGTCAGGAATAACTTTATTAATACAGAGAACCTTAGCAAACATTTAGCAATCTAAATTAATTAAACAAATAGGGTGGTAATTAGCACAAAACAAGGGATCTTTGTCCTTCTTTGGAATTAAACAGATCATGACTTCAAGAAAGGAGCCCCGAGCCTCTTTATGAGAAATAAAATGTTGAAAGAGAGATAAAAGATGAGGGAAAAGAGTCTGAGAAAAGCAAGAATAAAACTCTGCAATAAAACCATCCGCGCCGGGAGATTTCTCTTTAAGTAATAGAGCTAGGCCTGACTTAAGTTCAAAAAGGGATAGTTCTTTTTCTAGTAAAGAGCAATCAAGAGAGAAGGAAGAACGGGGAGGGAGTGCCTCAAAAAAAGACTCCAGTTCCATGTCAGAAGGAGAAGATTCAGGCGTGTATAATGCCTTATAGAAATCCATAAAGCAGTTTAGCATTTCCCCTTCCTTGAGGTGATTAACACCTTTATCATCTATGATGTTAACTATTTTTAGATCTTTGGGGTTTTACCTTTAAGTAGTTCGCAAGCAGTTTAACAGCTGAGTTAATTTTAAGCAGGACCCTAGAAGCTTCCTCCGTCGATTTTCTGTTAAAACACTATTTAGCCAGTACTCGTTTCTTAAGTGTATCATCATTATTAGAAGAAAATAAGGCATGTTCAAGATGCTTAATGGAGTCTAATAAGACAGCAGAGTCCTTGATGCGTTGTTTCTTCTTAACTGCAATGTAATCAATGATAAACCCTCTGGATGTTGCCTTAAAGGCATCCCAGATAGTGTGAAAAGGGATATCGGGATTAGCATGCATGGAAGAAATCTGCCAAAAACTCTTTGAAGCGCTCCAGAAAAGTATGATCTATAAGTAAATCATTATTAAAACGCCATCTGCAAGGCTTGGAGGGCTCGGAAGTGAGGTCTAGATTAATCAGAACAGGAGCATGATCAGAAATAAGAATGGACCCAATTTCAGCAAGAATTAGGGGAGATGAGGACTCAAAAAGATATAGTCAATTCTAGATAAAGAATTATGGGTAGGGGAGTAAAAAGTGAGTTCTAAGCTGTCCGGATGAGAGATCCTCCAGGCATCCACGAAACCCCTTGAGCAAATTGTATTCGTAAAGTTTTTTTTGCATTTTATTGGGAATATATCTAGCAGTGGACTTTCTATCCGTGAAGGGATCCATGACCTGATTGCAATCCCCACCCACCAATAGATTAGAGTCAGGACATGAGTGTAGGGTACGTGACATGGTCTGCCAAAATTGTGAATCGACACCAGTGGGGCCATATATGTTAAGAAGAGAGAGAGGGGAACCATTTATAGTGAGATGTAGAAGGAGCCATCTGCGTCAGCATCCTTTTCCTCCTTCTCTAGAAATAAAAATAAAATAAAATCACCACTCCATTTTTCCTGTCCTTGGCCGGGGAACAATATACATTACCTACCCATTGCTTTTTGAGAGAGTTGATATCATTATCAATGAGAAGAGTCTTTTGGAGCATCGCAATTTTAAAATGCACTTTTGATAAATGGGTAAGGACCCTCTGTTTCTTAACAGGACTACGCAATCCCTTTACATTCCAGGAGACTATGAACACATTACCAGTCATGGTAGAAAAAGAAAATATTAAGCAACAACATGAGCATTTAAAAATGTATAAATCTGAGATTTAAACATGTGGAAACTTGTAAATCAATATACAGGAAGTTAAGTAATAAAAACCAGTAAGGAAAAGGAATAGTAAAAAAGTAATTAACCATTCAAGGAGACTATGAACACATTACCAGTCATGGTAGAAAAAGAAAACATTAAGCAACAACATGAGCATTTAAAAATTTATAAATCTGAGATTTAAACATGTGGAAACTTGTAAATCAATATACAGGAAGTTAAGTAATAAAAACCAGTAAGGAAAAGGAATAGTAAAAAAGTAATTAACCATTCCAGGAGACTATGAACACATTACCAGTCATGGTAGAAAAAGAAAACATTAAGCAACAACATGAGCATTTAAAAATGTATAAATCTGAGATTTAAACATGTGGAAACTTGTAAATCAATATACAGGAAGTTAAGTAATAAAAACCAGTAAGGAAAAGGAATAGTAAAAAAGTAATGAACCAACAAAAAAAAGATGAAGGTAATCAGAGACAGTAAGATGGAGAAATTCAAAGAATATAGAAAAAAACATAAAAAAGAAAGGAAAGAGATGAAGCAAGTAAGGGTTAAAAAAAGGCAGTGAAGAACAGGAGGTGATAAAACTGAGGAAGAAATAGAGAAAAAGGGGTCAGATATCAAAGAAGAAAAGACAGAAAAAAGAAAATATGAAAAGAAAAGGAAAGAAGAAAAGGTAAGGAGAGTAAATGATAGACAAAGAGAGGTTAATACAAAGCTCCCCCGTTAGGCAGGAGACACCCTGTTGCACAGCATCTCAAGGATGACAAAATGTCTTTTCCCTTAATCCATTAATTCTTCCTCATGATGGGGTTCCAAAGTATATTTATTGTTTCATCAAAATTTCCACAGAACCAAAATTCAGGTGTATGTCAACCAACATTATAATCCAGTATAAATCCTTCCCCAATGCATTTCGGGCCGATTTGCTAGCCCTTCCTCAGGGGACAACTCTACAAAAAAGGAAATACATCTCCATGTCACTTTGGACGTAAAGTGCAGTTTTCAAGCATAATCATCAATTACATTTCATTCATGCCATTGATTAAATTACTGTGAATCATAGCTCCAGTGCCTAAACAAACACTAAAGTGTCAATTAAGTGAGAGACATATCCAGTAGTGCAATAGGTTACCCGGTGAAATAATATCAAAGATGTGTTTTCACAAACGAGTTAAAAACGAGTTAAAAACGTGATTCTCCGCATGCCTCCAGTGTCAAACCTCATGCCCCCGTCACCGATTTGTGCACTTAAATCGAGCCCCTGATTCAACCACATTCTAAACGTGAGACCGATACTCACGAACTATTACAACGAGCTGCAGCGCGGTGTCTGTAAAATAACAGCACAGCGCATATAAACATTACTGCATCACGCTCGTGGGCTCATGTGTTAACACATTCTCCAGAACGGAGTACTCACTAGGTGATGATGGTGGAAACCAGCATAATCGTCTCTATGTCGGGAACCCCAGGAATAAACCCGGGTCATGGCGTTTTAACCGCGTTGTGTTGGTGTACCAAACCGTGAGAACGGACTACAAAATGCGAAAATAAACAAAAAACGTGGCGGCCATCTTCAGTGAGTGAATGAACATGCAAACAAAAACTAAAAAAGTGTTATCAAAAAAACGACCATTATAGCGCATGGATAAGCTACATATTCACAAGACATATAAGCAAACGTTGAAAGCTGATTATTCAAAATTACAGATAGCACAAAAACTCTATCCGGTCATTGAGACCGTGTGGCTGCATCGATGCCATATAGCGGATCCAGAAATTTTCTCTTTTAAGCAATGTCTGTTTGTTGTTGTGAGTGGGAGTGATTTGTTCTAATATCACATATTTCAGTTGAGCTACAGAATGTTTGTGTTCAGCGAAGTGTGTGGCAACTGTGGATTTCAAATTGCCTGTTCTTATGTTGCTCTTGTGTTCGAGTAATCGAATCCTGATCTTCCTTTCAGTGTGACCAATATAACATTTGCCACATGGGCACTTGAGCATATAGATTACATTGCTTGAATTGCAAGTGGCATTCACTCTTAATTTCACTGGATGTCCCTTCATAGGGTGGCTGATGGTGTTTCCTGGAATGCAATTGTTGCAGTTACTGCAATTATAACAAGGACGTAGACCTCTGTATGTGGTTGGTTCACTGTCTTTAATGGATGCCTTCAACATCTCTTTCAAGTTGCGGCCCCTGGTGTATGCAAACATCGGCGGTTGGTCGAAAATACCTCGAAAGTCTGGTTCAAAACTCAGTAGTGACCAATGTTTAAGAATTATGTTTTTGTAACTGTTACTTAGAATGCTGTATTTCGACACCACCACCATTCTGGTGTTCACTGGCTTCACTGTGGTTTGTAACAATTCCTCCCGTTTCATAACTCCAACTTGGTTGACTGCTGTGGCTAAAGTCTCTTGAGGGTACCCCCGGTCTCTGAATCTTTCCACCATGTTGTTAACTCCCTGTTGGCAGGTACTCTCCGAAGATACTATGCGTTTCACTCGCATTAGTTGAGACAAAGGTAAGTTACGTTTTAACCCCGGTCTATGAAAACTTTGGTAGTGAAACAGTGAGTTCCTGTCTGTGGGTTTCCGAAAAATCGTTGTATTCCAGATGTTGTCATCACATTGTATTTCCACATCCAAAAAATGTATACGTCTTCTATCCATGTTCCAAGTAAATTGAATTCGCTCGTTGATCTCATTCCATGTTGTTAAAAATTCAGCCAATTCCAACTCAGTTCCTTTCCACAGGATAAAAATATCATCAATGAATCTCAAGAAGATTTTCCCATGTTTAAGCCATATGTTCTGATTCAGGATGTGCGTCTCTTCGAACGCTTTCATCACAATATTCGCATAGGACGGCGCGGCACAATTTCCCATGGCAGTCCCGTTTAATTGGTGGAACCACTGATCAAATACCGTAAAATAACTGTGAAAAAGTGTAAACACCATCAATTCAATCAGTAGTATTTTCATGTCTTGGTCCAAGTTTGAGTTTAACAACTCATGTTCGATCGCTGTGATCCCCATATCATGCGGTATAGATGTATAAAGTGAACACACGTCCACAGTGCACATCAATAAATCCTCATCTCTCGATGTTCTGATCACTTCCTCCAATTTCAAGAGGAAATCTGTTGTGTCTTTAATGTGTGATCTGGTGTTCAGCACAAAGGGTTGGAGATGTCTGTCCAAAAACTTGCCCGTATGTTCATGGATAGAACCTTTGGTGGATACTATCGGTCTGAACGGTGGTCTCGTCGGATGCTTGTGCATCTTGGGCAGCATGTACAAAGTCGGTGGTTTAGGGTTCTCAGGTGTGAGGTAACGTCTTGTCCGATCATTAATGGTTCCATTCTCAAACGCCTTTTTGATGATATCCAACAGTATCACCATGAATTCATTGGTTGGATCAGCTCCCAATGGGGCATAGGTGTTGATATCACTAGTGTGAGCCAATACTTCTTCCTGATAAAACTTAGCATCCATGATGACTAATGCGCCACCTTTATCAGCTGTCTGGCACACTATGTTGGGGTTGTTGGCAATCTTTAGTAGTGTGTTCCTTTCCATCCTTGTCAAGTTCTCACGTCTGGGCTTGGTTTGAAACGGCATTCTTGACAGATCTCTTTTCACCATGCTTTCAAATGTGTCAATGATTTTGTGACTCATTGGAGCCATGAATGTACTGCGTGGTCGAAGCCCTCTTAGCATATCGTCCTCTATATCAGGTGTCGTGACAATGTTCTCAAAGTAATGACGCAATCTAATGTTACGAACTAACTTGAACGTGCTCACCTCCAGCTCGAGAGTATTGGTTGTGGTTGTCGGCACAAATGTTTGTCCTTTCTGTAGTACTCGTAACTCTTCCTGTGTTAGTATCGTAGACGAGATGTTAATCACCAGGTTATCCTTGGTGCTCACCTCCGACGGTTGGTTTTCTTTGCTTTGGCTGGTTCTTTTGTTACCTCTACGTGTTTTACCCCTCCTGGGTCGATAGGTTGATCTTGACCCTCCTCTAAAAAATGCACCGTGGCTGTAGAAGTACCCGGTTGTTGTTCACTCGGCACCCCCTCCGTTGTGGCTCTCGTGCTTCTTGTTGTTCTCGTTTCACCCTCTGAAGACGATGTCTCATTTTCTGAATAGGGATTATAAGCCCGATTAGGGCGTCGGCGGGCGTACACTTCTGCCCAAGTGTACACCTCGCCGAGCTTGTAATCTATAGTATCCCTTTTGTACTTGCGTAACTTGCGTTCCTGGGTTTCACGTGTGTGTTTCTCTAATTGTGCTTTCACATCTTCCAATAAAGTGGCTAGTTCAGTGGGATCCATGGCTTCGTCCAGTTCCGCCCTAATGGTTTTAATGTCTTTGCTCAATTCTTCCAGAGATTTAGACAATTCCTCCACTATCAACAGGATCAAATCCAATTAACATTTGTTGAGGATGGCGAACCATCGCTCAACAAACTTCGCATTGTTCTTACATAAAAGAGGTTTTAAAGGAACCCGTAGGCCCCTCGGGATCCGCTGGGCGCGATGGTACCGCACCAACGTAGACGCGTGTAATTTCTGGTTGCATTCCTTTTTTAATAAGTAGAGTAGTTGTTTCAAATTACTCTCAGGGCTGCGGGTGCTAGCAGCCGCTATGACCTCTTCCTGGATCATATCGTAAATTTTCTCAGCATCCCCCGCCGTGAAAGCGAAGGTGTCTGCTTTCAGCTCCGTCATGCCGGTTATGCTTTCGTAATTCATATTTGTACTCCGTAGCGTGCCAAGTCCTATGGACAGAAATGATACTATCTAAAAATGAGCGAAGGACTTGCACAGCAATTGTTCTAATTCTATTCGATGGTGAACTCTGTGGCGTGCAAACAGGTAGGGCGCTGTCTGTACCTCCCAGCGTAAGTATGAACTAATACAAAGCTCCCCCGTTAGGCAGGAGACACCCTGTTGCACAGCATCTCAAGGATGACAAAATGTCTTTTCCCTTAATCCATTAATTCTTCCTCATGATGGGGTTCCAAAGTATATTTATTGTTTCATCAAAATTTCCACAGAACCAAAATTCAGGTGTATGTCAACCAACATTATAATCCAGTATAAATCCTTCCCCAATGCATTTCGGGCCGATTTGCTAGCCCTTCCTCAGGGGACAACTCTACAAAAAAGGAAATACATCTCCATGTCACTTTGGACGTAAAGTGCAGTTTTCAAGCATAATCATCAATTACATTTCATTCATGCCATTGATTAAATTACTGTGAATCATAGCTCCAGTGCCTAAACAAACACTAAAGTGTCAATTAAGTGTGAGACATATCCAGTAGTGCAATAGGTTACCCGGTGAAATAATATCAAAGATGTGTTTTCACAAACGAGTTAAAAACGAGTTAAAAACGTGATTCTCCGCATGCCTCCAGTGTCAAACCTCATGCCCCCGTCACCGATTTGTGCACTTAAATCGAGCCCCTGATTCAACCACATTCTAAACGTGAGACCGATACTCACGAACTATTACAACGAGCTGCAGCGCGGTGTCTGTAAAATAACAGCACAGCGCATATAAACATTACTGCATCACGCTCGTGGGCTCATGTGTTAACACATTCTCCAGAACGGAGTACTCACTAGGTGATGATGGTGGAAACCAGCATAATCGTCTCTATGTCGGGAACCCCAGGAATAAACCCGGGTCATGGCGTTTTAACCGCGTTGTGTTGGTGTACCAAACAGTGAGAACGGACTACAAAATGCGAAAATAAACAAAAAACGTGGCGGCCATCTTGAGTGAGTGAATGAACATGCAAACAAAAACTAAAAAAGTGTTATCAAAAAAACGACCATTATAGCGCATGGATAAGCTACATATTCACAAGACATATAAGCAAACGTTGAAAGCTGATTATTCAAAATTACAGATAGCACAAAAACTCTATCCGGTCATTGAGACCGTGTGGCTGCATCGATGCCATATAGCGGATCCAGAAATGTTCTCTTTTAAGCAATGTCTGTTTGTTGTTGTGAGTGGGAGTGATTTGTTCTAATATCACATATTTCAGTTGAGCTAACACAAACATTCTGTAGCTCAACTGAAATATGTGATATTAGAACAAATCACTCCCACTCACAACAACAAACAGACATTGCTTAAAAGAGAAAATTTCTGGATCCGCTATATGGCATCGATGCAGCCACACGGTCTCAATGACCGGATAGAGTTTTTGTGCTATCTGTAATTTTGAATAATCAGCTTTCAACGTTTGCTTATATGTCTTGTGAATATGTAGCTTATCCATGCGCTATAATGGTCGTTTTTTTGATAACACTTTTTTAGTTTTTGTTTGCATGTTCATTCACTCACTCAAGATGGCCGCCACGTTTTTTGTTTATTTTCGCATTTTGTAGTCCGTTCTCACGGTTTGGTACACCAACACAACGCGGTTAAAACGCCATGACCCGGGTTTATTCCTGGGGTTCCCGACATAGAGACGATTATGCTGGTTTCCACCATCATCACCTAGTGAGTACTCCGTTCTGGAGAATGTGTTAACACATGAGCCCACGAGCGTGATGCAGTAATGTTTATATGCGCTGTGCTGTTATTTTACAGACACCGCGCTGCAGCTCGTTGTAATAGTTCGTGAGTATCGGTCTCACGTTTAGAATGTGGTTGAATCAGGGGCTCGATTTAAGTGCACAAATCGGTGACGGGGGCATGAGGTTTGACACTGGAGGCATGCGGAGAATCACGTTTTTAACTCGTTTTTAACTCGTTTGTGAAAACACATCTTTGATATTATTTCACCGGGTAACCTATTGCACTACTGGATATGTCTCACACTTAATTGACACTTTAGTGTTTGTTTAGGCACTGGAGCTATGATTCACAGTAATTTAATCAATGGCATGAATGAAATGTAATTGATGATTATGCTTGAAAACTGCACTTTACGTCCAAAGTGACATGGAGATGTATTTCCTTTTTTGTAGAGTTGTCCCCTGAGGAAGGGCTAGCAAATCGGCCCGAAATGCATTGGGGAAGGATTTATACTGGATTATAATGTTGGTTGACATACACCTGAATTTTGGTTCTGTGGAAATTTTGATGAAACAATAAATATACTTTGGAACCCCATCATGAGGAAGAATTAATGGATTAAGGGAAAAGACATTTTGTCATCCTTGAGATGCTGTGCAACAGGGTGTCTCCTGCCTAACGGGGGAGCTTTGTATTAGTTCATACTTACGCTGGGAGGTACAGACAGCGCCCTACCTGTTTGCACGCCACAGAGTTCACCATCGAATAGAATTAGAACAATTGCTGTGCAAGTCCTTCGCTCATTTTTAGATAGTATCATTTCTGTCCATAGGACTTGGCACGCTACGGAGTACAAATATGAATTACGAAAGCATAACCGGCATGACGGAGCTGAAAGCAGACACCTTCGCTTTCACGGCGGGGGATGCTGAGAAAATTTACGATATGATCCAGGAAGAGGTCATAGCGGCTGCTAGCACCCGCAGCCCTGAGAGTAATTTGAAACAACTACTCTACTTATTAAAAAAGGAATGCAACCAGAAATTACACGCGTCTACGTTGGTGCGGTACCATCGCGCCCAGCGGATCCCGAGGGGCCTACGGGTTCCTTTAAAACCTCTTTTATGTAAGAACAATGCGAAGTTTGTTGAGCGATGGTTCGCCATCCTCAACAAATGTTAATTGGATTTGATCCTGTTGATAGTGGAGGAATTGTCTAAATCTCTGGAAGAATTGAGCAAAGACATTAAAACCATTAGGGCGGAACTGGACGAAGCCATGGATCCCACTGAACTAGCCACTTTATTGGAAGATGTGAAAGCACAATTAGAGAAACACACACGTGAAACCCAGGAACGCAAGTTACGCAAGTACAAAAGGGATACTATAGATTACAAGCTCGGCGAGGTGTACACTTGGGCAGAAGTGTACGCCCGCCGACGCCCTAATCGGGCTTATAATCCCTATTCAGAAAATGAGACATCGTCTTCAGAGGGTGAAACGAGAACAACAAGAAGCACGAGAGCCACAACGGAGGGGGTGCCGAGTGAACAACAACCGGGTACTTCTACAGCCACGGTGCATTTTTTAGAGGAGGGTCAAGATCAACCTATCGACCCAGGAGGGGTAAAACACGTAGAGGTAACAAAAGAACCAGCCAAAGCAAAGAAAACCAACCGTCGGAGGTGAGCACCAAGGATAACCTGGTGATTAACATCTCGTCTACGATACTAACACAGGAAGAGTTACGAGTACTACAGAAAGGACAAACATTTGTGCCGACAACCACAACCAATACTCTCGAGCTGGAGGTGAGCACGTTCAAGTTAGTTCGTAACATTAGATTGCGTCATTACTTTGAGAACATTGTCACGACACCTGATATAGAGGACGATATGCTAAGAGGGCTTCGACCACGCAGTACATTCATGGCTCCAATGAGTCACAAAATCATTGACACATTTGAAAGCATGGTGAAAAGAGATCTGTCAAGAATGCCGTTTCAAACCAAGCCCAGACGTGAGAACTTGACAAGGATGGAAAGGAACACACTACTAAAGATTGCCAACAACCCCAACATAGTGTGCCAGACAGCTGATAAAGGTGGCGCATTAGTCATCATGGATGCTAAGTTTTATCAGGAAGAAGTATTGGCTCACACTAGTGATATCAACACCTATGCCCCATTGGGAGCTGATCCAACCAATGAATTCATGGTGATACTGTTGGATATCATCAAAAAGGCGTTTGAGAATGGAACCATTAATGATCGGACAAGACGTTACCTCACACCTGAGAACCCTAAACCACCGACTTTGTACATGCTGCCCAAGATGCACAAGCATCCGACGAGACCACCGTTCAGACCGATAGTATCCACCAAAGGTTCTATCCATGAACATACGGGCAAGTTTTTGGACAGACATCTCCAACCCTTTGTGCTGAACACCAGATCACACATTAAAGACACAACAGATTTCCTCTTGAAATTGGAGGAAGTGATCAGAACATCGAGAGATGAGGATTTATTGATGTGCACTGTGGACGTTTGTTCACTTTATACATCTATACCGCATGATATGGGGATCACAGCGATCGAACATGAGTTGTTAAACTCAAACTTGGACCAAGACATGAAAATACTACTGATTGAATTGATGGTGTTTACACTTTTTCACAGTTATTTTACGGTATTTGATCAGTGGTTCCACCAATTAAACGGGACTGCCATGGGAAATTGTGCCGCGCCGTCCTATGCGAATATTGTGATGAAAGCGTTCGAAGAGACGCACATCCTGAATCAGAACATATGGCTTAAACATGGGAAAATCTTCTTGAGATTCATTGATGATATTTTTATCCTGTGGAAAGGAACTGAGTTGGAATTGGCTGAATTTTTAACAACATGGAATGAGATCAACGAGCGAATTCAATTTACTTGGAACATGGATAGAAGACGTATACATTTTTTGGATGTGGAAATACAATGTGATGACAACATCTGGAATACAACGATTTTTCGGAAACCCACAGACAGGAACTCACTGTTGCACTACCAAAGTTTTCATAGACCGGGGTTAAAACGTAACTTACCTTTGTCTCAACTAATGCGAGTGAAACGCATAGTATCTTCGGAGAGTACCTGCCAACAGGAAGTTAACAACATGGTGGAAAGATTCAGAGACCGGGGGTACCCTCAAGAGACTTTAGCCACAGCAGTCAACCAAGTTGGAGTTATGAAACGGGAGGAATTGTTACAAACCACAGTGAAGCCAGTGAACACCAGAATGGTGGTGGTGTCGAAATACAGCATTCTAAGTAACAGTTACAAAAACATAATTCTTAAACATTGGTCACTACTGAGTTTTGAACCAGACTTTCGAGGTATTTTCGACCAACCGCCGATGTTTGCATACACCAGGGGCCGCAACTTGAAAGAGATGTTGAAGGCATCCATTAAAGACAGTGAACCAACCACATACAGAGGTCTACGTCCTTGTTATAATTGCAGTAACTGCAACAATTGCATTCCAGGAAACACCATCAGCCACCCTATGAAGGGACATCCAGTGAAATTAAGAGTGAATGCCACTTGCAATTCAAGCAATGTAATCTATATGCTCAAGTGCCCATGTGGCAAATGTTATATTGGTCACACTGAAAGGAAGATCAGGATTCGATTACTCGAACACAAGAGCAACATAAGAACAGGCAATTTGAAATCCACAGTTGCCACACACTTCGCTGAACACAAACATTCTGTAGCTCAACTGAAATATGTGATATTAGAACAAATCACTCCCACTCACAACAACAAACAGACATTGCTTAAAAGAGAAAATTTCTGGATCCGCTATATGGCATCGATGCAGCCACACGGTCTCAATGACCGGATAGAGTTTTTGTGCTATCTGTAATTTTGAATAATCAGCTTTCAACGTTTGCTTATATGTCTTGTGAATATGTAGCTTATCCATGCGCTATAATGGTCGTTTTTTTGATAACACTTTTTTAGTTTTTGTTTGCATGTTCATTCACTCACTCAAGATGGCCGCCACGTTTTTTGTTTATTTTCGCATTTTGTAGTCCGTTCTCACTGTTTGGTACACCAACACAACGCGGTTAAAACGCCATGACCCGGGTTTATTCCTGGGGTTCCCGACATAGAGACGATTATGCTGGTTTCCACCATCATCACCTAGTGAGTACTCTGTTCTGGAGAATGTGTTAACACATGAGCCCACGAGCGTGATGCAGTAATGTTTATATGCGCTGTGCTGTTATTTTACAGACACCGCGCTGCAGCTCGTTGTAATAGTTCGTGAGTATCGATCTCACGTTTAGAATGTGGTTGAATCAGGGGCTCGATTTAAGTGCACAAATCGGTGACGGGGGCATGAGGTTTGACACTGGAGGCATGCGGAGAATCACGTTTTTAACTCGTTTTTAACTCGTTTGTGAAAACACATCTTTGATATTATTTCACCGGGTAACCTATTGCACTACTGGATATGTCTCACACTTAATTGACACTTTAGTGTTTGTTTAGGCACTGGAGCTATGATTCACAGTAATTTAATCAATGGCATGAATGAAATGTAATTGATGATTATGCTTGAAAACTGCACTTTACGTCCAAAGTGACATGGAGATGTATTTCCTTTTTTGTAGAGTTGTCCCCTGAGGAAGGGCTAGCAAATCGGCCCGAAATGCATTGGGGAAGGATTTATACTGGATTATAATGTTGGTTGACATACACCTGAATTTTGGTTCTGTGGAAATTTTGATGAAACAATAAATATACTTTGGAACCCCATCATGAGGAAGAATTAATGGATTAAGGGAAAAGACATTTTGTCATCCTTGAGATGCTGTGCAACAGGGTGTCTCCTGCCTAACGGGGGAGCTTTGTATTAGTTCATACTTACGCTGGGAGGTACAGACAGCGCCCTACCTGTTTGCACGCCACAGAGTTCACCATCGAATAGAATTAGAACAATTGCTGTGCAAGTCCTTCGCTCATTTTTAGACAAAGAGAGGTTGACATGAAGCTGGGAGACTTCAGTCAAGAATGGCGGAATACATATCCAGAATAGAAAGAAAATCATGTGGAGGCAGGGAGCCGCAGAAAAAAGACAGATGGCAGAGCCAGCGAAGACATCGAGGAACCAATAGACAGAAAAATATGAAGAATGAAGAGCCTAATTAGAGATAATACAAGCAGGGAGACCAACTACATAAGAAGAAAAAACATATATTGGTACATATATAAAACAAGTAAACAGCAACCACAAGGATACCTGATAGAAGGATTAACACTTACCAAACATTGAGAGTAACTGTGAACATTAGGAGCAGGATGTGGAGGTAGGAGGAGAGGAAACATCAGTGGTATGAATCTGTACGAAAAGGGACACGTCTGTGGAGAAAAACCAGAGAAGTAATAAGAAATAACCTCCAGAGAAAGCGGATGAACTACGACAATATGCAAACAACAACCCATAACTAACAACAGCAAAAGAAGACGAGTGTCTTCAGAACAGTAAATTGAGAAAAATGAACTCCGAAAACTTGAGACAAAGCGAAAGGAGACAATTCTCAGGTCCCTCCAAAGTCCATCTCATCTCCTTTATGGCGAGTAACGAATTGTCTGAGTTCTTCAGGGCGATCAAAAGAGTAGGACCGTTCTTCATAGGTAACTTTCAAAAAACAAGGATGCACCAGGCTGTATCTGAGACAAATTCCTTGCGTCGGGCAGGGGTGGTGCAGGATACATCCTGAGAGAAGAAAGCTTTTTGACCAGACCAGAACATCTGCTTTCGTAGCTTTGCTGCTGAAAGGACCATTAACAACTCAGTATACTCCAAAAATAGAACTATTATCCTTCTGGGGCGGTTAACTGACGAGGTAGAGGATGGAGCTCCAGATTTAGGGCCAATACGATGGGCACACTGCAGATTGACATAAGTGCCGACCTTGAGAGCAACAATTTTAGGAATCTGAGTTCTTAAAAAGGCGAGCAGATTGGATCCTCCCTCTCCCTCTGGAATGCCGTAAATTCTAAAGGTATTTCGACGGTTGCGATTTTCTAAATCCTCTGTTTGCCTTTTGATGAGTACGATCTCTTTAGACATAACTGCAATAGAGGTATCACGTCCTGGGTATCACTAATCCTCTGTTCTACCACAGACACTCTTGAGTCTAAGTTAGAACCCTTCTCTTCTAGTCTCTGAAGGGTAGCATTAGTGTCAAGCGCAAAAGATTTAATGAGCTTGATCTCTTCCATGAGATCTTCCAATGTTATAGTACGCAAGACTGATTTAAAAAAAAAGAAAGAGGAGACAAATCTTTTATGTTGTAATCTCTCTTCAATGGAGTATAGAAAAACCAGAGGTGTTTCCAATAATCAAGTTGGTGCTGAGAGGATTTAAAAGCAGCTCAGAGGGTTCCAAGTCCAGCTAAGGGACGTTAAGAAGATATTAATGGCTGGCTACAAAAAGAGAATTGAGGAGCACCAAAAAACAGACCATGAGAAGGCTCCCCTAATGACCACCACAACCAACTGATAAAATGACTGCTTTATCAGCACACAGAGGAAGGGAGCACTTAATGCATGACACACAGATTCAGTCACAACTGCCTCGTAAAAAAGGTTAACCAATTCAAAGAACGAAACATCTATTAAAATGTAGCCGCCTTGTGATGAAACAAACTATTCCAACAAGCGACTTTCTTTTTGTCACAGAAAGCGGATCCAAGTTGTATATTAAGGGTATAGGAAAAAACACCCCTCAAATAATTGCATGAGGGAAAATGTAACCAAATAGCAGAAAAGTCCATTAAAAAATCTGAAGCTCTGAAGTGCTTGAACATTTTCCTGCAGACTCCCAAAAGGGAAGTTTCAGCTTTATCCCCAAACCGCACCTAAAGCAACACAGGGGAAAGTCATGAAGCAAAGCAGTGTCCCGCCGTGTACAAAATGGCGGGTGCTGCCGAGAATCTTGAAGGAAGCGCGGCTTGGAGGACACAGGGCGAAAAACAGCTTGTTGTAAAAAAAGAAAAACAGCTACCTGTGCCCCCGTGCCTGCTCCTTAAATGAGGTCCGTTCATTGCCCCCGGGAATCGGCAGGTCATCTCCGGTAAACTGAAAGGTCCCGTTAGAAATGCGGAGCCTCAGGCGGACGCAGCCATCTTGTGGCAGCTCAAGCCACACCCCTCCGGCAGCTCAAGCCACGCCCCTCCAATGTTATGTGTTTTTGACCCTACAAATGTTCTACGTGTTGAACTGATGTTTGTATGGAGAATGAATAACTAAACTGCAAATCTTTAAAAGTCTTACTTTCCTTGCATTGTGAGATCCCTCGTGTGGTACGGAAGTTGATGTAATCTGAAAGTTATCAAAAATTATCCTAAAAGTAATTACTGTGTAATTGAAACTGCTTTTTGAAAACATACCAACCTGTAGCAATTGCAAATTCCTTCCCAAGTGCATTTCTGTGTAAAGGTTTACAATAGAAAGCACATTTTACCTACCTGTGCCAAATCCTGCTTGGTTCTAGAAATAAATGGATACCCTTTTTTTATACTTACCCAATTGGTCTGTATTCTGTCTCTGGATAAGCCTAACTGCTCGGTAACACTTCCACAAAGAGACTTAGTACTTGGGTACTCCCTGGACTCTGTGCACACTATACCTTACTTTGGTATAGTATGTACAGAGCCATTACTATTCCACCCGAGATTCACAGTGCGTGCTATTCACAAGCCACATGTGCATGCTCCGTACAGTCCCCTCAATACTGGAAGCTAGCAACGTATTGCTTGCAACACCAATGTAGCGCATGCATTGATTCCCACACTTGTCCAGCACTAAGTACAAGCCTCGTACCAGCGCTGTTCTTAACTGAATGCACTGAAAACCACAAGATGTACTGTGCGTGGTATGCACCCGTCACATCCCCAATATCCATACAGACAAACATCACAAGCACTGCTGGCAGAGTTGCACTGAGGTTATTGTGCACCACAAAGCTTCGTACAGTCGCCAAATTTTGTTGCCTTGCAACACATTGTGTGCCACGCGAATGTAGTGCAATAAAGAAATTATACAAAATGACTCCCTCACTCATTCAGCGCAGAATAGAATCCTCACACCAGCGCTACTCCCTACTGAACAAACTTAGTAATCTTAAAATTAATTCTTGACTATGCTATCAACACATAGGGCCTCATTATGATGTTGGGCGGAGTTTCCTCCAACCGACATCCTCTCAGTCAAGGGACAGACCGACACCCGGTCAGCGGTCCCGACCGACTAATTAGGATGCAACTGAACACTGTTCAGTCACACTCCTATACTTTACAATGGGAGCATGCATTCCGACCAGAATGCATGCTACCATTGTAAAAGTGTGAGGTGCAGTTCATCCCTGCACCTACAAGGTGCAGGGATCCCAGGAGTGCACCATAGGTGCCCCCTGGGCCTTCAACCGGAGGCCGCGCACCAAAGGGGCCCGTAAAGTCGAGTTCCGACAGCTGTTCTGTGTCGAAAAGGCCGGCACAGAAAGGTCTCCACCCGACATTGTTATCCCAATCTGTCCGCCCTTGGGAATACTGGCCGCATTTCCACTGGGTAGCCAGTTGAAATGACCTTTCGCATTCCTTCCTGACAGACTCCATCATAATGGGTCAGTCGGAAAGGAATCCAACCGGCATATCACAATGTGGTTGGAACAGCCCCAAGATCGGGCAACACTTTGAATACTAAGGAATAAAATATTCTGTATTTTTTTCCTACACAGTTATAGGCCAAGTTGGTGACTATAACACACTGTCAGCCACCAAACAAATTAACTTGCTTCCGAAGAAGGGTGAGTGATTCTACTTACCTGCACTCTCATTCTTATGCACATACAGTCTCATCATATCAGAGCTGGCTTCCTTTTGGTTCCGATGAAAGCTAACTGACCAGTACGGGCAAAACAGGCTGAAACATGTCGACCGCCCCTTCACCAGGTGCAATGTACCAATAAAACATCCATATAAGTACCTACTTATGAAGCTTTTAATTTTATCCCTCCCCTATAACAAAAATTACACAACACATAGGAGAGTAGATCATTTTATTTCAGCTTTTCGTTCATGACTGTTTGTGTATCAGACATACTTTGGTGTATTGCCATAGAATAGTAGATTTTCTAAATCACGTAAAATAACGTCTGGATTCTATTAAAGAGACAGCAGCGAATATTATCGTTCCATCCTGATTAGAAACGGGGATGAATGTTAAAAGTATGTTTCTAAAGAATGTTATCTTTTTGTGTGTAGAGAGGATGTATAAAGGTTTTGTTGCTTTTTGTATATCCCATTCCTCAAATAATAATGATATTTATGTTGATAGGTGAAGAGCAGAAGAGGGTATAAGGAAGATTGAGGTTAATAAAGAAAGACTGAGTGACGTTTAAAGGAGAGAAAATGTATAGAGCATTATGAAGTGCAAGGTGAGACAAAGAGAAGAGGGAGTGAAGCATGCAGATTTTATGGACTTGCGACTGTGCCTATTGACTGAGACAGCACAGCGTTTTTTGTTTCAGGTGCTACAGTATTCATCAGAGGTATCGTTTTGTAGTGCTACTGGTTTTGCTATCAAACGTTGCCTCTTTCCTGCTGTGTTGAGTAGTAAAGAGAAGCATAATACTTGCCTCTGTGTCTTTAATATAATCCATATTCTCTTTAATATTGTTTAGAAAATCTCCATTGAACAGATTCGGTCTTCACAGGTTGTGGTGCAAGTGAGGCCTTCAAATATGATGCCCTCTCCTCAGAGAGCTGATGGAGTATTCAAAGGTAAGCATGATAGGCAGTGTAATTTTCACGTGTCACAATATATGTCTCCAAAGCCTTGATTAGTGTCAGCCCTGGAATGCTTGAGCCCCTATTAATTCATCAGTTTGCAAATGCTGGACTCTCCTTAAGTGTGCATAGAAGGGGGGGCGCTAGAGGGCGCACACGCGGAATGGCTGCTTAACTAAGTAGTTCCCGCTCCTTGGCCTGATATCCTACATTTATCCCCTACCGCAGGCGATTAAAACTGAAAATTTGCTTACCGACTGCAACAGTGGCCTGTCCCCTACACTCGACTCGAAGCTCGAGCCGCTGGAGACATCGGGGACGGCGTGGGCTCCGTCTAAACTTTGGCCGGTGACACCCTCGGAGGCTGTGGACTGAGGGAGGCGGCGACGGAGGACTACTGGACGCCGGGGCTTGCCACGAGGCGGAAGGCCCGGCCGGCGCCTAGAGACTTGGCGTCCTCGGAGCAGCTGGCTCGGCTCCCTGTGGCTGGCGCGGGCGGCTAACGTGGCCGAAGGAGGCTATCCTTGTCGCCTCACACGATCGACCTACTTTTGGTGGCCCCGGCACTGGTGAGGAGAGCCCGCTGATCCTGTGTGGCGCGGAGGGGAAGATCGGCCGCTGGGAGAGTGCCGCAACTGCCTCCTTGGACCTTACCGGCATTGGGAGGCCTCGGAGGAATACGGCACAAGGTGAGAGGCGTTTGAGACCGACGGCTGCCCCCCCTTCGTCATGATAGCTGGCGGGCGACCGAGGACCTAGAATCCTGGCTGCTGCTGCCTCCTTTTATTCTTTTTTGGCGTGATCCTGAGCCTGCCTGCCCTCTCGTTTTTTGTATATGCGGCGACCCCTGGCCCCTGGGATCTCGTGGTCTGCCTCGCACAGTGCCTGCTGCCGATGCCTGTCGGAGCTCGGGCAGACACGCAGGAACTTCTGTACTCCTGGGGATCCACTACTGCTCATGAACCTATTGCCATTGTCTTTTGGCCCTGGGATTGACTCCCCCATGGATCACATTGCTCTACTGTTACATGCCAGCTGCAGAGCTTGCTACTAACCTCTTCCTTTGCCACTGGCTGCACCCTCGTCCTCACACGGCGGTACTGGCATCAGAACTTCCTCAACTGAGCGTGTCCATTGCATGATACTACTGCCTGCATTTGCCGTTGCCCACCGTCTGCGGGTGCCGTGGCGGCACAGATTACGGCTGCTGGCCTAGGCACCCCTGTGATACGACTTCTGAACGCTGCAGGACACGCGTCCACCGTTGGATAATACTGAGTATATAGTTGGAGGCACACCTGCGTGGGCTGTGGGCCCGCTGCTAATACGTGATCACTCCTCAGACTGGACTCGACAGGACTACGTTGGTGGGACGAGAGATGGCGGAGAGACCGCGACCGAAGGACAGGATGGTGCGCCCCGAGAACCGCCAAATGAAAATCAGCTTCGATGGCGCCAAAAAAGGTACGAAATCGGCGCCTGCTGACCCAGGGGCGAGTGACGCCAACTCTACGGCCGGCGCGTCTCCTGCTAAGGAACTTGATTTACATCGTCTTTTACAGGAGATGAGGCAGGGGTTCGCCACTGTAGTGGAAAAAGTGGATGGCATGACTGCCAGGCTCGATGCCCTGGTCCACAAGGTAGACCGTCATGAAGAACGGATTACGGCTACGGAACAGCGCATCTCTGATAATGATGATATCACTTCGTCTCATTCCACGCAACTGGCCCGCATGGACAACCTGCTTCGAGTCATAGCAGCAAAGAATGAGGACTTGGAAGCCCGTAGTCGACGCAACAACATAAACGTCACGGGCATTCCGGAATCCACAAATACGGGCAGAATGGGACTCTATGTTGAAAAGCTCCTCAAGGGCTCGATAGGGGAGGACGGGTTTTCGCCTCAATTCATCATCGAAAGGGCACATCGATCATTAGCCCCTGTCCCCAAGCCTGGCTTGCCGCCTCGACCAATCATTGCTAAATTGTTGAATTATCGCGACCATGATGTCGCTCTGAGAGCCGCCCGGGCACAATACGATGGCATTACCTTTTCCATCTACCCAGACTTCACCCCACTGGTGCAGGAGGAGAGGCGCAAGTTCACCCCTGTTAAGAAGAAGCTACGTGAAGCCCAATTAGACTATGCCCTACTCTACCCGGCGAAGCTGCGGATAACACATCAGGGGAAGCAGCGCTTCTTCACGAATCCTCAAAAAGCTGAAGACTATCTGAGAACGATCCGTAAGGCCCGAAGGGGCGACCGTAATGCTGAGGCGGACCTTGAAGACGACGACCTGACCCCAGCGGCGGATGCACATTGATTATATGTACTCAAACGGACTGGATCTCCTGTTGCTTTGCACTACTATTCTCTATACTTGCACCGTGAGCACGAGGGACGCTGCCCATACACTGCTGATCTGCATTGGCTCACCTCTCCTGTGGTAATGTACTCCAACGACCGCTTCTCCGGCCCTGGCCTCCATCGAGGGCGGTACAGAGACGGAGGCCATCGGCGGGCAAAGTGGCTGTGCGCCCTTTATGTTGTTTCCCTTTCGGGTGTTCCCCATGCAAACTGTTTGGTTGTTGAAGTTGAGGGGAGTAGGCGGGGGTGGGGGGAGGAAGTAAGGGCGGGAATTGATGGCTGCTGGCATGATTGGGATGCTGTAGTGGGAGGGGGGTTGGATTTTTTCGGGGAGGTAAGAATCACACATCGAATGGTTATACGAATCACAAAACGCTATCTTACATTGAATCGACTGAGTGGTCTGGTCATTACAACTTTACTGCTGTCGAGGAGATATGTCTTGCTGCTGCATTATTTATGGCGGTCTTAGGGTCTGATGCACAACTAAATTGTATGTCATGGAATGTCCGGGGGCTTAATAATGCCAAGAAATGTCGTAATGTTATTGCATATCTTAATAGACAGAATGTTCATGTTGTCATGCTACAGGAAACTCATTTATCACCGCATGTGCGGGCCACCTTCTCAAGCAAATGGGCTGGAATCCGTACATTTTCCTCTTATTACACATACGCGAGGGGGGTTGCCATCCTTCTTAGGCGTACTGTACCGTTCCAGAAATGCGGGGAATTGACAGATGGAGAGGGTCGCTACGCCCTACTATGGGGGCGAATGGGTCGTGACACAGTCACGTTCATTAACTGTTATGCTCCTAACATAGACACGCCCGCTTTCTTCACCACACTCTGGGGCAAAATCATCGACGTAGGTTCCCGCCATATTATTTGGGGGGGGATTTTAATTTAGCATCAGTACCTCACCTGGATAGAGCAGACGGGGCGAGTCACTACAAACCTAGGGCACATGAGGCACTGGAGGGAATTGTCGCCGAGGGCACACTGGTGGACATATGGCGATACCTACACCTAACTAGGAGGGAGGGCACCCATTTTACACCACAGTCGGACACATGGGCACGATTGGACTACTTCCTCGTCACCAAAGAAATCACTTCGGAGGTTCTGAGGGTTATACACCTTCCAAGAACGTATTCTGACCACAGCCCTGTCCTGATGCACACACGCATTCTCGGGTGGGATAGCCCTAGGCCACAATGGAGATTACAACCGGCGGCACTACTAGACAGCTTATTCCGGTCCGAGCTAGAGGACGAAATAGTTGACTTCTTTCCTAGGAACAAGGGGTCAGTGGACTCGATAGAGCACATCTGGGAGGCCTTCAAAGTCACCATCAGAGGGTATTGCATTTCTAAAACTTTTGGCGTATTGCGGGACATACAGGCTACTCTCCGCACACTACATGGGGAACTGAGGGCACTGGAGCTTCGAATGGTAGAAGATGACAGTCCTGATATACATGCAGAATTCCGGACACATTGTCAAAATATGAGGAGGAGGCTAACAGGGAGGCAAAATTCAGGGGGAAGCACTGGCAGGCTAGAAAGTACTGCGAGGGAGATAGGCCGGAGAGGGCTCTGGCAATGTTAACACGCGCTCCACGCTATCACAATTCCATCCTTGAGCTTACTGACGACTGCGGACGCGGGATTAGGGATGCAGATGCACTGCTCGATGCCTTCACCTCGCACTACCACGCCCTTTACACCACTGACGCAACAGCTGATATATCTTATGCAGACTTTCTGGGGGATGTGGCATTATGCTGGCTCAGCGATGGCGACAGAGCCTTCCTAGCGGCTCCCTTCGAGCTGGATGAAATCCGTGAGGCCATCATGTCACTTAAGAATGGCAAGGCGCCTGGACTGGACGGCAGCCCCGCCGAATTCTATAAAACTTACCTAGACATTATGACCCCGGTCCTTCGTGAGGTCTACGAGGAATCGCTCGCTGATGGTGTCCTCCCTAGCTCCATGCGGGAGGTAGTCATTACCTCGCTCCTAAAACCTGGCAAAGATCCTAGCTCATGTAGTTCCTATCGCCCGCTGTCCCTCTTAAACTGTGACGTCAAGATTCTAGCGAAGGTCTTGGCCACTAGACTCTCCCTACTCATGACCAGAATTGTATTGCCTGACTGTTGGACAGGCCCCACGAAGGGCTCGCTCCCTCCCCGCATGACAGGGCCCAGACACCGGCTCTCCGGGGGCTACCCGCAGAAGCAACCCGCAACCCGTCCCCTCCGGGACGCCTGCTCCCGGATATCTCTGTGTCACGGGCCCGGGCCCCCGTCAGCCCCATTGCCCGGCCCAGCCGCCATCTTGGACACTGCACCACGCGGCCGCGTGGCCTCAGCTCGACCCCAACCCTGGGCCCGGCCAGGCCCCGCCATCCCGGCACCACCATCCATCCAGGAGGTGAACGGACCACTTGGCAGGCTAATGGGAGAAAGAAGTGTCGATGGCTCTCCCCCGCCAGGTGCCGATGCCCCCAGCCTCCCCGGGTGCTGGCTCCACCCCCCTGCTGGGTGTCTGGACTCCCTCATCCCGGACCTCCCGACCTCCCAGTGCGAGGGTCCGGACATCAAAGGGCGCCAGACCTATAACCGAGGCAGCCCCGGAGCAGGAAGGCAGTTGTATCCTGGAGTCGAGAGACACCGAGAAGAACTCATCCTTGACGGACTGCTGGCGCTGCCGCAGCCCTGCCTTGTGAACTATCGTCCTGCCTGCTGGCGCTGCCGCGGCCTTCTGCAACCTTCATCCTCGTGGGACCTGCTGGCGCTGCAGCGGCCCGGTGTAACCATCATCCTCGTTGGGACCTGCTGGCGCTGCCGCGGCCCGTTGCCACCTACGACCTCTCCGGGACCTGCTGGCGCTGCCGCGGTCTGACCCGTCCGAACGCCAAGCTCGAGGATTGTGAGCTACCACCGTTTCACCTCAGTACCCGTAGGTACCAAGACTGTCCCGCTACCCCCTTTCCCTAATAGAGACTAGAATTGAGAGGATCATCGTGTCCTGATCTCCTTGTACCGTACCACCTTACTCAAGAATTGCCTATAAAAGGTGTTAAGCTGATCTTCGTGTGGTGTCCATCTGTGGGGGGGAAGTTACTTGTCTGTACGATCGCTGGAGACGGCCCTCTCCGGAGGCCTCTCCCCTTGTGCTCGGCCGACCCTCCAGGTCCCCGTCTAACATTGGTGGCCAGCGGCGCGATCCGAACCAACGCGTAACCGTACAGAGAGTAACTCACCCTACGACTAATCCACAATGACGACCAGAGAGAGCGGATCTGCAGAGAAATTCCAGATGGAAAAACTGGAAGAGTACAATCACCGAGAACTAAAACAATTTTGCATAGAACTAGGCATTGCTACCACCGGTCTGAGCACGAAAGAGGACTTCAAACACGCCCTAGAATCCTGGGCAGAGACAAATACCGCCGGACCCCGGGACCCCGAAGCCCCAGAAACAAACACCGCTCTGACGGAAGAAAGGGGAACGGATCTCTCCCGGGAAGAGATCCGAGAACGAGAGAAAAATAGACTTCACGAGTTAGAGCTGGCACGGCTCAAATTAGACGGAGAATTGAAACTGGCAGAACAAAAGATGAACTTAGAACACTTACGGCTCCAAGAAGAGCGAGAGGAGAAGCAGAGACAGAGAGAACTCGAAGAAAAAAGACTGGCATACGAACACGAGTGCAAGCTAGCGGAGATAGAAATGCGCAAACAGAACAAAGACCTCGGGGTGCCCGAGCAACCGCGCCCCCCAGGTACTACCGAACAGAAGGTCCACATCCCCAAAGATGTGGTCCGTGAATATTATCGGAACGACGACATACAGCAGTGGTTCAAGGCCTACGAGATCGCCATGACTGCCCACCGGATCGCTCGAAGTGACTGGGGAGCCGGTCTATGGGGGAGATTCGTCAATGAAGGCCGTGATGCCCTACTGCAGCTTCCGGACCATCAAATGACGTCCTATGACCACATGAAGGCCGCTCTCCTCAGTCGATATGGACTAACGCCCGAGATGTACCGCCAGAGGTTCCGCAACTGCACCCGCATCCCGGGTACAACCTGGATAGAATATGTGAACTATTTCAGCCGAGCCTTCAAGGGGATGATCATGGGGCTTGAAGAACCCCTACGCCGCCAGTGGGACGTGCTACTACCGTGCCTCCTCTTCGCCTACCGAGAAGTCCCCCAGAAGTCCCTCGGCTTCAGCCCTTTCGAACTCCTGTACGGACACCCTGTTCGCGGGCCTCTCAGCCTAGTTAAAGAAGAGTGGGAAATGGCCCCCCTGAAGACCCCTCCCGACGTCTACAAGTACCTCCTGACCCTCCGTAATCAGACCCGGCGATTCAGAGAGCTCGCCAAAGCCAATCTTGAAGCCAGTCAGGAGGACATGAAGAAGTGGTACGATCAACATGCCTCCTCCATCGAATTCGAGCCTGGCCAGCAGGTATGGGTGATGTCCCCCATCGAACCTTGTGCCTTTACAGGACAAATGGACGGGGCCCTTCAAGGTGATCGAGCGTAAGAGCCCCGTCACCTACCTCATCGACATGGAATCCCCCCGGAACCCCCTCCGGGTCCTCCACGCCAACAGACTCAAACCCCACTTCGTGCGCTCGGAGCTCAGCCTGCTGATGGCTACAGACAGTGGGGCGGAAGAGGACTCCGAGCCCCTCCCTGACCTACTGGGGGCCGGGGAAAAAGATGGTTCAGTGGACGGGGTCCAACTCTCCGAGGCTCTGACCCCGGAGCAGCGCCAAGACTGTCGGGTCCTCCTGCTGCAATTTGCAAACCTATTCTCCCTCACACCCGGGGTCACCCCCTGGTGCCTGCACGACGTGGACACTGGCGACAGTCCCCCTATCCGACACCGGCCGTACCGAGTACCAGATCGGGTACGCACCTGCATCCAAGAAGAAGTCTCCAAGATGCTCGCACTCGGAGTCATCGAACCCTCGGACAGCCCCTGGGCCAGCCCGGTTGTACTGGTCCCCAAAGTTGCAGCCCCGGGCACCACACCCGAGCTCCGGTTCTGCGTCGACTATCGGGGTCGGAACGCTGTCACCCGAACCGACGCTCACCCCATCCCCCGAGCCGACGAACTAGTTGACCGCATGGGGGCGGCCCGCTACCTAAGCATCTTCGACCTGACGGCGGGCTACTGGCAGATCGGCCTCACCCCCAGGGCACAAGAACGATCCGCTTTCTCCACCCCGGATGGACACTACCATTTCAGAGTGATGCCATTCGGCATGAAAAACGCTCCAGCCACGTTTCAACGACTTGTGAACCAGGTATTGGCGGGCCTCGAAGAGTTCAGCGCCGCATACCTGGACGACATCGCGGTGTATAGCCGCCACTGGTCAGACCACCTCCGCCACCTCCGAGGGGTCCTGCAGGCCCTCCAACGGGCCGGCCTCACAATCAAGGCCAGCAAGTGCCAAATCGGCCAAGGGTCCGTGACCTACCTCGGACACCAAGTGGGGAGCGGTCTGGTGGCCCCCCTCCAGCTCAAGATCGCTGCCATCCAGTCCTGGCGCCCCCCCGTAACCCAAACCGAGGTCCGGGCCTTCTTGGGGCTCACCGGATACTATTGGCGTTTCGTAAAGGACTATGGCAGCATTGTGGGGCCCCTCACGGAACTCACATCCAAGACCAACCCAAAAACAGTCAACTGGACTCCCGACTGTCAAGCGGCCTTCGAGAGGCTGAAGGCCGCCATGTGCACCGCTCCTGTGCTCCAGGCCCCCGACTACAGCCGTGAGTTCATCGTCCAGACTGATGCCTCAGACCATGGCATCGGGGCCGTCCTCTCCCAACTGAACCCCGAGGGAGTCGACCAACCAGTGGCCTTCATCAGCAGACGCCTCCTACCCCGAGAACAGCGCTGGAGCACCATTGAGCGAGAGGCCTTCGCAGTAGTATGGGCCCTCAAGAAGCTCCGGCCGTACCTCTTCGGAACCCACTTCCGGGTACAAACAGATCACCGGCCCCTGCAATGGCTAATGCAAATGCGGGGGGAGAACCCCAAACTATTGCGATGGTCCATCTCCCTGCAGGGGATGGACTTCACTGTGGAGCATCGCCCTGGCCAAGACCACGCCAACGCGGATGGCCTGTCCCGCTTTTTCCGCCTCGACGAGGAGAGTCCCCAAGAGGATGGGTGACTCTCCCCGCCTTCAGCTGGGGGGGACGCATGTTGGACAGGCCCCACGAAGGGCTCGCTCCCTTCCCGCATGACAGGGCCCAGAAACCGGCTCTCCGGGGGCTACCCGCAGAAGCAACCCGCAACCCGTCCCCTCCGGGACGCCTGCTCCCGGATATCTCTGTGTCACGGGCCCGGGCCCCCGTCAGCCCCATTGCCCGGCCCAGCCGCCATCTTGGACACTGCACCACGCGGCCGCGTGGCCTCAGCTCGACCCCAACCCTGGGCCCGGCCAGGCCCCGCCATCCCGGCACCACCATCCATCCAGGAGGTGGACGGACCACTTGGCAGGCTAATGGGAGAAAGAAGTGTCGATGGCTCTCCCCCGCCAGGTGCCGATCGCCCCCAGCCTCCCCGGGTGCTGGCTCCACCCCCCTGCTGGGTGTCTGGACTCCCTCATCCCGGACCTCCCGACCTCCCAGTGCGAGGGTCCGGACATCAAAGGGCGCCAGACCTATAACCGAGGCAGCCCCGGAGCAGGAAGGCAGTTGTATCCTGGAGTCGAGAGACACCGAGAAGAACTCATCCTTGACGGACTGCTGGCGCTGCCGCAGCCCTGCCTTGTGAACTATCGTCCTGCCTGCTGGCGCTGCCGCGGCCTTCTGCAACCTTCATCCTCGTGGGACCTGCTGGCGCGGCCCGGTGTAACCGTCATCCTCGTTGGGACCTGCTGGCGCTGCCGCGGCCCGTTGCCACCTACGACCTCTCCGGGACCTGCTGGCGCTGCCGCGGTCTGACCCGTCCGAACGCCAAGCTCGAGGATTGTGAGCTACCACCGTTTCACCTCAGTACCCGTAGGTACCAAGACTGTCCCGCTACCCCCTTTCCCTAATAGAGACTAGAATTGAGAGGATCATCGTGTCCTGATCTCCTTGTACCGTACCACCTTACTCAAGAATTGCCTATAAAAGGTGTTAAGCTGATCTTCGTGTGGTGTCCATCTGTGGGGGGGAAGTTACTTGTCTGTACGATCGCTGGAGACGGCCCTCTCCGGAGGCCTCTCCCCTTGTGCTCGGCCGACCCTCCAGGTCCCCGTCCAACACTGACCAATCTGGGTTTGTCTCGGGACGCTCCACCTCCCACAACCTGCGTACTTTGTTCTCACTACTTCGCACGATTCATCCAGACCTTCCGGTGGCAGCCGTTTTCCTGGATGCCACTAAGGCATTCGACTCTGTTGAGTGGCCCTACTTGTTTTCAGTTCTGGCGAGCATGGGATTCCCCAGACTCTTCATCTCCTGGGTTCAGCTCCTCTACACTCAACCAACGGCGAAGGTCATCATCAGCGGTCGCTTATCACAATCCATTGCCATCACCAGGGGTACGCGTCAGGGGTGTCCTTTGTCCCCCCTTCTGTTCGCGATCGCGGTCGAACCTCTGGCCTGTAAGCTCCGTCAGCTGCATCGGGAGGGCGCGATACAATGTCTCCAGCCCCAAATCGACGTGTCACTATATGCTGATGACATTACGCTTTATGTCAAGCACCCTGACCTTCACCTTAACCCTTTATTGGGAGAATTCGTGTTATTCGGCAGGATGTCAGGGATACATATCAACTGGTCCAAATCGCAGTTTTTCCCCCTCACCGATGCGGTCACAGACTTCCCCCTTGACTACCCACTTGAGTGGTGTCGGACAGACCTACGATACCTCGGCATACAGATCTCGCGAGATAGAGAAGAGACGCTCCGCTCCAATTATGGTGTGGCCATCACAAAACTCACGGCTGCAGTGGATCTCTGGATTACCCTGCCGCTCTCCATGGCTGGTAGAGCGTCCCTTATTAAAATGGCGGTTCTGCCCCGTTTTCTTTACCTCTTCCTCAATATCCCATACTACCCAGGGGCTTTCTTCTTTAAAACTCTAAAATCAGAACTTACTCGGTTATTTTGGGGGGGGAAGGCTCCACGGTTAAAATGGTCCACGTTGACCCTGCCTTATGACTCTGGTGGCTTCGACATACCTGACCTAGAGGCCTACTACCTGTGCGCGCAGGCGCATTATGCATACCACTGGCTGGTCCCCACGCCCTTCATGCCACAGCTAGCGGTGGAAGACTGGATTGTGCACCCTGTTCCGCTTAATGGCCTGCTCCATTGCCCAGAATCGTTGATTCAAACCCTAAATACTACTGTCTCCTGCACCTTGGATGCATGGCGCCGCATAACTAAGAAAATGTCCTGCTGTCTCCCGTATTCTCCTCAATTACCGCTGACATTCCACCCTGATCTTGCGCTATTGCAGGAACGAGGCTTTAGGTCGCTCTGCGGGTGTCTGCGGATCACCTCCTGGGGCGACCTATTCGTAAACAAGAAATTCAAATCCATGGAGCTGTTCTTCGCTTCCCAGGATCATACCCCACTTGATGTGATTTACTACATACGCTTACGTCAGGGGATGAAGGATATCCTGCCTGAGTTCCCTGACGAGCCCGAGCTCCTACTCCCGCTTCATTTCTTGTTAAATTCGCAGGAGGGGTCGCATCTGGTCTCAGGCCTGTATCGTCAACTCCGATCGGCTGTTGAACCGCCAGAGGCGGGTGCTCGGGCGGATTGGAGTACTGACCTGGCTACCGCGCTTACCGACGACCAATGGCACTACTGTTGTTCCCTCACGGCTCTAATATCGGCCAGTAGCAGACTCAAGATGATACACTACAAATTTCTGCGGAGACTGTATTATACACCAGTGAAAAAACACAGATTTCGACTAGCTGATAATGACAGGTGTGAGCGCTGCCGAGCCGAGCACGCGGACTTTCTGCACTTGGCGTGGGAGTGTCCCCCTGTTCATGCGTACTGGCAGCAGGTGACTGACACACTCTCAGCGATGACTAAGATTACAGTTAATGTGGAACAGCTCCTCGCGCTACTTGGGCACACGCCACATATCCCAAAATCCTGCAGGAAATTCATAGATACCGCGTTGCTCTTGGCGAAGCGCCGTGTGGCGTGTCGCTGGGGCCGAGGCAGGGCACTGAAATTTAAGGAATGGATGACGGATATGACTTACTGTCAGGAACAACACATCACATTTGCTGAATTGTTACCGATCCCTAGCCGACCAAAGGATATCTGGGGCCCGTTGGTCGATTATCTGCTGGCCCAGGCAGGTGACAGCGATGCTTCGGAGGGGGGGCGTGTTGATGATCAGCTGCACTGACAACATTTGGAACTAGGAGGCTCTGCTCGCGGGTGCATACACGTTTCCCTTCTACTGCCCCAGCACGCTACCCCTGCATGTTACCTCGCAGATGACCACCTTGTGCTGACTTCCACCGGAGATAGTCATAAAATACTGTCTATGCCAACTTCGCCGCAATGCCCCTGCCCATTATGTAGATCCCACCGCCCTGCCCATACCATACACCCTTATCACTATACTTGGCAGTCCCTCGAGATAATACTCATGACCCCTACCCGTCAGACGAATACCTAACACCATTGCTACTGATGTATCAATGTATAGCACTGAAGACCCACTGATTCATGTACTACTCTGTTGAACTGGACTTCTGCATTCGAATGTGTTTACGAGACCTTACCGTTTTGTTTAATGTTGGGGACTGATAAAATGAAAACCCTGTTCTACTGCAGTGAATTCTACATTACATGTTTCTCTTTTTTCTTTCTTGATTTCTTCATCCCCCTTTTTTTTTTTCCCTTTCCTATTCTCACTACACTGGTCACCAGGCGCTCCTCGAACAACGCTGTTTTTTGTGCCACCGGGCCTCCGGGATGCCGGTTCCAAGGCTGTGTTATCCCGATTATAACTTTATTATTGATTTACATACGACGCTGCCGGCCTCTGGGTTGTAGGCGCCTGAAGCAGTGTACTGTACATACTATACAATAAAGCAGTTTGAACACCAAAAAAAAAAAAGTGTGCATAGAAGGCGTGCAGGGATTTTTTGGGGCCTTATTTTGTTTGTCGAAATATGAACTTAGAATTATCATTGTCAGGATCTGACTGTGTGCTACATTGGCCAATGAGTGCTGCCAGAGCTGCATTATTATCATTGGGTACAGTTCAGTTCAGTTAATCTTTATTTCGGTTTAGCAAACCATAAAAGATACACATTAACAAATATCACATCACAATGAAAACACTTCATAACATAATCTTTCAAAAAAAGGTACCATTAGACCGATGCATATGTTTTAGAATCAAATTTCTAATCTAAGACCTTTGTTAGTCCTTAAAAGGTAAATATCATTAAAACACGTTTTGCAAGCTTTAAAAAGATCATAAAAACATTAAAACATTGAGGAGTTACAGCAGTTTTCGTTATAAAATACCAACAACCAAGCTTACTTTCTGATTTGCTATTAATGCAAGGCAGAATATATATGTCCAAGTTAATGTTCCAACTGTTTTTCCTTTTAATACTATACAGACCTTCCTCCCCATGCTTCGGGACCCATTTTGATGTATTTGAGTTTGTCTGTAAAACGCTCGATCGGAATTTCAAATATAAAAATTTTGCTAACTGTGGCTGTACTTCATCCAAAAAGGGCTTGTAACTCCAGGTCGGGTTCATTGAAAGAAACCGTATTGTTAAAGTACCAGTGGCTATCATTGGGTTGACCAGGGCAGACAGTATATATATATATATATTTTTTTTAAGTTTTCAAAAACCTTTATTGTTTACTCGGTCTCAGCTTACATTATCATGCAATGTTTTTATATAATACATGCTATGGAGCAACATCATTACAAAAACTCCCCCAACTCTGTCCCATCCCCCCCTTACTTGCCCTCCCCTTTCCTATCTCTAGCCCTGACCATACCCCCCCCCCCCCCCTGGTACATATGAGAGAGCAAAAGACATCTATACCATCATAAATGTAAGCAAAGTTCAAGAGTCCATTCGCCAGGCGAGGTAATGTCCTTGGTTCTCAGCCACCAATTCAGTTGGTACATTAGCACATCCCTCTTCCCTCTCCTCCCATACTACTTCCCTTATCCCCTCAAGCCGTCCTCAGTCCTCCCATCCTTCCATAATGCGGCCTTTACTCCGTGCCGGCTCCCTCCCCCTCATCTGCCGCGCTGGAGTCCTTCCTCAGTAAGTATGTTATTAAGGGTCCCCAAATGTCCCGGGGGCGGGCTGTTCTAGGTAGTTGTTCTGCGTACAAGTGAAGGTATTCCTGCCAGGTGGACATTTCGTGAACCCAATCCTTAAACTTAGGGGCCCTCCCTCGTTCCCATCTACAGGCCACCTGTTGTCGTGCCAGAAGAAAGCCTATGGCCAGGAACTGTTTATGCGGCGTCTGCATGTTTCCTGCCAGCCCCAATAGTCCTCTAAGTGGCGTTGGTGCAATCAGTCTATCCACCATGCTAGCCAATCCCTCAAATATTTCGTTCCAAAATGAGGCCACTTGGGGCAGCTCCATGCTAGATGTATAAAATCCCCCCTCCCTGTCCACATCGGGGGCAATTATCATCTGCTCTGAGGTGCAATTTGTGTAGTCGCACCGGGGTATGATATAGTCGGTGCAGGAACTTGTAGTGTACTAATCGTAGCCTACAGTTACTAGATATAGCTTCCGTCTGTAGACAAGCCGCTTCCCATTGTTCGTCAGTCAGGGGAGCATCTAGATCTGTATCCCATTCCCGTCTGGCCCGGGCTGGGTGTGGGGGTGGGGGTGCACTACGCACCTGCTTATATAGCAAAGAGATGACATGTCTGGGAGCCTCGGGTTGTAACATTAGATGTAGTGGTGCAAATATCTCCGGTTCCTGCGGGAAATCCAGAGTGTGGGCTTTAACAGTCTGCCTGAGCCGTGTGTAGAGGAACATATCCATGAAGGTGTGCCCATGATCCCCAAAAACTGTTCCCCGGTGCGGAATTTCCCCCCAATATACAGGTCACCCCATGTTCCGAGCTTTATTTTATCTAACAATAGTTGGCAAATCTTTTCACTAGTCACGGACAGCAGTGGACAGTGGCTCAAGTACACTCTAGGGGAGTACATCAGTTGAATTCCTACTGTTTTCGCCATCCAATTCCATGCCCGGACTGTACAGTCCACTGTGGAGGGGTCGTCATTGGAGGGCATATATACATATTCGTTCGATTGGGTCGGGCCATATACCCATCTTCGACCGCAAGGTGAGGTATATAGGGGGGCGGGTGAAACCAGTACACCGCAAAATGCGCCTGTGCACTGTAATAATACTGTTCAAAATTAGGGACATCGAATCCTCCTGAGCAGTACGGCAACATAAGTGTTGTTAATTTCAATAGTGCCTGCTTACCCCCTCCATATAAGGCGCACCAATTGTAGGTGAAGCGTGCGAAAGAAGAAGGCCCCAGGGTGGTACGGGATATTTACAAACAAGTATAAAAATTTCGGTAGTATATTCATTTTAATTAACGATATCCTCCCTGCCATTGAGAGTGGTAGTTTGATCCATTTGGAGATATTATCCGTTACTTTGTCCAAGACTTGCCCATAATTAATTCTCAGTAAAGTGTCTCTGTCCCTGGAGATCTGAATGCCCAGGTATTTAAAATCGTCCGTTTCCCCACGTAAGGGGATAGTCCAATGGGAATGCCTGAGTGTGACAGGTCAGGGGGAAAATCGCGGACTTGCTCCAATTTATTTGCACACCAGCCACTGAGCCGAATTTAGTAATTTCCCTTAGGACAGGGTTCAAATTATCTTGCGGCTTATGAATATACAGCGTTATGTCGTCTGCATAGAGTGACACTAGCAGCTGTCTAGCAGGGTATACAAGACTCCTGTGATTGTGGTGTTGCCTCAATTTCGCCGCAAGGGGCTCGATCGCCGGGGCGAACCGAACCGGGGAGAGCGGACACCTATGTCTCATCCCCCCGGCAATCGGAAAGCTCGCAGATCTAGAGCCATTGAGGAGAACACTAGCACACGGCTGTGTGTGTATAGTAGCTGGACCCAGTTTACGAAGGAGATAGGCACTCCCATACGATGTAGCGTCCCAATCAAGTAATCCAATTCGACAGAATCAAGCGCTTTGGTGCCGTCCAAAAAGACCGCCACCGCCGCGCTTTTTGGGTCAATTTCTTGTAGGACCGCTAGGAGGGTCCGCAAGTTATGAGCCGTAACTCGATTTGGTACAAAGCCTGCTTGGTCAGGCAGAACTAGTCTTTCTAGGAGTACATTGAGCCTAGTCACGAGCACTTTCGCCAAAATTTTTGTATCACTGTTGCGGAGCGATAAAGGTCGGTACGAGTCGCAATGCTTTGGCTCCTTTCCGGGCTTTAACAGTGACATTATTTGTGCCTCTCTCTTGGTGGTAGGTAAGCGGCCTTCCTCCAAGGCTGCATAGAATACTGCCTTAAGTATGGGTGCACTCTCCGACTCACTGGGACTGCGTGTTGCCTGGGGGTCCGCCTTCACGCGCGATGCGTTCTCGCACCGCCTCTCATGCAGCCACTGCTCAGGTTCTCAGGCCGAGCCGCAACAGGGCCCTCTCAGCCTCGGCGTTTTGTTGTTTCGGGCGTTTTATGAGAAAGTGGTACGTGGGCAAAGCATTGCCAATGGGTTGTTCTATCACGTACACACTGTTGTAATGTTTCAGCACATTTCTGCAGTGGCTTTTTTCCTGGTGCACAGAGCACCAGTTAGTCATGTACTACATGGACGATTTGTTCTTTGGGGGTCTACCCAGCTTCGCGGGCTGCCAGGAAGCACTGGCAAGTTTCCAAGTGCTGATGGAAGATCTCGGGTGCCATTGGCACAAGAAACGACAATGGGCCCTAGCTGTCATTTCTGGGAATTTAGATTGATTCTGTGAGAATGGAGGCTCGATTGCCTCAGGAGAAGAAGGTCAAGATATTGGCATTGTTGAAAGATATGCTGCCACACGAGAAAGTCAAGGTCAAGGAGATTCAGGTTCTGTTGGGGCACCTTAACTTCACTTGTAGAGTAGTCAGGGCGGGGAGGACGTTCTGCAGGACGTCCGGCTGTGCACTGTAGGGGAAACAGTTACCTCACCATCTCATCCGGCTGTCATCCGGGGTGGGGTGTGTTTCTACAGTCTTTGAACTGGGTAGTACTTTACCACGCAGGTATTGGTTTTTAAATAATATTTTTTATGTTATTTAAAAAAAGGTGGTAATAGTCTGGTTAAAGGGAGGTAAGGAAAAATTTAGGGTATAGGGAGGGCAGAGGTAATTTTAGCGTTCAAAAGTAGGTACAGGTAAAGGGAGGTAAGGGTTTTTTTAGGGTTCAGGGTTGGGTAGAGGTAAAGGGAGGTAAGAGTGATTATGTGGTTCAGGGGTGGATATTGTAAAAGGGAGGTAAAGGTGATTTTAGGGTTTCGGGGTGGTATAGGAAGCCAGCTCCTCATATAGTATACCAAAAAAAGGTATCTTTATATAACTTTAGGCACCAAGATCATCATGATTAGGTAAATACTTTTTAAAACAGCAGGTTTGAAGAAAACAGGTTTTTGATACTTTAAATTATAATTAGGCTTTCCTGTTTTTCAGTTTCTATTTTTGGTAAATTCTGGTGTTTTTCCCCCAGTGTTTTCAAGTGATTTTAATACCTTAAAAATACAGTGGTTATCAGTGGTTACACATTTTTGCGCCATTAAAAACAACAGAAACCGTTTTTTCCCAGTGTTTATGGAACATTTTGCTTTTATCATTTTTTCTGCACTGATAGTGCATGGTATATAGACAGTGTACGTACAGTGTATATGAGTTCCAAATACATTTTTGAAAATCAAACTTATTGCAGTACACCATACATGTGCGCTCGCTTTTTCCTTCCCAAGTAAACTTTTTTTTCTGAAAAGACCCTCTCAACATTTGCACTTGAGTCGGGCAAAACCAAAACAGCCACTACACAATTTGCTAAGTCTGACCACTGACATAGCTTTCCATGCCATTACTGGTGCACTTGAAGATTGCGATTCTCTGGGAGGTTCTGCAACATTTGCGATAAACTGGGCGCTTATACCCTCAGTTATTGAAGCGGTCAAACATGAAGCAGCACATTTAAAACTATGGAGAAAATTCGCCTTTACGGAAGGGATCTAGAACTTGTACAGAGTACCACAGTGAGGTTTCATTGACTTCAAATGCCATGGATGGTTTCATTTACGTAGCTGAATCACTGCAAATACAAACAATATCACTCCAATCTTTGTTGAACTTGGAAAGAACCTTTTTGCAGCAGCATTTCAAGTGACACTGCGTTCCATGTTTTCTAAAAGTCTGGTATCATGTTTTCACCACTATCCCAGATGCTTTGTGATGATACTCTTTTCACATAAACTTTTCACTATGCCATGCAATGAATGTTTAAAGCCTGAGGTGCTGGCAATTCACCTACACTCAATACTGACTCACTAGAAACTGGGGGCTGATGTATCAAGGGTTTTACCCATTCTCTGTGGGTAAATGTGATGGCACATATTGGGAAAGATTCTTATAAAACCAGCCATTTTACCTATCAGTGAAAGAATCAAAAGCAGCCAAAATATCAAATTTAATTTTGATATTTCCTGATTCTCTACAGCTTATAAAATAATTTAAAAAAAGACCTCATGCTTCTAAACCATGCATATTTAGGCCAAAGATCACAAAACTGAAAAAAGCAAAAGGAAGAAGAAACAATATTTTTGTGACATCCATAAACAACAAAACTTAACCAGAATAATGTTAGCCTGGTCTTTCATGCTGCTAGCTTGCAGAGCAAAGTTACATTGTATTGGCCCCTTCAGGAAGAAAAAAAGTGTTCCTTCACTCTCCTGTTCCTTTCTTTGAATGGCATTTAGTTTGTTGTTGTGCAGGTGTTTTTTCAGTGTATTTATGTTTACACTGGTGAGGGCTATTTCCCTTTGGTGTGGTTTTATCAGTTATTATAGGTTGAAACCTAAAACCGGACAGCCTAATTATAATTGAAGCATTTCGCAGCTATGTTAACTTAAGAAGAAAACGTATTGGATTTGGGCACTCAACAGCAATTTACTGGAACAATCTTCTGTCTGGGACAAGATGAGTGAGAAATATGTGTAATAGACATATGGAGAAAACAATTGGAAACGTCATAAAAGGAAAATAACCATCCATGCACAGTCAGTAGGAAAGGCACAGCAAATGAAACAAGCATTTGCAATGCAATAGGTCTTGCATTAAGAAAGTTTGAGCTATTGGTATTGTAAATGACACATTTTTTATTTATGTTTTGTTTTTGAAAATAGCGAAATTAATAGCTTTGTCATTTACAATGCCAATAGTTATAACTTTCGCAAATGTGACACCTATAGCATTTGTAATGCAATATGTGTTGTATGTACATGACTTACATGTATTGATATTACAAATAACAATGGGTTTTAATTTTTTTCCAGTAATTAATACTTAAATAAAAGTTATTGTAATTTATAATGGCAATAGTTTAAAGTTTTGTAAATAACTTTTGTGAAGATTATGTTCAGTGTATTTTATTGTGACGATAATCCAAGAACAGAAGTGAAATATTAACATCTTTTTGTTACATTTGTAATAAAGCTTGAAACATTGAGAGAACATATTTGAACCAGGTGTTGTTGAATGGTTGCACAGATTGCTTCTGTGTTGGCGCTCAGTGATGTTGTGATGGCGAACGAGTGATGCTGTGGCGTTCAGTGATGCTGTGGTAGCGCATAGTGATGTTGTGGTGCCCCAGAGTGATGCTGTGGTGGTGCGGAGTGATGCTGGATGCTATGCTATGTTTTGTTTTGCTATCCTATGTTTTGTTTTGTTATGCTATGCTATGTTTTGCTATCCTATGCTTTGATTTGTTATGCTATGCTTTAATATGTTATGCTTTGTTATGCTATGTTTTGTTATGCTATGCTATGTTTTGTTATGCTATGCTATATTTTGTTGTGTTTTATTATGCTATGCTTTGTTTTGCTATGCTGTCTTTTGTTATGCCATGCTATGTTGTGTTTTGTTAAACTATGCTATGGTTTGTTGTGTTTTGCTATGTTTTGTTATGCTATGTGTTGTTGCGTTTTGTTATGGTATGTTTTGTTATGTTATGCTATGTTTTGTTATGCTATGTTTTGTTTTGCTATCCTATGCTTTGTTTTGTTATGCTATGCTATGTTTAGTTTTGCTATCCTATGCTTTGTTTTGTTTTGTTATGCTATGCTATGTTTTGTTGTGTTTTGTTATGCTATGTTTTGTTGTGTCTTGCTATGCTATGCTTTGTTATGCTATGTGTTGTTATGCTATGCTATGCTTTGTTATGCTATGTGTTGTTATGCTATGTTTTGTTGTGTTTTATTATGCTATGCTTTGTTTTGCTATGCTATATTTTGTTATGCTATGCTTTGTTATGCTATGCTTTGTTATGCTATGTTTTGTTATGCTATGCTAATCTTTGTTTTGTTATGCTATGTTGTGTTTTGGTATGCTATGCTAAGTTGTGTTTTGTTATGCTATGCTATGTTTTGTTATGCTATGCTAAGTTTTGCTATGCTTTGCAATGCTATCTTTTGTTATGAATGCTATGTTGTGTTGTGTTTTGTTATGCTATGCTATGTTTTGTTGTGTTTTGCTATTTTGTTATGCTATCCTTTGTTTTATGTTATGTTATGCTATGTTTTGTTTTGTTATGTTTTGTTCTGCTATGTGTTGTGTTTTGTTATGCTATGTTTTGTTATGTTATGTTATGCTATGTTTTGTTATGCTATGTTTTGTATTGCTATCCTATGCTTTGTTTTGTTATGTTATGCTATGTTTAGTTTTGCTATCCTATGCTTTACTTTGTTATGCTATGCTATGTTCTGTTGTGTGTTATTATGCTATGCTATGTTTTATTGTGTGTTGCTATGCTTTGTTATGCTATGTTATGTTTTGTTGTGTTTGAATATGCTAGGCTTTGTTTTGCTATGCTATGTTTTGTTATGCTATGTTTTGTTATGCTATGTTTTGTTATGCTATGCTATACTTTGTTATGCTATTTTTTGTTGTGCTAAGCTTTGTTTTGTTATGCTATGTGTTGTGTTTTGTTATGCTATGTTTTGTTATGTTATGTTATGCTATGTTTTGTTATGCTATGTTTTGTTTTGCTATCCTATGCTTTGTTTTGTTATGTTATGCTATGTTTAGTTTTGCTATCCTATGCTTTACTTTGTTATGCTATGCTATGTTTTGTTGTGTTTTGTTATGCTATGCTATGTTTTGTTGTGTTTTGCTATGTTTTGTTATGCTATGCTTATGTTATGCTATGTTTTGTTTTGTTATGCTATGTTTTGTTCTGCTATGTGTTGTGTTTTGTTATGCTTTGTTTTGTTATGCTATGCTATGTTTAGTTTTGCTATCCTATGCTTTGCTTTATTATGCTATGCTATGTTTTGTTGTGTTTTGCTATGCTTTGTTATGCTATGCTATGTTTTGTTGTGTTTTAATATGCTATGTTTTGTTTTGCAATGCTATGTTTTGTTATGCTATGTTTTGTTATGTTTTGCTATACTTTGTTATGCTATTTTTTGTTGTGCTAAGCTTTGTTTTGTTATGCTATGCTATGTTGTGTTTTGTTATGCTATGCTATATTTTGTTGTGTTTTGTTATGCAATGCTATGCTATGCTTTGCTATGCTTCGCAATGCTATGTTATGTATGCTATGTTTTGTTGTGTTTTGTTATGCTATGTTTAGTTGTGTTTTGCTATGTTTTGTTATGCTATGTTTTGTTATGCTATGCTTTGTTTTCTGTTATGTTATGGTATGTTTTGTTATGTTATGCTATGTTTTGTTCTGCTATGTTTTGTTGTGTTATGTTATGCTATGCTATGTTTTGTTTTACTATGCGATGTTTTGTTTTGCTATGCTATGTTTTGTTTTGCTTTGTATTGTAATGCTATGTTTTGTTATGCTATGCTTTGTTTTATGTTATGTTATGCTATGTTTTGTTATGTTATGCTATGTTTTGTTCTGCTATGTTTTGTTGTGTTGTTATGCTATGCTATGTTTTTTTTTACTATGCTATGTTTTGTTTTGCTATGCTATGTTTTGTTTTGCTATGCTATGTTTTGTTTTGCTATGCTATGTTTTGTTTTGCTATGCTTTGTTATGTTATGCTATGCTTTGTTATGCTATGCTTTGTTATGTTATGCTATGCTTTGTTTTGTTATGCTATGTGTTGTTATGTTATGCTATGTTTTGTTCTGCTATGTTTTGTTATGCTATGCTATGTTTTGTTTTACTATGCAATGTTTTGTTTTGTTATGCTTTGTTATGTTATGCTTTGTTTTGTAATGCTATGTTTTGTTATGCTATGCTATGTTTTGTTGTATTTTGTTATGCTATGCTATGTTGTATTTTGCTATGCTATGTTTTGTTTTGTTATGCTATGTTTTGTTTTGCTATCCTATGCTTTGTTTTGTTATGCTATGCTATGTTGTGTTTTACTATGCTATGTTTTGTTTTGTTATGCTATGTTTTGTTTTGCTATCCTATGCTTTGTTTTGTTATGCTATGTTTTGCTATCCTATGCTTTTTTTGTTATGCTATGTTGTGTTTTGTTATGCTATGCTGTGTTTTGTTATGCTATGCTGGTGAGGGTGTGTGAGTGTGTGAGGGGGAGTGAGGGTGAGGGGGTGTGAGGGTGAGGGGGTGTGAGGGTAATGGTGTGTGGGGGTGTGAGGGTGAGTGAGGGTGTGTGAGGGTGAGAGGGGATGAGGGTGTGTGAGGGTGAGGGGGGTGAGGGGGTGTGAGGGTGAGGGGGTGTGAGGGTGAGTGAGGGTGAGTGAGGGTGTGTGAGGGTGAGGGGGTGTGAGGGTGAGGGGGTGTGTGAGGGTGTGAGGGTGTGTGAGGGTGAGGGTGTGTGAGGGTGAGGGTGTGTGAGGGTGAGGGGGTGTGAGGGTGAGTGAGGATGTGTGAGGGTGAGGGGGTGTGAGGGTGAGAGGGTGAGTGAGGGGGTGTGAGGGTGAGTGAGGGGGTGTGAGGGTGAGGGTGTGTGAGGGTGAGAGGGTGTGTGAGGGTGAGGGTGTGTGTGAGGGTGAGGAGGTATGTTAGGGTGAGGAGGTATGTTGGGGTGAGAGGGTGAGTGAGGGTGGTGAGGGTGTGAGGGTGTGTGAGGGTAAGTGAGGGTGTGTGAGGGTGAGTGAGGGTGTGTGAGGGTGTGTGGGGCTGTGAGGCTGAGGGGGTGAGGGTGATGGGGTGTGAGGGCAAGGGTGTGTGGGGGTGTGAGGGGGTGAGGGTGAGGGTGAGTGAGGGTGAGAGGGTTGTGAGGGTGCGGGGTGTGAGGGTGAGTGAGGGTGAGTGTGTGAGGGTGAGTGAGGGTGTGTGAGGGTGAGTGAGGGTGTGTGAGGGTGGGTGAGGGTGGGTGAGGGTATGAGGGTGAGTGAGGGTGTGTGAGGGTGGGTGAGGGTGAGTGAGGGTGAGGGGGGTGAGAGGGTTGTGAGGGTGAGGGGGTGAGGGGTGAGGGTGAGTGAGGGTGTGAGAGGGTGAGTGAGGGTGTGTGAGGGTGAGAGGGTGTGAGGGTGAGAGGGTGTGAGGGTGTGTGAGGGTGAGGGGGTGTGAGGGTGAGGGGGTGTGACTGGGTGAGGGGTTGAGGGTGTGAGGGTGAGTAAGGGTGGGTGAGGGCGTGAGGGTGTGTGAGGGTGTGAGAGGGTGAGTGAGGGTGTGTGAGGGTGAGAGGGTGTGAGGGTGAAAGGGTGTGAGGGTGTGTGAGGGTGAGGGGGTGTGAGGGTGAGGGGGTGTGACGGGGTGAGGGTGAGGGGTTGAGGGTGTGAGGGTGAGTAAGGGTGGGTGAGGGTGTGAGGGTGTGTGAGGGTGAGTGAGGGCGTGTGAGGGTGAGAGGGTGTGAGGGTGTGGGGGTGTGAGGGGGTGAGGATGAGTGAGGGTGAGAGGGTTGTGAGGGTAAGGGGTGACGGTGTAAGGGTGAGAGTGGGTGAGGGTGAGTGAGGGTATGTGAGTGTGAGAGGGTGTGAGTGTCTGTGAGGGTGAGGGGTGTGACGGTGAGGGGGTGTGAGGGTGAGGGGGTTTGAGGGGGTGTGAGGGGGTGAGGGTGAGTGAAGGTGAGAGGGTTGTGAGGGTGAGGGTGTGAGGGTGAGGGTGTGTGAGGATGGGTGTGAGGGTGAGAGGGTGTGTGATGGTGTGTGAGGGTGAGAGTGAGGGTGAGGGGGTTTGAGGGGGTGGGAGGGTGTGTGAGGGGGTGTGAGGGTGAGGGGGTGTGAGGGTGTGTGAGGGTGAGGGGGTGTGAGGGTGAGGGGGTGTGACGGGGTGAGGGGTTATGGGTGTGAGGGTGAGTAAGGGTGGGTGAGGGTGTGAGGGTGTGTGAGGGTGAGTGAGGGCATGTGAGGGTGAGAGGGTGTGAGGGTGTGGGGGTGTGAGGGGGTGAGGATGAGTGAGGGTGAGAGGGTTGTGAGGGTGAGGGGGTGACGGTGTAAGGGTGAGAGTGTGTGAGGGTATGTGAGGGTGAGACGGTGTGAGTGTCTGTTAGGGTGAGGGGTGTGGGGGTGTGAGGGGGTGAGGGGGTGTGAGGGGGTGAGGGTGAGTGAAGGTGAGAGGGTTGTGAGGGTGAGGGTGTGAGGGTGAGGGTGTGTGAGGATGGGTGTGAGGGTGAGATGGTGTGTGAGGGTGAGTGAGGGTGTGTGAGGGTGAGAGTGAGGGTGAGGGGGTGTGAGGGGGTGTGAGGGTGAGGGGGTGTGAGGGTGTGTGAGGGTGAGGGGGTATGATGGTGAGAGAGGGTGAGGGGGTGTGAGGGTGGGTGAGAGGGAGTGAGGGTGAGGGGGGTGTGAGGGTGATGGGGTGTGAGGGTGAGGGCGTGTGAGGGTGAGAGGGTGAGTGAGGGTGTGTGAGGGTGAGAGGGTGTGTGAGGGTGAGGGTGTGTGAGGGTGAGGGTGTATGAGGGTGAGGAGGTGTGTGAGGGTGAGGGGGTGTGAGGGGTGAGGGTGAGTGAGGGGGGTGAGGGTGTGAGGGTATGTGAGGGTGAGTGAGGGTAAGTGAGGGTGTGTGAGGGTGGAAAGTGGGTGACGGTGTGTGAGGGTGTGTGAGGGTGAGATGGTGTGAGGGTGTGTGAGGGTGTGGGGCTGTGAGGCTGAGGGTGTGAGGGTGATGAGGTGTGAGGGCGAGGGTGTGTGGGGGGTGTGAGGGGGTGAGGGTGAGTGAGGGTGAGAGGGTTGTGAGGCTGCAGGGTGTGAGGGTGAGTGTGTGTGAGGGTGTGTGAGGGTGAGTGAGGGTGAGTGAGGGTGTGAGGTGGGTGAGGGTGAGTGAGGGTGCAGGTGTGTGTGAGGGTGAGGGGGTGTGAGGGTGTGGGGTGAGTGAGGGCGAGAGGGTTGTGAGGGGGTGAGGGTGAGGGTGTGAGGGTGAGTGAGGGTGTGTGAGGGTGAGTGAGGGTGAGGGGGTGTGAGGGTGAGGGGGTGTGAGGGTGTGAGGGGTGAGTGGGTGAGTAAGGGTGGGTGAGGGTGTGGGTGTGTGAGGGTGTGAGGGTGTGTGAGGGTGAGGAGGTGTGTGAGGGTGTGTGAGGGTGAGGGGGTGTGAGGGGGTGAGGATGAGTGAGGGTGAGAGGGTGTGTGAGAGTGAGGGGGGTGAGGGTGTAAGGGTGAGAGTGTGTGAGGGTGAGAGAGGGTGAGTGAGGGTATGTGAGGGTGAGAGGGTATGAGGGGGTGTGAGGGTGAGGGGTGTGACGGTGAGGGGGTGTGAGGGTGAGGGGGTGTGAGGGGGTGAGGGTGAGTGAAGGGGAGAGGTTTGTGAGGGTGAGGGGGTGAGGGTGTGAGGGTGAGGGTGTGTGAGGATGGGTTTGAGGGTGAAAGGGTGAGTGAGGGTGAGTGAGGGTGTGAGGGTGAGGAGGTGTGAGGGTGAGGAGGTGAGAGGGGGGGTGAGGGTGTGAGGGTGAGCAAGGGTGTGAGGGTGAGCGAGGGTGTGTGAGGGTGGGTGAGGGTGTGAAGGTGTGTGAGGGTGTGGGGGTGTGTGAGGGTGTGAGGGTGTGTGAGGGTGAGGAGGTGTGAGGGCGAGGGTCCGAAGTAAATGGTGGCAGGGCAGACATAAGACAGAGAGAAGAGACTGGTGGTGACTGCGTTGGTCAGTTTCAGAATCAGGAGGGGCAGAGTCAGCACAGTCTGCGAGGGATCAACGTGTCTAGAGGCAAAGCATAACGGATGTAGCATTGCAGCTAGCAAGTCTAGTGTTTTCAAGCTGTGTCCCTAGAGAGATGGCTGATTTAAAAAAAAGGGGTGACCCAGTGTCCCTCAGAACCTGGGTATTAAATAGTTAAACAAGAAATTGGTTCTGTTGGGTGAGACAAATTATTTGAACTATGCTCCTAGATGCAACTGAAAATCAGCTCTCTGATACAGGGACTCAATGAGAAATCAATGCTCAAAACACAGACAAACAAAGTCATAGGATCAAAGAATTGTATTATACATATTAATACATGGTTGCTTAAATACACATGCGAATTACTTCATTCATGGATTGATTTTTAATACAAAACAAGACCGTCATATAAATTTGTGACTTTGTGTGAAGAAGTGCTCAGTGAACGTGATAGTATATACAGTGTGAGGACAAGAATCTATACAGGTGTATATACAGATACAGTTCAAGTTTGGTCAGAAGATGGTTTGATCTCAACCAGAGATTCCTATGGTTTCTGTGGGAATCCTGGTGATTCTGAACCTATGGATTCGTCGACGTTTCGACCCTATTGTGCCCCTGTAGGTGGTCACGGCGGGTCTTTCTCAAGACAGGGGGGGAAAGGACAGTCTGCGGGAAGAGAAGAGAGCAATTATCAGAGAGACTGGTGGTTCCATCTGTTTCTGTCATCAGTACTTTTCTCTTTTCCGCAGTTCAAATATGAATAGCAAAATATCCTAGTTTGCAAATGTTTTGATCATAATTATAGTTGTACCATATTTGCCACATAATTCATCATCTGCTGAATAATCTTACAATTTTAACTAAAAAGTGGTTTGTATCTCACAGGGATCAAAATTACTGATTAAATGTGACTTATGTTGCTGCAAAGTGGAGGGCTCTTTGCAAAGGTTGACTGGTCACCTTTCTCATTGCTGCATTTGTATGTTATACTGGTACTAACGAGGCAAAATCTTTGCAGAGACTGTAGGTATGTGTAAAAATGTCAAAATTCACTTGAAGTAACTTATTCCTTAAATTAATAATTGTTCCCCTAAATTAAGAATTTTAACCAAAACTAAAGTCATGTGTTTTTTTACATGTATTGTAAAAAGAATTGTAATGTGTGGCACAGAACATATCCAATCACAACAGCATCTTGGTTTTCTGGATCATTCTATTTTTTCATGTCAGCTGATTTTATTGCTGTTTCACTAGTAGTAATTCATCCCCCCCTTTCCAGACGATTTTACTGTCATGTCATACATGTGAACTAAGTCCCATTAAGTGCGGAATGGCTAGTTTCACTGTTGTCTAAGCTGCATGCCAATGCATTTAGTTTTCGGCAGCACCAACCCACATGGCTGGGCTTCACCTTTACCCATAGCTTAGGGTAAAGGTGGCCCAGGGCTCTCTCTGTGGAAAGTAAACAACACTTTAACATGCTGGGTGGAATCAGGGCCCTTTATTAGCTTCCGTCTTCAAGCCGGCAACAGACAAGCGGGCAAGGAGTCCGAGGTCAGCAAATCAATCAGTGCACTGGCTACAGGCAGCTGAGGTAAGACATAAATATTTCCCGGAGGCTCAGGGTGCTGCGCCACACAAAGAGTTGAAAAGGGCAGAGGCAGGGGGGCGAGTGGCCTCTGACGTCACCTTATGCTGTGACTATCGGATCATTGGCGGCTCACAGACAGGTAACTGGAGAGGCGCCAGCTCAAGTGCAGGGCCATTAGGTCACGCAGCTCCGCTCGCACTTTTTTTCCGCGCGCTAAAGGCCTGCTAATCTCCCTCTCAGGAGGGAGAAGGGAAATGTGTTTGTCCCCTGATCCCCCCACCCTTGTCCCCTGCGTCCCCCCCACTCCAAAATCTGGGGGGGTATGTCCTCCGCGTCCCCCACAGTTCCTACGCCCATGTGCAGGATCCTGTGCAGTTTGAGGCTCGGTCTCCCTACAGGCCAGGGCAGGGTACCGGTGCTCTGTGGGGTAGAGGGGGGTGTCAGAGCGGTCAGGATTGTGTCCCAGTCAGTGGCAAGGGGGACTTTGCGAATTCCTAATGTGTCCTCACGACGGAATGCTACACTTTCCACCCTAGCCCAGGTGAGCATCGAGTTTCTGCACATTCCTATATTAGGAGGGTCAGGGTGTTTCCAACGTTTGGTGATCAGTCGTTTCGCCACTGCCATCCCAAGGTCAATAAACCTGGACATGACTCTGTTATTGCGGTTCCTGCGGTAGAAATGTAAGAAATAACTGTGCCGCTCGAATGGGAGGGTGTGGCTAGTGCATTGTGTCAGTCTACCTGCCACTGCTGACCAATATCCATCTAGGGTGGGGCATCCCCATAGCATGTGTAGTAGGTCCGCAACTTCACGTGCACACCTGGGGCATGCCGAGCCTTTGCATTTAAAGTATTGATTAATTTTCGCAGGCGTGAGATATGCCCTATGTGAAAGGTAAAATTGGATTTGGCGCAGGCGTGCTTTACTGGGGATTTGTGTTGGGGTCGCCAGTACTGAGGTCCATTCCAGGTCTTTGAGTTGACGGCCCATACCTTCTTCCCAGCGCTAGTGGAGGGACAATAGACTGGCTGCTGTATGGGGTCTGAGGGATGCAACAAATCAATTAGTAAGATGTCCCTCCGCCCCATGACGTCCCGGTATTGTATTGTGAGGTGCGTCGTTGGCCCCATTTAGCGGTGAGTGCTGCCAGCAGGGAGTGGATGAGTAAGAACTTACCTGGGAGCAAATCTGCCTTCGCCACCAGTGTTGTGTATGGTATTAAAGCGCCTTCGCAGTATAGGTCTCCTATGTCTTCCACCCCCCCTCGTGCCAAACTTTTAGCTCTGTCGTTGTGGTAAGTTTAATGCCCCTGGGCGTGCCCTCCGGTGGTAAGGCTGGTGCTTATGGGGTAAATTTGCGGGTAATGTAGAGCGCTCTATGGTACCATCTGTGTGCTACTGTCAGTAACAGTGAGTCTGGTGGCTTGATTTTGGAGCAGGGGTGGAATAGTGCTGTTAGTTCCGTGGTAGGTAGGGGCGGCTGCATTGTTGCTGTGTCTCGGTTGTGGCATTCCCCAGCCACCTGGAAATCCATTGTAGCTGAGCCGCTAGATAGTACTGCTCTAGGTGTGGGACTGCTAAGCCTCCCTGGTCTATAGGCAAGTAAAGCTTGTGAATTGCCACACAGTGTCTAGAGTTACCCCATATGAAATCTTTAACTAGCTTTTCCAGGGGGAAGAAAATGGATGGTGGGATGTAATGTGGGGGATTAGTGAAGTAATATAATAGTCGGGTCAGTGTCATCATTTTTGTTAAAGCTACTTTTCTTGTCACCAACAGTGGGAGGGTGCTCCAGAATGCCGACTGCTATCCAATTGCAGTTAGGGCCCTGCCTAGGTTTCGGTCTTGTAAGTCTTCTGGGTTCCGATATATATGGAATCTGAGGTATCGCAATGTGTCTGCGCACCAAAGGACTCTCCCGTTGAATACATAGCCGGAATCCTCGCATTGCCTGCTGAAGGGATATAGGCTGGATTTAGAGGCGTTGACATGCAGCCCTGATATAGAAGTGAAGATGTCTAAGATCGACGCCAGGTTTTGTGGAATGTTTGGAAATCTCTTATGTATACCAAGAGGTCATCAGCGTATAATGAAATTGTATGCAAACCGACTCCCAATAGGACGGCATCGCACACCCCAGAGCTCACTGCCTCAATTGCAAGCGAGAAGAGCAGCGAGGAAAGGGGGCATCCCTGTCTCGTCCATCTCCTGATATTCAGCAGGCTCGATATGTAGTGGATATTTAGGGATATCTAGGGATGTGCTTCTCGAGGGCACAAACCCTTTCTGGTCTGGGTGCACCAAAGTGGGGACCACCTGCTCAAGCCGGTCTGCCAGTAGTTTTACTAGTACTTTTAATCCACATTGAGAAGCGCCAGCGGTCTGTACGAGCCTAGGTCAGTGGGATCCTTATCAGGTATGGGTAATGATACCAAATTAGCTTCATTCATTGAAGGAGGGAGACGACCTTCACTGATGGCCTTCTTACATCACTCGTACAGGTAAGGAGTAAGTACAGTGGTATAGGCTTTGTAGAATTTCGCAGGGAATCCGTCTGGCCCTGGGGTTTTGCCGCTTGCTAGCGCCATTATTGCACTGTGGATTTCCGCCTCCGTTATAGGTTCGTTCAGGTTTTCCCTCTGTTCCGGGGTGGCCTCTGGTAAATGCAACGGTGCTAAGAATAGGGCGGTGCGGTGAGCTGTCTGTGGGCACCTGGTTTGGTATAATGCAGGGTAGTGGTTCGTCAGTGCCTCATGTATCTCATGTTATGTGTGCATCATCAACTCTGCGTCTGTTCTCAAGGCAGCTATTGGGTGGCATGCCTGCTCTTGATGTATTTGTCATGCTAGCATTTTGCGCAAGCGGTCTGCCATTGCGTGTGTGCGCGCTGAGTGAGCTGCATAGTTGTGGCACTGGAGCTGCTCTACTAGGTCAGCGTGTTCTTCTCATAGTTTATCTAACTTCCTTCCTCCCATGCTCCCTTCTGCCTGTTTAGTCTCTAGATGTAATAGCTGCCTTTCGACATTGCTGAGTGCCATATTTAGTTGGAGCTGAGTTGTTATTGTAATGGTTGAAGACAACTTACTTACTACATACTTGTCCTAATAAAGCATCCCTCGCCAATGGCATTTATTGTGTAACATCTGGGGCCAAGGGGGTATCAGGAGCCGAAAGGGTCAATGAGGAGAGAGCTGGGAGGGAGAGCATGGATGGAAGGGAGAGAGCAGGGAGGGAGTGCATAGATGGAAGGTGATAGAGCAGAGAGGGAGTGCATGGATGGAAGTGAGAGAGCAGGGAGAGAGTGCATGGATGGAAGTGAGAGAGCAGAAGTCAAAGGAGATGAAGAGTGCAATAAGACAGGGTGTGTTTGGTGAATGCAGGGAGGAGAAAACAGTATTTATTTAAAGTGGAGATCAAGAGAAAGGATGGACAGCTAAAGGCAGAAAAACTTTGGAAAATGAGAAATATGAGGAAGAGGCTGTGCAGCAAGGGTGAGGCTTATTATTCTCCAGAAATTGAAAGAGGATTTGTTCTAGAAAAGCTTACTGTGGTTGCCATGGGTGTGAAGGTTGAATCTTCATATTATAAATAAATAACGTTGAAGAGTGTAACAGCTATAATCCAAGTTAGAAGTTTATTCTTCAAGAAAGCGGCCTTAATACAGGACCACGTCTGCATCTTCTAATGTCCAACTGCTGAATAACACATACAGCAGTTGGAAGGCATTCAGATACATTCTCCATGTGCAATGCACTTTTGAAGAGAAACACTCTCCTCAGAAGTGCGCGCCGTGGAACACATGCAACAACCATTAATAAACATAAAAGAAATACTTGAAAGGGAACATACTATGCACTTTACATCTTTCCCTTTTTACCCAAAAATCAAAAGAAAAATAAAATAGTAAAAATAAGAAAAGTAGTTCAAGATAAATAATAATCTTTGTAACGTGAAGGAAAAGAACAATTCCTATGACCTCTAGTTGTAGTTGAAAGAGGAGTGGTGAATGAACTTGACTCCACGTGAGAATCAATATCAGGCTCAGTACTTGAAGAAGTGTTATTTGGGGTACACAAGACCTGTGAAGAAAGCTGACAATTGTCATCAGACGAAGTACCCAAAGGAAAGTAAGAACTAGAAGAACTATCATCAAAATGTTTAGTTAAAAGAACTTTTTTAGCGTGTTCAGGAGTAAGTTTAACAATAACACGCTTGTTCCACCACCCCTTTTTATCAAGAAAAAGTGACCTCTTGGAAACTTTGAGAACTTGAGCAGGCAGGGAAAACTTTGACATGCCTTTCTTGACTCTGTCATGAAATTTAACCATAACCCAATCCCCAACTTCAAAAGTTTGCAAGGAAGGTATTACTTTAGAATCAAAGTTCCTTTTTTGAACCTTCTGCTTATTCAACACATTTTCCTTAACAATACCTCTATCACAACAAGCTAAGCAAGACTTGTTCTCAGTGTTTAAATCTTTAATCCAAGATTGGCAAATATTCCCATTTGGATTTCTTTTCTTTAACAGTCTAAAAGGAGAAATGCCTGTGGTGCAATGAGGAGTGACCAAATATGACCACAACTTTCTCCTAAGAACTTCTTCTATATCAACCTTAGAAGCAATGGCAGTTTGTATTCCATCCTTAATAAATCTATTCATCCTTTCTACCAATCCATTGGAAGAAGGTGAATAGAGTGCCACCCTAAGGGAACCATAGAAGAACAAAAGTGAGAGCCATTGTCACTCACTATCTCCCTAGGGGGACCTTCAGAAAGAAACACTTTCTTTAAAAAGTTGACAACAGAAGATGAATTCGGACTCTCACAAAAATCAAATTCAAGCCACTTGGAGTGACAATCAACAAGTGAAACAAGCCAAAATTTCAAACGGTTGGCAAAATCACTGGCCACCTTATGCCAAGCTTCTTCCGGTAAAGGAACATGATGTAAAGGCAAATGAGAAGTTTTCCAATGCTTGTCCGATACCAAGCATGTGCCACAAGAGTTAATCCACAAAGCAACATCCCTATCAAGGCCCGGCCACCAAAAGTGTTCCTTCAATTTCCTTGACGTGCCCCCGACACCCAAATGTCCCTGATGAGCTGCATTGAAAAGCTTACTCCGAAGATTAAAAGGCGGAGCACATTGATCACCCCTGAAAAGCACATCATTTATAATAGAAAGCTCATCAGAAACTTGAGCATAAGACCTTAAAGAGGCGGGAAGAGCACGAACTTTGGGCCATCCTGAAATAACCATATTTTTAACTGCAACCAAACCTGCGTCATCGGAATAACTCTTAGACCAATCAGCCTAAGAAATAGAAAAAGGTGAAAGAACTATATCTTCTATAGAAGCCACTACACATTCTATATCATCCCCATCACAATTCCCAATGCTATCATCCTTCAGGACAAGTCTTGAAAGAGCATCAGCCCTCAAATTATTACCACCTGAGATGTGTCGTTTAGTAAAATTGTACTAATGAAGCCTTGATAGTATTCTAACAAGTCTGGCAGAGGCCTTACCTGTGCCATTCCCATTGAGGAGATGCAACAGGGGTTTGTGATCACTCAATAGAGTAAAATGTGATCCCCATATAAAAGTCTTAAACTTTTCTACAGCCCATGAACAGGCAAGGGCTTCTCTCTCAATGGTGCTATAGTTTGACTCAGCATCACTCAGAGATCTTGAAGCAAAACCAACAGTGTTTTCTTTTGAACCATTCCATTGACAAGCACCGCCCCTAACCCTTTGAGACTCGCGTCAACAGAAATGGTGCATTTCAACCCAGGAGTAAAAGAAGATAAGGCTGGTGCCTCAACAAGAACTTTTTTTTACCAAATTAAAAGCACAATCTGATTCTTGAGACCATAAAAATGTAACATCCTTTTTTTAAAGAATGCGAAGGGGTTGAACAAGCTGAGAGTAGTTTTGTACAAATCTGGAATAATATTCCGCTAAACCTAAGATAGACTTCAATGAGTCTTTATCTTTAGGAATAGGAACCTCTGAGATAGCTTTCGTAAGAGAGAGCTTGGGTTTAATTCCTTCAGCAGATATACTGTGCCCAAGATAATCCAACTCCTTCACAAAAAAATTGCATTTCTTCTCCCCTAAAGTAATACCAACTTCCTTGAAACGTGATAAAACTTTCCGAAGTGTGACTAAATGTTCTCTTTTGGTTCTTGAATGTATCAATACATCATCCTGATACGCTTGAACACAAACAATATCATTCAAAATGGTGTCCATGAACTTCTGAAAGACACTGGCAGCGGATGCCAATCCAAAAGGAAGCCTTAAGTAAGTAAATGCCCCAAATGGAGTAATGAATGTAGTGAGTTCTGATGACGACTTAGTGAGGGGAATTTGATGATAGGCACTTCTGAGATCAAGAAGCGTGAACACTTTCGACCCAGAGATGCCTGTAAGTAGGTCTTGGATTTTTGGTAAGGGATGACAGTCCACAATAATATTTTGGTGTTAAGAGCGAAGGTCCGCACATAGGCTGGAGTCCCTTTTTTTAACTACAACTATGGGACTGACCCAAAGTGAAGAATCAGTAGGCACAATAATGCCTTCACATACCATTTTATCCAGAACCTTCTTTGTCATCCCTCACATTAAGTGGAATATTCCTTAATTTATGAACAACCGGAATGGCATTGGGTTTTAATCTAATTAAGTGTTCAAAATTTTTAATGTTCCCAACAGAATCATTAAAAACTTCTGGGAATTCAGAGACTACGTCATGGATTGCAGTACTCTCAATACCATCCACAACAAAAATTGAAGTATCATTTATCTGAACCGGAGAATCCGATCCTGGAACTAACTTAAGACCCATTTTAGCAAGGTCCTGCCAACCAACTATACACTTACCATTAACAGCTACATAAACTTTTGTCTTAGTACATCTACCCAAACATGAGATCTTTGACATAAAGTAACCCAACATGTCAATGTCCATACCTCCATATGCTTTTGGAATAATATCCAATGGTAGTAAGTGCACTTTAGCAGACCAGTAAGTTTTAAACAAAATATCAGAAATAATAGTAACGGAAGCTCCAGAATCGGCCATCATGTCTAAACACATGTGATCCACTAAAACCTTACAGGTTGGATCCTTAACACGACTATTGTCAGAGGAAACTTCAACTAAATCAATAGTTAGTATCTTATTCTGTAACACATCATCTAAAGCATTCATTTCAACAGTATTGACATGAATATCATCAAAGGATGATTCAAGAGAAGAAACATCCACATTAGCAACATCTACATCAGAATTTTCAAAAGAGGAGAGCGTACTGATTTGAATTGTCTTTCTATTCCTACAAACTGAGTTGAAATGACCAATCCTGCAGCAAAATGTGCAACTCTTGCCCAAGGCAGGACAAATTGGGCTATTGCTGAGGTGTGTCTTAGAGCCACATCTGTAACAAAATGAGACAGACTTTTTCTGAAAAGGCTTCATGGATTTGTTTCTCGCATAAACAGCATTAACTTGCAATTCACCATTTAAATGAGAAATATGTCCATCAGCGATACATCTATATGAAACAATAGACCTTTCCACACTCTTTGCCATGTCTATTACTTCAGACAGGGACGGATCACGACAACTCAGGATTCTCTCTTGAATCTTTTTGTGAAAACACTTATATACAAATTGGTCTATAAGTACAGTATCTAAGTATGGACCAAAATTGCAGTCTGCAGCAAGGTTTCTCAGCGCAGATATAAATTCCTCGACAGATTCATGTTGTTCTTGTTTCCTCTTAATGAAATTGTAACGCTCCAACATAACACTGGGTTGTTCTAAAAAAAAAATATTCCGTCTCAAAATTGCATCTGTGAACTCATTCCATCCCTCTCCATTGCCAGGAGGAGGTTGTGAAGTGGGAAGATTATTAAACATTTCTCGTCCTGCACTCCCCAAATGACTATATAAAATAGCAAGTTTCCTTTTTGCAGAGTATTCATCCGCACCGATTGCCACCAAATAACTTTCAAAACGCTTATACCATAATTTCCACGCTTCTTGTGGTTTCCCAGGTGTAGGAAGAGAATGGTTTAAACAAACAATCTGTTGATTGGTAGCCATATTTGAAAAAGCTAAGTTTTCCTTGTAAACCAAAAATAAAAAATTAAAATTCTCACAGTAAATAAATGTTTAATAGCTTGTAATGTACCTTAGGTTAATTCCTTCTTGTATCCTCTTTTCCTTTTTCAAATGTCAAAGAATTATTTTCCAAAGTTACTGAATTCAAAAACTCCACTTTCAGAAAAACATTTACAATATTATTAAAATAGAAGACTAACCGCTTTATCCGATGTCTCCAAACACATGTAGAAACTAAGCGACGATACAAAACCTTCAAAATTGAAAAAGAATTGGGCGTCGAGCTGTTCCTATGGAAACAGCCTCTTCAACAAAAATTAAGATGGCCGCTGGTGCGTGATCACGTCGAAGCACGTGATGACGTTTGTTAAAGCTCGTCACTCTGACGCTACATTGCGCGTCATGACTGACATTAGTAAAGACCAATCAGTTGGTCTAAACCTCGAAGAAATGCTCAAAAATCCACCGCTGGCTCGTCTAAGTTTCCAGTTCCTCTGGATTTCCACATACGAAACCAGACAACTTGCTCAGGTAAAACAAGCGTCTCTTTCAAGTATTTCAAAATTACAAAGATCGCGCAAAATTAGTAAAAATGCCGCTTGACCCTCGTCTCCAAATGTGAAGGTTGAATCTTTATATTATAAATAAATAACGTTGAAGAGTGTAACAGGTATAATCCAAGTTAGAAGTTTATTCTTCAAGAAAGCGGCATTAATATAGGAGCACGTCTGCATCTTCTAATGTCCAACTGCTGAATATGAATTTGATCTGGCAAGCTCCTGTCCAAGAACTTGAAAGAATGATCATGGAATTGAATAATGTAAACCCCAGAATAAAAGTTACACATAAAATCGACCAACAGAGCATAGATTTTTTGGATGTAAGGGTTATCAAGTCTGCAACATGTTTTCGCACTGAACTATATTCCAAACCCACTGATCGAAACAATGCATTGGCATACGATAGCTTCCACCCGAGAAGTTTGATCAGCAATTTACCTTACTCGCAATGTTTAAGGATAAAACGCATTTGTTCAGAAACACAAACAGGCCTGATCAAGATGGATAAGCATTTGCTCAAATATAAACAGAGAGGATACCCAATGGACATGTTACAGCAAAGCAAGGAGAAAGTACTCAAAATAGAGAGAAAAGATTTGTTAAAAACCAAAGAAAAGATAACGAAGGATAGAATGGTTTTTGTATCCAAATACACTACCCAGTCAAAAAAGATTAAAACAATAATCAACAAAAGATGGGAACTACTAGCTACAGAACCAGACTTCAAGGGTCTCTTTAAAGATGTGCCATTACATGCATACACCAGAGGGAGAAATGTAAAGGAGATCTTAAAACACCCGAAACCACAAATCGAAACAAGGGTATATAAAGGAACGACACGTTGTCAGAATTGCATACATTGCAATAATGTCATAACAGGAGATACGTTCAACCATCCAACAACAGGCAAAAAGATAACATTGAGGCATACGAGTGATTGCAACGCACAAAATGTTATCTATGCAATTAAATGCCCATGTGGCAAGATGTATGTGGGCAAGACTGAACGGAAAATTAAAGTCAGAATAACGGAACATAAGAGCAAGATAAGAAATGTAACAGCAGCATCACCTCTAGCACAACATTGGCAAGAATCACATCACTCTATCTCCCAACTACGCTTTTTTGTGATAGAGAAATTGGCAATGCAACAGGGAGTTGACAACAGACAAAAATTACTTCAACGAGAGTTATTCTGGATTAAGACATTACAAACAATGTCTCCGATTGGGTTGAATGACCGATACGATTTATCGTGCTACCTGTGAAAGATAGTCAATATAGTGGACAGATGTCCTAATGGGACGAATTGAGCAATGACACCAGCATAGGATGGGGTTAAAAAACTTTATTAATCAAACAGAACGGTAACCATTATTAGTTGATTTTTAAGTTCATGTAGTCGTTTATTATTGTCCTTTTTGAGTTTCTGTCACATGCACTAATGTATTATTTGAGTACGAGTTATAATTCTCATTTAACAAATAATATATCTTTTTGCATCATAAAACAGGTATAACATCTAGGAACACATTAAACTGATGATGAATACAGGAATACGCATAAGAACATTACAATCATTCACAATCTAGATCTAACATCAGTGTGTTAATATAAATGTATATTACACTGCTCCAAGATGGAGCACGAGTCGGTACGAGCATTAAAACTAAAAAAGACCGAGTTCGTAGAACGCCAAGAGCAGATTAAACCGCACCCGTTTTTAGAGACGATTTTTTCCGCATATAATTGGTAGCACAGACACAGTTCAATTGTTTAATTCAACAGAAACACAATACGACACAGGTATTGTAACTGTAATTTTAATCGAGACAGGGAAAGTCCACGTTAAGATGGCGCCCATGTTGGATTAATCTGAGTCCGTTTTTAGTGACCACGCAAAGAGGCGTGCACTTATACAGGAAATAACGGGGAAGATGTCGTTCCGGGATCTTTGGCGTCCGTGATCAAAGCTGACAGCATTTCAGCATTGGGTATGATACTCGTCAAGCGTAATATCAACTATTGGTTCCTTTTTGAAACCAGTAACTTATATCAGATTATAGATTATAACGGGCAAAATGTGTGCATTTCTGTTTTTTTACAGAGAGCACCAGAGAGAAAACCCGTAAGGTAGGATATCCATCAATGCATAATGCAGTAAAGATATTGATTAGAAGACCTGAGCAATAATGCAATTTTGAATTGCTTTTATTATACCACACCATAGGTTTTCGCAAAAGTAACTGTCAGATACAGAACCGGTCTCTACTTACAGTACCTTTAGGTAAGAGACAAACAACAACAGTATATTTTTTAACCCACCTAGGAATCATAAGTATACATATAACATTCAGAAATGCTTCCACTTTGTAGGGAGACTTCGCAGACACTATCCACAATAAGGTATGCACATTTTATACGAGGAAATATATAAATAAGGAGCTACTGTGGGCACATGAATTAATGTACATATTATTATTTTTCTTGTCTTTTAGTTTTTGCCCCTGAGGAAGGTACTAAGTATCGGGCGTGTTAAATGTCAATGCTGATTGATTCTCAAATGTAGTATTGAATATAATGCTATGTACAATTGTAAATGTATATGTAATTTACAATGTTGATATAATCGTGAAGAACTAATGGTTCACAAGTTATAAAATGAATTGTGGTCAAAATTAAGATAATTAAACAGAATGAACTTTGATGGTATTAAGAATTGATTAAAAGTTACAAACGGAATAGGTGTAGCAAAGCACCGAGTGAAAAGTGCATGATTGGACTAACCCTTAGGCTAGTCAAAACTACAGTTCAATTTGGGAGTGACAAACCTTACAATCATAGCACCAACTAAGACGCTAACTTAACCTTTCAAACAGAGAGTGCTCCTCACGCACCCCATATTCTTTTTCTAATAAACTGTCAAAACAGTGAGGAAGCACCCATTGAAAAATGCAGTTTGATCAGATCACAGGAATTACAGACAACAGAGCAGCAACATTGGCCTACACAGCGGATCAGGCTGACAAAATATATTCACTTATACAAGAAGTTCGCACTCAAGATGCCCATGGCAGTTCCATCAGCCAACAGCTTAAGCAATTGGAATACCTAACTCGTCGCCAACTTAACCAGAAAATGCATGCCTCAACACTTGTACAATACCACAAAGCACAACGAATCCCTAGAGGACTAAGACTTGCAATCAAACCGATGTTGTTTCGTTTCAACCTTAACACCAAATTTATGGAAAAGTGGTATAGCATACTTAATAAATGCTCCCTGGACCTTATACTCCTGATAGTAGAGGAACTATCTAAGACCATTAGAGAACTAGAGGAGGAAATCAATATGCTCAAAATGGATTTGGAATCAAGACTGGAAACTGACACATGGCAGATGAACTTAGAAGGAATAAAACAAAAACTGGACAAGTACAGTAAAGAGCTACAGGAAAGAAAGTTGCGCAAGTACAAACGTGACACGATAGACTATAAACTCAATGAAGTGTACACGTGGGCCGATATTTACACTCGTCGAAGATTTGAACCTAAAAAAGCAACAACAACAACCCACTCATCTGAGGAAAGCTTGGTCACAGATAAAGAAATAACAATCAATAGAGGTCCAGTTAACGTACCATCAGATATCACTAGGCCAACAAGTCAATCAACGGAAGCGCAACCAACAACTAGTAGTGTGGCTTTTTTGTCACAGGTCCAAAACAAAGGATTACAACCGACGTCACAACCAGGAGGACCCAGCGAAATCGCCCGACCAGGCGAGGAAGGGGCAGGCAAAGCATTGAGAAGCGGGAGGACAGTGATTTAGTTATCAACATTTCAACTACAAACTTAAACAGACTCCAAACTAAAGTTTTGAATAAAGGACTGTCATTTGTCCCTACGACTAGAGCTAATGAAATAGAAACTGAGGCAGCCTTGTACCGGTTTATGAGAACATTGAGGTTAAGGCATTTTTTCACAAACGTGTTGGAACCTAACACTTCAATTTTGACAGATCAGGTCGGAACATTCAAACCTAAGAGCACTTATCAACCACCAGTCTCACACAAAATGTTGGATACATTCGAGATCATGGTGAAAAAGGACATTGAGGCAATGGATTTAAAAAAAATGACACACCAAAATCTAACTAAACAGGAACAACACACATTACAAAATTTTAGAAATAACAAGCATCTGACTATACACCCAGCGGACAAAGGAGGAGCAATAGTTGTAATGGACACTGTTTATTACAAAAACAAGGTTGACACACATGTCAGTGACAGCAACACCTATTTACCATTGGACATTGAACCTACCAAGCAAATACAACTACTGCTTAACCACTTACTACAAGAAGCAGAGGACCAACACTGGATAGACACAAAAACTCGGGCATATCTCAACTCAACACATCCCAAATGCCCCAAATTATACATGATTCCGAAAATCCACAAGAACCAGCAGGACCCACCATTTAGACCAATAGTCTCGGGCTGTGGATCAATATTTGACCCCATTGGAAGATATCTGGATCATTTTCTCCAGAAATGTGTTCAAACATGGAGCTCATATATCAAGGATACCACCGATTTTTTAAATAAACTGGCCTATTTGAATGAGGACTACAACGAGTCGTGGATACTATGTACCATTGATGTGGTTGCGCTTTATACTTCCATCCCACACACAGCTGGATTAGACTCTGTTGAATGGGCATTGCTTCAGATGGGAGAGATACAGACAGAAAAAATCCTGATACTGAAACTGTTAAAATTCTGTTTACAAAACAGTTATTTCGAATGGAATGACCAATACTTTGCTCAACTAACGGGGACATCCATGGGATTTTCAGGGGCACCATCATATGCCAACATTTTTATGGCCCACTTTGAATCAGAGAACCTGATGAACACACCACATTGGCCAAACATTAGGTTGTACTGTCGATTCATAGACAATATTTTTTTGATCTGGCAAGCTCCTGTCCAAGAACTTGAAAGAATGATCATGGAATTGAATAATGTAAACCCCAGAATAAAAGTTACACATAAAATCGACCAACAGAGCATAGATTTTTTGGATGTAAGGGTTATCAAGTCTGCAACATGTTTTCGCACTGAACTATATTCCAAACCCACTGATCGAAACAATGCATTGGCATACGATAGCTTCCACCCGAGAAGTTTGATCAGCAATTTACCTTACTCGCAATGTTTAAGGATAAAACACATTTGTTCAGAAACACAAACAGGCCTGATCAAGATGGATGAGCATTTGCTCAAATATAAACAGAGAGGATACCCAATGGACATGTTACAGCAAAGCAAGGAGAAAGTACTCAAAATAGAGAGAAAAGATTTGTTAAAAACCAAAGAAAAGATAATGAAGGATAGAATGGTTTTTGTATCCAAATACACTACCCAGTCAAAAAAGATTAAAACAATAATCAACAAAAGATGGGAACTACTAGCTACAGAACCAGACTTCAAGGGTCTCTTTAAAAGTGTGCCATTACATGCATACACCAGAGGGAGAAATTTAAAGGAGATCTTAAAACACTCGAAACCACAAATCGAAACAAGGATATATAAAGGAACGACACGTTGTCAGAATTGCATACATTGCAATAATGTCATAACAGGAGATACGTTCAACCATCCAACAACAGGCAAAAAGATAACATTGAGGCATACGAGTGATTGCAACGCACAAAATGTTATCTATGCAATTAAATGCCCATGTGGCAAGATGTATGTGGGCAAGACTGAACGGAAAATTAAAGTCAGAATAACGGAACATAAGAGCAAGATAAGAAATGTAACAGCAGCATCACCTCTAGCACAACATTGGCAAGAATCACATCACTCTATCTCCCAACTACGCTTTTTTGTGATAGAGAAATTGGCAATGCAACAGGGAATTGACAACAGACAAAAATTACTTCAACGAGAGTTATTCTGGATTAAGACATTACAACCAATGTCTCCGATTGGGTTGAATGACCGATACGATTTATCGTGCTACCTGTGAAAGATAGTCAATATAGTGGACAGATGTCCTAATGGGACGAATTGAGCAATGACACCAGCATAGGATGGGGTTAAAAAACTTTATTAATCAAACAGAACTGTAGCCATTATTAGTTGATTTTTAAGTTCATGTAGTCGTTTATTATTGTCCTTTTTGAGTTTCTGTCACATGCACTAATGTATTATTTGAGTACGAGTTATAATTCTCATTTAACAAATAATATATCTTTTTGCATCATAAAACAGGTATAACATCTAGGAACACATTAAACTGATGATGAATACAGGAATACGCATAAGAACATTACAATCATTCACAATCTAGATCTAACATCAGTGTGTTAATATAAATGTATATTACACTGCTCCAAGATGGAGCACGAGTCGGTACGAGCATTAAAACTAAAAAAGACCAGGGGCGGAGCCAGACCGGCGGCCAAGATGGTCGCCCGGGCTCCCGGCTCCGTCGGCCCTCTTCCCCTACCGCCGGATCTCGCTATCTGTTCCGCGCTGCTGCCGGGGTTTCGAGCGTCGGAGAGAGCGCTGCCCCTCCGGGTGCGACTCGGGCTGATTTCCGAGCCCTGAGGATGAAGATATGCCCTCCTGCACACTGCGGCCTTCACGAGCCCCGGAGCCGCGACCCCGCGTGATGCAGCTGCCGGCCACGAGTTGAACAACAGCGGTCACACGGACCCGGAAGATGCCGGTCTACCACTATGGAGGCCCACCCACCTTGGAATATACACTCGGCACCCGCTCTGTTGAGCCCGATGTTTCTCTGCATCCTGCCCTCCATCTATGGAGGTCGTGGCCCCCCCCCCCCTCGATAGCTGCTTTGTGGGCCAGGAATAATTGGCGCCGCTCATTGTCTCCCTAACATGGCATGTGTAACCAGCGCGCAACTGCTTGTATCCCGCACTCTAGGGGATCGGAGCCGATGGATCCGCATCAGTTTTGACGGCGCCTTTGAGATCTTGGGGGTGAATATGTGACCTTCTACGGGGAAATGGAGATGGTACCCACGCTGTGTGCAACATGGAGGCGTTGGTATTAAGAACCCCCCCCCTTTTTTTGTTTCTTGAGCTGGTTGCGTTGGTGAACATCTATGCGGCACTTATGCTGGGGGTCCCGGTTTATGCACTTGCCTTCACTGAGCCGTACCAGCCTGTGGTGATAGTGGTGCGCACTGAAGACTGGGGAGGGGGGATTAGAAGGCCCCCCCCATTGTTTGCCAGTAATTCACGGTCCGGATTTGGTGGCCGCTGTGTTCTAATCTTGGTCTATCCGACATGAAGGAAACCCGACGCCGGGATCATCTCTGGGGTCTTCGCTTGTGGTATCCCCCCCGCAGGTATTGGTGGAGACACTGCTGTGGAAGTGGCGCTGTGACCTTCACCGTGGCTGAGAAGTGAGAGTCGGTATTTTGGAAGTCTCCCACTTGTACCGCTATGGATCGTCCCGTGGACACATTCTCACGCAACACAAGGACTGTGCTCTTTTTGGATTGGACTTTGATTGTTTGCTTTGGAGCTGCCGGATGGGCTGTGGAGGGCCTTCGAGAGTGTCGTGCTCTGGTGTGCCGCAAGATTCCCTACCTTCCGTCGGACTTACCTGCCTGCATTATTTTTGGTACTTTGTTTGTCTGACCCTACGCAGGGCGGATTGAGATGTGTCTACACTATGACTGGGTGGGTTGGAGCTGAGTGTTGGCTATTTGTTTATTGGGTTGCTGCACGGGGGGTTCTCATCTTAATTGTGCGACTTTTGGAACTGGAGTGGTGACCACTATCCTGTTTTAGGTTGTCGCCTTTGACATCTTGGTAGCGGCGCTGAGGTGTTCGAATTGCTGCGAGGCGGTGGGGGGGGGGCCGGGAGCCCGTACTGGGGACCCCTCAATGTTTTTTCTTACTTTATATTTCTCCTCCTTTCTATATTTCCTCTCTCTTCTATATTTCGGGTTTAGGTACTGGGCGACAGGCACGCTGCTGGGGGGTTAGGCCGTATCAACTGCAGGGGTGCGGGTTGGGGGGCTGAGGGGAGGGGTTTATTTTTTCTCTTTTTGTTTCTATGGCCTTTCTCTTCGCTCTTTTGGTTTTCCCTTTCCTTTTTCCTTTTTCTGTGTTTGGGATCAGTTTATTGTGTTGGTCTCTAAGTGTTCATTGATTTGTCGTATTCTGTGTCTGAGCTGTTGTTGTGCTTTAGGTAAGACCTGGGCGGGCGTTTAATCGGTATTTACAGTAATTGTATGCGTGTATATCCTGTTCTTTGACAAAGTACCCATGCCTTATTTGTGATCGTCTTAAATCCTGCAAGAATTCTTGTCTGGCCCGCCCATTCTATGACTATACTTTACGGCTCGGCACCTGGTCCCCACATTCCTTTATGTTATATTGCAGCTTTTTATGTTCCTGATGTCATCCGGTTTAAAATAAAATTGAACCTCACTTATCCGGAAATGTGATCGCTGTATGCCATATTGCTGTGTCTTTAACGTTCTGCCGTGCCCCCGGGATGTTCGGCTGAATAGCGGTGTACTCTTCTACGTCAATAAAGGTTTAAAAAAAAAAAAAAACTAAAAAAGACCGAGTTCGTAGAACGCCAAGAGCAGATTAAACCGCACCCGTTTTTAGAGACGATTTTTTCCGCATATAATTGGTAGCACAGACACAGTTCAATTGTTTAATTCAACAGAAACACAATACGACACAGGTCGTAATTTTAATCGAGACAGGGAAAGTCCACGTTAAGATGGCGCCCATGTTGGATTAATCTGAGTCCGTTTTTAGTGACCACGCAAAGATGCGTGCACTTATACAGGAAATAACGGGGGAGATGTCGTTCCGGGATCTTTGGCGTCCGTGATCAAAGCCGGCAGCATTTCAGCATTGGGTATGATATTCGTCAAGCGTAATATCAACTATCGGTTCCTTTTTTAAACCAGTAACTTATATCAGATTATAGATTATAACGGGCAAAATGTGTGCATTTCTGTTTTTTTACAGAGAGCACCAGAGAGAAAACCCATAAGGTAGGATATCCATCAATGCATAATGCAGTAAAGATATTGATTAGAAGACCTGAGCATTAATGCAATTTTGAATTGCTTTTATTATACCACACCATAGGTTTTCGCAAAAGTAACCATCAGATACAGAACCGGTCTCTACTTACAGTACCTTTAGGTAAGAGACAAACAACGACAGTATATTTTTTAACCCACCTAGGAATCATAAGTATACATATAACATTCAGAAATGCTTCCACTTTGTAGGGAGACTTCGCAGACACTATCCACAATAAGGTATGCACATTTTATACGAGGAAATATATAAATAAGGAGCTACTGTGGGCACATGAATTAATGTACATATTATTAATTTTCTTGTCTTTTAGTTTTTGCCCCTGAGGAAGGTACTAAGTACCGAAATGCATCGGGCGTGTTAAATGTCAATGCTGATTGATTCTGAAATGTAGTATTGAATATAATGCTATGTACAATTGTAAATGTATATGTAATTTACAATGTTGATATAATCATGAAGAACTAATGGTTCACAAGTTATAAAATGAATTGTGGTCAAAATTAAGATAATTAAACAGAATGAACTTTGATGGTATTATGAATTGATTAAAAGTTACAAACGGAATAGGTGTAGGAAAGCACCGAGTGAAAAGTGCATGATTGGACTAACCCTTAGGCTAGTCAAAACTACAACTGCTGAATAACACATACAGCAGTTGGAAGGCATTCAAGAAACATTCTCCACGTGTGATGCACTTTTGAAGAGAAACACTCTCCTCAGAAGTGCGCGCCGTGGAACACATGCAACAACCATTAATAAACATAAAAGAAATACCTGAAAGGGAACATACTATGTACTTTACAATGGGGAGGGTCGAAAGTAATATTAGACCATATCCATTATAAAAAAACGAATTAATTAACATAGGGCCGAGGAGGAGCCTAGCTCGCGACCGAGATGGCCGCGTTTTAGCTCGGCTCCGTTCAACCGCCTGTTTTCTTCGATTATCCTGTATTTCTCCTGCCCCGGGAAGCCCTCCTTGCTGTGTTTCTGTATTGCGGGCACTTTGCGGACACTTACCCGTTGCTCCGGTGATCCTGAGTGCTGTCGATCCTGTGCGGTGATCCCGCTCGGAGCCTTCGGGGCGGACTGGCCTGGACCTCCTTCCAGCGACGGGACGTGACGGAGCGCGATGGTCGGCCCTTGCTGGCGCTGTGGATCTGGTTGCAGAGGCTGATGTGCGAATAGGCCGGCTGTGCCCGTTGGCGGACCCGACTGGCCTGGGCCTTGGGGTGCGGGCGCTGCCTCCTGCGGAGGAGCCTCCTCGTTTATCCGGCTTGGTCTCCCCCTTTGTTCCCCGGCCCGGCCATTTTGGATTTTCCGCCCGGGCTCGGAGAACGGGGCCGGTGGCACGAGGGGGCCGACGAACATCCTTCTTCTGGTGGGTCTCCTTCCTGCCTTGGGGCGCCCCGCCGCAGTTCGGCTGACCTCCTTTTGCTTTGGTGTTGCTCCGGCCGGGGCCCCCGACGACCGAGGGCTTGCTGGGCTCCTAAGATGGCGGCCGACCCTGAGAGTCTCCGCCGGGCCTGGGCGAGCACTGGGGGCCCGCCGCACGGCCCGGATGTCGGATCTTGTGAAGGGTTTCCTGCACTTCAAGTTGTCCTGGATGCACTATACTCCTGGCGGTCTTCCGTGGCTGCGCCTGTTTCCCCTGTGGAGGCCGACCCACTTTTCGAATTATACGGGCCCCCACCGTCGGATTTGGCTTCCTCGTTGCAGGGTACGGCTGGTGTGCTCCTGGTCTCTGTGCCTCCGGCGGAGACCGCATCCTTGGATTGGAAACTCTCCGACGCCCTTCGTCGACCTGCTTTGTTGCCTCGGCCGCTGGTCTGCGGTCCGTTTGCATCCTGTCCAGGCTTCGATGATCCTTTCTGTTTCTCATCGCGTCGGCTCCCCGGCCGGGGCGCCTGTGCCGACCCAGCTGGGCTTGCCTCGTTGGACCTGTCCTTAGAACTGTGCCTGCGGTGCGAAGGTTGTACCGTAACTTTTTTGTATCCTCCGTATTTTCTTTCACGTTTCTTCTCAGGACTGCCGCTGGAATTACTCCTGAACCCTGTGTCCCTCGTCGTTTGGACTTTGTTTGTTCGGATGATTACAACCTTGGACAAAAGCGGACAGGGCTGAAATGACTTATTATAGGCGGTAGTCTTGTTTTTGAACTATGACCGACTTGTGCTGTTGTGATGTTGAGTAACTTCATGAGACTCCTGAGACTCATCCTGATATTAACTTCCCGTGGGCCCTGCCTCTCCCCTTTTCACAGGTGGTGGGATGGTTGCAGATAATCCTGTTTTTTCGCCCTCTCCCGTGTGTATTGTTCCCTCCTTTCCCTGGCCCTTCTCTTTTGCCTTGTTTCTACCTTGTTTCTTCTTCTATATTTCGGGTTCTATTTAGGGCGACAGGCACGCTGCTGGGGGGTTGGCCGTAGCCTTCTGCAGGGGTGTAGGGTGGGCTTGTGGGGTGGGTGGGGGGGTCTGTTGCTGTTTTTGGGGGGTCTTTTTCCTCCTTTCTTCTCCCTTTTTGGTTCTATGGCCCTTGTGTATCCCTTCTTTCGGGGCTCTGTCTCGTCGTCTGTCCCCCTGGTGTCTTTCTGGGATATTTTTCCGGTATCACGATGATTCTGATTTGCTGGGTGTGTTTTCTTTATTTTTAATGTCTATTTTGTACCGGGTTATTGTTTTCCTGTTTCGTCACCCGGGGGCGGGTGTTTGGGTAGAAGTCCCTTCCTTTTCCTTCTTTCCCCTTCCCTTCCCCCCCCCCCCTTTTGTGGGGTTCTCTTCTTTTATTGGGGGTACATTTCGTATTGTTTTCGTAATTGGGTCCTTTTCTGTGCTGTTCGGTGGGACGGGTGGTAGCTGCGGTGGGCGGGCATTGGATGATGTGTGCAGTGGCCTTTCCTCATGTCCGTTGTTTTGACCGGTGCTTATTGGTATGCCTATTTCGTATTTGTTTCTCCTGTGTTTTTTACGATCGTTGTGTTGCTGCCCGCCGCGGCCCCACCCCTCTGGTTTGTTTCTCGGCCCGCCATACTCCTGTACTCCCTAACCCGTCCTTTAAAAAATAAGAAAGCTACCTTTCTAATTCTTGTCTCCTGTGACCGCTCTAGGATGCTTGTCATTTCTCCTGTTTCTTCGCCTTTGTATACTGTGATACTCTGTGCATTGATCCTGACATTCTGCTCTGTGGTGGCCAGCCCGGTGGGTTGTAGGCCCGTATTTGTGAGCTCTCTCTGTACAATAAAGGTTTTCAAAAAAAAAAAAAAAAAAATTAACATAGGGCCTGAGGCTGGCCTGACACTTAGCAACAGTACCAAGTCACTCGGGACAAAGTTGGAGACACTGCAGGGTGATGAGTGACAGGAGGTGGGACCTCATTGCCGGCCTCTCTGCCCTAAATCATGAATTTCCTGTATATGTGTTCGGAGAAAGGTTTGTTTTCATCCTGTATCTCTGTGAGAGGCAGTGCTGTACTGTGTTCTGCCGGCTCTTCCATCACCGCCTCCTCTCCACCACCGCGGGACCCCTTTTCATATTCAGGACACACTCACTCAAAGCAGGTTTAGGATGCCGGCTCCCCGGAGGCGGAGGGGGGAGCTTCTCTACATATTGTCAGACCCTTGATTGTGAACTGCTGCTGCAGGCGGAGAGATCAGGGCTGAGGAGGAGGCAATGGAAGTGAGAGGAAGATGAAGGGCGGGAGGAGGGAGAGTTGTGGAGGTGAAAGAACGAGGTGAGAGCAAGACAAGGAGGTGTGATGAGCGGGATGAGGAGGTCTTCCTAGAAGGAGGCTTCAATACAGCCCCTCTCAAATCACCCCATGATTTACTGCTGTCTGCCTGCAGGAAAACATATTTGTAATGCAAGAGGTTTCACAGATTGAGAGAAGCATGCAGAGTACAGCTGCAGGCCATCTGATTCTAGGCATAAAAAAGAAGCTGCCCCCCAAAAAACACAATGGCACTGAAGCAGGGTGGCAGTCTCACTGAGAGATTAAAATTTAAGATGTGGACGTTCGTCACCCCGAAGCGGCCACCATGCTTAAAGATGAAGCGTGCGCTGTGCTCATGAAGAGGAATGTGTTTAGAGCTCTTAACAGCTTCTTAGAATTAAAATATTTGCAATGCAATGGCTCTCACATTTAAATTTGAGACCTATGGCATTTCAAAGAAGCAGTTGTCATTGTCCCTGCTGCTTGAAAACAGTCGTGCCTGCAGTAAGAGAAGCCCAAAAAAGAAAATAGTGCTTACAAGACTAAATAACACGTACCGTGGAACAACCGAAGTTAAGGGCCCAGTAGCCATGGGAAAGGAAGACAAGGCGGTACTAAGGGGGGACTAACAAGCCTATTAAGGAACGAGAAGCCAGCATTTAGGAAGGACACTAACACAAGCCAATGACAAACATGTGCGGAGCTTCTCTTCCATACTCCACTACATCAGTCTGGCTGAGCAGCGCATGCGTGCTTATTCAGGCTCGACCTAATAAAATAGCCCAAAATATTTTAAATATAGAATTCCATCAATGTTGAAAAGAGGCCACTAGGTGACGCTCAATGCGCATAAATAAACACCATCATAACGCATTGCATTTTTCTTTCTACAAAAACACGTCCATTTTGCACCATTTTTTAATTGATAAGTGAATCAAATAGAGCGTTTTGCATGAGGATATTTCCCTTACTCCTGAAGAAACTTCACAAAACAGCAAATTTTCAACATTCATACATATGTGATAGTAGTTAGTGGTGTTCAGAAAAAGCCTCTACGGGCACATGTGGCTGAACAGTTAGGTTCATATGAAAATAACTACACGAAGTGATAATTTTCTTCGATGGAGCTAACAGAAGAGTAGCCTCTTCCACTTCCTGATGCAGCACATTTTAGTGACTGTACACCCAACAAGCATGCTACACCCCCAACAAAGAAATGCAATCATGGGGAATAGTTTAGAAAGACAAGATAAAGGCACTCAAGCAGCATGTGCGTCACTGTTCGTTCCCGCTGCAATACTCCATGGGAGTTAACTTATAAGACAAGGTGGAACATGCACCAACCATTAGGCATTTGCAGACTATGATTTTTGAATGACCCAGACAAAAGCCAATCCAAAGTGGTGGGAGGAGTCAGACCCCACAAAGTACATACAACAGATAGCACTGTCTAGACTTGAACTAAAAAGGGCACTTTTCAACACTTTCCAACATATGGGCAGAGGAATAGGGAGGTAAAGGTGATTTTAGGGCCAGATCTCACCGGTCTTCCGCAGATATAAACAACACACAACCCTAAGGCCCTATCCATATGGCTTATCCAGTGGTCACTATCAGATGCCAGGAGACTCCACAACCTGAATACTAAATTATTCTCCTACAATTCCTCCCTGCATTACTATATCTATGACTGGACCAGATAATCGCTCAGTGGTAATTTCCAAAGTTCTCAGCATTAGATCACCTGGGTAGGAACATCTTGGGTCATAATTGCTTCAGTCGAAATTGACCTGGGGCAGAGCCATCTCAAATATTTCCTCTTGGAACTTTTAGAGGGCAATGCTCGAGGACATGACCCTTTGAGGCATGTTTGAGGTAGCAATAGTAGACTACGTTGAGATAAATGAAGGTTCCAACTCTTCTTTAGCTGCTGAGTGGGAAGTCTTCCAAGTTGTCACACAAGGTCACCATGGTTGGTGCCCCCAATTTGACCAATCTGAAGATGCCTGAACCCAAACTGAAGGTCAGCCAATAGAAGATACCACCCGTCAGGCCTCCCTGCACACTGCTTGTCTGAAAATAGCAACATTAACTGAAAAACTGAGATGCCTAGATTATACTACCTATGTGAATTGGGTTCACACAGAAAGAGACAAAGCTGTTAGGCTGCTGGACCGGCTTACTAAGTGGGAAAATACTCCAACACCAATAAAATCTCTACAATGCACTCGAGAAGACCTCCTGCACTTTCAGCAGGTCATTCTTGTGTTTTTTCCTTAATTCTTAACACACACTTCATGAGAGTAGGCCTTAAAGCCCAGTAGAAGAGACAGTAAATGTTTGCAAACAAACTCCCACTTCCTCAAGTTCTTCCTGATTTATGAGATGAGATGGATGGTCCCATCACAGTTCAGGAGATTGGATAAGATATACATGAACTGGCAACTTATAAGACTCCTGGCTCTGATGTGGTTCCAGTTGAGTTCTCTTGACATGCTGCCGCAACAGAGAGTTCGCTAGTACGGTCACTTCGAGAGGCACTCATTTTCTCAATACATAAATTTGGGTGAGTGAGCCCCTGAAGACCCAGTTTTCTATAGGCCAATAGTGGTTTTAAACTCGAATTGAAAAAATACTTGGGAAAATCCTATATATTAAGGGCGCAACACCTTGATGTCTTTGCTCTCCTCTTCAAAAAAATGACGGAAGTATAAAAAACGGCTTCTAATGTTTACCGTAATCTCACTTCCTTAACCGTCTGTCAAAAGTCCATGGTGTACGTCACTGATGAATTGGACCTATTCTCAAAACGAGGATTTAGACGGGCGGCGTGACGTACACCATGGACTTTTGACAGACGGTTAAGGAAGTGAGATTACGGTAAAGAAATCAAGGTGTTGCGCCCTTAATATATTGAGACAGACGTAGGAGGAAGCTAATACCATTTTACAGAAAGATCTAACGACGAAAGGTCTCCAGTCATTATCAGTCACGACTGTGTCAAGAATTTTTATCAGAACCATAGTGCCCCAAACAAGGCTGAATATTGTATTCTTATCCATATAAGTTTTGCTACATGCCAGACGCATCTACCGTCCTGTCTGGTCTACAGCCATTCAGTATCATCAATATACGACATGCTAGAAACTTACAGATTTTAATCGTGGTTTTCCTGAAGAAGGCGTCCTCCCCATGCCGAAACGCGCGTCAAAAGATTTAATTTTTGCCACATTTTAAAATTAAAAAATTCTGTGTATTGTTTTATTACTGATAGTAATGTTCTGTTGATTTGATGATAAATACAATTGATTATGTCAACAATTCATGTATAATAATATGTGAATCCTTTCGTGAGGATTTTTTTAACACTTTACATAAATGAATACGACTAATTTGGACTTTTTGAACTCTTTTATTCATTGATAGTAGTAATTATATGTTTACTGGACACCATACATAGGAAATGTTTATTTGTGTTGTCTGACTCTACAATTGATTGGTACACCGTTTTGCATTCATGATTGCCTAGGAATGATAAAGCATTGATGGCAGTGACCTACCACACCATGCATATGCCACCCTACGACACTCCACAACATTCGACTACACTTTATGGCCCTCCACTCCACGCTACTCTATGAAATGCCACTCCATTCTACGACACTCCGCTCTATGATACTCAGTTCTATGACACCCCACGCCACTCTATTCCACGTCACCCCACTCTACAACACGCCACTCTCCAACATGCCACTTCACTCTACTGTACAACATGACACTCCACTTTACATACCTTCACACCAGGCCACACAACTCTATGACACAAAATGCTGTGCCACTCCACTTTATGCCACGCCACTCTATGACACTCCATTCTGTGACACTCCACTCTACTTTACGCAACTCCCCTCGACTCTAAGCCACTCCACTCAACTTTATGCTACTCCATTCCACGACTCTCCACTCTACGAATCTCTGTGCCTCCCCACTCTACAACACTCTACTCCACTCAATGCCACTTTACGCAACTGTCTCTATGGCACTCCATAGCACTTTAGTCCACTCTACGCCACTTCATTTAACAACACTCTGTCACTCCATTCTAAGGCACCATACTCCACTCTATGCCACTCCACTCTTCTCCACACCACTCGATGACACTCCACTCGGCAACACAACATTTCACTCTATGCCAATCCACTCTACATCAATCCACTCCACTCTACTTTAGAAAAACTCTGCTCAATTACGCTCTACCCAAATTCCTCTAAAGCACTCCACGCCACTCCACTCCACTCCACTCCACACCACTTCACTCTATCATAATTTATGGCACTCCAAAACACTGTTCTCCACTCTACATCCCTCTACTCCATGCTCTTCCACTCCTCCACTCTACTCACTCCACAGCACTCTATGACACTCCATTCTACTCCACTCTATGCCACTCCTCTGTACACCACTCCCTCACAACACTCCATGATGCTTAATGCCACTCCACTCTATGCCACTCCACAACACTCCACTCTAAGCCACAATGAGACACTCCAGTCTACTCTACGCCTCTCTATGCCACTCCACAACACTCCACTCTAAGCCACAATGAGACACTCCAGTCTACTCTACGCCTCTCCATGCCACTCAACGACACTCCACTTCACTCAACTACACTCCACTCTCCTCTGTTGCACTAACTTGCTGAATAGCAGCCACGCTGGTGTACAACATGGCTAAAATAGATTGGCAAAGCCAATAGCTCTTTCATAGGTGAGACCTATTGGCTTTGCCAATGTTTGTATATGTACCTGTTGCAAAATTATTCACTAACAATATCATGATCTCATGACCCCAGTGCAGAATGCACAACTGTTTTCTCACCAAAACTATATTCAAACCCATAATTTTAGGGAATGTGTGCTGTTTACTGTTTACTGTTGACTCTGCTTATATCACCACAAACATTGCCTGCAGCACAAATGCACACAGGCTTCTGTACCTTGTATAACATTTATAGAGTGTGTCTTTACAAGATGAAAAGTGCACCGATTTGAAAATATGGGCATCTTTTTTAACTATCTAATTAATGGGGGACATTTTTATTTTGTTGTCTGGGCCTATTTTCCTGATCGATTACACCAATGTCACTTAAAAAAAAAACATGTGGTACACTAATGAGAAACAGCTTACTTTTCTGTGGGTGCCCTAGTTAATTTTTTTCAGTTTAAAGCACTCTTCCCTGCATTTTGGAGCTCAGAATCCACATTCCATTGCGAAAAGGAAATTAATTCGTTTTTTGATACAGAATTAAAAAGATGCACCACTGGAGAATAGCATGATGTTTCTGCCCCAGCAGACCTTGTTTTGGCAAAATACTCCTTAAATCTTTAATGTTGATGCCTTAAAAAATAATTCATTTCCTATAGAGGTCTACATCTTTTCAGTGCTTATCCCTCATATAAAATATTGCTGCAGGGTCTTTGAACTTGAATTGGAGCAATAAAGTGTTGCAAATCTCCATTGCTCTGGAGTGATTTAAAATTATTGTGTACTGTTCTTTCAGATCCTAAAACACTATTGGGATATTAACATGTCACAAGGCCACTTGCAACGTTCTCTGAATTGAAAGGTGTTAGAAATGGTTGTCTCTAGTTGGCAATGGTATACACCTTTTTCCAAATAGGGTCCCTTGCTTCTAGTCAGGGAAAGGGGTATACACTCCCGAATAGCCCCTGCTCACCCCCTTGGTAGCATGGCACGAGCAGATAGGCTTATCTCAGAGGCAGTGTGTGAAACATTTGTGAACACATACAGTAATACAATGAAAACACTGCAAATGGACACCACACCAGTTTAGAAAATAGTAAGTAATCTACTAGATTTAACACAAGACCAAACTACAAAAATCCACAATACTGTAATAAAAATATGACTTTAAACTGGTAGAAATAGCTTAGTTCAATGTAGATGGTAAATGCAACACTTTACTCTCATAGTACCTTGGATGCGTCATGCAAAACAAACAAAATGTTTGAGGGAGGTGATGCGTTGGTTTCTTACTGCAGCGCAGAGGAGGTGATGCATCGGTTACCTACCGGAGAGGAAGTGCGATGTGACAACATGGCGTCTTTGATGCAATGCAACAACGTGGATGCGATGCGTGCACGCCCGACGAACGTGCGGGGAGATCGATGATCTTTGGAGCCCAACAGGCCCTGCGATGCACTTCTCCGATGATGCGATGACGACCTCTGCGGCAGCGGCACACTTCTCTGGTGATGCGGCACGCTTCATCGGCAATGCAACAGTGAACCGCTGCAGCACGCTTCTTCGGCGATGCAACGGTAACCGCTGCGTCGCCAACATGCTTCTCCTCGTTACATCGCGCTTCCAGCTCCCAGCGACAAACAATCTCCAGAGGTCCTAATCTGCTACAGGCACCTCTCTGTAAGTTAGAATTCCCAGCAAGGAAATTCAGGGGGAGCGGGTGGTGAAGTCTTTGTGTCCCTGAGACTTCAGACTAGAGGCAAGCTCAGTTCAAGCCCTTGGAGATCTTCCTCAAGATGACAAAGCAAACAGCAAAGTCCTTTTCTCCTTTCCTTGGCAACAAGTAACTAATGCAGACCAACACCAGATAGCAAACAGCACAGGGACAGTAATCCTCCTTCAGCTTCTCTGGTTTCTTCTCCTTGGCAAAGGTTCCTCTAGATTTCCCAGAAGTGATCTAAAGTTCAGGGGTTTCAGTTCTCATATTTATACCCCAAACATCATTGTTCTCTATGTGCGAGGGGTCCTGGACCCATTCCAAACCAGTTCTGGGTGCACTCTACCAGTGCACAACTTCTTCCTTTGTCAGTGTGGGCCAGGGTCGTCAGACGTAACACAGGAGGTGGAACCAGCATTATGGAAGGCAGGCACAGCCCTATTCAGGCCCAGGTGCTACTCCTCCCACCACTCCAAATGCAGATAGGTCTATTCAGCCTAGTGCTGACTCATCCAGACTCCTGGAGCCACCCAGCCCCTGTCACTCACAAACAGACATTGAATACACAGACCTAGCAGAGGCATGATGGATGGTTAGGCAAGAAAATACCTACTTTCTAAATAGAATGTAAAAATCACCCTCACTAAAAGATGTATTTTAACATTCTGAGTTAAGCATACTAAACTCGATTTTCTACCTAGTTCCCTGAGTCAGTTTGGATTATAAGATGGTACAATCAAATGTTATAATCAAACTGCCCATTCTGGCCTATGGGAACAGGTAGCCTTGCAATAGTGAAAAACGAAATTAACTGTAATTCAATATCAGGACATGCCACACACATCTTTTACAGGGCCGGTTTTCGGACGATTTTGTTACAGGGCCGTTTTTGCAGCAACGCTCCAAAAATGGCCCTGTAACAAAAACGGCCCCCAGGGTCCCAAAACCGGCCCCCAGCCTTGCAGCGCACCGGGGGATTGACCGGTGCCTGCAACGGCCAGTTCGGGCCAGGTAGTTATGTGGAAACTCCATAGCATTTTGAACACAAAAGGGTATAGTATCATATTGCTCAGGCGTGACCCTGTGATCCGTAGTCGGAAGCAGCCAAAGCTGCTGAAGCAGTGGACTTAACCTCTGTTGTTCATCACTGGTAGAACAACATAAACACAAATCAGAGGGTACTACATTGTTTACAAGGCAGGAATGCATAACCTTTTCCGCCTCAGCAAGTGACCACCTCCATTCACTCTGCCTGTACATAGTGGCAATTTATGAGAGCACGCTCCCCAAACCTCAGCTATTTCATCTCGAATTGCACAAAAACAATCCTACTAACAGCGCAGGCACCCTTGCTCCATGCGTTGACGCTTGGCAGCACATTGTGAGCCAGCGCAGGAACAAAACAGGAATGTGCTCTTTAATGTTAGATACAGTGCATTCCTGCCCTTTCCCTAACACACAGCGCAGCAGGGTGACTCGCTGTACTGCGTGAATGTTTGATGAATATACCCCAGCGTTGCCAGCGAAGCATGCTGGAGCCTGGCGGGAAAAACCAACACGGATCACACCAGTGAACGCAGAAAATAGCCTTGTATGATATCAAACCGCGGACAGAATAGTTTTCTTTATTAGTTTGATAAACCCTTCAGGAGAGAGTAACACTGTTTACGTAAATCTGCATTTCATTTATGTTTTTGTATTCTTAATAAGAAATAGTAAACTGGGGAAAAACAAGGAGGCAGAGAACATGACACCCTGAGAAGGAAGGTACAGCATACACACTAACCTAACCTCGTTTTAAAGTATCTCTTTAAAGCCACTACACTAGAAACAGTGACTGAACATATATTCACCTCTGAGCCAAGTTAAGTTTCTGAAATGGTCTCAAGAACCTTAGGTACGTTACAAAAAGCATCACGGAATAACAACATAAATACACTTTTAGCACAATGGAATGAATGACGAACATTAATTAATTAATGTGAACTCTTTTCCTGTCATTTAAGCAAAACATTCCACATAGCAACACTTACATCCAGCACTGATCCAATAACTGAAGGCTATCCAACGTAGTTCAAGGAGGGCTGGTGCATTTCATATTTCAGGATATCTTCATAATGTATATTTAAATAGAAGGAAAATCATTATTTGATAGTTAATTAAAACCATTCAAATTATTTAAAAAATGCATTCCTCAATACCTGTGAGAACAAATGAACAATAGGATGATTTAACAGCATAATGTCATCTGTTCAAGGGCAACAGTGAAACATATTGCGGATAAGCCTTTGAGATCTCAAGCCTCCCAAGCACCTCCGAGGCACAACATTGAATTACCGCAACTTGCCTGGATGTAGCAAAAGTTTCAAAAGAAAAAAGATACAGCATTAAGGTGCCTAATACTTGTTTCATTGTTTAAATATCAAACTCTGTATAACCAAAATCAGTATATTAAAATCTATTAAAAAGTAGGCTAAAATCAACAATTCTTGACAAAATGTCGAACAGCATTTTGTTTGTATGATCTTGTGGAAATGTGTTCCCAGCAGGAACCCACACTGGTTCATCTGAAGATGGAATTGGAGCCCAGATGACCTGATGTAAAGTGCATAGTACCTACGTGGTGATTCATATTTATGGCGCCTAAATCATTTCTTCCGAGGCTCTCTGACACTCTAATCGCTTGACACAGTCTACGACTTATATATTTAAAAATGGAATGTAAGTAGAAAACATTACAAAGTCAGCTGTTGTCCTGAAAACGTGGGATGTCTCTGGTTGCCTGGATGCCTACATTATCAATAGAAGTACCACTACGACCTAATACCATAGGGCGTGTGGATAACAAAAGATTTGTTTTAATCTAAATGCTGAATTTAAATACAAATAACTGTAGCTAGATGTTCAACAATTTGTTGTCTCTAGCCTGCACTGCTTAGTTGATTGAATGATAAAGGAATCATTCAAACTGCTGTCTTATACTGTAAATGCATACAGGCATGTATGCAAGCTATGCATGACTGTGATCTATATCCCTAACTATTCTGGACATAAACATCCATATCTGGAGCGTCCATCCGCACTCCTTTAAGCACCCATTGGAGCCCTGGTCATGACATCATACTCCCATCTAGTCTATCATTCAGTTGCAGACCTCCCAAAAGCTCGTGTAGGTTCTAGCGTGTAACTTGTCAGAAAGGCAGACAGGCAATCATACAAACAAGAGTAGCAGGTGGTCTCCATCTTCCAAGCAACCTGAAAAGGAGAGTGTTCTGCAAGATACCACTAGGGCAGAAGTGTGATTTGTAAATGAGAGGCACTTTCAGCCATACAAAAGGAAAACCTTCAAATCTCCCCCATCCTTTACTGGATTCAAAACATTCAGAAAAGCTAGATGATCTGCATAACTAAACACACATATGTTAATATACAGCACTACCCCACTGATGTGTCCATGCACAATAGCTGATGGGGTTAAGGCTGTGGTAAACATAAAGACATTATAACACGAACACGTGCACCTCAAAGAGCACAGACCTATTGGCTTAGGTATTGCTTGTCGCCAGCAAGTTATGAAAGGGTAGGAGAATAGAATCCCTCTAACCGACAGTATGCATGTGATATCCCTATATGCTGATGATATTTTGATACATACTAGAGATTATATCAACGACCACTCAAGATGTCATCAAATCCTTAAGGACTATGGTACAGCATCCAGCCTATGTGTTCATTGGTCACATTCCCACTCCACTCTAGTGCAGTACCGATTGGCGTGAACTTAAGAAATGATGCCATTAGATTGAAAGTGGTCTCCTTCCTCTTCTAGGACCTCCTCGATGGTAACTTCATGAAAAGTGTAACTACTCTAAGAACACAAGTAGCTTTGTGGAGAATGCTCCCCCTATCCCCTATAGGGCGTGTTGCATGGCCCACCTATTCCCCGGCCCTCCCGCAACTCTGTCTCTTGAAACAATGAGGACATATCAACATTGAACCTGAAACATTGGGCTGATGCCTGCATTAATACCATATGTGATTTATTTCAAAATGGACAGCCATTTCTTTTAATGGTCTATGTGAACAGTTCGCTATACACGAGGGCCAGTTCTTGATACACCGGGTCCCCCTTCATACCCTTAGAACAAAATAGGCGATGACCACTCTGGGACAGTCTCTTTATATTTTAGGTACAGGCAGGAGATACATTGGCTGGCTACACAAGGCTCTTCAAAAGCATACACATATATCCATATAACCTCTATGAGACAAATGGGAACTGGAATTAGGGTGCCTACTCCACGACAAAGTGTGGACCAGAGCGATTGCATACTCACATGCGGTCTCAATCAATGCTAAACTGAAACTCATACAATTTAACATTTTACACTGATCCTTGCTATCCCCAGACACAATCAACAAACCTTTCCCTCATGCCAGCACCTCCTGTTCACATTGCAAAGCAGATTCCACAGGTATTCAGTACATGCTATGGTCCTTCCCCTCCTTGAAACGGTACTGATCAAAGATGATACGTTTCCTTGTTTCCATTACTAGACTAATCATCTCCACTGAAGGGAAACCTGTGCCCTGGGCCACATAGAAGACCCCTAAAGAACAAAGTAGGGCCCACTTTCTCAACCGTGCCCGCTCATAGACAATTGCACAATCAATATAAACTGGAAAGCAAAAGATCCCTCCACAAACATAATATGGAGCCAAGGGGTTATATAGTGGGTTGAAGCTGAAAGCAATGCCCTACACAGGGAAGAAGCCAGAGGCCTGTGCAAACAACCAATTGCCAGAGATTGGGACACCATGTCAGAAATTCTTAAGGAAGCACCCAGAGAGGACACACCACATCAGTAGATCCCTCTCCGTCCTCTTGTGATCCTTTACTCATCTAGGAGCTGCATGATAACCACACTCCCTCAAGTAGATTGTTATGCTTGGAAAATATGGTGCATGACTGCCCTCTCCATTTGGCGCTGCCCTCTGCATTTTGCGCTGCAAGTTGTCTTGCACCATTGTGCTGCCTCACATTTTGATAAATCTAACCCCAAGCCCCCAACCATTTTTTTAATTCACCCCCCATAAGTCCTCCTCATCCCAGTCGTAACACAGTGAAGGCACCCTGCCCCCAGACAGTCCATCCACATGCTAATACTTTTTCTATTTTTATGGAATGGTTGCTGTTCTGTTCCTGTCCGAATGACCCACAGCTTAATTGTAACTCGGTAAAGTTCTTACTTTTGTATGAGATATTACTAAGACATAGACTGAGGGGAAAAGCACAATAGCACCTTTAAGATGATGTTGCAGAAACCTGACTATATACCTCTTCCTTTCATTTTACTGTATCATTGCAAATCAAAACCTTTAATATGTGTATTTCATATGGTGTAATACACTTAGTTTTATTGATATATTGTTATGGTTTTAATTAACTAAAACAATAAAGGACATTCTGTCTGACTGTCTGTCCAAAACAGGTAAGACATCTGCTTGTGTTATTTATTGTAAAAATTATGCATATTCGGTGTAAGTCTTTTCAGGTGAGTTATGCAGGTTCTTTTGTAAAAATGTACTGCTGTTGGTTTCTAATATATTGTGTTCTGCCCGCTGCCAGGTTTCCCGCTCATGTGCTTGGCTGATGGGGGAACTTCTATGTGTGAGCGACCAATGGGCTTTTCAGGTGCTGGGCGTTTCTATGGCACTCTGACACTGCGGTGAGTTCTATTTTGCATAGTCAGTGCTTGGAATTTAGCACGCCATATCTTCAAGCAACCAAGTCTCGTGAAAGTCGAGATTTGGTGATTTGGCTACTCGATAAACAGGAAGTGGCTTCTAGTACTTGTAATTTCCTGATTTCTTGTATCAGAACAATTCACTTCCATATTATGGCAGTTGCCTCTCAAGAAGGGTCCCTAATACCTGCTGGTGCAAAGAGGCTCTGAAATGGCGGCATGTGCAATCAATGGAAGAGGATGATTTACTGCAGATATCTAAATCAGACCTCCAAGCAATGATCAACCAGGCAGTGATGGATACTTCAACTGACCCACATGGCAAGATACAAAAATGGGACACTGATGATGACCAGGATGTTTCCCTTAAGGGGAAATACGTCCAAGAAAAGATTTTTTCGAACTTGATGTCGCACATAAGGGAAGTCCTTGATTTTGTTCCCAAAACCTTTACAGAGGATGGGTTCCAAGCACTGTATAGTGCTTCTCTGTTGATGATCTCCCTTTCCATGATGCTATAAACGAGCTAGTTACAAAAGAGAGGTAGGATGTTGATAACCAGAATACTCCCTGTTTTTTTAACACAACATATCTGCAGGATCAATTTCAAGAACAATTTCCAAAAATTCTTAAAGTCAATGCTATTTTGATTTTAAAGACCTTGGCATCTTCCTTAGCAGCTGAAGACTACCGTGGCAGATCCGATTGACAGAAAAGTTGAGTGATCTTTAAAAGGCTCCTACGTAGCATGTCATTTTGGTTTGTGTGCTAGCACATATTCAGCTTCAAGTGCTGTTGAAGGACTTTGAAAAGTTGTTTGATTGATTTAGATTAATCTGGCCTCAAATCCCCTAGCCATTCTTTCAGTCACCTGATATCCTTCTTGTTCAAATGCTATCTCAATCAGTCCTCAATGTCTCCATTTCCACTCGTTTGTTGACCACAGTGAGCATGGCTGAACCACGGGGGGTGGGGGGGGGGCATCTGAGGTCTGGGCCAGCCAAGAATAAACTTTGCCCCCCCCCCTCAAATGAGCGTGGCAGCTGGCACAATTCAGAGGTGCAGGAGTTCAGAAGGTGAATGAGCAATACAAATCCCTCAAAGTGTTGTTTTTATCTTGTTACATTTGCTGTGTGTTCCAATACATTTTAAATGTCAGTCTGTCTTCTGACGAATTGCTTATCTTAACATGAAAATGTTGTTTACTTTTCTTCCTCTGGAAAGTGAGAGAATTGTCTAAAGTGAACTCTGTGACAATCTGTCTGCGATATAGACAGAGACACTGGAATTAGGCAGCAGCGAAGGCTTAAATTCTGTGGTAGTGTTGACTAATTTATGCAGCAAGAAAACACAAATGTTGCACCTTATTGCTCCACATTTTTTTATAGTATCACTTCATTATTTTGTCATAGTTTTCAGGAAGACATGGCTTGGCAGTTCGGGCTGGACTGTTCCCATGAGGCACAGGGTCAGACTGATTTGCATATGGCCATGTCTGAACTGGGGTGGTGGAGTGAGCTAAAGATTGATGATGGATTACACCCAGATCAGTTGACTGGGGGTGAGTGTTTGGTCTGATCAAGCGCTCCGTCCATCATCCCCTTTGGTATCACTTTGTTCGCCCTAAGTTGGCAGGGTATGCCCAGACGTGGGTCCCTTGCTCACTCTGCCACTGGATTCAAGATGGCCTGGCTGATGAGGGTTATGAACCCGAAACCGGTCCCAGGATGCTTGTTTCCGGTCCAGGGAAGACATGGCTTGGCAGTTCGGGCTGGACTGTTCACATGAGGCACAGGGTCAGACTGATTTGCATATGGCCATGTCTGAACTGGGGTGGTGGAGTGAGCTAAAGAATGAGGATGGATTAAACCCAGATCAGTTGACCTGGGGTGAGTGTTTGATTTGCTAAAGCGCTCCGTCCATCATCCCCTTTGGTATCGCATAGTTTACACTTTAGCACTGTCTGGGCAAAGGTTTTACTTCATTAGTACTGGTTCCAGATCCAAATACAGCTGTACGTAACTCAAAGGTGGCCATTCAACCTTTGTGAAGGATCTTCCATTGCACTGCAGCACACGTTGCAACATTTTTAGCGCATTCTGATCTGTTTCAGCTAGAAACAAAATTAGTTTTCTGTTAAAATCTGGAGAATATGCAGCAGATGATGGCCCATGTGATAAATTCATAATTATGCTGAAAATGCCGCAGCCGCAGAATTGCATAGTGCCATGGCCACAGAATCTCATAATTCCAGTTGCAATATGTACAGGGAGTGTAAAAAGAAATACTGTAGTATGTCACTTTGTTTCTAATTCACAAAACCACATAAAATACCTGTAAATGAACTGCACACATAGTTCAACACATACCAGCAGTGCATTGTGTTTATTAATTCTGAAGTGTGATGGTAACAAAGATTTTAGCAGGATCAAAACAAATCTTGATGATGACCATGATGAATGTTGTATTGCCCATTTGTATAGAGCTTATACCAATGGCACAGAAGGGCTTACGCACATTGTCAGCAAGCTACACCCTATTGAGTGGTGTGTTAGGTGTATGTGTTGTCTTTGTTTTGTGATCCAATGTAAAAAATGTTTTCATGTGCGTGATGACCACTGAGGTGCGGTTATAATGTGTGGTTGTAGCATGTACCAGTGTGGTAGATGATAAGGTGTGAGAGACAGACACATTATCTATACTTTATGATTTTTCAGTCACTGGCAGCTTTGAACAGCTTCACAGGCCCCATTTATGGTATTTCTTATAGCTATAGTCTTTTTAGCTGGTTACTGCACTGGGGCAGATTTAATTACATTTCACACAACTCATAGTTTTATAGCTTAGAGCTGGAGCATGAGCCCACAAATGATCTAACCCAGCCCCCCCTCGCTCCTAGTCGAGCTAAACTGCAACATCTATACAAAACCATAGTCCATCAAAAAAAATCCTGCATTATTAGTGTTTTTGTGGTAGTTGCACTATTATACCGCACCATTCCTTAAATGCGTCACTGTTTCTTGTAACTACAGTGAAATTCTCGATGACACGTTTGTAAAGTTCCCCTGTCTCTTTAAAATATGCAAATTAAAATGTTATCGAAAATTCAGCCTGTGGGGGAGGAGCCAAGCTCGCGTCCGGAATGGCCGCGTTTTAGCTCGGCTCCGTTCGCCTGCCTGCTTATATCGTCTATCCTGCTGTTATCCTGCCCCGGGAAGTCCTCTTTGCTACGCTGCAGTGCTAAGATACCTTGCAGGCACTCACCTTTTGCTCTGGTTGTCCGTGGGTGCCGTGGATCCTGCACATCGCTCCCGCTCGCTTCGGGGCCTCCGGAGCGGGCTGGCCTGGATCTTCTCGGCGGCGCCCGGACGGGGCGGAGCGCGATGGTCGGCCCTTGATGGCGCTGTGGACGCGGTCATAGAGGCCATTGTGAGTATAGGCCGGCTGTGACTTGCTGGCCGGCTCCGGTGGGCCGGTGGCCTTGGGTGGAGGCGCTACCTTCCGTTGACGGGGCTGATCGTACATTCGGCTTTCTCCCCCTTTGTTCTCCGGTCCGGCCATTTTGATTTCCTCCGCCCGGACTCGGAGAACGGGACCGGCGGCACTGGGGAGCCGGCGATTCCCCTTCTTCTGGTGGCCCCCCTTCCTGCTCTGGAGGTGCCCTGCTGCCGGTCGGCTGGTCTTCATTTGCCTCGCTGCTTTCTGGACGGAGGTTGACGGACGCCGCGGCCCCGACGGGCTTCCAAGATGGCGGCCGACCCTGAATGTCTCAGCCGGGCCTGGACGAGCGCTGGAGGCCCGCCGCATGGCCCGGGTGCCGGATACTGTAAAGGTTTTCCTACACTTAAGAGCATCCTGGACGCCCTACGCTCCTGGCGAGCTTCGGTGGCCGCACCCGTTGTCATCCTGGAGGTGGATCCTCTCTTCGGGCCGTTGGGGCCCCCTAAACTGGGTGCGGCTTCGTCGCCGTTGCAGGGCGCGGCTGGAACTATCCTGGGAAGCATGGGCCCGGCGACGGCCGCGTCTGTGGCTGTGCGGAGTTCCGTTGCCCTTCATCGTACTGTGCTATCTCCAGCGCCACGGATCCGGGGGCCGGATCCCATCTGGGCTGGCCTCAATGGTCTTTTCTGCCTCTCTTCGCCTCGAATGATCGACCCTGGCTCCTGTGCCGGCCCCGCTGAGTCGGCTTTTCTCAAACTGTCCCTGAAACTGTGCCTGCATTGCGTGAGATGTTCTCTGACTTTTCCGGATCATCTGGGTTTTATTCCACGTATCTTATCTGGACTGCCGTTTGATCTCCCTGTTCTTTGCCTTCTGTTCTTCGTGGTCTGGTTCTTGGTGAATCGGACGGCTACAAGTTTGGACAAACAAGGACAGGGCTGAGACGAACTTGCCTCTATGTGCGGTAGTCTTGTACTGATTGGATGATCGGCATGTAACGGTATGACTTTGTGTGAATTCGTGTTGCTCCTGGAGTTTATCCTGATACTTTTTGACTTCCCGAGGGCTCTGCCGTTTTATCAGGCGGGTGGGTGGGTGCTGATGATTCTGTTTCTTGGCCCTCTCCCGCGTGTTTTCCTCCCCTTTTCCTTTCCTCCCCCCTTCTTTTGTCTTAGATTTCCGTCTTGCCTTTGCTCTTCTATATTTGGGGTTCTAATTAGGGCGACAGGCACTCTGCCGGGGGGTGGGCCATAGCCTTCTGCAGGGGTGCAGGGTGGGCTTGCGGGGTGGGTGGGGGGGTCTGTCACTTTGGGGGGTCTTTTTCCCCCCCCTTTTTTTCTCCCTTTTTTTGTTCTATGGCTCTTGCGTATTCTCTTTTTCGGGACTCCGTTTCGTCATGTGTCCCCCTGGGCTGTTTCTGATGCATTGGCCTGCCGGTTTCATTGTGCTTAGGGTTCACTGCGTCTTATGTCACTAATTTTCAATGTATGCCGTGTACTGGTTTATGTTTTCCTGCTTCGCCGCCGGGGGGCGCATGTTTGAGGTGGAGTCCCTTCTTTTTCCCTTTTTTTCCTTCCCCTCCCTCTTTCGTGGGGGATTTCCTTCCTTTTATTGGGGTGTGTATCGTGTGGATTGATACGATGGGATCTTTTTTACATCCGTTTGATGAGTCTGGTTGTGGCTGTGGTGGGTGAGCACTGAACGGCGTGCGTAATCGCCTCTCCTTGTGGCACTTCCGTTGGGGTGGTATTTACAGCTATGTTTAGTTTTTGTTGGATTTATCCTGTACTTTCTATGATCGCCGGTTCGCGGCTCACCACGGCCCCTCCCTATTTGCTTACTTCACTGCCCGTCCTGATCCTGTACTTCCCGTTCCCATACTAGAAAATCAACCTTCACGTATCCTGTCCATATTGGTGGCTCTATAGCTTTTGGCCTATGTCTCCTGTGTTTCTGTTGTCGTCTCCTGTGGATACTTTTGTATTGCTGACTATGCTCCTGCTATGTGGTGGCCAGCCCGCTGGGTTGTAGGCCCGTATTTGTGAGCACTTTCTGTACAATAAAGGTTTAAAAAAATAAAAAAAAATTAAAAAAAAAAAAGACAATTCAGCCTGTGGAAGGCCCTGCATTATGGCTTTAATAGTTAAAAAAAGCATCAATAGTTAAAAAGGGAGACTGGATGCTGACTAGCATTTACCGTCTCACATTAATGTTGGGTGCAACAGGTAAAACCACGGTCAATCTAGTCCTGGCTTGAATCCAGAGCACAGGTGGGATTCATGCAATGAACAGGTGCAAGGTCGGGAGTGGTCTTTGTGTTTATACTCAGTGTGTGCATCAGGAAGAGGAACCTACAATACACCTGTTTTTCGTCTTCAGCCAGGATTACTCCAGGGGTGCGTCCTAAGCCCTCTTTTATTTAATAACCTGGCAGCACCCTGAAGATATATATTCAGACGCACCCATTATTAATATGTCGTTAAGTCTCCCCTTGTTGTATAGTTTTTTCAGGAGAATTGAAGATGGCATTTGTTCAATTCTGGAGGGTTTGTAAGTTATTGCTTGGAATAAAAGCTAGTAATTAATTAATATTATTTCATAATTCATGACGTGCACATTTCGCCATGCCACACCTTCTTTCTTTAATTAAAGTTCCTAAAACCTTTCTGTGTTTAAGCCTACTTAGTTGTTCCCACAATTCATACACCAATACATTTAAATAAAATGTCCACATAAATACAATACTTGCATTTAACCACTGTACACTTTTACATACTTTTACGTGATTTTGTGGAAGTCTGCAGAACACATAGCACAGATAAACGAATCCTGGATTGCACTTAAGTAGTTTAACATCGTTTTGACCATTTCACAGTTCAAAAATGTTTCCCAGTAAACCATCGTTAGATTGAGATTATAAATCCTGATTTCCCAGATTGCATGATGTCAGAGAATGTCCAATTATTTCGATTTGTTCCCCTGCACGTGTGGTTATCGGTGTCATATAGTTCACCAGTGTGATTTCAAGTTCTTTATGTAAGACCCCAGAGCACTGCACTGCAATGCTTACACGTTTCAGTCTGATTGAGGGTTAACTTGCGAGATCTTCCTCGGGGCTAAAACAGTCTCTTGAGGAGTGGTCAGGTAATTAAGTATGTTTCTCTCTATACTGGAATTTCTGTAGATTTAAGGGATACTAATGTTAAAATCAGTGTTACAAAGTATTGACCCTTCACCATACACCCACTGGTGACGTTTTTGTGATCTCATCTGCTCTAGGAGGAATCTACTTAGGGTATTTGTGAGAGCTAAAAACAGAGAGAGAAATATGTGTGTATCAGTCACTGGTCCCATGACTGCAACGTGTAAAATTGCTTATTTCGACGATTGCTTACTTTTTATGGGGTGGTCCTTTCTTTTTTCCATGGTACCATGTTTCTGTCAGTAATTTCATACTGGCTCAGCGGCTGGTTACTCTTGGCATCTTCTTCTGGAGCTGCTTCGGTTCCCACTGCATTACTTACTAAAGCAAGGTCCTCTCTTGTTTGAGCCTTGATTTCCACCGGCATCCTCCCTTTGTCACTTTCAGGCTTTCAGCATGTGTGCCTTCTGGTGCCTGCTATTATATGGTCTCATGCTTCATGTAGTCATGAGAAATGTAATCTTTACCTTTTTTGAGATTTCAAGATCCTTTATGACACTATGGATTTGTAGCAATGGCTGCAATATTTCAGTCGTATGTGTATAATAGTTGCGGGTGCGAATCATTGCATTGTGTTTACTTTTGACTGAATCCAGTGTTTTTTAAATTCTTTTGGCCGTGTTCGCTATCTGGTCATGGGGTACCCGTTACCAATGGAGGTGCTATGTTAATGCTGGAAGTAACTTTTTGTCACTGTAATTCTTCCAAGTTAAAAGGAGAGTGTGGAGCTGTTTCAGGTCTGGTGTTAGGTAAGACCTTTGGATTTAACTAAAATAGTATGTATAATATACTTTCTTAAAGGGACGTTCAGCCACCTCTCTTCACCCATTGGTCTGCTGCTGTCTTTCCAGAACCTACTTAAGCCTCTAGTTAAAGTCACTTTGAGTGACTACATTTTGTTCTTTCACAAGATGTATATCTGCACATAAGGAGTTCCCTTTAATTCCAATGTTGCCAGCTGTATAGTAAGACACGTTTGAAGTAAACCCTGGGCACATTGCAGTGTTAACAGGTTCTGGCTCCTTCTAAAGCTGTTGTACATTCATTTTTAATTAGACTGCTGTTATTTTACAGCATACCACATCAGGGATCGTGGAAACAGTACAGTACTTTTCGCTCAGTGACTCCTGCTCACATTATCTCAGAGAGATACACAGAATAAACAGTGGGGACGTTTTCAATAAGCTTTTATTGAACCAGCGTCATTCTAGCGTAGAATATGTGTGCTGAAACAGATATAAATGATTATAAGCACCAACAGAGTAAATGGATGGTAGATTTCTACCATAGTGCTAAAACAATGAATATAGGCAGGTATGTAAATACATGACAATAATAATAGGTACTCCTACAATGCAACCCTAACTAGATGCACCTAAGTGTACCTAGCATGTATATAGGTGTAGAGCCAAGAATCCCCCTAGGATAAAGCCAACCCCATTACCTGGTTTTGGGATAATGAAGGACCCTGTCTTGTTCTCGAGATGGACACCCCAAGAGGGATGTCATACCACTGTGTGCTGGAGTGTCTGCAAACTGAAACCTCAGCGTCTCGCGTCAGTGTGTCAGCATGGAAGTCTTTCTCCTCTGCCTGTCTCAGCAAAGATATGGTGTATATATACCCAAAAGGTACCCTCAGGGGTTCTACCTTACTGTGTCATGTTGGCTGAGGATGGCGGAAGGGATGACCCTTATACATAGTTATTATGCAGGAAATGGTAATCCTGCTGTGATTCAGAGAATCCTTAAGCATAATAAATGAGGTTAATTTTCTGGAAAAACCTTACAACATTTATGCAGCACCTAACTAGGCAAAAGGTCAATACCAAAAACTGTTATGTTGTACAATAGTAGGGAAATGTAGGTAAAAGGTTAGGTGACTACCTAGGGCTATATTGGGGTACATTACAAAACATAACATTCCTTTACACTGCTCAAAAGCAATGGGGCGACACTCCTCTGCCATAGCGGAGGAGCCGCCACTGAGGGCATTTCGCCACAGGACCATCACAGTTAATGACGTTCCTGTGGTGTAATGCCCTGCTCCATATTTACAATGTGGCGCTAAGCCACTTAACATGGTTTAACGCCACCTTCTAAATATGCCCCTTACCGTAACAGTCCGCTGCAGCAAAGGGGTGGGCAATTTGTGTTACTGCGGCCATTCCACCGCAACACCCATTACTTTTTGACGCTGTCCCCTATTTACAAGGGTGCTGTAAATATGGGGCAGTGCCAAAACTAAGACCAGGGAAAACCTGGTCTTATAACAGGTGCAACAAGAAGAAATGATTGATTTCTCCTAGTTTTTGCTGTTTCTAGGTGTGCTACATTTTGCAGCATACATAGGAACAGCAAATCACCATTAGTGATTGTTCATGTGTAGGAAGGTGTCCGTTCCTGCACATAAACTATCATTAAAAAATAAAGTTTTGCAACTTCTATATGTGTTGTATTCTGCATTACAGATAGAAGTTACAAATCAGCATTAGTGATTTGTTTATGTACAGGAAGGGACACCTTCCTGCACATTTTTTTTAGAGTTTTATACAGTGCAAACTCAACGCAAAGGTATCAGAGCTCTTTACATGAGCACCAGTTACGTTACAGATGTACACATTCATTCTTGGTAGGCACGGGAGATTAAGTGATCTGCTCAGAATCACAGGATGTTGAGTGTCCCTGCCGAGTCTCAAATGCTACGACACTCTCCCCTAGACAGGAGTGGCACGCCCATGCACATTCTTCCCCTTACCTCGGCATGCTTTCTTCTACGGTTGCATGATGGAATAATTTGGGATTGGACACATCTATGGCTCTACCCTGCCCTATGAAGATTGTATCCCTTAACGTCAAGGGGCTTAATTCTCCCAACAAGCGGCGACAAACGTGACGCTACCTCCTCCAACACAACCTAGACATTATTTTCCTTCAAGAAACCCACCTTTTGAAAGTAGACATTCCTCGCATGGCACACCCCAAATATCCCCTCCTATTCTGGGCTACGGCAACCACCAAAACGGCTGGAGTGGCAATCCTTTGCAGAAATGGCATCAGGCAGGGGGAAATCAGGGTATTCCGCAGCTCAGATGGACACTTCATTAGAGCAGGGGTAAGGATTGGGAAACGCCTATTTACGTTGTGTAATGTTTACTCACCTAACCAGATGCAGGACTCCTACCTCCGGACGATGTTGCGGGAACATGTGCTGCAGGGTGATCCCTCATTGATCTTGGGGGGAGATTTTAACCTGGCGTGGGATCCTAAGATAGACCACAGTGAAACCTCCTCGAACGGGATGGGGGCCATGTCTTCCACCCTCCGGAGACAGATAGCGGATCTTGGCTTGATGGATTCATAGCGGTAACACTCCCCTGAGGTGCAGGATTTCTAAGACTGCTCGCACGTTCATCGTTGATACTCGCGCATTGATTATCTTTTTATCTCTCACGCCCTGATAAGGGACATGTTGGCAGAATCTATATCCGCCATATCGCTTTCCGACCAGGCCCATTTTGAACTTCTCCTGCAGGACTCGGCCGCTTGCCCAACCTGTCTTCCGCGGTAGCGCCTGCTGCCGCACATCCTGCGGGACCCAACCGACATGAAAAGCATATGGACTGCCATTGACTCTTATTTCGCGAGTAATTATGTACCCGAAACGCCTATCCCTGTAGTGTGGGATGCCTTTAAGGCTACAGTCCGCGGCCACATCACTTCCCTATCGATTGCGCGGGCACGTGAGGCCCGACTCTTGGCGGATAACCTCTCCAAGGATATTAAAAAATGGGAGAGACAAAACCAGGAACACCCCTCACTCGCATGTAGGCGACGGCTTTCAAACCTTCGAGTACAACTCCACTCCCTACGTACCAATAAGGCTGAGAGATCCCTGCTAGCCTTAAAACAACAATACTTTGAAGGGGGGGACAAAGTGAGCAGATTACTGGCAAACGCCTGCGAGCGCATGCTGTGAAGACCCATATAGCTAACATCCAGCTGCCTGAGGGGAAGGGTCACCATGGAACAGGCCAAATTCGAGGCCTTTTGGGCCTATTATACTGCCCTTTACATGGCAGAAGCGCCGTCCCAAGACCACATTAACAAAGTTCTAAGCCAGTGCCCCTGGACCCCAATATACCCCCATCATGCCAAACAACTGGAGGGTCCTCTCACTGCGGAGGAGCTGACGGCAGTATTAAAAGACCTCCCTCTTGGGAAGTCACCGGGGCCAGACGGCCTACCGCTGGCCTTTTACCGCATGTTTCTGGTGCAACTCCAGCCCTACCTCCTGCGGCTGTATGATTCTTTTTCGGACACGGAAGGGCCGACGCCCTCCATGGGTATGGCAGAAATAGCCCTTATCCCCAAGCGATGGAAAGACCCCATGTTGTGTGCATCATATCGCCCCATAGCTTTGTTGAACACGGACCTTAAAGTGTACACTAAAATACTCACTAAATGCCTAGACCCCCACATGCCTGGCCTTGTAGAGCCGGACCAGGTTGGCTCCATCCGAAATCAACAAGGGGCAGATAATGTGCATAGAATTGCGCACCTAGTGGGGAAAGCACGACACTGGAACATACCAGACTGCCTTTTATCGCTCGATGCGGAGTAGGCGTTCGACCAGGTGGACTGGACCTTCCTCCTGACGGTGTTGCAGAAAATCGGACTGGGACGGAACATGATCTCTATGATCATGGCCCCTTACCTCTCTCCACAAGCTAGAGTACAGGTCAATGGACAACTTACGGACCCTTTCTCCATTCACAGGGGTAACCAGCAGGGTTGCCCCTTGTCCCCTCTGCTGTTTGCCCTCGTGGTAGAGCCTCTAGCGGAGATGATCAGACAGGCTGCGGATATACATGGTCTTTCTCTCTGGGTCGGCAGAATATGGTAGCGCTTTTCGCGGATGACCTTATCCTTCACAATGTCACGTCCACATATATCCCTCCCGGAGCTCCACTCCCTACTATAGTCTTTTGAGCGGGCCTCAGGTCTTAAAATTAATCATGGAACATCCTGGGCTCTGAACCTTACAATTCCTGAGGAGGAGATACCAGTCTTGAAAACGGTCACTCCTTATCAATGGGCCACTGACCACATTTGATATTTAGGGCTTCAACTGACCCCCTCCCTTGACACGTGGACCCAAGTCAACTGGTGGGAGTGCAGGAGAATTGTTTTGGAGGATTTGAGAGGATGGAAATCTCTGACCCTGTCCTGGTTGGGCCGCATTAATGCTATTAAAATGTTGATAATCCCCAAAATCCGGTATTTATTTCAATGCCTCCCCACCCCTATCCCGCAGTCCCAGATTCAGGGCCTTCCGCGAGACCTCACCAGCTTCATACGGGGAGGGCTTAGACCACGATTCTCCCACACAGTTCTAATGCTCTCGCGAGACAGAGGAGGAATAGCATACCTCAACCTCCTCAACCTCCTGGAATATTATTGGGCCTCCCATCTTCACGTTGTTTCGGAGTGGACAACCACTTAAAGTGAAAAGATCTGGTTCCATATGGACAGGATGGTAACTGGGAATACCATTTGGGAATCTTACATGGCTCCACTGTACTGCACGCTATCGTAGCGCCTATATTGCAGTGCCTACAAAGACGGTACTGGATAATGGGACAAAGTGGTATGCGTAAGGGACTCACGACCTTTTCCTCCCACACACTCCCATTGCAGGCAACCGGCTATTTCCTCCGGCCCTTAAACAACAGACATTCGCAAAATGGTTACAAGGGGGATGCAGAGTGATCGGTGAGCTGTACGAAGGGGAACGCTTAAGATGTTTGCTCAGTGCAGAGAGGAATTCCACCTTCCAGTGGGAGCGGGAATCCAGTATGCACAGCTGCGACATTGGGTGTCCTCGCCGGAGATGCAACAGGCAGCTACTCGACCAGTCACTCCCTTTGAGTGATTAGTTCGTTCTTTTGACGAATCAAAGGGCCTTATCTCTCAGACATACCAGATCCTGCAGCATCCCCTGTTAATAACTGCACATCCATATCAAGGCCAATGGCAACTGACGTCCCCCACTGAAATCACACCGCACAGTGGAGTTGCCTATGGCGCGACATTCCAAAGGTCTATCGCAGTATTTTGCAGCGGGAAACTGCGTACAAGATCATGACGCAATGGTATTACACGCCTACTCGGCTGCACAAAATGTTCCCTGCCACGTCCCCATTGTGCTGGAGGTGCTCGAATGCCTCTGGAGACTTCATTCATATTTGGTGGGCTTGTCCACTCCTGACCATGCTCTGGAAGGAAGTCCTCAGTCTAATCAAAGAGGTATTAGGCTTCCCTTTGCCTGAGTCCACAGCCACAGTCCTTTTAGGACTCAAGCCTGACAACCTAAAAGCACTTACCCGCAGCAATTGGATTATAGCCCTTCACATGCTTGGAGCTTCTAAACAACATATAGCGTTATATTGGAAGAAAGCTGAGACCCCTCCCATTGCCGCTTGGTTTGTGTGCTTATGGCACGCAGTACCTATGAAACTCTTTAAAGCACGACTGCAATCATGTGACACCCGCTTAACCACCATCTGGCAACCCTTAGTTAAATATCTTTGTAAAATGAGCATGCACGCTACCTACCTTAAAAAATCAGGGCCTTACGACTCTTTGAGGACACTATACTCCAGACCACTGTTCCCAATAACCTGCGCGAATGCGCGCGCGCGCACATCTATTTCCCGGAGCACGCAGTGCCATGTGTGGAGCGTGCACACACACACAGCACATCCCAGGAAACACCCGTTTTTCATGCCGCTCGCCTTTTAAAAGCAACGTCGCGAAAAATGGGTGTTTCCTGGTTGCTGAGAGCAGTTGAATAGACCAAGTTCAACAGAAGACAAGGGAGCGGCAGGTAAGTCTTGTGGCAGCCTGTGGTCACTTGCTTTCTTCTTTTGAATGTAGACCCAGGCTGCGGGGTATATTATGTGCTTTTGTTGAAGTTTTCATGTTAATTGCAGCGCAATCATGAGCTGCGATTAACATGAATACTTTCAACAAAAGCACATAATCTGCCCACAGTCACGCTTTAGCAACAAAAGACATTCAGCAAGTCTACAAACACGGCATGTAAAGCTCACTCCCTGTTTGTAGACTTGCTGAATTTCTCTTCTTAACAGAGCTGGGCTGCGTTTGTGTCTTTTTTTTAAGTTTTCTTGTTAATTGCAGCTCCAGATGGGCGCTGCGCTTAACCTGAAAACGTTACCTCGTAATTCCGACCCATGTGTAAATGGGAATTTACTCAGGAGTTGGAATTAACTGACCCTCTCATAATAAGGCCCTAAGTGTATGTGAATTCATACTAGCATTTAAAATGTCGGCAAAGTGTTGTGTCCACAGACCCCAACAAACAGTTTTCTATAAAAAATGAGCCAGCATCCGGAAGTTCCTGATGAGAGCACGAGCTTCAGATTTTTTTACTACATTACATTCTAATGTTTATGCTTCTGATCTAGTTTAAATTTCGGACAGAACTGGTAGAAAGTAAGTCTGTTCGAAAGATTTTTTCCAATACGTTGGATTTGACAGTAAGGGACAGTACATAGGTGACACCTAGTTGTACTTCTCCCTTATTCCTGAACTGGTTCTCTGCATCTGCTGATGGCATGACGAACAAGAAGACTGTTGCTTTTGAGGCAGGCAAGAGAACCATCTGCCTGTTGGACTATTCTGTTGGCACTGGGTTGCTGCTACAGCTGCGCTAAGCGTGACTATCAACACTCGAGGCTGCCAGCATGAGAGGCGCTGGGAGCTAGCGGAGGGAAGACTGCAATTGAAGTCTCAGGGCACTTCTTGTCGATAGAGGAAAAAAACTACAAGTTGCCAGCAGAATGACTGCAGAGAGCTGCTTCTCAACCTGGTGCAGGAGTGATTGCCCTCTTTACTTATGACATTTCCAGTAGCGGCTTCCCTTTATGGACATTTGCCTTCTCACTTCTTGGTTTCTGGTTTAAAAAAATGTATTATAGTAGTTGTGAATAATAACAGGTTATTCAATTTTTGGCATAGTTAAAAAACAAAAAAATCATTTTGCGAATTATGGTCAAGCAGCAGCCTGAGGCAGAGAATGCCTGGTGACTGGTGCAGGTGCATAACGTCACCTCCAGGGCTAGTAGAGTTCCAGCCCTGACAGCCTGACTTACCATAGTCTACCCTCTTTGATTATGTCACCTTTAAAAGTAGCCCGGGATGATTTACTCTTCAGCCATGCAGTTCCCAAGGCTACATGTCATTCAGGCTGTGAACTCTCCTTCCTCACAGCGTGGAGTTAAGAGCATCCTTGTCATCATTCCTCATACTGATCAGTTGGGAGAGAATGGGTTGGAAAACAAAGATGTCTGGAAGCTGGAACCTGCGCAGTTCATCAACATGATGTAAGGACTGATCAGGCTCCAGCTTAAAATTTCCTGCTGCCGTGATTGAGGTGGGAGGGAACTGTATACATGCCCAGAATAGGCAATCCAGGAGCATGAGCCAGACCTTCACAGGAAGCTAAAGGCAATTTCATTTCATTTCAATGTAACTCAGAATTTGAGTGGGTGGAAGTTGAGTGAGTATGAGGGTGAAGGACTGTGTGTGTATGAGGTATATTTTAGTTTGTTGCTGAGCCTGGTATACTGGAAGTAATTATTTGCCTACAAAGGCACCAATTTTAAATGTTGGGGATGGTATACAGCGGTAATTCTTTGAAGATGGGACATCATAACTGGTGCTGGTAAACTGCAGTACTTGCCATCTGGGCAGGTATGATCAAAAGCAACTTCTAGCTTATTTGAGATACCGAAGGTCAACCATAACAAAATACGGATCCCCCTCCCCAGCACACACACGCACACACACCTCTACCAACAGCCAACGCTCGACATTTCCTTCTACCCTAGGAAATTAAACCTTGTGTGCCCGACTTGTATTTTCCTGTTTCTGTCGTGGCATCCAGATATACAATACAACAAGTAACATCATATCTGCAACAAGTCTGACTATTGGCTTTGTAAGTGGTTGCTAGATGCATAAGATAAATAAGCAGCAACTATGGCTTGTATATAATATTGAAAAAGCTTCCACTTAAAGCCCTGATGACACCTCGACAATGTTGCTGCCCCTGAGTTTCAAAAAGAGAAGGGAAGCAAGTGTTAGTGAAGAAAAAACTCCCGAAAGATGGATCAGTCATTTACACACTTGCAGCTGCCATCTGCTCAAACCTGCATCTTGGCACGATTAAAAATCTTGGCAAGGCCTAACCAGCCTTCACCCTTCTTAATCCGTTCAGGTGAGCACGGTTACATACGGCGCGCGTTTAGAAATGACTAGATGGCAAAAAAGGCTCCTTATAGAACACCAACTTCGATATGCAGAGACGCTACTTCTGAAGCATTGCCATACCACACTCACTGTCTTCATTGACATATCTCTTGTCCTTTTTTTCTTCCACTCCCCAGCTGCTCTCACCGTCTCCTTCTCTTCTTTTTCCTATTCCTCATATCTGTCCCACTCCATGTTTACCCACTTTCCCCTTCTCCTTCAGCATATTCTTGTCTCCATTTCCCTCTCGCTGCCTGTTCTTTGCTTTCTCTTTTACCGGCTACCCCTTCTCCATTTCTCATCTTTGCGCCCTGACTTTTTTTACTCCTTTGTTCCTCGCTCCCCCTTTCTCCGCCACTAAATCCTATTTTCACTAGTCTCTTCTCCTTTTCCTTCCGGCTGCTATGTTACAATTTTGAAAACGCATACCACTATCCCTGAATATAGATGGAAGCACATTTAGAATTTGGACCAGTGTGCCTCGAGTGTCGGTGACCTGGCCAAAAAGGAATCAAAAAGCTGAAATTGGATCATACATCCAAAGCTGTTCTGATCAGGGGCCCCAGAAATAAGTTTGGCCAAGGGCCCTCAAAATCCTTTCATGTCCCTGTGCGTTTGTTTCATGTTAATCGCAGCACCCATCATGAGCTATAATTAACATGAAAATCTTAACAAATGCACACAATCACCCTGCACCCCAGCTTTATTAGGAAAAATAATGCAGCAACATAGCTGCCCTGGTTTCAAATTGCAATGTGGGACGTTTTCATAATTTGACTGTAATTATTAGTGTCATTTGAACAGGGCCGGGTTTAGTGCTGGTGGCGCCTAGTGTGACAATGTTTGTTGGCGCCCCAATGACCACCTCCGCTACGGATACTCTCATTACCAAACTTTAACAGTGTCCCTCAAGTCCATAACCCCTCTCTCCGTCATATTGATTTTGTTTATTAGTGCCACTCTTACCAGTGTAAGTTGTTAAGCACTTTACATCGCAAACACATTACACAGAGACACTGAATCATAGTGTGTAAATCAATTGTATAGGAAATGTTACATTAGACAGGAATAAAATTTGTAGGAGGCACAAGTCATCCATACTGGTAGACAGTATAGTTTAAATGTTCTTGGTCTGAAGAAGCATACACTAAGAATTTAAAACGTAAATACCATAGCTTTACTGATAAGAATAGATTTCTACCCTGGTGAAACCTTTTTGCAACATTAGGATAATGAAAGACTGGGGGTAAAATTCATAATGTTCTAGTCTATACTTTACAATTTGCAGGCCCCTCTTTGATAGTTAATAGCTCACTATTCTATATAAGGATATAAACATATAAACTGCAGGTGGAAATGCCCCATCTTTTCAGTTTTTTAAGCACATGTTTTGAGTGATATTTGGCGCTGCATACACATGCGGTTTTGTTCCTGGTGCACAAAGCCAATGCTGCAGCGCACAGAGACCCTACACTGCCGCACACAGAGAAAAAAAATAAGAGGGAACATTGCTCCCGACTGACCCCAACAGATTACTCATGCACCCAAATCAACCCTGCACGTAATCTCCCCTGACAAGTATTCAGACTCTTGGTCTAAGAAACATGTGACAATGGTCCCACTGAACTGTTCCCTCCGTCTGCCCGCACGACCCCTTTCACTGCTGTCTCTGTTATTTCTACTGTTTCTTCTCTTTTTTGACACTTTTATGTCTGCTCACCACTACTCACTTTCTATGGGCCTCTCGCTCATGTTCTCAGTTTTGCTCCCTTCCACGGCATTAGTTTGTTTATATAGGGTCTTCAGAATTCCCACAATAGTAAAATACTTCTATGTATAGAACATCACGTGGCCGGCCCAACAGAGGTTGTAGGCGACATGCTGTGTTTAAAATACTTAACTAATGCCTCTCCGAAAGTTTGGGAGACCCTTTTAAATCACGCGGCCGGCCCTGTATAGGGTTGTGGGCCTGACGCTGTGTATACCTGGACCCTCGTTCGGTTCTTTTTATAGAAAATAAAATCGATTTAAACACACAACAAAATGATCACTGTGAGTTGTGACCCAGTGGTGGACTAAATTAAAGTCCTCTGTTGCCCAGCGGCAAGTGGCAGATCTCTTCAGTTATACTTCAGTTGGTGAATGGTGGTTTATTGTTGTGGACTGGTAAAGTACAGGGTAATGGACATGACCATTAGCAGTTTTATCCCATGCGAGTGCAAGAGTGGCAAGCAGCATAAGGAAATTATTATGTAGTCTGTGACCTACAACGGACAGCCTAACTGCTCAGTCTTATGGATTGGTATTTGTATGAGGAAGGAGGGTTCCCTATTGTATTGTGTTGTAATTGCACTTATATAGCACTTGCTAACTCTGATGAGGTATTTGTAGTACTTTGCACTGGGCAGAATACTGATCTGGAGCCAAGAGTTAGTAGGTTTTCTTCCTGAGTATTGGTATTAGTCTTGATATCTTAAATGGGTTTTGGGCTACCCCAAGGGTCTGCATTGAATCCCACGCTACCACCTTGTAGAATTTTATAGCATAAAAAAATCTTGTACGCTGATGACGCACAATTGCTTCTAATCCTAGACAAAAAGGTCCCTATTGTATAGCTGTTAGACTGAAAAATCATTCACTTTGTGATATATTATGTCAGGCACAAAAGTTCATGTGTACACGTCAGTGCATGTCATGTGATGTGCATGCCCAGTTGCATCTAGACTGTGATGTCATAAATATAAAACCAAAATAGCCGCCAATAAGGATGCCAGGAATAAGTAACACACACTGTATCGAAAGTAATCTTATAATTTGCATAATTTGTATCCTTACACCACATACTATGAAATGTGATAATGTTTCCATTGTAATTAAACAAGACAACACTTTTTTAAACCCTTATAACATTTCTATAATAGGAAACAATGATGATTCTAGATTGTATACTGTTGTATTCTTGATAACAGTTTCCACTGCAAAAGCAAAGCTCAGTGCACAGGAGGCTCGCCCTTTGAACATTTGTATTGATTTCGCCACAACTTTGTGCACCCAAAACAAATAAGTTCTCTGCATGCCCTATGCGGAATGGTTGTCAAATGTGGTACCAACGCTCCATCAATCGGCTTCCAGCTCCAATCATTTAAATTCGGTATCTCTTGCTTCGACACTAAAGTTTGATCCCAAACATGGTCCGCTCAGTAGGCAGATCGTTTAACATGTTGAAGAAGAGTATCTTGTGTAGGTGGGCTGTTTTCTATAGTTGTGTTGCCATTTGCAAACATGACTTGGCTAGCGCTGTTTATTTTATGCAAGGGACAAGTACGCTGTACATTAGTACAATGAATCTCTTGATATTTCCAAATTGTACAGGATCAACAGAACTTGGTCGATCTGACAGAACTCTAAATGGGGGAGCAGCAGAAGATATTGTCATCCAAGTATCATAAGCTGCTTTAATCCCTCTTTCATGAAATGCTGATGTGGTGTCGCAATCGGTAACAGCTTGGAAAAAAGGCAGAGATTCACATGCATCAACGCCTAAGCTTGCTGCAATACTGTGAGTTGGTATGCAGTAGATCTTTTTCCTGTACCAAATGCTGACCACAATTCTTGACATCCAATGTTTTTCAAATTAGCAATCGCATGAACGACTACATCGGTCTCTACTGTACGAATCATTATTTTGGAATGACCTTCAGTTGATGCATGGAAAAAATGAAGCATGACTCATGTGTCCGCTTTCCTCATAATTGCAAGACGATATCATTTAAAAATTCGTAATTGGTATGGAACTTGCAACTTTATCCTAACACGTGACAGTTACTTATTTATTTCCTTTATTTATTAAGTTTTATATAGTGCGAACATGATCCCGAGGGATATCAGAACGCTTTACAACTGGAGGGAGAGGAAGGTAAAACTTGCAGAACGGATACAAATGAAGGGGTCGACAAAGAGTAAGATAACAACTGGTACATAGCGATATAGGAGGGGAGCAAATGATTCGAGAAGAAAAAAAAAACAAGAATAACATCCAATGCATTCGAGCAGACAATCCATCACCCTATTAAGGTAGAGACTTGTTCATAAGGAATCTTTTTACTTCCACATTGAATACAAGCTTGGAGGAGATTCTCCGTATTTCTGGTGAGAGAGAGTTCCAGATCTTCGGTGCAGAGCCGGAGAAAGTTTGGTGACACAAGTTGCACACGCCTACTCAGTAAACCAAACAAGTCTGTCTTGTGTTGTCTCATCTAAGGAAACTATGCCAATCTTTGGGTACAGAAGTGTTAGTTTCAACTCGCTTGCAAAGACCCTCAGCTCTTTTTTCTCTAACACATTGCTTGATGCTTTCAGTAATATATATCTCACACAAGATACAATCATTTCACGGTTCTTGCTTGAGTTTCTATGTATGGTATAAAAACTGTTGAAGCATAATCATTTTGGGGCATATATAGGTAATTTTCATTTTGCGATTCTCAAATTGCTATTTTTAGGGAATCGCAATTAGAGAATCGCAAAATGAAATGTAGGTAGGATTAGCACATTTTATTGCGAATCCCCCTTATTCCTTATTTGCGAATCGCAAATTGCGATTCGCAAATAAGGAATACCTTCTCATTCATTCCTATGGGCTAGAAGGCCCATAGGAATGAGTGGGAAGACATTCTCAATTTGCGATTCTCAATTAGAGAATCGCAAATTGAGAAGGCAATTTCAGGGTTGTAAGGGTGTCAATATGACACTCTTTTGCACCCCTGAAATTGGGGATTGACATGTGTGCACATGTGGCCCACATACATGCCCTAAGGGCATGTATGTGACCCACATGCCACTTTGAAAAATGCCAAAAAGTGCTTTTTTCAAAGAAATCGCAAAATACCACCAACCTGAAGTTGGTGGTATTTTACGATTCCTTAACCCAAAAGTCGCACAACTTGGGTGCTTCCTACATTGCATTTAAGGAATCGCAATTTGTGATTCCTTAAATGCAATAGCAAAATAAGGAATCGCAAATCTTGCGATTCCTTATTTTGCATGTGGGTTTTTGTGTGCTACATAGCACACTGCCCTAATTGCGATCGCAAATACTGAAATTCTGCGAATTTGTTTTACAAGACTTGGGGGGTAGCATATTTAGCATAGCTGCACCATCTAGTACTTGCTTTTCTTTGATATTAATAAGTTGCACACGCCTACTCAGTAAACCAAACAATTCTGTCTTGTGTTTGTCTCATCTAAGGAAACTATGCCAATCTTTGGATACAGAAGTGTTAGTTTCAACTCCCTTGTAAAGACCCTCAGCTCTTTTTTCTCTAACACTTTGCTTGATGCTTTCAGTAATATATATCCCACACAAGAGCCAATCATTTCAAGGTTCTTGCTTGAGTTTCTATGTATGGTATAAAAACTGTTGAAGCATAATCATTAAATGTTTTACAAGACTTGGGGGTAGTATATTTAGAATAGCTGCAACATCTAGTATATTTACATCCATCTATGGAGCAGTGTTGTGTATTGTGGTACTTCTGGCAAAGCAGTCCAATACCTTCACTTCTGTCCTTGTCTGAGTTTTCCAATGAAAGATATAGATGGTGGAAAAGACTGATTCTCGTACTTGAAATATTCTTCTAAATTACCATTTCTTGCCTGACACCCGATATATAGTCCAGTAAACAGACTGGAATTACTTTTTAATGAGGAAAGTTTGTCTTTGGGCTCAGAAGATTTGCACAGGCTGGTGCTGAGTAATTGAAGTTTGTTCCTTGGTATTGTGTCTATTATGGGCTTCGAACATGATTGCAACACCGCATGAAAATAGCAGTTATATTGCAATCTACCTATTTCATGTGCTGTTTTTACCGATGCGATAACTGTAGCAGGCATAACTTCGTTGCTGTCCAGATGGAATAGATCACTGCTCTCCTCCATAAATGGATTACCAAATTAATTGTGTAGAGATTTGACATCTTTTGCAAAATAATTTTGTACATTAGGTATTTGTTCATGGTGGCAAAGGTTTGTTTTTGGTATTCACAAATGTTTGTTCAAATTCATTTACAACTCTGGAAATCTCTGGCCCAGATATCATTCATCTCCCTTGATGATAGCATTTTACTTCTTATGATTTTAACCTAGAGCAATTGATGAGAATGTGCCTTTGCTTTTATTGACAGCAAAGTTTCCTTTACAAAACTCTGAGTGAATGTGTGGATGGAGTTCTGCTAGTGTCGCCATGTCGCAAATGTGATCAGACAGCCATCATGAATAATGACTTTAATTTGTAGCAATCACCCATGAAACCATTTGATCAAGTACTTCTACATACAAATCAAAGTTACCCTCTGTAATTGAACAAACACATTTAAGTGCAAGCATCTGCAGATCCATAACAATTGGCCAAAATTGTGAGTGTGGGGGCTCGTTTGATTTCCACTTAATTCAGTTAGAAAACTCCCTTATTTCTTCATGGAACTGTCTAGATTGTAGACAACTTTGATAAGTCTTCCACTCTAATATGTACAGCGCAGAAACATTAATTTGATGAGCATGACATGTAAGGATTAAGTTGGAAACCTTCACTATTGCTTCAGCTTTTCTTGTGGTGTGATGTAAGCTCGCACTAACATATTGGTCCATCCAGTGTTCGAAAGCCAGTCTCCAAGTACTTTAAAAAAAAGTCATTTCAATATAAGTTCCCCCTTCATCACAATAAATGTACCTTCACCATATAGATGTGGTACAGCCCATTGAATTTGTTTTGCTAGGGCGAAGAGAGGTTGGTCAATTGAAATAATAGGTGTATGTACTGGATTGAGATAATGAACAGACTCTTTAATGACTTTCATGCAAGGCAAGATTATGGATTTAGAATGAGCACTTTCTGTTAACAGCAGCAACAATGAAGTAGTTGACTGTAGTCTATTGATAGGTGGTAACAATGAGGCATGATATGCTTCCATGATATGCCTTCAGCAGAAGAAATATTTCCACTGTCACCATTGCACATCGCTAGTTCAAGCCATTATATTCATAGGTGTTAGCAGCATCAAGTAGATCACTTTGGAAATCAACTACAACAGATAGAAATGGAATGTGTTAATCTGTATTGTTCATTGAAGCTGCTTTGATATTTATATACAGTACAGGAAGATTTGAAATCTGTTTTGACTTTGTCATATTAGGATTAATTACCACAATACTAAGATCAATTCCTTCTAGTTCTCTTTCTGGGTGGTGTCTCAGTTATTGCTGTTCAATGGAAGGGTTTTTTAGCTGAAATGGAACTTGTGATCTATGTTATTAATATTTCCACTGGTGAGTGCTTGCAACTTCAGTTTTGGTGGATACACAACTTGTTCATTCTCATACAGTGCACAAATGCTATTTTCTAAATCAGCAGATATTTTCAAAACTCTATCATATGAAATGCAAATACCTATTGTATTGAATTTGTCTATAAATTCTCGATTTCTCTTTTGACTGTGGATAGAAAGAGCAATGTATATGGACTGAGGACTTTTTTCATTGCCGTTCTGTCTAGGAACCGAAGAAGAGTCTGTTTGTGTATTCTTCACTTTTAAACATCAGTAATTTGGAAATAGACAACGTTATTTTGGTAGTGGCTGTTTCACAGAAACACTGATCTTGTATGCCAGATCCATCAAGTATCATTCCCATTAGGGCAAGAAGCACTTGTTAAAACTGCTAGGTTTCTACAATCATCCTCCAGCATTCCTTTTAAGTTTTCCGATTTCTGCATCATGTCCCTTCTAACAACGTTTGCTGCATTAGCAATATTTACAGTGTCAGAATCTGACTTGTCACTAGCAAGTACTAATGCGAATCCTACGTCGTCTTCGAAAACTTAACAGGACATCTCTTCCTTCATTGTATGCCTTCAAACCTCTGGTATTTCTGAAAATTCTCTCTTTTAGTCTGTTAAATTAACCTTACCTGCAGTGGAATCGAGCTGCTTTACTCTGCTTGTGTAAAGGTTTACTAAGTCACTGAGTTTGAAAATTGTTTTAACATCTTCCACTCGCCAATCTTTTCGATAAGATACAAGCTTGACCAGAACTATTCCTTCTACTGAGGTCTCCCAATGTGATTTGTTTTTATTCTTTTGTATACTGCGTGCTCTATTATAGAGTCCAAGTAAATATTTGTGATGGTATTTAACAGCCTCTGTCTGTATATCACCCATAGCTAATTTTGGAAATAAGTGCTGTATCTTATGCTAACTCAGCACACTGACAAACACTACCATCAACATCATCTATTTCTGCTTTATACATTACAGATGCATCTGAATCAAATGCAAAAGAAACATGCTTTTCTTCCAGGAATGTTATTTGGAGCTGGAATTGCCGAACGTCTTTTAACTGGACTGCCATATAGATCCGCATCACTATGTTTTCTTTTCTGAGTCCACTGTAGCTTAAGATTGTCACACTGTTAAAACACAATTTGTACCGCACTGCATTGTTAGTCCTTAGTGCTGCTCAGTACCAGGACCATCATTAAGCTGTTCTAATTCGATATTTATAGGTACGCATGCCAATCCTTTAAATTTCTTCAGGTGATGGTCTAAAACATTATGGGCCACGTGCATCAAAGTAAGGAATTGCGATTCCTAAATTGTGATTTTTTAGGAATTGCAATTTAAGAATTACAATTCCTTATGCATGTAGGAATCGTAAAACAATTTGCGATTCCTACACATTCCTTAATTGCTACCCGCAAATTGCGATTCGCAATTAAGGAATGGCTTCCCATTTATTCCTATGGGAATAGAGGCCCACAGGAATTAATGGAATTGCATGCGCAATTTGCGAGTACCAAATAGGTACTCGCAAATTGCGCATGCAATTTGAAGGATGCAAGGGTGCCAAGAGGCCACCCTGATGCACCCCTCAAAAAAGCTAGGTATGCACTTGTGGGGCACACACATGCCCTAAGGGCATGTGTGTGCACCACAATGCATTTTGGAAAAATGCATTTATTTTTATTTTTCAAAGGAATTGCAAATTACCATCAACTCGAAGTTGATGGTAATTTGCGATTCTACATTGCGAAAACGCAATTTGTGATTGCATAATGCATTGCATTTAGGGGATTGCAATTTGCGATTCCGTAATTGCATTCGCAATTAAGAGAATCGCAAATTGCAAAAAAGGTAAATGCATTTCAAAAGGCCATTTTGTAATTGCAAATGGCCGAATTTTGCGATTCGCACTATTTGCGATCGCAAAATGGTTTGATGCATATGCACCTATATCCAGACCCATAATGTTTGTGTGCAGTATTTTCTGGACTAGTAAGTCTTTCTGAAGTGCTTTCCTGACAAAGAACACCGATAGACCAATTTATTGCAACAACATCATCTTGCTTGACAGCTTGAACAACGTTGTGGGTGCGGCAATTAGGTATTGTTTCAGCATGCTGCTTATTTTCAGACATTACAGAAGACGTGTTGAAAATGAATAAAAAGAAGGTACATATTAATAAATGTTGAAACATATCATTAAGTATAGAATATTTACATCACATTTATAACAGATTCGAATTTTAAACATTTCTTCATGATTTTGGCAGCTATTTTGGCTGTATGTTTATGACATCAGAGTCTAGATCCAATGTGGCAGGCACTGATATGTACACATAAACGTTTGAGCCAAATTTAATGCAAATCAGAAGATTCAAAATGATTTTTAATATTTGTCGGCCATCTTTGATTTTGATTAGGCAAAATAAGCTCATAGTCAAGATCCACGTGGGGTCTTGCTCGAATATGATTAGGGCTCCCGGTTTTATGGTATTTATTTTTTTGCCATTTCCGTCTGTATTTATCCATATTTATTTTTTGGGCATTTTTTCTGTATTTATCCACATTTATTTTTGCCACAAGCAAAAGACGACGCTGCAGCTAGTATTTTTCCACGTTTATTTTTCCTTCACCTACACTTTTCTTTCTTTGTTTCTATCTTTGTTTATTTCTATCTGTCTTACTTCCTTCCTAAATTATTTTCTTCCCCCCTCCAATTTATCCCTCTCTCTCTTCTTCCCTCCCTCCCTCTCTTCTTTACTGAATTCCTGCTTTCTTTTCTCTCTTCCTGCCTTCTTTTCCTGCTCCCATTCTTCCTGCTTTTGCAACATCTGCCTGAGAGAGGCATGGGATAACTATCACTCCTCACCTACCCGTGGCTGGGATTGTTTATTTATAAAGACAAATGTTATCCCGTGTAGCAAAGTACTTCTTGATTTTTAACGGGAAACTCCTTCCAAGATTGCCGGACGAGCCTGCACATGCTTCTTGAAGCATGTGTTCATGTCAGTCAGTCGTGTATCTCAGCCAACTTTGAGAGATATTGGCTTTGCCAATGCTTGTTAATAGTCCTGTACTGTTAAGTTACAAAGTAGAAGAAGCACAATAGCCGCTTGATTACTTTCTCTTGCGTTGTTCATTACTTTCCCAGTGACCACCTTTACATTGTGTAATTCTCAGAGGCATTGTGTCAGCTGTTTTTGTCCTCGTTTTTTCGTAGTCAGTCTTTATGGGGGATATTTATTGTGGGCCTTTCTAAATTTAAATAAAGAGCATGGGACCATAAATATGGGATTGCAAGGCATGGTATAATCTCATGCCAAACTAAAAACTTAATTTAAACATTCAGACAGTGCAGTTCTTTATAGAATATTTCCCAGCAGCCGCCGAGGTCCGTGGGTTGGCTCCCATTTGCACGAAATAATGATGTGCATTAAAACAATTCCACTATGGCAGTGCAAGCAGCACTGCCATTTGTCACAGTTCCACTCATCTGCCTACGCACCCACCCCGCTTGCGCCACAGGTGACAGCAGAAAGAACAATAAAGCCTCGTTAACAAGTAGTCTTCAAAAGACCTGTGAAGTACTCGGGTGCGGCCGGGAAGGAATTTCCAGCAGCAGCAAGGGGGCGTGGCGAGATAACTCTGGATTGGAGCAGGGCAGCGCGGCAACATTTTCTAGTATTTTGCAGTTATTACATATAAATACAGACAAAGGAATCATTGTTTTCCGTTTGTATTTATATGTACAAATCTGTTTAAACGGAAAACCGGAAGCCCTATACAACTTTCAGCTTTCTATCACAAGGTGAAAGATTTTCATTAGAAAACAGGCTTAACAGCTGTACTACTAGTGCAATTTCAAGGCTTGCATTTCGGCAGTGTTTCTATGGATGCGCGTCAGCCACCTTCAGTGCATTGTTACAGCAAACAAATGATGGACGGAATGCTGACAATGCAAACATTCTCCCCCAGTCAAAAGATCTGGGTTAAATCCATTGTTCTTTTGCCCACTACGCCACCCCAGTTTGGATCCAGCCATATGCAAATCAGTCTTGACCCTGTGCCCCATAGGAACAGTCCAGACCGAACTGCCAGGCCAGGTCCTCCCTGGACCGGAAACAAGCATCCTGGGACTGGTTTCAGGGTATGTCACCCTTCCTCAGCCAGGCTAGCTTGAATCCAGTGGCACAGTAAGCAAGGGACCCATCTCTAGGCATACCCATCCCACTTAGGGCGAAAAGTGTTACAGCAAACAACTGTTTCTTTTGCAAATGTCGCCCTAAGTGGGAAGGGTAAGCCCAGACGTGGGTCCCATGCTCACTACACCACTGGATTCAAGCTAGCCTGGCTGATTCAAGTCAAGTCAAGTTGGAATTTGTATAGCGCACTACTCACCCAGAGGGTCTCAAGGCGCTTGAGGGAGGGGGGGTACGTTATTTATCAAATATCAAAGTTTTGAGTTGTTTTCTGAAGGATAGGTGGTTCTGTGTAAGGCGGAGGTGGGTGGGGAGAGAATTCCACGTTTTGGCCGCTAAGTAGGAGAAAGATCTTCCTCCCATGGTGGATCTTTGGATGCGTGGAATCGCGGCAAGGGCTTGATTGGACGATCGTAGTTGGCGGGTGGGGGTGTAGAAGGTCAGGCGCGTGTTGAGGTATTTGGGTCCTAGGTCGTAGAGGGCTTTATGTGCGTGGGTGAGGAGACGGAACGTTATTCTCTTGTTGACGGGGAGCCAGTGGAGGTCTCTTAGGTGACCGGATATGTGATTGTGGCGGGGGATGTCAAGGATGAGTCTGGAGGAGGCGTTCTGAATGCGTTGGAGTTTTTTCTGTAATTTGGCTGTCGTTCCGGCGTAGAGGGTGTTTCCGTAGTCCAGTTGGCTTGTGAGAAGAGCATGGGTGACCGTCTTTCTTGTTTCCGTGGGGATCCAACGGAAGATCTTTTTGAGCATACGTAGGATGTTAAAGCATGATGATGATACGGCGTTGACTTGTCTGGTCATCGAGAGGGAGGAGTCCAGGATGAAGCCCAGGTTGCGTGCGTGGTCCGTTGGTTTGGGTGCGCTGCCCAGGGCCGGTGGCCACCAAGAGTCGTCCCAGGAAGAGGGGGAAGATCCTAGGATGAGGACTTCCGTCTTGTCTGAATTTAGTTTTAAACGTCTGTTCTTCATCCACTCTGCTACGTCTTTCATCCCTTCGTGTAGGTTGGTTTTGGCGGTGTTTGGGTCTCTGGTGAGGGAGAGGATTAGCTGTGTGTCGTCAGCGTAGGAGATGATGTTGAGGTTGTGTTGTCGCGCGATGGATGCGCGGGGGCTCATGTAGACATTGAAGAGAGTGGGGCTGAGCGATGATCCTTGTGGTACGCCGCAGATGACTTCAGTGGCATCTGATCTGAAAGGGGGGAGGCGGACTCTCTGGGTTCTTCCGGTGAGGAACGAGATGATCCAGTCCAATGCTTTTCCTTGAATCCCGACATTGCTGAGGCGTTTTATGAGGGTGCTGTGACAGACCGTGTCGAATGCTGCGGAGAGGTCCAGTAGGATGAGGGCCGCTGTTTCTCCGTTGTCAAGTAGTGTTCGAATGTCGTCTGTGGCTGCGATGAGGGCGGTCTCGGTGCTGTGTTTGGCTCGGAAGCCGGACTATGATGGGTCGAGGGAGCCGTTAGATTTGAGGAAGGCGGCGAGCTGACTGTTAACGGTTTTCTCAATGACTTTGGCAGGGAATGGAAGGAGCGAAATGGGGCGGTAGTTTTTAAGCTCGGTGGGGTCTGCTGTGGGTTTCTTCAGGAGGGCGCTGAGTTCGGCATGTTTCCAGCTTTCCGGGAAGGTGGCGGTGTTGAGGGAGCAGTTGATGATATCTCGGTGATGGGGTGCGATGATGGAGTCGGCTTTGTTGAAGATGTGGTGGGGGCATGGGTCGGTTGGCGATCTGGAGTGGATGGAGATCATCAAGCGGATGGTGTCCTCAGTGCTGATTGTGTTCCAGGCACAAAGGTTGGTGGTGGGGGGCTTCGGTTCGGAGGTAGGGGGGGTGGACTGGTCGCCGAAGCTGTTATGTATGTCAGTGATTTTGCTGTGGAAGAACGAGGCTAGAGAGTCGCAGAGGTCTTGAGAGGGAGTGATGTCATTGGTGCCGGCGTTGGGATTGGTAAACTCTTTGACGATGTTGAAGAGTTCCTTGCTGTTGTGGGCGTTGTTGTCGAGTCGATCCTTGAATGTTGTTTTCTTGGTGGAACGGATCAGCTGATGGTGTTTACGGGTGGCGTTCTTGAGGGCGGTCATGTTGTCTGTGGTTGGGTTTTTCCGCCAGGCTTTCTCGAGGGTGCGGCAGATCTTTTTGCATTTCTTGAGTTCGTCATTGAACCAGGGGGCTTTTTTGATACCTGGCTTGTTTATATTGTTTTTCAGGGGTGCTAATTCGTTAGCGCTATGTGTGATCCATTGTGTGAAGTTGATGGCTGCTTTATTTGGGTCCAGTGATTTGGTGGTAGGATTTTGGTAAAGCGACGTGGTGAGCTGGTCGGTGGTAATTTTGTTCCAGTTTCTACGGGGGATTTGTTGTGGGTGGTGGTGGGTCGTGGTCTTTCTGTAATTGAAGTGGACGCAGCAGTGGTCCGTCCAATGGAGTTCTGTGGCGTGGTTGAAGGAGATGTGCTTGCTGGAGGAGAAGATTGGGTCGAGCGTGTGACCGGCGTAGTGGATGGGGGTGTTTACCAGTTGTTTGAGTCCGAGATTGGCGAGGTTGTCCAGAAGGGTGGTGGTGTTGCTGTCGTTGTTCTTTTCCAGGTGGAAGTTGAGGTCTCCTAGTAGAATGTAGTCCTCGGAGGGGAGGGCGTGTTGGCTGATGAAGTCGGTGATGTCTTCGCTGAATTGTGTGCAGGGTCCTGGTGGTCTGTAGATGAGGGTGCCTCTGAGTGTGGTCTTAGGGTCGGTGTGAATCTGGAAGTGAAGGTGTTCGGCGGCTGCGAGGTTGTCGTCGGAACTGGTTGTGATGCGGATGGTGTTCTTATGGATGATGGCTATGCCTCCTCCTGTTTGGTTGATGCGGTCTTTTCGGATGATCTTGTAACCGTCCAGGATGGCTATGGCGATGTCAGGTGCTGATGAGGCGTTCATTCAAGTTTCTGTAAGAAAGGCGACGTCCGGCGTAGTGGTGTCTAGTAGGTTCCATAGTTCAGTGGCGTGTTTGTGGACAGAGCGGGTGTTGAGCAGGATGCACTTCAGGTGGTTAATGTCGGAGCTCTGTTTGGCCTTTGTGGATTTAGTGTTGGTCCTGATACAGTCGAACTTGCAGGAGTGGCAGATGAAGGGTCCATGGGTGTGTCCTGGGGCGGCTTGGTAGCAGTCTGGGAGATTAAGGGTGATGCCCTGAAACCGGTCCCAGGATGCTTGTTTCCGGTCCAGGGAGGACCTGGCTTGGCAGTTCGGGCTGGACTGTTCCCAAAAGGAACAGGGTCAAGACTGATTTGCATATGGCTGGGTCCAAACTGTGGTGGTGTGGTGAGCAAAATAATGATGGATTAAACCCAGATGCTTGTGACTGGAGGTGAGTGTTTGATTTGTCCAGCATTCCGTCCATCAACTGTTTATTTTGCATATGTCGCCCTAAGTGGGAAGGGTATGCCCAGACGTGGGTCCCGTGCTCACTACACCACAGGATTCAAGCTAGCCTGGCTGAAGAAGGGTGATGCCTTGAAACCGGTCCCAGGATGCTTGTTTCCGATTCAGGGAGGACCTGGCTTGGCAGTTCGGGCTGGACTGTTCCCACTAGGAACAGGGTCAAGACTGATTTGCATATGGCTGGGTCCCAACTAGGGTGGTGTGGTGAGCAAAAGAATGATGGATTAAACCCAGATCCTTGTGACTGGGGGTGAATGTTTGCATTGTCCAGCATTCCGTCCATCAACTGTTTCTTTTGCACATGTTGCCCTAAGTGGGAAGGGTATGCCCGAGACGTGGGTCCCGTGCTCACTACACCACTGGATTCAAGCTAGCCTGGTTGAAGAAGGGTTATGCCTTGAAACCGGTCCCAGGATGCTTGTTTCCGATTCAGGGAGGACCTGGCTTGGCAGTTCGGGCTGAACTGTTCCCACAAGGAACAGGGTCAAGACTGATTTGCATATGGCTGGGTCCAACCTGGGGTGGTGTGGTGAGCAAAAGAATGATGGATTAAACCCAGATCCTTGTGACTGGGGGTGAATGTTTGCATTGTCCAGCATTCCGCCCATCAACGTTTTGTTTTTTTGCATACCTTCAATGCATTGCTAGCAAAACTGATATTTTGCTCTTCGCAATGTTCCTCCAAGCTGAGAAAATGACATCTGACCTAATGGTGTCCGGGCTCCACCAGCCACTGCGGCTCGCAATCTGGGGTGAAATTTGATAACTCTGCCACCTTTACCCCACCAGGAGGCCAGTGTAATAGGTTCCTGTTTTGGAATACTAAAGAGTATAAAAATGTTCTTCTACCGCAGAAGAAAAAAGTGAATCAGGCCTTGATCACCTCACTGCTGGATTATGCCAATTCCCTTTATTAGGGCTTACCAGCCTATCTACTGAAGAGACTAAAGCTGGTTCAGAATGCAGCAGAAAGACTTCTGTTGAGACTCCCTAGGAGGGCCTACATCACACTGTATCTATTGGCTTCCTATTACGCAATGGGTGAGGTGTAAAGGTTTAGGGCCTGACTGCGACTTTGGCGGTGTGGCAGAGGGCCGCCACACCATCGCCATGCTGCCACATCTCCAAAGCCATCTGCCGACCACCTGCAGATCTAGCGGGCAGTGCTTTGGCCGTCCCAGGCGGTGAGCCTTAGCAAGGTAATGCAATGGGAACGCCAAAGCACGTTCCTGCACACACCGAGATGCATTTCGTATTGTGCAGGAACATGGGGGTGCATGTATACGGGGCCACACCATGTGCCCCCCTGCATGCACCCTTGTGCACAGAGAACCCCTTAGTTTCCTCACAACCACCCTTTTCATGGTAGGTTCACTGCCATGAAAAGGATGGCTGTGAGGAAACTCATAATATACTTGACGGTGCAGCAGCTGGACCACCAGCATATTATGGCCTCTGCCTTTGCGCCAACACCACGGGATCAATGATCCCGGCGGAAGCAGTGCTCCTGCTGTGGGGGTCCCACTGTTGTAGTCCTAATACGGCAGGTGGACTGCCCGTCTGGCGGTCCACCTGCCATATTATGACTGATTAGGCGGTCCCAGGTCTTGACACACAGAGCTTGCTATCACTCTGCCCCTTAGTACCTGTCTTAAAGAATCACGGCCAACTAACTGTCTATATCACTCTGTTTATCTAGTACCTTGTTGGCTGTGACTCCCAAATTCTGAAGAAAAAAGTGGGGCGGCAGCTCCTATACCTACCTGACTTCTAGGTGTAGTGTCTTGTGAGTTAGAAATGAAGGAACCCTTTTAGATCCTGATGGACTCTGTTAAATGGTGACGTAAGTGTTAGAGTGGAATGCAATGAAGGCTGGTTTAGAATGTTGAGTTTGCAGTTAAATGCAGATGAATAAAGACGTGTAATAGTAAGCTCCAACTGTGATATAGTCCTTTGTGGGTACCCAGGCTGCGAAAAAAACTACAACTGGCGACAAGTTAGAGATAAAGAACCCGAAGATTGACAGTGCTCTCCCAAAGTGCTTGCAGTGGTCCAAGCAAACTGCTTGTGTGTGTCACATGTGTTGCAGTCGAAGTACCGAACCAAAGCTTAACGAATGTGGAGTCAAAGTGCAACTCCAGCCGCTGCAAAGAAGTGAAAAACACTGAAAGCATTGCAAAGAAATCTACATATCTGTGACCGAGAACCTGCTGATCAGACCACACTTAAAAGGTAGCGTGCTGCTATGCAATATACCATCATACGTAATAAGGACTGTTAACGCTGAAGGCAGATACAACCAGGTTTTCAAAGAGCAGCGATTGATAATCACAAATTGCAAGATAATGAAGATAAAGATAGCACCATGAGTCCCCAAAGGATAAAACAATTATTTACTCACTAGAACCTGAGTAAAGTGAGCCGGTATGACCACAACACCAGGTACAATACCCCAAACCAAGCACAGGTGTTGTGTTTGACAAGTGAGCGACAATCACCACAATCTCCAAGATTTTTTTAATAGTGAAGCGTTGATTTTCCAATGGAGGCAAAGACAGAGGCAGTCTTTCCAAAAGTCATCAAGGATGATCCAAAGGCCAGCACGTCCCAAGGTCCCAGAGATGATTCCCATGAACAGGTTCAAGATGAACAGTTGAGGAGCCGGAGAGCGCTCCACCCTCAATGTCAGCCACTCCTAGAAATGGCCACAATGCTGCCACTTTCCTGAAGCCACCACTACCTTTCAATACTGCCAAAAAGGGAAATATTGGCAATAGATGGACTACTTGGATAGAGACACCTGATGATTTCATTGAAGCATTTGAAGAGATTGATAACAAAAAGATTATCAAGTATCTCAAAAATCTTGCTGGTGATGGTGGACAAGAAGCCAGATATGCAAAGGATGTGGCAAGGAGAACCATTTTGTGATGGTTTGCAAAACAAAGGAAAAAGTACGTGTGTCATGGTGCGAAGACCAGATGGGCATCAGAATGTGCCAGAAGCAATGTTCGATGCACACCCACCAGGCCAAGCAGTCACATCAGTTAAGACTTAGTCATCGTCAAACAGTTCTTCTGTATCAGTATCAAGTGAAAGTGAAAAACATGATGGTGCCATGTCGATGTTTACCTCAGAAAAGTGGGGGTATGTTGGTTTGGCTGCTTTTGAAGAAAAACTTCAGTCAAAGAAAGAACAACATACCAAAGCAGCAAAGTCATTCAAAATTCTCCCAAAGATCACAGTGAAAGTAAATGGTCGTTCTATACCTTTCATTATCGACAGTAGTGCATCGATAAACATTATGTATGAGGAGAAATATAAAAAATTATCTCCATTGCCACAAATTATGACATCGAAAACTGAAGTATATACAAGGGCTGCATTGATGCCCTTAAAAAGTCAAGGTTCATTTGTAGCAATAATGAAACACAATAAAATGAAGGTGCAAGCACCCCTCCGAGTGCTTCAAGGCACAACATCAAGTGCCTCTCTACTCAGTTTCAGCACAGCCGCTAATATGGGACTGATTTCTGTGAATTACAACATGAATGCTCACCACAAAATATTAAGTCAGTTCCCTTAATTATTTCATGGTCTGGGAAAGCTTAAGACTGTAAAAGTAAAGTTACATATTAATGAGGACGCCCATCCTGTTGCTCAGAGACATAGTCAAATTGCTTTTCATCTGCAAGAATCTGCTGAAAAAGAACTTGAATCATTACTTAAGCATGATATTATTGAGTGCTCCACTGGTCTAACACCATGGGTTTCTACCATAGTAGTAGTTCCTAGAAAGAATAGTGAAGGGAGCCTCTGACAAACATCTTGCACGGAGCACTTTAGTGACATAGTTCACCTCGATCCCTCCGGCGGATCAAACACTTACAAACAGGACTACATCACCCGGCCGCATTAGCGCCAGGAGGAGCCTACGCGTATCAACAGCGCTATGTGTGCACTTAAGCGGCTGCGGGCTCCTGTAGCGTGGGACGCACGCCGGCTTGCCAAGGGCGGGCCTGTCTGCACCCGTCTGCGGCCAGAGGAGTCCGGGCTGGGCCACATCTCCTGGCTTTATTATTCGGAGACATCAAGGAGCCAAAAGTAAGGAGTGGGGTTGGGGTGGTGAGGAGATAACCATCACCCGCACTGGAATTCGCTCTGTATACCCCAAGAACTCACAAGATAAACTAGGATGGGGAGGAAGAAACCAACACCAATGCCTAAGGGTACTAAAGCCACTCTAGATGGCTTCCTTCAGAAGGCTGTAGGGGCCCTGAACAAGGAAATTGAACTGGGAGAGCGCAGGCTTTCGCTGGGTCCATCACCCCCATTCCCAGCCATGAACACATGCTCTGCTCAGTCTGACCCCCTAACAACTGTAGAGGACTCTAATCGAATAATACCTGTATCCCCACATACCCCCAGAAGGAACAACCAATCGCCTTTTCACCCACCATTATTATCTTTAGCCAGGGAGTTACGGATGGAGAGCCACCACGTAGGGGAGTCGTAACCCCAACGACCACGGAGGACCACAATGTGACGGGGAAAAAGGAAGCGCAGTGACCCGAATGAAAACAGGACTGATCAAAGGACCCTGGGTCCCATGCCAAAGACAAAGAGAACTAAGCAAAACCCTCCTACCTTAGGGGGAAAACCCAGTGGGGGAGGAGGGTCTGCAAAAACAAAGACTTTGTCTGATATGGACATGATGTCAGCGCATTTTGGTAAATTTGTGTCAGACTCCCTGCAACCTATTTTATCTCGGCTGGCCCGCATAGAGTAGCAACTGGCCCAACACTTGTCTTCTCAGGGGAACACATCCAAGCAAAGTGGGCTCATTGATAGATGTCCCCTGGGTAAAGGCCTGCGAGAGAGAGGTGTTGAGGTCACCCCTGGAGCTCCAAGAGGTGGGAGGTTAATCTTAGAGGGTCCCTTAGACAGATTTGCAGAGGCCAACACATTAGATCTAACCCGGGATAGGGCCACCTGCATGGATCCTGAAATAGAGCCACAAACCCAGGCAAGGGGTTAAGAGAGGAGGGCTCTTAGTAGTTTGATGGAACACAAGGAGTCCTATTCACTGAACACTGAAAGTGATCGTAGAGTGAGCTAAGGGATAGGAAATGGTTAAACAGCGGCTCTGAGTCTACAAGGCAGGAAGAAAACATCATATTAAATCTCCCTCAGGAGAGCACCCTGCACACATTGGTCCTGACAGGGGTACCACATGTACCACCTGTTCATCAAGAAAGCTGTCGGACCCTCAATAATAAATCCACCTACTGGTGCACGAGTAAAATCGGGTCCCAGGTAAACTGGCGTAACCACATTATAATGGCAAGGCGTGTAAGTTGGTTGGTGAAAACATATAAAGACAGAGAGGAACATTGTGTTGTCCTGAATTTTAACAATGAAAGATGGGTGGACTTTGCCCTATGCTATCATAGAGACTCCCCTTTTGAGCACATACAGGCCCACCCATTGGGTTTTTTCTATCCTCCCTATCAAGGGGGCATTATGCCTCGTTTGCGTCCCCAGAAAAGAAACCCACTCCCTCTTTCTCGCCCCCCCATGGTTCCACCCCAACCATTTTGAGGCATTATCTGGATTATCAGAAACTGACTGACTACCCTTGGACCCATATAGCTAAAGCTGGATGTTAAGGACAGGGGGGGTAACTAAGGATAACCTTCCCCGAGAGGTTAGAATAGAATGTAACAGTCCGGGGCAAAAAATTCAGACTACCCTACACTTAAATTACCTGATATTCACATTGGCAACAAGGAGGGGGAGACTGTGGGCATTATATCTAGTCCTTCAACATCACACAGTCCAGGGACATGAGGGTCCGGCTTAAACCTCTCCATTGTTAGCAAGTGGAAGAACCCAGGTGTAAGTGCAAATAAAACTTGTCCTTTCAGAATTCTCTCCTGGAACATTGCAGGTATCCGTTCAAAACTAGAAGACGAAATGTGATTAGAGTATATAAATACTTTTGATATTATCTGTACCCAGGAAACATGGGCCAGGGAGAATATTGAACTAGATGGCTTCTGTTCACTTAGCCCATGCTATTGCCTCACCAGCAGGGAGAGCGAAAAGAGGATTAGCGACATTGATATCCCTTAAGTATGGGTCAATCAAAGCAAATTCCGTTAAAGTCTCACCCTGGTATCAATTGAATTTAATTTCTAACTTGTTTCAGGTCAAGACTTTTTTAATTAATTGGTACTGCAATGTTTTTGACTCACATAGTAGTGACATTATTGTAAATCTTAAAGTGGAAAGATCACGGGGAAGTGGCAGCCCCTGTGTATCTATTGGGTGGGGGACTTTAATTGCTCCATATGTTGGCATAGCACGAATGGAGCATGTGGGCTAACTGACAACGAGGGCCAACCCCTGACGCATTTCGTACACGCACCACATGGAGATGACTTAAATTAAATAATTGTTGTGAATGATCTACTTTTTGTTAACACTTTAGTCAGTAACACAATAACCCAAAAACCTACCTTCATAAGCAGAGGGAGTGGAAGTGTTATTGACTTCATGCTAATAGCCAGTACATTTTGTTTCCTTGTGGACAGGTTTAAAGTGGAGCCCAACAACGCTAGTGATCATAATCCCCTCACTGCCTCCTTATACATGACTGCATAAGAGGATAAAGGTGATGGTCGCCCCTCCAGTATAATCGAAATAAGGGGGTGAGAATGAAATGGAACAAGATAAATCTTCCCCAATTTGAGGACAGCATTGTTAAATCAAACCTAAGCTCTATACTGTAATGCCTAGACCATGACTCCCCCCCTGAATTAGTTATACAGGGATTTGAGGGAATCTGTAGGAATGTGTCCCAAAACCTGACAACCCCAATAGTGTCAAGGGATCCCAGGGGACCTAAACGGTTCAACACAGAGTGCACAAGGGCTCAAAAGGATTTAAAAAAGGCACTACATATAAGCCCCAGAGATAGAGATAAAACCTTAATCATGAGTGCAAGACAGGCCTACAAGAGCGCAGTGGTTAAGCGGAAGAATGAACTGAGAAAGCTGGCCTTGGTGGACTTAGAGAGAGGAAGTGCGCTAAAAGACCCTAGGAGCTTTTGGGAGGTGATAAACTGCCCCCTATTCACAAGGGATTCAAGGGGGATGGATTCACTGGTACCAGGACAAGTATGGGAATCGCACTTCCCAAACATATTTAACCCCAAGGGTATCACTGGCCAGGAATTAAGTCTAGACGTCCCATTAAATCCAGTAATTGCCCACCACCAGAGCTCTTCCCTAACTGTAAGTGAGGTTGAGGATGCTCTTATGAAAGGTATACAACTCAAAGTTGCAGGGCCGAATGGGGTACCTCTTGATTTTTTAAGAGCAATATGCAACTGTGGTCACCCTTCCTAACAAATGTTTTTAGAGCCGCAATCATTGGCCCCATCCCAACTTCATGGAAGGAGGCAATAGTGAGACCTGTATACAAAAAGGGTAATAAGGAAGACCCGGCCTGCTATAGGCCCATCTCCTTGATCGATGCTACGTTCAAGGTGATGGGGAGGGTCATTTTAGCACGACTGGAATCCTGGGCAGATTCAACTGGGCTAATATCACAAACCCAATATGGATTTAGGGGAGGCATGTGGATAAACGAACAGAGTCCCAACTAGGCCTTGATTATGAGCAAGTACATGAAGGCTAGGAAGGGATCAATCCACCTTGCCTTCATGGACTTGTCCAGCGCCTTCAATACAGTTAACAGGGCGAAACTATGGTCCATGATGGTGAAATGGGTTTCGAGGACCCTCTCAACACCCTCCTACGTAGGCTACATGCATCTACAACGGTAGCCATACGATATGGTCCAGGGGGAGAGAGGACTAGACCCATCGTTTCCACTGAGGGAGTCCGACAGGGGTGCATATTGGCCCCCTTTCTCTTTCACGTGTATACGAATGGTCTAGAATCAGCCCTGATAGACAAGAATTTAGACTCTCCAAAAATCGGTGGCAACCCGGTCCCGTTGTTGTCATATGCGGACGGCACAGTTTTAATGGCTTTAACTGCAAATAGCTGACAGAGCTCCTTGAATACTTTTACTGATTTTATGTCAGTGCTAGACCTACAAGTAAACTTCACTAAACCTCATGTTATGGTCTGCGGTCTAAAACACACTAAATCTAGAACATTTTCTGTAAAGGGCAAGTCAATTGAAAAGGTCTCTAATTTTACTTATTTGGGAAATGTTTTTAATAATAAACTGAACTGGGACACTCTTATCACATCAAGGGTGCTGAATACTAACCATGCCGTGGAAGGGCTTTTTCTTTTTGCCTGTAAGTTAGGCCATAAAACCAGTAATGTCAATGAAATTGATCACCTTATATAAAGCAAAATGTTTGTCTATTACTACCTACGGGGTGGGAGTATGGGGAGATTACAAAAGTACTCAACTGCAAACACTGGAAAATAAGTTTTAAATAATATTGTTGATGATCCCAAAAAGTGCACCGTCAGCATTCTGTTATCTCGAGGTAGGGATGGGCTTAATTTCAGATGTAATTAACATTGCTCCACTGATGCTTTGGGCCACAGTCTGGTTGTCAAAAGATTTAAATCTCACAAGAGGGATCATTAAGGATTGTATGACGCTGGATAATGCTGAGGCCAATTCATGGCTTTGCTACGTGAAACGAAAATTTAATGAAATAGGCCTAGGGCATTACTACCATAATCCATAGAGCATCAACACTAATATAAAACTCATCATAAAAAATGCATATTTTGCTGAGCATAACAATCCCCGCAGCAACTAGGGCCGCACCCCCTCCAAGATCGGCATCTTTTTCAACAACAACTTCACTTGTCCTTTACTACGAACTTGCGGCACAGATTTTAATTGCCTAGGTTTCGGCTTTGCACATTACACTTTTTAGTGGTCTTTCCTAAACAGGCTGGCTGGTGCAACAACCTTACTCCTTGCCCCTGTGGCGGTTTAGCACAACAAAGTACCCTGCACTTTATTCTCTTTTGATCACTTTACAAAGAGCCAAGGACAAGTTTCCTTATGCCATTTTAAAGAAAAAATTGCCCTGCAATTATCAGGAAGGTTTTGATCTCCTGCGATCCCTGTCCTGAAGTTATTTGCGCTACAGTATTACATTTTATTAGAATTGCATTTTTAATAAGGAAACGGTATGAAATGTAATTGAAATGACTGTTTAACTTGTTTAACAATTTTAACCTTGAATCTTTTAAAATAGGAAAAAAATCACTAACTAGTATTTGAGTCATGATGTATTGATGAACAAATTAAATATGCAAATTTTATTAATTTCTTTTTGTATGTACGTTATACTTTTATGGTCAATTCTTTGAACCGAATAAAGCTATTCTTGACTTGAATAGTGAAGGAGCTGGACACATGTGCATTGACATGAATCAGGCAAACAAGGCAATTAAAGGAAAACTGCATCCAGGTCCACACTTTGCTGACATGATAACAACATTAAATGGTGCGCAGGTATTCTCTCTGCTTGATTTAAATGAAAGTAACCATCAGTTAGAACTCAAAGAAGATTGCAGGTACATTGCAACCTTTTTTATACATGTTGGTGTATCAGCCACTGCAGAACTATTTCAAAATCAAAATATCATTTGACATATTATACATCCTGTCATGAATGCGTTCAATTACAGCGATGACATTGGTTTTCGGAGCTACATAAATAAACATGATAAAGCTCTTACACAAGTATGTCATATACTTGCCGAAGCAGGTTTAACCATGGTGCAAGGATGCCTCTGTTGCATGCAGGATTATTTTTTGTGCAGGAAGGGGCGCTCTCCTGCACACAAACAAATCACGAGAGGTGTATTTCTCTTTCAATGTGTGCTGCAAAATTCAGCACACATAGAAAGTGGAAGTAATGAGGAGAAATAAAGATATTTCTCCTCGTTATGCCTCTCCAGGGAAGGCGTATCTTTTTGGTGCATTCCAAGTTTTACCAAACCTGGTCACTTTGGAAATGTATCAAAATCCATGGGATTTGCATGGGAACACTGATGCAATGCCCACGGAATGCAGTGATTTGCGCTGTGTTGCTTTACTCCAGATTAATGGAGCCATTCAGGGCTTTATAAATTCCACTTAAGGATTGCGTCGCGCATGTGCGCCATTGTGCGGTGCGAACGCAATGCAAACAGGTCATAAATATGCCCCGTAGGTTATAATGCATACAATTATAGGCGTGATTTAGAACTCAGCAGACAGTTTACTCCGTTACAGCGGTAATGGAGATCCCATCCACTGAAATATAAATCCCATAGGAAATAATGGAGTTTATATTTCCGCGTAGGGGATCTCTGTAAACGTTGTGACGGAGTAACCCATACGCCGAGATCTAAATCAGGCCCTATGTCATGTGTCTCCTAAACCAGGTCCTGGGGGTTATAGAAGGTATTGCCTCCACTATTAAATAATGTCTAATCGTCAGCGCCTTGTCATAGTGCATATATCTTTAAAACAATATGCTTGCTCTTAGTTTCACTTTCCCTGCAGCTGGCGGTTCTTACTAAAAGAAGGTTAACCAGTTTAAGTAAGTCTTGCAGATTTAAGCCAATTAGTTTAGGGGCCTAGTAGGACTAGCTCTGAAGGTATGGGATAAAAAGACAGGAGCAGTTTTCACCCCTCGACCCGACATACAGAGAACTGAATCAAAATCTATCTGCCCTTAGTCAGGAAGATGAAAGAAACTGTAGGTAAGAGCTGTGGGGCGGTGAGGCGGGGCAGGAGTCTGGGGTAGTGGAGTTTGACATAAGACGGGATAGGGAAAAGTAAATAGACAAATAAATAAAACCACTTACCCTGTTCTTCGCTGTATCGCTGAGTCAGCGATGCAGCGAGCACAAGTTAAGTGGTCTTATTTATATGTTTATTTATTGCTCACTATCCCGTCTTAAGTAAAAATCTTATATCCGTCACCCAGCCCCTTCTCACCAACCCACAGTCTTTACCTGTGCGAGCCGCCATTGCTTGGTTTAGAGTTCAGAGCACGGGTCGCTGTTCCTCCATCACTCGCCACAGAGTAATTAATCTGTCTACCAGACTGGCAGTATACCGCCGCCACATTTAGGGGCTCACTATGATGTCAGTCGGAAAGACCGTCCGACCGACTCGTCCTCGCAAACATTCCAACCGACTCAACCGCAAGCTTGCTGACTGCCGTATTATGATGCATAGCAGGAAACATGTCGAAAGCGTCCGATTTGGTTGGAAATGCCGTTGCATAGGCATCCCGCATACGAACAAGACTCGGTTGACCTGATGATGATGCATCCGACGCAGTTTCGGAACTGTGTTGGTTTGTGTTACATATGGCAAGTGTAAAATGATAAAATCAGTCACAACAACAAGCATAGGCACCGCCAAATTAAAAAAGAAATCAAATATTCATTACACCCACCAATCCACCTATATAAAGGGACAAGAAATTACCATGATCCTTTTCTCAAACACTACTACTGCCAGCCCATAGGAGTCTGCCACATTCCCTGCTCTCTGCCTTACACACGCTCACAGACTTCACCCAGAACACAACTTGCACAGATTTCTTGTTTTGGTTCAAAACCTTCTTACAAACACACCCTCTAGTAAATATTCACACACCCACTCATCCTCACCTTCACCTTCACCCTCACCCTCACCATGCCCCAGAGGAAGCAACCACGTTTCACAGAGAACAAGTTGATAGTGCTTGTAGGTGAAATAGTCAAAGTAGACCCACATTCATTTGGGACCCTAGTCCAACAGACGCCTATTGCCCAGAAAAATAGAACGTGGGACAGGATAGTCAACAAGGTGAACGCTAAAGCATCTGTCCCACGCTCAATCGAGGATATAAGGAGAAGGTGGTATGAAGTTAGAAGGAGGGTCAAAAAACTGCTAGCAAAAGAACATACAGATGCCCAACAGACTGACGGTGGCCCTCCTGCACCACCTGTGCACTTCACCTGCTGCGGGAGAAGGTTCATGCCATCCTTCTGCCGGAGAGCATCTATGGACTCACAGAAGGACCAGAGTCTGGTAAGCAGCTACTCCACATTCCACTAAAGTTAGCAATTACACATCTATAGACATCACTGTAAAGGACACAGTAAACTAAATGACTGTATTTAGATTTTTTTTAAACTATAGTCAATCAGAATGTGATGTGTATGTCATATAGATAAACCACATACCTGCAATGAAAATGAAAATGCATAAAACTATTACCATGTACACACTTCTACCAGACTCACAGCAGGGCTTTGTGCTCCAAACACAAGTCTCGAATGTCAACCATCTTGCCAGAACATTTCCACTCACTCCCAGGAAAGCAGACTCCCAGGTAGGCTGGTTGGGATGGGTGGGAAGGTGGATCTATGCCTAATGGGAGTTGTAGTGATAGCGAACACTCCTCCTCTCACACAGCCCACCTGAAACTATGCTTTCCTGACAGTGAGTGGAAATGTACAAACAAGATGTCTGACACTGCTGCATGGTGTCTGGAGCAGAAGGCCTTGAACACCACTCTTCCTGTTGACCTGGTTGTGCTCAGTGGGAGGATGAGTGTCTGCACTGATGACATCTCCCATCAGGCCCAGTCCTACACACACCTTCCCACCCAGCCCAAACAGACCACCCGGAGCTATGCTGTTCCTGATAGTGAGTGGAAATGTACTGGCAAGCTAACTGACACTGGGGACTGGTGTTTGGATCACAATGCCTAGATGGAAGTTGTGGTCAACTCAGACAACAGGCACAACTGTCATAAATCTTGATAGTGCACTTCCCCTCATTGTCAGGACACCATTATTTCTGATGGCCTGGTTGGGCTGGGTGGAAAGGTGTGTGTAGGACAGAGCCTGGTGGGAGTTGTAGTCAAAGCAAACATTCCTCTTACCACTCAGCCTAACCAGCTCATCGGGGTCTATGGGTACCTGGCATTAAATGGAAGTGTACTAGCAAGATTTCTGATACTGGTGACTGGTGTTTAGAGCACAGGGCCGTGATGGGAGTTGGCTTCAAGTTCAACACCATGCATCAGTGTCAGCCATCTTGCAAGTACACTTCCCCACACTGTTAGGTGCCCATAGGCCCAGATGAGCTAGTTGGGATGGGTGGGAGGAGGAGTCTCTGCTGTCACTACAAATACCATCAGGCCTCAGTCCACACACACCTTTCCACCCAGCCCACCAGAAAGAGTGGTGTTCAGATAATCAGGGGAAGTGTACTATCAAGATGTCTGACACTGGTGCCTGGTGTCTGACTTAAACAACTCCCATCATGGCTTTGTGCTCCGAAAACCATGCACCAGTGTCAGCCATCCTACCAGTACATTTCCACTCACTATCAGGGACAGCATAGTACAAGGTGTGCTGGTTGGGCTGGGTGGGAAGGTGAATTTAGGACAGGGCCTGATTGGAGATGGAGTCAGTGCAAAGACTCCTCCCACACAGCCCAAACAGCTCATCTGTGTCTATGGCTCCCTGACTGTGAATGGAAGTGTACGATCAAGATGGCTGACACTGGTGCCTGGTGTCTGACTTAAGCAACTCCCATCATGGCCTTGTGCTCCAAGTACCATGCACAAGTGTCAGCCATCCTGCCAGTACATTCTTTCCACTCACTATCAGGGACAGCATAGTCCAAAGTGTGCTGTTTGGGCTGGGTGGGAAGGTGTGTTTAGGACTGGTGAGAGATTGGGTCAGTGCAAAGACCCCTCCTCTCACACAGCCCAAACAGCTCCCCTGGGCCTATGGCTACCTTACAGTGAATGGAACTCTACTAGCAAGATGTCGGAACCTGTTGCATGGTGTTTGGTGCACAAGGCCTTGTTGGGATTTGGATTCAAGTTCAACGCCATACAGCTGTGTCAGCCTTCTTGATAGTCCACTTCCCCTCACTGTCAGGTAGGCATAGGCCTAAAGGAGTTAGCTGGGCTGGGCGGGAGGAGGAGTATTTACAATGGCTACAACTCCCATCAGGCCCTGTCCCACATACACCTTCCCACCCAGCCCAAACAGCCCAACAGGACCTATGCTCATCTCACAGTGTTTCAAAATGTACTAGCATCTCACTACTCCTGTTCCCGGCGAAAGTCATCGAGAAGATTGTCAACAAGCAACTGACCTCCTTCCTTGAAGAGAACAACATCCTGGACCCATCCCAATCCGGATTCCGCAACAACCACAGCACCGAAACAACCCTCCTCGCCGCTACCAACGACATCAGGGCCATGATGGACAACGGAGAGACAGCGTCCGTCATCCTCCTGGACATTTTAGCCGCCTTCGACACCGTCTGCCACCACACCCTTCGCACACGCCTCCACAACGCAGGGATCCACAACAGAGTCCTGGACTGGGCCACCTTCTTCCTCACCGGCAGAACCCAGAATATCCGCCTCCCCCCATTCCGCTCTAAAGACACCAAGATCATCTGTGGCGTACCTCAAAGATCATCCCTCAGCCCGAAACTCTTCAACGTCTACATGGCACCGCTCGCCAACATCGTTTGATCACACGACCTCAACATCATCTTATATGCTGACGACACCCAGCTGATTATCTCCCTCACCAATGCCCCCACCACCGCCAAATCCAACCTCCACAAAGGAATGAAGGCCATCACCGACTGGATGATGAGCAGCCACCTGAAACTGAACTTGAACAAGACGGAGGTCCTCATCATTGGATCCACCACCTCCGCCTGAGATGACTCATGATGGCCAGCCGCACTGGGAGCTGCACCGACGCCCACCAACCATGCACGCAACCTGGGAGTCATCCTGGACTCCGCTCTGTCTATGACCCAGCAAGTGAACTCCGTCTCCTCCTCCTACTTTAACACCCTTGGCGTGCTCCATAAGATCTACAGATGGATCCCCACCGGTACCAGAAAAACAGTCACCCAGGCCCTCGTCAGCAGCAGACTGGATTACGGCAACGTTCTCTACACAGGAACCTCAGCCAAACTCCAGAAACAACCACAATGCATAAAGAACGCCTCCGCATGCCTCATCCTCGACATCAGCCACATTACAGCCCACCTGAAAGACCTGCACTGGCTCCCCGTCAACAAGAGGATCACCTTCAAACTCCTAACCCACGCTCACAAAGTTCTCCACAAGACCAGACCAGCGTACCTCAATGAACGACTCACCTTCTACACCCCGAACCGCCAGCTTCGCTCCACTGACCTCGCCCTCGCCACCGTCCCCCGCATCCGCTGAGTGACCGCAGGTGGCCGGTCGTTCTCTCACCTCGCCTCAAAAACCTGGAACACCCTCCCCATCCGCCTACGAGAGACCCAGGACCTGCTGGCCTTCAGGACACTCCTCAAGACCTGGCTGTTCGAGCAATAGCAGCACCCTCCCCCCCTCCCAGCACCTTGAGACCCTCAGGGGTAAGTAGTGCGCTCTACAAATGTACTGATTGATTGATTGATTGATTGATGTCTGACACTGGTGACTGGTGTTTGACTTCGCCACAACTCCCAACCCGGCCCTGTGCTCCGAACACCAGTCCACAGTGTCAGCCATTTTACCAGTACATTTCCACCCACTGTCAGGTAGCCATAGGCCCAGATGAACTGGTTGTGCTGGGTGGGAGGAGGACTCTCTGCTTGTTACTACAACTCCCATCAGGCCTGGGCCCACACACACACCTTCCCACCCAGCTCAACCGGCCCACCAGGAACAGTGGTGTTTTGACAACAAGGGGAAGTGTACTTTCAGATGTCTCACACTGGTGCCTGATGGCTGAATTGACCACAACTCAAATCATGGCCGTGTGCTCCTCACACCAGGCCCCAGTGTCAGCCATCTTGCCAGCACATTTCCTCTCACTGTCAGGAAAGCAGAGTCCCAGGTCGCCTGTTTGGGCTGGGTGGGAAAGTTGTGTGTAAGACAGGGCCTGATGGGAGATGGAATCAGTGCAAACACTCTTCTTCCCACCCAGCCCAAAAAGGCCACCAGGAAGAGTAGTATGCAGACAATGAGGGGAAGTGTGCTATCAAGATGTCTGACACTGGGGACAAGTGTCTGAGTTGAACACAGCCCCCAACATGGCCTTGTGCTCCAGACACCAATGCCCAGAGTCAGCCATTTTGCCAGTACATTTCCACTCACTCTCACGAGAGAAGGGTTCTAGGTAGGCTCTTGGTGCTGGGTGGGAAGATGAGGAGTATTTGCACTGGCCACATCTCTCATCAGGCCTTGTAATACACACACTCTTACCACCCTGTCCAAACAGCACCCCTGGAACTATGCTTTCCTGACAGTGAGTGGTAATGCACTTGCAAGATGTCTGACACTGGGAACTAGTGTGTGGTGTGGCCACAACTCTCAACAGACCCTGACCTACACACACTCTTCCCACCCAATTCAAACAGCCCACCAGTAACCATGCTTTCCTTACAGTGGTTCCAAATCCACTAGCCCGATGGCTGACAATGGTGAATGGTGTTTCAGCTGTCTCAAACTCCCATCAAAGACTTGTGTGCAAAACACAAGTGCCCAGTGTCAGCCATCTGGATAGTACATTCCCACTTACTGTCAGAAAAGCAGAGTTCCTGGTAGACTTTTGGTTCTGGGTGGGAAGGTGTGTGTAAGACAGGGCCTGATGGGAGATGGAGTCAGTGCAAACACTCCTCCTCTCAAGCAGCACAATCAGCGCCCCTGGAACTATGCTTACCTGACGGTGAGTGGAATGGACAAGAAAGATGCATGACACTGCTCCTAAAAAAAGTTAGATCAGGCTCCCCTTTGGACTGCTGCCCCCCCCCCCCCCCCACGTCTTGCAGACAGCCTTCCTCGCCTGCCTAGACCCGGTCCTCTCTTTTCTCAATAACTCTCTCAAATTAGGCACTGTCCCTGACATCTTCAAAAGTGCAGAAATTGTCCCAATATTGAAGAAACCCAATGCCGACCCTCTGATCCTTGGTAACTACCGTCCCATCTCCCTCCTCCCCTATCTGGGCATAATCCTGGAGGCCCATGTCACTAACTGCCTCAGTTCTTTCATTGAGCAGTCCCACTTCCTTGACCCACACCAGGCAGGTTTTAGACCCGCACACTCCATGGAGTCAGTTATACTGTCAGTTATGGATGAGCTTAGGAGGGGGACTGGTCAAGGCCTTACCCAGGCCCTGGTGCTCCTAGATCTGTCTGCTGCTTTCAACACGGTTGATCATGATCTACTGATCAACGGTGTCGGCTGTGCTGGGATTCAGGGCCTGGCCCTGCAATGGATCTCCTCATTCCTCAGCAACCGATATCAGGCAGTACGTATCGCCAACTTCTCTGCCCAGAAAATCAAGCTGAATTGTGGAGTTCCCCAGGGTTCCTCCCTCTCGCCCCTTCTTTTTAATTTATATCTACTTCCTTTAATCTGGTCTCGGCGCACTAAAATGGTTGAAACCTTCAACTACGCAGATGACCTCCAGCTGGTTTTCAACATCGATTCCTCTATCTCCTCAGTGCTCAACTTCCAATCCATCATGAGCTTCATCAGCGAATGGATGTATATTAACCAATTGAAGTTGAACCCTGAAAAAACTGAGTTGATTCTCACGGGAGAAACTGCCAACCCATGGACCCCCAACTTTTGGCCCCCTGCCCTGGGCAATCCCCCACGCCCAGCTGACTCTGTCAAAAGCTTAGGTATTATCATCAGCAATGATCTGTCCATGAAAGTTCAAATCAGCTGGGTCGTTTCTGCTTGCTTTTACCATCTCCGCAGAATCCGAAAGATCAGCCGATTCCTGACCACTGAGGCCCTAACCCTGGTCACTCTGGCCCTAGTAATCTCTTGTATCGACTATGCCCACTCTCTGTATGTTGGCATTCCAGCTTACCAACTACGTCGCCTGCAGCTGGTGCAAAACTAAGCGGCCAGGCTTATCTATCGTCAACCCAAACACCATCATCTTAGCACCCTAATAAAGAGTCTTCACTGGCTCCCGGTGGCCAAGCGCTGTAACTTCAAGATCGGCTGCATTATTTTTAAAGCTCTTGCTGGTGTTGGCCCAGTCTTTGTCTCATCGAAGATCCAGCGCTACATCCCCTCCCAGGAGCTACCCTCCTCTCACTTGAACCTACTGTCCACTCCTGCTTTTAAACGCAAGAAGCACGGGGGTCTTAGATTTTCGGTCCTGGCCCCACAGTTCTGTAACTCTCTCCCTATGGAACTGAGGTCCATGTCCTCTTATGACCAGTTTAGAAAACTCCTTAAGACCCTGCTGTTTTCTCAGGCTTACGCATAAGCCAATGTCTTGCTCTGTTGATGCCGCCTTCCATGTTCCTCAGCGCCATGAAACCGATTGGTGAACGTGCGCTTAACAAATTCCTTTAACATAACATTAACATAACACTGGGGACTGGTGTCAGTAGCACAAGGCGATGATGGCTGTTCTGGTCAACACAGACACCACACACCAGTGTCAGACATCTTGCAAGTACACTTCCCATCATTGTCAGGTATCCATGGGGCCAGAGGAGTCTGAGTGAGAAGAGGAGTATTTGCAAAAGCTACATCTGGAGAACCGTAGCCTTAAGGCTCGGCGGCGCAGGGTATGCCTAAAATCCCCTGGATTCACCTGCCTTGTCAGAAACAGAGACACCGACCCTTCGTCTGGCCTAGAAGATAGTATTTATTAGCTGCAGCTAGTACAGTGGTCTTAGAAGTCGTTGGTAAACGAGGTTCAAAAGACACTGCCACTTAACTCCGTGGCGCACAGGTTTATATACGGTACAATACAATGCAAAATACAATCACACAAGAGAATGAGACATAAGCAAACGTTATAGACAATACTTTAAGTCTAAAGCAACTCAAGTTTCCCGGTTATATTTTGTCATTCGACCCCTTAAGTAAATCACAAGTGAATCCACACAATTCGATTTACAAGTAGAGAAAACACAGCTGCATGTTGTAGAAGGACAATCGTGAAACAGGAGAATGCAAGAGACATGTTGCGAAGGATAGCAGATAAGATAACTTGGAGGAAAGAATGGTGTGAACCAACAAATAGTCCGGACGGGGATTAATCAGCTCAGACAGGAATTAGTGTACTCGGCCAGACCCTGACGCTAGTTAGTAAACACAGGCAAAGAAGCCACCTGACACGTAAATGCAGAAACGACAAAAACATCGCGTTCGCCGCGCTGCCTGAGTGAGGGCAACAAAATGGCGGCGACCACAAAATGGAGGCTGAGCACGAACGAATTCGTAATTACAGAACCTCAGCCCCTCCTTTTGCCATTACTCAGGCAAAAACAAACCAACTCATGCTAATCTGAGTCGAATCAGCATCGATGTTCATAAAATCCTCAAACTGTTGCTGCACCATCATCCTAATATCCTCTGCCCTCTGAGTTGCAGGATGTGGAATGCATAAAGTAGCCATCAGGCCACACACTGCGGGACCACATTGAACACACAGACAACAAGAGAATATGACGGTCAAAACTGCTCCAAGAAACGTTAGGATCTTCCATCCCCAAGTTGACAGTATTCCCCAAAACCATCCCATAAAGGACCAATCCCCTTCGTCTTGATGATTCGACTCAGAGATGGTATGCAATTTGGAAATGGCTTGGTATACTGCCGGAGCATCGTCTTGAATATAAATGCAGCAACTAGATCCGATCAATCTACAGACGCCTCCTCGGTCTGCTAAGATCACATCTGGCGCAATTCGATTTTGCAACGTCATAAGACGGTCAGCCTGAAGCTCTGCTGTAATGTTACCTATTGCACCTGCAGTAACATTAATAGTGGTCTCAACCACTCGTACCAATTGCCTGATGTTTCTGCTGTTGACCATCGGGCCCCAAAAGGTAAGGAATCCTTTAAGGAAGTCTCCTCCCTCTTGTTCTGCCGTGTCCTTGACATCAAATATACCTCGACTATATCTAACTCTGTGGTGGTCTGACGGAGCCGTATATGTAGGGGGAAGAAGGAAAGCTATATAACAGGTTCCAGAAAAGTTGTAAGGGAGCCATGTGTAAGCTCTATCCTTACAGACAAAATAGGTTCCTTGAGACGGAACCAACGGAGGGAAATCAGGGGACGAGAAGATGTAGGTGTGCAAACAATTCTGCTTAGCGTCAATTCTTTTACTGTTAATTTGGAGACAAAAATTACCTTGATGGGGTACAGTCCATACAGGAGAAGACTCACCCTTTCTAGTTTTGTCACCAAGGATAGAAACATAATGGGTAACATTCCACCCTTCATAAGCTTTCTTCTGATCTAATGGAATCTTACTCTTCTCTACAATCTTAGCCATCATCACTATACCTTTTATCAAAGAGCTATGGCTAAAATCCAATCCATTCCCATAAGTTTTAACAGGATTTCGAAGTCTGTTATGGTATGCGGCCGAAAATATAGTCAGGTAAGCCCAGGCTGAACCTTCATATGAGAAGGGAAGAACCAAATATGGCATCCCCTTTTTGTGCATTGTGTGGCATAAGACCGCACACCCAGCAGTCAGTCATATTAATAGCCAACTGGTGTTGGTGCAACAATTGGATAAACGTATTATTCATATATTCAGCTCTCCTTATCTGTTCATGAGGGGGTAGAGTATGCATTTTATGTGAAAAGACAGAAAGACGAGAGGGTAAGGAATTTGTAGAGTTAACCACATTTCTCGGGAGTAGAACATGCACGGTCCAACCTATGCAGGCTAATAAAATACACAAAAACATAAAAATACACAAAGTTACGCCAAATCGACTACGCAATAATTTACAATATTTCAATCTCATTTCCTGCTTCCTATTTTCCCTACCTACAGTTGTAGTACCATCCATCTTTACCTAAAAAAAATGTCGCTCACGGCAATCTTCCTCAATCACTCAGCTACGTACTTCTGTATATCCTGAGGCACTAGCCACTTACTAAAAGAACAAAAATCAGGTTACAGTCTGAGTATCCTACCGTGACCCTGCGACGGAGACGGATGGCACCTCTAATACTAAATATCATTAAAAAAAATGTCTCTGATCAATAAGAAAAAGAAGGTTCAAAGTGTTCAGTTCTTTTGGCCAGTTCTCGACCTCAGGTTATAGCGGCTTTTTCTCGGCACCGTCTGGTCCTCAAAGAGAGTTTTTGGATTCGTAGTGTCTATTCGAAGAGGTGCAGGCACAGCGGCTTGGAGAATATCGTCATCTGCTTTCTCAGATTGAGTTGCATAAATTTGAGCATCACTGAAAGGCACGAAACAAGGAAACGCTGCAGTGTCCGATTCCCTTACACCACTGCGAATCCACTGATCGAAGGGTCATGGCAGTGGCACTTTCTTGCAGTGCACGCCATGCACCCAGTTTCGTTTGCCAACCACCTTCACAGCTATGCGGGTGGCAAGCAGAACTTGCGTTGGTGTGGACCAATGGGGCCCCAGATTCTTAGTACGTTGAAAATTCTTGACGCAGACCCAGTCACCAGGCAAGATGGTGTGACCTGGGTCTGTGGAGGCCTCTGGCAAAGCACTTTGTACCTGGTGACGAATAATACTTAATTTAGTAGTCAAATCATGCAAATAATCAATTAACAGAGGATATGGTATGTCAGAATATTTCTTGGGACGAGGGACACCCCAAATATTAGCTGGGCGTCCGAATACCACTTCATATGGGCTAAGTCCCATACGAGAGTGCACAGTAGTTCTGGTTGACAAAAGAGCTAGGGGCAAGGCGTCTGGCCAAGCAAGACCCGTACTGGCTTGAATCTTAGCTAGTTTAAGCTTGAGTATACCATTATAACACTCAACCAAACCCGCTGACTGTGGTTGGTATGCCGCATGGAACTTTTGTCTAATACCGAGACCAGAACACACTTTTTGCATAATTTGACCCACAAATTCACTTCCATTGTCACTCCAGACAATTCGCGGCAAACCAAACCTAGGGAAGAACTCTTTAATCAACACTTTAGCAGTTGACAAAGCAGTGTTATCTTTCAAGGGGTAGGCCTCTATCCAGCGGGAAAAGGCACATACCACCACCAGAACATACTTAAGGTTGTTGCATCGATCCATATGAATATAATCGATCTGCAACACCTCAAAAGGATATGACGGGGGGCAAATGACCTGCCGGAGTTGGAGTACCCTTTCCTGGGTTATGCATTAAACAAACAATGCAATGCTTAACCACATTCTCTGCACATTTCGGAATTCCTTCATTTTGCCATACAGGAGCCAAAACCTTACAAATGCCTTTCACACTAATGTGAGCTGGACCATGAGCCATAGTAACGACCGGCAACACATAAGCATCCGGTAATAACCATCGCTGATGTTCCGACAATTCCGTCCAACAACCCGTCGAGTCTAACATTCCCGTACTCTCTTTCCACGTTCTCAATTCCTTCTCAGTAGCCTCTCCCTGAATCGTTTTCACACTCTCAATCGTGTCTTCACACATTCCAATTTCCCTAACCCAGTTTGCAGGACCTGCCACATACATTCGACTAGCGGTGTCTCTAGCTGTAGTTCTTGCTACCTCGTCTGCAAATGCATTTCCACGACCCACATCGTCTGTGACTTTCTTGTGTGCGCTGCACTTTATGATCGCTATTTGTGCAGGTAAAGTGAGTGACTCAAGAAGATCAGTCACTAACTGACCATGCTGGATCTTTGTCCCGTGAGAGGTAAAGAATCCTCTCTCCCTCCATAACCTACCAAAACTATGTGCAACGCCAAAAGCGTACTGACTGTCTGTATACACATTCACTCTCTTTCCCTTCGACAACACACACGCTCTAGTCAAGGCTATCAATTCAGCTGCTTGGGCTGAATTATGTCCAATACGTGCCGTCTCGACAATTGTGCATAAGGTGGTAACGGCATAAGCAGAAGTCGTCTCTCCATTTGGAAGCTTGAAACAAGAACCATCCACCCATAGGATCCCATCCGGGTCCTTGAGTGGAGTGTCCTTTAAATCAATCCTACCCTTCGTTTCTTCTTCCGTTCGAAGAAAACAATCATGCTTTTCCTGAGCATCTTTTTCTTCTGGAAGTGGTAACAATGTAGCTGGATTTAGCGTATTACATCTTTTGATATGTACATGACTCGCTAGAAGTGTCAGCTCATATCCAGACAAACGAGCACTCGTAAGGTGCTGTGTTCTTGTCCTATTCAACAGAGTATCCACTGCATGTGGAACCATAACAATGAGTGTGTTATCCAACACTAATCCGTCAGACTGTCCAATAGAAATCGCCGCAGCTGCCGTAGCTCTGAGACAACTGGGCAAAGCTTTAGCTACTGGGTCTAGTGTAGCGGAGAAATAGGCACATGGTTTCTGCTTCTCTCCAAATTTCTGTGTCAAAACTGACAATGCGCGGCCGGAGGAGCTTCGCACGCACCCAAGATGGTCACGTGAGCACAGGGCTCCCGGACCCTCGCCACCTCCATCGACTATCCTGTACTTTATCCTGGTTCAGACGACGGGTGTTTATTGGCACAGTTCTACTGCTCATTTATTTGCTTCAACAAACTTTTTTGGACTTCGGGGTCCAGAGCTACAGACTGTCGCAGTTTTCTGGCCTGCTCCATGGTGACGCCCCGCGCTATCTTGTCTCGCTTGCCGTTCAGTAAGTGAACAACAACGGACTGCCAGACTTGAGTGGGCTGGCGATCGCTTTCGGTTTTGATTTCTGTCCGGAGCTCAACCTGACTTTGTCGGCTCCGTGGGCGGCCGGACACTCCTACACCTTGGTCTCTCCGTTCCTACTGCCGATCTGTAGCGGTTTCCAGATCTGAGACTGGCACTACCTTCGCCCTTTTGGTCCTACATTTGCCACCGCAGTCACCATTTTTACCCGTCAACAGGCGACCCGTACGGGTCCAGGATCCAAGATGGCCACCAAGCCTGAGGGTGGGAAGCGCGGGCCTAAACCAGGCGTTCGAGGGAGTGCTCTGCAAACGAACATTATGGACCGGTACACTCAAGCTAAGGGATCGCCGGGAGCAGCAGCTAAAACCTCGACGACAATGCCGGAGGACTCATCGATTGAGGACGAGCCCTCGCTGCGAGATCTCATGGGCGCCATCACTGGTATGAAGGCCTCACTGGGGCAACAATATGAGGCCTTGACTCTCAAACTGGATACGGTGGCGATTGACGTCAATCTGACCAGGGCGGACTTGGCGAAGACAAACGAAAAGGTCAAATCCTTGGATCTTACGACCTCTAGCCTGGTCACCGACGTTTCTGATTTGCAGGCTGAGGTCGGGAATCTGAGAAAAGCCAATGATTATTACTCTGGGCGCCTAGAGGACTATGAAAGCCGTGCCAGGCGCAATAACATCCGCCTGATTGGGGTCCCGGAATCATCGACTGCTGCCTCGACGGACCTATTGGTGGAAGACCTGGTGCTGAATCACCTGGCGCCCAAGGGTCTCAGCAAGTTTTTCGCTGTCGAACGTGCACATAGGATCCCCGGCGGCACACCTAAATCGGGTGCTAACCCTCGACCTATCATTGCAAGGATTTTTCATTTCCGGGACAGAGACGCTATCCTGCAGGCTTCGCGGCAGTCAGGTCCCATTGCCTTTGAGAACTCTACTGTCAGCTTCTATCCGGACTTTACACAACAGGTCCAGAAACAGAGGCTGGGGTTTCAGGGGGTCAAGAAGAGACTCCGGGAAAGGTCAATGAAGTATGCCATGCTCTTTCCGGCCCGTCTGCGGGTGGTACATAAGGATCGTACTTTTTTCTTCGACCATCCTGGGGTTGTGAGTGACTGGCTTGACACGCTGCCTATGGATCATGAACCTTTTGAGGACTCTGGCAAGTCGGATCGGGCGGAAGGTGGCCCGACGGAGCAAGAGTAACTGTTGACTTTGACCCCGTACCCTTCTCGTTGGCTTTGAACTGTGCTATGTTGTGTTATTAATGTTTGCAAGTAATAGTCTTTTTTGGGGGTGGGTGGGGGGTGAACGGGTCCTTTCTCCTCCTGGGTTTTCTTTTCGTAGATTAGTTGGGTGGTTGGGTGACAGGCACACTGCGAGTTTATGGGGCTCTTTGGTCTTCAGCAGGGGTGCGGGGTGGGGGTATAGTTGTTTTGACATTGTTGGGGGGGCTGGGTTGTTTGTTTGAATTTTCTTGTTACTTGCAAGGCGAGGGAAAGGCGCACTCCTGTTTTTTGCAGTTGCTCTGGGTGTGGGGCTGGCTTTGAATAGGCGTGGTTATCGCCTTGTGGCGCACTCGGGTTTCACTTCGGGCTCTAGGGGGGCGGGCATTCTGGTTCGGGCCTCCCTCCCCTTGGCCATTGATGATGTCATATTGGACGATAAGGGACGATACGCCGCCATTGTGGGGCGCTGGGAGGGGAAGGTTCTTATTCTGATTTCTGTGTACGTGCCCCCGGGCCTCCAGGCCACCACCTTTGCTGATCTGAGTGGACTTATCCTGGGCCTCCCGAGGGTTTGCTTTTGGTTGGGGGTGACTTTAATGCGGTGGTCTCGGGAATGCATGATCGTCACCCTCCCAGGGAACTGCCGAGGGCCCAGATTTGGTTGAGCGACTTCCTGGAGACGTTGGGGCTCACTGATTGCTGGCGGTTGCTTCACCCGGGACAGTTGCAATATACCTATCATTCTGGTGCTCATGGTAGTCTCTCGAGGCTTGATCACGTTTTACTGCCCTCGGCCCATGCATCCCTCATACGGGAAGTTAAACATCTGGCACGGGGTATCTCGGACCATTCTCCGCTTTGGCTGGTGGTTGATGCACGGCAGGGTTCGGCGGGCCGAGTGGCCCCGATCAACCCCTGGTATTTGAAGGACCCCAGGGTCAGGGATGAGCTGGTTAAAGCACACGATTGTTATTTTGAGGAAAATGTGGGCTCTGTTTCCTCCCCTGGTGTACTTTGGGAAGCTTACAAGACTGTCATTCGTGGCCAGGCCCTCTCATTGATTGGTAGCGTTAAGTTGGCCAACCGTGCTGAGACGGTTCGACTTGAGGGGGAGGTCACGGCCCTGGAGGAGGGCTTGGAATCTGGGGTTACCGCTGAGGGGTTATATCTACTGGAGTTGAAACAACATGAATACAGAGCTCTGGTCACTGAAGCTGCTAAGGAAATGGGGGGGGGGAACAGCAGGGACGCCTGTATGATGTGGGTGATAAGGCTGGGAAACTGCTAGCTTGGTTGGATAAGAGGGAAAGTGCGAGTCGTGTCGTCCCTGTGATTGTTGCGGAGAATGGAGAGTGTTGTACGGACCCTGTTGATATTGTCGCTTGTTTTGCTGATTATTTCCGCGAGGTGTACTCCCAGGTGTCTGATCGATCGGAGCAGGACTCCCACCTGTTATTGCGTGATATTGCACTTCCCCGATTGTCTGATATTGATAGGGATGCTCTGGATGCTCCGCCTACTGTGTACGAGATTGCCGCTGCTGTCCGTTCGGTCCGATCCGGCAAGGCCTCGGGCCCTAATGGGCTCCCCATTGAGCTATATAAACTGCGCCCAGATTTGCTAGCTCCTCATTTGCGCTCTATGTTTCTTGAGTCTTTGAAGGTGGGGTTTCTCCCGCCAGACCAGAGACTGGCCACTATTGTTGTCATCCACAAGGATGGTAAACCTCGGGATCGCTGCGCCTCTTTTCGACCCATTTCGTTGATTAATGCGGAACCTAAAATCTTGGCCAAGCTGCTGGCGACACGTTTGGCGTCCGTTATTGGGGACCTGGTTCACCCTGATCAATCCGGCTTTATACCGCATCGTAACACGGCGCTTAACCTCCGAAGGTTGCATGGAGTTCTGGCACGGGCTGAGACGCTGCGTGAGCCCGCCATCTTGGGGTCCTTGGACGCTACGATGGCGTTTGATACAATAGAATGGCCGTATTTGTGGGCGGTTCTTGCTAAGTTTGGTTTCGGTTCGGACTTCGTTCGATGGGTCAAATTGCTCTACGCCGGTCCCATGGCCCAGGTGGTGGTCAATGGTCGGGTCGCTGCGCCCTTTGCACTGAGCAGGGGGACGCGACAGGGCTGTCCCCTGTCCCCCTTGTTGTTTGCTCTTGCCTTGGAACCGCTGGCGGCCTGGTTGCGGTGGGAACCGTCCCTGAAGGGCATTAGATGGAATTCCGAGTTTGAGGATCGTGTATCTCTCTACGCTGATGATATTCTGCTTTATCTTACATCACCCCGTAAATCCCTCATTGTGCTGTTTGATGTCTTAACGTCCTTCCGCAAAAACTCAGGTCTTGTCATCAACTGGTCGAAGTCCTGTGTATACGTCCTGTTGGGTACCGCCCCCCTTCTGCCAAGCGGCTGTCCTATCGCGATTGTGGAAGATGGATTTAAATATCTAGGCATTTTTATCTCGCTGAGCCCTGCACTGCGGTTCGACCGTAATTTACTGCCCCCTCTCCAGCGCCTTCGGGCAGATGTGGTCGCCTGGGGGAAACTTCCTCTCTCTCCCCTGGGTAGAGCGGCATTGTTTAAGATGATGTCACTGCCCCGATTCCTCTACGCATTGCAAAACACGCTTGACGTTGTCCCGGCTACGTATTTCCGTGAGGTCGAGGGTTTACAGAGACGACTGGTGTGGGGGGGTAGGCCCCGGATTGCCATTTCTAAATTGTCGCTCCCGTGGTACGACGGTGGAATTGCTTTGCCTGATATCCGTCACTATTATTGGGCGTCTCAACTGGGGGCAATAAATCATTGCATGTATGGCCCTTTGCCAAATCCGGCCTTCGCGATGGACAAATGGTTGTTACCGGGGGGCGACTACAATAGAGCCCTCTACTCGAAACTCACCCCTCGCAACGTGACGGGCCCCACTAGGACGGCCGTCCAGGTATGGCGACATGCTTCCATGGCGCTTGGGTGGACTGATAAATTGACTCGTGCCACCCCCCTGTACGCCTCTGATAGACTTGGCTCACTTTGGCAGTCCCGGGGGTTTGATAGGTGGGACTTGATTGGTATCAGCAGGATTGATGATGTTTGGACTAAGGGGAGAATGAAGACGTTTGAGGAATTGAAAACCGAGTACGCTTTGAGCGATCGCGAATTCTTTCGCTATGCACAGATCCGCCACGCGGTGCTCTCGGTCTTCCCTTCGGGTGTGGAGATTCCGGAGTCGTCCCCGCTTGAGGACAGGGTACTGGACGGACATGTCCCTGATAGTACGATTTCGCTTATTTATAAAAAATTAATCAACTCCAGGTCTGACCTCCTGTCTCGACTTAGAGAGGTCTGGACTGGTGATGGGCTGGAGCTGGACGATGAGGACTGGCAGGCGGCGATCTCCTCCCCTAAAGAGGTGGCCATCCAGGCGCGCCTTAGATTTGTGCAACTTAAAATCCTGCATAGAGTGTATGTCACTGGTCCCCGTTTGGTGCATATGGGCTTCTCTGTGGATGGTTTGTGTCGGCGTGGCTGTGGTCTCCTGGGCACCTTTTTACATATCATCTGGGAGTGCCCTGAGATAGTGCGATTCTGGACCCGTGTGCACGAGGTGATGAGTGAGGTTACTGGGGTGCGATTGATGCCGGAAGCTAGAAGATGCCTGCTGAACGTATGGGAACCGAATGATTACTCCGTGTCGCAGCTTCGGTGGGTGACCTTGGGCAACATGATTGCCAAAAGAGACATTGCGCAATTATGGGGTGCTCAGGGCCCGCCCGGACTTCAGAAATGGAAACAAAACATGGACTGGTGCATGTTCAGAGAAAAAACTGTGTGTATTTCTCATGGTACCCCCCGGAAATGGGGAAAGATATGGACTCAGTGGAACTCTTATCGTGGTGATATATGTGCCCCTCCTCTTCCTGACCCTGATGTTGCACCTATGTCCCCGTAACCCGAGGGTTCCTCCACACACTATTGTATACTGATTGCAATTTGTTTCTTCTGCCCCCCCCACTGTGTAACTCTTTCCCGATCGAACGAACGCTCATTGGATTGTCCTTCCCACTCCAACACCGTGTAATGCAACGTTGTGTATATTGATGTCTCTTTTTCTCCCTCCTTGCAAGTTGTTTGTGTTTGTGTTATAAAATCAATAAAAAGTTTTCAAAAAAAAAAAACTGACAATGCGCAACCCTCTCTTTCGTGAACGTACAGTGTAAAGGACTTGCTATAATCTGGGGTACCCAACACTGGAGCTGAACACAGAGCAGTACGTAGGTCAACAAAGCTTTTCTGACATTCATCCGTCCAAGGGAGCGGATGTAGCATATCTTTCAACGTTTGTGCCAACAGTGGTTTGGCCAAAAGTGAAAAATTGGGAATCCATTGTCTACAGTAGGAAGTGATACCCAAAAAGGCACGCACTTCTATCTGCGTGGTGGGTACAGACATCTGTGAAATAGCATAAATGCGTTCTGGGGTCCATCGCCTTCCCTCCTTCGACAAGAGATGAACTAAATAGGTAACCTCTTGGCGGGCAAATTGCAGCTTAGAGGGAGACACCTTATGATGTAGAGCAGCCAAATGATGTAACAATGCAACAGTCACACTCTTGCACATATCTTCCGTATCAGCAGCCACCAGCAAATCATCCACATACTGAACAAGCGAAGCACCTGGAGGCAAGGAGAAAGCATCAAGTTGCGATTTAAGAGCCTTGCTATAGATAGAGGGACTTTCACAATAGCCTTGGGGTGCTCTCTTAAATCTAAGACTTCGGCCACCTAAAGAGAAACCAAAGATATCCCTACTTTCTTCAGCAATAGAAATGCTGAAGAAAGCATTCTTAAGGTTTATGACTGAAAACCAAGCCACCGAAGCAGGAATCATCGTCAACAGAGCTGTAATGTCCAGAACAACAGGGAACTGTGGCACAACTATTTTATTGACCTCTCTAAGGTCAATAACAAAGCGATAAACAGGAGGCTGTGAAGGATGCGTCCTTTTAAGGATCGGAAGAACAGGGCTGTTACAAACATTGCCTCTTGTTTATTCAACCACATCCTTCTGAATAAAATCATCGACAATAGCCAACAGTGCTCTCTCTCCATCAGTAGAGATACGGTATTAGGGAACGCGTGGCATTTTCACATTCTCCTTAACTGTGACAACGTACGGTGGGATCGCAAGACAACCTACGTCATTTGGGCCTGTAGCCCAAAGACTTTCAGGAAGAGAAAGCAACTCGGGGGGAACTGATCTCGAGATAGATACATGGAAGACGTCAATTTCTTCCCCAACGTTAGATGCACACCAGAAGGGGAACAATACAATGTTGCGTGTAGTCTTTTCAATTAATCCAGACCCAGCAAGTTCTCGCCGCAACCAGTTGTCAAAATAAGTGGAGCATTCAAATCATAGGGTCCAATCGAAACGGGCAAGGGACAAGAAACCGGATTACGGACTGGGGCGCCTGAAAATCCTACTGAGGTATTTATTAAGCCAGACAAAGGTGCCCCAGGGAGTTTAGTATGCATAATAGAACTTCCCATCGCACCAGTATCCAAAAGAAACGGTTCTGAAACACCCATAGTGTTGATAGTGACATATGGCCCATTTTGATCTACTGGAATCGACACAACTCCCTCACTTCGTCCATGGCTGTCCTATTCGATCTGAAAATCGTCAGCCCCATCTTCACAATAATCGTCATTATAATACTGTGTGGACTGAACTCTCTGCTGATCAAAGCAATTCGTAGTAGATGAAGGAAAAGAACGCTGCTCCTGAGAGGACACACCTCGTCCTCTACCTCTAGATCCTGTCTGGGCAGTACCACGACCCCGTGGAGCAGACATCCCATTATTACGTTGTAATAAAACCGGACAACTATTCTTATAATGTCCCTTTTCCCTACAATACGCACATTGATTAGGACCCAACGGAAGACGTGGTGCAAAGTACTTAGGTTTCTGGAGCACTCTTTGAAACTGCGGGGGTTGAGAAAACTGAGGCTGTGCAGAACGCGGAGGATAAGCTTGTTGTAAAAGAACCTTTGTCTTCAAATCTTTATTTTTCTTCTCTTGTTTATCCTTCTCCTCCTTATCTCTATTCTCATAATACTGTGCGGTAGCCAGTATTTTAGCAGGGGAAGAGACAGCCCATGCACTTTCAGAACTCGTTAATTTATTTGACAATTCGGGAAGTAAGTGATATACAAACTTATCCACAAACAATCGCTGACCACCCTCTACACTCAAATCCTGACCACTATGATCAATAAACGTCTCTTCAAAACGAGTGAAGAAATCTGAGACGCTTTCGTCTTTCTTTTGCTTGCATGCAGCCAGCTTATCCCAATTAACTCGCACCGCGGGCATCATATTTTTCATCAATTCTATTATTCTGCCTGGTAGGGCCGTAATCAAATCCTCAGGCTTCGCACCGCCCACTTGATTTGCGTCGGCGGCTCTAATAGCAGCCCAATCACCACCTAATTCACCAGCATGATTTTCCCTACGGATCCGTGCCCACAATGCTTGCGGAACAACATTTCCAAATAACATATCAATATCGGCCAAATTCATAATACAGGCTTCAACTGTTTGAGACAACTCCTTGTAATATCCAGCCGGATTTTTACGAGGGTCCGGAAGAGTTTGTTTAAGTGCCAATATTTCAGACCTTTTCCACGGTTCGTGAACCCAGATACGCTGAAAATGGGCAGGGACAGCAGACGGGCCAACTACCGCGTCCCTCCATACTGGAGGAACTTCGCGCATCGGATAATTCTTAATGCCTTTGTTTGTGGCAGGATCAGTGTTGGGAAAGGACAAGGACAAAAACATGGTTCGGAGCGCAACACGTTTATTCACCGCCTCTTCAACTTGTGGTCCTACAATAAAACCTTTATCAAAATCAGCTTGTAATTTCAGTAACTCCAACTCCATATCTTCCCAACCTCTGATAAGAGTCTGACACATAACATTAAAGACATATCTTTGTGTGGGCTCTGCCCATTGATGAAAGGAACTCATAATGTCCCCTGTACTGTATTCTGGTCCATTCTCATCCGTAGGGGGAAGTTGACAACGAGATTGTCGTCTAGCAAAAGCTGGAGACAAATTCAAGGACCCAAGAAGTGGAGAAAAGAAATTCGAAATAGCGTCTGCTAGTCTCCTGTTTGAGGTAGGGGAATCTCTTGAGAGAACAGAAGTCCTTACAGACATGGAAGGTAACGGGGACTGGAACATATCCGACTGAGAAACAAGAGCGGGGGATTGGAGAGGAGGTGGGGACTGAATTACAGGCTGTAAAGACGGAGCAGAGGCAGACAAGGAAGCATTAATAGGCTGTGCCGGTTCCTGAACAATCGGCAATAGAGCAACCATTGGTTGAGCAAAAGGAGGGGGGTAATAGAGGTGCATTAGGATTTTGTGCATAGGGCGGAGGTGAATTCAATAAACAAGACACGAGGGAATCTTCTTCCAATTCTTTACTTTTATCTGACAAGGAAGTAGGCAGCATCGGATAGCATCTATCTATCGCCATGCGATGTTGCCTCTCTAAGATCTCATTCGCACCATCTACTTCATTATTTTTAAACTGCTGAGCAGCCTCTATAATTGACAAGTTTTGCGCTTTCTTATCCTTTTTTGCTTGTTTGATTTCCTTCTGTTTGGCTTCCTTACGCCAAAGCCGAAAAGAGTCAAACATTGCCGGCCGGGCTTTTCTTTCAAACAGAATCGTTTCCAAATTATCTAGTATGGCGGGATCAAAACTACCATTTTGAGGCCATCTCAAAACTCCACTATTTTTCGTGTATCGGATCCATGTTTCGTTAAAGGTAATGGGACCAATACCATGTTTTGAATAGAGCTCATAAGTGGGAGTTCCAACTGGGGGAATCGGACATGATTCCTCCAACTGGGAATCCCTCGTACAACCTAGACAACAAATTGTTTTGAACTTACTCAGTCCGGGCATCGTTACTTCTCTAGACTGTTTACAAACAACAAGGGGTGTAAATCAATGAAACAGTACAAACGTACTTACCCTTTGGCTTCGGGTATTGCAATACCTGAATAAAAACCCAAAAACCAAAACAAAACAAAGTTTTGTGGGAGCGACCCACCAAATACTTAACTAAGGATCGTGCTACACCAGCGAAGGTCCGTCTATCGTCTCGCTTTACCAAACATCATCAGAAGGGTCCAAGGCAGGGCGACAGTCAGGGCAGCAGTCGTCAGCAGCCGTCGGAGAGGAGTAGCCGCGCTGTCAAAGACCGTCGGTCCACTTCCAACATACAGGGGTCGATCACGTGGTGCGCTTCCTCCGGAATTTTCGTGCGGGGCTCCTCACGACCCTCGGGCTCAACTGCTACCGTTGAAGTCGCCCCACGTTGGGCACCAGTTGGAGAACCGTAGCCTTAAGGCTCGGCGGCGCAGCGTATGCCTAAAATCCCCTGGATTCACCTGCCTAGTCAGAAACAGAGACACGGACCATTCGTCTGGCGTAGAAGATAGTATTTATTAGCTGCAGCTAGTACAGTGGTCTTAGAAGTCGTTGGTAAACGAGGTTCAAAAGAGACTGCCACTTAACTCTGTGGCGCACAGGTTTATATACGGTACAATACAATGCAAAATACAATCACACAAGAGAATGAGACATAAGCAAACGTTATAGACAATACTTTAAGTCTAAAGCAACTCAAGTTTCCCGGTTATGTTTTGTCATTCGACCCCTTAAGTAAATCACAAGTGAATCCACACAATTCGATTTACAAGTAGAGAAAACACAGCTGCATGTTGTAGAAGGACAATCGTGAAACAGGAGAATGCAAGAGACATGTTGCGAAGGATAGCAGATAAGATAACTTGGAGGAAAGAATGGTGTGAACCAACAAATAGTCCGGACGGGGATTAATCAGCTCAGACAGGAATTAGTGTACTCGGCCAGACCCTGACACTAGTTAGTAAACACAGGCAAAGAAGCCACCTGATATGTAAATGCAGAAACGACAAAAACATCGCGTTCGCCGCGCTGCCTGAGTGAGGGCAACAAAATGGCGGCGACCACAAAATGGAGGCTGAGCATGAACGAATTTGTAATTACAGAACCTCACATCTCCCACCAGGTGCTGTACTACACACACCTTCCCACCCAGCCCAAACAAGCCACCTGGAACTCTGCTTTCATGACAGTGAGTGGAAATATAGTGGCAAGATGGCTGACACTGGTGACTAGTGTTTGGAGCACAAGTCCATGATGGGAGTTGTGGCCAACTCAGACATCTGAAAAGTACATTCCCACTCACTGTCAGGAAATCAGAGTTCCTGGTAGACTTTTGGTGCTGGGTGGGAAGGTGTGTGTAGGACAGGGCCTGACAGGGGATGGAATCAGTACACACACTCCTCATTCCACCAAGCAGAAACAGCACCCCTGGAACTATGCTTACCTGACAGTGAGTGAAAATGGACTAGCAAGATGCCTGGCTCTGGGGACTGGTGTCAGGAGCACAATGCCACGATGGGAGTTGTGGTCAACTCAGACATCAGCGTCGGACGTCTTGCAAGTACACTTCTCATCATTGTCAGGTACCCATAGGGCCAGAGAGGTCTGGGTGAAAAGAGAAGCATTTACAATGGCTACATCTCCCACCAGGCGCTGTCTTACACACACCTTCCCACCAAGCCCAAACAAGCCACCTGGAACTACGCTTTCATGACAGTGAGTGGAAATGTAGTGGCAAGATGGATGATACTGGTGACTGGTGCTTAGAGCACAAGGTCATGATAGGAGTTGTGGTCAACTCAGACAACAGGAACCACTGTCAGACATGTTGATAGTAGTTTTCCACTCACTGCCAGGTAAGCATATTTCCCGGTGGGCTGTTTGGACTGAGTGGGAAGGTGTGTGTAGGACAGGGCCTGATGGGAGATGGAGTCATTGCAAACACTATGTCTACCTGACTGTGAGGGGACATGTACTAGCAAGATGGCTGACACTGGGTACTGCTATCTGACACTATTACAACTCCTAAATTCGACCTTGTGTCCCAAACACCAGCCACCAGTTACAACCATCTAGCAAGTACACTTTCCATCATTGTGGGCCTGGTTGGACTGGGTGGGAGAAGAAGTGTACGTTTCACGAATAGACAATCAGCACTCAAACCTCAGCTCATGAAATTAGTTAGTCACAAAATAGCAGAAAGCAGAGTTTATGATCTCATCTGACCATGGAGTCAAATTACAAAATACATGATCTGTGTAGGGACAAAGCTAATCATTCACAAATTTTGGCTCCTCACAGGCATTCACTTGAATTTCATGAGATGAGAACAATAAGCACCTCACTCACACCATAACTACAAAATTCCAGGGAAAGCAACAGGCTGTGAATGTGTATACAGCCACACAAGTGACTGCTGAGACATGGACTAAGCCCAGTACACAGGCCTGACAAACACCAACATTGGGAACTAAAGAGTACGCATGTCACTGTTATCCTACACATATGGAGGACACCAATCCACCAGTGTCATCCACAGAGTGTCAGGTACCAGCCAATGTCTTTGGACATGTTGGGAGAACTAAACACAACATGACCATTTATGCTCATGGGTGGGCATGTTCACCAATCCACATCTTTTCAGAATTGAATTGTCATCTAAAAACATAGGCCAGCATCATGGATGAAGGAGGCCAATCTATTGTCAGTAACTTATTGTTAGGTTCAGTCATCTATGTAATGGGTATGATTTGAGGTACAGTGGACATCCACATCAATGATTGTGTCATTTCTGTACCCACAGGGTGAGCTGGGAACCCCACTGGACGAAATGAGGAAAGCCAGTCCCAGACTCTGGCCGACCAGGAGCTCTCCGGCAATGAAGACTCTCAACCATCCTCGGACGACGGGGACCAACCTGGCCCATCAGGTTTTGGTCAGCCCACAGCAGCGGCTGCAGCAGGGTCCACTGCAACCACTTCCACCTCAGCTGACAACACCCTACTGACCCCTACCCTGCCAGACACAGCAGCCCCAGACACCACCAACACACACAGCAACACAGAACACTCTGGAGTGGACCGACAACAACCGCCCTGTCAACGAAGAAGGAGGCACAGTGTTGACTGTGCCACCAACAACTGGGCCTGCTTGGGTGGGTAGAGGTGGTGGGAGGGGTCGTGGGGATCTACACCATCAAGCAGCTGGTACTGTGGAGGAAGATCACCCAAACCTCTCCCAGGTAATCAGCGCCTACAGGCGTACCAGGGAGAAATGTGCCAGGTTATAGGGATCCTATGCAACATGGAGCAGCTGCAGACAGGCCAGAACCAACCACTGGACATGTTTAATCAGAAAATCAATTATATGACTGTGGTTCTGCGGAACATTGGTACTAGCCTCCCCCAGATTGCAAATCACCTGACCACACCTCCCTGTATGCCCACAACACCTGCCTAAGCCGCAGGAGGGACGTGGGGTCTTTCGGAAAGTCCACAGTACCCCAGGAACCTGCAGCTGAGGGTCCCCCGCCAAACATGGGAAGGGTCATCCGAGGAAGAATCCCTTAGAGTCAGATGGCAATGTACCACCCCCCCAGGAAGTGACAATGTGCCCCTGATATATTCCAGTGTGTGCCAAGCATTCACTTTGTTGACTGTCATCAAGAACTGTCCCACATTTTATGTAGGGTCAAAGTTGGACTTTGGAATCAAACAACTGTGGCTTTGCCTTGGAAAGGTTCATCTACCAACACTATCAACTCCAATCTGCATGCTCTGTTTTTTCTTTCTGAGCACACCACCATTGTGTGGCATTATTTTACCACTTTATGCACAAAAATAAAGCACTTTACACAAAAATACTTGAGGGTATATTATCAAGAACGGCGTTAAAAATTATCGCCGGTTTAGCGGCAGAAAACTGCAGCTAAAGCGGCAATAATGGGCTTGATAATATGCCCTTGAGAATTCCAATTGAAGTCCATGTTCTGGTGGCAACATGAGCTTCTATTGTAATTCTCCAAGGCACATTATCAAGCCCATTATCGCCACTTTAGCAGCAGTTTTCTGCCCCTAAACCGGCGATAATTTTAATGCCGTTCTTGATAATATGACCCCGGGATCATGTTGTGACTTTGAATTCAAAATGTACATATTGTAATGACCCGAGCGATACAAAAGGGGATGATGGATGGAGCGTTTGAGCAAATCAAACACTCACCCCCAGTCAACTGATCTGGGTTTAATCCATCACCATTCTTTTGCTCACTCAGCCACCCCAGTTCAGACATGGCCATATGCAAAACAGTCTGACCCTGTGCCTCATGGGAACAGTCTAGCCCGAACTGCCAGGCCATGTCTTCCCTGGACCGGAAACAAGCATCCTGGGACCGGTTTCGGATTCATAATCCTCATCAGCCAGGCTATCTTGAATCCAGTGGCCAAGTGAGCAAGGGATGAACTGGGGTGGCGGTGTGAGCTAAAGAACGGTGATGGATTAAACCCAGATCAGTTGACTGGGGGTGAGTGTTTGTATTGTCAACGCTCCGTCCATCACCACCTTTGGTTTTTCCATATTGTAATGACCTGCAGAATCACAAAGAAGAAAGTGTCAACAACATTGGTAACAAATCACTACCAAAAAGTAAACTAAGTGCTAGTGAGTAAATGTACCTTGGAACAGTATGATAGATTTACACAACCAGGTCATCATACAACCCCGTGGTACATGCTACAAATTCAATAGAAGTCTATTGTCTACAAAACTATCACCATTTTCCTGCACAATCCACAATCATTGTTAGCATCCCAGCTCATCCCGGTTCCACTAGGAGCGGTTAGCGCTCTAGTGGATCCACACAGGGCTATATAGGCAGAGCGCCGGGGGAGCTCGCTGCGGGAAGGAGACGGTGGCAGTGTCTCCAACCCGCTTGCCGGTTTGCCTCGCCTCACAAGGTTCTTAAAGATCGTGATACTAATGGTATCATTTTAAAAGGAATTGTGGTATCATTTTAAAAGGATTTGCATTGTAACTTTAAAGTGTGTATTTTTAAAATTGAAGCGCATTTCTCGCACTCACTTAACAGCAGTACCTGCCTCCAGCCATACTCGTGTGTCCCACGGTTGGTCATAGCGCTGGTTGCCGCCTCCCACCTCCCATGGTAGCAAGGGGGTGGTAGGCATTTGACACACTTCCGGTTCCACTAGGAGCGGTTAGCGCTCTAGTGGATCCACACAGGGCTATATAGGCAGAGCGCCGGGGGAACATATTACAGATTCTGCTCAATCCCTATTAGACTTAAAGCCGTCTTCTGTATGCAGCACTAAAATACTATGGCATACAGTTGAGGGAGGCCTCTCATGTCTAGAGTGTCGCCGTCGAGCACTCAGTAGTAACACTCAGTCTGAAGTAGGAACTCCTATAGATGGGCTGAAGTGTTTCCTTCTAAATGTGCGATCCCTGCCCAAACATCAGCATCAAGTCTGGGATCTAGTAAATACTATCCAGCCGGACATATGTTTTGTCACCGAAACATGGATGAAGCCCCATACAATTACAGCTGTAACAATGGGGATCCCAATAGGATATAAGTTCAAACACTTAGACAGAGAAGTGAAGATAGGTGGTGGCCTAGCGATAATACACAAAGACGATATAAAGGTCACTATACTTGCACAACATCAAAGTTTACAACTAGAAATCATGTTTTTTAAAATTGACCTAACCAGCCACACCTCCTGGAAAGGTGCTCTGGTTTATCGTCCTCCAGGATCGAACCCAGAGTTCCCACTCATTCTTCAAGAGCTGCTAGCTCCCCGACTTAAATCCAACGAAGATTTTATCCTCTTAGGGGATTTTAATATCCATGTAGACCAACCAACATTACCTGAATCCCATTCCCTTATCATGGACTTATCAAACCTAGGTCTAGAATTACAAAACAATGGACCCACACATAGGGGTGGCCATACATTGGACCTAGTCCTTTCCAACTGTACCAAGCTCACCTGTTTTCCAGCAAGAGAGATTCTATGGACAGACCACTTCCTTTTAGAATTTCAACTTTTGACTTTTAAGAGACCCACCAATAAAGCGCCATCTCTTCCCACCTGGCGCCGTCAATGGCATAAAATTTCCTTAAGTAATCTACAGGAAATTTGGGTACAACCCACCATACTAACAGCAGATACAGTAGACATAGGATTGGCCAAACTCACTGACTCAATCAAGCGAGCCATTGATATTTTGGCCCCTTTAAAATTATATAAAGAGCACCCCTCTTCTAAGCAAGAAAGCTGGTACAAACAGGAGTTAAGGGAAGAAAAGCAGAAATGCAGGCGAGCAGAGAAAAAATGGAGGAAAAATAAGACTGAGGAGACTCGAGCGGTTTTTCTTCATGCTCAACTAAAATACTACAAAAACATTAAGCAGGCTAGGAAAAACCGCCTACTGCAACAGCTAGTAGAAGCGGGTAACTGTCCCAAGGAGCTTTTTAAAATCCTGCAAAATTTTGTTAAACCCGCCGCATGTGAGAGCTCAGATGAGTTCTCACAGACTTTATGCGACGAAATATCATCTTTCTTTGAGAACAAAATAAACACTATTTATGAAAAAATAGTGGCGGCCAGTAACAGTAACAGTATGAGTGACACTAATAAGCTTATACCCCCAACTCTGCGAAAGGATAACGTACATCTACTATCATCCTTTCCACTAATTGATAGTACAGAGCTCCCACCTCTTATCACTCATATCAAATCTGGATCTCCAAATGACCTCCTCCCTGCCAAGATGGTTCCGCCTCTGATTTCTCTCCTGGGGCCTTCCATACAGAGTGTTATTAACATCTCCCTCATCAAAGGACAGGTCCCAGCAGATTGGAAAAGAGCGGTGGTAAACCCAATACGGAAAAAAGCGGCTTCCCCATGGACCGACCTCTCCAACCTGCGTCCTATTTCACTCCTGCCATACATCGGCAAGATAGCTGAGAAGCACGTAAACACCTATCTATCACAACATCTTGAAGCGACGGAGGGCCTGGACTATTCACAATCTGGTTTCAGGCCGAACCACAGCACCGAATCAGCCCTTCAAACAGTGACCAATAACATCAAAATGGCACTGGATGAGGGCAGCTCTATGATTCTGGTGCTGTTGGACCTCTCCGCCGCTTTTGATACGGTGTCTCACAAGGTGCTTCTTGAGCGACTAAAGGACGTAGGTTTGGAAGGAATGGCTCTGTCATGGATGGAAAGCTTTCTATCTGGTCGCTCCCAAGAAGTTAGGCTGGGCTCCCTCAAATCCATCTATAGGGAGCTCAATAAGGGAGTGCCACAGGGCTCTTGCTTAAGCCCGGCACTATTTAACGTGTACGTGGCTCCCTTAGCAAACTTAGCAAGATCATTTGGGTTTACCCCGGTGTCGTATGCCGATGACACCCAACTTCTCTTTCCTTTTAAAGATCTGACACCTGCAATAAAAAGATCTTTTGCAGATGGCATGAGAGCAATATCTGCATGGATGTCATCAAACTGTCTCCAATGTAACGTAGGGAAAACGGAGGTCATGCTGTTTGGACAAGCAGCAACCCACTGGTCACCAGAATGGTGGCCTTTAGAGTTAGGCCCTGTCCCCAGCCCTAAAAGCACGGTTAAAAATCTTGGTGTGTTACTAGACCAGACACTCACTTTTAAGGACCACGTAAATCAGGTGGCTAGTACCTGCTTTCGGGCAATTGGGATGCTAAGGAGAGTGTTTCCCTATCTGCCAGACTGTCACAGGAAAACACTTGTGCAGGCATTAGTCATCAGCAGAGTGGATTACTGTAACGGCCTTCTATTAGGAGCAAATGAAGGGCAGTTTAAAAAGTTACAGGTGATCCAAAACACGGCAGCAAGGGTAGTCCTTAATGCTCCCCCCAGGACTCCCTCTCTCCCGCTGCTGACTAGGCTCCACTGGCTACCAGTGAAGAAGCGAGTGCAGTTTAAGACCTTGTGCACTATTCATAAAAGTGCGATAGGAGAAGGTCCAAAATATCTGGCCAAAATCTTCCAGCCATATGCCCCTGGGCGAACCCTGCGCTCTGGTAACCTGCAGCTTCTGCAGGTGCCTAGAATAAAAAAGTCCAGACAAGGAGGTCGAGCACTAGCCCATATGGGACCAAAGCTCTGGAATTCTTTACCCCTCGAGATGAGATCACTCACCAATCATCTGACATTTCGAAAGATCCTAAAAACGCACCTATTCTCCAGTAACTGATCTCTCCCTGTTAAACTGTACCATCTTATCTGACCACAGACCTTTTGAATATACGTTCTTTCTGGCAAAGCGCGGAGATACCCCTTCGGGGGTCTATTCAGGCGCTATAGAAAAATATAAAATAAATAAAATAAATACATCATGGTCAAATCTTGATTCAAAAACTCGTGATAACAGACAAGGAACATCTCAATGTGGAACACAGGTTTATTCTCAAGATACAACATAGTGCCTGAACACAAAGTAAAATCACATCACATAGTACAGAAGGGAACTAAAAACAAAATCAACTGATTATCAGATCTGAAGGAAGTGTGTGCCAGGGAGTTCAGCACATGGGAACAGTGGTCTCAGAAAACAGTATATTTACACAAAAATCACATAAATAAAGAACACAACTGAAAAATCAAAACTAGGACAGAAGGTATTTACAGCTCACAGTGTTTAATTCACACTGGGCATTAACCTGTTCGTGTCAATATGTACATTTCATTGCATACAAAAGTGTTCCTAGATGGGAGGGGAAAGCAAAGACTGGGTAGGGTGATTGTGCTTGAGGTGAGGGTTGGATAGTGACTATAGGATATAGTGTGCATCAAAAGCAATACATCATTCACAGAAATGGAAGCTCATTCTTCGAGTCTATCAGCCACAATTAGTATCAAAGTGTTATGTGGCCAAGGTTCGAAGCAGTGCACAGTATAAATTCTCTGTTTGTTGAAGCTGGCTTGAATTAGCAGTGTCGATGTTTCGACCCCAAAAGACCTGTAGGTTGTTGTATCCCTGACACCAGGGTCTTCATCAGGACAGAAGTGTGGGGGGGTGGGAGAGGGGAGTGATCTAGGGAAGAGTGTTAAACATGTCTTCAGCGAATGCAAACATACTAATCATAGTGTTGTTCAACATGAATAAATCTATAAGGCTGTGATTTACCATGAGCGGCCTCAGGAAGGAGGCTGCAACAATTGGAGGGCGCGTAGGCTCCTTACGTGTGAGAGTGTAAAAAACAGCACCTGAAAAAACAGGGGGGCGTATTATCAAGGGGGTTTATCTCCGCTTTTTTGGCTTTAAAAGCCAAGAAAGCGGAGATAAAATTATCTCCCTATTACCTAGCTGTCGCTAACACCAGTTAGCGACAGCTAGTAGGAGATAGCGACCATCTTGGGCCCCACTTTGCATGTCAGTGATATTTATCACTAATGACATGCAAAGTGGGCGTGTCAAGATGTTAGCGACTGGAAACAGTTGCTAACATCGCTATTTCCTATTACCAACTTTTGGAGATATTCGCGCTAAGCGTGAATATCTCCAAAAGCTAACACCTGCCCTGAGCTGTTCTTAGCCTTGTTATCCAATGGGAGGTGGATAACATGGCTAAGAGCATTAGCTCGGTAATGCATGAATATCGCTGACTTTTCAGCGATATTCATGCATTGCGGCCCGTTTTTATCGCATTTGCGATAAACCTTGGTAATACCAAGGTTCATCTGCGATAAAAATCGCCGCAGCTCAGCGGTAAAATATTGTCTCTAACCAAGCAATAGCGATAATTATTGCTATTGCTTGGTAATATGCCCCAGGGTGCGGCATCAATAGAGGGAATTCTAGGTCAAAAATAAGATGAAGAGGCAGAAAGCTACTTAATAGTAAAGTAATGAATATAGTGTCATGCCTGTTTAGTCAGTGTTCATTGACATAACCAATAGTCTAAAGTGATAAAAGGAGAAACTTAAATCAGGACCATATTCGGGACACACCAGACATCAGAGTCTGCAAAGAGCAAACACGCGCTAAGAAAGGGTTCATTTACCTGAAAAATGATGGTAAATGGCTCAAATGCGTACTGCGTCTCAATCAATCTAGGACAGAGGTGGAGAGAAATCTATTTAGTACTAAAAACAATGCAACAAAATTGCGAGGTATAATACACATGGTCATTTAACAGGGGCGGTTGCCTCCATTTACACAGCACAGGCCAAATCCTTCTGGTTTCTTGGAAGCCTGAAACCAAAGGAAAACAGAAAACAGGGAATAAATACTGTGGCTCAGAGCGTGGTAATAAATCAGCACATATCCAGGCGTGTGCGTCTAGGGACGAGCATTGCCTAAGGACTCACCGCTGTATTTCTTTGTAACCTCCGTCTACGCGGTAGGGAGTTCAGCAACAGTTCCATGTCAGAGTCTGTCAAAGCATCATGTGTCAGGTGAGGTCACAACTTGCAAGTCCACTCTTTGAATGGCAAGGCTAGGTACCCTGGTAAGAAAGAACATAGAACAGTGTCAGGAAACCAGGAATACGTTAGCACAATTCTGAAAACAATGTCATTTGAACCACAAAAATATGAGTGAACACTAGCTAGGCTTCACAGTAACACTGTACGTGTTAACCCGCCCATTTCAAAGACCCATCTTAGACAAAACCTCGGGACAAATATCAGATACTCAGAAGCATACATGCACATTGTCCACCAGCAACACAACAACAATCAATTGGGGTTAGTTACCTCCTCTCATTGCATACTTACAGTCATGTGAAAAAGTTGTGGAGAAGCTGTTGTCGCAAATCCATGCCATCATCATCATCATCACCACTGTCATCATGGCCCATTCCTGGATCCTCCCTCGGTGGCACCTGCTGGTAACCGTCGTCCACTATCAGGGGTATGCCCTCACGTATTGCTGCGTTGTGCAGCAAGCAACGCACTAAGATCTAGCACACCTTCAGTGGAGCGTATTGCAGGGCTCTTCTCGTCTAGTCCAGACAGCGGAATCTTGGCTTGAGGAGGACGAACATCCTCTCCCCTATCCGCCTGGTCCGATCATGGGCTTCATTAAAGCGCACTTCTGCTGGTGTGACTTGGTTGCAGTGGTGTCAGTAACCAGGGCTGGTTCAACACACACTGCAACATACACAGACAATATCAGCTACCAACAAGCCAGGCCCAGTCAGGTTGCAGTTGACTCATCAAAAGTGGCATGATGCTGTTTCGCATGATGTATGCATCATGTGCGGAGCCAGGGAAAAGGGCACAAACGTATGAAATGCACATGTCTGCCATACACACCACCTGGTCATTGATGGAGTGGTAGTGCTTTCTGTTATGATAGATCTGTTCATAGGCCTGTGGTGGGACCAAAGCAACATGGGTGACTTCAATTGCTCCAATGACATGGGGTATCCGTCCTAAGGCAAAAAAGTCACCCTTGATATCAGGCAACTCTCCAGGTTTCAGAAACTGTATGTGGTGGTCCAGGTAATGGAGCGATACCTGCAACACATCCCAAAGGAAATTGCTGAGCATGGGCTCGGACATTTCACCCGATGTTGACACTGTGTACTGGAATGTTCCTGCGGCAAAGAAATGCAATGCTGCTATCATCTTCACCTTTGGGGTCAGTGCTGTTGGATGAGTGTGACAAGGCTGCAAATGAGGTGACAACTGCTGGCACAACTCTTCAATCGGTCCCATTTTAAAATGATACTTCTCGATGATGTCCCGTTCTTCCATTATTTGTTGGTCTGGGAGGGCCTGTACACTGGAGGCTGTCTCTCATACCTATGTGTAGAGTGTACACACAGTTGGTGTTAGTTCACAGTGCAGTTCAAGCAACATGCATTTCCACAAACAGCAAATCAAAAATGACCACACCTAAAACTGGATGTCAATAGAAATACAAATTTCAATGAATTAGGTTGTCCTCGCATACATATCACAGCTTACTGACCCTTGCTGGACATGTTTCCAAGGTATGGTGCCACTGCAATTACAGTGCAGTAGTGTAAACTTCAATAGTGTCTGTCTCTGTTCATGTAAAGCTAGCATGGCATACTCCACAACTCACAAACAAATACGCCTTGATATAGTTTTGTGAGAATAATCACATGCTTAAAATGTACCCACAATAGGGTCATGTAATGCTTGATATGTGGGACACAACATACACACAGCGCCTCACAATGGTAATCTTGCACACTACTGTCACAGGTTGGACACTGTCATGTTGTCATGTCTGCAATACACATACAATCACATACACAAACCAAAACTATGTGGGAGTCCCATATAATGCGGTTGTCCAGTTAAGTGTGGGCCACAAAGATACACTAGAAAATCACATATCACACCTAAGCGTATGTGGCTACTTAATGTCACAGTGTAGTCATTACCTGATAAAAGCATTATCCAGGATTCACCAGCTTGCCAGTTTCACTTCACACAGATTGCACTCTGGGTCACACTGTCCCGTAATGCAGTGACTAGGTAAAGACTGTACTTGTATTGCTTTGTGACTGTGACCAAGCCTAACAGGATAAATGGAGTTGTGTGTATCGCAGTTCTCATTAGCCTCCCAATCAGTGTGACATGTGCCCCTCAAGGTTAGGTCATCATGGGAGTGTGAGCGTTTTATGTTGATGTCCTTGTGAACAGTAAGAAGCTGCATCCAGCCATGAATCTTCACAAAATTACAACATTTACAAAAGTGTCTGCCCTCCTAATGGATCACTCAAAGGATGCGGTAGGCGCATCATAAATGATTCGGACACAGCCATAGGCTGTCAGTTATTATGGTGACAAACGCAGGTTTATATTTTAAGGACAAGGTAGACTCATCATAACCGATTCGGACACAGCCATAGGCTGTCAGTTGTTATGGTAACAGATGCAGGTTTCTATTCAAAGGGCGCGGTATGTGCATCATAATTGATTCGGACACAGGCATAGGCTGTCAGTTTTTATGGTGACAGACCCGGGTTTCGGATTGTGTCTGCATCGCATGGAACACGACTCGGTAACCTCCCATTGCCTATGTATCAAAGTCACTCGCGGTTCGTTGATGTTTATTCGAACCGCATGGTAGTCGTGTCATCTGCAAGCAATTCAATGCATTGACTTATTCGGAACATGCGACCGACGCAAACCTATCGCTTTGGCCACATGGACTGAAGACCAACTCTGCAGTTCAGATATAAGTCTGTCTGTTCCCTAGAGACTTCACATGTCTGCACTACCCGCATTATTACTGCACCTTCCCATCTCTCTGCTGCTATGTCCCCATTCTGTGGGAGCTACTATGGTGCGTACAGAGGGCATGGCACCAGCCTTCAGCCAGGAGGAAAACCAGGGACTGCTGGATGCCCTCCTGCCTCTGTACAGCCAGCTCTAAGACAATCCAGAGGAGCAGGTGAGAGATGATCACACTGCATTGTCATTTGACATGTGCAATGACTATGCACTACTGGCATTAGGAATCTTACATACAAGCCTGTAAACCGTTTTTTGAAAGTTTCACAGTGTGTAGATAACTGTTCTGAGCAAGTACACTGGTGTAGAAGTGTGTGTACTATTGAAATCCTCTTATCACTGTTCTCATGGTTTGGAGTCATCATTGAACCCAGAAGAACTGCACATAATGCCACTTGTCTACCCCTTAGACATTGTTGCCAATCTGACCATGACCTATCTGTACAAGTTTTCGACTCAGAAAAATTTTGCATGTGAACTAAGGGTCTGTCACCATGTCATCCTTACAGGTCAACTACCATCAGAAGGCTGAGCTGTGGAGGACCATCGCCTTCCGCCCGGAAGGCGGGCTCCGTTTGGGTCACGAATCGGCACACCGATCATTGTCGAATATGGTGGCACAACCTTTGTGGCTAAACAGAGAAGATCGTGGAAATCCAGCAGGCCCTGTCACCTCCAGGCAAGAGGTGTGCATGATGACCCCTGACCCCCCACATGCTCTGCATCCTAGTGGTAGTCTTCCCTGACCTGGATGGGAAGTTGAAAGCCATACAGCAGCAAGGAGGGGGTGAGTATGTGCCATGTTGCACAATTCTTAACCATGCCCGTTGAAGTATCTTAGCCTGCTGGCCCTTTTACAGGTTGTAAGACACCAAAAACCAGTGTTCAGTATTAAAAGATGCATATACACAAGGATGAGAAGATGCCTGCTTATGACCCTTTCATCTGGAACATGTGTGTAAAAAATATTCAGAGTAGTGACAGGAGTGCCATGCTGATGTGATCTGAACAAATTACAACAACATGTGCATGGTGATAACCTTCAGGAATAATATGATTGCTCAACATGTATCAGCACATTGACTAATGTCTGAACTGTTCTTAGTGTGGTCACACTAAATCTGAGAAGTATGTTGTTATTGGAGCACGCAAGTGTGAAAGCCCTTGCTAATCATACTGGTAGCAGATAATGTCTGTTTTTGGGCCTTGGTGAGTTTTGATTGGTCATTGTGCCAATGTTAGGTCCCAGCTGTGGTGCTCAGTGTTCTCCAATGTATCCCATGGGCTAGTTCCAGGTTTGCTAACTCAGGGCACCTGTCACACTGGCCTTTCACATGATTGGGTGTAAGATTCCATTCTGTCTAGTCCAAAGAATGAGTCCATGTGTCTGACTCTGTAATGGTGATGAGACATGGCAAATAAAGCTGGTCACTGATGAATACGCGTCTGGAATTGTAAGGGATGATGTTAGGTACATAACCGCCATGGTTTCATACTTGATGCCTTTTTAAATGATAAGTTCGATGCATGACTGTCAGAGATGTCACATGTGCCTTAAGTAGAAGAAATTAAACACAATGATTTGGTAAACAAGAGCTATGCAAGCTGTACAAATTGTGCACAATGGCAAAAAGAAGTAAGGGACATTCAGACTTGGCCTCTACAAATCTGGACCTCTGCAGTCTGGATAGAATAGTACACAGTGTTGACAAAACTCTTTGAGAAAATATGTTCATTACTACTAGTCTATACAGATGATGCACCCAGATGACCCAGTGGCATAGTGATCAACCTGAGGCATTGGGAAAATGACAATTGGCAGTGTGTTGAGCATTGTTCACATGTGACACTGGTGAGATGCTTCAAATGTGCACAACATTTGGAGTCATCTTCCTAACACTGTGCATAGATGATAAACAACTGTGGGCCACTGTTAGATTTGGGGGTCTCTGGTTGGCACAGGTAAGGACTTGTGACAAGCAGGGACCCTCTTCTCTAGTCAGGGCAAAGGACTTACTCTTTAAAATAACCCCTGCTCACCCTCTAGGTAGTGTGGCGCGAGCAGACAAGGCTAATCTCAGAGCGTTATGGGTTAAGCATTTATGACCACATACAGTAATTAAATGACACACCACAAATGGACACCAATCTAGTTTTGTATCAAAAATAGTTATTCTTTATATCTGTATCAAAAAGACTTAGGACAAGAACCAATTACGTTTCAAAATAGGCCACAATACTTTCTAGGCAAGAGTTCTTTTAAGAATGCGTGTTTCAAAGAGTCTATGCGATTCGTAGCTGTTCGTTCGGCCCTGCGATGATGAATTGAGCCACAAAGTCAAATGCGCGAGGCGGACGCTTCTGTCTGGTGCGCGTTTATGTTAGAATTCGAATCGTACACAGTACCTTTTCATTTGTAGAATCCGGCACGGACGGGCGGTGAAGTACGAGGCGTCCACGCAGCGGTTTCCTGCTTGTGTGTTGCGAGCTACGGCTTGAAAGGGGCTCAAAGTCACGACACAAAGGGGACTATGCTTTGGGGAGGCAGGTGCGCTTCGTTGCAGCGTACGCGCTGTACCTTCCGTTCGGGGCTGCTGGGAGGATGCGGGCAGTGTGGCACGAGGCGGCCTGTACGAGGCATACGGGCCGGCTCCTTGGTGCGACGGGGCCACAGAAATCAGGAGCATGGTGCGGGTCGGCCGGTACGCTTCATGTGCACGGGCCGTACTTCGCCTCGCACTGTACTCCCGTCTGGCTTCCAGCGGTGGGGGCGGCGAAACGAGCAGTGTGGCTCGGAGGGGAGAAGGAGGCAGGGTGTGGGCGGCCCAAGTGGGACGGGGCGGACACGGCTCAGGTCAGAGCGGAGTCACCAGTGGCGGGGTGGCCAGGCACAGGCTGCACAACAGATGGGGGGCGAGGCGCACTTGGAATCGCGGCCCCAGCGGCACAGAAGATCGGCAAAAGTCGAGGAGCTCGTCAGGGAGGGCAGGATAGAGTCCAATAATCCTGGAACTCTGTTCAGGGGGCAAGCTCACCCACAAGCCCTTGGAGATTAGGCTGAAGCACAAGTTCTGCAAAGTCTTCTTTCAGTCTTTTCCTCTCCTTTCTCAGCAAGGCACCCACTGCAGGCCAATCCCCCAGGTCAGGGACAGTACTCCTCCTTCAGCTTTTCCAGGTCCTTCTAGTCGGGCAGAGGTTCTTCGTGGTTCAAACAGGATCTGATTTCTTAGGAGCAGGGCTCCTACATTTATACTGCAAATCTTTTGTTCTTGCAGGCCAGGGGGCCTGAGCCAGGTGTCACCCAGTTTTGGAGCACTTTGTTTTGGAGACTCTGTCTGCTTCTTTTAGTGTGCAGGGCACAGACATCAGACCCTCCACAGGAGGTGGAGCCAGCATTGTGGTGGCAGAGCACAGCCCTATCCAGAGTCAAGGGGCACTCCTCCCACCCATCCTGGTGTAATCTCTCTATTCACCACCTGGCAGCCCCAGCCTGTCTCCTGGAATTCCCCAGCCCTGTCACACACAGAAACCAGACAGCAGATACACATCCTAGCAGAGGCGGGCTGAAATGGTTAGGCAAGCAAATACCAACTTTCTAAAAGTGGTATTTGCAAACACAGAACATTAAAATAAACTTTGCTAAAAGATGTACTTTATTATTATGGGTTCAGGCATATCAAACTCGATTTTCTACCATGTTCCCTGAGCCTGCAAGGATTATAGAGTGAAATAATTCCAGTAGCCCATTCTGGCCTATGAGAACAGGTAGCCTTACAATAGTGAAAAACGAAAATGGCTGTAATTCACTATTAGGACATGCCACACACATCAGGGCTTGTCCTACCTTATGCTTACAATGCACCCTGCCCTTGGGCCTACGATACGGGTGACTCACATGAAGTAAAGGGAAGGTTTAGGGGCTGGCAAGTGTGTGCACTTGCCCAGCCAGCATGACAGTACAAGACTGCACACAGGTTCTGCAATGGCAGACCTTAGACACTTTTTACAAGGCTGCTTCTGTGGGTGGCACAACCAGTGCTGCAGGCCCACTAGCAGCATTTGGATTTACAAGCCTTGGCACTCCTGGTGCACTTTACTGGGGTCTGACAGTAAACCAAATAAGCCAATCATGGAAACCAATCACATATATACTTTGTACAGGGAGCACTTGCACTGTGCACTGATTGGCAGTGGCACAGTGCTCTGAGCAGCTAACACCAGCAAAACATATGAGGCACAGCAGCAAAAAGTGGAAGGGAGATTCACGCCAAGGTGCCAGGTCTAACAGCCACGTACCTCTCACCTTAACTATGCCTACTACTTTGGTGTCTCCACAATAAGAGTTAGATGTGTTATTGGACAGGAAAGAACTTAAGCTACAGGACAAATGAGCACAAAAACTGTTATCTGTGTGATATGACTTATGCAATGACTACTCTAGCTTGATGTAGGACAAGAAAGTAATATGACATGTAACAGTAGACCCAATGATGCCCAGTTTGATGACTAATGATTGCAGAATGGATACAATGTCTCTATTCTTATTGTGAGCGCTAAACTACCTTGCATTAGATGAGATAAGTATGTCATGACACAAGTCTGTCAGTACCGAAAGACAATACATCAGCTGGTACATAGTGAAGTAGTTGACATTGTGGATTTTGATATTGATACATTTGTGGGATCATTTGTGAACTGGCATTATAACAAGTGCTATTTACGGAACAGTTTCAAAATAATTGCAGAAGTCCAATTGATTTTTTTTTTTTTGTAAGACGTTTATTAATTTTCCACAGTGCAGTACATATAGCGTAGCCTACAACCCTTAGGGCCGGCTGCAACTTAAGGATGCATGTAAAGAATAAAGAAGTGTAAGCGACAAATACGCAGTCTCATATCGGCTGTAAACATTTCAGGTCAGCAATGGTAATCTCTGCGTTATATGCGCTCCTATGTACAATGTGTCTTCAAAGGACGTCTTGTTTTATTAAACATAAGAAGAACATTTCAACTCTGTAAACTGGACATTTCTCATCGGTGTGTCTCATTTCGTCGGTGGTATCACCAAAGAACATTTCTACAGCTGTGTTTCCAAACCCAGAAAGATCTCGCGCAGACCTTAGCTGCGTGTCAATAGTGCGTGTGCAAGAGGAAGTCGTGTGCGGTCTACTTGTGCCACGAGGTACTCCACCCACTAATGGACAGCAGAGCCTCGCATCTCTTCCCTGCATTGTGTGGTGGTTCGCGCGGGCAGCTTTACAGCCTGTCAGTTAGCTGGAGAGATGTGGCCCACATTGGTCCTCATGTCTGAGTCGGTGTTCATGTGTGCCTCCTGGTTTAGAAACTATGTACGGGAGGCAAGAGTCCAGAACAGGTAAACGGGGGTGGGTGTTTGGGAGGGGGGGGGGTGTGGGGAGGGAGAGTGCCTCTAAGGGAGCGACTCCGTGAAGGGCGATAGGTAAGACAGTGTGACAGGTCTGTACGTCGCTGCGTCAGTAGGTGGATGTCTATCCGGTCCGCCTGGTATTGTATCGGACTTGTGGTGTGGGCAGTGGTCAGGTTCCTGGGCAGCTGGGGAGGTGGCAGTCCCACACAGTTCTGGGATCGCCACACATCTGGCGCTCTGGACGTGTGAATGCCGCTGGGGGGGGAAAGCACTAACTGCGCATCTGGCGCGCCCTCTCCCATGGCGTCCATGTCGTGTTACTTAGGGCGGTCCCTATATGTATCCCCTGGTCGCGCCTTCCGTCTGGAGGGATCTCACAAAACCGTCCCAGAGTTGCGCAATTGGAAACTGCCGCAGGCCCGCTACCTCCTCCCGATGTAAAGCCACGCTCTCTGCTCTAGCCCAATTGGTGAAGGAAGCATACCAGTATTTAGGGACAGGTGGCTCCCTCTTTTTCCAGTGTTTGGTGATTAACCTCTTGGCTGTGATGAGGCCCAGATCCCAGAACCTCGCGTGCGTTTTGTTGAGTGTGTGTCTCCTATATAATCCTAGTATGCAGGCCTCCCAAGTGTGTGGTAGCCCCGGGCCAGCGCTGCGCGTTAGGAGAGATGTCACTGCCCCCCAATATGTGTCCAGGAAGGGGCAAGTCCAGAGCATGTGCAAAATATCCGCACCCGCTAGGTCGCACCTGGGACAGGCAGCGGTGTTGATCGTGAAATAGTTGTTGATCCTATCCGGTGACAAGTACGCCTGGTGTAGTATATAAAATTGGATGGTGCGGAAGCGGGCATTGCGCGGGATGTTCATAGGGCAGGCTAGGATCATGGTCCACTCCTTATCCGTCCATTCCCTCCCTCGGTGGTGCGCCCACTTATCCCGTATCGGCTGTGTGGATCGCTGTGTGTGTAGGAGAAGGGCCTGCGCCAGCCAGTGGATGATGTGGGTACCATTACCCCTCACATGTAGGTACTGCATTACATGGTGCATCTGTGGCTCCACCCGAACATCTCCCCAGGAGTCTGTGTACGTCCTCAATATGGACGCATGGGTCAGGAACTGCCCTGCCGGCAGACCCGTGCCCTCTGCCAGCTCCTCGAATAGAAGCATAGCCCCGTCTGCGTAAAGGTCGCTCACTGTCTCCACTCCAGCAGCCGTCCAGCACTCTAGAATGCGCGCTGTCACTGTTCCGCCTCTCCTGGGTGTACCCAGCAGAGGAATCGCTGGGACATATGGTTTGACTTCCCGGGTCAGTTTCAAACTGCGGAGGAAACATTTGCGGGCCACAGTTACATGCAAAGGCAGCGGGCGTGGTCCGTTAGTCAGGGGATGGAACAGTGTGCATATCTGTGTGTGTGTCCACACGTACGTAGAGGTGGCTGTATCATCTAAGTGCGTGCCACTCAGCCAGTGTGTCACCCATTGCAGCTGTGCCGCCAAATAATACAGCTCCATATGTGGAACTGCCAGCCCACCCTCCGTTGCTGGGGAGTATAGTTTTGTCAGGGCCACTCGGGGGCGTCCTGTATTCCAGATCAGGCTGCGGACCATTGATTCCAGGTCTCGGAAGAATTTTGCGGGGACGTAGATCGGAATGTTGGCAAAGTGATAGAGCAGTCTGGGCAATGCTATCATTTTAGTTAAAGCAATCCTGCTCGGAACATTGAGTGGCAATGTCTTCCAGAACGCCATCTGGGCTCGTAAAGAGGATGTGGCGCGGCCTAGGTTACCCTCCAGTATGTTCTCCACGTCTCTATAAATGTGCACTCCTAGATATTTAAAGGAGGTGGGATACCAGGTAAGCCTGGCACCCCCAAGGCTCACGTCGCACTCCTGCGTATCTTGGCAGAATGCGTACACTCCGGACTTTGCCCAATTGACCTTGAGCCCCGATACTGTTTCGAACGTCTGGAAAATATCTGACAGTTCGTCTGGCACTGCTGTGAGGTCACGCACATATAGTAGCAAGTCGTCCGCGTACAGAGAAACTACATGTGTACCATCAGCCAGTGGGATTCCCCAACCCGCCCCCCGTGCTCGCAGCAGTGCTGCCAGGGGTTCAATAGCCAGCGAAAAGAGCAATGGCGACAGTGGGCAACCCTGTCGGGTGCCTCTGCGCACCCGTACCGCCTCGGAGAGTAACCTGCCCGTTCGCACTCTGACACTAGGCCTCTGATAGATTAGGTCCACCATCTCATTGAACGCGTCTCCCAGACCAAATCTGTCCAGCACCGCCCCCAGATAGGGCCACTCCACCGAGTCGAAGGCCTTCTCGAGGTCTAGGACCAGACAGCCCGATCTCGGCCAGTGCGACACGGCTGCTTCTTGTATACGGAAGAGTCGGCGGATATTGCGCGAGGTACTCCCCGCCGGCACAAAACCATTTTGGTCAGCATGAACCAAGGCTGGGACCTCTATAGCTAGGCATCGGGCCAGCAAGGAGGTGATGATTTTGTAGTCGGTGTTCAACATAGCCAAAGGCCTGTAGGAGCCCATGTTCGTTCCGTCCCTGCCTGGCTTCAGAAGGGAAACCAAGTTGGCCTCATTTAGCGTATTCGGAAGCGTCGAGTCACCTACCGCAGCATTGTACAATTTAAGCAGTTCCGGGATCAGTGTATCCGAACAGGTTTTAAAAAATTCGGCAGGCAGGCCATCTGGTCCTGGTGATTTGCCGTTGGATAGTGCGAAGATAGCCTCACGCATCTCCTCCTGTGTGAAGGGCGCCCCCAAGTCTCCCCGCTGCGCTTCTGTAAGGGATGGCAATGGGATGTTCTCTAGGTAGTCCGCTATGGTTGCTGACGAAACCCTCAGCTGCGACCTATACAGGGCGCGGTAATGTTGCACAAAGGCCTGGTGAATTTTGCTCTGAGTGCGTACTACTTCCCCCATGGTCGTCCGGATGGCAGATACCGGCTCGGTACGGCTCTCCTGTCTGACTAGCCAGGCTAGCAGTCTCCCAGGTTTGTCGCCGTGTTGGTGTGTGCGTGCCAAGTGCGCCGCATAGTTAAAGTGACGCAATCGTTCCAGTAGCGCCACATGTTCCGCACGGGCCTCACCCAGCTCGTCATCTGTCCCCTCTACCGCCTCCTGTTCCCGGCAGAGCAAGTCAGTCTCTACCCGGCGCAAGTCGATCTCTAGTTGTTTCTGTATATCGCCCTGTGTGCCCAAGCAGTGTCCCCGCACCACAACCTTGAAGGCGTCCCACTCGATTTGCGGGGAAGACGCCGTGCCCGAGTTGTCAATAAAATAATCTGCCACGCAGGCCTGCAGGGAGTCTCGGAAGGGGGCGTCCAGTAGTAGGGCCGGCTGTAAGCGCCATGTGGGGATGGGCGGGTGTGGGCGCTCCCAAGCTATGCGCAGCATGTGTGGGTTGTGGTCAGAGTGCGTTCGGCCAAGGTATTGTGTGTCCGTTATGTGTGGCAATAGTTCAGATGACACCATATATCTGTCTAGGCGGACATGTAACGAGTGTGCCCCTGAGTAGTAGGAGTATACTTTAGTGTTAGGGTTATGTGTGCGCCATGCATCCCTCAGGTCCCACTGCGTCGCCCACTGGGTGAGCGCCTTTATGGCCCCCAGAGACGTGGCATCGGGCCTAGGCGGGGCCGATCGGTCCAGTACGGGATCCAGCACCGTATTGTAATCTCCTCCCATTACCCAGGGGACTCCGTGCCAGGGTGCCAGCTTCTCCGAGACGCGTGCCAGGAAGCCCCCCTGCTCCGTATTCGGAGAGTATATGGACGCTAGTACTATAGGTTGCCCATCCATTCGGCCTCTCACCAACACATATCTGCCCTCTGGGTCAGTTTGCACGTCAGTCATCGCAAAGGGGGTACCAGGCTTCACCCATATTAGCGCTCCCCGGGCGAACGAGGAGTATTCAGTAGCATACAGTTGCCCCCTCCACCTGCGTCGCAGCGCGACCACCTCTGCTTTGCTCAAGTGCGTTTCCTGCAGGAGTGCAATCTGTACCTGGTGTCTTTTCAAGTATGAGTGTATTTGAAAACGGCGTGTCGGTGTGTGCATACCCCTAATATTCCAGGTACATATGTTGGTAGCTGTCATCCTACACCAGTAGTTTCCCCTCCCCTGCCCCCACAAGTTACAGTCCAGAATCCATCCACTGTATCTCTATTTCCAACTCGCCCACGGCCACCGCTCCCACCACACACATGAAATTTCAGGAAGAGATTAAAAAGGGGGGGGGGAACTTGTGGCAGCAAAACCCAACTGTGGGGAAACTCCCCTAAAATACCAAAAGGGCAGTAGCGAAACGGGCCACCGTCCATTCTCTCTAAAGGAGAGGGACATCTGTTCAATTCTAGGGGGATCGTGTGCTAAGCACTGTCCTGACGGTCCAGATAGGCAAGTTATACGGAAGATCAGAGCCCTTCCCTGGGCCATATGGGCTAGTGTACATGTAGCCAAAGTCAGTGCACCAGAACTTGGCGCCGTTCGCCCCATGGGGGGTCCACCCTCTCGGCCTTTCTTTATAGCAGGTGCACGAATGTCAGTTGACTCACCGTCAACTCAGTGTGAGTGAGTCATATGATGTGAGGGGTTGCTGCAGCCCCCGACCAATCAGGGAGGCTGGGGAGGTAGTATCACAGTCCCGGGGGGGTGAGAAGGGGGAAATACAGCAATATCGCTCCCTCACCATCTTACCTTCTCAAGGGCCACGGGTCTGGGAGAAGTACTCACTGTGTGCAGGTCAATCCCTCCGCTATCTGGGCCATGAGAGCCATGTCGGCATACGGCCAGCGTGTAGCATGTCCCACTTTCCTTTCAGCCACTGCCCCATCCTCGTCGGCGCGACAGGGCCCTCGATCTGTGTGTGGCATTACCATCAGTGGAGCATGTCCGCTGTCTGTGGCGTGACTTCCGGGAGTTCCACAGATACCTGGGAGTCCGGTATCCCATAAATGGCTTCGTCATCGCTAGGGAGCATCCGTTGGCCAGTGTCCATGGCGACTTCCGATCCAGGCGAATTGCTCAATTGAGAGATTCTTCGGAGCGCGTCCTGTTGTTCCTCAAGCATTTGATCTGCTGGTGGGGAGTGTCGCGATGCCCCCTCTGGGCGTTGAATCTGCTAGCCTCTGTTCCCACGACGGCGTCGTGGCCCGCGTGCTCGCGGTCTTTTCTCGTTTCCCCGCACCTGCCTTGGCGCCGTGTCCATGCCGCTGTCCAGCCATTCACCGACCTCCTCCGGGGTGTTAAAGAAATAGGTCTTATCCCGCGCCACCACTCTTAGTTTGGCAGGGAAGAGGAGGAAATATTTCAAGCCCGCTTCTCTGAGTCTCCGCTTAGTCTCCAAGAAGTCGTGTCTTTGGCGTTGCACTTGGACAGTATAATCCGGGAAAAACATTATAGTGGCATTGTCTATACGTACTTCACCAAGGCGTCTGGCTTCCCGCAGCACCGTGTCTCTGTCCCTATAGTTTAGGATCCTGAAAAGGAGCGGCCTTGGATTCGTGCCTGTGGTGTGGGGCCTCGTTGGGACCCTATGCGCCCTCTCCACCACGAAGTGTGGCGAAAGTGTGTCCGCAGGTAGTAGTTCCCTGAGCCAGTCCTCCACACGTTGTGCGGGTCTGTTCCCTTCCCATTTTTCCGGGACCCCTACAAGTCTAATGTTATTGCGTCTCGCCCTTCCTTCCGCATCCTCATCCCGATCCTCCAAGAAGTCCACTCTGTTAAGTAGATCCTGCACCAGTTTGTCCGTCTGGGTGACTTTTGGTTCAAGGTCTTTCACCACTCCTTCCAGTGTTTTGTCCCGGTCTGTTAGTTTCCTATGGTCGTCTCGCAGGTGGGTGAGGTCAATCGCGACGCTGTCTATTTTCGACTCCAGGGACGTTCTGGTCTGTTGAAGCGACTGTTCCATGCGCTCCATTGCTGCGAGCACGCTATCCAACCTCGCTGCCACTTGGTCGGCGGCCATCTTGTTCTGCGACTTGCCTGTTCTTCCTTTCGGTGGGGCTCCCCCTGTCCCAGTGCGCGTCCTCACTCTGTCGGACATGTGCAGAGCCGCCCTGTCGGTATCCTAGTTGGTGCGGGACAGAGGTAATCCCGCGGCTGTTCCGGTCATCAGGCAGCGCCTTTCAAGCAGGCCGTCGGCGCCCCACGCGCCTCCTCCGCCAGGCCGTCGTGCGGGTCAAATCAGCGGTCGCCTCCGGTGGTGCGCCGGCCGTGGGTCTCCAGCCTGGATCTCTTCTTTCTCCACCTCGGGTCCGGCCTTGTCGTCCCGCTCTCAATGCTGGTCTGGGCCACGTGCAGACTCCCCACCTTTGTGTCAGTGTGGGTGCCGGATTGTGACAGGTGTGGTCCGAGGTCGTTCGCACGTGGCCAAGCACCCGGGCCCTCCTTCTCGCCCCGTTAGTACTCCTCTGCGGTCGGGCGGCAGTGCTCCCTGCCGTAGATAGGAAGGGCTTGCCGAATGTAGTGATGCGGGCCCCTCGTGGAGGGACCGGTCGGCCCGTCAGCAGCGGCCGCTCAGCAGTCAACGTGTGTGGCCGAGCTGCGGTTGCACAGTCAGAGGGGGAAGGGCCCGCCGTGCACAGGCGGCACCAACAGCCACCCGGCAGCTCCTCTACCTGGTCTCGGGGTATGTCCCGGGTGCTCCGTCAGTCGTTCCCCGGGGCACTGCCTCCTCTATTATGGGCGATGAAGGGCCAGGCGGGCCCACTTCACAGTCCGGGCCCCCGGCCGTGCAAGGGCTCCAGGATGGATGCTGCAGGCTGGGGCCCGTGCACCCGTCCCGGATCACTTATCTCCGCGCCCCCTCTGCCTGACTGGAAAGACGTTGTTGTCACGGGGGGCCACTGGGAGGGCCGCCGCAGGCCGCTCCGGAGCTCCGGTTGCTAGTCCGGGGTCTCGGCCCCTCACCCCCGGGTCCTCAGTGGCGCAGCGGCCGGAGGATCGTTGCGCCCCCAGATCAGGCCCCCAGCAGGCGTCCAGCAGCGTGTCGGACAGGGCACCCAGCAGCTAGGGTTCCCCTGCCCCTCGGCAGCAGTCTCCGGGGGGTCCGCCCCCGCCCGGGTGAAGATCGTGGTGTGAGGCCTGCGCAGTAGGCCTAAGCCGCAGCCCCACGTAGTCACCCCGCCGGCCCGGGTGCCTCCGGCTCCGCCAGTGGGCCTCAGGAAAGGCCGGTGTCGGCCGCTCTGGGTCTCCATTTTTGAAAAATTGTCCCCAGTGCCAAGGATTGCCCAGTGAAGGTCCGCTCAAAGTTTCGGTCCGCTACGGGCAAATGGTAAGGAGAATTGGCCCAGGGAAGGGGAGCTCAACACGGAGCTCTACCCTTGCGCGTCCTCCGCCATTGCGTGCATAGCCACGCCCCCTTGCAGAAGTCCAATTGATGTAGTTGGTTGATCGGTGAAGATTTGTGATAATACCTATGTGTCATGCACATATGGACAACCAATTTGATTCATTTTCCTTCTTGTTCACAGCATCTGAACTGGCCAGGGGAGGAGGCAGTGCTATGGAGCAAGGGGAAGCAGCTCACCAGACTAGTTCCAGTGCTGAGTCTGAGCAGGAGGGAGCCAGTGGCACGAAAGGTGAGGGGAGCCTCACTGAGGGCACATTGGATGGAACACCTGTTAGGTCACCGACCAGTTCGAGCTTCAGTGAGGACTCCCAGGTGGTGGTGGATGACCCAGGAACTGAAAAATGTACATCCACCACCCCTACCATCTCCACCCTCTGCGCTGCTACCCACTCCACTGTCTGTGGCAGCTCCCATGGAAGGGGAGGCATCTCCTTCGTGCCAGGCACCTCACCCCCTGTCCCTATCTCTCCTGCTGCCCTAAGTGTGGAGGCCATCAACTTCCTGAGGCAGATCTCTGTGGGGCCAACAGCAGTGCTGAATGTACTCCATGTGCATACCACTCATCTAGTTCAAATGGTATCATTCCTGGAGGACATTTGCTCTGACATGTCTGCCCTACAGAAATCCAAACAGACTCTGGTCTAAACGCTGACGGCAGCAGTGTCCTAGCTCCAGCTGTCCCACCCCCTCCTGCCTTTTACCCATCCCCAGTACAAACTATCCTCCCTGACCTAAGCACACACAAACATACACATACATCCACCTCAACATCCACACAGAGCACACACACACAGACACAAGGACAAACCCACATGCATGCACACTCAAAAGACAGACATCTCACCCATCCCCACAGACATACCACCAGACAGCACACATGGATCCACAGACACGCTGCAGACCACACAACCCTCTGCCTCTAAAACCCCTACCCTTGCCTCTCCTCATTCCCACTCTTCCCAGAAACTCCTCCTCTTTTCTCTTGACCTCTTTCCTACCCAAACCTACCAACACTCTCCCAAGAATAAGAGGAAACCCAATCCCAACCGTGAAATCTACATCTGCTCCATCCCCCTGCCCACTGAGAAGAAAAAAGCCCCAAAACACTCCCACTAGAAAATCCCCCCGGTCTCCTCAATCCAAACCCCCTCCAGTAACCCATACTTCCCCAGCTCAGCCCAGTACATCCACACCCAAAGAAAACCATCCAAAAATCACTGCCCCTCCCTAGTTCTGTTCATACCATTCCCCATTACCATATCCCCAAACTTGTAAAGCCTTGCCCATCCCCCCTCCATCTAGCACTCCCACTGCAGTTGACCTCGCTCAATCCGACCCTACCACTGAAGTGGAACTACCGCCGCCTTAATCTGACCCTACCACTGTAGTGGACCCACCCCCCTCAATATGACCCTACCACTGCAGTAGACCCACTGCCCCCTCAATCTGACCCTTCGACTGCAGTTGAACCCCCCTCCTGATTCCATCTTTCCCTAAACCCAACCCAGTTCTCCCTAATGTTGTCCCTTTGGTGCCTGGAATGCCTTCTAGGTGCCCCTCCTGTGGGAGGTGCCCCTTTGCAGGCGAAGTGCAGGCAAGCACTTTTGGCCATGATATTAGTGGCACTACAAGCCATGGACCTTATTGGACTGGCCAGTGGCCTTTTTCTTACCCCAGTCTCCATTATATGTTGCTGGAATAAAGCATTTTAGATTTATTTTTTCATATTTCTGTGTTTTCAAAATGGATTTCGGGTTACTGTGTAATTTGTGATGTAAGTATACAATGATGTTTGTATAGCGTGGATTGCATATGATCCATGGAGTACAAGTACGTGGTTAGTATGTATCGAAGTTGTTTGTGCTTTCTTTGGCTAGATGTCAATGTTAATATTGGTTTGTCTATGAGTGTGACATGAAGTCACAAATCTTTGTTTAGGAAAACACACTTCCACGTGGTTCGTGGTTTCAGATGTCAATATAGTGCATAGTGCAAGGGTGGAAAAATACAGCAGTGTTGGAGAAGCATGCTGTATTTGTTTGTAATGTGCAGAAAGACACCTGTCCCATCAATACACCTGGATACATTGACTTTCACTACATGGTAGTGACTTCGGACACACCCATGTACACGAAGTAATGGTACAAGACTTATGTGTGACTTGATAGTGGTGGACTCATGTCTGTGCCTTGCACTATAGGCCAATACCCTTCAAAACTTTGTACCCATCTGATACATTTCCTGTGCCCATGGTGAGTGTAAGGTAAGCATTAGTCTCACAGTGTTCCATCCCTGTTGCCTCCTAGGACTCCACTTTTTCAAGATATTTCTTTTAGGCAAGGTGTCTGTGGTTTTAATTGTCCAGTGCCTTTAAATTTACATGTCAGTCATTCCATCCTAATTTTGTATTGGGACATCATGTGGATGGTTTGTGTGTCCAGGACGTTTCTCAGTAAGTTACAGTGTTTTTCTCCCTTTACAGGGGTACAATTGTTGTATGTGTTAGTTGAATGTGTACACAGTGTATGGTACATGAATGTTTGTCTCACAATTAGAATGCTAATGATGACATGCTGTGATTGGAGAGTTGTACATTAGCTAGTATTATAATGTACATCTCATTCTGACGTTCTGCCACAGCTGGAGTGTGAGAGTCTGCGCATTCCCCAAATCTGTAAACTGGACATAGGGCACATTATGCTCATGTAATGTTCCTTTTGATTCTGTATTGGTGTCACATGGTCGTGCTTTTGCCCATACACCCATAAATATGATGCATAAGACCAGAGTATGGTAAGCAGCATGATAGGAATGCATTGTTTATCCCAGGCTGATGTTAGTTGCAATATGTTGTCCAAGCTTTTCAATGAGTAATTGTGCGATAAGTTACTTTGAGTGTGTCTACATGGCAAGAGATGATGTGTGACAAGCTAACTGTAACCATGACACAATGCTTGGTACTTCAGGCTTTGGGATTTTGTTGTTTGTCCAACTTGTTTTTTGCATTGTGAGAAGCTTTATGTTGTTGTGTTAATGAAACCTACTATGTATCTTGGTTTGTCAAGGGTTTGTTTGTGTGCCATCATAGGAATATGTGTCACGAGTATGTGTCTACATTTTCCACCTAACTGAGCAACTTGCTAGTGCATTTCACATATGGGCACACGTTCTAAATGTTGTTGTTTCAGGCATATGAGTCAGAGATGGGATATGACACACCTAACATTGTACCTAAGATGGCAGACAGTTTGTATCTGACAATGGCTGCAATAGTCATGTCAGTTAGGTGACACACATGTGACTAAGCTACATATGAATTGTGTGTGCTTGGTCATCCAATGCCCCTTCAAGCCACCTCATGTGACACAACTGAAAGTATATCTTTTCAGCATGACAATGCACGGGAACAATCTCCTTCTTTGCTCAGTTCATGCAAGCAGTTTGAAGTTCTGTGGTTGGTAACAGGAGTGTTGTGGAGTGTATTTAGTTGAGGGTGGATGCTGTGTTCCAGTCTGGGCTGACGGTGCCCGTGGTCAGCTGGCCAGGGCCTCACAAATGATAATGAATACAGAGCCCAGCAACAGAGCACTGCCTTTAGTGTGCGGTCACTGTTACAAGCTACAGGTGGACAGACCCTTCCCTTGGGTTTGCATCCATAGTGCATCAGGGTGATGCACAACACCCCTCACCTGGGACACTTAGGATTGGGCTGAGATGTCAATGTGTATGGCACAAATACACCTCTGTTTATGGCCTGGAATGTTAATATTTAAAACTGCGTTGGCTTTCATGCCACACTTGACTCGTGGTCGTCCCTTACACAATGCATTGTCATAATTACGGCATGTGGCCACATCACTTGTGAGTTCTATGGATGTGAACCTGCCCCTGCCTGGATGAATATTGGGGAATCCTATGTTACAACCCCACAACTGAAGTCTGACAAGCATAATGTAATTGTAGCACTTGGGCATTGGTCAACAGAGATGAGTGCCGAGTAAGAAGAGTTGAGAATGGTTCAGATTTTTTTATTTTTGCACACTTTTCCACTGACAATTGTTTCGTCTGTACAAGCTAGGACTTTACAATTTTGACCACACATCATTTGCAGTTGAGCAAATGATTTGTATGTAGGTTGAACCAGGGATGTGGAATTCCTATAGCCCAACGCCCAGGACATGTTGTTTGGGGTCAAGGGCAACACATTTTTATGTTTATTTAGTCCTTGGGACAAGTAGGCCCAACCCCCTGCAGCACAAACCCTTTGGCTGCCAGTTTGAAGTACCACATTATGGATCAGGGAAGCAGACTATCTGCAGTTAAGGTAATATTTTTGCCCATATGTTACTGCTGTTCAAACTTGTATTTATGGTTCATTAATTGAAAGCCTTTATTATTAGGGTGAGCGGTCTAATTAAATGTTGTAAGCGCCGACTACACTGTTGACAGTCGTTCCAGTACAAAAATGTTTGCACTTGTTTTCAAAGTTTAGCCAAATGAAGCTATGTATAATGCTCCCGGAATGCTCTCTGATTTGATGCAAATATTTGCAAAAGCCTGAAATCAAGATTAATGATTCTTTGCTTTCAAAATAAAATGTTCATTAAAAAAATTAAAGCAGGAAAAAAAAACATTTAGCTAAACTACTGTAAAGTTTCAGGTACCCTTTCTTTGCATCATCATTTAGAAACATGTGTTGAAGCATTCTAGTGTTACCCAAAAATATTCATAACGGAAAATCAGTGTAACCAGTTTCAATATGATTATGGGAAACAAAAAACACAAGCATTGGCAAAGCCAGACGGTCTGAAATTAGTGGTCATCTTTTTAGTTATGTCAATGTGTGACTTGTTTATGCATGGTTTTTGTAAAACCTTATTGGGGTGGGAGCTGCTAGGCCCTCACCATTATAACAAACATTGGCAAAAGCAAAAATAGTTTTTTGGTCTCAAAAAGAACACACTGCCACAGTAGTTACTGGCAATGAACAAAAATACATTGTGTACCGATATGCTCCTTCAGAAAGAACAGAATGCTGTCAACTCACAGTGAAGCCAGCCGAAACAGAACTTTAAGAAACACAAAAGGTCACGGTCAACGCCAGACCATATTAGGGGCCTAATTATTAAATAAAGTCTTAAAAGTGCATCCAAGGTACATGTCCTTGCATTAAGGGTAGTTATGTGGCTTTCGTGAATTCCCAAGAATTTACAGAAGTAGGACAATAAATAGTACTCCTAGAAAATATTTGTGAACTGCATTTTTGTATGGGCAAATACGCATGCGTAGATTTGCTCATGCGAAAATCTGAGTGTTTGCAAGTTCAATTTCCCTCCAACCACTTTTTTTCCTAACCCTGGAAGAAGGTTTACATCTACCATTGTCAGGAGTAAATTTCCAACAATTCTCTGTATGGGAATATATTAGAAAAGAGTTTTTTTGATACCCTTAAAACATGCAAGTTAGTAGGTTTGCACCGACTCAAAAGGGAACTCTGACCCTGGAACTATTGCTTACCACTACTTTCAGCCCCAGTATGTAGATCTGCGGAAACGTGGCAACATAAGGGGATTGCAAGTATTCAAACACTACTATGGTATGAGCTCTGGCATAATCAAGGAGGCTATATCAGAACTCTTTTATATAATGAGATTGCAGCCATAATTTGTCGCTGCAGTACATGGCACCAAGTGGGCAAGTGGATTTTGTTACAGGACAAGTAGATTTATGAAGCAACCTGCCCCATGGACAAGTAGATATTTTATTAAATTCCACACCCCTGAGGTTGTCATTTGTGCATAGATGACAATGGAGTACTTCAGAGCTATCCTTGATCTGTGGCATAGGAAGGGGGTGCGATGGGTGCGCGCCGCCCCGGGTGTCATCACTGAGGGGGGTGACAAAATGGCAAAAATATGTGTTGGAGACAATAGTGAAAGGACCCATAAAAGTAGATTTGCCTTTTAAAGCGTGTCTATGATTTTTGTATCAAAACCCTGTCTCCAACATTCCACTTTCTTTCTTTCACATGCATTTTCGAATCATATCTTGCTTTATATTTGTATTGATAATCCAAAATCCTATTTCTTTTAGTTTGTGCAGAAATTGTCTCACTCTTACTCACAGGCATCCAAAATGTGTTCAATTTAGAAACTGCTTTTCTGCCTCTCAAGGCTTCAAAAGGTGATGTCAATGTAACAGCATTAGGTGTGGTACAGTGTGCCCACAAAGTATCTCTCAAAATTTCCTTGAGAGAAGTTTTAGAATCCAAAGCACGTTGAACACAACTTTTTACAAGTCGATTCATTCTCTCTGCCAATCCATTAGCCTGAGGTGAATATAATGCTGTTTTTTGATGTATCACATCACAACTTTTAAGAAATTCATTCATCTCACCAGAAACAAATTGTACACCATTATCTGTATCAAGAACTTAGGTAAACCTTCAAAAGCAAATACTCCCTTAAGAAACTCAATAACAGATTTAGCACTTACAGAAGGTGCACACTTCGTCATCACCCATTTGGATGTATAATCAACCAATAAGATGACATATCGTTCACAAAATGGTAACAATTCAAATGGTCCCATTATATCTAAACCTAACTTCGTCCACACTGCCTCTGGAATATCAACAGGTGACAAAGGTGGATGACTAGAAGTATACGACTTGTCATTAGTTGCACATGATATACAATCTTTAACAACTTCCTCAATCATGTGATCCATTGTAGGCCACCAATATCTCTCTCTTACCCTTGCCTTTGTGCGACTCCTGCCTAGATGACCTTCATGGGCAGTGTTGATAATTTTGTTCCTAAACTCAACTGGAGGAATTACCCTCGTGCCTCTCATTACATCTCCACCAACAAATGAAATCTCATCTTTAACAGACCAGTAAGTTTTCATTTCCTGGTCTAAAGTCTTGTAATCTGGCCAACCTTGATTTCTCCAGATTTAAGCACTGTTAAAATGTTATCCTTGTTCACACCATCCAACCATTCATTTTGTGTCAGTGTAGACTCAGCAACCCAAAATACACTTTCCTCCTCGTCATCACACGAAATCTCTTCAACAGGTAGACGAGACAAACAATCAGCAGATTTGTTATTAGATCCTGGTATGTATTGCACTTGAAAGTTATATTCTTGCAAACCCTCACTCCACCGTTTAATTCTTGGTGTCAAATGCTCACTATGTCTGCATGAAAAAATCTGAACAAGTGGTCGATGGTCAGTTCTAACAAGAAATGGAATTCCCCACAAATAAAACTTAAAATGTTGAACTGCCCAAAAAACACTAAGGGGCATATTACCAAGCAATAGCGCTATTGCTTGGTTAGAGACAAAAATGTATCGCCGACCTGTGGCGATTTTTATCGCAGATAAACCTTGGTATTACCAAGGTTTATCGCAAATGCGATAAAAATCGGCCGCAATGCATGAATATCGCTGAAAAGTCAACAATATTCAGGCATTACCGAGCTAATGCTCTTAGCCATGTTATCCACCTCCCATTGGATAACATGGCTAAGAACTGCTCAGGGCAGGTGTTAGCTTTTGGAGATATTCGCGCTTGCGCGAATATCTCCAAAAGTTGGTAATAGGAGATAGCGATGTTAGCGACTGTTTCCAGTCGCTAACATCTTGGCACGCCCACTTTGCATGTCATTAGTGATAAATTTCTCTGACATGCAAAGTGGGGCCCAAGATGGTCGCTATCTCCTACTAGCTGTCGCTAACTGGTGTTAGCGACAGCTAGGTAATAGGGAGATAATTTTATCTCCGCTTTCTTGGCTTTTAAAGCCAAAAAAGCGGAGATAAACCCCCTTGATAATATGCCCCCTGGTGCTTCTCTTTCAATACAAGAATAATTTGCTTCTGCCTCTCGAAGTGCCCTAGAAGTGAATGCAACTGTTCTTTGTTCTCCATTTATTACCTGTGAAAGTACAGCACCTAATCCTCAGAGACTAGCATCAGTAGTCAGTATAATTTTTTTATTTACGTCAAAATGTCCCAAGGTAGGCATGTTTCCTATTTCCATTTTAATTTTCTCAAAAGCTTTCTGTCAATCCTCCGACCACACAAAATTAGCTCCCTTTTTGAGTAACATTCTAATCGGTTCTGTTACACTAGCAAATCCTTGAACAAACTTAGCATAGAACTCTGCAAGTCCCAAAAATGACCTTACTTGATCCTTATCATTTAGTACAGGTGCCTTCACAACACACTCTGCAAGTTTCAACTTTGGCTGAATCCCCTCTCCTGAAATCACATGGCCCAAATAAGTAACAGTTTCTACTTCAATTCGACACTTTTCTTTTTTCACTGTCAATGCTTTTTCCTTCGAACTTTCCAAAACCTCAACTAACACCTTGCTATGTTCTATCTCCCCCTTCCCATAAATCAAGATATCATCTTGGAAAAACATGATGTTATCAATTCCCTCTAAAACCTTCTTCATGACCCTCTGAAAGCACGCCGCTGCTGATACCAATCCAAAAGGCATTCTCTTGAATCGATAAGCACCCAAAGGTGTCACAAATGAAGTGGGATGTCTTGACTTTTTATTTAAGACAATCTGATGGTATGCGGATGATAAGTCCAAAACGTTGAATATGCGCGCACCTTTCAAGGTACTAAGAGACTCTGAAATGTTGGGTAATGGTTGCCTGTCAACTCAGATCCACTCGTTCAATCCTCTCAAATCCACACACATCCTGACCTTGGCCCCACCATCCTTTGGGGCCAAAACAATGGAGGCCAACCATTCTGATGCCTCAATTTCTTCAATTATATCCAACTTCAACAATCTTTCCAACTCTGATTTTAAAGGATCCATCATCATTTTGGGAACTTTCCTAACTTTGTGTACACAGGGTATTGCTCTGTTTTTAAGGATCAGTTTATGCTCAAATCCTTTGAGACAACCCAGATCATCGGAAAAAACGTCAGGAAATTTCTTGAAATACATACAATTCTGATTCTCATACATACCATCATTATTCTCACAATCTACTAACATGACTTGATCTTTGGGATCTTTCGCAGATGGATTAAGCATGTTCCCAAGGTCACGTTGATGTCTCAACCTAATAAATTATCACCTCTCACAGCTACATAGACTTTTCCAACAGCTTTCCTGTTTTTGAATTTAATGCAAGCCTCCACATAACCTAGAACTGTGATTTTAGTTCCTCCATAGCCGACCGGATTCATATCAGGAGGTAAAAATACAGTATTATCCAAACCAACAATCTCATCCCATTGTTTATTTCCTATTATGGTGAAAGGAGATCCTGAGTCTGCCAAGACTACAAAGTTAAAATCATTCACCATGATATCACACTCTGGCAATGAAATTCTATCAACATCAATCTTTCCATTCTCACAACTGATGCTCGAGACTACGATACGTACTGCATCAGAATTTTTTTTTCAGCAACAAGTGTAGATTTACAGACTCGAGCGTAGTGTCCCTTAGTGCCACACTTCATCCACACAGCTTCCCTAGCATAACATTGTGGATAATTCGAAAAAAGTGTGTAAAACTTCCGCATCTGAAACATTTCGGTTTAAATGGCTCTTTGCTACTCTTGTCTTCTCCACTTCCACTATTTAAGTTTGACCCAAAACACATCTCACGTTCATATTTGTTCGGCAACGTTTTAGCAAAATTACGTGCGTGAGTATCCTTGTCTATTTTTTTTAATTTATCATTAGAAGCAATTTTACTCACATTCCCACACTGTTCAGTATTGTGTTCTTCAGTAAGAACATGGATTTCACTTTCTAACTCTTTCCTATCCTCATGACCTTTTTTCATCTCTTTTACCCAAGATGAAGTGTTTTCCATACCTTACACAATTTTAATAGCTTCATCAAGGGTATGGTTCTTTGACAAAAGTTTCTCTTGTACACGAGAACTATTTGTACATCATACTAATTGATCCCTAACTAAGGAATCAGAAAGTCCATCAAATTCACAGGTACGTGCTAAGTTCTTAAGAGACGCCACATAACTTTTCACACGTTCAGTAGATCCTTGTGCTCTAGTAAAAAACTTATGTAGTTTTTAAACAATATTTATACGAGGACCAAAATATGTTTGTAACATCATCATCGACATTTCATAAACATCACTAGGTTTACCTTCCCCATTTCCAATTGTAAGTAAATCCATACTATCATATATGTTACGTCCTTCCACTCCCAAATTGTGTAACAGAATCGCTTGTTTCCTTATTGCAGAGAACTTTTCACCCCAATAGCTAGAATGTAGGAATCAAATAAATTTCTCCATTGTTTCCAAGGTAGAATACGATCTCCTTTTTCAGAAAGAAAAGGTGGGGGTTGAGACATTGATGTAGATGTTGCCATTTTGTAAATTAACAAAAAATAGATACTGTCTAATAAATGAGGAAAACTAACTGAGGCAAATAAAACAATAAAAGTAGTCACTGTTGTCAAGAGAAATCGTGAAGTCAATTATGAATTTAAAGACAGGAGGCAAAAACACGGTAAACCTTCTTCGATGTTAGTCAAGATTTAAAATACATTTTTTTTAAATTACCATATTTTTCAGGAATTATTCCGATCGTCCCGGTGTTTAAATGCAGCCAACAGCAAAGACCAAAACTATTTGTTGTATAATTGTGTAATTATAAGATTGAGCTGCGTGGGGTCACGTCGTGACTACGTGTGTAATAACGCGATTACTTTAGGGTGAATCCTTCGTAAATCCAAATTGGCGCTTGCGCAGGGTCACGTCTTGACCTTGTGCGCAATAGCGCAATGACGACACTGGTAGATTATTTTCCGTGAAGACAGCTTCGGTCTCCTGACGTGTACAGAGTGAGAACACGCGCTGGAAATAATCGGAGCTTCACGATCGTGGAATCTCACCCTCCATTGAAAAAATGCAGAGACAGTTGGCCGCGTTGATTACACAAGTCATATAGTACGTGAATCCAATATTTTTAAATGGAGTTATGTAAATATGTGAACATCGTTAGTTGCTCTAAAGTTTAAATAATGTTAAATCCCACGTCAAGAATTCAAAGTTCATAAAAGAATTTTTTTTTAACGGTATTTCAAAAAATGCAAGATATATAAATGATTAACGAAATACCTTAGAGATTGCACACGTAGGATAAAGAGTCCAAATTGATCACGTAGTCTAGTAATTCCAGTATATATTCCGATTTATATCTCCAAAATCAAAAAAATCGGATATAAGTCCAAAAAGGGGAATTGATGCTGTTCACTTGTCCTCAATCAAGTGAAGTTGTCCTCGTCGCCATTGTTAAAATAAAAATGATTCTTCTAATGATGATTAAAGAAGTATATTTATTATAAGATTTCTTGATACAGCATCAACGTCCAGTCAGCTTCAACTCCTTCTCCCATCTGATTCCCTTGAAGAGCTTACATTCTATGACATCACTAGGTTCTTTAAACACATACTCTTCATCAAATTATAACATGTTCCCATTTTGGAAATGGAGTGGAACCTCATACGTAATGGGGCAGGACAAGTTAGGATTTTTATGAGAGTGGAAGGTAGGAGTTAAGTTCAGAGGCAGTTCTTGTGTAGGAGACGTGAAGTATCCTAATTGTTCCAATGTGAATGTTTTGAAACACTGGGAGTGGAAATCAGAGTGTGTGACATTGTAAGACTGATTAAAGCCTGGGCAAGGTATGCTAGGAATAGGTAGATGTGATAGAGGTAGAACCAGCTAGACAAGGTTGGAGTCTGGCAGGAGATGAGTGCTGTAGTCTGTGGCACTACGCTGAGAGATGACTGTGACAGGGCAGTGTCATTGATAAGGGTAGTTCATGAAGTGCCGAAGTCTGTGGAAGTATGGATCATGGAACTGAGATGTGGATGTGACAGGGACACAGTGAGACAAGGTTAAACTTGTTATTTGTAACAAAGTGGATAAGTGTAAGTCAAGGGTATACACCAGTTGTGTAAGTTAGGGTGCTGTATGGTGAAATGTGAGGCGTTTTCCAGTTGATGTATGTTGTGTTTGAATCTGTGGATGCAGTAGTTTGTGAAATGACTATCAGTAGAACTTAAGCAGAGTAGGGTGAGTGAATGGTGAGATGTGAATGAATGAGGGCATATTCATTGAGCAATGTAAATGTCCTGTTGAGAGATGTGGTGGGGTGTTAAGTGTGGATGACAGAGTTAGATGTGATGCTGCACATTGTGATAAAAGTGCAGTCCAAAACATTATTGAGGGTCAAAATGGTGATGAGAGGTGTCCATTTGACATGATACGTTTAACATCTGCTGAGAAGGTGATGAACACAGTACATCGTGTATGGGAGAGGTGATGTGTACATAGTGATAAAGAGTGGTGATATGAAAGGTGTGGATGTAAGAAGGGCAGCACCAGTATGAGATTGTGAGAGTCTGGGTAGAAGAGCTAGAGTACAAGGGTGGAGCGTGGAGGGCAGAAATGGTTTTCGTTATAGCTGTAACAGAGGGTTATTATGAAGAGCTTGTGTATGTAGGATAGTTTGAGAGATGAGCATGTACCTTGAGGTAGAAGTGAGAGGGGTCATACCCACACAAGTAGAGATGATGCTGGCCAAGAGTTAATGTTAAAATGTACACATATAGAGATTATGTGGATCTAAGTATGCAAAAACAGTTGCCAGATAAAAGTTGAGGATATAGAATGTGTTAGCTGCAGCTTGCTGTCTGCCAGTGATTGTTCATGACTGAGTGTTGAACTGGCTACTTTTAGAACAGTGTCATATGCAAAGCCTATTGGCATCATAGGACACGTTGCCTTCACCAAGCCTTGCCTTGGCTAAGTTGTGTGTGGGCATAAGTGCCAAGTTATCCTTTGTAGGTAGATGTTCTCACTGATTGCTCATACTTTCACTTGGATACTGCCCTGTGATGGAGGTGTTGATCGCTCATATTGTACTGTCATGATGCAGAAACATTGGATGGCGGTCCATTGCTAAGAGGGCCATAGCCTCCCCAAATGCAAATTCAAGGATGTGTGTTGGAAGGCCACCTGTGGGCAGACTTCTCCCGAAACACATCTCAACACTTCCAAGTACACTACACACACATGGGTACTAATGGCATTCTGACTTTAAATGTCAGAGGCATGGGGACACCAAGCGAGCTAAACGCATTGTAACAATATCTCTGGATGTTCTGATGATAAAAGATTGCACTGTTACAAGAGACACATTTGACACTGGAAAATTATACCCAATTACATGAGTGTTTGCATTGTCAATATATTTTCCTCCTCTAATCTGGTTTGACAAGGGTAGCCCTAGTGTGGGTCCATACAGGATGCCATTTATCCCATTAAACACTGCCACAGAGCCAGAGGGCAATATGTCTTAGTTGAGGGTCTCTGTGATGTTTTTAAAGATTAAGGATCAGTGTTTCAGTGCCGAAAGTGGGCAAAGCAGGCTTCATTCTGCACATATCACTCATCCTCACAAGGTGTACCCTTATCCCCTGGCTTGAGGATGGCTATGTCAATTGTGCCTGGGGGCTACAGATTAAGCACCCCCGGCATCCTTGCCAGTGCTGGTAGCTTATCTCACACAATGGGCTGCACACTGGTCCTTCCAACACTGTTGGTGGATCCTACGTCCTGAGACTCATGATACTCCTACTACCCTGCAGTACACAATCTCCACATTCTGGATGGTATTATTTGTTAGCAGCTCACAGTAGAGCCTGAGGAGCTAGATGCTGAATTGCTATGAATGACATTCTCAGAAGATGAGCCAATACACATACACATTGGGTATAGTGTGCAGCGCCCCCCAGTCCACACATGGTGACTGCATCCTACGTTGTCATTTGTTCGTGCATTTTTCACATTCCTGAAGGATTCCGTCTCTAAATATCTCACTGACGACTGGGACACAATAAACTTCTAGGTTGTTGTAGTGGTAAGCACTGAAATCAGTACTGAGCGGCAGGGTCTGGGTACTGGTGTTGTCTATGGCCAATATCCCCAGGGCTTTGCTGCAGACAGAGGCATCACTAGGTTCATTTGCAGGCTGTGATGTAAGCCATGCTGACAGATGCTCAAACACACCACACCGTTCTGATTGAGCAACTGTGTTGCTTTTACTTTGCAACATGACAAGCTGGAATGCCCACAAAGTGAGATAAGTTAGGGCAACTCCTGCCCTGCCTCCTCTGTTGCTTTACAACAACCTAGCAGATGTTGATGATTATGAATCACCTGCCCCAGATGCACATTAGTCAGGCAACCATCCATGAATCCTTCACACTGTATTATTGTGGCCTATACATTCCTCCCTGGTCTGAATGCAAGGTAGATATTTCCTCATTCCTGACAGGATTGAATCTACCTGTACTTGATCTGCCAGCACGTGCAGTGATCAACATCCCATTGGCTGATACAAGAGATACTCAGAGTGAATCTGCACACTGCAACGGTGACCACTTATGTGCTGGACAGCCTTCCGCCCAGTCTTGATAATGCCTATGAGCTTGTACTTGAGCACAGGTGACTGTATTTCTCTTTGGTCACCTTGAATGATTGGAGACACCCACAATCCATGTGGCAATATTTTGGGTTTACATTGTTAAAATTAAGCCTGGGCAGAGTTTGGGTAGTGGTGCTTTGCAGAACTCCGCGAAGATGCAAAAAAACTCCGCCGCGTTACGCGGAGTTTCTCGAGCAGGCGGAGTTGCTTGTCCTGCCCTTTCGCATGATGTTTCTGCCAGATGTCAATGCAGATTGCGTGTTCGGGTGGAAAAATCATGCGAACTACACCATGCTGTCGTACAATCTTTGCAATCCTTGCTTTCTAAAACTTTTTTCTAATCTTTTTATGTATTATCTTACCTGTTGTCTTTCTAAGTGGGTATTTGTGTTTTTTTCTACTTTACTGTGTGTTTTTGGTGAGTTTTGTACTATTTTTTTTTTTAGCTTTTCTACTTCCTTATTATCCTCCTTCCTTCTTTTTCCATGTCTATTTTTTTCCCCTCATCCCCATGGCAGATAAAGGCGCACCAAGGCGTGCAAGTGCCAGCCGCATTCCTTGCGGAAGGCGGCGCCAGGCAGGGGTGCAGCCCCATACCCTGTTTTCCAAGGTGGAGGTGGAGGTGGAAGTGGAGATGGCAGCGCCATTTTTTTTATATCTAGCGCCACCTCCCCTCCACCCTGGCAACAGCCAGCAGGGCTAGCTCTGGGTACGGGATGCGGGACCGCCAGCAGCTCTGGGCGAGGGTACGCTGGGCAGTCTACCACTGTTCTGGGGTCCAGCACACCCATCAGCAGTTGGCGCACTGCTGGTCCGACATCCTGGACCGAGAGCTTGACCTGCTGGACCTGCTAGGAGTTGAGGTTACGGGGATAGGTGAGTAATTATAAAAATTATTAATTTTTATTATTATTTGTATGTTTTATGCTATAGATAATATTTTTTTCCCAAGTAATAACAAGCATGCTGCTCACATGCAGGTCATTAAAATGTTCAAATATTATGTAATAGTCTGTTATTCTAGACAGGTGCCTAGCCTACTTGGCCCTACCCACCTAACCTAGTTATGGAATCATACTTGTTGCCGCTTGCTTGAGCTGAAGTGATTAGTGATGATTATGTGAGACGTTCTTAATTTTTGTAATTTCGTAACCGCATGCTGCACGCCACACGGACAACGCAGGGATGTTTGTGAACAACAACATCCATTTTTCAATGCAAGTTTGTGCTGCAGGCCTTTTATGCCTGACACACAAGCTTCCATTGACAAAAGGAGGATTGCGACCGCCCTGTGGCCTATGGGTGATCGCATTGATTCGTAATAGACTGTGCAGTCGTTATGACCGTGGTGCCTACCTAAGGTCGGGCAGTTCCAGAACCTCAATGGCGTCTACCCTACATCGTTGTAATCATTATAATAAGGCCCTTTGTGATTAGTGAATTGGCCCGTAAAAGGGGGTTGACTTGAGACTGAGAGATTACGATTGAGATTTGAGAAGAAGCAAACATAATTTGTTGCAATTTATTATTAATAATTCCAAAATGCAGTTGACTAAATTTGGAATAGGAGTGGACTAGGTGGGTAGGTTTTGGAAATTTTGAATAGTATACGGTCGTCAACGATATACTGCTACTAGTTGATCTGATTTAGAAAAGTTCATTGTTATTGCGATTGCCTTTGCCTGTCAAAAGTATTTTGGGGAGATATGTATTTACCACAAAAAAATGTTGTCTTTATGTTTTACATCAGCATCCAGGGGCAAGAAGAGGGCTGAGTGGGTGAGGGTCCAAGAGCTGGAGCTAGAGGTGCCTCCTAGAGTTCCTCGCCCGAAGGTTCTGCTAGCCCCAGTAAATCCTCCTGTGTTAAGATTAATATATTTATACCCCTTATTTTCTTGCTCCTTTTTGAATAATGTGGCATCTACCCGGTTTATATTATTTTTCCAAATCCTCTTCAATCTATCCGCTTCTACATTTTTGTTATCCTTGCATTATCCTATTTACTTATTTTCCTTATTTCAAGTTTCTCAACTCTGCGTCAAACTGTCTCTAGTTACTAGTCTGTCTGTAGCTTCCTTTCTTCTGCTTTTTTAGTCAGCTGTACCTCTCTCCTTTTGTGGAATGCCTAGTGGTGGTACTCTAAGACTCAAAGAACCCATTGGTCACATAATACTACTACTATTACTACTACAACTACTCCTCCTCTGCTGTGCAGATTGCATGCCCATTGCCCAAGTAAGGTATTCTGCACATGTATGTTGAGATGAGAAGGCTCTATCACTAAAACAAGAGAGTAGCAATGGTCACGTTGGACACCCAAAAGTTGTGTCTTATTAGCTAGGCCTAGTAATATTAGCAGCAGTTGGTGACCTGATGACTGTGCACCGTGTCTGGGGGGGAATTACGAGGAGGACGGCTCCATTGCATTTGCTAACCAAGGCCATATGCTATTTTTTTCTCATAAATATCAGATTCATCAATCAATAGCTCCAGTCCCTCCCTAACAGCTTGTCTCTTGTCTTGACTTCAGGCTTTTAAAAAAATTGCCACCAACAAAATGCCCAACCTGATATTTGATAGAAGATACTCTCTGTAATTTATACAAATTGTAGTGAATGATGTGTGTGGTGTTTTTTTATTTTGCTATAAAACAATTAATAGATGGAATGTTTATCTGGCATCTAAGCTGCACCGACCACCAGTGCCGGGGCCAGCACTGACTGCGCGAGCCAGTCTGCAGATGCAGCAGCAAAAGGGGTGAGGCAGCGGCAGTGGCGGGCAGTGGTAAGTCATATTGTTTGCTTATTGACAATTAATTATAATTATAAACTCACTTTAAATGTGTAGTCTTGTCAGCTTGTGAACAACAGGTGAACACAGCAGGAGGTGAGCTGAGTAACTAATGGCCGCTCACATCTTCAACTCAGCAGAGAACGTTTTATGAACAAGACCTTTAACTATGGGTTGATGGTAAAGGGAAGGATGGAAGGGGAAAGGATGGATGAAATGTAATATATTTGACTGAAAGAGAAGGATGCGTGGTTGAAAGCACCGTATGCATAAACAGTACTATAGGTGGTTAATAGCTAGGATGCATGGGTGGGTGAAGGAATGGATTAAAGGTATACGGGTAGGAAGCTTGCCTGGGTGGGTGAAAGTGTATGTGTGAAAGGATGCCTGCCTGGGTGGGAGATTGGAATCCTGTGGTGGTTTCTTTTGAATGAAATAAACTTAAGGATGTATGGGTGGGTAAATGTCAAATGACAAATGTATGTTGTTGAAAGGTTTGTACTGGAGATCATGAGACTAGAGTTAGACAGAGAGCCATGCTTGGATGCATCGCTATATGTATGGATGGGTAGTTTCAATGGTGAAGAGTGGATTGAGAGAATGTAAACCTTAAATGGTGGTGAGTAGCAAAGCCAAGGGTGTAGAATAAAAAATAAAATGCTAGAAAAACAATGCAATGATGAATGGAAACATCCTTGGGAAGGAGAATAAGGGACTAGGATGCTCCTCTGTAGTGGTGTTCTTCTCACCTTTACTTGCCTGGAATGGTTTTATATTTCTTCAGATCTCTTACTACACCCCCTCCATATTCAGCCTTGTACCTGCTATCTGCAGCCTGCTTCTCATTTCCTCAGATGTTTGTCTTGCTTGAACCTGTGCTTCCTCAGGAATTCTCTTCCCCCGGGCCCTGAGCCTCTTTACTGACTCCCACACTTTTTTCGAGTTTTTTTTATTCAAAGGGTTGAGGAGATGGTATTTTAGACTCCTCCCTGGACTCACAGTAGTTTTCAAGTGCAACATTATGTATCCTTCCTACCCACCTATCATCAATCACCTCCTTCCATGGCATAATTTTCTATGTGTTTTGCTAAGAGCATTGTTTACAAGTTGTCTCTTTTCTTTCCTGAGATGTAGCTACTCCTGCTGCTCCAAAAACACTGAGCAGGCAGGAGATTGCAGCCCGGACCCGGCAGAGGAAAATGGAGGCCATCAGGTCCGAGTCAATGGGTGCCCGCTGCCATTCCACCAGCACTGCTGCTCCCCCTTATTTCCGCAGGTTTGAGTACTGCATGATGCTAAGGCTGGTGAATATTGAAGCCAGGCAGGAACAGATGGACAGACACCTGAACATGCTTCTAACCCACCATTATAGTGCTCTCTTAAACCCCTTTTTAGGTCAAGGACCTAAAGGCTGCGCTTGCGCAGTCTGGGGTCGGAGATTTAATGTATCTTAGTAGCTCAGTAGATCCCGCCTCCTTGCCCCGTCTCTTCCCTATTGGCTGGCTTCCGAAACGGAGGCCAGCCATTGGAGGAGAGATCCGTCACTCCGATGTAGCCCCGTCCTTTTCGGATTTGGGGGCGTCATTTTTGATGTTCTTTAGACAGTGACGTTGTCTGTCACTCAGAACTCAGAACCACGCCCCCAAGTCCGAAAATGGCCGTAGCATTCTAAATGCCATTTTCCCCTGATCGTCTCTGCTAGAAGTCGCTGTTACAAGCTCTTGAAACGGGTAAGTATGTTGTTGTTGTTTTCGTTTAGATGTAAGCCATGTTTGTTTTTTTAGGCTAATCTTATGTTTCTTTTCTTTTTTCTAGGTCCAACATGGCCCGTGGCGTCTCCCTGCAGCCGTGTGCACCGCTGTGCACAAAGCTGTTCAGACAGGTATGTATGTTGTTGTTGTTTTCGTCTAAAAGTAAGCCATGTTTGTTTTTTTAGGCTAATCTTATGTTTCTTTTCTTTTTTCTAGGTCCAACATGGCCCGTGGCGTCTCCCTGCAGCGATGTGCACCGCTGTGCACGGAGTGGTTCCGATCCGCGGCTCTTTTGCAGTTTGAGGTAAGCTATCTTTTCTTTTGCAATAATCTTATGTTTTTTTTGTCTTTTAGAGGTCCAACATGGCCCGTGGCGTCTCCCTGCAGCAGTGTGCACCGCTGTGCACGAAGCTGTTCAGACGGGTATTAATGTTGTTGTTTTGCTGTTGGAGGTAAGCCATTTTGTTTATTTTGCTAATCTTATGTTTATTTCTTTGTTTTTCAGGTCCAATATGGCCCGTGGCGTTTCCGTGCAGCTGTGTGCTCCGCTGTGCACGAAGTGGTTCAGACAGGTATGTATGCTGCTGTTTTGCTGTTAGAGGTAAGCCATTTTGTTTATTTTGCTAATCTTATGTTTATTTCTTTGTTTTTCAGGTCCAATATGGCCCGTGGCGTCTCCGTGCAGGTGTGTGCACTGCTGTGCACGAAGTGGTTCAGATAGGTATGTATGCTGCTGTTTTGCTGTTAGAGGTAAGCCATTTTGTTTATTTTGCTAATCTTATGTTTATTTCTTTGTTTTTCAGGTCCAATATGGCCCGTGCCGTCTCCGTGCAGCTGTGTGCACCGTTGTGCACGAACTGGTCCCGATATGCTGCTCTTTTGCTGTTTGAGGTAATCTATCTTTTTGATTTTGCTAATCTTAGGTTTTTTTCTCTCTTTTCTAGGTACAACATGGCCCGTGTCGTCTCCGTGCAGCTGTGTGCACTGCTCTGCACGAAGTGGTTCAGACAGGTATGTATGCTGCTGTTTTTCAGTTAAGGTAAGGCATTTTGTTTATTTTGCTAATCTTATGTTTATTTCTTTGTTTTTCAGGTCCAACATGGCCCGTGGCGTCTCCCTGCAGCCGTGTGCACCGCTGTGCACGAAGCTGTTCAGACGGGTATGTATGTTGTTGTTTTGCTGTTGGAGGTAAGCCATTTTGTTTATTTTGCTAATCTTATGTTTATTTCTTTGTTTTTCAGGTCCAATATGGCCCGTGGCGTCTCCGTGCAGCTGTGTGCTCCGCTGTGCACGAAGTGGTTCAGACAGGTATGTATGCTGCTGTTTTGCTGTTAGAGGTAAGCCATTTTGTTTATTTTGCTAATCTTATGTTTATTTCTTTGTTTTTCAGGTCCAATATGGCCCGTGGCGTCTCCGTGCAGCTGTGTGCACTGCTATGCACGAAGTGGTTCAGATAGGTATGTATGCTGCTGTTTTGCTGTTAGAGGTAAGCCATTTTGTTTATTTTGCTAATCTTATGATTATTTCTTTGTTTTTCAGGTCCAATATGGCCCGTGGCGTCTCCGTGCAGCTGTGTGCTCCACTGTGCACGAAGTTGTTCCGACAGGTATGTATGCTGCTGTTTTTCAGTTAAGGTAAGGCATTTTGTTTATTTTGCTAATCTTATGTTTATTTCTTTGTTTTTCAGGTCCAATATGGCCCGTGGCGTCTCCGTGCAGCTGTGTGCACTGCTGTGCACGAAGTGGTTCAGACAGGTATGTATGCTGCTGTTTTTCAGTTAAGGTAAGGCATTTGGTTTATTTTGCTAATCTTATGTTTATTTCTTTGTTTTTCAGGTCCAATATGGCCCGTGGCGTCTCCCTGCAGCGATGTGCACCGCTATGCACGGAGTGGTTCCGATCCGCGGCTCTTTTGCAGTTTGAGGTAAGCTATCTTTTCTTTTGCAATAATCTTATGTTTTTTTGTCTTTTAGAGGTCCAACATGGCCCGTGGCGTCTCCCTGCAGCCGTGTGCACCGCTGTGCACGAAGCTGTTCAGACGGGTATGTATGTTGTTGTTTTGCTGTTGGAGGTAAGCCATTTTGTTTATTTTGCTAATCTTATGTTTATTTCTTTGTTTTTCAGGTCCAATACGGCCCGTGGCGTCTCCGTGCAGCTGTGTGCACTGCTGTGCACGAAGTGGTTCAGACGGGTATGTATGCTGCTGTTTTTCAGTTAAGGTAAGGCATTTGGTTTATTTTGCTAATCTCATGTTTATTTCTTTGTTTTTCAGGTCCAATATGGCCCGTGGCGTCTCCGTGCAGCTGTGTGCACCGTTGTGCACGAACTGGTTCCGATATTCTGCTCTTTTGATGTTCGAGGTAATCTATCTTTTTGATTTTGCTAATCTTAGGTTTTTTTCTCTCTTTTCTAGATACAACATGGCCCGTGTCGTCTCCGTGCAGCTGTGTGCACTGCTGTGCACGAAGTGGTTCAGACAGATATGTATGCTGCTGTTTTTCAGTTAAGGTAAGGCATTTTGTTTATTTTGCTAATCTTATGTTTATTTCTTTGTTTTTCAGGTCCAATATGGCCCGTGGCGTCTCCGTGCAGCTGTGTGCTCCGCTGTGCACGAAGTGGTTCAGACAGGTATGTATGCTGCTGTTTTGCTGTTAAAGGTAAGCCATTTGGTTTATTTTGCTAATCTTATGTTTATTTCTTTGTTTTTCAGGTCCAATATGGCCCGTGGCGTCTCCGTGCAGCTGTGTGCACTGCTGTGCACGAAGTGGTTCAGACGGGTATGTATGCTGCTGTTTTTCAGTTAAGGTAAGGCATTTGGTTTATTTTGCTAATCTCATGTTTATTTCTTTGTTTTTCAGGTCCAATATGGCCCGTGGCGTCTCCCTGCAGCTGTGTGCACTGCTGTGCACAAAGTGGTTCAGACAGGTATGTATGCTGCTGTTTTTCAGTTAAGGTAAGGCATTTTGTTTATTTTGCTAATCTTATGTCTATTTCTTTGTTTTTCAGGTCCAATATGGCCCGTGCCGTCTCCGTGCAGCTGTGTGCTCCACTGTGCACGAAGTTGTTCCGACAGGTATGTATGCTGCTGTTTTTCAGTTAAGGTAAGGCATTTTGTTTATTTTTGCTAATCTTATGTTTATTTCTTTGTTTTTCAGGTCCAATATGGCCCGTGGCGTCTCCGTGCAGCTGTGTGCACTGCTGTGCACGAAGTGGTTCAGACAGGTATGAATGCTGCTGTTTTTCAGTTAAGGTAAGGCATTTGGTTTATTTTGCTAATCTTATGTTTATTTCTTTGTTTTTCAGGTCCAATATCGCCCGTGGCGTCTCCGTGCAGCTGTGTGCACCGTTGTGCACGAACTGGGTCCGATATTCTGCTCTTTTGATGTTTGGGGTAATCTATCTTTTTGATTTTGCTAATCTTAGTTTTTTTTCTCTCTTTTCTAGATACAACATGGCCCGTGTCGTCTCCGTGCAGCTGTGTGCTCCACTGTGCACGAAGTGGTTCAGACAGGTATGTATGCTGCTGTTTTTCAGTTAAGGTAAGGCATTTTGTTTATTTTGCTAATCTTATGTTTATTTCTTTGTTTTTCAGGTCCAATATGGCCCGTGGCGTCTCCGTGCAGCTGTGTGCACTGCTGTGCCTGAAGTGGTTCAGACAGGTATGTATGCTGCTGTTTTGCTGTTAGAGGTAAGCCATTTTGTTTATTTTGCTAATCTTATGTTTATTTCTTTGTTTTTCAGGTCCTATATGGCCCGTGGCGTCTCCGTGCAGCTGTGTGCACCGCTATGCACGGAGTGGTTCCGATCCGCGGCTCTTTTGCAGTTTGAGGTAAGCTATCTTTTCTTTTGCAATAATCTTATGTTTTTTTGTCTTTTAGAGGTCCAACATGGCCCGTGGCGTCTCCCTGCAGCCGTGTGCACCGCTGTGCACGAAGCTGTTCAGACGGGTATGTATGTTGTTGTTTTGCTGTTGGAGGTAAGCCATTTTGTTTATTTTGCTAATCTTATGTTTATTTCTTTGTTTTTCGGGTCCAATACGGCCCGTGGCGTCTCCGTGCAGCTGTGTGCTCCGCTGTGCACGAAGTGGTTCAGACAGGTATGTATGCTGCTGTTTTGCTGTTAGAGGTAAGCCATTTTGTTTATTTTGCTAATCTTATGTTTATTTCTTTGTTTTTCAGGTCCAATATGGCCCGTGGCGTCTCCGTGCAGCTGTGTGCACTGCTGTGCACGAAGTGGTTCAGACGGGTATGTATGCTGCTGTTTTTCAGTTAAGGTAAGGCATTTGGTTTATTTTGCTAATCTCATGTTTATTTCTTTGTTTTTCAGGTCCAATATGGCCCGTGGCGTCTCCGTGCAGCTGTGTGCACCGTTGTGCACGAACTGGTTCCGATATTCTGCTCTTTTGATGTTCGAGGTAATCTATCTTTTTGATTTCGCTAATCTTAGGGTTTTTTCTCTCTTTTCTAGATACAACATGGCCCGTGTCGTCTCCTTGCAGCTGTGTGCACTGCTGTGCATGAAGTGGTTCAGACAGATATGTATGCTGCTGTTTTTCAGTTAAGGTAAGGCATTTTGTTTATTTTGCTAATCTTATGTTTATTTCCTTGTTTTTCAGGTCCAATATGGCCCGTGGCGTCTCCGTGCAGCTGTGTGCTCCGCTGTGCACGAAGTGGTTCAGACAGGTATGTATGCTGCTGTTTTGCTGTTAGAGGTAAGCCATTTGGTTTATTTTGCTAATCTTATGTTTATTTCTTTGTTTTTCAGGTCCAATATGGCCCATGGCGTCTCCGTGCAGCTGTGTGCACTGCTGTGCACGAAGTGGTTCAGACGGGTATGTATGCTGCTGTTTTTCAGTTAAGGTAAGGCATTTGGTTTATTTTGCTAATCTCATGTTTATTTCTTTGTTTTTCAGGTCCAATATGGCCCGTGGCGTCTCCCTGCAGCTGTGTGCACTGCTGTGCACGAAGTGGTTCAGACAGGTATGTATGCTGCTGTTTTTCAGTTAAGGTAAGGCATTTTGTTTATTTTGCTAATCTTATGTCTATTTCTTTGTTTTTCAGGTCCAATATGGCCCGTGCCGTCTCCGTGCAGCTGTGTGCTCCACTGTGCACGAAGTTGTTCCAACAGGTATGTATGCTGCTGTTTTTCAGTTAAGGTAAGGCATTTTGTTTATTTTTGCTAATCTTATGTTTATTTCTTTGTTTTTCAGGTCCAATATGGCCCGTGGCGTCTCCGTGCAGCTGTGTGCACTGCTGTGCACGAAGTGGTTCAGACAGGTATGAATGCTGCTGTTTTTCAGTTAAGGTAAGGCATTTGGTTTATTTTGCTAATCTTATGTTTATTTCTTTGTTTTTCAGGTCCAATATCGCCCGTGGCGTCTCCGTGCAGCTGTGTGCACCGTTGTGCACGAACTGGGTCCGATATTCTGCTCTTTTGATGTTTGGGGTAATCTATCTTTTTGATTTTGCTAATCTTAGTTTTTTTTCTCTCTTTTCTAGATACAACATGGCCCGTGTCGTCTCCGTGCAGCTGTGTGCACTGCTGTGCACGAAATGGTTCAGACAGGTATGTATGCTGCTGTTTTTCAGTTAAGGTAAGGCATTTTGTTTATTTTGCTAATCTTATGTTTATTTCTTTGTTTTTCAGGTCCAATATGGCCCGTGGCGTCTCCGTGCAGCTGTGTGCTCCGCTGTGCACGAAGTGGTTCAGACAGGTATGTATGCTGCTGTTTTGCTGTTAGAGGTAAGCCATTTTGTTTATTTTGCTAATCTTATGTTTATTTCTTTGTTTTTCAGGTCCAATATGGCCCGTGGCGTCTCCCTGCAGCTGTGTGCACTGCTGTGCACAAAGTGGTTCAGACAGGTATGTATGCTGCTGTTTTTCAGTTAAGGTAAGGCATTTTGTTTATTATGCTAATCTTATGTCTATTTCTTTGTTTTTCAGGTCCAATATGGCCCGTGCCGTCTCCGTGCAGCTGTGTGCTCCACTGTGCACGAAGTTGTTCCGCCAGGTATGTATGCTGCTGTTTTTCAGTTAAGGTAAGGCATTTTGTTTATTTTGCTAATCTTATGTTTATTTCTTTGTTTTTCAGGTCCAATATGGCCCGTGGCGTCTCCGTGCAGCTGTGTGCACTGCTGTGCACGAAGTGGTTCAGACAGGTATGTATGCTGCTGTTTTTCAGTTAAGGTAAGGCATTTGGTTTATTTTGCTAATCTTATGTTTATTTCTTTGTTTTTCAGGTCCAATATGGCCCGTGGCGTCTCCGTGCAGCTGTGTGCACCGTTGTGCACAAACTGGTTCCGATATTCTGCTCTTTTGATGTTCGAGGTAATCTATCTTTTTGATTTTGCTAATCTTAGTTTTTTTTCTCTCTTTTCTAGATACAACATGGCCCGTGTCGTCTCCGTGCAGCTGTGTGCACTGCTGTGCACAAAGTGGTTCAGACAGGTATGTATGCTGCTGTTTTTCAGTTAAGGTAAGGCATTTTGTTTATTTTGCTAATCTTATGTTTATTTCTTTGTTTTTCAGGTCCAATATGGCCCGTGGCGTCTCCGTGCAGCTGTGTGTACTGCTGTGCACGAAGTGGTTCAGACAGGTATGTATGCTGCTGTTTTTCAGTTAAGGTAAGGCATTTGGTTTATTTTGCTAATCTTATGTTTATTTCTTTGTTTTTCAGGTCCAATATGGCCCGTGTCGTCTCCGTGCAGCTGTGTGCACTGCTGTGCACGAAGTGGTTTAGACAGGTATGTATGCTGCTGTTTTTCAGTTAAGGTAAGGCATTTTGTTTTTTTTGCTAATCTTATGTTTATTTTTATCACTCACTGCTGCACTCTCTCCTCAGCCTCTTACTGCACCATCCCTTCACTCTCTCCTCAGCTCCACTATACCGTCTCTTCACTGTTGCACTCTCCTTAGTCTCTCACTGCACCACCCTTTCACTGCTGCACTCTCTCCTCAGCCTCTCCCTGCACCATCCTTTCACTGATGCACTCTCTCCTCAGCCTCTCCCTCCACTGTCCCTTCACTAATGCACTCTCCTCAGCCTCTCCCTGCACCGTCCCTTCACTGACGCACTCTCTGCTCAGCCCCCATTGCATTGTCGCCTTAACTGCTCCACTCTCCTCAGCCTCTCCCTGCACCGTCCCTTCACTGATGCACTCTGTTCAGCCCCCCATTGCATCGTCCCTTCACTGCTGCACTTTCCTCAGCCTCTCACTGCACCATCCCTTCACTGCTGCACTCTCCTCAACCTCTCACTGCACCATCCCTTCACTGCAGCACTCTCTCCTCAGCCTCTTCCTGCGCCATCGCTTCACTGCTGCACTCTCTGCTCAGCCCCCCATCCAGGCTGCAGCCCTCACTCCTCCACTGCACCATCACTCACTGCTGCACTCTCTCTCAGCCTCTCACGGTACTATCCCTTCACTAATGCACTCTCTCCACAGCCTCTCCCTGCACCGTCCCTTCACTGATGCACTCTCTCTACAGCCTCTCCCTGCACCGTCCATTCACTGATGCACTCTCTGCTCAGCCTCCCATTGCATCGTCCCTTCACTGCTGCACTCCCTTCAGCCTCTCCCTGCACCGTCCCTTCACTCATGCACTCTCTGCTCAGCCCCCCATTGCATCGTCCCTTCACTGCTGCACTTTCCTCAGCCTCTCACTGCACCATCGCTTCACTGCAGCACTCTCTCCTCAGCCTCTCCCGGCGCCATCGCTTCACTCTCTGCTCAGCCCCCCATTCAGGTCCAACATGGCCCGTGGCGTCTCCCTGCAGCCGTGTGCACCGCTGTGCACGAAGCTGTTCAGACGGGTATGTATGTTGTTGTTTTGCTGTTGGAGGTAAGCCATTTTGTTTATTTTGCTAATCTTATGTTTATTTCTTTGTTTTTCAGGTCCAATATGGCCCGTGGCGTCTCCGTGCAGCTGTGTGCTCCGCTGTGCACGAAGTGGTTCAGACAGGTATGTATGCTGCTGTTTTGCTGTTAGAGGTAAGCCATTTTGTTTATTTTGCTAATCTTATGTTTATTTCTTTGTTTTTCAGGTCCAATATGGTCCGTGGCGTCTCCGTGCAGCTGTGTGCACTGCTGTGCACGAAGTGGTTCAGATAGGTATGTATGCTGCTGTTTTGCTGTTAGAGGTAAGCCATTTTGTTTATTTTGCTAATCTTATGATTATTTCTTTGTTTTCCAGGTCCAATATGGCCCGTGGCGTCTCCGTGCAGCTGTGTGCTCCACTGTGCACGAAGTTGTTCCGACAGGTATGTATGCTGCTGTTTTTCAGTTAAGGTAAGGCATTTTGTTTATTTTGCTAATCTTATGTTTATTTCTTTGTTTTTCAGGTCCAATATGGCCCGTGGCGTCTCCGTGCAGCTGTGTGCACTGCTGTGCACGAAGTGGTTCAGACAGGTATGTATGCTGCTGTTTTTCAGTTAAGGTAAGGCATTTGGTTTATTTTGCTAATCTTATGTTTATTTCTTTGTTTTTCAGGTCCAATATGGCCCGTGGCGTCTCCCTGCAGCGATGTGCACCGCTATGCACGGAGTGGTTCCGATCCGCGGCTCTTTTGCAGTTTGAGGTAAGCTATCTTTTCTTTTGCAATAATCTTATGTTTTTTTGTCTTTTAGAGGTCCAACATGGCCCGTGGCGTCTCCCTGCAGCCGTGTGCACCGCTGTGCACGAAGCTGTTCAGACGGGTATGTATGTTGTTGTTTTGCTGTTGGAGGTAAGCCATTTTGTTTATTTTGCTAATCTTATGTTTATTTCTTTGTTTTTCAGGTCCAATACGGCCCGTGGCGTCTCCGTGCAGCTGTGTGCTCCGCTGTGCACGAAGTGGTTCAGACAGGTATGTATGCTGCTGTTTTGCTGTTAGAGGTAAGCCATTTTGTTTATTTTGCTAATCTTATGTTTATTTCTTTGTTTTTCAGGTCCAATATGGCCCGTGGCGTCTCCGTGCAGCTGTGTGCACTGCTGTGCACGAAGTGGTTCAGACGGGTATGTATGCTGCTGTTTTTCAGTTAAGGTAAGGCATTTGGTTTATTTTGCTAATCTCATGTTTATTTCTTTGTTTTTCAGGTCCAATATGGCCCGTGGCGTCTCCGTGCAGCTGTGTGCACCGTTGTGCACGAACTGGTTCCGATATTCTGCTCTTTTGATGTTCGAGGTAATCTATCTTTTTGATTTTGCTAATCTTAGTTTTTTTTCTCTCTTTTCTAGATACAACATGGCCCGTGTCGTCTCCGTGCAGCTGTGTGCACTGCTGTGCACGAAGTGGTTCAGACAGATATGTATGCTGCTGTTTTTCAGTTAAGGTAAGGCATTTTGTTTATTTTGCTAATCTTATGTTTATTTCTTTGTTTTTCAGGTCCAATATGGCCCGTGGCGTCTCCGTGCAGCTGTGTGCTCCGCTGTGCACGAAGTGGTTCAGACAGGTATGAATGCTGCTGTTTTGCTGTTAGAGGTAAGCCATTTGGTTTATTTTGCTAATCTTATGTTTATTTCTTTGTTTTTCAGGTCCAATATGGCCCGTGGCGTCTCCGTGCAGCTGTGTGCACTGCTGTGCACGAAGTGGTTCAGACGGGTATGTATGCTGCTGTTTTTCAGTTAAGGTAAGGCATTTTGTTTATTTTGCTAATCTTATGTTTATTTTTATAACTCACTGCTGCACTCTCTCCTCAGCCTCTTACTGCACCATCCCTTCACTCTCTCCTCAGCTCCACTATACCGTCTCTTCACTGTTGCACTCTCCTTAGTCTCTCACTGCACCACCCTTTCACTGCTGCACTCTCTCCTCAGCCTCTCCCTGCACCATCCTTTCACTGATGCACTCTCTCCTCAGCCTCTCCCTCCACTGTCCCTTCACTAATGCACTCTCCTCAGCCTCTCCCTGCACCGTCCCTTCACTGACGCACTCTCTGCTCAGCCCCCATTGCATTGTCGCCTTAACTGCTCCACTCTCCTCAGCCTCTCCCTGCACCGTCCCTTCACTGATGCACTCTGTTCAGCCCCCCATTGCATCGTCCCTTCACTGCTGCACTTTCTTCAGCCTCTCACTGCACCATCCCTTCACTGCTGCACTCTCCTCAACCTCTCACTGCACCATCCCTTCACTGCAGCACTCTCTCCTCAGCCTCTTCCTGCGCCATCGCTTCACTGCTGCACTCTCTGCTCAGCCCCCCATCCAGGCTGCAGCCCTCACTCCTCCACTGCACCATCACTCACTGCTGCACTCTCTCTCAGCCTCTCACGGTACTATCCCTTCACTAATGCACTCTCTCCACAGCCTCTCCCTGCACCGTCCCTTCACTGATGCACTCTCTCTACAGCCTCTCCCTGCACCGTCCATTCACTGATGCACTCTCTGCTCAGCCTCCCATTGCATCGTCCCTTCACTGCTGCACTCCCTTCAGCCTCTCCCTGCACCGTCCCTTCACTCATGCACTCTCTGCTCAGCCCCCCATTGCATCGTCCCTTCACTGCTGCACTTTCCTCAGCCTCTCACTGCACCATCGCTTCACTGCAGCACTCTCTCCTCAGCCTCTCCCGGCGCCATCGCTTCACTCTCTGCTCAGCCCCCCATTCAGGTCCAACATGGCCCGTGGCGTCTCCCTGCAGCCGTGTGCACCGCTGTGCACGAAGCTGTTCAGACGGGTATGTATGTTGTTGTTTTGCTGTTGGAGGTAAGCCATTTTGTTTATTTTGCTAATCTTATGTTTATTTCTTTGTTTTTCAGGTCCAATATGGCCCGTGGCGTCTCCGTGCAGCTGTGTGCTCCGCTGTGCACGAAGTGGTTCAGACAGGTATGTATGCTGCTGTTTTGCTGTTAGAGGTAAGCCATTTTGTTTATTTTGCTAATCTTATGTTTATTTCTTTGTTTTTCAGGTCCAATATGGTCCGTGGCGTCTCCGTGCAGCTGTGTGCACTGCTGTGCACGAAGTGGTTCAGATAGGTATGTATGCTGCTGTTTTGCTGTTAGAGGTAAGCCATTTTGTTTATTTTGCTAATCTTATGATTATTTCTTTGTTTTCCAGGTCCAATATGGCCCGTGGCGTCTCCGTGCAGCTGTGTGCTCCACTGTGCACGAAGTTGTTCCGACAGGTATGTATGCTGCTGTTTTTCAGTTAAGGTAAGGCATTTTGTTTATTTTGCTAATCTTATGTTTATTTCTTTGTTTTTCAGGTCCAATATGGCCCGTGGCGTCTCCGTGCAGCTGTGTGCACTGCTGTGCACGAAGTGGTTCAGACAGGTATGTATGCTGCTGTTTTTCAGTTAAGGTAAGGCATTTGGTTTATTTTGCTAATCTTATGTTTATTTCTTTGTTTTTCAGGTCCAATATGGCCCGTGGCGTCTCCCTGCAGCGATGTGCACCGCTATGCACGGAGTGGTTCCGATCCGCGGCTCTTTTGCAGTTTGAGGTAAGCTATCTTTTCTTTTGCAATAATCGTATGTTTTTTTGTCTTTTAGAGGTCCAACATGGCCCGTGGCGTCTCCCTGCAGCCGTGTGCACCGCTGTGCACGAAGCTGTTCAGACGGGTATGTATGTTGTTGTTTTGCTGTTGGAGGTAAGCCATTTTGTTTATTTTGCTAATCTTATGTTTATTTCTTTGTTTTTCAGGTCCAATACGGCCCGTGGCGTCTCCGTGCAGCTGTGTGCTCCGCTGTGCACGAAGTGGTTCAGACAGGTATGTATGCTGCTGTTTTGCTGTTAGAGGTAAGCCATTTTGTTTATTTTGCTAATCTTATGTTTATTTCTTTGTTTTTCAGGTCCAATATGGCCCGTGGCGTCTCCGTGCAGCTGTGTGCACTGCTGTGCACGAAGTGGTTCAGACGGGTATGTATGCTGCTGTTTTTCAGTTAAGGTAAGGCATTTGGTTTATTTTGCTAATCTCATGTTTATTTCTTTGTTTTTCAGGTCCAATATGGCCCGTGGCGTCTCCGTGCAGCTGTGTGCACCGTTGTGCACGAACTGGTTCCGATATTCTGCTCTTTTGATGTTCGAGGTAATCTATCTTTTTGATTTTGCTAATCTTAGGTTTTTTTCTCTCTTTTCTAGATACAACATGGCCCGTGTCGTCTCCGTGCAGCTGTGTGCACTGCTGTGCACGAAGTGGTTCAGACAGATATGTATGCTGCTGTTTTTCAGTTAAGGTAAGGCATTTTGTTTATTTTGCTAATCTTATGTTTATTTCTTTGTTTTTCAGGTCCAATATGGCCCGTGGCGTCTCCGTGCAGCTGTGTGCTCCGCTGTGCACGAAGTGGTTCAGACAGGTATGTATGCTGCTGTTTTGCTGTTAGAGGTAAGCCATTTGGTTTATTTTGCTAATCTTATGTTTATTTCTTTGTTTTTCAGGTCCAATATGGCCCGTGGCGTCTCCGTGCAGCTGTGTGCACTGCTGTGCACGAAGTGGTTCAGACGGGTATGTATGCTGCTGTTTTTCAGTTAAGGTAAGGCATTTGGTTTATTTTGCTAATCTCATGTTTATTTCTTTGTTTTTCAGGTCCAATATGGCCCGTGGCGTCTCCCTGCAGCTGTGTGCACTGCTGTGCACGAAGTGGTTCAGACAGGTATGTATGCTGCTGTTTTTCAGTTAAGGTAAGGCATTTTGTTTATTTTGCTAATCTTATGTCTATTTCTTTGTTTTTCAGGTCCAATATGGCCCGTGCCGTCTCCGTGCAGCTGTGTGCTCCACTGTGCACGAAGTTGTTCCGACAGGTATGTATGCTGCTGTTTTTCAGTTAAGGTAAGACATTTTGTTTATTTTTGCTAATCTTATGTCTATTTCTTTGTTTTTCAGGTCCAATATGGCCCGTGGCGTCTCCGTGCAGCTGTGTGCACTGCTGTGCACGAAGTGGTTCAGACAGGTATGAATGCTGCTGTTTTTCAGTTAAGGTAAGGCATTTGGTTTATTTTGCTAATCTTATGTTTATTTCTTTGTTTTTCAGGTCCAATATCGCCCGTGGCGTCTCCGTGCAGCTGTGTGCACCGTTGTGCACGAACTGGGTCCGATATTCTGCTCTTTTGATGTTTGGGGTAATCTATCTTTTTGATTTTGCTAATCTTAGTTTTTTTTCTCTCTTTTCTAGATACAATATGGCCCGTGGCGTCTCCGTGCAGCTGTGTGCTCCGCTGTGCACGAAGTGGTTCAGACAGGTATGTATGCTGCTGTTTTGCTGTTAGAGGTAAGCCATTTTGTTTATTTTGCTAATCTTATGTTTATTTCTTTGTTTTTCAGGTCCAATATGGCCCGTGGCGTCTCCCTGCAGCTGTGTGCGCTGCTGTGCACAAAGTGGTTCAGACAGGTATGTATGCTGCTGTTTTTCAGTTAAGGTAAGGCATTTTGTTTATTATGCTAATCTTATGTCTATTTCTTTGTTTTTCAGGTCCAATATGGCCCGTGCCGTCTCCGTGCAGCTGTGTGCTCCACTGTGCACGAAGTTGTTCCGACAGGTATGTATGCTGCTGTTTTTCAGTTACGGTAAGGCATTTTGTTTATTTTGCTAATCTTATGTTTATTTCTTTGTTTTTCAGGTCCAATATGGCCCGTGGCGTCTCCGTGCAGCTGTGTGCACTGCTGTGCACGAAGTGGTTCAGACAGGTATGTATGCTGCTGTTTTTCATTTAAGGTAAGGCATTTGGTTTATTTTGCTAATCTTATGTTTATTTCTTTGTTTTTCAGGTCCAATATGGCCCGTGGCGTCTCCGTGCAGCTGTGTGCACCGTTGTGCACAAACTGGTTCCGATATTCTGCTCTTTTGATGTTCGAGGTAATCTATCTTTTTGATTTTGCTAATCTTAGGTTTTTTTCTCTCTTTTCGAGATACAACATGGCCCGTGTCGTCTCCGTGCAGCTGTGTGCACTGCTGTGCACAAAGTGGTTCAGACAGGTATGTATGCTGCTGTTTTTCAGTTAAGGTAAGGCATTTTGTTTATTTTGCTAATCTTATGTTTATTTCTTTGTTTTTCAGGTCCAATATGGCCCGTGGCGTCTCCGTGCAGCTGTGTGTACTGCTGTGCACGAAGTGGTTCAGACAGGTATGTATGCTGCTGTTTTTCAGTTAAGGTAAGGCATTTGGTTTATTTTGCTAATCTTATGTTTATTTCTTTGTTTTTCAGGTCCAATATGGCCCGTGTCGTCTCCGTGCAGCTGTGTGCACTGCTGTGCACGAAGTGGTTCAGACAGGTATGTATGCTGCTGTTTTTCAGTTAAGGTAAGGCATTTTGTTTATTTTGCTAATCTTATGTTTATTTTTATCACTCACTGCTGCACTCTCTCCTCAGCCTCTTACTGCACCATCCCTTCACTCTCTCCTCAGCTCCACTATACCGTCTCTTCACTGTTGCACTCTCCTTTATCTCTCACTGCACCACCCTTTCACTGCTGCACTCTCTCCTCAGCCTCTCCCTGCACCATCCTTTCACTGATGCACTCTCTCCTCAGCCTCTCCCTCCACTGTCCCTTCACTAATGCACTCTCCTCAGCCTCTCCCTGCACCGTCCCTTCACTGACGCACTCTCTGCTCAGCCCCCATTGCATTGTCGCCTTAACTGCTCCACTCTCCTCAGCCTCTCCCTGCACCGTCCCTTCACTGATGCACTCTGTTCAGCCCCCCATTGCATCGTCCCTTCACTGCTGCACTTTCCTCAGCCTCTCACTGCACCATCCCTTCACTGCTGCACTCTCCTCAACCTCTCACTGCACCATCCCTTCACTGCAGCACTCTCTCCTCAGCCTCTTCCTGCGCCATCGCTTCACTGCTGCACTCTCTGCTCAGCCCCCCATCCAGGCTGCAGCCCTCACTCCTCCACTGCACCATCACTCACTGCTGCACTCTCTCTCAGCCTCTCACGGTACTATCCCTTCACTAATGCACTCTCTCCACAGCCTCTCCCTGCACCGTCCCTTCACTGATGCACTCTCTCTACAGCCTCTCCCTGCACCGTCCATTCACTGATGCACTCTCTGCTCAGCCTCCCATTGCATCGTCCCTTCACTGCTGCACTCCCTTCAGCCTCTCCCTGCACCGTCCCTTCACTCATGCACTCTCTGCTCAGCCCCCCATTGCATCGTCCCTTCACTGCTGCACTTTCCTCAGCCTCTCACTGCACCATCGCTTCACTGCAGCACTCTCTCCTCAGCCTCTCCCGGCGCCATCGCTTCACTCTCTGCTCAGCCCCCCATCCAGGCTGCAGCCCTCACTCCTCCACTGCACCATCACTCACTGCTGCACTCTCTCTCAGCCTCTCACGGTACTGTCCCTTCACTGCTGCACTGTCCTCAGCCTCTCACTGCACCATCTTTTCACTGCTGCACTCTCTTCAGTCTCTCACTGCACCATCCCTTCACTGCTGCACTCTCCTCAGCCTCTCCCTGCACCGTCCCTTCACTGATGCACTCTCTCCACAGCCCCTCCCTGCACCGTCTCTTCACTGCTGCACTCTCTGCTCAACCTCTCCCTGCACCGTCCATTCACTGATGCACTCTCTGCTCAGCCTCCCATTGCATCGTCCGTTCACTGCTGCACTCTCTTCAGCCTCTCCCTGCACCGTCCCTTCACTGGTGCACTCTCCTCAGTCTCTCACTGCACCATCCCTTCACTGCTGCACTCTCTCCTCAGCCTCTCCCTGCACCATCCCTTTACTGATGCACTCTCTCCTCAGCCTCTCCCTGCACCGGCCCTTCACTGATGCACTCTCTCCTCAGCCTCTCCCTGCACCGTCCCTTTATTGCTGCACTCTCTCCTTAGCCTCTCCTTGCACCGTCCCTTCACTGCTGCACTCTCCTCAGCCTCTCACTGCACCGTCACTTCACTGCTGCACTCACTCCTCCTCCCCACTGCACCGTCCCTTCACTGCTGCACTCTCCTCAGCCTCTCACTGCATTATCCCTTCACTGCTACACTCTCTCCTCAGTCCCACTGCACCGTCCCTTCACTGCTGCACTCTATGCTCAGCCCCCCACTGCAACGTCCTTTTACTGCTGCACTCTCTGCTCAGCCCCCCACTGCACCGTCCTTTTACTGCTGCACTCTCCTCAGCTTCTCCCTGCACCGTCACTTCACTGCTGCACTCACTCCTCCTCCCCACTGCACCGTCCCTTCACTGCTGCACTCTCCTCAGCCTCTCACTGCATTATCCCTTCACTGCTACACTCTCTCCTCAGTCCCACTGCACCGTCCCTTCACTGCTGCACTCTATGCTCAGCCCCCCACTGCACCGTCCTTTTACTGCTGCACTCTCTGCTCAGCCCCCCACTGCACCGTCCTTTTACTGCTGCACTCTCTGCTCAGCCCCCCACTGCACCGTCCTTTTACTGCTGCACTCTCCTCAGCTTCTCCCTGCACCGTCCCTTCACTGCTGCACTCTCTCCTCAGCCTCTCCCTGCACTGTCCCTGCACTGTCCCTTCACTGCTGCACTCTCCTCAGCCTCTCCTTGCACCGTCCCTTCACTGATGCACTCTCTGCTCAGCCCCCATTGCATCGTCCCTTCACTGCTGCACTCTCCTCAGCCTCTCCCTGCACCATCCATTCACTGACGCACTCTCTGCTCAGCCCCCCATTGCATCGTCCCTTCATTGCTGCACTCTCTTCTCAGCCCCGCCCCCCATCCAGGCTGCAGCCCTCACTCCTTCACTGCACCATCACTCACTGCTGCACTTTCTCCTCAGCCTCTTATGGTACCGTCCCTTCACTGATGCACTCTCCTCAGCCTCTCACTTCACCATCCCTTCACTCTCTCCTCAGCTCCACTATACCGTCCCTTCGAACTCTCTCTCTCACTACCTCACTCTCTCTATCACTACCTCACTCTCTCTTTCACTAACTCACTATCTCTCTCACTACCTCACTATCTCTCACACTACTACACTATCTCTCATTCACTCTCTCTCTACCTCAATCTCTACCTCACTACTCACTCTCTCTTTCTCCCAGCATCACAATATCACTACCACAGGAACTATCTCTCTAACACACTACTTCACAACTTAACTCTCTCTATCTCACTACCTCACTCTCTCTACATCACTACCTAACTCTATCTATTACTATCTCACTATCTCATTCTCACTGCCTCACTATATCACGACACTCTCTCAAAAATTCACAACACTCTCTCACTACTTCACAACTTCACTCTCTCTCTCTAACTCACTGCTTCACTCTCTCTATCTCACTACCTCACACTTTCTCTATATACTACCTCACTCTATTTCTATCTCACTATCTCTCTCTCACTATATCACGACACACTCTCTCTAAAGTTCACTACATCACTCTCTCACTACCCCACAACTTCACTCTCTCTCTATCTCACTACCGCACTCTCTCTCTCTCAAATACACTAACTCACTTTTACTCTCTCATACACTACCTCACTCTAGCTCACTACTTCACAACATCGCTCTGTTTCTATCTCAATACAGCACAACTCTCACCCTCACTACCTCATTCTTTCACTACCTCACTCTCTCTATCTCTCACTACCTCACTCTATATCTACTTCACTCTCCCACAAAACAAAAATAACTACATCACTACTCAAGTTAAATCTATAACACTATCTCACTCTCTCTCTCACTAACTCTCTCCATAACATCACTCTATTTCGATATCACTCTCACTACCTAACTATAACACAAGTCACTCACTCAAAAAATAACTACAACACTCTCTCGCTGACTCACTCTCTATCCCACAAGCTCACAAGTTCACTCTCTCTCTCTCCAACTCACTACGTCACTCTGTATCTCACTAACTCACTCTCTCTCTTTCTATCTCACTAAGTCACTTTCACTCTCTCTTAAACTACCTCAATCCTTCTCTATCTCACTACGTCACAACATCACTCATTGTTTCTATCTCACTACCACCAAAAATCACTCTCCATCACTAACTCACTCTTTCACTACCTCACTCTCTCTCTCACTACCTCACTCTCTCTATTTCTATCTCACTAAGTCACTTTCACTACCTCACTCTCTCTCTATCTCACTACCTCACAAACTCACTCACTGTTTCTATCTCACTACCTCAGAACATCCCTCTACCTCACTCTTTCACTACCTCACTTTCTCTGTCTCTCACTACCTCACTCTCTATCTACCTATCTCTCACTACATAACTCTCTACCTCACTACTCCACTCTATCTCACTACCTCACAACTTCTCTCTCTCAAAACATCACTACCTCACTCTCTCACTACCTCACTCTCTAGCTCACAACCTCACAACTTCACTCTCTTTCTCTAACTCACTACCTCAATCACTCTCTATCTCACTACCTCACTCTTTCTATCTCACTAACTCACTTTCACTCTCTCTTTCACTACCTCTTTCTCTATCTCACTACATCACAACATCCCTCTCCCTCACTACCTCACTCTTTACTACCTCACTCTCTATCTCACTACCTCACTCTCTCTCACTACCTCACTCTCTCTCTATTTCAATACCTCACTCGCTCTCTCTATCTCACTACCTCACTCTCTCTCTGCTAATGCAATAGGTATCACATATGCAAAAAACAAAGCTAATGCCAATACAAATGACAATGCCATTTATTTAGGGATACAAAAAAGATAAAAAAAATAATGAGCAATTCTAATAGCTCTACCTATAATATTGCAGAGACCATTGCATTGTAAATGCGTGTTTCATCTGTTTTTGGGTGGGTGGGTTGGAGTTGGGGGATTGTTGGGTTTCTCTTTATTTATGGACATTTCTTGGACACTTCTTGGACATTGGTTGGGGTTAAGGGGAGGGGTGGGCCAGTTGTGGGTTTGGTTTAGATTTTTTCATGGAATAAACTTTTCATACTTTTACATTTTCTGATTATGAATGATTTAAAACTTTTTGGGTGGGGTTATTGTGTTACTTCGCACTGCTGCCTTTGCCGCAGCCAGTTTGAAACATCCGCTGATAGTGTAAATGAAATAGTGATGTTGTACCCTCCCTTGTCTCACTACTCTCTAGTCCTAGTCTCTGCAATCTACTCTGCTTCTACATATTGTTAATAACCCCTAGGGGCTCAGGAGGGTGGGGGTGAATTACCATTGTGTGGAATGATTGTCGTTTAACAATAATGATCAGTCAACCACAGTTCACTTCTCTTACCTGATTTGATGAAGCAAAGGCCCCATGGTTTCCCAAGGAGCCATCATGGTGGTGGTAGTAGTTGCAGCATGCTTTGCTAGCGTTTCTTTTGATACTGAAGGCAAACTCATCAGAACTTAAGCGAGGTTCCATTCCCTCCTAGACTAACTGGTATGTAGGATAAGGACTCTGAGAGTGGGGACTATTCATGGAAAGGGAAGTTAACTAATTGAAATAAAAAAACGAGGTTAATGCCATTATTGTATGCAAGCTTGATGACAGACACCAGAGACTTGCCTACTAGAACAGACTCAGTATCAGACACAAGAAGAGAGTATGATAAGCAATGAAAAATCAAATTAATCAGAACAATGTTGAGCTACTACGAACTGTACGAAGTAGACAGGCTTCACCTTAGACTCAAATTAATACAGTGCCTGAATGATGATGCTGGCAATGAGATGTTCCTCTGCAAAAAAAATCATACACTGTGCTGGGGCGAATAATATAATATATAATGCCTGTGTGGGCTATATGACCTTAACAATAAGATCCTCCTCACCCTGCACTGAGTTGGTGTTGCTTTCACCACATCCGCCCCACCAAGTGTGAGATCAATTAATAGTGTAAATTGTTAAGTCACACCTCAATAAATCACACAGCCTGGAGGAAGAGGGTTAGGGGTTTGATTAATGGTTTGTAAGAGGGATTTGAGGGAAAGGTTTGACAAGGACAAACACTACACATGGACAACACTCATTTTGGCAGCCAACCATCAGAAATCTGTTATGGGAGGAAAAGGAAAAGCATGCATGATAATGAGTGGTACTAGACTAGTACAGGGCAGTATATTAATTATGCAAAAGTCTCTCTGCCCCCAGAGAGACCCAAGTTACAAACATTATTTATGTTCTGGTGTACCGGGCTTAGAAAGGCAGCATACACAATTAAAAGATCTATTGAAGTAAAATAAGCAAACATAAACAACACACACAGTTGTAATGATTGAAGAGAAAAAAAAGATACTGTATAAATTAGGAGTTGTATCTCTGCATTCCTCTTGGACTGTCCGCCCGTCAATCTTGGGTGCCTGGCGGATGCGGTTTGGTAAGGTAGTGGGAGTTGTTTTTCCAGTATGGCGCAGGGTAAAGGGCCTGTAGATGGAAAAACTAAAAGGATATTGAAAAATCAAGGAGAAAACAAAAAGTTAAACTGCATAAGGAGTGCAACAAGAAACTTTCAGAGGCAGCATGGCTAAATCATGTCTGTTCCCAGCAGTTACCTCTAACAACAGGCCACCCCCGCCCAAACTCCACTTAGCTTCGGATTTGAGCCAGGCTGCATTGAGCACACATACATACACAGCAACATAGCATTTTACATGGGGGGAGTGGCCGCTAAGATGGCCAACTAGGACACATTTGTCGGAGCGCCGTCCCAGTGAGGCAGCATCCATTAGTATCCTGCGGTGCCAGCCTGGCGCTGACTCCACCGAACATCCTGGCCTGTTTGGGAGTGCCTACATTCCTGAAATGTATGTTTGGGAAGAAATAGCAGCGGCGTACGGTGCACGAAGAAACGAGACAGGACCGCCATCTTGAGTCTCTTGAGTGAGGTTTACTTATCTCCTGAGGCGGAAGCCGGGAGAACGCTCGTCATTATTTTAAAAATTGCATTGTGATACTGTGTTTTTATCTGTTCATACCCTTTTCCCTGGGCACTTACTCTGCTGTCACCACGCACTGGGCATCCCCGCGCAGCAGATCTTATCGCTGCCGCGGGTTTACATTCTTCTTGCCGCCATTACCCCTGAGCCCACAGGCCACGCCCTCTACTGTCAGGCCACGACCCCTCCCGCCTCCCTCTCCAATAAATAATGTGCATCTTCCAGACGCGCAGCGGACGAGCGCAGCGGGCGCGCCGTCAGCGCGCCAAAGGCGCGCCTAAGGCAAGCCCGTCTGCGCCCGTCCGCGACCGGTCGGGACCAGGGGCCATGCACTCTGCTCCTGCTCTCGTCTATTCCTCAGCCCAGTTGCATTCTTTGAACGCGACTCAGCCCATTTCTCCCTCCCTGCTTCAGTGTATCGCCGCTCTGGGCATTTCTGCCCCTCTGCCCCCCTTGTCTGGCCCCACTCTGCTTACTCCCCTGTCACTTGCTCCTCCCTTCTTGCCCCTCCTTCCCTTTTCCCACCCACCACGGCTACTGCCTGCCTTCTGAATACTCGATTGGCAGGCAGACACCAGCTTGAGCTTTTTAATTTATTGGACACTGAAGCCCCCGATTTTCTGTTTCTCACAGAGACTTGGTTCTCGGCCGATTCCCTCCCTGATCTATTGTCTACCCTCCCCGTCTCTTACTACGCCCTTCGGGCGTACCGTCCTGATGGTAAAGCCGGTGGGGGTGTGGCGATGATTACTCGCTCCAATTTTCAGTTTCAGCTTCTTCCCCACCCTCCCATAGTTGGTGTTGATTATTTAGTTGCCCGCTCTCTTAATCTTCTGGCCCCCCTCACCACAGTCCTTATGTACCGTCCCCCTCAGAATATGTCCTTCTTTGTGCCTGCTTGGCAGGAACTTCTGGCCACGCTAGTGGTCAATAATTCATCTGTGCTCCTCTTGGGAGACTTTAACTTTTGGCCGGGCGACCCTAGGGAAGATCAATTCTCTAGGGATATCTCGGCCACTCTTCATTGCCTCAACTTCCTTCCCCACGTTCACTCCCCTACCCATATTCATGGCCACGCTTTAGATCAAATATGGTCGGCCAATCGCACCATCCTCTCCCCTACCATTCTCCCATGCACCTGGTCTGATCACTTTTTGATTTCATTCTCTCTTGAGCTTGGCGCATCAGAGAAACCTCTTCTACCCAAAAATATTTCTGCTCGTTATTGGAATCGGGTCGATGTTAATTCTCTCTGTGCCTCCCTCACTTCCTCTCTCCCTGATCTTTCTAACCTCCCTCTTGACCCCGAAGCAGACGCCGTGAACCACTGGCTGTCTTCCTCCTGCGACCTTGTCGCCCCCCTAAGGGAAAGTCAAGATCTGTCGCCCACATGATGCTCAAAAGTGGTTCACGGATGAGCTGAAAATTCTTAAATTGGACCTTAGACGCTCTGAACGCCATTGGAGGCGTAACTATTGCCCTCTCTTGCGATCTAAATACAAATCCCTCCTAGTTAACTATAAGAGGGCCATTCTCTTAGCTAAAACCACCTATTTTTCGGAGAAAATCACATCATCAGCTAACAAGCCCAAAGAGATTTTCTCCATAGTTCGTAACCTAGTCGCTTCTGATAGGGCCAACCTTAATCGTATTCCCTCACAAGCTCTCTGTCTGTCCCTGAACGATTTCTTTATTGAAAAGATTGCGAAGATCAAATCTAACATTCCTTCAGCATCTTCACCCCCTTTTTCTCCTGCTCTTTCCCCGCCTTCTTTCTTTCTTGATCAGTTTCCCCCTATCTCTATGGATTCCTTTTTCGCTCTCCTTCAGAAAGTGAAGTCAGGCTCTCCGGCTGACTGTGCTCCAGCTCGCATTCTGAGAGAGCTATTCATCCACTGCCCGACCCCCCTCTTTCCCTTCTTAACGCCTCTATCTCCTCCGGCCTAGTCCCGAAACTCTATAAATCAGCTATAGTCTTCCCCATTTTAAAAAAGCCCGGCTTAGACCCCTCCCTTCCGTCTAATTTTCGACCCATTTCCCTTCTCCCATACCTAGGGAAGATCTTGGAGAGTTACATCACAACCTGCCTCTCTACTTTTATTGAGGACAATCATCTTTTGGCCTCCCACCAAGCGGGATTCCGCCCGGCCCACTCTACTGAGCCAGTGGTCCTGTCCATTCTAGACGAGCTAAAGAGCAAGGCTGACTCCAACCTACCCCAAGCCTTGGTGCTCCTTGATCTGTCCGCTGCGTTTGACACGGTCGATCACTCCATCCTTCTCGGCCGTGTCAGCGCAGCGGGCGTTCGAGGCACTGCCCTCTCTTGGCTCACCTCTTTTCTCAAAGAACGGACTCAAGCGGTCCATCTCTCTGGCTTTTCTGCCCCCTCCCGCTCGGTCCCTTGTGGGGTCCCCCAAGGTTCCTCCCTGTCCCCTCTTCTTTTTAACCTTTATATTCACCCCCTCGTTCTTTCTCTCCTCGACATGGGGGTCTCAGTGTATAATTATGCGGACAACCTCCAGCTAGTATTTGACCTTTCCTCCCCCTTGGATTCCTTGCCTAAATTCCACTCTACCCTAGTTTACATCTCTGAGTGGATGAATCATAACCAACTTAAACTCAATCTGGACAAGACGGAGTTGGTCCTGACTGGCCCTACAGTCTCCCCTTGGTCTGCCGCCTTCTGGCCTCCCATCTTTGGCCCCTCGCCAGTACCGGCGGCTTCAGCAAAGACCTTGGGCATTAAAGTCAGTCGGGACCTCTCCATGCATGCCCAGATTAGTTCCGTTGTCTCCTCCTGCTTCCTCTCCCTCCGGATCATCCGGAAAGTGTCCCGTTTCTTTTCTCCTGATGCTCTTAAACTTATTATTTTGGCAATGATTCTCTCCCGTCTTGATTACGGGAATAGCCTCTACGTGGGCATTCCGGCCTACGAATTACGCCGCCTTCAGGCTATTCAGAATCAGGCCGCCCGCCTCATTTATCACCTCCCCAAGTTCCACCATATCACTCCGGTCTTGAAATCCCTCCACTGGCTCCCCATCTGCCAGAGATCCCTTTTCAAGTTGGGATGTCTGGCCTTTATGGCCCGTGCCCGCACTGCCCCGGCATTGATTAATTCCCTTATCAGTCCATATACCCCCAGCCGTCCCCTCCGCTCTTCCACTCAGGCCCTTCTTATTGTTCCTCGTGTCCGCAAATCCAAAACTGGAGGTACTAGATTCTCCGTACTGGACCCCCGCTTTTGGAACAGCCTTCCCCTGTCAATTAGATCTATCCTGTTTACTCCCAATTCCGTAAGGCCCTTAAGACTTTTCTGTTCTCCCAAGCGTACCCCTGCTGATTCTCGCCTCGGTAGATGTTGTGCTCCTCAGTCCTAAACCTTAGCGCCAGGAAGCCGCTTGGTCACAGTGCGCTCTATCAAGAACTTTTTAACTAACTAACTAACGGAGTCCCTCTGGAGCTCTGGCACTGTAGACTGGAGGCCGGGTGCTGACTAGGTCCTGCAATGGAGTCCTGATGACCTGAGAGGCAGCACGAGGAAGAAGATACCGGTCCTGGGGACTCCCGCGGTCTGCCGATGTGAGTAGGAAGGGCAGATCCAGGGGTTGTAGGAGGTGCAGCATAAATCCTAAAATGTGAGGCGGGGGCCCTTACCAGCATTGGTGTTGATATTCGGGGATGCGCCAGCAGCCTAAGGAGCCCTGTATTACTGGGAGTATAATCCCAGAGACCTCCGTGGGCCACAATTCGTAAATAAAGGCCCCCCCAAAAGTCGCATTGTAAAGTGAGAAATGGGATGCCGTGAGGCCCACACACTTCCTACCAGGGGCCTTTACATTTCAATGTGCGTGTGACCTCACTGTATACAGCATCCGCTCCTGATATCCTGCATCTTATAAATAAAAGGCAGAGTAGGGGCCTGGAAATTAGAAAGACTCCCCGGAGAGGGAAGGTAAAGGCGGAATGGAGGCACGCATGGATTTTTGACCGATGGATGGTGGATCCTGACAAGAACAGGTAGAGGCAGAGGGGAATAGCTATGGAGATAGGAGGTCCCCATAGGTGCTCCTTGGATCAGAGTACAATTTATCCTAATGCTGGCTGCTGAGTTTTATGCTGGAAAGGACACCAGAAATAGTGGGTTGCCAGAGCCGGAGAATATTGTGACCGTAGGTCCGGGGTGGACCCCCGCACAGGTGGTGTTGGAGTCCAGCTTACTGCCACTCACAATGGGTAAGGACAGAGGCACCATAGCACAGTGCAATAAAATTTCAAACTATACGCGCCACAACCCATGCCCCAGAGGCCCAACCAAGGAGCGTGCAAAGAGACGACAGTGGCGCTGGGGCGCTAGAAGAAGAACAACAAGACCCCTCTCTAAGCGATATCCTTATGGCCGTTCGGACTACCAGAGACAAAATGGTAACCAGGATAGACGCAGTCGCGATTGATGTCAATCTCCTCCGATGTGACCTATGCAAGGTCTCTGAAAGGGTCACTACAATAGAGCAGAATGTGGATGTGCTTCAGACCGAGGTCAAGTCCCTGCGGGAAACAGTTGTGGAGCTTCAGAAGAAGACGATCAGATTGGATGAACATGCCGAGGACCAGGAGGAACAACCTACGTTTCATGGGTTTGGCGGAGCGAGCTCAGGGACCCTCGATGGAGCTGTTCTTAGAGAACTGGATGACAGAAGTGCTAGTAACAGGGAAAACTTCAAAGTTTTTTAACATTGGGAGGGCACACAGGGCCCTGGTCCCTCCCCCACATCTGGGGGCTCCACCTAGAACAAATATAGCCCGGTTCTTCAATTACAGAGATCGAGATTTGATTCTCCAGTCCACATGCGCCAAGACCGGTTTACAATATGAGGGACACAATATTGCTATTTTCCCTGATTATACATAATGAGTGGAGGATCAACTACGCACTTTTCTGGCGATAAAGACACGCATGAGAGAGGCTGGACTGAAATATATTCTCCTTTACCCTGCCAAGGTCCGATGGGAATACAAAGGTACATCGCTGTTCTTCGGATCGACAGAGGAAGCCCCGGATTGGAGGGATACCACGGGAGACAGCGAAACCAGAAGTAAGTCACAGATAGCTAAGGGACCAATGGATTCAGCAATGAGGCGGCGTTGATTATCTGGAAAAGACTAACAACAGGACACGAGTGAAACTGGAAGAGTCTGAGTGTGTGAAGATGGAACTTTGCAAGTTGTGGAGGGGATGTTGGACTCTGACTTGACCTCTTTGGAGGTTATACCGGACACTAATATATCCTGAGATCCAAGGGCTGTGTAGAAGAGCCAATGAGGGGCTCTGAACATTCAGATAAGTGGACACATTATTTATCACAGATGTTTGCTTGTATCTTTTTCTCTTCTTCTTATCTTTTGGTATTTAGTGGGGGGTGATAACGTTTGCATATTCCATGCTTGGGGGACATGCCCCTCAGTAGAAGCTGGGGACTGGCTGGGGATCTGGAGGCCCTGTCCTGGCAAGGGCCCAGTCTCTAGCAATGCAGCTGTTTAGAGTGTTTTGACTTATGCTCAGTTGGGGAAGATTTAACTTATGTAACTCAAATGCGAACATCAATACTGGGCACTGTTACACTGTTGAAGAATTTAGAGGGGGTGGTATAGGGCGGGGGATAGGATTGTTAGCTCTCTGCAATGCTGGGAGGAATGGACCTGTGTCCTTGCCCAGGTGGAGGGGAAGGGTTTTGGGAAGACGTATTGATCTGTTTGTTTTGTATGGCTTGAAGGGATGTTTGGGGGATCCACGTACTGGTTGCGGATCTTTGCAAGTTGCTCGCTTTCACACTAAAAAGCCGGGATGGGAAAGTAAAATTAATACTGGCCACTTGCCCCTATGGCTCCTCCTGTGACAAAATTACTTGCGTGGAATGTGCGTGGCATGGAATGGCTGGATAAGCGTGGAAGGGTATACTCCTATTTGCGACGCTATAAGATTGCTATTCTCGGCCTGCAAGAAACATACATGTGGGGAGATACATTAAAATGCATTTATCGCAGATGGAGAGGGCAGCTGTATGTTACATCATTTTCAGGGTTCGCACGAGGTGCACTTATATGGGTGGCCCCGGGGACTCTGTTCCAACATATCCATCATGCACTGGACCCAGAGCGATGATATGTGATTTTATAGGGTAGACTAAACAGCAAGGAATTAAGTTTAATTAATGTGTATGCCCCTAACGCTGACTCCCATAGTTCTGTTTATGAGGTGATGACCGTAGGGTCCCCGTATCTGGGGGGAGATATTATAATGCTGGGTGAAGTTAACTATGTATTAGAAGGGACACTGGACCGGGAACCACCCCTCCACCCCCCGAGTAAATAATAAACCAGGTATGACCGATGCGTTGATGAATGTTATGAGGGAATTGGGTTAACGGATGCATGAAGGAGGAGACATCCAGTTACTAGGATCTTCTCCTGTCACACACCCGCAACGAACACATGTAGCAGACTGGACCAGTTTCTTATCTCAGAGTCCCTGATGTCCAGGGTCGAAGAGATAGTGTACCTTCCAATGTATCTCAGATCATTCTTCCATGTTTATGTCTTTGACCACTTGAGGGCCCAGAGCTGTGATCCCTACATGGAGGCTCCAAGCCCATCAACTGTGGAAAGGGACAGACACCCTTTGGACCACCCCTCATGTAAGAGTAAATGAGGAACATGCAAAAGGGACTGACCCCGCTAAAACAATGAAAACACGTGAAAATCAAACATGTTTACAAACCCATGTGTATGTACTAATGATGCATAGGCTCTGCAGTAACAATACCAACCTACCCACATAGTGTAGCATGCGAAAATGGCCCATTCAATAAAACACAAAAGGCCAGAAAAGGTACAATGACACACAAACCAGCAACGCAAACATGTAAGAGGTATGCAAACTACATTAAAATGTATCATAGGACGCTGAATGGAGCATTGTAGGTTCTTCCCAAACTCAAGATATAGATGGGATCCCCAAACAATGTATAACTACTCACAAGCAGGTATTATGTTAAATAGCCAGATAAAGAAAGCATTATACAATAACATGTGTGCGTGTAATAAACTACAACACACTTGACCCCAATGACATGTACAAGGTTAGCAAGAGAAAAGACACACTCCAACTGTCCGATAGATGATGTCCATGCCGGCATAAAAACAAGGTTGTGGAAAAAACTAAAACACAATAATTTAATTTAATTTAATTGCGGGTTTATATAGCGCTAGGAATCGACTCCCGGAGGAGTATCTCCACGCTTCGACCGCTGGGGAACCCGTCCTGGCTCACCCTGAGAGATGGTCCCTGATGGGTATCTCTAAGGTGCGACCAAGCATCCCCGGCGGTCTGGGGGGCCGTTGTGAAGATGTGGCAAGCTGATGCCCAGAGTTGCCGAGTGTGGTTTCTGACTAGAGTAGGCACCGAGGAGAGAATTATCGAGTCCGCTGACCCTGGTCCACGACCCTGCCGCGTCGGGAATCGAACCCTGGTCCCGGGCCGTTCTCTGCTTACGGGTCTGCCACCTCTAACCAGTGAGCCACACTTCTCCAATAGTGCTTGACGATAGAGCAAAACAAAAATGAAAACTGTCATTCCACAAGAAACGAAGACTTTACCAAAAATATAGTGTCCCATTTTCTACTCGAATTTGTGGGGAATGGAGACTGCAGCTGCAAAGGTGTAGAAAGCTTCAGTGGAGAGCTAGAAAAGAAATATGGCGGCACACAAGGTTGACGCTCACCAGGTGGCTCACGGTGGCTCCATACAGCACAGTGTCCAGCAACAGCTCACCATGAAGACAGAACAAGACGTCACTGCAAGGCACACGCATGTCATGGCCACACCAAGACAAGGTAAGGGTGCAAGCGAAACTGGCATTGCATGCGGAACAAGCGACTCGTGCCTGTCTATTCAAAAACAGCAACGGTCAAACTGCCAAAATTAGTGGTAGGACTTTTAGTCTGGAAAATCCCACGAAAATGTAAATGACCAAAATACCCTCACCAGGAGTTCGGCTCTGGTCGCTTGCAGAGGGCCAACATTAAAAGCAGAGGAGACAATTCCTAAAGGTGCAATACGGCCACTGAAGAAGGCACACAAAGGAAAGTCTAGACATTGACCAGTTAAATAAATCATGTGAAACCATTCTCCTTTCACTTCAATGCAGATACCTTCTCAATCTCTTAGTGTATATCACTGTAATAAGATATGCCTCTCGTGTTCAATTGCTTGCAGCAGCTGTTGCACAGAATCGTGCCGTTGTTTCAGGATTTCCTTTTGAGTGCTCCACACCTGTGCTGCGGTCAGGCAGTGTGAGGAAGACTGGCAAAGAGCAGGGACAAATGCTTAAGATCACACTAGTTGTCACAGTAGAAAGTGCACAGTAGACAGTGTTCAGGATCACACAAGCTATCCACTTGGAAAGTGATTTAAGTAGACCAATGAAGCATGTCCAGGCTGGGCTGATCATTGATAAGTGCTCAGTATCACACAAGCTGTCACAAAAGGAGGAATTGCCAATCCTTTTAGCCCATAGAAGTACAAGTAGGTTGGGGCTGTCAGATGTAAAGGACACTGGTGGGGCTGGCACGACTTGTACTTCAAACTAGAGGTTTCTTCTTAGTTTCTGTAAGTTTCCTTAAGAAATTTCTTGTTTCAGAATCCTTTTTAAAAAAAAACACATAGTTTTCTTTCAAGAATTTTCGCCAAAATTCTGTGGTGATGAAACCCGTAGCCAGGATGTAGTTTCAAGAGGATTTATTGAGACCAGTTACATTTAGATAAGTAGTAGAAATACAGCACCACCAGGAGCAGTCTGCCTGCTGCTCAGCCCATACTCCAACTGACACACTCAAGCATCCAGACACCTAAACATTCCATTCACGACTCTCAAACCAACATTCCATGCAACACATTCACACTGGCTGAGCAGCTAGGGAATAAGTAACCAGATAAATACAACACAAGTTACTACAGTCTTTGACCACTTGAGGGCCCAGAGCTGTGATCCTGATGTGGAGGCTCCAAACTGAAGCACTTAATAAGCCACCATTTGTTAAAAACTTGGATGATGATCTCACTCGTTACTTTGCTACAAACTGGGGATAGGCGCCCTCTAGGGGCATGGAATGGGAGGCGATGAAGATGGTAGTCCGAGGGATATGTCTCAGCACTACTTGTAGGGTTCGGCAACTGCTTGAAAAAGACTTAAGAGCACTGGAAAAGAAGATAGCGGAGCTGGAGGAGATATTGCCGACAGCACCTCAACATTTAGAGGAGTGGTGGGACATACGTGAGCAGTTGCTGGCGGCGTTGTGTAGGTTGGAGAAGTTTCACTATACAGTGCATCGGCAGCGATTGCATGTGGAGGGAGTTCGCTCGGGGGCTTTATTTGCAAGACTGATTAAGAATGAGAAAGTGCTGTCCCCCATAGTGCAGATGCAGTCTACTGAGGGGAGTATAGTATATAACCAACCGAAAATCCTAGAAATTCTGGCAGATCATCTTGCAAAAGTGTATGCGGGTCACCCGGGAGTAGGCCCAGAAGAAACTTTGGGATTCATATCTGCATTGGGTCTAAGTTGTCTAGAAAGGGAGGATAGCCAATTATTAGATTAACCGATCTCCAAAGAGGAAATTTTAGGTGGCATTAGGGCACTGAAGACTGCAAAAAGCCCAGGAAGTGACAGCCTACCAGCCGAGTTTTACCAAAAATGTACACCTATCTTGATAGATCACCTCTTAGAGGTATACAACAAAGCATACCAAAACCAAAAACTACCATCCTCAATGAATGAAGTGTTGGTGGTTATGATACCTAAGCCGGATAGAGATACTCAGATGCCTGGGTCGTATAGGCCGATATCCCTGATAAACATACATATAAAAATTCTTAGTTGGATCATGGCAAAATGACTGCAGCCTTATATGCAACAATTAATTCACCCGGATCAGGCGGGATTCACCCCCAAACACAATACAACTCATAACTTGAGGAGACTGGCGCATGTGTGACACTCACCCTTCCTGCATCTGGAGGAGTGTGTGGTGGTGCTACGGGATATAGAACAAGCATTTGATTCAGTCGGATGGGCATATCTGTAGGAGGTGCTTTGAGCAATGAGTGTGGACCGCAGTTTCTCAAATGGGTGCAGCTCCTGTACGCAGAACCCTATGCTAGAGTTAGGCTGGGAAAGTTGGTCTCAAGGGCCTTTGCATTACAACAAGGCACCAGACAGGGATGCCTGTGATCCCCACTCCTTTTCGCCATGGCGATGGAGTCCTTGGTGGTGGCCCTCAGAATGGAAATTGCAGCCTTTGGGATTACGTTGGGAGAGGTCAATCACTTTGTGTCCATGTATGCGGATGACACACTTGTATACCTACAACTACCAGTCCGAGTGATACTGATATTATTGGACATTCTCAGAAAGTTCGGAGAGGTGTTGGGGTTGCAGATGAATTCTGGCAAATCGAACCTGCTTCCATTGGTGAGCTTAGCTTCAACCCCGATAGATGATCTACCAGAGGTGGGTTTCCCCTGGGTGGGGGGAGTGCCTATATACCTGGGGGTTAGGTTAGCGGAGAAAGCTGAACAGTACTTGGAGCTTAACATTTGGAGAGTTAGGGCCAGATGTAGGTCGCCCAATACCGGTCGGTAACAGCCCAAATTATCGAATTTCGGCCGTTACCGACCGGTATTGGGCTTTTTAGATGTAGGTGGCATTTTTGTAGGATTCGGTATTTTACCGAATCTGTCATTTAAGTATTCGGGAAAATACAGATTTCTTAACATACTGATTCGGTAAATGACCGATTCCAGGATGTAGGGAGCACTCAAGTTAGTGCATTCCTCAGTTAAGAATTCATTATTTACCACCAACTACAAGTTGGTGGTAAATAATGAAAACCTTTGAAAAAGCATTTTTTTTGCTTTTCCAACAGTGCCATGTTGCCGACATACATGCCCTTAGGGCATGTATGTCGGCAACATGTGCACCCATACACAATTGAGGGGTGCAACAGGGTGTCAAAGTGACACCCTGCCACCCTTCAATGTTTTCCCCCCTTTTACCGAATCGGTATTTACAGATTCGGTAATTGACATTCATTCCTATTGGCCTTCAGGCCCATAGGAATGAATGGCAATTACCGAATCGGTAAATACCGAATTTTACAGATTCGGTAACATTTACCGGAAAATTACTTACATACTATTTACCTATTCTTAAATACCGAATCGGTATGATTCAGTATTTAAGAATAGGTAAATAGTATTTTCCTACATCTGGCCCTAATTGTGGAACTTCGCGGATCGGTGCTGCCCTTATCCCTTATGGGTAGAATTGCTATAATTAACATGATTGTCCTATCCAGGTGCCTGTACACGATGCAGCATTCTTTCTTTAGGATCCCTCGACAATGTTTTAAAAAGCTAGATAATCTTCTAATAGATTTATTATGGGGCACCAAGCTCAAGAGGGTTAGCCTGACCACTCTTCAGAGAACCTGGCAAAATGGAGGACTGGAGGTTCCCTGTTTGGAATATTATTATATGGCCTCACAGCTACAACACGCTGTGTATTGGATGGAGGATGATAGTAACTGGGAAAAGGATCTGCTGGCGGGGACCTTTGCAGAAAGCACACTCCTAGAGCTGTTCATGATGGGAACACGTGTGCCTCCAACATGCCAGTACATCATTCGACGTGTGGTGGAGAAATGGGAACTCGTGATTCGGAGGGTGTTTCGGAGGGCTCCTTATGCCCCGGACATGCCCTTATGGGTGGTTTGTCCCTTTCGTTAGATCTCTGCATCCATGTCGGTGCATAGATGGCAGGAGGGGGGCTGTTTGACCATGGGGGACTTATATGCCAACAAACACCCGTGAGCAGGCAACGGAAACCTTCGGTTTGGGCCTTGTCCAATTCCTACAGTATGGAAAAATAGCCCAGGTCTCCAGGGAGTTGTGGCCCAGTTTACTGGAGGAGCCCCCGACCACTCGCGTTTTGCAGACAATGATAGTTATGGCTAAGGGACGAAAACTGGTGTTGCACTTATACCGGGTAATCTGAGAAGACAAGAGGGTCCAGGCACTCCCGATTCAGACAAGGTGGGACGACTTGACAGAGGACTCCATAACGGACAAAGATTGGATTAAGATTCATGAAGAGGTTAAACAAGTGAGCTCAAACACCCATTTCAAATGAATACAATTTAATTTTGTTCATCAGACCTATCTCACCCCCAAGATACTACATAGAATTTACCCGGATTGGTCGGGGCAATGTCCCAGGTGCGGGGAAGAGTATGCTTTTTTTATACATATGGTATGGTTCTGTTCAGAATTACAGACTTATTGGACGCAGGTCCTGACTGCTTTGCAGGAGACAACGAGGTGGACAATAACGAGAGAGATCCTGGTAGTGCTACTGGGCTTATTGCCCTGACCTTAAAACAAAAAGCTCAGTAGAAGATTCGTTCTTCTGGGGTTGGTACTGGCAAAATGTCAGATAGTCATATGGTGGTTGACCCGCAGGCCACCCTGGGTGGCACAATCGGTGCAGGATATGAATGATTGGGGGACGGCTGAGATGGTGCGAATGCAGCAAACTAGGCGTGATGAGAAGCTAGAGGATGATTTTTTTTTTTACCATCTTTTTATTATCAGGATAACATTGCACAGATATTACATTACAGTTCAGCTCAGTTCAGTATATTGACTAGTAGCACATTGCAGTAATACTGTATTTGCTCGAGTTACTTTTCTCTTTTTCATAATAGCTCTCAACCCCCAACTTTTCCCACCCAACTCCCCCCGCCCATCTTCCCTCCCCGGGCACTTCTATCTAGATACAGTGTGTTATCTATACATGGCAGTACAGTCTTCAACCTTCCCTTAATGTCTCCATGTCCCTGTCACAAAGCCCCCTAGGTCCCATAATCCTCAAGGCAGCCTAGGCTGAATGTCGTCCTATGCAGTGCACCTATGTCCGTGCGTGAGCTGCTGTCCCTTGTCATTCGGTAGCACAAAGGGGGCACAACGGAATCCGAATGAGCGGTATTCCCAAAGCATTCAACCCATTTCAATCATCCAATGACGCGCTCCCGGCGGTAGTATCCCCATCAGCCATTTCAAAGGATATCAATACAGCGTTCCATTCAAGCGATAGGGGAACTCTTCTCAAACCTTTTCTGTCTGTAGTGCCATACCTTCGGCCCTACCCCACCGCACTACGTCTGCATGCCACACGTCTGGGTCAGGTGGCCTGCTCGATTTCCACCTCATAGTAATAGTACGCTTGGCCAATAGCAACGCCAGATCGATGAACCTCGTGGCCACACTTCTCCTACGTTCGGTGGGTCCCAGTCCCAGCAGCCTAGAGGCTATAGTGTCGTATTGTCTATTAGGGGACACTCTGTGTAATGCGGTGTGTATGGTAGCCCAAAAAAATCCCAATTTCGGGCAGTCCCACAGCATGTGTATTAACCTCGCGTCCTCCATTCCACACCGGGGGCAGGAGTCTGGCGTGGCAGGGAACATTACATGTAGTCGGTGAGGCGTGAGGTATGCGCGATGTAGTATCATGAGTTGGATGAATTTAAACTTAGGGTTCCTCGAAACTCTCTTAGGAAATTTACGAACACGCTCCCACTCCTTATCCCGAAACACCCGGCCCGCCTCCCCCTCCCACGCTTCTCGCAGAGGCTGCAGTGATATCGCCCTCCCTGCGCGAATACCACTCGTAATCCATTTTGTTAAATTGCTCCCTAAGCCCATCAGGTGCAGCATCGTATGTAGTGGGTTTACCATTGGTTCGTTACCTTCCGGCGCCCAAGTCCGTGTGATGTAGCCGCGCACCCCACCATGTAGCAAGAACGTCCCCCTAGGCACGTGGTGTGTTGTGCAGAAGTCTTCAAAGGTCATCGTGTGACCATCATTGAATAGATCGCCCACCTGTGACACCCCAGCATCCGACCACGCGGTGAGCGCCCGTGTGGACAATATCCCCGTCCCCAGGGGGATCCCCAGCAATGGTATCGTGGGAGCGTAGGAAGAGGTGGGGGACGTGTATCTCACAGCTCTCCTCCAGCAGGCAAGGGCCATCTTGAGCAAAGGAGGAGATTGCCCAGGGATCGCCGTATTAGGCAGTAGCAAAGTGTGTATAGCACCCCGTCCCCTGTCCTCATCAGTCATGCCTATTTCGTGCAGGTTGCGTCCCGCTAGCCAATATGCCAGCCACTGTAATTGACACGCATAGTAATACGTCAATAGGTCCGGAACTCCCAACCCACCCGCCGTCGTGGGTAGCTGTAGTTTCGCCAAACTTATGCGGCGCCTACCTTGTCCCCATATCAGCTCCGTCAGTATAGTATTCAAGGCTCTAAATACAGCAGCTGGAACCATAAAGGGCAAGTTCGTAAAGTAGTAAATGAGTCTCGGTAGTACCACCATCTTAGAGACGGCCACCCTGCCCGCAACCGACAGTGGCAGTGCGGTCCAAAATTGTACCTGTGACCTCAGTGCTGCTACAGCCCGACCCAGATTGCCGTCTAACATGTCTGTCGCCCTTCTATAAATCTGTATCCCCAGGTAGCGAAAGGTAGTCTCCGCCATTCCGAACCTGTAGGGTGGGAAGCGCAAGGGGGCACTCGCCTCAAGGGCAGCAAAACAGTACCCATTTATTTATTTATTTATAATTGCATTTATCAAGCGCACAGCTACCCGGAGGTTTCCCGGCGCTAAGCAAACTGAGCAAAATGAAGAGCACAAGGAAAGCAAGACCAGGAGGATTAAGAATCAAAGAGCCAGGTTTTAATTCCTTTCCGGAATTTCAGAAAACAAAGTTCAGAGCGCAAAAATTGGGGTAAAGAATTCCATAACGAAGGTGCCAGCAGGGAAAACGAACGTCCTCCCATTTTGGCTCTGGTGACACGGGGGATTTTACATTTGTTCTGAGTGGAGGACCTAAGTGTACGGGGGGGGATGTGTTGCTGAACCAAAACAGAAAGATAATAAGGGGCTCTGCCTGTCATGATCTTGTGCATATAGCAGAGAGCTTTGAATTTAATTCTACTCTCGATGCATAACCAGTGCAGTTTACGCCTATGCTGTGAGACCGAGGATCTCGCAGGGAGGTGACAGATGAGGCGGACTGCCATGTTCTGTACCACCTGAAACCTCCTGGTCACCTCCTTGCCGGCACCGAGGAATAGAATATTCCCATAGTCCAGGCGTGAGGTGACAAGAGCCTGGACTACAGATCTCAGGGTGTCGGCAGGCAGCATCCACGTAATTTTCCTCATCCACCTGATGATGGTGGTACAGGTGGCTGAGACTTTCACCGCGTGTTGTTTAAATGCTAGCTGGTTATCAAAGGTAACCCCTAGATTACGAGCAGACACGGTGGGAGTGGGTAAAGGCCCCATCTCAGGTGGCCAATGTTGTGGGCCCCAGAGCGAGGTGTCTGAACCAAACAGGAGCAGTTCGGTCTTGTCCCCGTTTAATTTTAATTTGTGGTTCAGCATCCAATCTGATATTTGTTTCAGCCCGGATTGAAGAGAAGAAGAGGGAAGATTTTTATTAGTAGACAATGAGTAGATGACTTGAGTGTCATCAGCATAAGAGTAAATTGTGAGACCCGCCTGTTCTTCCAAAAAAGCAAGGGGTCTCACATACAGGTTAAAGAAAAGGGGACTAAGGATAGACCCTTGGGGAACACCGTGAGTGGAAGGGAATATGGATGAAACAGAGGAAGAAGAGAAAACTTGGAACGTGCGATCAGAAAGAAAATTAGCAATCCAGGCCAGGGCGGCACCTCCAACGCCAATAGCCTTCAGGGTGGACAACAAGATGGAGTGGGAGACGGTGTCAAATGCGGCACTCAAGTCAAGCAAGATGAGTGCCACCGTCTCCCCATTGTCCACCTGCCGTCTGATGGTCTCTGACACACCCAACAGAGTGGTCTCCGTAGAAAAACCAGCCCTGAACCCGGATTGAGAACCATGTAAAAAATTAGAAGTTTCAACATATGAATTAAGCAAAGAGTTAACGTGTTTTTCCAAGATCTTGGAAAAACATGAAATCAGAGAAATGGGGCGAAAATTAGAGGGATTGTTGGGGTCAGCGTTAGCCTTTTTCAACAGTGGAACCACCATAGCGTGCTTCCAGTCACTAGGAACACAAGCTTCTGTTAGCGAGGCGTTCAGGACATCCAAAATAGTAAGGAGCGAGGCTGAGTCCAGAGAGCTCAGAACTTGAGGGGGCATTGGATCAAGGGGGGAGCCAGATTTGATGTCATGCAAATACTTTTTTAAGAGCTCAGAAGAAATGGGGTCCCACACTTGAAGTGGGGGGATCACTGACTCAGAACAGGGAATAAGAATAGGGGGAACATTGCACAGATCTTGCGCAGAAGGAATGGAGGCTACGGACATAGAGTTAAAAGTGTCGTAGATCTTATCAATTTTCGCAAGGAAGAAATTGGCTAAGGCATTGCACTGGACCGTGTTCAAGCAGGGGTCCTTAGGTGCCGAGGACGCACCGGACAAGTCTTTGACTATTTTAAACAGGGCCTTTGGCCTATTTTGTGCTGTCAGTATGGTGCTGTTAGCAAAATTGGCTCTGGCAATGTCACAGGCCGCATGATAGGTTTTAAGGGCAGACTTATATTTTGCTTTGTGCTCCGGATCATAATTGGAGCGCCAAATACGTTCCAGCTTTTTGCAGTTGGATTTTTCTAGGCGGAGGGAGTCAGTAAACCAAGGTGCCGGTGGATGGTGAATTTGTGCTTTATTTTTATGGATGGGAAGACACGCGTCCAGAGCAGTTATCAACCATGAGCTAACAGCAGGAAGCTCTGTATTGTTCGTCCCGGAAACTGTGGGTTTTGAGTTGGCAAGAAAAGAATTTAATTTGTCTATATCTAGACGTTTCCAGTTCCTACTGGCATTATGGGGAAGACCGGGACTCAAAGAGTGGGATTCCCTCAATTTGATGGAAAAATTGACGATGTAATGGTCAGACCAGAGGGCCGGAATTGCAGATTGATAGACAATATCAGTAAGGTTAGATATAATAGGATCGAGAAGGTTGCCCGCCTTGTGAGTAGGGTCAAAATTATGAAGGTGAAGGTCGAGCGCTTCAAGATCCTGTAGAAGACGCTTAGAAATCGCGCAAGAAGCAGAGTTAAAATGAATATTTAGATCACCCACAATAATGAAGTTGGTTGATTGCAATAAAAACGGGGCGATAAATTCAGGAAGTGAGGCAGCCCAACCGCTAGCAGATCCCGGTGGGCGGTAAATCAAGGAGCCAGTCAAGGTAAAATGAGGGGAGAGGGTCAGTTTAAATAGCCCGGCTTCACAGTTAGGGAAATCGAGATCTTCCCATTTACAAGAGAATTCTCTCTTGAAAATAATAGCTATTCCCCCGCCATCTTTAAGGACTCGGTTACGCCCTACATAGGTGTAGTCGTAGGGGAGGGCCATGGCGATGTCCGGACCAGAGCAGTCATTCAACCAAGTTTCCGTGACAAACACGGCAGCTGGACCAGCTGTCTCTAGAAGATCAAAAATATCTCTCTTGTGCTTCGAAAGGGAGCGGCAGTTAATGCTTATAAAACTCAGAGAGGTACAAGAGTTGTGCACAGTGGTAGGGAGAGTAGGCTTAGTAATGGGGATATTCCAAAAAGTAGAAGAGATACAGTCGGTACTTGAATTGAAAGAATCCAAGGCAAGGGAACAGTGAGGGCATGTGATGGGCGCGTTTTGGCAGTTCAGAGAAATGCCCGAGGAACAAAATGATCCCCGTAGCTGAAGTAAAGCAGTACGCGAATATGATATAGGAGTATGGGCAGGGGAACCTGGCCCTAGGCCCGTGCTGGCGCGGACGGGCGCAGACGGGCTTAACTCTGGCGCGACTCCGGCGCGCCTACGGCGCGCCCGCTGCGCTCGTCCGCTGCGCTGACGCATGATAGGCGTCTTTGTAGGCGGTGATGCGGTGGGGGAGGAGTCGGGAGGGCGGGGTAGGAACAAATTAAAAACAAAATTGCCGTTCCCGGCTCTTACTCAGCGGGACGGTCGGGAATCATATGACTTAGACTCGTTGATCGTAAGGCCCGATAGCGCACCGAAGCCCTCAAAAAGCTCGGGAATGGGGTCCAGTCCCCCTAATAAGTCCCTTAAATAAAGGATGATGTCATCGGCATACGCCGATGCCACATGTGTTACACCTCCCCTCTTGATGCCTCTGTGCTGCGCCTGAAGCCTGAGTCTACACAGCAGTGGTTCCAGCGCTAAAATGAACAAAAGCGGGGAGAGCGGGCAGCCTTGCCTCGTGCCCCTCGCTATGTCCAGTTGAGGCGAAATACATCTATTCGTGCGGACCCTAGCAGTAGGGCGGGTGTACAATAATCGGATCCAAGCAATAAAATCAACCGGGATCCCAAACCGTTCCTGCGCCGCAAACATATAATCCCACCGGAGGGAGTCGAATGCCTGCCGCAGGTCCAATGAGACACAGCCCTCGGTTGCCAAGGGTGAACGCTCGTAAAGCATGAGTTGGCTAAGCCTCCTCAGATTCATTGCCGTACTTCTGCCCGGCACAAAACCACATTGGTCCGGGTGGATGAGGCCCGGAATATACTGTGCCAGCCTCGTCGCCAACACCTTGCTCAACACCTTGTGATCGGTGTTCAACAATGACAACGGTCTGTAATTAGCTAAATTTAAACAATCCCTACCCGGCTTAGGCAACGAAACAATCAGAGCCTGCAGTGTGGACTGCGGTAACCCGTCCGCTTTTCTCGCTTCGTTGAACATCACACGTAGCCGCGGGGCCAACAAATCTACGTACGCCCCAAAGAACTCTGCTGGAAGGCCATCGGTCCCCGGGGTCTTGTTCCTCGGGAGTGCCCGTATTGCCTGCCGTATCTCCGCAACCGATATGGGTCGCGCCAAGTCGTCACTCTGAGTTCTCTCCAGGCGAAGCTAGAGGATGATTTACAAGCATGGAGGGTAATGCTGGGAGATTTGCAAAGTGAAGAATCCCGTGGTACATCCCAAAGTGGGGATGTTGAGAATGATCAGGCGGGGAGTGGACCAGCTGGGGATTTACAGGAATAGTAAGATACTTACCCCGGGAACACCAGTCTGTACATCACTGCAGATATGGGAAAGCGAGAGCGATATGTGTGAAGTGTACAACCAGACGTGGAAGGGAGGGATAGTTTAGTTAAGGGATGGGGGAACGTTTCATGTTCTTTTTCAATAGATTTATCATTGGACATTTGGAGACTATGAATCGAAACGTCACCTTGAGAGGGCGGGTGCCAGCGGGGGTAAAAATGATCCAAAGGTTTTCTTATAAACACTAAATGATAATACGATGTATATGTATACCCAATAATAGACTGCTTCTATAGTTGTCGCTAGAATTAAATGATCATTATCAAATGCCTCCGGGAAAGTTTATCCTGTATATGATGTTTTGTTTTCAATTAATAACAAGCATTGGCATAGCCAATAGATCTCGCCTTGGGGACCTTATAAGTGTTTAGCCATGCAACAGTTGATGTTGTTCCACCAAAGATATTGTGCTGCATAACTAAATACTTATAAGGTCCCAAAGGTGAGATCTATTGGCTATGCGAATGCTTGTTGTTACTAGGGGCGCCAACAAACATTGTCGCACAGGGTGTCACCAGTGTTAAAGCCGGCCCTGTTAATAGCTCCTACACAAAACTCATTGATACCCTCCAGATGTAAAACCTCAGGAAGTTAAGCCCAAAAGCATTTTCTCTCAATGGGTCTGTCTGTTCAGTCTCTTTCTCTTGTTCCCCTGTACACCTGTTCAGTCCCTTGGCAGTGGCACAGAGGGTTGTCTTTATCAAGGCTTTCTGTTTAAAGTGTTGCAGAATAGCAGCACAGATATATAACACACATGTATTAATCAACGGGACCTACCTTTGCTGCTTTGTCCTGGACTCTTTAGACAAATGTCCATGTGAAAAAGGATTGCCACTGTAAAATCAGTGGTTCTGTGTCACGCTTCAGTATCTTCCAATGGCGAATAGTCAATTCTTTTCTGGAGTCAGTATGGCTGGCCATAATGGGGCATGAAAAGGACTCAATTCTAAATAAATAGCTGTGATGCTAAATACCTAGGTATACCAACCACTAGGTCGCACTCATTTATTTATGATTTTGATATTATATAGACACTTCCCTGTTGTAATATGAATACTGATTCCTGAAGATTACAAAATAGCAATTGACCATGATGCATTTATTTTTTCTGGCATTAAACTGGCATTTTTAAATGTCGATTCCGCTATAATTTTACAGATTTCCCAAAAAACACAATTTTGATTGTTTCCTTTTTACCCCTCAGACTTTCCAGTAGGTACCATATTCCTACTGTATGCATTGCTGCTTGTTGCACATTTCGTTTACTGGTTTCCAGATTTCACGCAAAAAATGGAAAACTATGTAACTGGAACACTTGATTGTCTGTTGTCATTGGCTTGACTTCTAATGCAGAATGCATACTGTAGGCAACATCTCTGTTTTAGTCAGAAAGGGAATTATATGTAGACTACCGTATTAAAGTCGATTCAGATCAGTGCTGTGATGTGCCCGTGTGTGGCAGAGTGCCAGGGTCTGAATTCACCTATACTGGAAGCCTATGCCCAGGTATGTGCTACAAAGGACATCTGTCTCCATCGAGTGGTTTCTTCTGCTTCCAAGCCTCCCTTTGGTGAGCCACATCTGAGGTGACTGCTGTGTGAACACATCAAACTGCTGTTCTTTTTAAGTTATCCATCTGTGAAGCAAATATGAATAACCAGATGGCTGAGAGCAACAAGCTTGGCGTCTTCTGCAGGGCAGGCCAGAGGCAGTGAGTGATAAGAGTTCTGCAGAGGAAGTATGTTCGGACAGGACTAAACTCTGCCACCAGACCTCATGTCGAGCAGCACTGCAACTACAGTGACTCAGCTTGCGACTGCAATATGCGCGTGAAGCCCTGAGTGACATTCCCTTGGTGCACGCACTCTGGGATAAATAGCCGGTATCTCCTGGCATAAGTGTGCAAACGACGGCAGGCGCACAATAGCGGCTGTTTGCAAGGTTAACCTATAAGGAAAGGTGACACACTACCGTGTAAATGACCGTGTAAATGACTACTTCAGATCAATACAGATCAATACATCCGCATTAATGCTCCCGTGTGGTACAACATGCGCAAAGACAGCAGTCTTATGTGACAGCGCTAACTCTGAGTCTGTCTGCAGCTGAGCTCTGACCTTCACTTTTGTGTCAGGGAAGGCCTGTGACTTTGTGAATAATAAGAGTGATTGCCTTCACTGGGGCGTGGAATCTCTCTGAGATCAGTCTCTTTGCTAAGTAAGAGGAAACGGATGGCATCAACAAACAAGCATTGGCCGCGTGGCTGTAAAAGTAACGCTGCACGGCAGTGAAAGCGAAAGTAATTGCAGGTGAAAGCGAAAGCGATCGCGATGACGCTCTGTGCAAAGCACGCGAGGGATGCGTGCGCAGCATTTAAAGGCGGAGCGTGGCGCGCACGCTTGTGTGCGTGATCGATCGCAATTGGTGGCCGCTTTGGTGGCACTTCGAGAAGCGGCCTACTAAATGTCTCGCCAGAGGAGTGCATGCGCTGGCTCAGGCAAGACTTAAAAATATGGAAAAAAAGAAAACATGGCATTTTACAAATGAAGTGAAAATAAAAATCAATGCACTGCTGTTAGTCACACCACACTCGCCGCCCACCACCATCCACTACACAGACATGTAGGTCTGGTCTGTGTTGTTATTTATCTTTAGGCCACTTCAAAGTCTTCATCATCCAAATCGGTTGGTTTCACTGAATTTGAAAACTTCCATCATCTTCTGGTGGCATTTCTCTGAGTAGTCACGCTCACGCCCTGAGTTATTCCATCAATCATCTCTGATCAATCAATCAATCATTGCATTGTAAAGCGCACTACATACCGGTGAGGGTCTCAAGACGCTGGAGGGAGGGGAATGCTGCTACTGCTCGAATAGCCAGGTCTTGAGAAGTCTTCTGAAGGTCAGCAGGTCTTGGGTCTGCCGTAGGTGGATGGGGAGGGAGTTCCAGGTCTTTGCAGAAGGTGGGAGAACGATCTGCCACCGGAGGTTGCTTTTTGGATGTGGGGGAAGGTGATGGTGGCGAGGGCAAGATCGGCAGAGCATAGCTGGCGGGTGGGGGTGTTGAAGCTGAATTATCCGTTGAGGTATGCTGGTCCGGTATTGTGGAGTGCCTTGTGTGCGTGGGTGAGGAGCTTGAAGGTTATCCTCTTGCTGAAGGGGGTGCCAGTGCAGGGCTCTCAGGTGGGGTGTGATGTGGCTGCGGCAAGGGATGTCAAGGATCAGGCTTGAAGAGGCGCTCTGGATGCGTTGGAGCCTTTTCAGGAGTTTTGCTGAGACTCCTGCGTGGAGTGCGTTTCCGCTGTCCAACCTGCTGCTGACGAGGGCCCGGATTAACATTCTTCTAGTTTCGATTGGGATCCACTTGTAGATCTTGTGGAGCATGCAGAGGGTGTTGAAGCAGGAGGAAGAGATGGCGTTGACCTGTTTAGTCATGGAGAGGGTGGTGTCGAGAATGATCCCTAGTTTGCGTGCCTGGTCGGTGGGTATTGGAGCTGTTCCCAGTGTGGTCGGCCACCAGGAGTCGTCCCATGCCGAAGGGGTGGATCCGAGGATGAGGACCTCCGTCTTGTCCGAGTTCAGCTTCAGTCGGCTGTTCCTCATCCATTTGGCGACGGCCTTGATTCCTTCATGGAGGTTGGTTTTGGCGGTGTGGGGGTCCTTGGTGAGGGAGAGGATCAGTTGGGTGTCATCGGGGTAGGAGATGATGTTGAGGTCGTGTAGTCGGGCGATGTGGGGAGCAGTGCCATGTAGATGTTGAACAGTGTTGGGCTGAGGGATGAGCCCTGGGGTACGCCGCAGATGATCTCGGTGGCTTCGGAGCAGAAATGGGGGAGGCGGACACTCTGTGTTCTGCCGGCGAGGAAGGAGGTGGTCCAATCCAGGGCCTTCTCTTGGATCCCGGCGCCGTGGAGGCGCGTTCGTAGTGTGCGGTGGCAGACCGTGTTGAAGGCGGCTGACAGGTCCAGGAGGATGAGGGCCGCAGTTTCTCCATTGTCTAGCAGGGTTCTGATGTCATCGGTGGCAGCGATGACAGCCGTTTCGGTGCTGTGGTTGCTGCGGAACCCGGACTGGGATGGGTCCAGGATGTTGTTCTCCTCAAGGTAGCAGGTCAGCTGTTTGTTGATGGTCTTCTCGATGACCTTTGTCGGGTACGGGATGAGAGAGATGGACTGGAATTTCTTGAGGTCCTTGGGGTACGCCTTGGGTATCTTGTGTAAGGCGTTGACCTCGGCATGCTTCCAGCTCTCCGTAAAAGGTTGCTGTCTTGAAGGAGATGTTGATGGCTTTCCGGAGATAGGGTGCGATGGCGGTGCTGGCTTTGTTGAAGATGTGGTGTGGGCAAGGGTCTGACGGAGATCTGGAGTGGATAGTGTACATGATCTTGATGGTGTCGTTGTCGTTGATGTTGGTCCAGGAGAGCAGGCGGTTGGTGTGGGAGGTGGTCGTGGAGGCGGCTGTCTCTGTGGTGGTTGAGGTGGTTGTGGCGTTGAAGCTGTCGTGGATGTCTGCGATCTTGCGATGGAAGAAGGTGGCAAGCGAGTCGCACAGGTCTTGCGAAGGTGGGAATATCGTTGGTGTTGGAGCTGGGGTTGGAGAGTTCCTTCACGATGTTGAAGAGCTCTTTGCTGTTGTGTGTGTTGTTGTCTAGGCGGTCTTTGAAGGAGGCCCTTTTGGCATATCTGATGAGAAGATCCTCCTGACCTGACTCTGACTGTGAGTATGGTGTCCAACTCCCAGTCCATATCAACAGTGTCCGACTCCCGAGTGAGTCCTCCAGACTCATCCCGATTCAAAATGCAATGGATTAGTCTGTAGTAGTACAATTTTCTTATTGAACAACAAGAAGGAAAAGATTGACTTGAGTCACTTTGTAGAATAGTAGACATTCACAACAAATAACAATGGCTCAGTGTGCAATGCATGCCATCATTTACCTATTCTTCTGGGGCAGTCTCTCTAGGTTAGGAAAGGATAGACAGATAGCCAGGGTTGGAGGCAAGCACACACTTGTTTGAGTTCTCCATCCAATGTCTGGCTTGAGGGAAATGGCTTTTGTGCGAGTCAGGAGTGGACTTCACTTTTTCACTGACTGCCCACAGTTGCAACTCCGATCCGGCAATAAAAAGTGAAAGATGGTGGGGATGGATTTGTGAACTAGAAAGACAGTAACACATACAAATAATAAAGGAACTAATGTCCCTATACTTTTTTTTGGGTGTCAAAGAAAGAAAGAAAGTCACTGGAAAATGAAAGAGCCTACTTGTCAGGGAAGTAGAGATCGTCCTCAAACTCTGGTGGTTCTCCCAGAAGTAGGTTACTTAACACACTACTTCTATGACGTGAGTTGTCGTCATCATCTTCCTGCTGTGCTACTTCAGGTATGGTGTAATCCGGTGGTATAAAGTGCTGATTCATTTTTATCATGGTTAACCCCTCCACGTTTTGGGGCAAGAGACTGGTCCTTCTCACTGTCAGAATGGCACCAGCAGCACTGAAAACACACTCAGCAGAGACACTTGCTACATGGCAAGCCAGATAGTTTTTCGCCAGTCTGCTGAGCACTGTCCATTATCGCCTCTCTCCATACCAATACAATAATGGGTTTTGATCAAAGTAGACCTCTGTTGGGTCATCCAGATAGGCCTGGACTATCTGCTCAATAGTCATGCTTTGCTCGGCCTCTTTGGCTTTGACTCAGCACTGGACTTAAGCCCTGCCTGTAGAAACCATTCCTATGCCGATTTTGGGGCTGCAGTTCTTGTAGTTGATGTTGTTCTTGGTATTGTTGGTGGTTTTGGCTGCTGTGAGCTAACCACACTGCCCTCAGGCTCTGAAGTTGAACTTGAAGGCTGCACTGCAGTACTTGTTGTGCCCTGGAGGAGCGGGTTTCTAATTCCGTGCCATTCTTTTTCTAGCTGACTGGCTTGCGCAGCTACCCGTGTTTTGTAGCTGGCATCATCCCCATCTGAAAAAGAAATGAAAGTGTGAAGTAATGGTTTGTACCAAGGATCAAGAATTGTGGCACAAATGTAATGGTTGGATGACACAATGCCTCTTGTATTTTCAGATAAGCGAAGGGTTAAGCTCTCCACCAACTCATATGCTTCTTTTTTCCCCTCCACATCTACGTACATTGCAGACACCTGTTTTAACTGTTCCTGTAGCATGTACAACAATGGGCTAGCTTGGCCCATGGTACAGTCCTCCTTGCTGACTTCATGTGTAAAGACCTCGAAAGGAAGCGGCATCTCTGTCAGGCATTTACCTAGGCCCCATTGGTCCATCTCAATGATCATGCCTTTCACAGTAGCATCCCCTCTTTGCATGACATATTCATTGATTGGTCTGTACTGCAACGTGTTTGTACCTCCTGAAAGAGTGCTTTAACTGGCATTCTATTATCACGTTGAATGATTATCAGCTGCTTCCAAGCTTTAAAAGAATGGCTGAAATGTGTGCAGATTCTTCTGCTTGTGATAAGTAAGTTGCTGACTAGGTCTTCTTTTTTTCAGAAAGTCTTGAACAATGATGTTAATGCAGTGCGCCAAACACAGGACCCTGAAATAGCCACCATCGGCCATATCCTTAACTATATTACTTCCATTGTTCGTGGCAACAAACCAATGTTAAGCCCTCTTGGTTGCAGCCATTCAAAGATCTTGTTGTCAAAGTCTTCCAAAATGTTTGCAGCAGTATGCGATTTCTCCATGTTAACATGGCTACTGTTGCATGCTTCCCAGTGGCATTAAAAATCTCAGCAGTGTCAACACCTGCAGATATCTTTTCTCTAATCCCCACAAAAGAGACCCAGTGTGCAGTGATGCACATGTAATTAGTGGCTTGGCAACTGGTCCACATGTCTGTTGTCAGGTGGATAGTGTGAACAGAACTCCGCTGCAAAGCTTGTCCAAGCAATTTCAGCACATCATGATGTAGTGCTGGAACAGCAACTCTAGCGAAAAAGGACCGGCTGGGATCTTTCCATTTCGGGCAGATGGCTGCCACAAATTCAAGAAACCCCACCCCTTCCACAAAAGAAAAAGGGAGGATGCTAACATTTAAGCCAGCTTTGCAGTGTACAAACATGCCGTTGGGTGGTTGTGTTCGTACTGCCCCTCCAACCTAAACATGCTGAGAATGGTAGCCTGGATTTCTTTATTTTCTGGTGCCACTGATGCAGGTGACTTACTGACACCAGATGTTAGGCTCAATGCGTGTTTTTTCATTGCTGTACTCTCTTATCTTGGACCCCTTGGTGTCTCAGCCTGACTCTTATGCCACTGCAATGTTGTTGATGATGATGTGGGCGCTACCACTGCACTGCTAGGGACAGGGCTGCTTTGTGTACCGGAGAAAATGTCTCCTTCGTGTTTACCTTCCACCGTGATCAGATCTTCTTCATCTCATTCACCAACAATACTTACAGTTCTTTAGCCACTTAGGTGCGCCTCCCACTGGATCAAGTGATGTTTTCTCGGATGGGTTTTTTGGCCCCCCAGTACCATAGTTTGTACCAAGCTTACCCCGACTAACACCTACTCCACAAATAGAGCATATAGCAATGTTCACCTCCTTCCTGCTAACCAATAAGAAGTACCAAACTGGGGTGGTCAACTTTCTGACGCTGCTGGTACCACTTGCAATGGCAGATGAACTAGTAGGTGGGCGTGATGTTTGACTCTCTGCAGTACCTACTTCTACTGAGGTGGTTGTGGTGGATGGTAGTCGCTGCTGGGGCTTTGTAAATATGGCAGCTGGAGGTCGTGTTGGTGGTATCTGTGTTGGTGGTATCCATGCCACATCAACCACAGAAATTTGGAATGGGGTAATGTCGGTCTCCACTAGGGAGGGGCTAATGTCCATGAAGACGGGCTCGTCTTCATTGTCCTCTTCTACATCTACCTCCAAAAGGCTTTCTGGAACCGTCCTTTTCCCTAGCCTTGTCTCTGGCGTGTCTCACTCTCAGACTGACGTGGGATTCAAGTGGCGTCCAGATCATCAGAAGGGGGTTTGGATAAGAAGTTGATGGACTAAACCTCCTTTTCCTTGCTGGGGATCTGAAAGACAATGGATCTTCTGAAAGAGTGGCTTGCTCTTCTTCTTCCTCAGCAGGAAGCGCGATCTCCTGAACTGCCCCAACTTCGGGAGGAACAACTACTATTGGGGATGGTTGTGGCTGTTGTTGCCCACTTATCTGAGTTTTCTGCACTGATTGGGTACTACTTTGCAAAAACGATAAGTGAATTTCAACATCACTGCTCGTCTGCCTTGTCGTGATTAGACTGGCTGCCTCTGCGACAGACATGTACTTGGACCTAGGTTGGTGGGGTAAGTCCACTGATAATCGCGTGCTGCTCCCAGCTTGCTCCCCGGACACCGCTGCTGCAGGCGCAATTTGTGCTTTCCCAAAAAAGGTCTTGGGCAACATGCTGGTGGTGGTAAGTGGCAGTGCCTTCTTCTCACTGACAATTTTCTTGGTACTGGCCCTGGCACCTTTCTTTGGGGCCATTATGAAGATATCAGTTAACACGTAGTGGCACAAGTTGAAGAGATGTCTGTCTATGGTCACACGTCACGTGACGTTGTACGCAGGGCGCAGGCCTTCTGTCTGGCAGTACAATGGGAAATGTTGTCTCCTCTTTTGTGTACCTAAAAGCAAAGAAGCAAGAAGAACATCAGTGAAACGTGGCATTGTTGTGGTTCAATTACTAGTACAAACAAATACAATATAATTTAGTGTGTGTGGTCACAATTGTTAGTGGTATTACCTCAGTAATTAAAACAATTAACAATACAGTAACATAACATGTGTATTTGTAAAGCGCACTTTCACCACTACGGGTATCTTGGCGCTGAATAACAGATGTTTGTTGTTACCCAACTCAATAGTACTCATTTTATCGACCTCAGATGTCTGAAAGGCTGAGTGGACCCACCGGGATTTGAATCTGTGACCATGAGGTCGAACACAGGCCCCTGCAGTAGACGCATTAGTCCACTGAGCCACCAGATCCAGATGGGACAGTGTAACCATTTGTGAGACTTTGACAACAACAAGGATTTTTATGGTGTACTGTGTACACTACAGTGCACTTAAGAAGGATTAGAAAGAAGAAGAAGAACAAAAATAAAAATGTAAGTGTTTGGAAACGTGCATCACAGAACTTAGGGAACTGCAGCTGCCAAATGACAATGGAAGCAATACGCCAAGGGAAACAAAAGGAAGACAGACATGCAGGCCTATATGAGAAAAAGCACCCTAACTGCCTTCACAAAATGGCCACCAGCCACAGGTCACACAACAACAACAAGCAGGAGGCATAAAAAACAATGAACTCAAGCAGGCCTATATGGAGTATGGACACAGACTTTACAAAATGGCCCCTGGCCACGTGGGGAGGCTCAGCCAAGGCAAATGATGGGTGGATCACTATTACAAACACACTTACACGCTGGCCAGACAAAGGAGGCATGCTAAACAACACATCTTTAATGCAACAATGCCAAAAATGAAAATTCACAGGGCTAAAAAAAGGTTTGCCAGTTACAACCACACACATCCAACAAAGGAAAAAACACATTTTATATTTCAGTCCAATGCCATCCATGCCTGTTTAAATTCAACAGACACTAACTACATAAACAGTTTTTTCATGCACCCATAAGTAGCTCTGGGCCTATTGGTTGGAAAACCCATTGGCAGTCTAGGCCACATAGTGAATCAATTCAAATCAATATTGCAAATGTATTAAAGCCATGGAGAAAATGTAGTGGGCTGTGCTACATTTTCTTTTAATAAAAGAAGAAAAAATGACCATGCAAAACAACAACCAGCAAGAAGACATGGTCACCATAAAGAAAGAAAGAAGACATGCAGGCCTGTGGCAGAAGCGCACTGACTGCCTTCACAAAATGGCCACCAGCCACATGGCCAGTCTATAACAACAAGCAATAAGCCTACAAAGGGAAGATAGACAATGCAGGCCTATGGCAAAAGCACACTGGCTGCCTTCACAAAAAGCCCGCCAGCCACATGGCCAGGCTATCACAACAAGAAGCAATAAGCCAAGAGGAACAAAGGAAAGACATGCAGACCTTTGGCAAAAGCACACTAACTGCCGCCACAAAATGTCCGCGAGCCACATGGTCATAGTACAACAACAACAAGTAGGAGGCCTGGAAAACAATGAACTCAAGCAGGCCTAGAAAGACACAGACATTATAAAATGGCCCCTGGACACACAGGGAGGCTCAGCCAAGGCAAATGACAGCCCACTATTACAAACACACACATACTGGCCAAACAAAGAAGGCATGCTAAACAACATATCTTTAATGCAACAATGCCAGAAATGAAAATCCACAGGACTAAAAAAAGGCTTGCAAGTGACAACGTCACACATCCAACCAAGCCATTTAACACACATGAAAAACAGTTAAATACCCCCAAAAAACAATTTTTTATTTCAATCCAATGCCATCCATGCCCGAAATGATGTTTAAATTCAACAGACACCACAGAAACAGTTGTTTCATGCACCCATGACATGAGTAGCTCTGGGCCTACTGGCTAAAAGGCCTATTGGCAGATTACTGGGCTACATATTGAATTAAATAAATATTGTAAATTGATTTCAAAAGTTGAAGGAAATGTAGTGTACTGTGTAATGTAATGTAATGTAAGCTGGCATTTATACAGCGCAACTATCACTCCAGGGAGCATCTTGGCGCCTACGGTGACCAGGAAAGATCGAAATACTGGTCAGGCTGCTTTCAGTAGTCAAACCAAGATGTTCATACTAGTGCTCTAGCGCAAGTGTCAGCGAGATTAAAGATCCAGGTTTTCAGTGCCTTTCGGAACTCAGATTCCCGTTCCATAGCACGGAGATGCGGGGGGAGTTTATTCCATGCCTTTGACCCTAGGACTGGCAAAGATTTGCGCCCTTCGAGCTGAGTCTAAAGGCCGGAACAGTTAGCAGGTTAGCATTGGAGGACCTCAGAGTGCGCGCGGGATGTTATCGGAAGAACCTCCTTTGTATATACTTTGGTCCTTGAGAGTGAAAGGCCCTGAAGGTAATTAACAGGACCTTAAACAGGACCCGTTTGACCACTGGAAGCCAGTGTAATGTATTTAATGCGGAAGACGCAGAGGATTTCTTTCGCCATTTCAACACCAGCCTAGGGGCTGCGTGTTGCACCATCTGCAACCTGTGAGTGACCACCTTATTGTTTCCCGCATATAGGCTGTTACAGTAGTCGAGTCTCAAGGTTACGAGAGCAACTGCTACCCTTTTCCTGGCTGCCAGTGGGAGTAGGTCAAAGAATTTTCTTAGTCCTTTGAGGACGTTAAAACAGGTGCCCGCTACTGATAGCGCCTGCTGTTTGAACGACAGAGCGGCATCAAACTTGATGCCTAAATTCCGTGCCGTATTAGTTGTATTTGGCGGTACCTCTGCTTTCTCCGGCCACCATAACTTGGGGACACAGTCATTTTGCGGGCCCATTAACATGATTTCTGTCTTGCCCGTATTACATTTCAAATGATTCTTTCCCATCCAATCAAATGTGTCCGTCAGGCAACATTTAAGATTTTCTTCCCAGTTCTTGGTGTCTTTATCAAGGACTAGGATGAGCTGTGTATCGTCCACATACGCAATAACATCTATTCTAAAGGACGAGATCAGCCTGATCAGGGGGGTAGTGTAAACATTGAAAAGTGTCGAGCTTAGACTAGATCCCTGCAGAACTCCTGTCGTGAGTATTTTTTCCTTTGAGCAGAAGTCACCCAAAGTGACCACTTGCCGCCTGTCGCTTAGGAAGTTCTTGATCCACTCCAATACTTTTCCTGTTATGCCAGATGTTACTAGCCGGTCAATCAAGATGGTATGTGAGACCGTGTCGAAGGCTGCCGACAGGTCTAAAAGAATCAGGACAGCCTTCTTACCCTGATCCAGAGCCATTCGGATGGGTTCAGCGGTAAAGAGGAGAGCTGACTCTGTGGAGTGTTGAGCTCTGAAGCCTGATTGGTTTGAGTGCCAGGCGTGATTATCCTCAAGAAACGTAGTGACTTGTTTATTTACGAAGGATTCCGTTACTTTGCATAACACAGGGAGCAGCGCGATCGGTCAAAGATTAGACAGACTGGTGGGGTCGGCTAGTTGTTTTTTCTGCAATGGTTTGACCGCCGCGAGTTTCCATTCTGAGGAAATGCTTGCCGTGGCCAATGATGCATTTACAATATTGTTAATTGCACGATTAACAGAATCTACAAGCGTGTGTAAAAGCATAGAGGGGCATGGATCAAACGGCGACCCTGATTTGATCGCCAGGCGGGTTTCCTCCAGATTAATTGGCTGAAAAGTCTCCATACTGCCCGAAAGCATGCTCAACGTGCTTCTTTCTTCTCCTAATTCTCTGTCGGGAATGACAAAATCCTTAGTTAGGCCCTGTACTTTTTGTTCAAAAAAGTCCGCTATTGTATTACAGAGGTTTTCAGATGGTGGAGTTTCCTGCAACAGTATTTTAGGATTATTAAAACCCTTTACTATCTTAAAAATAGATTTTTGTTTATTATTCGCCGCTTCTATTGCTGTCGTGTAGAAGTTAATTTTGGCCTCTTTAATAAGTGCATGGTATTGACTTCTTGCTGTTTTGTAGTTGCAGCATTCCTCATCTTGATAGTCTTTTCGCCACCTACGTTCAGCCACGCGTACCTGTCTTTGTTTTTCTTTTAGTGACTGATTAAACCAGGGGGCGGATACTCTCTTTTGGAATAGCCTATTCCTAACATTAACAGGGCCAGCTTTGTCCTTGAGAGTAGACATCCATTCCCCGAAACGATTATTATCAGTTTCCGGGTTTCCTGTCAATAGAGGTCTACAATCACTGGCCATCAAGATCAATTCCGGATGGCCAATAATGGCTTTCCATCCCTCATTTCTGGCATGTGCCCCTTTTCCTAGGAGTTTGCCCTTCTCACCCCCTTCCAATGAGAAGTTATAAGGGATCAGTGCGTGATCTGACCATGTCTGAACCCCAGGGGAGTTGACCTTAAGTGTGACGAGGTTGGAGCAAATGCAATCTAGAAAATGTCCTGCCCTGTGAGTTGTCTTCAGAGTAAGTATTGATAGACCTAGTACATCCATTGTGTCTCTAAATGAAATAGCTGCCGGATCTATAGAGGAATCCAAGTGGAGATTAATGTCCCCGAGCAACGTGAAATTAGAAAATCTAAGTGCCAAGTTGCTGAGTACCTCCTCAATACTTTCAAGAAATTCCTTATTTGGGCCTGGGGGCGATAGACCAAAGCCCCTGCAAATGTAAAGGAGTAATTGCTCTTGATCCGAATGCCCATGCATTCTGCTCCTTTGATGTCCTGAAGCTCGTTAATAGAGCAATTCAAGGTATCTCGATAGATAATTGCTAAACCTCTACCCCGTTGTTCCCCTCTGTCCATCCTTTGTATGAGATAGCCTGGCGGCAAGGCATGCACTATATCAGGATTGCTCCATGATTTCAGCCACGTTTCTGTAATAGAGAGACACTAGAAGTCACTTTCAATTATCAGATCCTAGATGTGCAATGCGTGTTTAGACATAGACCTTGCGTTAATTAGTCCCCCCCGCAGTTCTTTACTCCCATCTGCGACTGATGAGATTTGTGAATATGGGAAAGAATTTTTACATTCCCGGCAGCTGACCGGGCCTCTCCAGGCGGATAGGTCCAGTAGATGCTGACAGGCATGGGAGCTTGTGTGTAGTGATAATATGTAATCCCTGCTGTAGTTCACGATATTTTGCGGGCGAACAGCATTCCCGGCCCTGAGCCTGGCCGGAGTGCGAACGGGCGCAGACGGGCTTACCTTTGGCGCGCCATCGGTGCTCCCGCTGCGCGTCGTCGCCATAGGTGCTTTAAGTAGGAGGCTGGGCTTGGTCCTAGAAAACGACTAGACCGTCAACCTCCGCCAAGATGGCCGTGTGTAATGTGCCCCCAGAAGTGAGGATGCTCGCTTCCTCTGTGCCGTGCTGTCTCCCTCCACACAAACAACACCAGCTGCGGTGGACCGGGGAGCAATGCGGCAATTGAACGGTGGATGTTACAGTTCAAGTTTTCAAGTTTTATGCACAGTTAAAAAGACATCAGGTAACTGTTAGAAATGGGATCCCTGGCTGGCCAGGGCTTGCGCCAAGGTCAGTCAGAGACCACCATTCCCACGTCAGGGCAAGGGAGTTACACGCCAAGATAACCCCTGCTCACCCCCTTGGTAACGTGACTCGAGCAGTAAGGCTAAACTCGGAGGCAATGTGAGTTAAGTGTTTGCGCACGCACCCCCAGCAACAACACCCAAGGCCCACCACAAAGGAAACTCCACACAAGGTATATGTAAAAATAGCCTTTGTATTGCAAAACACATTAGATAGAACACACACTTTACGATGTGCCAACAGGCACGGGCAGAATTTACAGGGGATTATGTACAGGACAGGGCCACAGGCACCACTGTCAGGAATATGCACTTAGTAGGACTAGCACTTTGAACAGATAACAATCAGTAGCTTCACACATGATGCATAGAACATTCAGAGGTGTAGGAAAGACACATGATGTATAAACATACATTTAGCGGTGTAAGAACAAGGCACATGACGCATCAATACACATTCAGAGGTGCAGCACAGGAGAACACATGATGCATAAATAACACATTCAGAGTTGTAAGAACAAGGCACATGATGCATCAAAACACATTCAGAGGTGCAGCACAGGAGAACACAGGATGCATAAACAGCACATTCAGAGGTGTAAGAACAAGGCACATGATGCATCAAAACACATTCAGAGGTGCAAGAACAAGGCACAAGATGCATCAAAACACATTCAGAGGTGCAGCACAGGAGAACACATGATGCATAAACAACACATTCAGAGGTGTAAGAACAAGGCACATGATGCATCAAAACACATTCAGAGGTGCAGGAGAACACAATTGCACAAAACTTACATAAGCCACCACCTGTGGCAGTCCCTAGGCCAACTGGCCTTGTTGGGGCTAGGACGCCCTGTGTCCCAAAGTCAGGGGCCTAAATGTGGCAGCTGCCCACTAAGTGCTGGGCAGCTGTGTGACAATGATGGGGGCCAACGTGGGGGCCTCACAGGCTCTGAACAAAGGAAATGCTCCCCTAGAGCCTCCGTGGCTCTGAACAAATAGAATGGCCCCCTGAGCCTCTCTGGGCTCGAGCAAATGTGGCAACAATGGGGGGAGCGGCCCGCTGTCTGCCGGGGTCGCTCTACCACCCAACAATGCCCCCTAAATGTAGGTAGAGCCTCTCGGGCTCTAAATCAAATATGGCCCGTCGTTGGAGTCCTTCTTGGACTCGTGAGAAACAAGGACGCAATGGCCCCCAGAGCCTTTCTGGCTCTAAAGGCAGCAATGCCCCCGGAGCCTCTCTCGGGCTCTTAAGCAATGCACCCAGGTCGTTGGAGTCCCACTCGGGGGACTCTGAACACACAAATACCCCCAAGACGTTTTGGAGCCCTCGGGCTCGAAAGGAAGGCTGCCCGACTCCGCTGGAGTCCCACTCGGGGGACTCAAAAATGCTGGAATGCCCCCTGAAGAAAACTAGCACACACGGAGCCCCCGCCTCAGCCCTCTGCACTTAGCGGGCTGCGATGCCAGGCCAGCTTCCTCCACGTCGGGACGAGGCTGCGGGGCTCTTCCCTTGCCCGGGAGTCCCGTGGGTCAACCAGCTGTACTTCCTCTGTTTCTGCCGAGGCCCCGTCCACTTCCGGGTCACCTCCGGCAGGGCAGCGGCTCCCGCAGGCTTCTCCTCTGCTCTGGGCTGCCGTCGGGGCGGGATGTCCTGGACCTCTCTCTCCCTGGTCATAGGCTGACTCGGCAACCAATGGCAGCGCGGCCTCCCTGACGAGCCTCCTCCCTCGGCTCTGGTCGAGCTGCTGAGGCTCTCAAGTCGAGCAAAACCACGGCAGACACAACCACGGGGTACAAGATGCTGGGTGGGCTCCGGCCAAAGCAATTAAGGTGCTCCCAGGTGCCAGAGGGCAGTAAACGCGCTCCCAGGCGCTAGAACAACAATAAAGCGCTCCTAAGCGCTATAGGGGATAATTGAAGCGCTCCCAGCGGTGTAAGTAAAAGACAGGACTCCCAGCGCTAAAAGCAAAAATAAAGTGCTACCAGGCGCTAGGGCTGAAAGTAAAGTGCTCCCAGCGCTAGGGACAAGGTAGAGTGCTCCCAAGCGCTAAAGGCAAGGTCCAGATCCAGCAAAGTTCTTTAGGTAGGTAGGGGGGCAAGGCTGAGCCCAGAGCCAGCTCACTGGGCCTCCTGGGTCTACTTCCCGAGAGACTCCTGAGGCGGAAAGCCGGGAGCGAGATTGCTTATTTTAAAATCTTTTCTGTGTGATAAAAACTGCTTTTTAAAATATTTCACTTACTCACTTACTCTTGCTTCCTTGAACAGCGTACACACGCTGCAACGATAGACTCCCTGATCGCCATTCTCGAGGGCGAGGCGCGAGGATAGACACGCCCACCCCTGGTGACCACGCCCCCTCTGAACAGTATAAATAGTGCGCGCTGATCTTAAAACGCGACACTACTTCCCGAGAGACTCCTGAGGCGGAAAGCCGGGAGCGAGATTGCTTATTTTAAAATCTTTTCTGTGTGATAAAAACTGCTTTTTAAAATATTTCACTTACTCACTTACTCTTGCTTCCTTGAACAGCGTACACACGCTGCAACGATAGACTCCCTGATCGCCATTCTCGAGGGCGAGGCGCGAGGATAGACACGCCCACCCCTGGTGACCACGCCCCCTCTGAACAGTATAAATAGTGCGCGCTGATCTTAAAGCGCGACACTACTTCCCGAGAGACTCCTGAGGCGGAAAGCCGGGAGCGAGATTGCTTATTTTAAAATCTTTTCTGTGTGATAAAAACTGCTTTTTAAAATATTTCACTTACTCACTTACTCTTGCTTCCTTGAACAGCGTACACACGCTGCAACGATAGACTCCCTGATCGCCATTCTCGAGGGCGAGGCGCGAGGATAGACACGCCCACCCCTGGTGACCACGCCCCCTCTGAACAGTATAAATAGTGCGCGCTGATCTTAAAGCGCGACACTACTTCCCGAGAGACTCCTGAGGCGGAAAGCCGGGAGCGAGATTGCTTATTTTAAAATCTTTTCTGTGTGATAAAAACTGCTTTTTAAAATATTTCACTTACTCACTTACTCTTGCTTCCTTGAACAGCGTACACACGCTGCAACGATAGACTCCCTGATCGCCATTCTCGAGGGCGAGGCGCGAGGATAGACACGCCCACCCCTGGTGACCACGCCCCCTCTGAACAGTATAAATAGTGCGCGCTGATCTTAAAGCGCGACACTACTTCCCGAGAGACTCCTGAGGCGGAAAGCCGGGAGCGAGATTGCTTATTTTAAAATCTTTTCTGTGTGATAAAAACTGCTTTTTAAAATATTTCACTTACTCACTTACTCTTGCTTCCTTGAACAGCGTACACACGCTGCAACGATAGACTCCCTGATCGCCATTCTCGAGGGCGAGGCGCGAGGATAGACACGCCCACCCCTGGTGACCACGCCCCCTCTGAACAGTATAAATAGTGCGCGCTGATCTTAAAGCGCGACACTACTTCCCGAGAGACTCCTGAGGCGGAAAGCCGGGAGCGAGATTGCTTATTTTAAAATCTTTTCTGTGTGATAAAAACTGCTTTTTAAAATATTTCACTTACTCACTTACTCTTGCTTCCTTGAACAGCGTACACACGCTGCAACGATAGACTCCCTGATCGCCATTCTCGAGGGCGAGGCGCGAGGATAGACACGCCCACCCCTGGTGACCACGCCCCCTCTGAACAGTATAAATAGTGCGCGCTGATCTTAAAGCGCGACACTACTTCCCGAGAGACTCCTGAGGCGGAAAGCCGGGAGCGAGATTGCTTATTTTAAAATCTTTTCTGTGTGATAAAAACTGCTTTTTAAAATATTTCACTTACTCACTTACTCTTGCTTCCTTGAACAGCGTACACACGCTGCAACGATAGACTCCCTGATCGCCATTCTCGAGGGCGAGGCGCGAGGATAGACACGCCCACCCCTGGTGACCACACCCCCTTCTGACGTGCACTCCTCACCGTACAAAACATGTGCCAGTATAGGAAGCGCAGCGGACGAGCGCAGCGGGCGCGACGATGGCGCGCCGAAGGCGCGCCTAAGGCAAGCCCGTCTGCGCCCGTCCGCGCCAGCCCGAGCCGTGAGCCCACACCTCTGGTCGGCTCAGAACTATCTCGAATTACTTACGAACAAAAAACTCTGCACCAACTCAGAGAATTGTCAAACACCAGATGTAATGGACCTATCAATCCGGAACAGGAGCACCATAAATGCCCTAGTTGCGCGTACAGGGCCTCCCCCTTAGCTCATTCTGAACCCGCCTGTCTGGAGATGGCCCTTCTGAATTGCAGGTCACTCCCCAAACACCATGCCGAAATCAACCTGCTATTAACAGAGTCGGACCTGGACGTTCTGTTTTTAACAGAAACTTGGCTGTCCGAGAGCTCTGACCCGGACATTATCCAAGCACTACCTCCTGGGTATCACATCAAAAACCTTAACAGGCCGACGGGCACGGGTGGGGGCATCGCGATTATTTATCGCGAGAACCTCGCTTGTCAACTTAAAGACAGTCCTGTTCTCAACTGTGAAAATGTCCTTTTCTCTCTACACCTGCCGCCATCTACCACACTAACTGGGCTGCTAATATACCGTCCCCCTGGGCAGGTGGGGTGTTTTTTAAACTCACTCATGGATGCCATTACCTCCCTGGCATGCGTAACGCCAAATTTTACCATACTCGGGGACCTAAACCTCCACTTTGATGATCAAGGCAACAAACTTGCCACAGAACTTAAAGCTGATCTAAACTCCCTAAATTTACAACTACTTAGCAACGACCCTACCCACCTGAAAGGACACTTGCTAGATCCCATCTTCTCTAATCTTTCCAAATTGTCCGCTCAAACCCCTCTCCCTCTCCCCTGGTCCGACCACTTTTTGGTCCCTCTCAAACTCCAACTCCCAAAGAAAATCTCTGATACTCCCTGCTCCCGGGCCCCGTCACGGCCATGGAAAAAACTAGATACTACCCTATGGGAGCACTCGCTGCTCTCCACACTACCCACAGTCGACCCTGACCCCTCCAAAGCTGAAATTCAATTACATAAATGGGTCACTAACTCCCTCGACACAGTCCTGCCTCTCAAAGCCCTTCCTACTAATAGGAAATCCTCCAAACTACCGTGGTTCACCGAGGAACTACGGGAACTAAGACGGAAAGGCAAAAGGCTGGAACGCCAATGGAGAAAGCACTGGCACTCGGATGATAGAAGTGGCTACAAAGCCCACATCAGGCTTTATAAAAATGCACTTAAAACGGCTCAAGCCTCCTACTTCGAGGATCAAATACTAGCCGCAACCAACTCCGCAAAAGAGACTTACCGGATAGTCAAGCTCCTTTCCAAAATACAGGAACCCCCACCCCCTCCTGACCTGGATGGCGCAAAATGCAACCAGATGGCCGATTTTTTCTCAAAAAAAATCGAAAAAATCCTGAACTCCCTCCCGCCTGCGACAACTGCACTAAAAGACTCTTTCTTCCCGACCTCCCAAGACGCCCCTAGGCTGCTTTCCTTCCCCCAAATTACTATCGAAACGTTCCTTAGTGTCTTGCACAAAGTCAAAAGCGGTGCCCCATCTGACCCAGCCCCGATCAGTAAACTTAAACAAATTGCTTCTACCATAGCCCCCCCTCTCACTAACCTGATCAATGCCTCCTTTGAAACTGGCATAGTCCCAGTAAACTGGAAAAAAGCCACGGTAAAGGCTCTTATAAAAAAAACACACCTTGACCCTTCTGACCCATCAAACTTCAGACCTATCTCTCTGCTACCGGCAATTAGCAAAATCGCCGAAAGAGTGGCAAATCAACACCTTTCCGAGTTCTTAGAGTCCCATCATCTTCTCCGCCCAACCCAGACTGGCTTTAGACCTGGACAGGGGACTGATACCGCCCTGTTAGCCGTGGTCGAAGAAGCGAGGGGCATTCTGGATGGAGGAGGATCGGTGGCAGTGATCCTCCTCGACCTGAGTGCCGCCTTTGACACGGTGGACCACGCAACCCTTGTTCATCGTCTCGGGCTGCTGGGAGTGGCTGACTCCGCCTTGGCCTGGATCGCATCCTTCTTGGAGAACAGGTTTTTTCAAGTGACTGACGGACATTCCATCTCCAGGGCTCATGCACTCAAGTGTGGGGTGCCTCAGGGATCCTCCCTGAGCCCCACACTTTTTAATGTGTACATGGCTCCTCTCGAGGATGTTGTTGAACCCTTTGGGATCAAATCAATAATGTACGCCGATGACACCCAGCTCATCGTGTCCCTCAACCAACCCGACAACGCCCTCTCCAATTTGTCTAGCTGCCTGGAAAAAGTTCACCAATGGATGTGCGAATCCCGGTTAAAACTGAATGGGGAAAAATCTGAAATACTTCTGCTGGGAAACCCTAACAAAATACCCGCCCCCCTTCCCTGGCCACTATGCATGGGATCCCCTCCATCCCCAAAAGCCGAAGTGAAAAGCCTGGGGATATGGTTGGACCAGGACCTCAGCTTCAAAACACAAGCGAGGAAAACCACGGGAATTTGCTTCGGCCTTATGAAGATGGCACGAAAGATTCTCCATCTACTCCCCCCTCAATCCAGGAAGCTTTTGATGCAGGGGCTGGTGAACTCCAGACTGGACTACGGGAATGTCCTATATCTGGGGGCCCCAGCCTCTGTACTCCACAGACTCCAATGCTCTCAAAACGCGGCGGCAAGAATACTGACAGGAACGGCAGCAAGGACCTCTGCCAAGCCGGCCCTTAGAAATTTGCACTGGCTGCCAGTCAAAGAACGTGTCAACTTTAAGACCCTGTGCATGGCACATAAAATACTGCACAACGAAGGCCCCCCTATTCTCAGACTTCTTGTGTCCTTTCAACAATCAACTAGACAACTCAGATCTAACTCCCTCTCCCTTGCAAAAGTCCCCAGAATTAGAAAGGCCAGAACAGGTGGTCGCTTGTTCTCGTACAACGCTCCGAGACTGTGGAATGCTCTCCCTCTCTCCCTGAGGCAAGAACAAAACCACCTTAGATTTAGGAAAAAACTGAAGACCCTCCTCTTTCCATGAGCACTACCCCCCCCTGATCGCCCACTCTCCGGGATGATAGTTACCAGCGCCGGGATGCCCTAGGGTAGCTGTTGCGCTCTATAAAACCCATAATCAAATCAAATCAAATCAAATCAGGCAGGGAGGCAGTCCAAGTGGCGGTCCTCCTGGCGCCCAGCAGCAGCCCCCCTCAGATAGGACCCTGGAAGAGAACAGATTGTGAGGGGACACAGCCCCTTTTTATCTTACTAAATCCTTTGTCTGGCTTCAGGGTGAGGGGGCAAAACCAGTCGCAGCTGGTTTGTGAGCACTCTTGATGTGCTCAGCCCCTCACTCTATTCACTGGCAGGGCTAGGGTCGTTAGACGCACCACAGGGGGCGGAGCCAGCATTTTGTGGGGAAATCCCAGCCCTATTCAGGACCCAGGTGCACCACTCCCTCACATCACACATGCTAATCTCAACACTCACCACCGGGCAGACCCATCATGACTCATGGAGCCTGGCACCCCAGCCAGCTCCAGCCAATCACACGCCAGCACATTCACTGCACAGACACAGCCATGTATAGAAGTGGCACTTCCACACTAGACACATACACGCCGCATACATCATTGCACAGCATTCAATCACACGAGTCCGCACATACCAGACTTGAGCCTGCACACCCCACGCATCAGGAACTACCAGGGACACATACATTCCCCATGCATTCCTATGAGAGGGCAGGCCTATCTCACCACATGCACTCAGAGTGTGCACGCACTTTCCACTGGGACACAGTGAAAGTGCGCAGAAACCAGAAATCACCATCACCAGGTCACCATTAAAAGCAAAAGGTTTAGGGGTGAACCTGCCAGAAGGGCCAAGTCCAACACAACCCCCTTCCAGCCAAAACGCAGGGGAGACCAATCACCACCGTGATGGACTTCCTTGCTTGGGGCGATAGAACACAGACACGGGCCCGCAACTGCAGGGACACCCTCCTGTTATACGCTGCGGTGAACCCATGGGATTCCTTCCAAAACCACTGTCTGGAACAACTGGGCTACTCCACTGGTACTCCCAAGCTGTCCGCGCCCAGGACCAGGCCCTGGGCCACCCAGGTGCCACTGGTCCTTGCCTATTCGCAGAGCGGGGGGTAGTAACCCCTGGCACATAGTAGCCATTCTCCACTCTTCCTGTCTGCAAGCCATTCTCCACTCTTCCTGTCTGCAAGACAGGACTAGACTGCCACTGGTTCTCCGGCCTAGGTTCTACAACCTCAGGCGGACCAGGAGTCTCAGGGAAGACTCTCCTCCCCTTACCTCTTCTCCTAGGGTTCCTCCTCCTCCGGCGAGGGGTACACCTAGAACGCCATTCCAACCCAGGGTTTAACCCCTCAGGTTGTACCGGGGTCAGAGGCGGGCTCTCCCACCCGATGCACCCCCTTCCAGAGTCCTGCTCCCTACCGACTGCGGTGGTACCTCTGGAAGAAGAACCGGTCAGGACACTGGTTACAGTCGTCCTTTCCTCCAAGTCAGGCGGATCCTGAACCTGGCCTCTCAACCTCTGGTCTAAAACCTTTGGTGGAATAATTGCCTTGCACTCCAGGCCTTCTGGGGATTCACACACCATCCCCCTGAGGCTAAGAAATGACACATATGTTGTGTGACTGTCTGTCTGGCGCAGATCTCCCGTCCCCTGTCCACCTGACAGTGCGCGAAGATCCCCCAGAACAGAAGTGGTGCCACCATGGTCACTACATGGGAACCTCGCCCAACTGGGTAGTCCCTGACCCACTGGTTCCTCCACTGGGGAAGTCATCCCCCAATCACTCCTCACACTGGACTCCTGTACCCTCCCTACCGGAGCGGTACTGCCAGACTCTAGAACCACAGGAGCTCTGTTTACAGGCGCTCCAGGTCCTCTACTCACTAGGAGATCTTCCTCAAATGGAGTAACAGGACAGCCTAGGTCCCCCACGTGGTGTTCCCTACAGAACCATCCAAGTCCTGAGGCAGGGCTTCGTGCGTCTGGGGACCCTCGGTCACCCACTTACTCCTGCTCCACTGAGCCAGGCAGTAAGCCCCTACACCCTCCTCGCTATCCTGGGACCTAGCTGGGCTACACTGAGCCTCTTCCACCATGCTGGGCTGGAAGATACCTGAACCACTACTTTTGGAATCACTCCCTAATGACTCTAGAGAACCTCTAGCACTTTCCCAGCGCTCTGCTTCCGCCGTAAGTGCCCAAGGACAAGAGTTTTGAAATTTCAACAGGTGCTGGCGCAACTCTGGACAAAAACCATTGAGAATCTTCTCTTTGACAATTATATCGTAAAATTCACCAAAATTCGGCTCTCTGTCAAGCTTTATCCATTCGTTCAGTGCTCCCATACAGTCACCCACAAATTCCTCCCAATCCTGGTGGGACAGTTTCTTACTGCCCCGGAATTTCAACCGTAACTCCTCCTCTTGGGAAACAGGTACCATACTCTGGGAACTGGGAGTGGGACTGCTCGCACTGGGCTCTATATAGCTGCCACCACTGGACTCAACCCGCCCTGGGGAGTCCAGAAAATTAAAACTGCGCGCAGGGGATAGTCTACCTTCCAGAGCTACTTTGCCTCTGGTGAAGGCCCTCTCAGCCTCATCTATCCTCTCCACCGCTAAGACCCTCTCAGTCTCTAGCTGTTGCTTCTTAACCTCCAGCTGCGCCATATCCTGGGCATGCTCTAACCTGAGCTTTTCTAAGGCCAGCTGGTGCTCCCTTTCTTTCCTCCTATCTTCCCACTCCTCTGGGGACAGGGAAAGGGATGAGGCGCTGCCTCCTACGCTGGACCCAGCAAGGGACTCCCTACCTATGGGGTCTTAACTCTCTACTGGCATCCAGGTACTGTCATCTTCTTCCTCCTCTTCTGAATCTTCAGGGCTCCCCACAGACCCACCACCCTCCTGGTGTGAGGCCCGGGCCCTTTCCTTACTGCGCTCAAGATCCCTTTGATTCTTATACCATAGGATCAGGTGGCCCCTAAGTTCGTACAGAGTGTCTGACTCACGCACCCCTATATCTCTCTCTCTACAGAACCTTTTCAACTCCTGCATACTGTACCAAGCTAGATCACTGAGATCAAAAGCAGGCTCCATTTCGGCAGACGTTCTAGAGAAAAGATTACACAGGGAACCTAGGGGTCTGAGCTTAACACAGGAGTACACAATTCACAAAGGTATTCAGCAAGTTCCTTATCCCAGAGAACTCACCCTCACTTGTCCAGTGCAACACACCATTCATCCACACACAACCCCCCCTCGGACTGGTAAGGCAGTTTCTACCACCCCTGATTCCTCAACCTGACCACACGTAACACAGGTACCGACTCGGGGCGCAGGGCGGGGAACAAATGTACTGGACAGAATTACACAATGATACCTTCAGGAGAAGAAATATGGAACTTCAAAAAAAACAATAATCCCCAAAATGTGGTCATCTAAAATGCAGAGTTTTGTAGTGCGGCCAGTTGCCACTGTGGTACAACACAAACACAAATCCGGATCCCTTCCGCTGCCAGCCAATGTTAGAAATGGGAACCCTGGCTGGCCAGGGCTTGCGCCAAGGTCAGTCAGAGACCACTATTCCCACGTTAGGGCAAGGGAGTTACACGCCAAGATAACCCCTGCTCACCCCCTTGGTAACGTGACTCGAGCAGTAAGGCTAAACTTGGAGGCAATGTGAGTTAAATGTTTGCGCACGCACCCCCAGCAACAACACCCAAGGCCCACCACAAAGGAAACTCCACACAAGGTACATGTAAAAATAGCCTTTGTATTGCAAAACACATCAATCAATCAAAGCATTTGTATAGCGCGCTACTCACACGGAGGGTCTCAAGGCACTTGGGGGAGGGGGGTCCGCTACTGTTCGAACAGCCAGGTCTTTAGTTGCTTCCTGAAGGAGAGGTGGTCTTGGGTCAGGCGGAGGTGGATGGGTAGGGAGTTCCACGTCTTGGCAGCCAGGTAGGAGAAGGATCTTCCTCCCGTTGTGGCTCTTCGGATGCGGGGAACGGTGGCGAGGGCGTGGTTGGTCGATCGTAGCTGGCGGGTGGGAGTGTAGAAGGTCAGACGGTCGTTGAGGTATCTGGGGCCTTGGTTGTGGAGAGCTTTGTGTGCGTGGGTGAGGATTCGGAACGTGATTCTCTTGCTGACGGGGAGCCAGTGCAGGTCTCTCAGGTGTCCAGCGATGTGGCTGTGTCGGGGGATGTCCAGGATGAGTCGTGCTGAGGCGTTCTGGATGCGTTGGAGTCTTTTCTGAAGTGTGGCTGTGGTTCCGGCGTAGAGGGAGTTGCCGTAGTCCAGTCGGCTGGTGACGAGGGCCTGGGTGACCGTCTTCCTGGTTTCGGTGGGGATCCACCGGAAGATCTTGCGCAGCATGCGTAGGATGTTGAAGCATGACGAGGAGACGGCGTTGACTTGTCTGGTCATTGAGAGGAAGGAGTCCTGGATGAAGCCCAGGTTGCGTGCGTGGTTCGTTGGTTTGGGTGCGTTGCCCAGGGCAGGGGGCCACCAGGAGTCGTCCCAGGCGGAGGGTGATGATCCTAGGATGAGGACTTCCGTCTTATCTGAGTTCAGTTTCAGGCGGCTGTTCCTCATCCACTCGGCTACATCCTTCATCCCTTCATGTAGGTTGGTTCTGGCGGTTGTGGGGTCGTTGGTGAGGGAGAGGATCAGCTGGGTGTCGTCGGCGTAGGAGATGATGTTGAGGTTGTGTTGGCGTGCGATGGCTGCGAGGGGGCTCATGTAGACGTTGAAGAGGGTGGTGCTGAGTGATGATTAGATAGAAACACACACTTTACAATGTGCCAACAGGCACGGGCAGAATTTACAGGGGATTATGTACAGGACAGGGCCACAGGCTCCACTGTCAGGAATATGCACTTAGTAGAACTAGCACTTAGAACATATAACAATCAGAAGCTTCACACATGATGCATAGAACATTCAGCGGTGTAGGAAAGACACATGATGTATAAACATACATTCAGCGGTGTAAGAACAAGGCACATGACGCATCAAAACACATTCAGAGGTGCAGCACAGGAGAACACATGATGCATAAACAACACATTCAGAGGTGTAAGAACAAGGCACATGATGCATCAAAACACATTCAGAGGTGCAGGAGAACACAATTGCGCAAAATGTACATAAGCCACCACCTGTGGCAGTCCCTAGGCCAACCTCTCCTTGTTGGGGCTAGGACGCCCTGTGTCCCAAAGTCAGGGGCCTAAGCGTGGCAGCTGCCCACTAAGTGCTGGGCAGCTGTGTGACAATGATGGGGGCCAACGTGGGGGCCTCACAGGCTCTGAACAAAGGAAATGCCCCCCTAGAGCCTCCGTGGCTCTGAACAAACAGAATGGCCCCCTGAGCTTCTCTGGGCTCGAGCAAATGTGGCAACAATGGGGGGAGCGGCCTGCTGTCTGCCGGGGTTGCTCTACCACCCAACAATGCCCCCTGAATGTAGGTAGAGCCCCACGGGCTCTAAATCAAATATGGCCCGTCGTTGGAGTCCTTCTTGGACTCGTGAGAAACAAGGACGCAATGGCCCCCAGAGCCTCTCTGGCTCTAAATGCAGCAATGCCCCTGGAGCCTCTCTCGGGCTCTTAAGCAATGCACCCAGGTCGTTGGAGTCCCACTCGGGGGACTCTGAACACACAAATGCCCCCAAGACGTTTTGGAGCCCTCGGGCTCGAAAGGAAGGCTGCCCGACTCCGCTGGAGTCCCACTCGGGGGACTAAAAAATGACGGAATGCCCCCAGAAGAAAACCAGCACACACGGAGCCCCCGCCTCAGCCCTCTGCACTTACCGGGCTGTGATGCCGGGCCAGCTTCCTCCACGTCGGGACGACGCTCAGACCTGCGGGGCTCTTCCCTTGCCCGGGAGTCCCGCGGGGCAACCAGCTGTACTTCCTCTGTTTCTGCCGAGGCCCCGTCCACTTCCGGGTCACCTCCGGCAGGGCAGCGGCTCCCGCAGGCTACTCCTCTGCTCCGAGCTGCCGTGGGGGGGGGACGTCCTGGACCTCTCTCTCCCTGGTCATAGGCTGACTCGGCAACCAATGGCAGCGCGGCCTCCCTGACGAGCCTCCTCTCTCGGCTCTGGTCGTGCTGCTGAGGCCCTCAAGTCGGGCAAAACCACGGCAGACACAACCACGGGGTACAAGATGCTGGGTGGGCACCGGCCAAAGCAATTAAGGCGCTCCCAGGCGCCAGAGGGCAGTAAACGCGCTCCCAGGCGATAGAACAACAATAAAGCGCTATAGGGGATAATTGAAGCGCTCCCAGCGCTATAAGTAAAAGACAGCGCTCCCAGCGCTAAAGGCAAAAATAAAGCGCTACCAGGCGCTAGGGGTGAAAGTAAAGCACTCCCAGCGCTAGGGACAAGGTAAAGTGCTCCCAAGCGCTAAAGGCAAGTTCCAGATCCAGCAAAGTTCTTTAGGTAGGTAGGGGGGCAAGGCTGGGCCCAGAGCCAGCTCACTGGGCCTCCAGGCAGGGAGGCAGTCCAAGTGGCGGTCCTCCTGCCGCCCAGCAGCAGCCCCCCGATATAGGATCCTGGAAGAGAACAGATTGTGAGGGGACACAGCCCCTTACTAAATCCTTTGTCTGGCTTCAGGGTGAGGGGGCAAAACCAGTCGCAGCTGGTTTGTGAGCACTCTTGATGTGCTCAGCCCCTCACTCTATTCACTGGCAGGGCTAGGGTCGTTAGACGCACCACAGGGGGCGGAGCCAGCATTTGTGTGGGGAAAGCCCAGCCCTATTCAGGACCCAGGTGCACCACTCCCTCACATCACACATGCTAATCTCAACACGCGCCCGGGCAGACCCATCATGACTCATGGAGCCTGGCACCCCAGCCAGCTCCAGCCAATCACACGCCAGCACATTCACTGCACAGACACAGCCATGTCTAGAAGTAGTACTTCCACACTAGACACATACACGCCGCATACATCATTGCACAGCATTCAATCACACGAGTCCGCACATACCAGACTCGAGCCTGCACACCCCACGCATCAGGAGCTACCAGGGACACATACATTCCCCATGCATTCCTATGGGAGGGCAGGCCTATCTCACCACATGCACTCAGAGTGCGCACGCACTTTCCACTGGGACACAGTGAAAGTGTGCAGAAACCAAAAATCACCATCACCAGGTCACCATTAAAAGCAAAAAGTTTAGGGGTGAACCTGCCAGAAGGGCTACGTCCAACAGAAACAATTTAAAAAATGTATGCTCGCTACTTAGAATCTTAAATCATTCATGCAGCGCGCTCCACCCAATATTAACCAATCCCGTACTTCAGACCTAGCAATTCTGTCTGACTCCTGGGCGAAGACTAGTTAGTAGTCTGGATCTTACCAAAGCAGATTTGTTTCTGTGCAACATATTTCCCTTATAAAAGAAGAAAAATTACTTACAAAGAAATAACAAGGGCCCCTACTGAAACTACAGTCCACCCACCACAATAAATTTAAACAAACAATGAAAAGTACAAATAAAGCTAGGTGTGTGGGCTCAATCAAACAAACAACACCAATCTTCCAACTTACTTGTGAAATCCCAAATTCAAACGTCCTCAAATCCAATGATATATGATGCAGCAGACACATAGAGTGATCCTTCCAGCTCCAAATCCAAATGAAAATGAACCAGGAGATAGACAAAGCACTGGGAGGAGCCAGGTGGACAGGTTTAGGAAGTTAGAGACTCTGGGGCACTTCCTACCTCTTAAAAAAAGTGAAAAAAGAAAAAGGACTCCTTGCACAAAAAAGTACAGCCAAATGTCAATTTGAGGAGTTTTTGTAATCAAAATTGTCATTTCGAGAAGGAATTGATTCTGCTCGGGGAGAGAACCTCCAGACTGTATTCTGCGTGTTCGGGATCGCGTTCTTCACAAAACTTCCGCCGGAAGTCGTGCCCAAATGACGTATTCGCGATCGCAAACTCTTGCGGGACCATCTGGCTGCCTAGCAAATCTTGTGGCACTCGCGACCGGCTCAGGAAATCTCGTCAGCAATCGCAGGCACACGGTAAGTCGATCCTGCGCACGTTAAAAACATTTCGGGCTACAAATACAAAAAAACTCTGCTCCGTTGCGGAGTGCAGAGTTTTTCTGCAACTCTGCTTTCAACGCAGAAAGTGGAATTGCCAAAACCCGGCAAACTCTGCAGGCAGAACGGAGTTTCACACCCATGGTTAGTTAAAACCCAACAGTGACCTAGCTGAGTCTCAAACTCCTTCGTCCCTGCTTGCAAGGAATTGTCATTCCATAGTATAGTAGAGGCGCCTCGCCTGCTGGTGCACCAAGGGCATCTAGTACATGGTGTCCAAAAGGAATCAATCCCTGATAGATCCTTGAAGCTTGACATTCCTATGCAAAATAATGTGCTGTAGCTGGTCCGTGTGAGGTGTCCCTAGGTAGCCTGCTTGGTGCTAGGATTGGTAAAAGCATACAATTCCGTTGATTGTGTTTACATGCTTACTTCTCTGTCAAAAGTCAACATGGCAGGGCAGCTGCAACAACACACATGTTTTTTATGGCAAACCAACTGCCCAAATCAAGTGTCACCCTCTTTTAGATTGTGCAGTTGGACTTGTCGGGCTGTCCCCTTTCCCAACTTCTCTTTGCCCTGAAAATGTAGATGCTAGCCAAAATATTTGTCAGGGGTGTGAATAATGGTGAGTTCCACTGGGAAATGAGGTACATGTAGTATCATTTGATGCAGAAGACATACTGCTCTATATTCAGTTCATCTGCAGGTACATTTCAGATATTTCTGTGAGACAATCAGATTTGCAGGGTTGTCTTGCTCCGCCTTACAGATAATACAGAATTCTACAAATTCCACTTCCACACAGTGGCTCAAACACGGCGGAACAGGAGACATAAAACACAACGACACCTAGAATAGGGTTTTATTTTACAAAATGCAAAGCCTATCTTTTTAGAATAAGGCTTGGGGTTTTATTTTTGTAATGCTCTCTAACAGAAAGGTTTTCCCCAGAATGACCCACATTCAAATACACATAGAGATATATATTTATGCAAGCAGTAATAAGACACTTGGTAAGTGCAACAGTTAAATGCATGAATAATAATATGAATAAACAAACAGCAAATAATATGAGATAAAACTCAAGCAAGTATACTGGACATCCTGCAAGAGATAAGAAAGATATATATACTGAATATTTCAAATGATTACTTTAGATGTGCACTCTGACTCATTTACACATCACAAAGAAAACACCTTAAATGATCAACGCCACTGGCCACACATCACAATGGCAATAATCAAAACTCAAACACCTCAAATGACCACAGCCACTGGAACCACGCATCACAATGGCACTAGTCAGAAGCAAATCACCTCACCAGATCGTTCACACAACATCCTTGCCAACTCAAGCTGGGGGGCCCATTCACAGCTGAGCTCGGACTTTTGGCCGGGATTCAGGTTCCGTTCATCTTACAGCAGTACGTCTACTCTGTAAGTGAGCTCCCAACCTTGGCTGTCAACAACCCTCAGCTTTATAGTCTCAAAACACACACTAGAAGGTTTGAGAGTCTTCCCCTCTGCGCCAAGGAAACTTACTGGAACTGGCCAGCTTCCAGGAAAGCATTCCACAACTAGAAGGAGTTCCCACGTTCCCTCTACATTCTCGCAAATTCCAGCCTTTATCTTAATGAAGCTCATGAAAGCCTTCCAGGGTACATTAAACAATATCGCACAAAAACAGTCCTTGAACGTGATTAACCCAAACAACGTGCAAACCTGTCTGTGCACGCAGAGAAGCTCAAGCCAGGCAGAGTCAGAATTCAGGATGACATGAGGCCATGCCAAAGCCAATAGTAAGAACTTCACATTTCTTCCCAATGTACAAAATAATGCACAGTTGTGCACCACTGCTTATAACACTGCCCTTCGAAACCAAAAGGTAGATTCCACACCTCTCTCTCTCTCTCTTTCATGCTTTCAAATGCACATCCCACATGTTCTGTTCTTGGCAAAGCATATACTTCATCTCTCAATGTACAACACAGTGCACATTTGTGCACCACTGCTCATAACACTGCCCTTCGAAACCAAAAGGTAGATTCCACACCTCTCTCTCTCTCTCTCTCTTTCATGCTTTCAAATGCACATCCCATATGTTCTGTTCTTGGTAAGGCTGTATGCTGTGACAGCTCCCATTGTACGACTGCAAGATTATAAGAAAGGAACCTTTAAGAGAAACTAGGCATATGCAGGACATTGTATATTCAGGTTAGGATAAAATACCACACCAAAGGCAATTAAAACAATGGTAGTCAAAGGTCATCACGTGGTGTCAGACCATAAGAGTGCCTCTAGCACTACAAGGGTGTGTAGAGTTTATGTGTTAATTGGGCCAAGTGTTGTTTTTTTGCCCTCTGTGTGGATTATCATCAACAAGAGGTGATGACGGATAAGCAGAGTGTGATGCGTTACCTTAATGTTTTTTGGTACTTATGGATCTATAACTGTGATGATGCAAATATCTCATTGTGTGCAGGGCTATATTCTCAATACATACACAGATGTTTTATTTTATCACTCTTCCAGTTACAGGCCAAGGCTGTTTATCATTTCCTGAGGAGATACTGCTCCCCTGCATCTTGTGTTTTTGCTATCACCTAGCAGTGGCTGTGCCTGGTGCCACCGCCAGGGAGTTTGACACCATGCTGCGAGGGTTGATCTGCAATAGTGGCATGATAAGTGTGGCTCTGTGTAGGCTACATCTGGCAAAGCGAAGGCTGTCCAGGCTGTGCATTTTAAAAGGAATGTTACTTGGCTATACCACTGCAATGGCCAGTGTTAAGTTTGTTTGGTAGTCAGTTATACATAGTGAGCATGTTCTCAAAATGCAGAGCACAGTAGATTGGGGATCAATGTTGCTCCCTGAAGCACAGCTCCCCTGTGGAGCTGACAGCCTGGTGAAAGTGTGTTTTAGGGTAGTGTGCCTGTGGCTACTAAGTGGCATGATCCCGTACTCTATGTCTCAAAATCTTACGCTTTGGAAGAAGCAAAAGAAAGTTCTCTTGGTATCTAGGCACAGAATTACCGGAGAAAGTAACAGAATATAGATATTTGGGGATGTGGTTTGCGAGTAACCTGAAATGGCAGACACACCTGGATGCTTTAAAAATGAGGGCAGCTGCTTCTGTGAAGGGTTTAAAAAGATTTAATAGTACATATGGAGAAATGTTTGATAGGCCGGTTATAAAGGCCTATCTAGCAATGGTCCCACCACAATTTCTGTATGGAGCAGAGATACTCTATTTAAGTGGCAAAAAAGGCTGGGACAAAGAGGAGGGAAATACCCTCAAGAGCCTGTTCTCGCTGCCCAAATCGTCCATGGTACAAGCAGCAAGATTAGAATTGGGAATCACCTCTTGGGCCATAACAGCCTGCATGACTTTATTACGTTTCTGGCAGCGTCTAGGGTCAGGTGAGGACCAAAAAATCTCGCAGTGGTGTAAAAGTGAAATTGCCAACAGTGAGCAGACCTGGGCAAAAGAAACAAGAACCTCAATAAGTGAAGCGTATGGAGTGTTTAAATTAAAGCTGTGCCCGCAGTCACTCCATTTAACGATAGATAAGAAAGAACTCAGGCTATTGGGAACTGAAATGTCGCGTATACACGATCTTGAGTACCTTTTGCGGAAAACCTCAGCGTACCATATGATCCTTGCTTGGGAAAATGACCTACACTACCCCTATGTAGATAGATTACTAAGCTGCCGACTAAGGCGTGAAGTGTTAAGATTACGAATTGGGATAAACCCCTGCTATGCGAATAAAGGGGTCAAAAATGTAATGATAGACAGCAATGGTAAATGCAGTTGCACTTTAGGTATCACCTGTGATATTTTACATATTTTATTAGATTGTATGAAGATTCTAGATATACGAAGAGAAATTTTAGGTCCGATTTAAAAAAAATATGAGATTAAAAATAGGATGCAAGCTGTAAACCTCTTAGTGGGAATGAGGAACTTAGATATTACCGGCGCCTTGGGGAAATTCATAAATAGAGTTAAAGTGTTTCTCAAATGTAAAGAGTGACGATGAAAGTTAGATTTTTAGGAGAAGAGATATTTATTTGAAAGACTAGATGTACAATAATGGAATATCTGATCTTAATAAATCTGAGGATGATAACTGATTTTATTTTATTAATTTTTTTTAAATGTGTTATTTAGGCATGCAGAAGATGTATTGCATATTTTATGATATTGACTTGTGTACTTATTTCAATTAAGTGTGATTCTGTATTGTATATCTTTATGGTTGTAAAAAACCAAAGAAAGTTTTATTGACTGACTGACAGCTCCCCTGTGGAGCTGACAGCCTGGTGAAAGTGTGTTTTTGGGGTAGTGGGCCTGTGGCTACTAAGTGGCATGATCCCGTACTCTCTGTCTCTTACTCAGCAAGTCCTGACTCATTTCAATAAAAGCATTATTAGGAAGAACTGATAGCATAGAGAGACACAGGATTGAGCTCAGTGGGGAATCTAATCAGGGTCCGGGATCACATTACCTTTGTCCAGTTGCAGAAAAGTCCTGACATCGCAGGGGTCCATTTCTTGTTACATGGCACACTGATGGCTGAGATGGTACACATGTGTAGAGTGACAGACACTGATTCTGCACATTGGCCCCAAACCCACAGCCTGCGCATAACGGGTGGAGTTTGGAGACTGGTGATCTTATTTATTGATGTATTTGGACACAAGAAGAAGGACCAACTGTCACCTGCTCGCTAGCTATGGGACACTGCTATACTGCTATATTATGCGTCCTCTACGCAGTGGCGGCTGATGACATTTGAAAGTGGTGAACTTTGGGCTTGACTTTAATATAGTGAGCGACGTGAACAGGTTAAATGGACACACCTGGGATCCAGGGTGGGTCCCTCTACCAAGAGATAAATGACAAAAAGTTTGTCAAATAGTACATTTCAATGCAAATGAATGTAGCAATAAAGCAAGGCTTATTAAGAAGTGGGAATGTATAGTCTTGAAATATTAAACACATTAAAAACTGCCCCATATCTTACTGCATTAATATGTTTAGCAGTTAATGTGATGTGTAAATTGTACAGCATGACAACTTTTGCACTTTAAAATGTGTGCTTGCCCACTGTCTTGCACTGTATGCAGCATTAACTTTGGAAAAAAAATGCTCTAACCACCAGGCTTAGGGAAGGACCCACAGCTGCTGGCTGCAACCAGCCATATAGAAATATGTGCAGACAGGTCTTTAAGTGGGATGAGATAAGTAGGGCCTCTCTATAAAGTAACATGTCAACTATATCTCTGTGATTCCCAGAGTGTGCCAACCAGCCAGTATTTTGGTTTACTTGTTTCTCTCTGAGATGTAATTGTAGCCAGATAACTGGCATAACAACTGATATACACCTAAAACTTTTCACTATTATTGAATTTGTCAATGGGTGTTAGCTTTTTAAAACAAACGAATACCAACAATGATTTGTTATAAATAATTAACATTTGAAATGTTTCAATTCTGAAATGATGAGTCTAAATTAAATAGCATTGAGGCCAGTGGAAGGAGTTTGGGCCTTCAGTTATGTGTGCTTTATGTTAGATATGTATCCTCTTTTACTGCATATCTTTTCCATCTGCACATCTTCAACCACCTCTCTTTCCTCTTCAATATCCTGTTTTCACTCTTCCCACAATGCATTTCCTTGCATCTTTGTCACTTCACAAACCCCCAGGCATAAACTGCACTCCCCTAAATGTAAGCACTATGGGGCATCTTAGCAAGGTAATGCGATAAATATCGCAAATCGCGCTCAGCACATATATAGTGAACTTTTGGCTACGTATTTTCAGTGATTGGGAATTTCCCTGTGATTTTGGAAGTTTACTTGAAGGTATTTTAAAGAGAACTCTGATACGGAATGAATCGGCGCCAACAAAGACTTTTCTTAAGTACGGGTAGAATATGATCTCGTGACTACAGTGACCGGAATTAAGATTTTCACAGTGTGAGATTGCCTTGAAGAAACCCCATCTGAGGCGAAACGTGTGGGCTGTGTTATTGCGTCACCCTAGACGATCACTGGTCCAAGAAATCATTAAAAGGATCATCTCTTTGAAATTACTGAAGAGTCTGGGCTGATCAATGTTGTGTGCATTTATGCTCTAAATAATATCTATGTTGCTTCTCTGTGCTTTCTGTATTGTCTTTTAATTGTTGGGTCCCTTTCGCAATGGACTTAGGAGGTGGGCAACTTAATCTCTTAATCTAAGATTGGATTTATGATTTGTGTATAGCAAGGTGGTAAGTATCCCTTACTGCCATTGTTTCTGTCTTTACCACTTATGTATGATGAAAGGGTGGGATCAACGCCTTTGAATGATGGATGTCTAAAATCACGCAGGGATGAAGTCTCCCATGCCCGAAAGCGTGATGCTAATTGTGCATGCCACCTTAGACCCAATGGTAATGAAGGGCTTTAAAACAGAAAGCCCTGCGTCCTGCATCACAGTTCCGAAAGTTGATTTACTGCCTGGCTTCCATCTCCTATTTCAGAGCAAGGCAGGGCAGGCAGCCTGAAACACACAGCCCAGCCCGGACTTAAATACATCAATTTACTTAGAGATATGATCGTATCTCTAAATAAATCGATCCATTTAAAATGTTGTTACGTAATGTGTAGGAATTTCAGAGGGGCGCAGCCCCACAGCCCTAATGGAGAAACAGCCCCTGCCTCCACCTGCGAGGAGTCAGAATGGACTAGACACTACCGATGTACAGTATGACATGATGGAAAACTCCATTCCATTCAAGGTAACATCTGGCACAGGGCATGTCTCACCTCAGCTATCCGACCACGAACGTTTGTGTCCTGTCATCTGGGCACACATCGTAATGCAACCAAGTAAATTGATGTATATGTACTTAACATGGCTGTATGCTGCTAAACTGTGTTGCTGAGTTACATATGTACTTGGCCCAGTGGGGGTTGGTTTAACCTCCTTCCATTGGAGTGGATGCAGAGAGGGCTATTCCTGCAGATGACGTTTTTGAAGTTATCTAATGATAGGATAAATTTGGAAATGCTAATCAGACGCCAGGCCATTTGCATGCATTGTTAGGCCACTGCAGTCCTAACACTGCAACAATTGTAGGCAGTTATTTGCTAATGGTGTAGGGCTGAGGCTACTGAGCAGCACAGGAGTGAGTTGTGTGCCTCCAGAGGATTGCAATAGCTAAGCTGTGGGACAATTTGTTACATGAAGAGCCACTGGATCAGCGCAGGACTTTGTAGGGTGAAGGTCGGAGACACGTGGTAATGGACCTATGAGTGGTGTTCCAGACATGGCTAGATGAGGTAGCTGCTCTGTCATGTGAGGTAGGCTGTCTGCATGACATTTCCTCCTTTGTTCACGTGTAGGGGTGTCTTTTAGCATACACATATGCTTCAATGTCAACTGTTAACAATGGCTATTGTATTAGAGGCCCCAGTCCAACCCCCCATGTGTGGCCTGTGAGGCATGTGTGTTTCTGACCTTCTAAATGCACAGGATCCCTCTGTGCTGTTCTATCTTGTTATATTTATTGTATTGTTCAATTTTGTTCCATATGCTCCTGTTGTGGTATGCTTGATTCATTGATGAATGTTTGTTCTGCTCATCTTCATGTATTAATATATTATTTATAAAGGGCGACTACCACTCCGAAGGAGTATCTTGACGTTATGCAGAAACAGACAGGGAGCTCAGATTGATGCTGCTGTCCCAACTATAGGTGAATTAAATAAGAGAGAAGCAGAGAGAATCAGTGGCTCCAAGGATCCAGGTTTTCAATGACTTTCTGAAGCAGGGTTCTGAGTGAATAAAATGGAGATGACAAGGCAGAGTATTCCATGCTTTTACCCAAGAACAGCTACGGATCTCCCTTCCTTTGTTTTACTTCTAAATGGTGTGGATTTTAGAAGATTTGCTGATGAAGACCTAAGGGGACATGAGGTGACACAGGGAGTAAATCTGGCTGTTAAGTATTTAGATCCTGATGCCCTAAAAGCTCTAAAAGTAATGACAAGTATCTTAAATAGTACTCTTTTATGGATAGGTAGCCAATGCAGTGATTTTAGGGCAGCTGAGGCTGAAGAGCAACCAGATCTTCATTTCCTGATTAATGAGAGATGATTTACATCTATCCCAATTTATGCCCAGGACATGATAGCAGCCTATGGGCAATAGTAACACCGGGTGAGCTAATAATGTTAGTCCTTCTCCTATGTAAACAGTGTTTGACTACAGAGAGCCGCCCTCGCTCCCACACCTTTTTGAGCAGCAACCACAGTGAAACTCGTTAAGATTTAATAATGACATAGAAGTTAAGGGTGTCCCACACCAAAAATGACTTATTCTACTAACCACGGGTGTTTGTTTGATTTTGGTCTCTCTCAAAAGTAAAAGTAAAAGTAAACCAGCATCTGCAATGCAACAGGTTTCGCATTTGCAAAATATTTAGCTATTGGCATTGTAAACAACAATGCCTTTTATTTATGTGTTTTGAAAGGTTGTATGACTCAATAACTACTGCCTGTAGCACGACTGCCTGAACCACGACCTCCTAAACCACGAACGTTTTTACAACAATCTATTTTTTATAACTACTTTTTTTATTACGACTTCCTTAACAACGTAATTCCTTTAATTAGTCTTTTTTTGTGGGGGGAAACCCCCCACACCTTCCAAAAATCCCTTTATAACGTTTTCAATCATTTTATTAATTAATATTAATATTCATTTTAAGAAATGACCTATCTTTTACACCAGCCAGGGTGCATACGAAACTATGCTAATGTTTATTTTTTTTTCTTAACCTATTGTGGGAGACATTTTGTGATTGGGCAGAGATGAGTGACGTTTCACTCCAACAAAGCCCAATCGTATTTAGCGTAAGGGGATGGTAGGCGGAAGACAGCGGAGAGGAGTGACGTGGCCGTCAAGTCGTGGTTCCGGCATTCGTTGTTGAGCAGTCTTCGTTGTTCTCTTCTCGTTGTTAAGGTGAGTCGTTGCTCAAGCATCGTGGTTTAGGATGTTTCCCGTTTTGAAAACCTGCAAGCAGCGACTAGAAGTACAAAATGCACATAAATGAAAGGCATTGTCATTTACAATGCCAATAGATCAAAGTTTCGAAAATGCGAGACCTATTGCATTGCAAGTGCTTCTTGTTTAGGAGGGACGGGGTTCTCTTGAACGAGGGCAAGAACCACCTCCCCCTCCTCCCCCCCTGGAGGAACATGTTTCTCAAGACTAACTTGGAAAGACAATATTTAAACCTACTCATGGCTTCACTGGGATGAAAGGTGTCCTGAGGGCCTTACAGACTTAAGGGGGCAAAGTACAGGAGTAGAGGGGACTGAGAGAGCCACTATACAGAGTATCCCCGGCCATGAGGCCACCATGTTTCCAGATCTGGCACTTTCATGTACAAGTCATGGCTATCTGGTTCGACACCCCATTGTTTCAAAAGAAGGGAAAGAAAACTAAATTTCCCAGAAAACAGCAGATTATTAGATGAAGTCCCAAGACAGATAACATGACGCCAGGGAGGCACCAGAGAAGCGCAGCAAGGGTGCAGAAGTGAATGTAGGGGGCGGGTGGGGGGGTGAGGGGGACAAAGGCACGGAAAAGATTTGTAAGCAGGCGGTGACATTGGGCTCTGGGTCGCGCTCGTACAAGGAGGGAGGAAACAAAGGGTGGAGGAGCTTGTAAGGGTATCGGAGGGGATGCGAAGAAGCCTGGCTGAGGAGTGGCTGAGGTGCAAGATACATGGGGTCCCGTACATGTTCCTGTCCACGGCCCTGCTTCGGGCACTTTTGAGGCCTTGGAGTACTGTGTCTAGTCAACTTTCTTCCCAGCACTAAGAATTTGTTTTCCTCTCACAGCAGACTCGGCCCCTGTTGGCAAGGATGTCTCCCTTCTTAGGAAACAAGCAAAGATATTCGGGGATTTGTACTCAAATGTTAAATATTTGTGAGATATAAAGTGAACATGTGAGTTTCTGAATGCCAGAGTGAAAATCTTCAAATGTTTTTCAAAGATACTACTTAATTGCCGGAGAATGAAGGGGATGGATAAAGTTGGAGTCAGGTTGCCTAGAATTGCTGTAGCTTCTTCATCATCTTATATGTCAACATGTTCCTGCTAATGGTGACAAACAGCACATTATTCTCTGCTTTATCTACCGGGATTTACATACAAGCAGATATGGTATTATTATGATTGTAGAAGCGAGCTGAAGCACTGCGCGGCAAAGATGAGATGGAATGAAAGTGATTTTAAAAATCATTAGTACTAAGGCATCAAAAACCTCTTTTAGGATATGTGGCTATTCACTAGAGGCCGGATCGAAGTTGTGATGGCTGATTGTGACCGGGGCACTCAGCTTTGAAACGAAAAGAGAGACAAACATCCAGAGCAGTATGGTATCTTCTGAGAGTCTGGCATAATCATCATTCACAGTTTTTAAACAACACAATTTAAGTATAGAGGAAAAGGCACTTCCAGGCAATGGGTTTGGTGAATACCGATCTGTGCCTTTTATTTCTTCCCAGGACGCTGCGTGGGTGATTCTTTGTTATCTTTAATTGGTCTACTAATGCCTCATGAGACCAGTGATTGCTGCGCATCATGGGATTACTGGGTGTTGTGCATCATGGGAGCACTGGGCGATGTATAGTTAAGGGGCACAAGGCTAGGTGCATTGTGGGGAATAGGGAAATAAGCAGCAGGGAATATATAATGGGGCACATGATCATCTCTATTACGGAGGTGTCTTTTGAATACATAGTAGGTAGACAATGTGTGATGAACAACAAGGAACAGAGTCCGGAGTTTCAGCAAGATGACTGCCAAAAATTTCAGGACTATTTCTCCAAAAAGATTGAAGATCTTCGATTGGAAATTGCCACCACTCCGATTCTGGACTGCCCTTTACAGACAGTCCGAGTCATCCATTCGGTTGATGACCCTTTGGTTATCCTGCCCTTGATTACAAAGGACAGATTGACTAATCTTGTGGGGCGGGTTAAATCTGGCTCCCGGGCCGACCCCTGCCCCCCGGAGGTTTTCAAACTAGCCATGCCAGGCATTGAGGAAGACGTCTAAACTCTCCTTAATAGTTCCCTGCAATTAGGTCAGGTTCCCACCTCCTTTAAGGAGGCCCGGTTGATCCCCCTGCTGAAAAAGCCGGGAGCAGACGTAAAGAACCTAAAGAACTTTAGGCCGATTTCTCAGCTTCCATTCTTGGCCAAGGTCTTGGAGCAGCACGTTCTTACGTTTCTTACTGACCACATGGAGAAAAACGGCCTACTTGAGCAAAATCAGGCTGGGTTCCGTGCGCATCACAGCACAGAGCTAGTGATGTTATCCATCTTAGATGAGTTACGGAACAGAGCTGACAAGAAACTCCCTGGGGCCCTGGTGCTATTGGACCTCTCCGCGGCTTTTGACACCGTGTGCCATAGCCAATTGCTGATGCGGCTGAGGGACTCTGGTATCCAGGGCACAGTACTTGTCTGGCTATCTTCTTTTCTCCAGGGGAGAACTCAGAGAGTTCAATTGGCAGACTTGTCTTCTACCACATTGCCAATTACCTGTGGTGTTCCACAGGGCTCTGCCCTTTCCCCCCTTTTATTTAATGTTTATTTGCAACCTCTGATATCGGCCCTTAACCAGATGGACTGTCAAGTCTATAACTATGCTGACGATACCCAGATCGTAATACAAATGGAGGACTGTCCGGACGCATATGAAAGAATGCAGAACATCCTAAGATACAGTACTAATTGGATGTCTCTGAACTCTTTGAAAATCAACCCGGACAAGACAGAGGTGTTGCCAATTACAACTGCAGGCAACCCATGGAGCGATCGGTTCTGGCCAGAAGATCTTGGTACACCGCCAGAACCCGCAGTAGTTGTAAAAAGTCTGGGTATCTCCCTTGACGGTAGCTTGTCGTTGCAAAGACAAGTTTCTGGGGTGGTGGGCACTTGTGTAGGTTTGCTTCGACAACTCAGGAAAATCTCCTCACTCTTGTCCTTTACCACCCTAAGACGTGCCGTCTCTGCTATGATCCTAGGGAGGATGGATTATGGAAATTCATTGTATGCAGGGCTCCCTCAAAAACAGTTGAACCGCCGTCAGATCGTCATGAATGATGCGGCCAGGCTGATCTTTAAGAAACCTCGGAGATCGCATGCCTCCCCTCTACTGCGTGAACTCCATTGGCTTCCGGTTAAACAGAGGGTTCTGTTTAAAGGGCTTTGTATTACGCATAAGGCCCTGTATGGGAAAGCGCCAGGTTACATCAAAGCTCGTCTGGCCTTATACAAACCCGGCAGACGGCTGCGCTCTACAGATGCCTCTCTGTTAGTTCAACCGCGCTACAAACTATCTACCCTCGGGGGCCGCGCCTTCTCTAACATCTTCCCAGCTGTCTGGAACAACCTACCCACGGAATTGCGCAAAGAATCCAACTTGTTGCCGTTTCGAAAGAAATTAAAAACAGTGCTTTTTCAGCAAGCATGGGGTGTGCTGTAAATCTTGACTATTGGCTGTGGAATTGGGTGGCATTATGTACCTGGAAAGCGCTTAGAGACCCCGGGGTGATTATGCGCTATATAAATTAAATAAATAAATGATGTCTGAGAGTTCTCAAGTTGACCCATATCATGTGAGAATCTCATCTAGTTCAATGGTTAGCGTTCCCTCATTTGCCTCATAGATTATGAACTATAAAAATGCCAAATACTAGTAAAGAGAGGCTTAGAAGTTCCAACACGCAAGATGCCCGGACAGACTGATGGTGATGTTATGAGATTGGGTCTCAATTAAATAAACATAAGAGGGACCCTGACAGTAGCTAGGGAACAACCCACCAGGGGAAGAAATGTACTAAACAACATGAAAAGGGTGTCTAAAATAAATATGAAAAAGGACAAGAGTTCCAGAATATAAGAAATAGCACCCACAGAACTGCTCACTAGGGTTTCAAGATTTAATTTTTCATTTTATTTTTCATTATAATATTCTCTTTTTTTAAAAAAGAAAAGGAAAGACAAGATGAGATAAACATCAAACAGTTAATTTACGCAAATCCTTAAAACATCACAGTGGACTATTCTTGTTGAAATACCCCCTAATGTTTCATTAAACATCTGAGGAAGGAAAAGCAGCCCATAAATACCAATGTTCAACAATGTATAGATAAAAGTTCACACGAATGAAGTTCAACAGCTGAGAAATAATCACATAAAGAGACAGCGGACGTAAGGCCCGAAATTGCATGCAAAAACATAAGACAATACACATAACAATCAATAAAACAATAGACCACTGTAGCAAACACACAAGAAAAGCGCCGACGCGCGTTTCGGAAAGTACCAAAAGCAATTTTATATCGTTTTCTTCATCAGGGCGCACATGTTATGTTTCATAAGGCATTAGTGACCCAAGATATAGTCATCAAAATTTTGAGATATGAACAAATGTGAACATCAGGGCTGGCGAAGCATATCTATATTGGCCCACAAAATAAGGAAGGAGACCAAGCAGTTTTAAAAAGGAGTACGATCCCAAAAACCACATAAGGGAATCCCAGTGTCTCCGTAGTAATTAAATTTCACAATCAGAAGATGTATTTTTACGAGTAAAACGGTGAAAGTAAAGCTGACTTTCTACCGGAGAAATTACGGGTCCTGAATTAGGAGTTTCCTCGTCATGGCGTCTGAATAACGGTGCCGTCGTAACGTGGAAAGAAGGGCTTAGAAGTTCCAACACGCAAGATGCCCGGACAGACTGATGGTGATGTTATGAGACTGGGTCTGTTCAGTCTATTCATTTGTGCCTGGTGTGTGGATACGAGTTGTGTGTTTTCTGCATGTTTGGCCTTTCTTTGTGTTATATGTGGACATTTAGACTTGCACAAAACAGGGTCCCTAATTAGTTTGCTAGAATTTAGCCAGTATGAACGGATTATAACTTATCTTCCATAACATCACATGTGTATAGTTTATCCATGCACGCATTTTCTTTCTTTGTATCATAGTACTGTGTTTAAAATGTCAAGAACTCTGATATTCGTGTGGAACTACACTGATTTTGAGTAGTCTATATGTGACTTTCAAAGTGGTTGGTCTAATGGTAAAATCAAGGTTCCAAGAAGTTAAGTTGACTAAAAATTCAGAACTGGCTGAAAGTGTCACACATGCCCTGGGTGGGCCACTTGGCAACTATGTACATGGGTCGATGGATGGAAAATAAAAACAACAACATAGCATTCCTATTTAAGTTGACCATTTGATTTGTATTTGGTTTTGCTAATGCTTGTTAGCTTTGGCATTTCCTGCAACCATTTACACACAAAGGTCACCAAAATAAAAGCTCCGCATGGAGGTAGTATTATTTTTTAGGTTTGGCCTTTGAGACACCGTTAGCTGTCTCGTCAGATTATTGTTTTCCATAAGCATTCATACATATGTGCAAAGAGGGGCTTTTGCTCAGCAGGGTCATCCACTGGTCTGTTGAATTCTCATTCACATGTTGCTTCTGCCCACAACAGCATACAGCATGTGGCAATAGGCTGGCCCACTATTCACTGGCTTCCTTTACTTTCAGTGACTGCAGAAAGCAAGTGCACATTGTTCACATCTACGTAAAAATTGTTAATTTCTCTCCATAGAGAATACTTTTTCACAGTGTGCCCTTTTAATTTCATTTCTGTATATTACCTTTCTAAAACAAATATTTACTTTGAATGCACTTTCAATATTCACTTAGATGGTGATTTACTTTCTGTCTCCTTTTTAGGTCTCGGCTAAGCAGTGCAGGCGGCATGTACAATATGGGCTTCAGCAACGCCCAACGTTTTCATCGGTTCCTCTTGCTGTCCTTTGTAAATGCTGGCTTTTGTTTGGTAAACACGCTAAGTAGCCCCTCCTTTTTGGATTTTTTTATCCTCCCATGAAGACTGCCCCTGTTACATGTGCTCTCACTGTTCAGATTATTTAGGATACTTTGAGAGCACTCTTTATTTTGTTGACCTGCCTCTGCTCATGTTAAGTTTTCTGTTTTGTTTACTTTGTGCACCGTTTCCCCCCTTCACTTAATCTCCCCATGCTGACCCCTAGCCCCTTCCACAACACTGCTTGCCCAGCCAGCCCAAACATCCACTCTGAGGTTCCTGCTTGTTTTTAACTTCTGAACAGCTAACTCTATGGTGCTTTGAGCGGCTACTTGAGTGCCTTTATCTTGTCTTTAAATTAGTCCCAAGACACTCAATGTTTTCAGTGTTTAACAGTGAATTCAACCATTGCCGTAGCACTAACTGGCATCTGTAATTTTGCTTTCCTTCCGAATTTTGCTTGGGTTTTTCATTTTTTAATTTTATTTATAACAATAGGCATGGTTTTGTAGGCACGGTAAGAGTTGACGTTGAGACTCGAGCCCGGTTCCTTAATCCCAAAGTCGACATCCCTGCATGCTATGCCACACCCTCTCAGACCACTATATACTGCGACGTATAAAGTTACCCTCTAGATATATTAAGTAGGACCACTGCATTATTCACTCATCGTTTTTTGTTATAATAATAGCAAAAATGTGTATGCGTGTCTATTTTTATGTTTGCGAAAGCTGAAAATAGAACACATGAAAGGTGACATTATTAACAGTTGAAGGGAGAAGTTACATTTGATCGTTGTCATTTAGACTAGAGCATGAGATGCCAGCAGAGAATATGGGAGGCTCAGGGGGCAGCAGGAGGCTTTGGTGCGCTGTATGTCTGAAGCCAATCTTAAAACAAGGGTCGACTCTTGGGAGCATCATGAACAAAGAAGTCCCAAACCATTTCCCACAATGGAGCCCTTCACTCAACTGTGTGTGGGAATACTTTACTCAATCTTTGCACTTTCGGTACTTTCAAGTGCACAAACCGTGACAGAATACCAATATGGCACCAGCAGTAGTTCTGGTACTGGAAGGCGTTCTGTCGGAATTGCTCTAAAGTGGTTCACTGAGTGCCTGACAGCTGCATCTCATGAAAGATTCCAGTTCTAGAGTCACAGGAATCCAGATGCAGGGGCGGATGACGGGGGTCGGCAAAAGCCTGAAGATGAAACAGTAGCAGGGAGGGGACTCCCGAAACCGTATGCCAAAACAAACTCCCAGAGTACACATGTTCTTCTTCTGTCACCCCATCCCCTTTCCTTTGTGCATTTAGCCTCTTTTACATACAAACCCTTGTTCAAACATCCCCCACCTCGGACCTTTAAAATCCCCTAACAATGCTGTTTGACCTTTTCCGCTAATCCTCCTCTCTTTACCAATGTTTATAATAATCCCATTCTGCACCTGCTTACATGACGCCCTTTCTCACCTTTACATCTACTCTCCACCCAGCTGCTCCTGTCTGTATGTATCCCCTTGTTGTTTATGAATTTAGGACCCTAGGGTAATTTTCCAGTTTCATGCCCAAATATAGGTACAAATCACCCTATCCTTATATAGGCATAGAAATCATAACCATATTTAGACTTAGCCTATGCAGTCCAAATACGGCATGGCTACTTCCACTAGTTCCGAAAATCCGCAACGATTTCTTGGAAAAACCCGCTTTCAGCAGTCAGGGACTTCCCCTTGCTTGAATATTGATTTAACCAAGAACTCATGGAGTTTTCAAAGAACTGAGTCTTTGATGATGTTATCATATGCAACCTTACGTCAAACTCTGCAACTTCAAGGTATAAATATGCCCACACTTGCCCAGGCAAACACACGGCTTTTTGGAGCAGTTCGACTATCTACCCACACGACACAGCTTGCCGAAGCAAGTGCTGAAGGAAGCCGACCCTCCAGCAGACGCACTGAGAGAGACGCTGTCTTTTTCTCTTGCCTAGAAATCCAGCTCCAGTGTTTCCAAGCTACTCTTGCGGGTTAAAAGGAGCAATGCTCTCGCAACCACAAGGCAGTGTAAACAGCATATAAACAGTAGTAACAATAAGGTAGAAAGCAACAGCAGATCTTATATTTTCAAAATTTCCAAAGACGTTTATTGGATCCACATTCATCCGACACGTGTTTCGTCGTGTTCAGAAGTGGAGTCAACACGACTCTTCAGGGCTGACAAAAGATAAAAACAACATATGTATAGGACATTTTGTATACAGTACAATTTTGTGCAGAATTCAGTGTTCCAGGTGCGCACGGTAGTGACTGTGAAGTTCCATCCACGAGTATTACGTGTCTAGTGTTCAACTTTGTGACTATAAGAACAAAAAACAACAAACCCGTGCACATCTGCATGCCTATATCGTGATGACGGTGCAGTCAATGCGTGAGACAACACAAAAAAACATAACTAAATGCTTATTTGTTAGTGATTCAGGGAATCACGTCACCTATATTGTCATGCTCACATAGATCCGTATTTGAGAAGGGATCAGGATAAAAGCATTTATTTCGCTCCAATAGATAGGGTGTATCGTGCTCAGTGTTGAGTGAAGGGTCTAAGTGCAACGGCGGTCTCATGCACATTGGATATATCTCTACTGTCCATAATCGCATACCTGGTAAATAGACCCAGGCATCTATGGGTCGATGCCAGACGTTGGTATAGTCGAGCGTTGAGTCTATTGACACAAGAGTAAGAGACTATAGTTACGAAAAGAGCTGGGAGGAAAAGCTAAAAGCGGGCACGTGATTGTGGTTACAGGGTGCCTATATAGGTATCGTTCACTCTCGCTTACCCTGTCTAAGGATTGATGGGTAGTCAATGTTTGAAAGATCCAAAGAAACTTAATTCCGGGTTCGGAATACGATCACTTTTTCGGACGTGGGCGCTCACTGAGGCGCATTAAAAAACAAGACAAAGAGACTGTAGGGAAATGGGGAAAGTGTAACAGACTATAAGCTCACGTTGTGGAAAAATACAAACTGGGGGGCACTACCAACCAGAATATAAGATCCTTAATTATTGCCCGGCGATGTCGCCTCTTGAACCCACAAAGAAGTTAAACTATTGAAGAGGCAGGCGCTGGAGACTGGAAGGCAGGAAACAAGGTTTTTTTATTCTCTCCGGAGGAGAACACAACGAAACGGACAGAAGGTATCGTTCTGAGGTGCTCTAACTGCATCCCTGAGGCCTGGCCTCTTATACACAAGTTTATCTCTTTATTACATGTAACACATTCTCGTTGATACTTTGATGTACGGAAAGACATCCTCAGAATCCCCCCTTCCCAGCCCGTTCCCATGCAAGGCTACAGTGGAAGTCCCCGCCCCGTTCACAACAGGTGATGATCATCGCGCAGCTGGGTATTCCGCCGATTCACGGAGTGTGCGGGTTTCGATCGGATCTCGTGGGATGGGGGGGCTTTGATCATCTCGGGGGTCCTTTGAGGAGGGAAGCTTCCTATTGTATGGGGAGGGGCAAGAGATTGGTATCGGCAGAGCTAGGTGTCGGCCTGGGAACGGGGAAGACAAACGGGCACACGGGGAAAAGGGGTTTGCATCAAAAGGGCCGGAGGTCATGACGGGGAAGCAGGGAGGTGTCGCGCTGGGAACAGGATGAGGGCCTGGGGCAGAGCAGCGCCGAAGAGGGGTTTATGACTCAAGGCAGGTGCAAGCAGGGGGGTTGCCAGCGAAGTTAGGAGAGAGAGAGACGCGCTGGCTCTCGGCGAGAGCAGGGAAGCCATGGTGTCCAAAATGGCGGCTGTTTTACGCGCACAAAAGGTTTAAGGAGAGCAAGAGGGCGCCGATAATGTTGACGGTTTTCAGCCTAACTTTTAACAGTCCTCCCTTTTCAACATATCTAGCCAACTTGCTTACTCAATGTCAATTTTCATCAAATTCCTAACTTCGGTATCATATAATGCCCTCATATGTTCGCTTCCAATGTCCACAGTTTTGGGAAAAATACAACTCGCACATAAAGAACACATAGGTGGCAAACATTGAATTCCTAAGCATAGGCCACATATTACAACTACGGGAATCAGGATAATGGTGAGCAGTCTCCAGCCCCAGCTTTTGACGGTGTCCCAGAACCAACCACCAAGCGACCATTCTTCTTGCTCTTGGTGAACTTCCGAAGAGAGTCTGTGAAGATGTTTGATGGCTTTGTACACTGAGGGTGAGTTGTCCGGTATGTATGTACAACAGCTGGCCCCAATAATGCGGCATGCTCCTCCACGGTCCGCCAGAACCACATCTAGAACGAGGCGGTTCTGAAGAGCCACCAAACGGACCGCTTGGAGCTCGGCAGTGTTGTTGGCAAAGATGCCCGCTGTGATGTTCATGGTTGTCTCGACTGCCTGAGTCAAATGTCGGATGGCACGGCTGTTTGCCATCGGGCCCCAGAGGGGGACGAGTCCTTTCATAGCATCGAGGAACTGTGCTCCTGTTGAGTCGGCTTGCTCAACGTCTTTGGCTCGTTTTTGTCTGTGGTGATTCGCTGGGGCCACATAAGTTGGAGGAAGGACGAAGGAGATGTAGCAAGTGCCCCCCCAGCCTTTGGGGAGCCAGGTGTAGGCCTTCGTGCCACAGATGAAATACATGTTTGGGGATGACACAAAGGAAGGTGGATCCGTGGAGTCCAAAGTTCTGGTAAAGCGGCAAGCGCTGTGACCCACCAGCTGTGTCCCAAGTCCTTCTACACACATGTGGCCTGTGACGTTGATGACCGTCAGGGCCACAGTCAGAGTGGCAGCCGTTCGTTTCCGCAGATAGGAGAAGGTGGGTCTGGTTGGATTGTTGAACACCTGCATTTCGATTCGTTCTTTGGCCGGAATGTCCATTTGGATTGAGTCGCTGGGGGTCAGCGGGCAGAAGTGTGTCTTTGTCTTGTTTCGCCCGGCCCCATGAGAAGAATGTGCTGCAGCTCTGCTGGAGGTGGCATTTCCCGTATAGCTCTCTTGCAGGAGGATCAGCCAGGCAAGGCAGGAGCCGTGGACGGAGAAGGGTGAAGGGATGAATGGTATTGAATGTCCAGTGGCATGGGGTAGCAACCCACAGATCCAGCAGTTGGTGGCGTTGGTGGCAAGATTGTGCTGGTGAAGTAGCTGCACGAAAGAGTTGTTCCAAAACTCCTTTCGCCTCTCTCTTAGTTGAGGAGAGAGCGAAATTAGATAATGTTCCTTCATGGTGGTAGGCTGAGCAGTGGTTAGGAATGTTTCGTGAGCAGGTGCGTGTTCTTCCATAATCCAGAGCGTAGTCATGAGGAGAAAACAGAGGAGGATTACGATGAAGAGTGCAATTGTCTTTGAGCTATGGAGTCTGTCTGTTCTCGGATTTCTGTAGTGGGTATTTCCTGTTGTCTCAGTCGGCTTCTTGTTTGGCGCTTCCATCATCTTCTTATCTGGCGCTTCCATCATCTTCGTCTTCAAGGTGCTCGGTAGTGGGCAGGACCACAGACTTAGTTTTAGCTTCTCTCCAGGTAACCCTTGGTAGTTTGGGTCACCGTTCTGAGATTCTTTAACCTAGTCCGTGGCCTACTTAGCCGAAGCTCCCTCCTTTCGACGCAGGAAATACCCTTCTCGAGATGGCACAGTGGGGTCAGGATGTTTTGAAAGTTCAAGTGTCTCTGTGTCAGGATAGCAGTTCAACGATGGTCGGTCCTGGTTCAGGAGCTCTTCTTGGGTGTTGACGGTGTCTGTCGTGGCCAGGGTTGGAGAGACCTTTTTGCAGTGATGGGCGTGCAGCCAGTGTTTCTTCCCCTCCACTCGAAGTGCGGTCCGAGTGGTGATCAGCACTTGCCAGGGGCCCGTCCACCGGGGTTCCAAACTCTTTGATCGCTGAAAGTTTCGGATCAGCACGAAGTCCCCCGGCTGGATGGCGTGACCCGGACCCCTGGAAGCATCGGGGATGGCCTGCTGCACCTGCTGATGAAGGACAGACAAAGTTTCAGTCAATTTGTACAGATAATCAGACATTAGGACATCCGGAACGTCATGAATGGACGTTGGTTTCGGGGCAGACCAGACGCTCATGGGTCGACCGAAGACAACTTCATAAGGGGTTAAGTGATGTCGGGTGGGGGTAGAGCGCATCGATAGCAATGCCAATGGGAGGGCGTCTGGCCATTTCAGGCCCGTCGTAGCCACTATTTTGGCCAGTTTAAGCTTTAGTGTGGCGTTGTGTCGTTCGACAAGCCCAGCAGATTGAGGGTGGAAGACTGCGTGGAATTTCTGTTTGATACCCAGCCCATTTAGGATGAGCTGGATAACGTTGGCTACAAAGTGGGGGCCATTATCACTCCATAAAACACGACAGAGGCCATAACGGGGGAAAAACTCCTTTAACAGGACCTTTGCAGTGGCCATAGCGGTGTTGTCACGGGTTGGATATGCTTCCACCCATTTGCTAAATGCGCACACCACGACAAGTACATATTTCAGGCCTTGGCATCTGTCTAGCTGGATGTAGTCCATCTGCAGGACTTCAAATGGGTGGTTTGGGACCCCAAATCCCCCCCGGGGTACTACAGTTCCCTTCCCGGGGTTGTGTTGCAGGCATATTAAGCATTGTTGGACCAGGCGTTTGGCGGAATCTGGGATCTTGTCATTGTACCAAACCCTGGAGACAAGTTCGATCATGGGGGCTGATCCTATGTGGGCAGGGGAGTGTGCCATGGTTAATATGGGAATCAAGTATGAATCAGGTAGCAACCATCTGTTCGTGTCTTTTGTCCGCCAGCAGCCTTCATCGTCTTTCAATCCCACCCGTGCCCATTCAGTCAATTCGTGTTGTGTGCTAGCCGTTTGTATGTCTCTAATTGTGTCCTTGGCGTCAGTCCAGTTTTCTGCTTGTGACCTGGTCACGTACATACGTGTTGTCGTTCTATTTTCAGCTGTCGTTCGGGCGGTGATGTCGGCTAGTGCATTTCCCTGTCCAATAATGTCTGTCACCTTCTTGTGTGCCTGGCATTTGATAACGGCAAGTTTGTTGGGGAGGAGGACAGCTTCGATTAAGGCGGAGACTAAATCCCCGTGCAAAATGGGTGTGCCGTGTGAGGTCAAGTATCCTCTCTCCCTCCAGAGGAGCCCAAAATGGTGAACCACCCCGAAGGCATACTGGCTGTCGGTGTAAATGTTCGCCGTGGTTCCTGTTGCCAGGATGCAGGCTCTCGTCAAAGCAATCAGTTCCGCTGCCTGGGCAGATCGCTGGGTGATGCGGGCTGTTTCTACTACAGTTCGAGCCGTGGTGACTGCATAGGCAGCGGAAGTGGTACCATCGGAGAGTTTGATGCAAGAACCGTCCACCCACAACTCCCCGTCGGGGTCAGGGAAAGCTGTGTCTCTGAGATCGACCCTACTCCTGGTCTGTTCGTCCGTAAGAGTCACGCAGTCATGTACGGGGTGCACATTGGGGTCGTTCTCTGGCAAGGGTAACAGAGTTGCTGGGTTCAGTGTGGTGCATCTTTTCAGGGTGATATGGGGGGCAAGCAAGGTTAGTTCGTATCCAGTCAGTCGTGCACTCGTCAGATGTTGCGTCTTGGTTTGGTTCAGGAGGGTGTCGACTGCATGGGGTACCAGTACCGTGAGGGAATTCGAGAGTACAATCCCCTCACTCTGTCGGATAGAGACTGCAGCAGCAGCTACAGCTCGAAGGCAGGCAGGCAAGGCTCTGGCGACAGGGTCAAGAGTGGCAGAGAAGTAAGCGCACGGTCGTTGCTTAGGACCGATGGCCTGGGTCAGGACAGATAAAGCGCACCCCTCCCTTTCGTGAGTGTAAAGGGAGAAGGGCTTTCTGTAATCAGGGGTACCCAGGACAGGGGCTGAGCAAAGGGCATCTCGTAGTTCTGTGAAGGAAGTTTGACACTCAGGAGTCCAAGGGAGTGGGAAAGGGACGTCTTTGTTTAGGAGAGAGAGCAGTGGTTTTACAACGAGGCTGAAGTTTGGCAACCATTGTCGGCAGAAGGAGGTGAGGCCTAATAGGGAGCGAACCTGCTTCTGGGTTTTAGGGACAGGGGTGTCTAGAATGGTCTGGATTCGATCAGGGGTGAGTTTCCGTCCATCTTTGGACAGAAGGTGACCCAGGTAAGTGACCTGGGGTAGGCAGAATTGCAACTTCTTCTTGGAGACCTTGTGGCCATTTTCCGCAAGGAAGTGCAAGAGTTGAATGGTGGCGGTAACCGCTAGAGGGGTGGTGTCGGCTGCCAAAAGGATGTCATCGACATATTGTACCAACACCACCCCGTCGGGTAACCGGACTTGGTCTAGTTGCCTTTTGAGGGCCTGGCTGTAGATGCTAGGGCTCTCCGTGTAGCCTTGAGGGGCTCGGCAAAACCTATATGAGCGGGATTTTAGGGTAAAGCCGAAGAGATATCGGCTGTCTGGGTGGATGGGGATGGAGAAGAATGCGTTCTTGAGGTCGATGACGGAAAAGGTGGTGGCAGTGGATGGAATCAAGGTCAGGATGGTGGTGATGTCTGAGACCACAGGGTACTGGGGTACCACCACTTTGTTGATCTCTCGGAGGTCGATGATGAAACGGTATGCTTTCTCATCTCCCTCTCCCTGCTTCTTGATAATGGGCAAGATAGGGCTGTTGCAAACGTTGCTAACCACTTCCTCTACCACTCCTGCGTCTATCAGTGACTGGATAATCATTACCAATGCCTTCTCGCCCTCTGGCGATATCCGATATTGTGGGAGTTTTGGGAGTGTTGCGTCTGGTCGGACAGTAATGTGCACTGGGTTAATTAACATACGCCCTACGTCCGAATCCGCTTTGGCCCACAGATACGGAGGTAGGGTGTCAAGCAGGGACGCGTCGACGTCGGTGATGGAAAACATGTGTCGGGGGGAACAATGTTTAAGCAGAACGGGGTTGTCGTAAAGAAACACTCGAACTCCATCTTGAGAACACCTAATCGTCGCTCGGAAGTGTTTCAGTAAGTCAAGTCCCATAATGGCGTCAGGGCTATTGGAGGAAAGCAAGAACGTGGTGTCGGTGGTGTTGTTTTCTACGTCAAAGAGAATCGGGGCAGACAAAGGGTTGGTGGAGGGCGTTCCATCGAAACCTGTCGATGTTATGAGTGAGCCAGACAAGGGTGCCCTTGGAATCAGTCGTTTAGATAACGCACTACGTGTTGCGCCAGTGTCTACCAGAAATGGAGACTTGGTACCCAGGACCTTAGCAGTGACATAAGGGCCCTGCTGGTCAACATAGAGCTCGACTGGATCCCTCCCTCGCCCTTGGCTGTCCTATGCAAAGGTGTGAGTGTCGTCATAGTCAGATTGTTGATATTGGTTCTGTCTGGGTCGATCGAACGTATTCGGTCTGCTTGATCTGTCATTAGTCGCGTCATTTGGGGGCCCTCGTTGTGGTCCCTTAGGTCTCGGTCCGTTTGCTACATCCCTGGGGTCTCTGTTCCTGATCATTTCCAGGAGAACTGGGCACTGGGATTTCCAATGGCCAGTCCCTTTGCAGAAAGCGCACTGGTCATCTCTAAGGTCTGTGCGTCCACTGTAGGGAGTCAGAGTGCGGTCCTGGGGAAATGCAGTCTTAGGGACGTTTGTCTGGTAGTTTCCCCGGTATTGGTCTCGTCCTATAGTCACCCCTTGCAGTTTGGCAATCATCACCCTCTCTTTTAAGTCTTTCTTCTTTTTCTCTGTCGCCCTATCGTTTTCATTTTTCTGATGCTCATAATATTGGGCCATTTGGAGAATCGCTGTAGGTTTGGAGGCTGCCCAACTACTCTCGCTGGCCTGTAGTTTCTGGGAGATGTCCAATGATAGGCCCTTAACATAATTCTGGACAAACAGATGGTGTCCGGTTGCAGTGGTCATGTCCTGGCCGCTGTAATCGGAGAACACCGTTTCAAACCGGGAGAAGTATTCCGATACATCCTCCTGGGGTTTTTGGCGACAGGCTGTTACTATCGACCAGTCCACTTTCTTTTCTGGGATTAGGGTTTTTAATTTCTCTACAATTTTATCTGGGAGGTCTAGAATGGATTTCAACGGCTTTTGTCCTGGTCCCCGTTGTTTGTCCAAGTCATCGAGTTGTGACCAGGTATGTCCGAACAGCTCAAGGTCGTCGACTTTCCGGATTTGCTTCCACACATCAGCTGGTAGACATAACCCGAAGAACAAGTCGATGTCAGCCAGGGTCATGATAGTTGAACCCAGGGCTGTACCCAATTCAGTATAGAAGGCAGTGGGGTTTTTACGTAGGTCGGGTAGAGATTTCCGGAATGTCAGTATCTCTTGCCGGTCCCATGGCTGGTAGACCCAGTTGTATACTACCCTTCCCTTTGCATCTTGGTTGTTTGCATCATCGTGAGTCCCTGTACCTCGAGGGGGAACCCAGTAAGGGGCAGCCTCACGTATCGGCATCATGGTGTTAGATTGCTCGGTTGGTGGTTCGGTCACTACGGGGGCCGCGGATTTAGCTCCCGGCTTTCGTTCAGTGAGGTGGCGGAAAACCTCAAGCGTACGCGTAAGGAGGTCCGACACATCACACTCGCCCTCATCCCCGATATCGACCTTCCGGTACAGAGTCCTTAGGCTCTCGGGACCTTTGTCTCGATATCGGTCCTCGTATGCATTCAAGACATGATAACACAGTCGTACGGTAAAATGTCGTCTGTGACTCCCTGTATACGAGCTGAACATATCTGTGATGTACTCTTCATCATCCTTCCTTTCTACCAGTGTCCTTGCTTTTTTGTCGATCCCCGCTCGTTCATCTTTGTCTAGCCTGTTTGTTCTTGCAAGGCCAGCCCCTCGAGTCTCATGCTCGTCTAACGTTGTCGTTGATGCGGGTTTTAATACAAGGGGTTCGGCTGGCACAGAGGCCATTGGGGCCGACGCTGTGGCGGTACCTTCGTTTGTACCTGGGGGTGGCGCGTGCTGCGCCAAGGGTTGAGAAGGGGCATATGGAGGGGGCATGTAGATGATAGGGGGACCTAACAGCAGGTCCTCATTGGCTTGTCGTTTCGAGGGTAAATCAGGGTAGAGCATGGAGGGGGTTCTAACCGGACACTGGCTTGGCGTTTCCCTTTCTAGTTTCTGTTTAGCTTTCTCTCTTTCCTCTATCTCCTTTTTTAGTTTCTGAGCAGCTAGGTGGGCTGCTTTTTGCAGCTCTTTTTCCAACCTACTCTCAGTTTTCTTTTTACGCTGTTCAGTTTCTTTTCGCCACATGCCGAAGCTATCAAGCATAGTAGGTGTTGTCTTGTTTTTACCTAGGGCAGTTTCTAGCGTTTTTATTTTATCATCATCGAAGGATCCTATCAGGGGCCATTGACTTTCTTGACCCTGTTTTGTATATTTATGCCATAGTTTACTATAGGCAATAGCGGTCAATCCATGCTTCATGAACATGTCCTTATTAGGGGTGCCTTCCAGTGGGGCTGGATGGTCCATCTCTAATAAGCGGTCCGGGCTAAACAGGCTACTAATCAGTGGGGAGAAGACAGACATGACGGCTCGTAACGAGGGACTAAAAAGTCAGCACTGCCTATCTTATCACTAGGTGCAAAGACTAGACAGAATATTTCTATTCTACGTTGTTTGCAGGCAGTGAATACCTCATGGATCACAATAACCAAAGACCAATAAATAACAATGGGGAGAATGAGTAGGTCCGCAAAGATCTGCGTTACCTACCTTTTTCACTATCTGCAAAAAGGGTGGTCTCTTCCCTGTTTGCAGACAGGGAATCTCCAGGAAACAATAATTTTGCGAACAACAGTTCAGTTTCAAGCAATTATAGGGTGGGGGAGAAAAAAATAAGCACGGCTGCTACCCTACCTATCCTCCACTGCTTGCAAAGGGAGAGACCTTTGTTTCTCCGTTTGCAGACAGTGAATCCCTCATAGATCAAGATAACAAAAGACCGATAAATAACAATGGGGAGAATGAGTAGGTCCGCAAAGATCTGCGTTACCTACCCTTTTCACTATCTGCAAAAAGGGTGGTCTCTTCCCTGTTTGCAGACAGGGAATCTCCAGGAAACAATAGTTTGTGAACAACAGCTCAGTTTCAGGTGATTATTGAGTGGGGGAGAAAAATAAGCACGGTTGTCTGCCCTACCTATCCTCCACTGCTTGCAAAGAGAGAGCCTGTTGTTTCTCCGTTTGCAGACAGTGAATCTCCAAATAAACAAAAAGAGCAATACTAGTATTTAACAAACAAGCAATCAAGCAATTTTTTCGCAATTTGTCGTGGTAACACGACCTTACCCGGACCGCATGGACAGTTTCCTGACTTCCGAATCCAGCGCCCGATCGTCCTCTCTTCTTCGTTATCCTCGCGGCACTCCTGATGGTTCCCAGTCAGGACCGTAGATCACTCGAGAGAGGTCTGTTCGGAACCAGTGAAGTTCGGATGATCGGCTGTCAGACGAGGGTCTATCGGACAGACGCGTTCCCGATCGTTGCAGTCGTTCACTTTGTCGTCAGGACCTCTCCCACTGGATCCATGGGTCGCTGATGGGCCCCACGCTTGGGACGCCAATTGTGGAAAAATACAAACTGGGGGGCACTACCAACCAGAATATAAGATCCTTAATTATTGCCCGGCGATGTCGCCTCTTGAACCCACAAAGAAGTTAAACTATTGAAGAGGCAGGCGCTGGAGACTGGAAGGCAGGAAACAAGGTTTTTTTATTCTCTCCGGAGGAGAACACAACGAAACGGACAGAAGGTATCGTTCTGAGGTGCTCTAACTGCATCCCTGAGGCCTGGCCTCTTATACACAAGTTTATCTCTTTATTACATGTAACACATTCTCGTTGATACTTTGATGTACGGAAAGACATCCTCAGAATCCCCCCTTCCCAGCCCGTTCCCATGCAAGGCTACAGTGGAAGTCCCCGCCCCGTTCACAACAGGTGATGATCATCGCGCAGCTGGGTATTCCGCCGATTCACGGAGTGTGCGGGTTTCGATCGGATCTCGTGGGATGGGGGGGCTTTGATCATCTCGGGGGTCCTTTGAGGAGGGAAGCTTCCTATTGTATGGGGAGGGGCAAGAGATTGGTATCGGCAGAGCTAGGTGTCGGCCTGGGAACGGGGAAGACAAACGGGCACACGGGGAAAAGGGGTTTGCATCAAAAGGGCCGGAGGTCATGACGGGGAAGCAGGGAGGTGTCGCGCTGGGAACAGGATGAGGGCCTGGGGCAGAGCAGCGCCGAAGAGGGGTTTATGACTCAAGGCAGGTGCAAGCAGGGGGGTTGCCAGCGAAGTTAGGAGAGAGAGAGACGCGCTGGCTCTCGGCGAGAGCAGGGAAGCCATGGTGTCCAAAATGGCGGCTGTTTTACGCGCACAAAAGGTTTAAGGAGAGCAAGAGGGCGCCGATAATGTTGACGGTTTTCAGCCTAACTTTTAACAACGTAAGATAGAAAACAGTAGAAATGCCAAATTGGGTTCAGAGGAAACAATAATAGAAACCAACTCGAAATGTAAATTAACATACCTAAACACGTGTTAGTGTCTAGCTTCTACCGGGAGGGGATCCAAAACGAGTTAAGGGCTGGAGTTTTCTTGTTTCGTTTACCTTACGTAAGTGGTGCACTGAAAAGGGCAAAAGACGAAGAAAAAAAAGGGGGGGAAAAAGGGAGTCAAAGGGCCGCAAAAGTAACCTGCTGCACGCCATAATCGGCAAGTACAAGTGCGCCGTGGTCTTACCTGTAGTTTGGAGTCCCTCCTCTGTGTGTTCCCGGTCGCCGTGTTCCAAGGACGGACACGTGACCGGAAACCGGAACAACATAAATAGTCTATGTGAAAATACCGCTAGACAGCGTTGTACTCAATTCAAGGAGCTAGCGTCAGTCACCATTTTGGGTGAGGAAAAAGTACATAAAGCTACCAAAATAATGGGGCACTACCGGAGGAGAGTGGATCGCCTCCTTTAGTGAATACACTGCCTGATCAAAATAAATAAAATGAGTATCGATTAGGCCTAAAAAGCTCCATGTATCACCTGACCGGAAGTAAAGATATGCACCCATCTGGTAATGAGGGTGAAAAGATTAAAATGTAAAGAATACAGAAACGAAATTTTGAGAGTAAAGAAGGGGGTAAAAAGTTGGTTCTGTATGTCGGTATAAACTTACAGGTTAGCAGGTAAATAGGAATGGGAGAGAAAACTCTCTTACTAGTGATATTGAAAGGGTAGTATATATGACCGTGAGTAACCCCAATATTGGCATACTAATACCGTGGATTGAAAACCTGATAGGTGCACCCATAAGTGTAGCTAAGGAATACATGCGGTGACTGGTGACATAACAACACATATGTATACATTACGATTTGGTACGTATTTTTATCTGGTTAGTGCAACTTCATTTTAACGTAAGTAAATTTAAGAATATATTTACACTTCTGTGTCCATGTGTATAATGGATTATGACAAATCGCTTAATGTGTTCATACACAATGAGATCACATGGTATAGTGACAATAGGGCAGAATGAATTCAGATGTCTGATTAATGTTATAGTACAGTTGGTCAAACATTAATTACAGTGAGAACACCTTTGCAGTTCACCTAATCAAAACAAACGAATTCATGTAGGACAACAGAATGAGTTAGATCAGTTATCCAAAGTTCAAATAAACACAGAATAACTTAGAAATAAGTATTCAGTTCCCCAGGAAGAATTGAAGCTCTGGGTCATAGTTTAGCCCGTGTTCCACGCATTGCAAACGCATGATCCACGTGGCCTCCCCACGTCTCAATGTGAGTTCTCTGTTACCCCCCCTAATGTTTGGAGGGATTAAATCAATACCGAAGAAACGTACCTTCACTTCATCCTCAAGTGGTTGACAAGCTGCAACGTGCAGTGCAACTGGGTATTTGGGATCCCTTTTTTGAATAGCTCTCATGTGTTCTGCCAATCTCTCTTTAAGTGGTCTGATGGTGCTACCCACATACAGTTTGCCACAATGGCATTCAATGATATAGATCACATACCTGGTAAGACAAGTGATGTTATGTCTGATTTTATAGGTAACACCATCATGTCCTGTAAATGTCGTAGTTCCATGTTTAGCCCAAACACATAGAGAACAAAAGCCGCATTTATAGAAGCCTAGGCTCCGCGTGGTGAGCCAATCTAAGGCTGAAGTGTTGTGAGGGACTGTGGGACTGAGTTTATTCTTCAGAGTACACCCTTTTTTGTATGTAATGGCCGGTCTCACTGGTAGCCATTCTTTAAGGGTTGCATCCTCAGTTAGTAGTTTCCAATGCTTGTTGAAACTTCTAGAAATTGTTTGGTGGATTGCATTGAACTCAGTGATAAGTCTGATTTTGTGGGTAGAGGATTCAATTTCGGTACGTTTCTTTAAACAATCAGGCCTTGAGGCGAGACGAACCCTTTTCTCTGCAGACTTCAGAATTCTAAGGGGGTAGCCCCTATTGAGAAATCTGTTTTCCATATTGCTCAAACAGTAGTCAAATTCTCTAGATTCACTACAGTTGCGTCTGGCTCTCAAATATTCACCATAAGGTATAGCTTTTATTTGGTGTGTGGGGTGAGAGCTGCAAGCATGGAGGATAGAGTTACACGAGGTTGGTTTCCTGTAAAGTCTACTACGGAGTTCATTCTCTTTTACATAAAATTCCAAATCAAGGAATTCCATCTTCTCTTTACTGTGTTGCATGGTGAATTGTATACCCCATGTGTTGTCATTGAGATATTCAAAAAAAGTAGACAAAGAGTCTAAAGTTCCAGACCAAAGTAGAAGACAATCGTCGATATATCGACCCCAAAACAGAATTGAGTCGATATAGACTGCACCTTTGGGGCCCCAGATAAGGTCAGACTCGAGTGCCCCCATGAACAAATTGGCAAACGAGGGGGAAAATTTCGAACCCATCGCCACCCCCTTTATCTGTCGAAACCATTTACGGTCGAAGATAAAAAAGTTTTTGTCCAAAATTATTTCCATCATCTGTAATAACATCTTCGTGTGAGCCCACAACGAAGCTGGTCGATTGGAGAGTATTTTCTCCATGGCTTGCATCCCCAATTTAGGATTGATGCTGGTGTACAGCGACACCACATCCAATGTGACTATAATGGTATCTGTTTGCCAATCAATATCCGACATGACTCCTAAGATGTGTTTGGAGTCTTGGATGTAAGAAGGTAAATTTTTGACCAAGGGACCTATGAATAAGTCTACATACTCCGCTAGTCTCTCTGTCGGGCCCCCTATTCCCGAGACTATTGGTCTGCCTGGCGGGAATGGTAAGTTCTTGTGTACTTTAGGAAGTGTGTACAACCATGGAAATGTAGGTCTGAAAACCTTTAGATAAAGGTATTCTTCCTCGTTCAAAAGGCCTGATTGTTTCCATTCAAGTAGTAGTTTATTAATTAGGATGGTTAGAGGACCCATAGGGTTATGGGAAATTTGTTCATAACAAGAATTATCACTAAGTTGTGTAAAAATCTCGTCGTTGTAATCTACGAGATTCATCACAACCACATTCCCTCCCTTGTCTGCCTCCCTAATGATGATGTTAGGGTTGTCACTGAGAGTCGAGAGTGCAAGACGTTCGCCTTTTGTTAAGTTATCCTTATATTTGAATTTGTCATTCAGGTTCTTAATGTTCACTTTGTTTAAATCTTCCAGGACATGTCTATGGAAATTGTCTATGGCATTCCCCCCAGATAGAGTAGGGGTCCACCTAGATTTATTTTTTTAGGCCGCTGGCCATCCCATAATCTGTTTCAATGTCAAGTTCTTCTAGAAGCCTCTCCATGTCATAGGGGCTATCCTCTCTATCTGTTAAAGAAAGAAGCAGATGAGTTGCTTGAACATCTTTAATGGTTAAATTCTCTGTGTCAAAAGCAATGCGAGAGGGTCCAGACACACTGGGTACATTAGATTTACATGCAAAATGTTTTTTCAACTTTAAATTCCGTACAAACTTGAAAATGTCAATTTTACTCTGACAGATATCACCAGTAGTGTATGGGTTGAAATTCAAGCCTTTACTGAGTAATGAAACCATCTCAGGAGTAAGAGGAAAGGAAGAAAGGTTGATTACTTAGACAGTCTCACCCGAAGCGATCAGTTCCTGTGTGTGCCTGACCTGAGTTTCTTCCGGTATTCTTCGTTTGAGACTACGTTTCCCCCTGTGGGTTTTGGGTCTGTAACGCCCCTGTTTAGAACTGTCCTGTTTCCCTTCCTGATACGTTCCATCTCTAAAAAAAACGGCATGTTAACCATATCAGTATTATCTATTCTTTCATTCTCAGGTTCACTGAGTCCAGTGGAATTCAGTGAGGAGGTGCTAGAGGCGACTGAGCTCGCCATAGTCGATATACCCGACTGGGAGCCTTGTTTGGACTTAGGAATTAAAGAGTCATACTTTTGTTCATAGGTGTAGACCCTCCCATTTCTATAATCAGCCTCATCCCTTCTGATTTGGCGGGCTTTTCTGGTTTTGATTTCTGCCTGGTGTTTAAGAAGAATTTCATCCATGATGGTGTAGTTCTTTACAGTGGATTCAGGTTTGTTAAGATCTTTAATCTCCTGTTCTAAGGTAGAAATTTCTAGTAGAAGCTTGGCAGACTTGCGTTCGGCACTCTCTATTAGTATGTCCAATAATGTCATTGAGTTCTGGTTAAGAGACTCTTCCCACTTGACCATTAGGTCAATATCAAGATTGTCATACGTTGGAAAGGTCTGAGATCGTAAGCCTCTGGGAATCTGTTTAATTTTTCTATAGTAATTGAGGGTGGTTCCATCCCACCAACGAGAATTTTCTTGTTTTTTGAAGCTTTTCTAGTTTGAAAAACTTTTCCCTGAGTCCCTCCACAGGTGCAGGACCTGTAGTGGCAGATGCCTGGTGTGTGGGCATTCCTTTCGCTAAGTTTTCAAAAAGATCCGATGCTGCCTTATCCCTGTCCATATTAGGGAGTAAGCGAATGGATGGCCAAGTAAAGTAACGTGGAGGCGCCCACTCTGAAAAACAGTCAAAGGAGACAGCTGTAGGGGTTATATTAAGTGCAGATAGAAGGCGCTCTTGCGGGTTGTTTGGAAATCGAGTCCTGAGAGAGAGACCCTTAGAGAATTCTTGGATAGGTTCTTGGCAAAAGAATACTGAAACTAAGCTACACCTCACTTACTTCTTCCCTTGTACTAGACCTAGGTTAGGTACACCGGGGTAGGCGTATTTTAGAAGCACCGGTTGAGTACTTTTAGTCTTTATTTATTAATGTATGTATTCTATGTATTTTATGGCTTAGAAACGATATCCTGCTTTTACAATATTATTTTATAATACTCCTCGTACTGTATGCATTATACTTTGCAACCAATATTACGATTGGTCGCAGTTCATTTCTCCTTCATGAGACAGAAGACTGTTCAATAAATACTTTTTATTGAAAACGCCCGTCTCTCTATTTCTCTGCACTTCTGGTGAAACGAAGCATGCACAATTGACTGAGTGAAATATCTATCTATTGTTTCCGCGACTCTAGAGATACATTTCTTATTCTTGGGAAACAAAGTTGTCATGTTTATGTGGTTGTCAGAAACTAATCCCTTCTTGTTCTTTCGAGAAAGTTTCTAGTGACCTCTGAGCTAGCTGGTACTCACAATTAAGTCTAATATATTCAATAGCGACCTAGTAGACCTCAGTCCTACGTCAAATCAATAGTATATATTATTCCAATGCGCAGAGCCTATTGGGAATATAGGAACTACACTACATGGCGCCCAATGTTTGGTAAGGCGTTAATTTAACGCTAGATACTAGAGTAACTCAGTCGTGCTTTTCACACAGACCCTTTTTTCCCCGTAAAAATACTCCAATAGACGTCTGGAGTGGGTAAAAGGATATAATATCTGCCATAACTGAGTAGGACGAAAATCCTATGTATTAGTTTTTGGTTTGTTCAACGTTGAAGGATACAGTGTTCCAAAAATATTGTGCACCTTATCTTCGTTTCCTTGAAACTTGCTCTGCAAACTTTCGGTCAACAAAATGTCAGAGAGTGACGACGAAAGGGAAAGAGCTGTAGCAGCAGCTCAGGCAGTTTTAGACAACACAAGTCTCCAACAAAATGACCCGGATGCTATACTCATCCCGGTAAATATAAGGAAAACAATCACTATAAAGCTTATAAATAATGGAGTATCATCGAGAGGTGGGAAAGTAATATTTTTTATAGAGGCACATGAATATCGGCAGACAGACGTATTCTATTCATGGATTTTGTTTCCTGCAGCAAATCCAGTAACACATGAGTTCCACTACTACAAAGTAGAGGAACCTCCAGTGGAATACGTTCCTTTAGAGGATGTTGAAATTCCACTAACTTACCAAGAGCATCAGCTCTGGTTTAAAGGCACCCTACAACATCAAAATCACAACCAGGCTCGGTCCACAATGTAGACCAGGAGCAACAAGGCCGGTATTAGCCAGCTATACACCACATCCTGCCATTGAACAAATGACAGGTCCAGAATTATTAGCTCAGCTAAAACAGCTAATTAAAATACATAGACAGTTGATCAATATGTAATGCAGACTTTAACAGTCCAACTTGCTGTTGAGATTCCACAGCACACCCCTCACCAGGGGAACACAAACAAAATTACTCCACAGAATATACAATCCGTCATTGGTAAATTGCCCGCAAAAAAGGAATAAATTCCGTTCTGGTTAGCTCAAAAAAATTACTCAAATTGAGGCAGTATTCCCTGATAGTAGACCTCATGAGAAACACAAAATTTTAACAATCTGTTTACCAATAGGGATCGCACCACACGTGGAGGACTGTGACACTTGGGGTACAGTCTTTACTGCAATTTACACCAAAACACATGGTGTTCCATATATGGCGGTAATACCAGGAGTCCTAAGATAGCTTCAAAATGAATACGGACCAGAACCTGCCTTAAATCTTGGTATGAAGTTACTAAAAGATTTCAAACAGGTCTCGGCTATACTATTAGCTAACATCAAAGGTGAAGCAGCATCCGTGGCAATCCGCCAATAACTAAAAGAAACTGATATAACAGAGCAACCATATGAACTTGCAAGAATTATTAAAAAATCCTATGAAGAACTAGGAAGAGATGGTTTTGGGGGGAAACCAGTAGAACCCCAGTAACAGAAAATCCTGAAAAAGTTTTTATTAAAAATAATCTGACTTCTCCTAAAAAGAAGTGGGAGAACACTAAACAGACAGTTCCTAAAAATAAACGCTCTCAGTCCAGAGGAAGGTCTCCTTAACAGGAGCCCTCTGAAAAGAGGTATAACCTCAGGAATAGGGATAATTTGAGAAAGCTTGATAGATATCAATAAACTGATACACGTTCCTCTCGTACCTTTCAGACTTCCTCGCAGAAATCCGAAAGAAGAGGATGATCAGAACAAAAAGAGGAACACGTGAAGTCCAAAGATGAACAGCACATTCCGAAAAATAAGAAGACCCAATTCACCAAAAAGAAGGTAGCAAGTCTAAAGATCAGACTTGCCGAGGATCTTGAGGACACAACTCAAGAACAGAGGGTGGGCCCAGACAATGCTAGACAGCGCAGCAGAAGTCACCATAGCTCGCAAGATCTTAAAGGATCATCTGGACACAGTGGACTTGAATGAATGCATTCAAGTTGAAACTGCCGACACAAGGGTTAGTGTACCCCATAAGTTATATGAAGTAACACTCTGGATGGAGGGGGACATAACTAGGAAAATATAAGCACTCTTTTGGAGAAGCTATCTAAGGGTTATGACATTCTTCTAGCTGAACAAGACTGGCCACCTGAATTTGTCAGGGAGTGCCCACATGGCGAAGAGATAATTATGCCAGCCGTCTCAAATCACATTCCAATTCATAAAAAATACACATATGCCAGAAAATGGGCAGTAGCCCAGGCTCCAGCATTATACAAAAATCACATAGGATGGGATGAGGACTCTCCTCACCATGAAATCCAGTTAAAAAATCAACCTACTGCACAGAGGCAGAATCCAGTTAAGCAAGAAGCTAAAAAACAGGTCAGGGAGATCTTAGATCAACTTGAATACCAAGGGGTGATTGAAACATGCACCTCATCTATGAACAATCCTTTGTTTCCTGTCTCCAAACCAGACAATTCATATCGTCTAGTTTTGGACTATAGACATTTAAACACTTCTTGCAAAACTTTTGCAGTCCAAAATGCACACAGTGCAGCACTGATGAAGAACATCGTGCAGAAAAAATATAAAACCACATTAGATATTTCTAATAGTTTCTTCTGTCAAAACATTGCACCAGAAAGTAGGAACTTGACCGCTTTCTCAATAATGGGGACTCAGCAACAATTTTGCCATCTTCCCCAGGGATTCAAGGATAGTCCAGGTTTAATTTCAGCCAGAGTAACAGAGTTACTACAAACATATGATGATGAGGCATTATCTTATGTCGACAACATCTATCTTACAGATGATGATTTGGACATACACTTGAAAAGAGTGAACACCATAATACTTGGGTTTGCTTCTGAAGGGTATCAATTCAATTTCTAGAAATCACGAATTGCCCACCTCAACGTCCTATTCTTAGGCAGCAAGTTATCAAGTGAAGGCAAAAGCCTGGCAGCCAATTTTCTAGAGAAATTTGCGCTGCTCCAACCTCCAGAAACGCTGAAAAACTTACAATCAATTCTAGGTTTCCTGAATTTTGGAAGAACTTATGTTTTAAATTACGCAGAAAGGGTTAAACCTCTCTACGAACTAATAAAACCTGATTTCAAATCAACTAATTGGACTCAAAAACACACAGAAATTTTGCGTTCAGTGCAAACAGACATGTTAGCAAAAACACAATTACAGACACGCGACATTGTACGCAACCTTGTGATTCGGATCATCCCAGGGAGATGTGGATTCACATACCTAACCTTTAATGACGGTGAAAAGGTACCATTAGCTTACAAATCACACTTGTACACACAAGCTGAAATGAAATTCACTTCTATAGAAAAGATTCTGACAGCGTTTCAAACTGCAGTAGCAAAAGAGAGAGCTCTCGCGCAGGGTAAACGCATATTGATCGTTACACCTGTACCTGCCTCAGAGGCAGTGACAAAAGCGAGCATTCCCAATGCTAAGGCTTTACACCCGAGATGGATACAATGGATTAATTCTCGCTGCAACAGACGTTGAATACGTTTTTGACCCCTACTTAAAGACACAATAATTTCTCCAATACGAACAAGAATGTCCTCTGCCTATTGAGATTCTGCCTCTAGAACATTACGGATGTATAATCTATACAGATGGATCAGCACAGCCCGCAATTGGGGGTAAACAAGCCTATAGTGCTGCGTGCACGATTGTTAAAGGTCCCTGGCGCGAAGGTAAATTTAGACCAATGGTCACTAAAACTCAATCACTCGGAGACTGTACAGCTCAGCGAGTTGAACTACAGCTTTCAAGATGGCGCTTGAAAATACCGATCGCGAATTCCCCACACTCATTGTGTGCGATTCGTATTACTGCGTCCAGTCTTACAATGAATATCTGCAGAACTGGGTTCAAAACGGTTTCAAAGACGCAAGAGGTGGCACAATCAAGCATAAAATGTTATGGGAACAAGTAGTTCTTTTACAGAAAGAACTAGAAAAGACTCACGTGATCCATACACTGAGTCATCAGCGTGATGGCGTTCACGTTGCAGGCAATTCGTTGGCTGATGAAGCCGCTAAGGCAGCTGTGCAAACGGCTTCCGTAGCTGCAATCACTCGTTCAAAAAGAAAAATAGATGGTGAGACAATGCTAGCAGTCAATGCCTCAATTAAAGGCAGCTATGCAGCGTTACCTCTAAATTATCCACTCGGATATAAATACATAATTGATGCAAACTCCGTTCCTTTTGCTCGAATCCCTGAAGTGGGGGATAGAGTAATTCCAAACAGGAACCGGAGAGGCGCTTTGGTTCACGAAGCACATATGGAAGAGGGTCTGAAACCTCAAGGCATCTTAAAATCTCCAATAGAATTAGAAGAGATGTACTGGTGGCCGGGAATGAGCGTCCAAGTTTACGAATTCTGTATTATTTGCAATGTCTGTTACAGAGATCATACCTTTGAAAACCACCAGATACCTGACTACAGTGTAGCCAGCCCAGTTCAGACACCATTGTTAGACAGCATTAGACTATCTACACGCAAATGTCACCATCGACAATGCGGTCCCACAACTATTAGGACAAGATTCATTTGGATGTGGCCTCAGCGCTCGGCTGACGCCCGTACTGTTATAAAAGATTTGCGAGTCTTTATCGGCACATACGCAATCGGCACACTGCATTCTGACCAGGGTCCTGCATTTAGCTCTCGAGCTTACAAGGAGGCCATGGCCAGCTTGGGCGTTGCATTGCGGTATTCAAGTCCATTCCATCCTGAGGGAAATGCGGTAGTGGAAAGAAAAAACCGTGACATAAAGCAATCTATAACAGCTACGGTATTAGGTTCGGGTGACGAGTGGGTCAAACATCTAAAAAGTGTTCCACGTAGTCTTAATAATCTGCAAAGAAAGTCTCTGGGTGGAATCACTCCATATGAATTATTATTTGGTACTAGGATGATCATCCTAGATCGTCAAACTTCAGTGGTGGAACAAAAACCCTTTGATATCAAAGACCGTTTGGATGTTTTACAGGACTTAAATGAAACAAGAAGAAGTCTGAGCAACACAACACACAAGCCATCAACCACTGAAGAGAAACCACCTGTCACAGCAAGGCCTGTCTGGATTCCAAAGATTGGGGATCTAGTCAGAGAAAAGATCACGGATAAGAAGGAATTTGGGCCTTCTTACAGAAAACCAGTACCCATACTAGAAATCCACGGATCAAGAACAGTGTTACTGCCGCCCCTTGCTGGAAGAAAGGAGAACAGGTCTGTATCCATCGACCTGGTAAAACCACATCATGTGGCCGATAATAAGTAGTAGGCTCAGTGGACTCCCGAGATGTAGCAAGCGGTTCAAATTGAAAGACTCATCACCTTTGAAAATTCTAAAGTGAGAAAAGAAGGACTATGCAATAAAGCCATGGAACTTGTGCCTCTTGAAACCCAAATAACAGTTCGTCAAGAAACTCCTGTCTACAATGATGTAGCATCTGACTATACAAACATGTCACAGGAAAAAACAGCTCCAGCGATTTCCAAAAATCCGGATGCAATCCCAACAATTGACAGAACTGCCTCTGGCTATTTTGTGGGGTTAAGCTTTATTGTTCAATTACTTAAAATCGTTACAATATACTATTTTTACAAAAAACTTCCAAAGAAAAGAAGGGGGGCGTGGCTGAGCATAACCAGCCCACTTGGGGTCCATCAACTGTGTTTTTTGCAATTTTCACCCCGAGTGGGCTGGGTATGGTCAGACGTGAGTCCCAGGCTCTCCACACCACTGGAGTCAAGCTATCCAGGCTGATGAAGGCTGATAGCCAGAAACCGGTCCTTGAATGCTTGATTCCTGTCTGGGAAAGACATGGCTTGGTAGTTCGGACTGGACTGTTCCCATGAGGCACAGGGTCAGAGCTGATTTGCATATAGCCAGTGTCTAACCCCTGGTGGTGTGGAATGCAAAAAAACGATGGATTTAGGCCCAGATCCTTGTACTGGGGTGAATGTATGACATTGTTCTACATTCTGTCCATCAACTGTGTTTTTTGCAATGCTCTAACCATTGAGCCACACTTCTCCATGTAGGGACGGCATGCAAGGCAATGGACAGATGGGTATATAGGATGGCAGTGCATTCTGAGTTTTCCTCGGGATCAAGGGGAACCGGTATCCTAGTAAAGAAAAATTCTACTTCTTAGTACTTCAGACCAAGACGGATGAGCAGGGACGATTTGCAGCTGTACAGGGCCAATGGGAGGGTAGGCTCCTTAATGTAGTGTCAGTATACATCCCACCGGCGATTCAGGCGGTAGCATTCCCAGCACTCATTGATTTCCTCCTTGCTCTACCGGAGGGTGACCTTATTATAGGAGGCGACTTCAATGTGATAATGGATGCTGCCATGGACAAATATCTGCCTAGACCCCCAGTACTTGGCACCTACCGCTTTCAGAGCTTCGCGGAGGCAATAGGACTAGTAGATGTTTGGAGGCACACACATCCCACGACTTCCCAATACACGTATCACTCAACAGTACATAATAGCCTATCCAGGATTGACTACTTTCTGATGCTAGGCACCAGCCTACACAATGTCAGAGAAATTGATATTAAACCCAGGGGCGTCTCAGATCATTCCCTGGTAATACTGACCTTCTCCTACCACCGGAAATCTCACCGTCGGTTATACCCTATCTATCCCGGCTTTTTACAAATCCCTCAAATTAGGAAAGAACTCCGTACAGCAACTAAACACTACTTCACCGACAACATGGGATCGGTGGATTCCCTGTCCATATTATGGGAAGCATATAAGACCCTCCTCAGAGGACAGGCGATAGCTTCAGTTACAGGTTACAAAAGGGAGAAGCAGAAGGAACTCTCTGAGATTGAAATAGCCCTTCAGGCGGCTGACACGGAGCACTCGGCAGACCCCAATCCAGACACAGCACACGCTCTGCACCTTAGACAACAGCAGCATAGAGCGCACCTGCATGAGAAGACAGCAATAAACATGGCGGCGACCAGGAATAAAATATACGATGTAGGAGATAAAGCCGGAAAATTGCTGGCGTGTTTAGACAAATGAGGAACGGGCACTAGGGGTATACAGCAGGTACGGAGGTGGGGGGGCCCCTTGCGACAGACCCAGAAGATATAGTACACACGCTGGCTGACTATTTCCGGGAAGTCCATGCACCAACATCAGAGGTGACGGAGGAAGAAGTGGTGCAATTCTTACGGAATATCGACCTGCCGACACTGACGCAAGAAGAATCTCAAGAACTAGAGGCAGACTTAACGACCGACGAGTTACAGCTGGCAATTAGGTTGATACAATCGGGTAAAGCGTTGGGACCGAATGGTATCTCGATAGAATGGTATAAACGGGTAGCAGACACTGTGAGTCCGCTGCTATTGGCGATGTACAAAGAAAGCCTCGAAAAAGGCGAACTGCCGCCAGACCAATGTATAGCAACAATAGTGGCAATCCCTAAGCCTGGAAAACCGCCGTCTGAATGTACCTCCTATCGCCCTATATCGCTGCTCAATGCCGAAGCAAAGATCCTAGCTAAACTGTTGGCCAGTAGGATAATGGCTCACTTACCACGCTTAATACACCCCGATCAATCGGGCTTTATGACTAACAGGAATACGGCACTCAACCTTCAGCGCCTGCATGGAGCGCTGGCGAAGGCTTCATCATTGTCGGAGCCGGCAGTGCTATTGTCCCTAGACGCGAAAATGGCCTTCGACATGGTAGATTGGAGGTATCTCTTCGCGGTCCTCCCACGTCTGGGATTTGGGCCCACATTTTGTGCTTGGGTGCGGCTCCTATATTCCAACCCCAGAGCGCGTGTGACAGCTAACGGGCACATGTCCAATGAGATACCGCTGGCAAGAGGGACGCGCCAGGGTTGCCCCCTGTCGCCGCTCCTGTTCGCGCTGGTCCTGGAACCCTTAGCGACGCTAATTAGACACACAACACTACTGCGGGGTATTCATTGGAAGGAGGGGTGGGAGGATCGTCTGTCATTATATGCTGACGATATATTAGTGTACCTGACGGACGCGGAGCGCTCCATATCGGCTGTCATCCACATATGCAAAGACTTCGGGAACGTGTCGGGCTGCACGATTAACTGGTCGAAATCGGTCCTCTACATACTGGGGCCGCCACCACGCATTCCCACAGACTGTGCACTAGCAATCGCTAGTGATTCATTTAAATATCTGGGAATATACATTACCCAGGATGCAGCAGGGTTTTTCTCCAAGAATCTGGCACCCCCGTTGGACCGACTGCAAAGGGATGTGCTCCATTGGGCGTCCCTGCCTCTAACGCTACTGGGTAAAGCTGCTTTGTACAAAATGATGGCGCTGCCTAGATTTCTATATGCGTTATAAAACACACCATTCTCAGTCCCGCCCCGATACTTCAAACAGATAGCGGCTCAGGTATCTACATTGCTTTGGGGGCATCGCCCCGCGCGCATAGCACAAATTAAGCTACATAAGAGTTGGTACGAGGGTGAGATCGCGCTCCCTAACATGCAGCTGTACTACTGGGCGGCAATCCTTAAGGTCATTAACCAGTGGATACATGCACCTCAGGATGATCCGGCATATAGGGTGGTTAGAGCCCAACTGGGTGCGAACAATATGCTGGCGGCCTTGTATAATAGGGACATGACACTTAAGCTAGAGGGCCCTACGAAACACACAGTCGCATTATGGCACACTGCCCAGAAAAAGCTGGGATGGGGAGGGGTTATCACTAGGCTTACCCCACTACGGGACACCAAGAAGCTGGGACAGCTACGAAAAAGTAAAGGTTTTGAGCAATGGGACACCATAGGCATCTCCACGGTGGGGGATCTTTGGGACAAGGGTACAGTTATACCATTTCCTCAGCTGCATCAACAGTATAGCCTGAGCTCCACAGAAACCTACAGATACACACAAGTAAGGCATGCATTACTGGCAGTGATCCCACAGGATACTGACGTACTGGAGGCCGCCCCATTGGAGGATAGGCTACTCACTGACCACATGCAAAAGAGTGCTACGTCCTTCACATATAGAAAACTAATCAACAACCTACCAGACCAAACAATCCCATTGAGGGCCAGGTGGGGGGCTGAGGTAGGGGATATGGATGACACGGAGTGGCTGGAGGCTGCGGCATCGCCCAGGGAGGTGAGAATCTCTGCGAGGTTCCAGCTGGTACAGCTCAAAATCCTACACAGAGTGTATTATACTAGGTCACAAAATCAAAAGAACAGGACACTTGTAACTACGTTACACAAGGTTTGTAACAGACTCCCCTCATAAACGCTATGTTATTATTCGTTGCGGTTTATGTTGTTCTTCCGCCCCACATAGTTGTTGTGGCATTTATCATCGGGTTGTCTGAATGTGCTGTATGCCAGCCTCAAACCTGAGGCAACCTCTGGTGTTGCGTAGTAGTGTCCAGAGAAATGCACTGATACCCCCGTTGGTGAAGGTAAGGGTAAAACACCCATCTACATCCTAAAAAACATTTTAATTGGTGCAGGATGTGATTAGTGATTAAAAGAAAAAATGGGTATGCACTATGAACAAGTTACTGGTTCTATGCATATCACTTTATCGTCAACATGTTTCTGCTCCTTTATGCCCAGCCGGGTCTATGGAGCATTCGTCAGGACAAGACAATCACACAAAAAGAAAAAATACAGTTTAAAAAGTACTCACACAACTTGTGCAGTATTCACTGAGTAATCTTAATTTTCCCTCAGTTTTGATAAGGTGTATTGACCTAGAACATAGAAAACAAAATTCATGCTACTACTTCATAGTATTCATCAATAGGGGCAAGAAACTAGCCTGTTGATGCTAGTGATAAACCAGAACTAACTATTGAGTTTAGTTGCTATTGTTTATCTCTTGCACTAATGGAAGTAAGAAAGGAGTGGCGAATCCTACTCGGAGAATGGAGTAAGGAGAACACGATGTCTTGATATGTATTATGGTGTGATAGATACATACTTTCATCGTTCTGTATGGTGTTATAAACACGACTTCAATTGTTAATTAGAAAATGGCATGAATATTTCGTGGAGCATACATATAAAAAAAATAACCTTATGCTTCTCGAGCTGGTAACATAATATCATTTTAAAAAGGTACTATCTCCTCAATATCCATATCGCACATGTTAGTTGAAAATGAAACAATCTTAGACATACAAGCAAACGCTACGTTCACACTGCATCATTATTACCTTATAGTTGTAGGTTGCTCTCCTCGTCAGGGGAAATTGGACCCTCGGTCCCAGGCTGCAAGCGGAGGGAAGTGAGAGGCATAATGTTACCGTTCTCGGCGTCAAAACGCCATGCTTACCCGTCGTTGTCTTCTGAAACTCACCCGCATCGGAAGCGACTTCCGCGTACAGTGCTGGCTCTGCCCCTGGACGCGGAGTCGTCATTTCCGAGCGACTTTGTATGCTCGTCAAGCGGCCAAAGACAAAGAAACAGGACTGCTTAAAAATATACAGTTGGGTTTCTCCAGTCTGTTGTGTTGTAAAATAGAGAACGGACCATTTGTAGTGCAATTTTGGTTGAAAGAATTTCTATATATAGTTCCGAATATAGCACAAATCCAATTTTAAAAGGTGTTTAGAGAGTGTCTCTTTACTATAGATGATATAATAATTTCAGGTAATGGTTTGAAGTTGGGAGTACCTGAACTTTGTCTCAATAAAATCAGGCTGTCTGACAATCGGTATTCCCATTAGCATGTCGATCATATCTATGGTTACCATGGTCTGTGTGTTACAACCACTTACAAGAGTCAGATGCATATTTATGGAGAGTGGTGCTACTGGATGGCATCATTACGACCCACTTGATTTATTAGTCTCAAGATATCAATAAAGTGTAAGAGCTGCGTGCATATTTATGAAAAATGGCGCCATTGGATGGCATCATTAAGCCCCACTTGATTTGTTTTGAGCCTGTCAACCCACCTTTGTTCCTTTTCATATAAGATTTTTTCAACATTGGTGGTTTTATCTGTTAGCATCTCTAGTACTGTCCATGTGAGTTCATCAGCACTATGGCCCTCATCCACAAAGTGTGTGCACAATTTGGTGGTAGTCTTTTTTAGCCTTATGTTGCTCCTGTGTTCTCCAACTCTTATTTTGACTCTTCTACATGTCATGCCAATGTAGCGTTTCTGACATGGGCACGCTATCATATATACCACATGTGTGGAATTGCAGTTTGTATGTGTTCTTTGCGTCCAATTTAGAGTTTCTGTAAGTTGGATATTCTTTGTTACTGTGGTGAATTTGCATACATGGCAAGTCCCACATGGGTAGTGTCCAGTTACTGGGCTTATACCGATGTCTCTTTGGAGTCCTAGTTGTAGGAGTCTTCTGGGGCGGGTATGTACAAGCATGTCTTTTAGGTTTCTTGTTCGTCGGTTAGCAAACCTTGGTTTAGGCCAGTCTAGATTGCCAGTTCTTGAGGCTAAAACAAAATTGCAGTCTTGAATGCGATTATAAGAAACAAGCACAAGAACTATCTATCAAACTTGAAGAAAGAGATTACAAAAAATCAGTAATATCTAAATGTCGTAAGAGGGCAAAAAACCAACCAAGACAGTGCCTTTTGGAAACAATAACAAAAGAACCTATCACAGACCTGGTGACATGCGTCACGACATTCAGCCCTGCAACTTATCAAATAAAAAAGCTGATAAATAAGAACTGGCGCATTTTATTAACAGGCAATCTAGACTGGCCTAAACCAAGGTTTGCTAACCGACGAACAAGAAACCTAAAAGACATGCTTGTACATACCCGCCCCAGAAGACTCCTACAACTAGGACTCCAAAGAGACATCGGTATGAGCCCAGTAACTGGACACTACCCATGTGGGACTTGCCATGTATGCAAATTCACCACAGTAACAAAGAATATCCAACTTACAGAAACTCTAAATTGGACGCAAATAACACATACAAACTGCAATTCCACACATGTGGTATATATGATAACGTGCCCATGTCAGAAACGATACATTGGCATGACATGTAGAAGAGTCAAAATAAGAGTTGGAGAACACAGGAGCAACATAAGGCTAAAAAAGACTACCACCAAATTGGGCACACACTTTGTGGATGAGGGCCATAGTGCTGATGAACTCACATGGACAGTACTAGAGATGCTAACAGATAAAACCACCAATGTTGAAAAAATCTTATATGAAAAGGAACAAAGGTGGGTTGACAGGCTCAAAACAAATCAAGTGGGCCTTAATGATGCCATCCAATGGCACCATTTTTCATAAATATGCACGCAGCTCTTACACTTTATTGATATCTTGAGACTAATAAATCAAGTGGGGCGTAATGATGCCATCCAGTAGCACCACTCTCCATAAATATGCATCTGACTCTTGTAAGTGGTTGTAACACACAGACCATGGTAACCATAGAAATGATCGACATGCTAATGGGAATACAGATTGTCAGACAGCCTGATTTTATCGAGACAAAGTTCAGGTACTCCCAACTTCAAACCATTACCTGAAATTATTATATCATCTATAGTAAAGAGACACTCTCTAAATACCTTTTAAAATTGGATTTGTGCTATATTCGGAAATATATATAGAAATTCTTTCAACCAAAATTGCACTGCAAATGGTCCGTTCTCTATTTTACAACACAACAGACTGGAGAAACCCAACTGTATATTTTTAAGCAGTCCTGTTTCTTTGTCTTTGGCCGCTTGACGAGCATACAAAGTCGCTCGGAAATGACGACTCCGCGTCCAGGGGCAGAGCCAGCACTGTACGCGGAAGTCGCTTCCGATGCGGGTGAGTTTCAGAAGACAACGACGGGTAAGCATGGCGTTTTGACGCCGAGAACGGTAACATTATGCCTCTCACTTCCCTCCGCTTGCAGCCTGGGACCGAGGGTCCAATTTCCCCTGACGAGGAGAGCAACCTACAACTATAAGTTAATAATGATGCAGTGTGAACGTAGCGTTTGCTTGTATGTCTAAGATCGTTTCATTTTCAACTAACATGTGCGATATGGATATTGAGGAGATAGTACCTTTTTAAAATGATATTATGTTACCAGCTCGAGAAGCATAAGGTTATTTTTTTATATGTATGCTCCACGAAATATTCATGCCATTTTCTAATTAACAATTGAAGTCGTGTTTATAACACCATACAGAACGATGAAAGTATGTATCTTTCACACCATAATACATATCAAGACATCGTGTTCTCCTTACTCCATTCTCCGAGTAGGATTCGCCACTCCTTTCTTACTTCCATTAGTGCACGAGATAAACAATAGCAACTAAACTCAATAGTTAGTTCTGGTTTATCACTAGCATCAACAGGCTAGTTTCTTGCCCCTATTGATGAATACTATGAAGTAGTAGCATGAATTTTGTTTTCTATGTTCTAGGTCAATACACCTTATCAAAACTGAGGGAAAATTAAGATTACTCAGTGAATACTGCACAAGTTGTGTGAGTACTTTTTAAACTGTATTTTTTCTTTTTGTGTGATTGTCTTGTGCCGACGAATGCTCCATAGACCCGGCTGGGCATAAAGGAGCAGAAACATGTTGACGATAAAGTGATATGCATAGAACCAGTAACTTGTTCATAGTGCGTACCCATTTTTTCTTTTAATCACTAATCACATCCTGCACCAATTAAAATGTTTTTTAGGATGTAGATGGGTGTTTTACCCTTACCTTCACCAACGGGGGTATCAGTGCATTTCTCTGGACACTACTACGCAACACCAGAGGTTGCCTCAGGTTTGAGGCTGGCATACAGCACATTCAGACAACCCGATGATAAATGCCACAATGACTATGTGGGGCGGAAGAACAACATAAACCGCAACAAATAATAACATAGCGTTTATGAGGGGAGTCTGTTACAAACCTTGTGTAACGTAGTTACAAGTGTCCTGTTCTTTTGATTTTGTGATCTGACAAGGGGAATTAACCGGACACTACATTCCTCCTCCCTCTTCTGATTGTGAATGATTTAAAGCAGCGCACAGCTGCGGGAGTATTTGAAGCTGTAGTTATATACAGGTCTAACCCTGCACTATGGAGGATAAATGTGGCTTGAGTTTTACGGAGAATGACATTAGTGAGATCCTGGCAGCACAACCACTGCTAAAAAATGCAGATTTGACACAAGCACTAGAACAAACTGATGAATGGGAGAATCTATCAGAAAAGAAACGGGAACAAATAAGAACTGCAATACATGGTATAATCCTGACGGAGTATTTAAGGACCAAAATCAGCTCCGAGAGGACTCTGGTTCAACAATGCTCCAAGAATCTTTTTACATGATCTGGCCTTTAGACGAGATTGGTCATCCATTTCTTGGAAGTGCACCTTAGACTACCTGGTATTGATAATTAAGACAGCGAAAAGGCTATCAGAAGCATTACTTGTTCAGATTCTAGAATGCGAAACAGAACTGAAAAAGGGTATAGATTTTCGAATATATAAAAAACGACTAGAAGAACTAAACAAAGAGATGGAAGATATCCAAGAAAATCTCATGCAGAACAAATTACAAAAACTGGCAAAAGATTTAAAAAGATTCAGCCAAGAGAAAATGCACCCATATTCAAAAGAAGAATTTACAATCCAAGACCCAGGTACTGATAATGAGTCTGGAGGCTGGAATTCCTCAGATGGTTCTGAAAGTGGCTCAGAAGGAACAGCCCCAAGAAGAGGTAGAAACAACTTTCGCTCCCAACGACCAAGAAGGGGAAACAGATGGCCCAGACAAAATTTCATGGGACATCAAGTACCGTTCTTTCAACCGTTCATGCAACCTTTTGGAGGATGGATGAACCCTTACAACCAAGGTTTACAACAAATACCACAAATGATGGGTCAACCACCATTAGGAACAGAAAACCAAAACCAACAGCCTTTTTTAGCCAGGGGCCAGCAACAAAGGAGACGAAGAAAAACTTTGACATGGCAGGACCAACAAAGAAACATACTAACACGCAGCATGACTTCAGAAAAGCCAGGAACGAGCAAGAACAATCACTGATAGTGAATTTAACCGATATCACACTGTCCCCAGATCAAACAAAAGTCCTGAATAAAGGCCTAGGCTTCGTGCCAACTCCTTCACTGGATACTTTCAAATTGAAGAGTGAAATAGCCGAATTCTGTCGGACTTTAAAATTAAAAGCATTTTTCACTGGAAAAGAACCAAATCAAAACAAAGGAGAAACAAACCTCAGAAGGAAATCCAACTACAACCCCCCCAGCAATTTGGTTCCAATTGAGATACAGACCTTCGAACAGGCTTAGATGAAAGGTATAGACGGCATACGAAATGAAGTAAAACCCCCCTTTCAAAATCTAACAAACAAAGAACGAACAGCCCTCGAAGAATTACGACGAAACAACAAGATCATCATAAAACCCGCAGATAAGGGTGGGGGAGTCGTGATTCTCAGCAAGGAAGGTTATCAACAACAGTGCCTAGACCTCCTGGCCGATACCAAGTTCTACAATAGGATTATCCGTGACCCCACTCCCAGATTACAGAACTCCATAGCCATGATGGTTTTTGAAGCCGAGGCAAATGCCGGGATTACAAAGAAAGAAGCTGATTATCTGATCACAAAAGACCCGAAAATACCTGGTTTCTACTCGTTACCAAAAACACATAAGAACAGGGATCCACCCCCGGGACGCCCTATAGTCTCTGGAATAGGGTCACTTTTAGAACCCTTGTCTCAATTTGCAGACCAATTTTTAAAACCCTTGGTACAAAAGACACCGACTTACCTCAAGGACACACGTGATCTTCTTAATCAAATATCAGGGATGCCATTTGATCAGGATATAATGCTGCTCGTAGGTTTAGATGTGGAGTCCCTCTACACTAGCCTACCGCAAAAAGAGACACTTCAAATGTTGGAAGACGTTCTTTTTAAGGAGGAATGGAACTATCGGACACCACGACACTTCATTCTAGAATGCTGCCGGTTAGCACTAACCGAGAATTTCTTTGAATTTGAAGGCAACCTCTTCTTACAGAACTATGGGACCTCCATGGGCAGTGCATTTGCCCCGTCGGTAGCAGGCCTTTACGTGAGTAACTTTGAAACCAACCATGTACTTACTGATGTCAACCCTTACGTTTCCAGTATATTATACTGGAAACGTTATATTGATGATATACTCATGATATGGAAGAATGAAAATGACGTACAACTGTTCATTGACTGGCTAAATACACGGGACCAGTGGCTGAAGTTTACCTTCACAAAGGACAACATGAGTATAGATTTTCTGGACCTGACAATTTTCATCAAAAATGGACAGGTGGAAACTAGAACTTTTTTCAAACCCACGTCAAAGAACAGTTTACTATCCTACAAGAGTTTCCATCCAAAACCACTGAGAGACAATTTGCCCTATAGCCAGTTCTTGAGGCTAAAACGAAATTGCAGACTTGAATGCGTTTATAAGAAACAAGCACAAGAACTATCTATCAAACTTGAAGAAAGAGATTACAAAAAATCAGTAATATCTAAATGTCGTAAGAGGGCAAAAAACCAACCAAGACAGTGCCTTTTGGAAACAATAAGAAAAGAACCTATCACAGACCTGGTGATATGCGTCACGACATTCTGCCCTGCAACTTATCAAATAAAAAAGCTGATAAATAAGAACTGGCGCATTTTATTAACAGGCAATCTAGACTGGCCTAAACCAAGGTTTGCTAACCGACGAACAAGAAACCTAAAAGACATGCTTGTACATACCCGCCCCAGAAGACTCCTACATCTAGGACTCCAAAGAGACATCGGTATTAGCCCAGTAACTGGACACTACCCATGTGGGACTTGCCATGTATGCAAATTCACCACAGTAACAAAGAATATCCAACTTACAGAAACTCTAAATTGGACGCAAAGAACACATACAAACTGCAATTCCACACATGTGGTATATATGATAACGTGCCCATGTCAGAAACGATACATTGGCATGACATGTAGAAGAGTCAAAATAAGAGTTGGAGAACACAGGAGCAACATAAGGCTAAAAAAGACTACAACCAAATTGTGCACACACTTTGTGGATGAGGGCCATAGTGCTGATGAACTCACATGGACAGTACTAGAGATGCTAACAGATAAAACCACCAATGTTGAAAAAATCTTATATGAAAAGGAACAAAGGTGGGTTGACAGGCTCAAAACAAATCAAGTGGGGCTTAATGATGCCATCCAATGGCACCATTTTTCATAAATATGCACGCAGCTCTTACACTTTATTGATGTAGATGATGTAGATGTAGAGTCCATTTATAACGCGCTAGCAATCGCTCCAAGGAGCATCTCGGCGCCAATATGAGGACAACCAGATGAAAAAGTTGCCTTACTGCTAAGGAGACCATAGCCGGGATCACACTAGCGCTCTGGCCATTGGGTCTGGAAGATTGTAAATCCAGGTTTTCAATTGCTTGCGGAACTCAGACTCCTTGTCCAGTGCTCTTAATAGAGGGGGTAGGGCATTCCATGCTTTGGCCCCCAACACCGCTAGGGATTTGCCCCCGCGGGTTTTGAGTCTGAATCTAGGGATGGTCAAAAGATTGGCATTGGAGGATCTTAGTGCGCGATTTGGACAGTATTTTACAAATTTATTTCTTAGGTAAGTGGGGCCTGAATTATGCACAGCGCGAAAAGTGATAGTTAAAACTTTGTGGAGGACCCTTTTAGTTATAGGCAGCCAGTGTAGTGCATTGAGGGCTTTGGTTGCTGAGGATCTTCTTGGCCATTTCAGAACCAGCCTTGCAGCTGCATGCTGCACCATCTGGAGTTTATGAGTAACCATCTTATTGGTGCCAGCATACAGGCTATTGCAATAGTCAATGCGGGAGGTGACTAATGCAATCGTAACAGTTTTCCTTGCTTCGAGGGGCAGCAAGTCGAAGAACTTTCTAAGCATTTTTATTACCCCGAAACAAGTGCCTGCCACTTTTGACGCTTGATGTTTGAAGGATAGATCGGCGTCAAACTGTACCCCAAGGTTGCGAGCCGAGGAGGTAGTGTGGGGTGGAATTTCTGCCTTCTCAGGCCACCACAGTCTGGGGATGAAATCATTATTTGAGCCTATGGGCATGATCTCGGTCTTTCCTGTGTTACATTTCAGGTGGTTTTTCCGCATCCACTCAAAGGTGGCCGTTAAGCAGCACTTAAGCTTTTCCTCCCAGGCCTGGTTGTCTTTGTCCATGACCAGGATTAGTTGGGTATCGTCCGCATATGCTATTACATCTATGCCGTAGGACGATATCAGCTGAATCAGGGGTGCGGTGTAAACATTAAACAATGTCGGACTCAGACTGGAGCCCTGAGGTACTCCCGTTGACAGTGGCTTCTCGCTGGAACGGAATTCCCCCAGAGTCACCACTTGTCTCCTGTCACTAAGAAAGTTTTTTATCCACTCTAAGGCAATACCTTTAATGCCAGATGTTATTAGTCGGTCTATTAAGATGGCATGTGAGACCGCGTCGAAGGCCGCCGACAGATCTAATAGTATCAGGACGGCCTTCTTGCCTTGGTCTAGAGCTGAGCGGATAGTTTCCGTAGTGAACAGGAGAGCCGATTCGGTGGAATGCTGAGTTCTGAAGCCAGCCTGATTGGGGTGCCATACTTCATTATTTTCCAAGAAAAGTGTCAGCTGTTTGTTAACTGTGGACTCAGTGATTTTACACAGAGCTGGAAGTAATGAGATCGGACGTAGATTGGATAGTGTGGTGGGGTCAGGAAGTTGTTTTTTTTGTAAAGGTTTTACAGCTGCCAATTTCCACTCGGGGGGGACATAGGCGGTGGACAAAGAGTTGTTAACGATAACATTTATGTCCGGGTTGACAATATCCGCAATAAGATGTAGGAGTGCTATAGGACATGGATCAAATGGTGATCCTGATTTGGTTGCCAGGATGGCCTTTTTTGTCTCTTCCAGGCTGATTGTGCGGAAAGCTGTAAGCTGGGTGACTTCCAGCCTAGTAGTTTCGTCCTCACATATTTGATCAAAGCTGGGAGCCTCAAAGTCTTTCGTCAGACCCTTAACCTTTTCCTCAAAAAAGTCTGCGATGGAGTTGCAAAGCATTTGAGAGGGGGGGATGTCCTGTGTTAGACATTTGGGTTTACTAAAGTCTTTTACAATATTAAAAATCGCCTTCTGTTTACAGTTGGCTGTTGCTATGGCTGACGTGAAATACTTTGTTTTTGCCTGTTTGATTAAGGCATGATACGCTTTCTTGGTCTTTTTGTATTTGCTGCGTTCTGTGCTAAGGTAGTTCTTACGCCATCTACGTTCAGCCCGTCTTAGTTCCCCCTGTTTATTTTTGAGCTCTAGGTCAAACCAAGGGGCAGATCTCTTCTTATTCCCGGGTTTGAGCTTACGTCTTCCCTGTCCGGTCATATTTTTTAGTTCTGTCATCCATTCCCTAAAGGTATTTAGGTTTGGGGGTCCGGGTAACTTAGTTCTACACTCTCTGGCTATTGGTATTAATTCTGGATGCTTCATGGTGGCCTTCCAATCCTCGTGTCTGGCCTGGTTGCTTTTGCAAGTATTCTTTTTGTTGGCATTAGTCTCTGGTGTAATCGAAAAAGGCATTAATACATGATCAGTCCATATTTGGGGTTTCAGCTGGTCTATTGTTAAGGTGTCTAAGTTGGTAGCAATACAATCAATCGTGTGTCCCGCCTCGTGAGTGGCTGGAGTATCACGTATTTTAAGACCCAATACTTCCAAGGTTTCTCTGAAGGAGGCAGTAGGTGCCTCAATTATAGACTCAAGATGAATATTCACATCCCCCAACAAGGTGAAGTTTGAATATCTGAGTATCAGTGGGCTTAGTGCTTCTCCCACACTTCCTAAAAAGTCAGTGCTAGTGCCGGGAGGGCGATAAATTAATGCCCCAGAGAAAGAGAAGTTGTCATGAATTTTAATACTAAAGGCCATCCCTTCCGCCCCTTTTAAATCATGGAGTTCCGTCATGACACACCCAAAGATATCTCTGTGTATGATAGCCACTCCCCCTCCCCGTTGCTCGTTGCCTCTGTCAACCCTCTGGATACCATACCCTAAAGGTAGGGCCTGTACCAGATCAGGAGTGCACCAGGGTTTGAGCCAAGTCTCTGTAATAAAAAGACAATCTAGGTTGTCGTCTATGAGGAGGTCATATATGTGCTGGGCGTGTCTTGGTAAAGATCGAGCGTTTATTAAGCCCGCTTTTAAGGAATGGGTGGGGGGGGTATGTGTTGCAAGGGCGGATACCTGAGACCATGAAAATGCGACATGGCATTTATGGCAGCTCACCGGACCTATCCAGTCCGAAGGGTCTAGGTTGTGGTAGTCACAGTCGTGGTCTGGTTGTAGGGTTAATAGTTGTTGCCTGCTGTAAGTGTCTTTACTGATCCCAGCAGAGTCCTTAGCCCTTTGCCCGGCCCGTGCGCGGATGGGCGCAGACGGGCAGGACTCTGGCTTGACTCCGGCGCGAGTCCGGCGCGTCCGCTGATCGCGTCCGCTGCGCGGAGTCATGGCTGTCTATTTTTATAGCGGTGACTCTCGCCCCTAAGGAAGGCTCGCCCTACCTAAGATGGCCGCCGCAATACTTCTACCCTTGCCAGCAGGTAAAAACAGCCCTGAAATCGGCTGTAGTGTCTGGAGGAGGCAGCGCTCTGTAGGAAGAGTGCACCCAGTCAATTTAGAAGGTCAGAGTTTTAAAATAATGTTTCTGCCCGAAAATCGGCCGAAACACCACAGCGTCGCGCTAAATCAGCGCGCTGGTGCAGGGGGGAGAGGACACAAAGGGCAAGTAAAAAGCAATGAACAAATGTATTTTAAAAAGATAGCAAGAGAGAAAGAATGACCGCCCGGCTCAAGCCTCAGGCGATATTAGCAGTAATGGTAAGCCAAAGTCCTTCTTTCCTCTTTATAGCGGTGACTCTCGCCCCTAAGGAAGGCTCGCCCTACCTAAGATGGCCGCCGCAATACTTCTACCCTTGCCAGCAGGTAAAAACAGCCCTGAAATCGGCTGTAGTGTCTGGAGGAGGCAGCGCTCTGTAGGAAGAGTGCACCCAGTCAATTTAGAAGGTCAGAGTTTTAAAATAATGTTTCTGCCCGAAAATCGGCCGAAACACCACAGCGTCGCGCTAAATCAGCGCGCTGGTGCAGGGGGGAGAGGACACAAAGGGCAAGTAAAAAGCAATGAACAAATGTATTTTAAAAAGATAGCAAGAGAGAAAGAATGACCGCCCGGCTCAAGCCTCAGGCGATATTAGCAGTAATGGTAAGCCAAAGTCCTTCTTTCCTCTTTATAGCGGTGACTCTCGCCCCTAAGGAAGGCTCGCCCTACCTAAGATGGCCGCCGCAATACTTCTACCCTTGCCAGCAGGTAAAAACAGCCCTGAAATCGGCTGTAGTGTCTGGAGGAGGCAGCGCTCTGTAGGAAGAGTGCACCCAGTCAATTTAGAAGGTCAGAGTTTTAAAATAATGTTTCTGCCCGAAAATCGGCCGAAACACCACAGCGTCGCGCTAAATCAGCGCGCTGGTGCAGGGGGGAGAGGACACAAAGGGCAAGTAAAAAGCAATGAACAAATGTATTTTAAAAAGATAGCAAGAGAGAAAGAATGACCGCCCGGCTCAAGCCTCAGGCGATATTAGCAGTAATGGTAAGCCAAAGTCCTTCTTTCCTCTTTATAGCGGTGACTCTCGCCCCTAAGGAAGGCTCGCCCTACCTAAGATGGCCGCCGCAATACTTCTACCCTTGCCAGCAGGTAAAAACAGCCCTGAAATCGGCTGTAGTGTCTGGAGGAGGCAGCGCTCTGTAGGAAGAGTGCACCCAGTCAATTTAGAAGGTCAGAGTTTTAAAATAATGTTTCTGCCCGAAAATCGGCCGAAACACCACAGCGTCGCGCTAAATCAGCGCGCTGGTGCAGGGGGGAGAGGACACAAAGGGCAAGTAAAAAGCAATGAACAAATGTATTTTAAAAAGATAGCAAGAGAGAAAGAATGACCGCCCGGCTCAAGCCTCAGGCGATATTAGCAGTAAATCTTGAGACTAATAAATCAAGTGGGGCGTAATGATGCCATCCAGTAGCACCACTCTCCATAAATATGCATCTGACTCATGTAAGTGGTTGTAACACACAGACCATGGTAACCATAGAAATGATCGACATGCTAATGGGAATACCGATTGCCAGACAGCCTGATTTTATCGAGACAAAGTTCAGGTACTCCCAACTTCAAACCATTACCTGAAATTATTATATCATCTATAGTAAAGAGACACTCTCTAAACACCTTTTAAAATTGGATTTGTGCTATATTCGGAACTATATATAGAAATTCTTTCAACCAAAATTGCACTACAAATGGTCCGTTCTCTATTTTACAACACAACAGACTGGAGAAACCCAACTGTATATTTTTAAGCAGTCCTGTTTCTTTGTCTTTGGCCGCTTGACGAGCATACAAAGTCGCTCGGAAATGACGACTCCGCGTCCAGGGGCAGAGCCAGCACTGTACGCGGAAGTCGCTTCCGATGCGGGTGAGTTTCAGAAGACAACGACGGGTAAGCATGGCGTTTTGACGCCGAGAACGGTAACATTATGCCTCTCACTTCCCTCCGCTTGCAGCCTGGGACCGAGGGTCCAATTTCCCCTGACGAGGAGAGCAACCTACAACTATAAGGTAATAATGATGCAGTGTGAACGTAGCGTTTGCTTGTATGTCTAAGATCGTTTCATTTTCAACTAACATGTGCGATATGGATATTGAGGAGATAGTACCTTTTTAAAATGATATTATGTTACCAGCTCGAGAAGCATAAGGTTATTTTTTTTATATGTATGCTCCACGAAATATTCATGCCATTTTCTAATTAACAATTGAAGTCGTGTTTATAACACCATACAGAACGATGAAAGTATGTATCTATCACACCATAATACATATCAAGACATCGTGTTCTCCTTACTCCATTCTCCGAGTAGGATTCGCCACTCCTTTCTTACTTCCATTAGTGCAAGAGATAAACAATAGCAACTAAACTCAATAGTTAGTTCTGGTTTATCACTAGCATCAACAGGCTAGTTTCTTGCCCCTATTGATGAATACTATGAAGTAGTAGCATGAATTTTTGTTTTCTATGTTCTAGGTCAATACACCTTATCAAAACTGAGGGAAAATTAAGATTACTCAGTGAATACTGCACAAGTTGTGTGAGTACTTTTTAAACTGTATTTTTTCTTTTTGTGTGATTGTCTTGTCCTGACGAATGCTCCATAGACCCGGCTGGGCATAAAGGAGCAGAAACATGTTGACGATAAAGTGATATGCATAGAACCAGTAACTTGTTCATAGTGCATACCCATTTTTTCTTTTAATCACTAATCACATCCTGCACCAATTAAAATGTTTTTTAGGATGTAGATGGGTGTTTTACCCTTACCTTCACCAACGGGGGTATCAGTGCATTTCTCTGGACACTACTACGCAACACCAGAGGTTGCCTCAGGTTTGAGGCTGGCATACAGCACATTCAGACAACCCGATGATAAATGCCACAACAACTATGTGGGGCGGAAGAACAACATAAACCGCAACGAATAATAACATAGCATTCATGAGGGGAGTCTGTTACAAACCTTTTGTAACGTAGTTACAAGTGTCCTGTTCTTTTGATTTTGTGATCTGACAAGGGGAATTAACCGGACACGACATTCCTCCTCCCTCTTCTGATTGTGAATGTATTATACTAGGACCACACTACATAGAATACAGAGAGCTCAGCACCCATACTGCCTCAGAGGCTGCGGAGAGGAAGGGTCCTTTATCCATACGTTATGGGACTGTGTAAAGATAGTGGATTACTGGCGGAACGTTCTGCGTACAATGTCACAGGCGCTGGGGGTGTCACTTCTACCAGAGCCACGGAGATGCCTACTTAACGTATGGGAGCCAAATGACCTCACACGCTATGGACAAACTTGGGCCACACTGGGATTCATAGTAGCAAAAAGAAACATTGCGCAGAAATGGGGTGCGGTGGATGCACCGTCTTTGGCAGCCTGGAGTAGGGACATGGACATGAATATGGTAACCGAACGAACGGTGTACATCAATCGAAAGAGCCCCCGTAAATGGACCAAAATCTGGGTGGCATGGAATACCTATCGTGGAGAAATTTGTGAACCCATACCAGTGTCTGAGAATGATAGCGTGGCTCAGTGGTTAGAGGCGGCAGACCCGGAAGCTGAGATTGACCGTGGACCAGGGTTCGATTCCCCGCCTCGGCGGGTCTCGGGCCCAAAAAATTCCACGGACTTGACAATTCTCGCTCTGGTGCCTACTCAACTCACGGGGTCACACTCTGCGACTCTGGGCAGTAGCTTGCTTAATCTCCACTATGGCCCCTCGCGGCGGGATGCCTGGCTTTCACCTTGTGGACACCCTGCCGGGGTTTCTCACAGGGGAATACCAGGACGGGTTCCCTAAGCAAGCGCCGGGACGCTTACGGGCAGCTGTGCGCTTTACAAGTCCAACACATTTACATTTACATTTACATTTACATAGCTCAGATGCAGAATAGGGTGGGCAAGTGTGGCCGAGCGGGGCAGATGCTATTAATGGGACTGTTACACGCTATACACATTGTTACTGCCTTGTTCACGACTAGTTATTCGAAGATGTATGTTTTGGTTACACTATGTGATTCTCTACTTACTGTCATACTGCTTGTATGCGTTTTGAAAACAATAAAAACTGTTAAAAAAAAATATTTTAAAAAAAGAGGAAAAAAAAGAGCGCATGCATTCATCATCTCATGGGACTGGATCTGACACATCTTTGTGTGTAAGCCTTTGAAGAGGCTTGGCTGTCAAGAAAAAGTTTGGAATCCGTTGACCGGCATTAGCTAGCCATTTCCAAAAACATGCAAACTTCCTTTTGTGTGCTTTGTGGGTTCATCTGTAAAATGGCAGTAATTCGGACTTGCGACACTTTCCTGACTCCCTTCTCACTTTGGTGTCCCAAATAAAGAACTTCTCTTTTGCAAAACTGCATCTGTGCAGGTGACACCTTACGCCCACTTATTGCCAAGTGATTCAGCAAAGCAATGGTGTCACAAACGCAAGCCTCTTGGATACCTGATGCTGCCAAGAAATCATCTATGTATTGTACTAACATAGAGTGATTTGGCTTCTCCAATGATTCCAGATTTCTTTTCCATTTCTGGTTGAAAATCAAAGGACTTTCTGTTTACCCATGTGAAACATGCCAAGACACGGTTTCTGAGCCAGAATGCAAACAAATATCGACTATCTGGATTCAAAGAAATGGAGAAAAAAGCTTGCCATAAATCAATACCAGAAAACCACCCAGGTTTGCGAGGGATTTGGTATAGAATTACAGAAAGATTTGGTACAAGCGTTCAGCAAGTTATCACAATTTTCTTTATTTTCTGTAAATCCTGAACAATCCTATATTTTCCATTTGGTTTTCAAATACCCATGATAGGTGAATTGCATGTACTCCCCAAAATCCCTCTCAAAATTCCTTGTTCGATCAAGGTGTCAATCAAGAGTGTTAAACCTGCAATGGTTTCTGGACTCAAATTGTAAGAAGGTTTTCTAAGAAATTCTGCATTTGGCTTCATTGTTATTCGGATAGGAGCTACTCCCCTCATCAGCCCGATATTCTTTCCTGTAACATCCCAAACTACAGGTAGCACTGTATCACTCAATTCAAGCAGCAAATAGTTTTCTGTGAGTAGAGGTATAATTCTTTCACTCAGTTTTCTGTTTTGCCACTTTGAATACCACATCTTCATCATTAGTATGGAATTCTATTCCCTTGGGTGTACAATAGATGGAACGGTTCAGTTTACACAACAAATCTTGTCCTAACAAATTTACTGGACTTAAATCACACACCACAAATGTATGTAAATCTTCAAATGACCCAATGTGTACCTGTTCAGGCTCAGTAACAGGGGTCGATATCAATTGGTTAGAAACTCTTTCAACTTGGATTCTTTCACTAGAGAGGGGTAGTTTGGGAATTTCCACAGTTCTCACAGTGTAATGGGTAGCACCAGGGTCTACAAGGAATAAAATAGGTGTTTCATTTACCTTGCCATCCACATAGGGACAACTATGATCTACCTCTAAGGATGCGCCACACATGCATTCTTCCTCCCCTCTCAGGCATTCTTCCTCCCCTGTCAGGCACCGCCATTGGGACATTTCAGAATCACTGTCATCAATTTACACTAGGTACTGTGAAGCCACCTGTGCATTTGGGTTAATCCGATCATTGGTATGAAAACCCATGTTTACATTGTATTTCTACTGCCGACCATTCAAATGAGGCATAGGAGCAGCCATATTCAAATACTAATTTCTCTGCCTCTGCATTGCCTCTGCATTGGCTGATTCTGCAATAAATCACCTGTCTGAGACTGCATCACCTTTCTTGGTACAAGCTGCTTAGTTACCTTATTTGCTGGATTAAACTTACACTCATGCTTCCAATGCCTACCCTTGCCACAAATGTGACATGGACACGTCTTTTTCAATGTCTCTATAGAGGTCCCTTTTCCTCTTCCTTGAGGCATCAAATTCTATGGCGGGTTTCCTGCTACACCTTGCATTCCAGTGGTCGTTTGACCTTTGCCCTGAATCATTCAAAAGAAATCCGTGTCAAACCCCACGTAAACATTTTTCACTGCTTTCATCTGAGCCAACATCAGCGTTTCCTTCAACTTTTTATGCAGAGTCTATGTCATCTCCACAGTATTTTGCATGCTGAAAAATGTCATCAATCGGTTTACTCTGCTAACAAATCAAATGCTCCTGTATCATCTCACTTATTTTGGGTCTTAAACCATACACAAACTGATGTACAAAATGCCCCACATCCTTTTCTGACACACTCTTGATTCCACTGTATTGCTTGAATGCCTGTAGGAGTCATTCATATTAAGCATGGACATTCTCCTTTAATTCTTGAGTCGTCCTGTCTATTTTCATCCAATCAGTTTCCTTCGGCGAAATCTTTCCTTTCAAATCGGTAATGACTGGATTGTATTTTCTCGTTACCTCTGATGACGTTGCACCAGTTTTCGAATCTCTAGCAGGTTATGTTTCTGTCCAACCAATCACAATCTTGCATTCTGTCCATAAATCAGTCGGGACTACGATGTCAAATATGGTATCCAAATCCTTTAACAAAACGTTTTAAACCCTTACAAATCTCTCGACTTGCTTATACCACTCAACAGGTTTGTCTCTCAATTTTGTAAAATCATTTGTGAATGACAATATGTATGATTTAGTCCACAGGACATGAACATAACCTCCTCCTGGCCCCTTTCTCATGGGAAATGCCTTAGTCTCTGCTTCCTCATTCTCAGTTTCAATCATGGGATACAGAGGCAGAGCTACTACTGTTTCCGCTTCCTTTTTTTGCCCATCTGCCTTCCCATCTCTCTACTCCTCTCCATCGTTTGTGGGTAGCTAATACCTCTTTAATATGCAATCATTTTCCTGATGGGTTTAAACTTTCTAAATCTTTGTCATTAAAATCCAATCGATATGTCTTCTGTAGTGCCTTTGATTTTTGTACGCGAAAGAAACAATTGATGGACGGAATGCTGGACAATGCAGACATTCACCCCCAGTCACAAGGATCTGGGGTTAAATCCATCATTCTTTTGCTCACCACACCACCCCAGTTTGGACCCAGCCATATGCAAATCAGTCTTGACCCTGTTCCTTGTGGGAAAAGTCCAGCACGAACTGCCAAGCCAGGTCCTCCCTGGACCGGAAACAAGCATCCTAGGACCGGTTTCAGGGCATCACCCTTCATCAGCCAGGCTAGCTTGAATCAAGTGGTGTAGTGAGCACGGGACCCACATCTGGGCATACACTTCCCACTTGGGGCGACATATGCAAAAGAAACAATTGATGGATGGAATGCTGGACAATGCAGACATTCACCCCCAGTCACAAGGATCTGGGTTAAATCCATCATTCTTTTGGTCACCACACCACCCCAGTTTGGACCGAGCCATATGCAAATCAGTCTTGACCCTGTTCCTTGTGGGAACAATCCAGCCTGAACAGCCAAACTAGGTCCTCCCTAGAATGGAAACAAGCATCCTGGGACCGGTTTCAGGGCATCACCCTTCATGAGCCAGCCTAGCTTGAATCAAGTGGTTTAGTGAGCACGGGACCCACGTCTGGGCATACCCCCATGCCATTGGAGTCAAGCTATCCTGGCTTATGAGGGCTGAAATCCCAAAACCGGTCCTAGGATGCTTGTTTCCAGTCCAGGGAGGACCTTGCCTGGCAGTTCGGGCTGGTCTATTCCCATTGGGTGCAGGGTCTAGACTGATTTGAATATGGCTGGGTCCAAACTGGAATGGCATGGTGAGCAAAAAAACTATGGATTTAGGCCCAGATTTCTGTACTGGGTGAATGTATGACATTGTTCTGCATTCTGTCCATCAAGTGTTCTTTTTGCATTTGTCACCCCAAATGGGAAGGGTATGCTCAGACGTGGGTCCCGTGCTCTCCATCCTACTGGAGTCAAGCTATCGTGGATGATGAGGGCTGAAAGCCTGAAATTTGTCCTAGGATGCTTGTTTCCAGTCCAGAGACGGCCTGGCCTGGCAGTTCGGGCTGGACTGTTCCCATTGGGTGCAGGGTCAAGACTGATTTGCATATGGCCGGGTCCAAACTGGAACGGCATGGTGAGCAAAAAAACAATGGATTTAGGCCCATATCTCTGTACTGGGGTGAATGTATGACATTGCTTTGCATTCTGTTCATCAATTGTTCTTTTTGCATTTGTCACCCCGAGTGGGGCGGGTATGCCCAGAAGTGGGTCCCGTGCTCTCCATGCCACTGGAGTCAAACTAACCTGGCTGATGAGGGCTGAAAGCCCGAAACCGGTCCTAGGAAGCTTGTTTCCAGTCCAGGGAGGACCTGGCCTGGCAGTTCGGGCTGGACTGTTCCCATTGGGCGCAGGGACAAAACTGATTTGCATATGGCTGGGTCCAAACTGGAATGGCATGGTGAGCTGAAAAGAGATGGATATAGGTCCGGATTTCTATACTGGGTTGAATGTATGACATTTTTTATTTTTTTGCAAATATGTTTTATTGCAGGAAACAATTGGAATCACATTAGTGGCACCTGATAAGGTAATGAAAGCCATGTCGGCGTTAGTGGTAAAATCTCTATACACGGCCATTCACCCCACAACCCAGGGGTCGGGCGGCGTGTGCCATTGGTTCGCAGGTAATAACCCTCTGTTCTAGTAGTGTATAACAGGTGAAAAGAATAAAGCTCTTCTGCTTTTCTAAACAACCCACAGAAAATGTCCCCTCCTTCCAAACAGTTCTGTCCCCCCAGAGGAGTGAATTGTCAGTCTCTATGGTACAGCACTCCGAAGCTTGAGGAAGCGAATGGCGCTCCCTTTCCTCTTTCCCCCTCCCACCACCCCCCTCGTCATCGGCAGAATATCGCATGGTCGAATAGTATGTGATGAGAGAGCTAGGTCTTCTTAGTGGGCCTAACTCACCAATATCCTGTTATCGTGAACCAGGCTGTTCCTCATCGGCACTATCAGAGTCAGTATGTATGGTATGGTCGCGCAGGGCCTGCACCAACGTCTCCCATGCCTGCGCCGCCTCTAGAGCTCTCTCATCTCGTCGTCGCCTCGCCTGTTGGAGTCTCAACATGCTCTCACTTCCCGCCCACTTGAGAAGTTCATTGCGCCACTTAACGCCTGTAGGACCAGCTCGCGCCTTCCAGTGTCTGGTGATTTCCCGTTTGGCTAGGAGCAACCCTAAGTCGATAAATTTACTAGTGATCTTATTTTTAGGGGTATGTGGAAACCAGTGTAGGATCCCTACAGCGTCATCTATCTGCAACGATCTCCCAGTCACTTCGGACAGCATGTCTCCCACAAACAACCAGTAGCATGTGAAAAAGACCCGCTCCGTCTGTCCTGCATCTAGGGCAGGCTGCCGTCTCCAAGTCGAAATATTTCTGTAGTTTCTCCGGGGTCAAATAAGCGCGATGTAATATATAGAAGTGGACCAGTTGGAATCGGGCACTACGGGTGCCCTTCCAGGCCCGACGCAGCAGCTGGGCCCACGTGGTCTCCGGGATTTCCTTCCCTATGTCTGTTTCCCATCGGGTCTTAAGAACCGCTAGGGGGGTCAGTCTCTCATCTATCATCCTGGAATATAAGCATGACACAGCTTTAACCGTTCCCGCGGACATCATGACGTACTGACACGCCGCCGACACCTGTGGTTCGTCATGACCAGTTTTCCAATGTGCCTGGAGTGCCCTTGTGACCGCCGCATGGAGCAAAAAATCGCCTCGAGGGACGTCGTATCGGTCCAGAAGCGCCTGGAAGGGCAACAACGCCCCGTTCTCGTAGAGGTCGCCCAGGGTCTGTACACCCACCTCCTCCCAAACACCCAGCCGAGACCAGTCGCCACCATGGGGCAAGGCAGTGAGCATTCCCAGCGGGATCTCCGGGGCATAAGGTCGCGGCCTTCCCAGTTTGCGATGCACTCGGTTCCAACACGAGCGTATAGTGCGTTCCTCTTGGGTGAGGTCCCTCAATTCGAGCCTCTGTTGCAGCGCAATATATGATAAGACATGTCTGGGTATGCCACTGCCCCGTGTCTCTTCCGGGCCCCGGAACTCACGCGCCACCTCCTGGGTGTAGGTCTGCAGCTGGGCAGCCAAATAGTACGTTTCAAAGTCGGGCGCCGCTAGCCCTCCCTCCGCCTTGGGTCTCTGTAAGGTCTTGAGCGCCACTCTGCGGTGGCCCGAGCCCCACAGGAATGCCACTATCATGGAGTCCAGGCCCTGGAAGCTAGATCTAGGGATCCAGATCGGAAGCGTCCTAAAGTAGTATAGTAGGCGGGGCAGTGCCACCATCTTCAGTAGCGCTATCCGTCCTGCCACTGAGAGGGGCAGAGTGGACCAAAAGGCCATGCTGCCCTTGAGCGCCCGGATGCCTCTAGAGATGTTACCCTCGAGTGTGTCAGCAGGGCGATGGTAAACATGCACCCCTAGGTACTTAAAACAAACAGGCTCCCATCGGATCTCTCTGTGAATGTCCGGTTGGGGGCTGTCATTGTGGACCGGAAACAGGCAGGTCTTAGCCCAATTTACCCGGAGTCCCGACATCTCACCAAAAGCTGTGGGTATTGAATCAGCTCCGGCCAGGGCCGTCTGAGCGTCTTCAAGGAAAAGCAGCAGGTCGTCAGCATATAGGGCGATGTGCTGGTGGCCCGACGGAGATTGCAACCCCCTGTAATGGGCCCCCGTGCGGATCGAAATGGCCAGCGGTTCTACTGCAAGGGCGAATAGCAATGGGGATAGCGAGCAGCCTTGTCTCGTGCCTCGTTCTACGGGGTATCGCTGAGAAATCAGCGGGCCCGATTTCACCCTAGCCACCGCCGAGGCATACAATACCGTGGTCCATCTCAGGAATCCCTCACCCAGGCAAAATCGCTCAAGGACCTTGTGGAGATAAATCCACTCCAGGCTGTCGAAGGCCTTCTCTAGGTCTATCGAGAGAATCATGGGATCAGGAGCATCGGCGTGATCCCCCTCCAATAGTCGGAACAAGCGTCTGAAGTTCATCGTGGTATTACGCCTGGGGATGAAGCCCGCCTGGTCAGTATGTACTAGAGAGCTCATGTGCTCCAGCAGTCGTGCGGCTAATATGCTGCTCAAGATCTTATAATCGACCGTGAGCATTGAGAGCGGTCTATAAGATGCTGGCTCCGCGCCCTCGCGGTCGGGTTTAAGTAGAGGTATCACCAGGGCCTCTCGCATCGAGCCCGGTAGTCGTCCCAGATTCTTCGCTTCTTTGTAAACCTGCAGGAGTTTGGGGGCCAGGAGTTCTATGTATGTGGAATAAAACTCCACTGGGAGTCCATCAAGGCCCGGCGTTTTATTTCGCGCCATTCTCTTAATGGAGCTTCTGACCTCTCCCAGCTCCACATCCCGTCCCAGGGCTTGCGCCTGTTCTGGTTTCAGAGTGGGGATCGGCAGATCGCGCAGGAAGGTGTCCGTCGGAGTAGTATCCGGCGGTAAGCGACTGCGATACAGCCGCTCATAGTAACTCCAGAAGCAAGTAAGGATCTCGGGCTGAGTGTAGACCTCTCTGTTCTCCGCAGTCCGCATGGCTACAATGGGCGAGGTGCGTCTTGCTGGGTTGGCAAGCCAAGCCAGTAGCGCACTCGATTTGTCGCCCTCAGCCAACGATCTAGTCAGGTAAGCTTTGTGGTCATAGCTGCGCAGTCGCTCAACCTCTACGGCCACCGCCTCTTTCGCCGTCAGGGTCTGTTGTTGGAGCTCCGGGCGGCCAGGGCGGGTAAGTTCCAGGTCACGAAGGACTCGATCAGCTCTAGCCAGGTCTTCTAGGAGTACGGGGCGCACTCCAACTCTCTGCGTTATACAATAGCCTCGAACTACAACCTTAAAGGCGTCCCATTCCGTGGCTCTCTCAGCAGTCGTGCCCTCGTTCGTCTCAAAATATCCCGCGATCTTGTCTTCCAGGTCACTGCGGAACACCTGGTCTTCCAGCAGCTCGGGACGCAATTTCCAGGTTGGCACACAGGGGGTGTGCTGGAGCCATCGGAGATCAATCAATAACGGATTATGGTCGGAGATAGTTCTCGTCAGGTATTCAGACCGCACAGCCGAAGAAGCCACCTCTCCCGACCCCAGCAGGCCATCTAGTCTCACATGCAACTCGTGCATGCCGGAAAAGTGGGAGTAGTCCCGGGCATGTGGGTGTTGGGCACGCCAAATATCCGTCCGTCCCCACTTAGTCTGCCAGTCCAACCTGCCCCTGGCTACCCGATGTGTCGGGGAGTCCGGAAGGGGGGGATGCGATCTATCCAGGTGAACGTCAAGCACCGAATTAAAGTCGCCCCCTAATAGGATGGGTCCTGAGAGGTAGCGGGCCAAGGAGCCCGACAACGCAGTCAGAAAGGCGAGCTGGTCTGTGTTAGGCGCATAAATGCAGCAAATGTTCACAGCTCTTCCCCCTAGTCTCCCCGCTATGGCGACGTATCTCCCCTCTGGATCCACAGTGTGACTATCTACCTGGAAGGGTACCCCCGCTTTTATCCATATCAGCGCGCCTCTTGCATAAGCTGAGTATGTAGTGTTGTACACCTGCCCTCGCCACCTACGCTGTAGCGCTAGTCCCTCAGATTTGGTGAGGTGTGTCTCCTGCAGCAGCGCAATCTGTACACCCCTGCGCACTAGATAAGCGTGGACTTTATGTCGTCTGAACATGGTGTGCAGACCCCGCACATTCCAGGTGATGCATTTCAGAGTTGAGATATCAGCCATTATCCCATGTCGTGTTTTCCTGTCTCTCCGAACACACTACAGGCATGGGCAAGCACCCAGTTAAATCCATACCGATGACGAGTTCTCCCCTCAACAACAATAAATCAACTTTCAAACATGAATCCCACATCAACCCCCCCCAGAACAGGTTCCAAATAGCGCCATCTAGTCCCCATCCAAACCGTACCCTCAAAAAATCCCTCTCCCCCTAACCTGACGGTAGCCACCGCAGGTGTGCCTTAAGGGCAATATGGGGGCCGAGCGCCGAAGTGGGGTCCCTCCACTACAAGCTGCATTGCGATCGAGCCCTATAACACCAGGGTCCATGTAGGGGATCCCCGCAACCCTCCACACAGTCATTGAATTAACATTTCCCCGGATGAGTCCCACCTCCCCCATTCATTCAGTTGCCCACTCCTCCCAGCCCCCCAACTAGAACTGGCTCACCCGAAAGTTTCATTGTTCATCAAGTAGGTCTTCTGCTGTCTCTGGGGTGACCACCGGGAGCTTCACGCTATCAGTTTCAGAGCCCTCCGTGTCTGAGTGGCCCCCACTCTCTCCCGGTTCCGATTGTGCAGTCCCATGGTCTCCTTGTGGGCCAGATATGGAAGAGACCATCTCCAGCGCACCACGCCGCTCCGCCTCAGTCTCTATCGTAGAGGGACGAGTAGTCCTGCCTCTACGATGTCTGAACCTCTTAGGTTTCCGCCGTAGGATGTCCTCCATCGTGGATTGGGAAGAGGTTCCAAAACCATCCTTGCCAGCCCTGTATAATTCAAGCCAACCACACGCTTCGTCAGGGGTGTCAAAGAACTTGGTGGAATCGTCTATGATGATGCGAAGTCGTGCCGGAAAGAGCAGGGAGTATTGGATGCCCTCAGCACGCAGTTCTCGTTCGACGGCTAGGAAGGAGGACCGACGCCTCTGCGTCTCGTAAGTATAGTCCGGGAAAATGTTCACACGGCTGTTGTCCACCTGATAAGGTCCTCTCTACCTAGCGGCCTGCAGCAGGAAGTCTCTGTCGCGGAAATGGAGCAGCCTCGCCACCACCGGGCGGGGGGTCGGCCCTGCAACGGCGGCCTGGCCGGCACTCTGTGTGCTCGTTCCAATGTATAGAAGGGGGACAGCCCCTCCGGCGCCACCGCCGTCCGCAGCCAATCTTCCAGAAATGTCACCATGTCCTCCCCTTCAACTTTTTCCGGAAGGCCTACTATCCGAATGTTATTTCTCCTGTTGCGTCCTTCTGCATCTTCCGCACGTTTCTCTAGGGCTTCTATTCGGGACAGAGCGTCCTTCACCGTGACGTCCAAAGTCTTCTGCGCCGGTTCCAGGTGTCGCACCGAACCCTCTACCTCCTTCACTCTGTCCGATAGCTTACTGTGATCAGCTCTAAGCAAGCCTAAGCCCGTCGCGACTTGAGCTATGTCCTCGCGGAGGGCCGATCTAGTCTCAGTGATTGCCAACAGGATTTTGTCTAGTTTCTCCTGAATAGGTGGGTTCCCTGGTCCTTCTAGGTGCAGGCGCTCGTCGGTATCAGGCGGCTCCACGTCCGAGGCGGTCTGGGCGCCCCCTTTCGGTCCCCTCGGCTTACCCATGGTCGTCAGGGTCTGCGGGAAGGTCTCAACAGGAGCGGGGGACGGCCAACCCGGGGGCCGTCGCCGACGTGTTACGGCTGCTAGGATTGGCGTCGCTCCGCAGTCCGCCTCCCCCCGGCCACCAGCAGGCCCCCAGGAGAGCAGGTCCCCAGGCGGCAGTCCGGACGGGTGTCCGCCAGTGGGTCAGTCCGGGGTCCAAGGGCAGAGCGCAACGTCTGGGGTCCAAGCGCTCCCCACTACTTCAATGTACTGAGCGGATGTACGCCCCCAGCGTCGGTGTCAAGGGGCCGGGGGGGTCCTGAGTGGGCGCGGAGAAAGCCCAGGGAGCAGCGCGTCTTCAGAGTGCCCCCGGTCTCCAGCTCGTTATCCGGCTTCTCGGGTGAGCGGCACCGCACCACGCAGTGTGTTCTCGTGGGTTGGGGTGAGGAGGGCACTCCACAAAGCGCCACAGCGGACTGCCCTTCATTAAACCAGGGGCCGTAGTTAGAGCGTCAGGCCGTCTCGGCAACCTCAATGCTGCAAGGAGCGAGCTGCCCCTTCTCCTCTTCGCGCAGCACCTCCGCAGCGTCTTACGACAGCGGACCGGAGCCTTCCACGGCCGATCGCCAGGTGTCTTCAGTCCCCCCACCGGCCGTTCCTCAATGCAGCGCCATGGCGCCACGCATTGCGTCCTCACCGCAGGTATTGGCGAGGGCGACCCCCAGTTCCCCACCACGCCTCTAGAGCGGTCCGCTCTCTAATCCAAGTCGGGTGTCGGATCCTGTGCAGCAGGCCGCCGCGGCAGCCCCCGTATGGCAGGGAGCAGGCCGATCCGCCCTTCCCCCCACGCAGCTCCTCACCCACGGCAGCGGACCGGGGCTCACCTCGCCTGGCCGCCGGTTATCTTTAGTCCCCCCAGGGCTTGTCAGGGGGCAGGCTGTGAGGTGACTCTCGAGTGAGGAAGGATCGACTGCCTCGTTGGGGGTGTCGGGACGTCCGTTACCTTCGGGTCCTCGGCTGTCCCCGACGCAGTCAGAGTGAAGCAGGCGCCATCTTAGTCTCCGCCTCTCGGCCCTCTCGCTCCGTCCGTCCGTCGTCTCAGAGACCGCCTCGGACCTCCAACCGTGTCGGAAAGGCGTTCGGGACACAGGTGATTACTTTGTGGGGTTCGGGTTTCCCAGGGAGCCCCCGGTAGCAGGATATATTAAGGCTCGATCGCGGAGCCGAGCTACTAGGCGACCTCCGCCATCGGCGCACAAGCCACGCCCCCTTGAATGTATGACATTGTTCTGCATTCTCACTATCAGTTCTTTTTGCATTTGATTTTCGTACATCCACTCCATATGTTTGAGCTACCGCAACTCATTTCTTGTGGGCATTTCTAGCTTTTCGAGTAATATCCTTGTACAGAACAGTAACTCATTGTCACAGTATTTCATTAACCTTTCTGGACTGCTGGTTCCCAATATCAGTTCTTCTAGTTCTACTTTTAACTTACCTATATATCTAAGGTACTGTCTGTACTAGCATCCATTTCTTTACAATTTTCCCATGCAGTATTTTATGCATTGTAGTTGGAGCTCTGTCCCTAATCCAATCATCAAGTTCTTCGGGGGTGGGCCCTACTCACAGCTCCTTCTCGGGGTTCCCCACCATTTTCTACTAAACGCGGTGCCTCAGGTGTCATCAATCTTTGAGTCCCTGTTAGAAATGGGATTTCGGTTTGGCTAGGGCAAGCGCCTTGGCCAGGCAGAAACCACCACTCTAGTTAGGGCAGCGAAGTTACACGCTGAATCCCTGCTCATTGCCTTGGTAGCTTGGCACGAGAAGTCAGGCTTATCTGAGAGGCAATGTGTAAAGCGTTTGCACAACACACACACAGCTGTGACACACTATGCACACCACAAAAGACACTCCACACAAGGTTATATAACAAATAGCCTTTTAATTACCATAAACACATTAGAAAATAATCACAAATGTACACTTTGCCCTCTGGCACTAGGTTATACTTCACAGGGGATTATATACATGACAGGGCCAATCGGGCCACTGTCAGAACCATTAGAAAGCAAAAGTAGTAAATATAAAACAACCACCAACTACTGGTAACATACGGTACTCAGCATCATCATATTAGGCAGAAACCCATTATGCATCACATAAGGCATAAACACATTATGCTTCACATTAGGGCCTTGCGCCCTACCAGCACCTCAGGTGCTCATCGGCCAACTGGCCTTCCTCTGGGGCCTTTCTAGGACTTCCCCATAATGCCCTATGTATGTCCATAAAAGTCAGGGCGCTAAATGGGGCAAGGGTGCAACACACCCTTGTTCCTCTGTTGGCAAAAGAAAGTAAATGCCCCCGTTGCTGCAGCTGCCCGCAACCTCACGGTGCAGCTGTGAAGCCCGGCACCACAGTGCCACTCAAGCCCCTCTCACAGGGACTCTTAAACACACTGTCCCAACGTTGCACCTGCCCGCGATCTGGCGGTGCACTACTGCCCAAAAATCGGCTCCACCAGGGTGCTTTGGGAGCCCCCTTCACTGGGGCTCCTCTTGCAAGTAAATCAGAGGGCACCCGTAGGCACCAACAGTGCTCCTCTCCAGGCCCCCACTCACCGGGGTTCTTCTGTGCAATCGCACCTACAGCATGCTTCGGGGTGCCCCACTCACTGGGACTTCTCTGCTTTCCCGGGTGCCATTGCTGATGGGAACCCACGAGGCTCGGCTTCCTCCTGCTGCCGAGATTCTGCCCACAACCAGGTGCCGTCACGCCTGTCTTCCTCTTTGTGGCAGGAAGAGCCCGCGAGGCTCCATCACTCCTGTTGTCCAGCCCCGCCCACAGTCAGGTTTTGCCTGACTTCCGCTTCACGTCGCGGCTGCTCTCGCCACACTGGGACCCGAGCCCGCTTCTGGATGGTGGCAAAAGGAGCCCACCACACACCCCTGGTGGGCAGACACTCCCTGAGGCACTGGCCCGGACAAGGCTTGGGGACCACGTGGTACTCTCCTCGCCCTCATGAGTGCGCCCCACCTACAACCAGGCAGCCTCTGCCTGACTTTCAGTCCGCGTTGCTCGCTTACGAGCAAAGTCAGAACCCCCCTCTTTAGGCATGAAGGTGTCACAATTGTGAAGTGCCCATGAAGCACTGTGGCTAGGCAGGATCTTTCCTTCGGGGCACCGGAATGCAGCATGGCAGCACTCCTCACTCGTCCTTGGTATAAAAGTGTAGCGCTCACGAGGCGCTAAGTCCACATCCAGAGGGGCAGAGCTGGGCACTGCAGGCCAGCACGTAGGGACCCCCAGGACACAGCAACTGGGACCCACGGCGGTTCCTCCTGATGCCCAGCGGTCCTCCAGCCTCTAAGCTGGTGCAAAGTAAGCACAAATCATGGGTCACAGCTGCAGTACTTATACAGCATATGTCTTTGTTCTCTCCCCCTGGTACAGGCCTAGACCCACACCCAAACCAGTTCTGGGGGGAACTTCAACCTTTCTATACAGTGCTAACACACCGTTTTTGTTAGAGTAGGTCCTGGCCCCAGACACACCACAGGGGGCAGAGCCAGCATTGTACAAGGCAGGCACAGACCTTGTCAGAGTCAGGGACTACTCCTCCCACTACTCCAAATGCAGATCTGCCCATTAAGCCTAGTGCTGACTCACCCAGCCCATCTGGAGCCACACACCTCACCAGCCCCTGTCACTCCAGAGCCAATCATGCAGTACACATCAGGCAGGCACAAAGACACATAGCACACAGAAATGCCAACTCCGAAAAGTGGCATTTCTAAAACAGTGATAATAAATCTGCGAACACCATTACACAGGATTTATTATTACTATTCCAAACATACCAAACTTGACCACGCTGCCCTCTCATATCCGAAATTACCACTGAAACACTTATTAGGGAATCCCCAATGCATTCCAATGAGAGGGCAGCCTCACAGCAGTGAGACACCAAAATGGCTGTTTGTTACTACCAGGACATATCATACAATTATGGTACATGTCCTGCCTTTTACCTACAATGCACTCTGCCCATAGGGCTATCTAGGGCCTACCTTAGGGGTGATTGACATGTAGAAAAAGGGGGGTCACAGATGTGGCACCCACTTTATGTGCCATGTCACAGTGGCAGTAAATAGCGCACGCAGGCCCTGCAATGGCAGAGGCATGAGACAGCTTTGAAAGGCTACTTTGCAAGCCCACCAGTAGCATTTAATGTACTGGCCCTGGGTATCTGAGATACCACATTGCAAGGGACTGACAGGTACATTAAATATGCCAAATAGGTGTAGACCAATCTTACCATGTTTACCACAGAGAGCACAAACACTGTACACTGAACAGCAGTGCTTAAGTGCCCAGAGTACTAAAACCACCAACACCATCACAGGCACAAATATGGTGACAATCACATAGAGATGCTGCAACATGCACCTTTATTAAAATGATAATTTAGTCAAAGAAATTCACTAAACCTTAAACCAACAGCCCCCTTATATCCCAGTTTTATTAGTCAATACTAAACCACCTGACAAGCTTACGAGAAAACTGATTCAGCGGAAGCGAGTGGGGTATCTGGGGGTCTGGGGTAACAAAAACGTTGCTACTTATCCTTTACGGTATAGCTTCAACTCAAATCGTTGGGTCCATTTCTCACAGTATATGACTCATGTCAGTTAGAAAACTACTACCAACTGCCACCAACATCACTTAGGTCCTCCGATGGATCTTGCGTTGAGCTAAAAGGGACAAGAGTTTTCAGGGGATGAACAATTATCCTATGAGGCCCTGAAATAGTTCATTGTTATCTCAAACTAAGGTTTCATCACAACATTTCACCTTTATCAGCCATGGATTCCTAAGACATAGAATATCACCAAAGGAATGAGACTGAATCGATAAAGATAATTTAGTAAAAACATTTATCTAATGCCTCAAGAATGCAGGAATAACAAAAACATATTAAACATCAGATTTTAATAACCCACTGAACTTGCACAGGAAAACTACACAGCACATGAGAAATTACAGGTTCCATGATGCTCATACAAACCACTCAATGTTCTTTCAGGTTCTGTCCTCAAGACATCAGTTTGTGTCCGTTATGCAGCTGTAATTGCCACATTAGGAGTCAGAATAACCCCTCAGCCGAGAAAGGTTATCTCCCTGCGCCCAATTATCAGCCAGCAATAGCACAGGATGAGGTCTCATTTTACTAAAGGTTCAGTTTGTTAATGTCTTTGTACCTCAGAATGAGTGACTTGGGTAAGGGAAAAGAATACAGTTCAGGATAAATAACATGCGTGGATCAAGGAAAAACCCAACAGCATGACGAGAAGGGAAGAGTCAGACAGCCAACCTTAACTTCTCCTTAATTTTGAAATTATACTCCAATACATCCAGGTTTACACCCCGCAAAGTATCGATTCCATCAGTTCATGGGGCTTCCATTCGTCACTCACGATGGGCGGTTATGTGATGATCAGTAAAATATACAAATCGGAAGAATTAAGGTATCCTTTTCTCACATTTTCTCTAGTATCACTATATATACCATTTAGTTAATATCTAGTAACATCCTTGGAAGTAAGCAGTACATTTTGTCATCTGTCATCTGTCCGTTCCCAGACTCTTTTCGGCTGGGATGCAACAAAGTTGTTACAATTATCTACATGTGAGAAGTGAGTCCAGATACAGATATTTCTCATAGAGCTCGGGTGACAGTTTCACTGCACTATCACTTGCACTCAACACTCAAAAAATCCCGCTCTGCTGTAATCAGGCGTCGTAGCACACCAAAGGGGCACTCTGCCTCTCTGGTTGGGGTCCAATGGTGAAGCATCTAACCAACTAGGATGGTGAGTGAGGACCCTTCTAAAAAACATGAGTAAATCCGCCCCTAGCCGTCTCCACCTCGGCTTCACTCTTTTGATGTTTATATTGATTTACATATTATGAGCCTCAACACTTTTTTAATCTACAAAATGTAAACGCTTTTTAACATTGTTTGCAAGAAAATACTAACTGTATTTAGATGTATTTATTTTTCACATTAGAACCCACTTTTATTCTTTATGTCTGCAAACATATTAACTCTTTTATATAAAAGAGCAAGACACAAAGGATTTAAGTAGTTTACAGGAAGGGCAACAGTGTCATAATGTATTATGAGGAATAAAATACCCTCTACATTCTAAGCATATTACAAGCCACCTCAGAGTTCCACCTTCTTATAAAGGAACTCAGACTTTGGCCTCATTCTTCTATATGTTCATTTACCTCTGGGTGAATTGCAGAATCCTTTCATTATTGCGCATGGGGTACTTTATCCCATGTAATATAGCTCTTTTACAATAACTCATCTGGATGTTCTTGGTGTTGTACTTCTTCAGTCCCTGGTGAATTAACATTCTTGGACCAATCAGGTGCACAAGGTTTTAGTAGCACCACCGAAAAGAGAGTTTTTTTCACTGTGAACAAATTACGTCTAGCCTCTATCTTCTGGAAACCATGATAATCACAAGGCAATGAGTAAGTAGTAAATCAGTTTGAATATGGTATGTTTATCTGGGTTTCCTTTCAGTTCAGAGGATGTTAAGCCATATTGAGCCTGTACCAGGTCCATTCTTTAAGACTGGTTCAGTTCCTAACTCTTTTAAAAAGGGGAGCTGACATGCTATCAGACATCTACCGTCCCACATCAATGTTGGCTGGAACAGGCAAAATCATAGGCAATTTAGTCTTGGCTTGAATCCAAAGCACAAGTGGGATTCATACAATGTGTAAGTACAATGAACAGACACAATGGCAGGAACGTTCTTTGTCTTCATACTCACTGTGTATGCATCAGGAAGAGAAACCTACAACGAACTGTTTGATCTTCTTGAGTCAGGATTTATTTAATGACTTGGTAGCACTCTGAAGATATAAATTCAGGTGCAGTCTCAACTTAAAGCTACCTGCACAGGAACCCCATATACGGAGGCTCCACGTCATCAAATCCAAACCCCCATTATTGAGTCTGACATCAATTCAGCTTCCGCTATTGCATCAAACTAACATATATCATGAAATAAAAGACAACATGAATATCCCCAGTATCTCATACTATATAGAGACAGTTTATCTTCATCTGTCACGATGAATTTTTACTAAGAATCCAGAGATTGACATACAGCACAATATTTATAGAAAAGGATTCAACCATCACTGAATTAATTATCAACAGACAGGACTCTAGCATCTCTAACTTAGCTAAAGTCTCCGATAAGTAAGGTCTAGACATACATTCCATTAGCGCTCCTGTCCAATAAAGCATCTTAGAGAACGACTGGCTACTATAATTACCCATATTACCTTCAACAGAATCTTCATATGTTCAAACTGTGGCCTTCTTCCTGATGAAGGCACCCGTGAATGCTGAAACGCGCGTAGAACACCATCATTCATTTGATCTTAGGCCACTGTATTCAATTGGAATCTCTCCCCTGTGTATTGTGTCTATCTATCAATTTTGGGGAACATGTCTCTATTTCAACAATGCTTTTAAACTATTTTGAGATTGTATGCAAGTGTGATTGACGGACATGAAAGTGAGTGTATGCATATTATAGATTGCTCAATTGTTAAGAATTAAATAAATGATATTTTGTCATTTTGATAATTAGTTGTTGCTGCCTTGGTTCTTTCCATTTATTATTATTTATGTAGTTTTGTTAACTATCAATTATAGTATGGTTGCCTTAATTCTTTACATTGTTAAATTCAGGTGCATCCATTATTCATATGAGGTCAAGTCCATCCTTATTCTACAGGTCTTTCGGGCGGGATGGGGTATCCGAGAACAACTGACTACTTGAAATAGGGTGGAAAAGGCAGCTTTGATGAAACAGGTGCACAAATCAATAAAACAACCTTGGCTCTCAGCCTTACCTACTAAAACAATTTGGCCTCACTATACATGTTCATAACTATCCACAAATGGCCTCCCCTAAACCCAGCCTCCCCATGAAAATCCCAAGCAAAGTCCAGTTACCACGCTCCTCAGTCAAAGTCCCCTGCATCCAAACCGTATGCATACAGCACTTTCATAAACTCCCCATCCCTCCTCCCCCCCAAGCTTCGACTGGCTCTCAACATGACCAACATTTCTGTGCCTTAACTTAAAGTTGCATATCAAAACAGCCATGCCCCTGTTCATGAAGAGACAACATAAACGTATACACCAAGCGAAAACTTAAAAACCCCAAAGAAAACAGTACCTGCCTCATCAAACCCCCAAAATATAAAAATATTCTATGAAGTTCCTGTCAGCCGGGGTGTACCTAAAAACCGAGGGGCAGATTTACAAGCTCCTTGAGCCTCTTTTACGCCGCCATGCTGCGGGGCATTTACAACGTGACGCATCTGGGAGATGTCACGTTGTAAAGCCCTGCGCCACATGTAGGAGTTCCTGCGCATGGGGGGCGTACCGGCGCAGGAACGCCTCCTAAAATTGGCTGAGTGAAATATCTAAGATTACACTCAGTCACTCTTAAAGCCATGCTGCGTCAAAACCCTGTGCCTGCTTGAAGCAGGCATAAGGATTGATGAAGCATTTAAGGGATAGGGCACCCCGAGCCTTGATGGAGCTACGTCGCGCTTGTGACGCACCTCCAGCAATGCGCCGCCTTTCCGCCGGGGGATGCAACACGTATCTGCCCATCGGTGGGTCATGGTGCTCCGCATTGTACATGAGGCGCATCAGTAGTGGCGCACGGGTGGGCAGGGGCATCCCTGCTGATTAGCAGAGATGCACCAGAAGTAGTAAATCTGCCCCCAAAATGGCACCCTAGACTTAACTTACATGCTCTAAGACCCTTGGGAAAATCCCGCCCGTGCCCTCAGACGAATGCTCTCATACCCTGCTCCTGGACCCTACCACCCATCTAAAAATTCCTGGGTGGTAGAGCATTCTGCTGATCCCACCCGAACCACATCGGACGGAAATTGGGTATCCAAGAACAACTGACAACTTGAAGTAGTGGGAAAGAGGCGCTTTAATAAACAGGTGAAAAAATCAATAAAACAACGTTGGCTCTCAGCCGTACATACTAAAACAATTTGACCTCACTAGATATGCTCATAACTATCCACAAAATCCCTACCCCCTCCCTTAAACCCAACCTCCCCACGAAAACCCCAAGCAAAGTCCAATCTCCACTCTCATCAGTCTAAAACCCCTGAATCAAAACCCCGTGCATACAGCACATTCATAAATCTCCCTTGCCCCCCAAGCTTCAGCTGGGTCTCAACATGACCAACGTTTCTATGCCTTAACTTAAAGTTGGTTAAAGACAAAAATGGTTCTGTCGGGTGAAGGAATAAATTGCTTTTGCGTGAAGGCTAGGTTAGCTCATAACAAAATATAACCAATAAGAATGAGAAGACCTCTCTGACAACAAATATAGTTCAAAACTTTTATATGAAAAACAAAGTCACATTAAAACACCGGAATTACTTCATTCCATTTCAGTTTCAAATATAAGTGAAAAGTGACTATTGGTGAGCAAAGTGAATAGTGCAACAAGTTCAGTGACACTTATTTACAATTATATACAAAGTTTATACAAGGAAGAATGGGCGGGGGGAGATTTTTGGCGGTCAGAGTTCTAAGTTAGTACTCCAAGGAGACAGATGGTAACTGTGCCCGTTCCCGGAGGGTTCTTGACCAGTATTGTGCGTCGACGTTTCGATCCTGATGTGCCCCGATTGGTGGTCACGCGGATCTTTATCAAGACAGGGGGGAGGGGGGTAAGAGGGGGGGGGTTGTTTTTCGGATACACAGGAGGCAAATGTCACACACTGTGGGGAAGGCCAATAAGTCGATCTAACGTGGAGGAACGCTTTTCATAAGAGCGGGGTACCGGCTGTCATTGTTCGCGGTCGCTCGATCAAGCGACCGCGAACAATGACAGCCGGTACCCCGCTCTTATGAAAAGCGTTCCTCCACGTTAGATCGACTTATTGGCCTTCCCCACAGTGTGTGACATTTGCCTCCTGTGTATCCGAAAAACAACCCCCCCCCCTCTTACCCCCCTCCCCCCCTGTCTTGATAAAGATCCGCGTGACCACCAATCGGGGCACATCAGGATCGAAACGTCGACGCACAATACTGGTCAAGAACCCTCCGGGAACGGGCACAGTTACCATCTGTCTCCTTGGAGTACTAACTTAGAACTCTGACCGCCAAACATCTCCCCCCGCCCATTCTTCCTTGTATAAACTTTGTATATAATTGTAAATAAGTGTCACTGAACTTGTTGCACTATTCACTTTGCTCACCAATAGTCACTTTTCACTTATATTTGAAACTGAAATGGAATGAAGTAATTCCGGTGTTTTAATGTGACTTTGTTTTTCATATAAAAGTTTTGAACTATATTTGTTGTCAGAGAGGTCTTCTCATTCTTATTGGTTATATTTTGTTATGAGCTAACCTAGCCTTCACGCAAAAGCAATTTATTCCTTCACCCGACAGAACCATTTTTGTCTTTAACCATACATACCCAGGTTCTGAGGGACACAGGGTTACCCCTTCTTGGTAAAAACATTAACTTAAAGTTGGGTACCAAAACCGCCACCAGAAAAACCCTGTGTTTTTCTGTCACCCCAGCTGAACCTACATCCCCACCGGTAGATGTAACATTTCCACTAAAACATTCTTGACCTGCATCAGATAAAGCTCAAGTCGAAGATGGATGGATGCACCCCATCAGAACAGAACAACCCCACCGTATCATACCTGGCACCAGAATGCTATAAAAAAATACCACAATGCCTTCGAGTTTGCAATTTTTTTTAATACCCTCCTACTTTTTCGCCCTACCCTGTCAATCGACCCGGTTTCATGGTGCCCCATGTAGCTCTGGGCATCCCATACTGCTCTCACACACGGCTGCCCTTTGAAGTCTAATGTTAATGATGGAAGGGGAGAGTAATGGGACTCCTGCCCTTCTCCTATCTGTGCTGCTAACAGAGAAAAACAAATACTGTAAATTATTTTGTTATTTATGATATTTTTACAGCATTACAATATCCTGTGTGTGCTCTGCAAGTTCAAGCTCAGTGATCCATACTGCTGCTGGCTCAGGCATCTGGATAAATAAAATAATGACAGCTGTGAGGAGAGGGAAGCACTTTTTTCTGTTGCAGAATCAGTGCTTCATTTGAGCTGGTGATTTCCGGTGCTCGGCACCAGCACGTAACCATCGACACCAGCACTTTTCATGAGCACCACTTAAGTTAAGGACACCTTCATTTAAGAGGAGATTAAGTTATTTGACCAGAATCACAGGACGTTGAGCCGACGCTAAGACTCAAACCTGGTTCACCAGCTTCGAACTCGGCAGCTCTGGCCATTAGCCCACATCATCTCCCTACTTTCATGGTTAGTAGTTGGTTCTGTTTTAGGTGGCACTAACAGGAGAAATGGGCTGGTGCAAGCTGCCGCCTGATGAGAGCCCAGGCACTTATTTTGTTACAAATTAACCACTGGGCAACACATACCTTCTGCCCAATCAAAACAAGTACTTCTGCTTACTCACATGTGGGTGGCACTAAAGCCCTCTTCTATAGTACTTTTGAAAGCTTTTTTTTTTAGGTTGATCACATTACCGCTGGTGCCAACAGTGCTGTCAAGCTGAGTTAAAAACACAGCTGGAGAAACGTGGCAGCCATATGTTTCTTAATAAAACATTGAAATTTGAAAGAAAATAACCATTGTATATCATTTGAATAGAACAGTGTGGATGATTTCTATAAGGCTGGTGTGCTTAGAACAGGTGTACAAACCCTTTTAAGTTTTAATGCATGTCATAATAAAATACAAAGAAAAGATACTGCTGCTTTGAATTACTATAACCTGCAGATGTAGCTTAAACACAAAACAGTGACAAAGAAAAAAAAGGATAAAGATTCAAAAGAAAAAAACTTTAGTAAAGTAATATGGTGTCTCTCACAGTGCAAGAAAGCCAATGACTGACGTGCATTGACCAATTTTGCCATGCTGTATGCTGTAGTGGGTGAAAGCAAAGTGTGAATGAAAGCTTAATAGGTGAATGGCTTTAGAGGACTGACTGAAATCCCCTCTATGTATGGACATATGTATTTCATTATTTGTTAATGCATGTTTTCGATTGCAAGAGGCTGGTGAGACAGCTAAAGAAGTCTCTATGCTAGGCCTAAAAAGACAAATGGATTGATGTCTTCAGGACTTTTTGTTCACAAATACCTCAAAGTCATACAAAGTCCAAGGCCATGGCACGTATGTAATCCAATTCCAATTTTACATAAAGCCACATTAATGTTCCATAGACTATCAAAGTGAGATCATGCCTTTCATCCAACCAGCATTTGGAACTAAAATAGTCACTAATCGCTCTACATTGCATCAGATACTTCACATAATTTTGTGATCGCTGACAGAAGGATTAAGTAAATCAGCAGCCTGGAAATGTCATTAAAATCAATTAAAAGTTGAAAGGTTTTAAGTTGACACCTGACTCAAGCAGGTGATCACTGCAATCTGATTTAATAAACAACAAGCCACAACTTGAGAAGAGAATTTTAATAATCTCAGTATTCACTCTTTTGAAACTCTGTCAATCACTTCTGATACCCATGCACACCGGTTTGATTTTTGTCCTTCTCCAATATCTAAGTTCATATTAGGAGACTTTAAGGTGTACATAGTATGTGCCAGCCTTGCTAAATTGCCATCTTCGTAGCACTCAGCAAGTCTATTTTTGAACCTGTATTTCCAACCAAACGGAAAATCATTCACATGTCACCATCTTAGTTAGTGAAGATAGCCCCCAACCACATTTGAAAGGGATAGTTTGCACAGCCCAATATTACCCCTCACTTTTCTTCTTTTTAAGCTAATGCATCTGGTAGCTCTGTGGCCGTAGGTATATATTGTTCAACTTTTTTTATTTTTTACATTTATACCGCCTACATATAGAGAGCGATTTAAGGTATTGTTTGGAGCACAAAACTGTTTCACCCTTGATGGGAAGAGATAATACTCCCAGATATAGACGTTAACATAGGATGACATGGCCATGTTGCTGATATGAGCAGAAGTGAAATCTTACACTTACATATTGTAGTGTAGTTCCTATTTCCCTAATAGGCTTTGCGCATTGGAATAACATACACTATAGTTTTGGCATAGGACTGAGGTCAGTATGCCCCTATCGAGTATATAAAACGTAATTACTTTGTGTACCAGCTAACTCAGAGGCCACTAGAAACTCCTTGAATAAACAAGAAGGGAGTAGTTTCTGGCAAACGCAAAAACATGACAACTTTGTTTCCCTTTAGAATTGGAACACTCTTAGAATCCTGGAAACAATAGATAACAGTTTCACTCAGCTAATCGGGCATGCTTCGTTTCTAAAGATTTACACTGAAAGAGTAGGTGGGCGTATAAATAAAAGGGATTTATTGAACAGTCTTATTTATCATGTAAGAGATATGCGCTGTTACAATCATAAGACAGAAAGCAAGATATAAAATGTACAGCGTGAGCAGTAGAAAGAAACACTACTGCAATAGCATTGTCTTTTAGCTATGATATATATTCATATACATAAATAACACAGGCTAAAATGCAAGTACTCAAACGATGCGTTCTCTAACTAGTTCTACCCAGTGTACCTAACCTAAGTGTAGTACAAGGTAAAAAGTAGGTGCTGTTTTCTATAGTATGGAAAGCTATAGTTAGTTATGCCAAGTTTGTATGCCAAGAGTCTCTCTAGGTTCTAGTCAGCTCCATACCTTAGAAGGAGAGATGTTGGAATCTCTTTCCGAGTCTCAAACTCAAACACCCTGCGAAGGGAGTCAGAACACTGGAAGCTGGATTCTCTACGAGCAGGGATGACAGCATCTGGTCAGTGCGTCAGGCGGGGACACGGGCTCCTCTAAGTCGAGGTCGCCTCCTTACTTGCCGCGGCGAGTCGTATTGAGCTGTGCAGCCGAGCCGTGGTTTGCCATGGTAAAGGAATGTATATTTATACCTGGAAGGTGCTTAGGAAGGTTAGCATTGACATAAAGTCAGCCAGAGGAAGATGTCATGAATGAACCCTTAGGGTATAGCGGTCCATGCATAATAAATTAGTTCTTGGAGAAATCAATAATCCTGGGCTAGGGAAACTCCCAACAGCTTAAGGGTCTAGTTTCTAAGAACTCATCGTGACGTTGTGGTGGACAGAAGTAGGTGACCATGCCTGTATTTGGATAGCATGGCTAATGCCTAAATAAGGACTTGGATCTTATGCCAATGCGAATTGTGCCTATATGAGGACATGTATAGGGAAAACCTATATACAGACACCTAAAATGGAATACAACAATATCAGAGACATTTAAGATACAGGTTTAACAAATTAGACAAATTCGAAATCACAAAGCTCTGCTACCAGGATCTGTGGAAGTAAATAAAAAACGTGAAGCAGCCTACATATATTTAGAGGTGGAACAGATTTTACAGAGAAGACAGAGAACACATCGTTATCCGTAGGTTGGTATTTGGCCACTTTAATAATCATTGTCTCTTATTTGTATGTATGTATGTAAGTATGTATATGATATTTCTATAGCAGAAAACTAGTCGAAAGACAGCGGAGCGCTGTATGTGGTAAAAGACAATCATAAAGTAGAGTAGTAGGAGCGGAGGCTGGGTTGTGTATGGTTAATGCATAGTGTTCGCTAAAGAAGTGAGTCTTCAACTTTTTCCTAAAGTAGAGCAGCGTTTGGGCAGTCCTGATTGTTATGGGTATGTTGTTCTAGGTTATGGGTGCATTGATGGAAATGGCTTCTTTGATCTCGTTGTTTTCTATTTTACATTTGATCTTGTTGTTTTCTTTTTACACTTCTTACTCGGCAGTCTCATAATGTCCTGGCTGCGAGGTTGTCGAGAACCACCAGAAATGGTCATCTTGACTGCACCAGTAAGATAGGTGATTGCTGATTGTGATGGCTTTTTAAATGGCCTCTCAAATTAAATGAACATATTTATTCTTATCGATTGGACCATCCTTAGTTTTATTTATAATGCAACTTACATGATGTAAGTAGGGGAGTCCAGCTGTTTAAGAAATGTCACCGCCCGCACACCATGTCACTGCTACGATTGTGCACTCACATTATTAAAAGGAGCATTAAAGTAGCTTCAGCATTGCTTTTAACTGGCTGGTTCGCCTCTTTGGGTGTAAACCTGGGCGGTGTGTGGACAGAACAGCTTAAGACCCCCCCACCCCACAATTGCTACTGCGACTGCTTCTAGCAAAAGGGTGATTATCTTTGACTTTCGCTGCTCCTGGATGCACTTTCCAGGGAATTCAGGTCAGATACTTTCGCCCCTACGTTCATGTTATCTTCCTCCATTTGACAATATTCTGTGACACTGGAAGCCATCTGTTAGCTTTTATACCAGTTGAGACCATTTCTGATATTGTCATTTTTTATGTCTCTGTATTACTTTTCTCAAGATATTAGGGTTCCAACTCCTTTCAATCCTCGAGTTAGATACCTTGGCCTAGAAAATCCGCTGTTTTCTGAGTGCTCTTCTTCTTGTGTACGATCATATTTGCGTTTACCGCTCTAATCTAAACACATATTTCTTTATCTTGTCAGTTTGATTGGATAGTAGAATATTTTTCTTTTCATACCAGTCCACCAAGGATGTAAACTCTAGGTTCAGCAAACCTAGTGACAGGAAAGAGAGCTCTGTATTTATTAGATAGAGCAGCAGCTAGCAGATCTGGGGCAGCCAAGAAATCTAGGTTTACATTCCACTGCCTTTACCCAAATGTCAGCTCTGTTTAAATAACAGGAGAGCAATTCATCCATCTCTCTTATTTCATAGATAGAATGCTGATTAGATGAAGGTGTACAATTCACTTTTAAATATTGAATTCCAGCGGAAAACATCCTTTACAACGCAACTTTTACCACGCAGTGCTATTACAACGCAGGTTTTACAACGAAAACCATTACAACGCATTGCGCTGGGGGGCGCTCCAGGATAAGGAATAGATTTAATTTACTATCCAACACCTTCCCTAGTGTCCACGGGGACTGGAGTTGGAATAGTAAATTAAACTATTCACTATCCAGCACCCCAAAGCGCAGCATGCGTGGTAAAAGCATGCGTTGTAACGTCATACATCCAGTTCCAGCTGATGATTTTGTGTTTTCAAATGTATCCTTCTATAATCCCAAGCTAACCACATTATCTGTACCACCAAAAAGCTCCATTTCCACAGTTTGGACCATATCTTTTCTGTGGAGGGAACCAATTTTTGCCTAGTCCACCATGTTGCCATGGGTTGTTGAGTTTACTCAATTTGCAAAGAGTTCATTTCAGACAGACAGTTAAGTATGTTGATACTTGGACCTTAACAAAAGCCTTCATAAAACCAATGCTTGAAATGGAAATGGACAGGTACTGCCAGGTATTGAGTACTTACACAATTGTAACTTGACATGGACTTTCCAGCACTTCTCAGCAGTGGTGCAATACGTTTTAGAGAGCGTACCAGCATGTATCAGAAGCAAACAGATATTGTTTCCATTTCAAGAAATGCATAAAACATAAGAGATTCATAAGTGGAATGGGCAAATTAGACTTTATAGCATACAAGAGAGAACATTTTAAGAACACACAATGGGGGGGATAGGAAGGTTGCGAGTACTCACACATCGGAAGTATGGGCCAGGTGGGTATTGAGTTTCAATCTGAACTGCATCAGTGATTGTGAGTGGCAGATTTGCATGGGCAGTCTGTTCCAGGTGTGGAGAGACGGGAGTATTTAGAGATGGAACTGAGAATTGTTAGTCACCGTTGTTTTTATACCCAGTGATGGATGTGACCAAGTTGTACTCTTCTTCTAAGTGTACATTTTGTGTAGATGGTACCATCTCATCTTACAAGTATTTGGGAGGATGCCTTTGATAAATTATACATGATACATAGAACCAGATGACGAAGGTATTTTTGAAGTGCAAAGGTTTCAGTACCCAAAGTTTTGCTATTATTAGTACATAGGTCAGTTCGCAAAATACCACTCAATTTGCTAAAAGTCAGTGCACATATTGCAACTACTTTTCTTGAATACAATGTTCGGACATCTAGCCCATAGGATCTTGTATGCAGTTCTATATTTTACTGGAACTCAGTTTAGAAGTTTGAGGTGAGCTGTTACTAGTTTGTGTCTTTTCAACCCAAAAATGAATCTCCCATCTGAGTTTCCTACCATTTGCAGTACTTTTGATATCCGGTGTTTAGACTAGTCCATGGTTCATCATTATTACTGCTACCGTGGGTTAGTGTCGAGAGGGATGAACAGGAGAGTTCTTCTTGGAAGTTTGATTTAGTAGTAGGATGTGTTTACTACAAATAGTGAACGAATAAATCACTATCCAAGGATCAAATATGATTTCAATATTCACGGATTCTCTAAAGTGAGTGAAATAATTATATCAGACCTAAAACGTGTTTCTGAACCCTGCACCTTTAATTCAATCGCACAAAAGGAAGAGCAATGTTTTAATGACATCCTTAAACACCCCCTCAGGAAGAAATTAAAATCACTCATTCTCTCACACTTTCCTTTTTTGAGTGGCATTTTAGTTTGTGGATGTGCAGGTGTTTATTAATGTTTATCAGTTTTTAAAGTTTACACCTAAAATAGGATAGTGTGGTACTGTGTCTTACTTTTATTTCCATTGTATGATGTTGGAATGTATTTTTATTCTTGGTATTCTTAGAATGTTATGATGTGCATAGGATTCTTTGTAAGGGTTTTAGTGGGAGAAACGGTTGCTGATCGGTCGAGCTTGGAAGTGTTTCGTGCAAACTAGTGGGTCCTTATTCAGCACTAAATAAATAGATTTATTTTATATTATTTCGTCACCCTCTCGTCTTTACAGATAGCCTACCAATAGGCCTCTAATTGTAGACACAATATGCTACATGCCTCAGAAGATATTATGTTTCATGTAACCATATACCATAGAATTCAATGTTTTTTCTTTTGGTCACCCACTCTGACAAATCGAGGGAGAAGAATTTCTCTGTTATGATTCTTGTTAGATCTAGTGGGTATATGTTGTAAATAGATTAAGTAGGCAGCAGGACACGTCTTCAGGTAATTAAGATAGGTTTATTAAGTTAGACAAGATAAGACAGCAGAGCAGTAAAACTCCACAGCAGACCAGACCAACTGCCAAGGGTAGAATCCCCACACACCAGATAGAACACACTTAGGTACTATGGGAGATAGAAAAGGTAGGAACACTAAGAAAGGACTACAGACTCCAAGTAAGAATATACAACACATCTTCTCCCCTTACAAACGAAACACAAATGAAAAACTCAAACACATAGTAAGAGTTAAAGCATGGAGAAACACTAAGAAAGAAACAAATAACACTTAGGAGGTCAAGGACCTCATGAACTTCCAGAACACGAAGAAAGAGAATCAGGATCAAGATGAGAAAGATGATGAAGATCACAATGACCACCTTCTCCCCTTCGATTGACAATAATGAAGAGCCAATCCACTCTCTACAATCCATCATTGTGGCCATCAAAAACGGAAATAGAGAGTTCACTTTCTCCAAACAATAATTGTCCGTCGCGGATTCTCGCCAATTTTGAAGATAGAACAGTTCTGGAAGAATGCTCCCCAGTCCAAAATCTAGTTCTGAACCAGGTATCTAGGTTCTGTATCTTTTCCTCGGGTTGTGAGTCTCTTGTTGTTGTTCAGGACTCTGAAATGCCTTTGAATTACATTACTCTTGTGGACAAACTGTCTCAGTACTGTGGGCTCACTTATCCCGGTTCAAAGAACCACCTCGTCACAACTTTCTGTCGTGGTACTGGAACTATTGTCCGTCAAGAATCTCGCTCATGAACACTCCCGCTCCTGATTACGGGACTTTTGTCCTCCCCGGTCCTGGGACGTCTATGTCCTCTCCCGGTTCTAAATCTGGAACTTTTGTTCCCTTCCGGTCCTGGGACGTCCTTTGTCCTCTCCTGGTTAGATTCTGGGACCTTTGTCCCTTTCCATTCCTGGGACATTCTTCTGTCCACTCCATTTCTTGGTTTTGCCAGTCCTGGAATTTTCTTTGTTGTTTCTCCTTTGTTCTCTTTCCTCTCTTAGAACTTTGTCTGCTTTTAAGAACCTTTGTCACCTTAGACCACAGGAGACTACGTCTAGGTCTCGAGACATACTGTCGTGGCTCTGGGGTATACGCCCACTTCCACTTGAGACCACTTCCGGGACCTTTGTCCCCTCCTGGTTCTGGTACCCTTGTCCCTGTTTTGGTTCTGCAGTTCCTTAGATTAGCTTTAGCCACTCTCAGTACTAACCAGTCTTTCAGCTTCACTGAATTTGAGTTTGAGTCCCATTATATATGTATCTCACTTGCCAAACTTTTCCAGGTCAATGTCAAAAACCCCTTTTGTTTTTTTTAAATTTCCAGTTGCATCGTGTGTCTTTGACTTGTTCTGAACCACTCTCTATATTTCCAGCTGTGCCACTTTCTATATTTCCAGTTGCGCTACTAGTCTTTTATTTGGTCTGTGCCAACACTGAATTTTGTGCTCCTTGTTCCGAGATTATACCTTATCATCACTTTTATTCCCAAACCTTTAATTAATCAGGATTGCAAATGAGAACTAAAATTGTGATGACGAATTTTCACTTATAAAAAATGAGCCACACAAATTATATCAAAAATCCACAAGGTGGCAATGTTGTTAAAGATAAACCAAGTAACTGTGTCCATTAGTCGAAGCCTCGGATTTAATACTGTTGAATTCAAAATTTGCAAACATACGTGACAAGAATTTTCAATTCTATTAAGGTCAAGGAGGCGAGGATTATGCTTTCTCATTTCTTGTAATGAAATGCTCAGCAGCCAATAAAAGTAACCAAAAACTACATTTCCCATGAACACTAGGGAATGACCATAGAGACTACAGTATAAAAGGTCCCAACACTAGTCCTTCTTCCTCTTTCTTTGTTGTGGAAACAGTTCAAGGTCAAAATAAAATCCAATGTAGAATAACAATAACAACTCCAAACACGCCGCAGAAATCCAAAGGATCTGGAAGCAGGCCGTAGAAGAAGTCTGGGTCCGTGAACCAGGAGAATGATGAACGTCAGGAGGATGTCGGCAAACTCTACTTCGGGTCTGAACCTGAAAGAGATATAGAGCCGTAACATCCAAATAATGTAATAGATTCAAAATTAATCCAGGGGGGGGAAAAGAACAAGGAATAAAAGATTTGCAATAACATCAAAATAGATTGCAGAATATAACAATGCAAATCAAATACAATGGGTGGGATAATCCTCGCCTCCTTGTCCTTAATAGAATTGAAAATTCTTGTCACGTATGTTTGCAAATTTTGAATTCTATGTCAGGACAGGAGGCTCCGATTATGCTTGTTTAAAGCTGTTTCACCACCACAGAAGCAACACTATCAATTGGCTTGTAATAGAATGTTTTGAAAACTGAATCAGAAGACCAATCTGCGGCCTTCATAATGTCAAAAAGAGTAACACCCATGGAAAAGGCTTTAGAAGCCATTGCTCCACGGGCAGAGTGTGCACCAAACACAGATACATCAATGCCCGCCTCGGACATAAGCCAACGCACCCAGCGCGCCAGAGTAGCTGGAGTGACAGGGCGAAATGGCTTCTGTAAGGCAATTAACAATTGACCTTGCATGTCTAAACGCAAAGAAGCAGTACTCACCTCATAATCTTTCAGGCATTGCACAACACAAAGGTTGGGATGTGCGGGAAAAGACGGATAAGTAATGAGAGAAGTATCACACTTAGTCCGTCTGGAAAGGCGAAAAGAAACACCTTCAGGCGTGAAACTGCGACCCGCAAGATCCAAAGCGCGGACATCTGATACACGTTTACAAGACAGAAGACACAGTAACATGGTCAACTTAGCTGACAACTGTTTCCGTGACAAAAACAGGTTGGAAGGCCAGGCCTCCAAGAACCGCAGGACAATGGAAACATCCCATAGAGAGACATACTTAGAAGTGGGAGGTTTCGAGAGACGAATACCTTTAAGCAATTTTGAAATGAATGGGTGTTCCCCCGCTGGCTTGCCATCAATTTGGACGTGGCCAGCCGAAATAGCTGAACAAAAATTATTGACCGTCCTATAAGCCAGGCCTGAAGAGGCCAAAGATGCCAAAAAATTAATGATCAAACAGACATCCGCTGAAACGGGATCAACTTCCCGTTGAACACACCAATCACACCACCGCTTCCAAGCTCCTTTGTATCGCTTGTGAGTATTGGGAGCCCATGCCTCACTAATGAATTTGGAAGCGTCGCTAGAAATGCCTGGGATCGTCCAACGATCCCCGAGATTCGCCACGCCAGAAGTTGGAGAGAGCCGGATAGAATCAGGGGATGCGGATCTTCGAGAGGATCCAACAACAGATTCCACTTCTGGGGAAGAAGGAGAGGAGGCTCGCAACACATCTCCAGGAGAACCGGGAACCACGCTTGAGCTCTCCAGAGCGGAGCAATCAGAATCAGATCCGCTCGAAACCGTTTGGTGTAAGCCAGAACTCTGGGTAGCATCATGAACGGGGGAAACGCATAGCACAGAGTCGACGGCCAATGCTGAAGAAAAGCATCCGTGGCTAGAGCCAGCGGATCCGGTCGCCAACTGTAAAACATCGGTAATTGCGTGTTGAGGCGAGAGGCAAACAGGTCTATGCGACACTGACCCCAACGCCGAAGAAGTGCACGGAACACTCGAGGATGAAGTCTCCAGTCGCTGAAATCCCGAAGATGTCTGGAGTGCCAATCCGCAACTTGATTGCTGCGGCCCGGAAGATACTCCGCAATAACAGTGATCCTCTGCTGCAGACAAAAATGCCAAAAATCCTTGGCTATCTCCGCCAACACTTTGGAGCGAGTCCCGCCCAGCTTGTTGACATAACGGACTGCGGACACGTTGTCCATCCGGAGAAGAATGCAGCAACTGGTTTGACGCGGGGAGAAACATTTGATCGCAAAAGAACCCGCCAGGAGTTCCAGACAATTGATGTGGAGCGACAACTCCTGAGGAGACCAACGACCCCCCGTCGAGACAGGTCCGCAACGGGCTCCCCAACCCCATCGACTGGCATCGGATTCTACTACTAGTTCCGGCGACGCACCGAATAGGGCTCGACCATTCCAGGCCTCCATGTGGTCTAGCCACCACTGCATCTCCCACTTCACTTCCTCCGTCAGAGGAATCTGATCCGAGTACCCGAGACCCTTCCGGAAATGCCGGATCTTCAGACGCTGCATTGCTCGGTAATGTAGAGGACCTGGAAAGATCGCCTGAATTGAAGACGCAAACAGACCGACCACCCGTGCCAACGATCTCAATGACACAGTCTGTTTGGAAATAATAGATGTCAGTTCCCTCTTGATGCAACAAATCTTTTGTCTGGGCAAGAGGAGCTGGCAGGCAACGGAGTCTATCTTGAAACCCAGAAAATCTATAGTTTGAGTGGGAGTCAAAACTGATTTCGGAATATTGATCAGAAACCTGAGAGATTGCAAAAGACCGATGGACCACTCCAGATGTTGCAGAAGCCGGATCGGACAATCCGCCATAAGGAGAATATCGTCCAAATAAATAATCAGTCTGACACCCCGAGCTCGCAGATGTTCCACAACTGGTCTCAGCAGTTTCGTGAAGCACCATGGTGCTGACGAAAGGCCGAACGGTAGAACCTGATATTCGTACCAAACTCCTTGCCACTGAAACTGGAGAAACCGACGATGGGGCCTGAAGATCGGAATTGACAGATACGCGTCTTTGAGATCCAAGCGTACCATCCAGTCCCCCTCGCGCAGGAGATCCCGCAAGAGATGGATGCCCTCCATTTTGAAGTGCTGGTAAACCACCCCACCGTTGAAGTCTTTCAGGTTGAGAACTAGGCGAGATCCGCCTCCTTTCTTCTCGACCAGAAAGACTGAGCTGGCAAACCCTGTCGGATGACGGACGGTTGGGAGAATTGCTCCTTTTTGGAGAAGTACACGTATTTCCTCGGAGAGGCAATTTTGATCTTGAAGGGAAAAACTTAAACAAGGGGGAGGACGGGTCTGATGCACAGGGTGATAGAACTCTATTTTGTACCCTTGTACTGTTTCTAGCACCCATGCATCGTTGGAGATCATACGCCAGTTTTCGAGAAAAAACTGTATTCGACCCCCCAACATCACATCGCAAGCATGAATCAGGCTCACCTGCAGAGTTGGAGTCCTGGTAGTGTCCTTGTTGTCCTCCGGGACAGCCTTTTCCGTACTGCCCTTTTCCGTACTGCCCTTTCCCCTTGCGGGAGGGATAGAAGGTTGCTCTGGTGGAGTATCCTGTGTCGTGCGCTCCACCACGATGGGAGGGATTACCCCGGTGGGACTGTTGGTTGGAGCCACGGCCGAACGAGCGTCCACGACCACGTCCGGCTTTGACAAAAACCGGACGCATAGCCCGGCGCAAGGATGCCTGTGCCTTGTCAATGCCACTGAATGTGGAAACAAACTTAGTAAGCTCTTTTAAGAAAGGCTGTCCAAATAAGAGACCTTGCGCATCAGGACCAGATTCCGAAGTCGCCAACTCAGACAGTTTTGGATCCAGTTTTAAAAGAATTGACCTGTGCCGTTCAGCAGACACCGCGCAATTGGCATTACCCAATTGGCAGATCGCCCTTTGTGCCCATTCAATCAACTCGTCTGGGTCCACAAGGGCTGATGCCTCTTTAGCTTGAAAACCAAGGTCAAGAATCCTGGTAAGAGGCCCAAGCATGTCTAACATCTTGTCTTGACAAGACCGCCAAGACCGGTCAAGGCCCTTTTTCGGGTCCTTAGCATATTTCTTTAAATAGGTGACCATCATAGGGTCGACCTCCGGCGTCTCAGCTAAATGGTCAGCGAGGTCAGGCCTTGGACATTCTGAACGGAGTCTAGCACGGACCGAAGCCTCAAAAGGTTGTCGAATATGTGCTTGAATGTAGGCAGCAACAGCAGGTGAAGGCAACCAGGAAGATGAATTCGGATGTACGATATCCGCTGGCTCAAAAGTGAGTACCGAAGGACGTTCCGGAGCGTCCACAAAATGCTCTTTACGGACACACTTTTTCGGCGGGGGAGAAGCATGATCCGAAGACGTGGAGGAATGAGCATTGTCTGAATCAGTATCCTGAGGAGCAGATGCACTTGAAGGCGCAGCCGCCAAAGTTTTGGCCAGTCTCTGGAAGTCAGATTTGTGGGGATTAACAGGTGACTTCGTAGATTTTTTAGATGGAGGCAGCCAGCCTTGTTGCTGCGCATACATAGTTAAATGACGCTTGAGAGGATTAATTGCACGTACCAGTGCTTTATTAACCGAGAATTGGACTCCTTTGTCCAATTCCTCCACCAAATTATGCTCCATAGAGCCGTCATCCTCATCCCCATAATAGTAGTCATCATCTGCGTCATAATAATCCGCCATTCTACCTCAAAAGTAGTATCAAAAGCCCACAAAATGACCACAGGAATATGGAGTGTCACAAAACACCAGTCAAGGGGGAGTGTAAAGACCCCACAGCAGGCTTATGAAAGAGCAGGTACAAACCTGACTCAAAAGGAATTCAAGCGTGGAGGGAGCAAAAGCCTGCGCAGACTAATACACTCTAGGCAGAGCCTATGCAAATAGTTCACAACCGGAGCCTTCCCTAGACTCCAGTGTCACACGGGGTTAATCTGATACAGGCTGTGGGCATGGGCGTTGAAAAACGGCTCCGTCACTCAACCGGCGCTGAGGAGAATGTCCAGACGCCGGAAAGAAGCAGCGCGCATGCGCGACCGCCGCCTGACACCAGAAACCCGACTCGAGAGCGCTCGCGCTCCCTGCGCGAGTCGGAACCCCTGCTCCCGCTCCACAAAGTCCGTAAGCAGCAACAAGCGCTCAGACTGAAAACGGAGGTGTACACACGCTCCCAACTATCAAAATGCCGAACGGACGAAAAACGGAAGCTCACACGCAAAACAGCAGAAGCCTGAGCGGAACGGAGCGCGAACACAGCGCGCTGCAGCAATTTGCCAAACACAAGTCTGAAAACACCAAAGTACAGCAAGCATTTAGCAAACAAGTAAGCATGAATATAAAGAAACACTTAACTGGCTGCGGAGCAGCAAAGAAAGAGGAAGAAGGACTAGTGTTGGGACCTTTTATACTGTAGTCTCTATGGTCATTCCCTAGTGTTCATGGGAAATGTAGTTTTTGGTTACTTTTATTGGCTGCTGAGCATTTCATTAAAAGAAATGAGAAAGCATAATCGGAGCCTCCTGTCCTGACATAGAATGCAATACTGTTCTTCTTCTCTGAGCACATAACCAGCATACAGATGCATAACAGAAAAGACACGCTGTGATTACTTTCACTTATTTTGCATGAAAATCTTGTCTGCCTCGAGTTATGAAGTTCAGGCACAAATCATGTCGTAAATCTTATACATCAGTGGCATAACCTCATTGCGATAACTGCTAGCGCTTCTTTTACTACACAATAGTCTGTCAAATCACCTACCGAACACCAAGCATCAGACCGGAATGATGCACCATGGACTCCGTGTTGAAGATGGGCTGTCAGCAGCGTTGCAATCTCCGTGTTACTGTGGAAACCAAACTGTAAAATGGCTGACCTGTGTGGCGTCATAACGTCATACGTTGCCCTCCATCACAACCTTTACGTACCTACAACTCCCTCGATGCGGTGATGTTGACACTAGACAGTCTTTTCACTAGGACTCCATGAAAATTCTCATACGTCATCATAACGAAGATGACAACTCAGTAGGAGGATCTTCTTGCAGATAAACGGCAAGACTGGTGGCAGTCGATTCGAAGAACGATCGGTCACCTACAATCAACAGCTGACTGCTGGGCTCAAACATGACTGATCTCCTCTTCCCCCTCTCATATCCCTGTCCGTAAATCATCCGTTTTCGGCAGCAACTGTGATAAGAAACGTCTACAATGCTAGGCAAATGAATGACAGTAGCAGTTTGTTAAAAAACGTAAGTTACAAATTCCTCATTTTTTCTAAACTTTCCAATTCTAGCAGAAGAATAAAGGCTGGCAATTGCTTTATCGTAGTCTCTACCGTTCAACTTATTGAGGTAACATCTGAGGAAGACTTGTTGTCAAATGTTAAATGAGTTAACGGTCCCTTTCCTTGACGGAGATTTTCTTAGCAAATACAATAAAGTTACCTCAATTAATGCTGAAATGCGGCGAAGTCTTGTTAGGGTTTCTCTGTTACTTGTAGCTACTTCATTTCGCGTGTTTCACAAGGCTAGGTTGCGGCCTATTAATCTCACACTTCTTTGCTTGATTTATCTTGTAATTTGCGGCTGCTTTCTTCAGTCTTTTTGCGTACACAGGTTTTTGAATTATTTTCAACTTGTTGCAAGCCGCAGTTAGATGGGTTCTTTTTGGTGAGGTCTTGCTCATGCTGCGCTGGTCTACCTGGTCTTCTCCTCTGGTCTGGCCAGCTTCAGATGTCGCCAAAATGTTGTAAATAAATTAAGTAGGCAGCAGGACACGTCTTCAGGTAATTAAGATAGGTTTATTAAGTTAGACAAGATAAGACAGCAGAGCAGTAAAACCCCACAGCTGACCAGACCAACTACCAAGGGTAGAATCCCCACACACCAGATAGAACACACTTAGGTACTATGGGAGATAGAGAAGGTAGGAACACTAAGAAAGGACTACAGACTCCAAGTAAGAATATACAACAGTATATATTTTTAACCTGACTGTAATTGTTTACCTCAAAAGGACAGAACAACGGCAGACTATGAAAGCTGAACTTCACTGCTACGTTCCATGTATAAAAATGTCACAGTAATCTATGGAAGTGTGCACAAAAATCCTGCACCAGCCGTTGTTGGGTGCAAACTGCACTGCAGATCGAGAAATTGATTATTTTGGAAAGGTGCACACTGGGTTTTCTTTTTTCTCAAAGATATGATATACGGACAAATGTTCCTTTATATTTATTTCTCCTTTATTCAAATGGTATCGAAAGGCAAGCTCCAGCCAACGCATTTCGTTCAATTAACATTGAACTTCATCAGGGCTTAAATGTAAAATTGAACAATGGTCCAATTGTGGGGTAGGAAGAATGAAAAGTAAGTATGACTACACAAAATTTGCATTATCGCTTGTTATGACACTGTGCTAAAGCCTGGAGGCAGGTATTAACAAAGAGGGGGAGTATGAAGGTAACGGATAGAACCTACCTCCAGTGAGACTATGTATAAACAACGGGATTCTATCCTTTTTCTTACTTTTTAGGTTTTAATATTTGCTCGTGATGTGTGACTTTAGCTTATTCCCATCAAAAGTCCAGGAAAAAGCACTATTTGTTTTTAAAATACCCCTCACACACTACGAATCCTATAGTGTCATGCTTCATCACAGGAGTCTTCCTGTCCCTCTACGGGGCGGTGCGTGCTTCGACCTACGACTACGCGGGAGCACTTGATATTATGTTGGCAGGTATTTTGTTACATGGAATCTTGCAGATTACCTTAGAAGGCAAGGGTTTCGGTGTTGGCGACCCACCCTAACATGCCATGGGGATTTGCAATTTGCAATATGTGAATCCTTATGAGGCTCTGTTAGCAGGGGTTTTATATTGTTTTGACCACTGCATTGTGTACATATTTGTAAATTTACTATGGTTAAACTTAACGGTTACCTTGTGGAATGAGTTATAACCAACATAGTACGTTTTGGTTGATTATGGTGACCAACCAGTGATCACAGCTAGAGGCCTGATTGATTCACTATGAAAAATATTTCCAATGCCATAGGTCTGCTCTGTTCATTATGAAAAGGTATGATAAACGCAGGAAGCCTGATATTGATTATAAACAGCACATGTTAAAGTCAAGAGACATATAAGTGTGGATTTTTCCTATGCTTTCAAGTCTACAGATAGGGATTTTGTTAAATGAAATGTCACAGATTACCTTTTTAGGGAAGGATTTTTTGGTGTTGATTCCACTCCTGACAAACTCTAGGGGGAGAAGATTTGCAATGTAATACTTCTTGCTACAATCTCGTTTTAGCTGTCTGCAAGGATGTTGTCACAAAGAAAATAAATCATTAAATAATACATACATCCACAATTATAAATATATATCTACAAAGGTATTTAGAGGGACTTTGGTTCAGCTCTGTTCTGTAATTGGTCTGTTTGAGCGTCATGTACCTCTGCATCCATCCATAATAGCATACTGTATGGGTTAATGGTTTAGTCTGCATAAGTCATTGGGTCTCTTGACCTGTGCATGATGGCATTTTCTGATCACATAAGTACATTCACCTGAAAATGGGTATGCCTCAGTGTCAGAGCTGGTTGGCCAGGCCTTTAGGTTTCAGATTTCTTCTTTTATAGTTCCACTTACATTTCTCTGCTTCTAATCTGTTACTTTAATATTTTTTAAGACAATACTACAGATCTCAAGGCAGTGCTAATGGGTCACTTCCTTGCTTCTCATTTTATCTGCAGTACGCCACATCACGTTTGGGAGACCATTACGGAATGTTGTTGTCCATAGTGTAGCATTGTTTTACAGTTCAATGATGGCCAACATTTTGGCACTTAGAGCCTCATTTACGAGATTTCGATGCAGGGCAGTGTCACTAGGAATCTTGTGGCACTGCCTTGAGTCAAGAGAAAAGGGCAGGAATACGCCATATCTATGAAATACAACGCATTTATGTCCTTTTCCCCTGCGCTGGCACACAATGGGCTGCCATGCACCAACGCAAGCACCCTTGCGCCATGGTGCAAGGATGTCTGCGTTGTAGGTGTGATTGTTTTTGTGCAGGAAGGAACACCTTCCTGCACAACAACAAACAAATACAAGTGCTTCTATAATGACTTATTAAGTGCCCAAACCCATCATTAAACCGAAGGCGCTTTCATTCATAAGCCAGAAATATTGGTATTGTCACTGCTTGTTTTCAACTTGGCTTTGCTGTCTTTGTTTACTATGGCTATCGGTTATGGGTCATTATGCAGCCCCAGGGCACACTTTCTGCTTGTATTTACTATTTCAAGTATGTCAGATAATAGTAAAAAATACCGGCTCTAGGGGGATTTCCTACGTTTTGTACTGGCCTGGACCATCTAATTCTAGCCATGCTGGTAATACAATGGCCAGGTAGTAACCCTGGGTGGCCCACACTTGTATTTTGATATTTATAAAATTCCACATTTTGGGTTTAGAATGGTCGAGGAGCGCTGATGGACTGTTGCCACGTCATTGCTATTTAAACAGAGGCAGACTGGGTCATATGTACCCTCGTTTTGTTCCTAGTCCTTACATGCACAAAAATGCCAATCCAGTCGTAGGTAAATGCAGGTTTCCCAATGATTGGCTCGCTTGACAGCACAGCAGAGCGTTTGTACACAAGGAGCTATGTTATTGTTAATCCAGGGAGTGGTTTGTACCTTCTTGCTCAGTCATTCGGTTTTAAGGTGTTCATTTGTTGAAAAATGCCACACCCTTCCCAGGGCTTTTTGTACTTGCGGTTCCATGTAATTAACAAAATAACGTGTCGAGTGAATTCATGCACACGACCTTTCCAGAACATATTGAACTCGTTGTTCTCTGTAAATCACAAACTATTATTCAGTTAATAAAATATATCATCTGGGAGCCCTGGAGTCTCATGCTTCCAAGAAAAGCATTTATAATGAAATCATTTTGAGATCACTGGGCGTTGTGTATATCCTGCAGCAGTAAACAGGATGAAGAGAAGGAACTCCGCTAACCCTGGCGTGGCCTTTCTTTGTAAGGCTGCATTGTTGAGGGACTTTTCAGAAAGTCTTGAGATCTGTGGCAGTATTGTGATGGGCCCAGCGTGTTTGTGTTTTTTGAGTGAGTTTTTTTAGTTATATTTCTGAACTTTTCAGATACCTTGCATGTGGAAAACACATCATGGTAGGAGGCACAGGACGGAAAATCGACGGAAAACAAACCAATGAGCAGACTCTCTTGCAGTGCTTAATTTGTAAAACATTTAGTGCCAGGGTCTTGTCAGGAGGCTACTACAGCTTACAACTCCCATTGCCCATGCCAGGAGACCAGTGATAGTACCAACACAACTACTAACCGTCAAGTGTGACAATTCAGACTATTCTAGTTCCCCGTGTGCTCATCTGCAAATGAGACAAGCAGATGCACGTTCAGGGTGCCCGGTATCAGGCACCAGAAATCACTGGCTCAAATTAAGCACTGCTGTCTTGGACACCACTCCCCTCGCATGACTTTTCTCTTCAGTTGATATTGTACGCCCAGGGACGGTTCTACAATTTTGGGGGCCCTGGGCAGAAAGGGAATGTGAGAGGTCCCTCTAATTTGCATACAACTTGACACATTCAGGGCTTCATGGATCTCATCAGATGCCCCTAAAGCTGCTTTGTGCAGGCCCCTCCTGGGCTGCAGGCCCCCCTCTCAGCCACCTACAAGCACGTCTTAGCAGCTCATGAAGGGCTAAATGGAAGAGAGCTGTTTTTTATCTGAAAGGGTTACGACTTCTCTAGAACGTGGCCATCTCATGGTGCCTGTGAATGGGCAGTAGGGTAGGAGGCCTGATTGCAGGGCAAACCTGCAGATTGTGTCTCCTTACAACTGGGCCCATGGGAAGGCCCCTCGCCGGTAGGTCTTGCCTCACTAAACCATGCTTGCGTGGTCCAGGGGCGGTGACCCCTCATGTGGGCACAATTGCAGGGAGACACCTTGCTCTCAAATTATATGAGCAGGGGTCAGGACAGGACCAGTATGCCGTGGCCTGGCTGTGACACACTGGTGCGGGCCCCCATGTTCGTGGGCTGAGAACGGGACCCTGGGCAGCTGCCCACACTGCCCATGCCTAGGGCCAGCCCTGTGTATACCTTATGGCACAATGCTCTGGAGCTCTGCCTGGCTGCTGATGTATTTTTGTGCGTTTTTCAATCAGCTTAAGAAAAAACCATAAGAGCGTGATGAGGAATGCTATCTCATAGCGCAGCATGGAAATCAGATAATAAGTACTTTAGCCAAAGGGATTTCTGTTTTAATCCTGCAAAAAAGTAAATCTCATGGTGGGTGTTTCCCATGTGAAGTGGTACAAACACCTTGGGGTAGATTCACAAAAGCAATTACTTACATGCCAACATTTTAACTCGTTGCGTGCTTCTGTCGACCAACGGCCGTTGTGCGCACTACCTCCGTAGTGCTGCGCACGTCCGTTGGCCGACGCGACCACGCCCACTCATCAATTCACAAAAGCAATTACTTGCATGCCAACATTTTAACTCATTGCGTGCTTCTGTCAGCCAACGGCCGTCGCACGCACTACCTCCGTAGTGCTGCGCACGTCCGTTGACCGACGCGACCCCGCCCACACATCAAAGGTGCCGCACCGTGGCGGAATTTCCGCCGCAGTAAAAGGGTTAAAAGAGGAAAGTGAAAGACTAAAAAGAAAAAAATTAACAGGATAATGTATTTTCCCCAGTGTTGTGTAGTTCCTAAAAATACATAGGATCTGCATGTTTAGACAACATAAACTAAGGGACTGGTGTCTAGACTGATTCCGGACACCCCCAAAGGATATATTGGTCTTTAGACCAGCTACTTCACAGTGCCACCATAAGCCCCCGTTTAGTCTCTCTAACATATACCATTCTATCTCCTCTATATAATATTGTGTACGTTTTGTAGCATTTCTCCTACACCGAATAGTACTGTGCATAACTTTCTGATCATCATTTCCACATACATGAGATTGCATGGACACTTTATTACATACACCACATTCATGGTGTTACAATATAGTCTGATTCTTCAATTTCCAAGGGGTCCACAGCCCCAAGTCCAACTCCTTTGCTCACTTAGTCAGAGGGCATACGATGCATTTACCACATGGTGAGTGACCAAAAGGAAGTGGGAGATTCCAAAGGGTGGGATGATTGTTCTGGTCCGTAGGCTTTCTTGGCTGGGTATGTACCACTAGATCTTTAATATTAGTTGCTTTCCTGAATGAGAACATTGGCTTTTCAAACCTAAACACCCCAGATAGTCGAAAACCCAAGGTGTTGTTGATTACTCTTTGGAAAACATTTGACATGGTACTGTAAGTAGAAACACATTTCAACTTGTCGCTGCCTTGCCTTTTGTATGTCATCATTAGCGTGTCCCTCATTATTATTCAGGGCTCTTTTGTTTGCTTTCTTTTTTTTATAACACATTTTATTGACGTTTTTGGCAGTACAGCGTAGCCAGAAAGGCCATACATAAACATTGAGTTGTAATACATTGCTGGAATAGTACCTATAATTCAAAACATCAACAAAGGAATAAACGGAAACTAAGGAGAAAAACTTGGCACAGACCAGGTACCACCCCGCCCAGAATATCTATCAACAGCACTTGAATGATGAGGTCTACAAGCTATGAGTATGTTTGTGTTCACATAGATGTATTTGTTGCTCGATGAGGGATTCTGGGGGTCGTGTGGAAGGCAGGTCTATGTCCCTGTATTCAGCCCAAGGTGTCCAGATTTTCTTATGTTTCTGTGGGCAGCCCTGGGCCCAGAACACTGCTAATTCCATTCCCATGCATTTATCCATGGCATGTTTACACCCACCCACTGATGGTGGAGACATCCCCTTCCAGTGTTGGGCTATGTCTCTCTTGGCCAGCGTGAGCCCCAGGAACAAGAGTTGTTGCTTGTATCTGTTTCCACCAATCCCATCTGTACAATGTAGGAGAAATAGTTTAGGTTCAAAGGGGAGGCGTCAAGACAGTACTTGTTCTAGACAGGAGGTCACACTACGCCAAAAAGAGCTGGAGGGCCCTGTAACTTCATACTGTGTGGAGTAATGTCCCTTCCTCCTCGTCACATCTGAGACATGTGGGGGACAATATCAGACCCATACGCCAGAGGCAGGACCTCGTGTAATACACTCATTGCATGCATTAAAACAGGATTAGGTGGTACCATGTTGCGATGCTGGCGCCACTGGGGCTGACCAGAGCCTCTGTCCAGTCATCGTCAGAGAGGTCTGCAATGTCACCCTCCAACGCCACCCGCAGCGCCCAAGTGTGGTTTTATTATGTGTGACTAATGTTTAGTAGATTTGCCTGATCTTATGGGCATCCATGTCTTCCATCTACAGTCACCCTTCATGTGAGGGAAACTCGGGCAGGTCTGTTAGGGACCGGATGTGCAGTGTCAGTGCATGTCTGAGCTGTAAATACCTGTAAAACTGCTGCAGTGAAGACGATATTCAGCTTGTAGCTGTTGAAAGGACGTGTGCACTGTCCCTTTCATTATTTACCATAGTGTAGAAAGCCCGATAAGGTCCTATGCATGGAACCCAGGTAGTGCAGCAACCTGCCAAAGGTAGGTTCCATGCCAAAGTGGGGTCGCCTGTGTTAGCCGCTCCTCCCATCCCTTTCTCCTGACCATGTGTCGCCATAATTGAATTGCCACTTTAGACGCTGAGGGTAGGTGATCAATATTTGTCCAATTGTAGAGAAGGTCTAATAAAGTTTGATTACCCATCACACGTCTCTGAACTACGAATGCAGGTCCGTCTGTGCACTGTACCACCATTTGTTTATATTGAGTAGGTGAGAAGCAAAGTAGTAGGCGTATAGATCAGCCGCGTCGATTCCCTCACAATAAATGGACTGCGGACAGGTCCGGAGAGCGACTCTGACAGCCCCACCCCCACATAGGAAACGATTAAGGATGGCGTTAATCTGCTGGAACCACAGCTGTGGAATAGCGTAAGGGAAGGTTTGGAGCCGATACAGTAAACGCGGCAGGGAGACCATTTTGAAGAGGGCAGACCGCCAAAATAAAGATAGGGGTAGAGGAGATTATGCCTTCACCTCCTCTTGGAAGACATGGTAATTGGGGATGGATATTGAGTGACCAGGAGAGAGTCGGACAAGGTAAAATATATACGCCCAGGTACTGGAACCCCCCCATGGCATGGGTCAGGTGGGTCACACACATGTCCCTTCCTTGGTCTCCACAAACTGGGAATAGTACTGATTTCGCCGGGTTAGTGCATAGTCCGGAGGTTTCTCAAAATACGTGAAGCATTTGCATGATTCGCGAACTAGTGAAACCTGGGTCTGTAAGGAAAAATAATGCACCTTCCCCGTATAATGCAATCCTTTCAGATGTCTCCGCAGACCATTCGAACCCACGCACCAGGGGGTCCCGCCTCACCCATTTGGCAAGTGACTTGATCGCTAGTGCGAATAATTGGGGGGATAGCAAGCACCCTTGCCTCGTACCCCAATGGATTGGGCATTGGTCAGATCGTGCCCCAGCCACGCGTACCGAAGCAGAGAGGCTTGTGTAAAGGAGGCAAATGTATGACAGGAACCTCGGACCAATGTTAGGAGCTTGTAGGAGAAGGAATAAATAATCCCAGCTAAGTGAATCAAATGCTTTATCAATATCGGCTAATAAAAGAGCTGCGGTGTGCTGAGTTCCGGTGCCTTTGCAAAGGCATTGTGGACATGTCTAATATTATGAAGCCTAGATATATGCAGCATGTAGCCAGTTTAATACTAATAACTGCGTTGATAGTGATGTGGCAAGTGATGGCGCCTCTGATTCCAACGTTAATATAGTCCAACACAAGTTTTCAACGGTGCTACAGGTAAGAGGATAACCCACAACCTCCAAATCGGACCACAGTCCTCAAAACATAAATACAGAAGACCTGTGCACACGTAATTTTGAATTTACAGTATTAATACTGAGAGTATTGCAACAATAACACGATCACAAAATATATGATCCAGATGACGTTTTTCTCCTTTGTCAGGTTTATTAATTTTCCAGGTGCCCAGCCAACACGTGTTTCGTCAGGGTGAAGCCCAAGACTTCTTCAGGGATATTGGACAGATGGATATAATGTCATGCGGATTCACTCATACACCGCGTGGCCGAGAGCTGTATTAGTGCTCCACATTGGTACTTACCAGTCACTGCTTTACACAACTATTTATTCGGATACGTCTGACGTTACAGCCGGGACGGAAGTAGAACCGGCGGAGAGGTATCTTGACATAATTTTTTACACACTATTCTCACTCTGTTCTTTTAAACATGCCGTTTTGATGGTCGTATCTAATAAAGCTTTCTTTAGACATCAATACAGGTATTTTTAAACCACGACTATATACATTTGTGTTTACACCATTTTCACAATTTTCTTTGCACTGCAACTTGCCCTTCAGCTTTACAACACTCTTCATCTTTTGGTTGACGGTCCGATCGAATGACCTCATACTAGCTATCCTCAAGGAATCTCCTGAGGAGGTGTCTGGTTTTTTCTCTTTTTCAACCCAGATGATGAAGTACCGCCAATGTGTGGGCTGATGGGTATTTTCACTTTCTGTTTATTTCTATTCTCACCCTTCTTCTCCTAGACAAGTTTTCAAGATAACGAGTTGGTATAGGTACTCGCGGATACCACAAACGGGTACCGGAGACAGTGGTATTCATAATAGACCCTTGATATCTTTTGTGTGTTAAAAGATTGTTCAGTTGGGGGACAAGATACAAGCTGGTCTATAAATACAGATTCCCCTTGGACCCTGTTTAAAGTTTGTTGTTTGATATTCTGAGTGCAGCCACGGCTGCGGGTCCGGTCACTAAAAGGCTAGTCGAACAGGCGAGGTCATTTTCAATTCGATTTTGGTTCACATGACAACATGGCAGAGTTTGCAGGCCTCGGTTTTGATGACGAGACTCTTTCCTCCATTCTTAATGAGAATCCCAGTATGCTGGATTTGGTACCTACGAAAATTACTACACCTGTAGGCGATTGGGACACAGTTCTTAACCTTAAGAAAAGTCACTCACGCACGATAGTACACGGACAGATCATGGCCGAATACCTACATGGTAAATGTGCCCCCACAGGCCTTATTGTCACGAATGCACCCAGACTATTTCTAACAGTCAAAGATTGGGCACTTATAGCCTGGCGCTGCACACGTGACTGGCTTATCCTTATCATCACAACTGCAAAAAGGATGGCAGATGCTATATTAGTAGAGATACAGATTCTAGAAGGCCAAATTAAAACCACATTGACAACCAAACGGTTTGAGAAACAGCAAGAAGACTCCAACAAAGCCAACAAAGAATATAAAGATCCGATATTCTTTGCTAAAATTGACAAATTCAAAAAGGATTTAGCAAAATTCTCTCATGAGAAGATTTATCCATATATTAGTGACAACTATATCTCTGTTGATTCCAACAAACAAGGGAATACATATGGATCTAATTATGCAACCTCTTCTGATCCTGAGTCTTCTGACTCAGACAGTAGCAACACATCTCAGTGGAGGGGTAAAGGTCGCAACAACCGTTCTAACCGCAGACGGGGTGGACGAGGCAATATGTACCAACAAGGACCATGGTGGCCTCCTGCTCCATGGGGGTATCCACAGTTCCCGCCACCCATGCCTCACTATCCAATGCAGCCTCAATACTACGACAGTCAGGCTTTTTTAGGACAGGGCCGTGGCTGGAACCGAGGGAGACGGAGAGGTCAGAATCAAGTGCAGTGGGCAGACGAACAAGAGCCACAGATTACTCGCAGCAAGCGAGGCCAGTAGATAATATATCTAAACCCAATGAAGATCTGGTGGTCAATCTTAGCACTCGGAACCTGTCCCCCTTAGAGCATCAGGTGCTTAACAAGGGCCTTGGTTTCGTCCCCTCTAATAGTGGAGACGCTTTCCAATTACGCACCGAAATTGAAAAAAAATTCCGGACAGTAAGATTGCATTTTTTCTTTAAAGAGAACAACAAGGATAACACACAATTGAGTGCGGACATGAACACAGGATTGAAAACTAAATCAACCTTCATGCCCCTTCTTCAACAAGTGCCATCGAGAGTTGGCACTTTCGAAACCGCTGTGTTACATGAGATGAATTCCCTAAATCTCTCGGGACACAATAGTTATCAAAACCTTTCCAAGATTGAGAGGCAGGCATTAGATATGCTGTCCAACGACACAAAAATCACGATCAAACCAGCTGACAAGGGGGGTGCGATAGTCATACAGGACACCACCGCCTATCGGACAGAATGTCTGAGGCAGTTAGGTAACACCAACTCCTACACACTTCTCGACGAAGATCCAACTCCAAGACTTCTTAATGAAATCAAACATCTGGTCGAGGAAGCAAGTGCGGAGGGCTGGATAACACCACAAGAGGCTAAATTCCTAGTAACATCTCATCCAGTCACTCCGTACTTCTACACCCTGCCGAAAATACACAAAACGGCAAGGCCTCCTCCAGGACGTCCAATCATCTCGGGCATTGGGTCTCTTTTGGAACCCTTGTCATCGTTTGTAGATGTTTTCCTAGGTCCTTTGGTCAAGACGATGCCAACCTATCTTCAGGACACTAAAGATGTCTTGCGTCTATTACCTGAAGTTGAGTTCAATACCGAATCTGACATTCTTGTCAGTTTCGATGTGGAATCATTATATACTTGTATTCCACAAGTTGAAACCCTACAGACTGTGCAAGAACTTTTAGAGACCACTTCCCATGAAAGCATCACACCCATACATTTCATCATGGAGTTTGCGAGAATTGCCATGACAGAGAATTTCTTTAGGTTTGAGGAATCTCTATACCTACAAATATCCGGGACATCGATGGGCAGTAAATTTGCGCCCAGCCTGGCCAATCTGTATGTCCACCATTTTGAGACTCATCGTGTCCTCAACCACAACAATCCGTATTTCCATCAGACGGTGTTGTGGAAGAGGTACATTGATGACGTCTTGGTGGTGTGGCGTGGAGACAGCCAGTCACTTGCGACATTTCTAACCTGGCTTAACTCACAGAATCCATTCTTAAGGTTCACCATAGAACATAGCAGAACGGAACTCCCATTCCTGGATCTGCTGATCATCCCCAAAGAAGGACATCTTACGAGCAGCCTGTACCGTAAACCAATGGCTCGTAACTCACTACTCAGGTTCGATAGCCATCATCCCCGCTCCCATAGAGAAAATTTACCCTTTGGGCAATTTCTCAGGGTCCGGAGGAATTGCTCAGAGAAAGCTGATTTCCAGTCGCAAGCCAAAGACCTGTCAAGCAAACTCATACAACGCCTCTATCCAAGCTCACTGATAAGAAAATCTTGTAAAAGGGCTTCGAACAATAACCGAGAGGCACTCCTATCACCACCCGTTGAGAAACCCCCTCTCAACAAACTAGCGTGCGTGACCACTTTCAGCACAGCATCGTCGAGTATCCAAAAGATCATTAGACGAAAATGGCGCATCCTAAATAGTACAGGTGATAACATCCCTGTTAGAACCTGGGATGTCAGGTTACCTAGGGTAGCCCGGCCTAGGGGTATGGCATGCAATTCTAGAGGCACAGTGTGAAGGTTGCAGACCACCCAGCAGTAAATCCACACAATATCACTTAAAAAGGACACTACACCAATTTGTTGTAAAAATATGTACTGGTTTATAAAAATAATATCTTTGCACTTTTACTTTCAGAGTTCACTACAAAATTACACTTCAGTTTGTTTGGGATATAGCAAGAATACTTTTAAGTTCTAAATCATATTAACAACCAGCATTTATAGTATAGACAGATCGCTTAACCAAAACTGGCAGGTAACTCTTACACTTTTATAGCTCAGTTAGGCATTTACTGTACTCTGCTTACTTTATATCATCTCTCATTACAGCATTACTTTAAAGTTTGGCAAGATCAGCACTTAAATTAGATCAGGGTAACACTTTCCTTTACATGAATAACATTACAGTTCTCCTTCTTATCTTGTTAAAAAGAAATTGGTTAAGAACCACTTAAATCAGCTTCCAATAGAACCCAGTCAGGGATTCCTCATGGACGCTGTATTCCCAGAGACAGAGTCTCAATCTATATCACCGGTTAATCTTGTGGAAGTCACTCCCCCACGTAACTACCTCCTTACTTGTTAGTGTTGTTGATGGAATAGTCCTGCGCCAGAGGTAAAGGAATAACAAACGCGAGGGGCTGAGGAACCAAGGCTGAAGAGGCTCTCTCGCCTCAGAAGACTCCTCAGTGCTCCCCAGCTCGGGCCGACTCCTCCGCGCTGCACTTACGCAGGAGACAACAAAGGCAGACACCACAATGCCCTCAGACCCCTACCGGGCCTTGTATCTCTCCCTCCCTGCCCGGGCCGGCTCCTCAGCGTGGCGCTCGAGCAGGAGGAAACGAGCCGATCACTCGGCCAGCTGAAGAAGCCTCCGGCGCCTCTCCTCAGCGCTGGTCTTCGAAGACACTCCTCCGGCGGGCATGCGCGGTAGCGCTCGTGCCGATGCCGCCTCCCACTGCTCCCGCTCCAAGGAAGGACGCTACACTCTTGGGCCTGCTCACCTCTTTGCCCCTCCTTCCGGGGACATCAGCATCAGACGGGGCATGCGCAATGGCGCCTTCACTTTCCTCTCAGCTAGGTCGCTACAGGCAACGCGACTAAAGCGCGGTAGGCGCCCCCGGGGTCCCGCTCACGAAGGGAAGCCTCACAAGGCTTCTCAGGCTCAGTGGATCCCGCGAGGGTGCTGGCACAATGCGCAATCAGTGTCACAGAGGTCCTGCTCCCAGTTGAAGGCAGTGAACAAGTTCCTCACCCCACACTTTCTACTTAACAGGCGGGGAGGCTTGCCACACGTCACAGGACCAGTCCGTGGTAAGGAAATCTTGAAATTGTCCAGTGGAAGTACTTCCTTTCCACACTATAGCGAGGAGGGGGGATAAAAACGGGGAGGCTCCTTCAGAATAAATCCACAGAGCTCTTCCTCAGCACTAATCCCCTATCCCTCCTTACTGGACAGACTAGGGGCACAGGGGAACTCTTAATTCAGCTCCCAGGGCAGGGTTCTTCTCAGCTTCCAAGACTACTAGAATTAACCCCTTCACCTATCTGCCCAGGATCAGCAGGATGAGCTAACTTGGCTAGGACAACAGGAAATGGGGGGGTGGAAAAGCCTAGACAGAGGGCTACTCTTGTAGAGGAAACCACCCTTCAGGATCCTACCCCTGCCAGACCTCAACCTTCACTCTAGCTGCTCCTCACTGACAGACAAAATGGCTGTCCAGCATTCCGCCTTATATAGGCTGCCCCCTCAGTGGTCCAGAATGGACCAGAAGGTTCTGGAACGCCCTATACTAGTCTATGGACAAGTTCTAGGCTTGGCAGTTAGGGCAGTTGGTAGCCACCATTTTGTGGTTCCAACTTTTCCTGTCAAAACAGGCCTCTGGGCCTGAGGTGAAAGACTATGAGAGGAAAAAGAACACCTATCCCCTTGGCCAACACCTATAAAAACTAGTAGACACAAAAATTATTAAGGGTATGAGGGGCAAAAAGGGGACAAAATAAATAATAATTGGAGGGACTACGAAAAAAAACCAGACAGGTCTAACACGCGTCCCCCCCAGCTGAAAGTGGGGAGAACTACCCAACCCCTTGGGAGTCCTCATCACTAAGGCGGAAATACCTGGAGAGACCGTCTGCATTGGCATGGTCCACTCCAGGCCGATGTTCCACCCGGAAGTCCATTCCCTGTAGGGAGATAGACCACCTCAACAGCTTGGGATTTTCCCCCTTCATTTGCATCAGCCAACGAAGGGGTCGGTGGTCAGTCTGAACCAGGAAGTGCGAGCCAAAGGGGTATGGCCGCAGCTTCTTCAGAGCCCACACCACCGCAAAAGCTTCCCGCTCAATTGCACTCCACTTCTGTTCCCGGGGAAGCAGTCTCCTGGATAAGAAGACTACAGGCTGATCCAGGCCCTCTTCATTTAGTTGCGATAACACTGCCCCAATGCCATGTTCTGATGCATCTGTTTGGACAATGAACTCCTTGGAGAAGTCTGGGGCCCTCGGGACCGGTGCTACACACATTGCCTGCTTCAACTTTTCAAAGGCTTGCTGACAAGCCTTTGTCCAAACTACCCGTCGAGGTTGTTTCTTGGAGGTGAGCTCTGTGAGGGGCGCTACAATAGTGCCATACCCCTTCACAAAGCGACGGTAGTAACCTGTGAGGCCCAGGAAAGCTTGGACCTCAGTCTGTGTCTTGGGGGGTTCCCAGGCCATGATTGCCTCAATCTTCGCCTGCAGGGGCTGCACTGACCCCCTACCCACCAAGTGTCCAAGGTACACAACCGACCCCTGCCCAATCTGGCATTTGCTGGCCTTGATTGTCAATCCAGCCTTTTTCAGGGCCTGGAGAACTGCTTGCAAATGTTGCAAATGGTCCTCCCAACTGCTACTGAAGACAGCAATGTCATCCAGGTAGGCAGCAGAGAAACTCTCCATTCCAGAGAGGACCTGGTTCACCAGCCGCTGAAATGTGGCAGGGGCGTTCTTGAGCCCAAAGGGCATCACACAAAACTGGAAGTGTCCCTCAGGCGTGGAGAAGGCTGACCTTTCCTTTGCTCCATCTGTCAAGGAGATCTGCCAGTACCCTGAAGTGAGGTCAAAGGTACTTAGGTATTGGGCAGCTCCTAGCCGGTCAATTAACTCATCCACCCTAGGGATCGGATGAGCATCAGTCTTTGTAACTGAGTTCAGTCCTCGGTAATCACACAGAACCTCAGTTCTGGTGTGGTGCCTGGTGGGGCGGCTTTTGGCACTAGCACCACCGGACTGGACCAAGGGCTGTTGGAAGGTTCTATCACTCCTAGCTCTAGCATCTTGGCAACCTCTCCATGGATGCTAGCCTTCACCTTGTCTGACAGCCTGTAGGTCTTTGACTTCACTGGGGGGCTGTCTCCTGTGTCCACATCATGGGTACACAGGTGGGTTCTTCCCGGGACAAGGGAGAACAGAGAAGAGTACTGCTCCAATACCTGGCGGCAATCCTCTCGTTGCTCAGGAGTTAGGGATGGGGAGAGAATCACTCCATCCACCGACCCATCCTTCTCTTGGCATGAAAAGAGATCCGGGAGAGGCTCGCTTTCTGCTTCCTCGGCACCATCGGTCACCAACATCAGGATGACCTCTGGCCTCTCATGGTGGGGTTTGAGGCGATTGGCATGCAGCACCCGTAGGGGCTGTCGCGGGGTCTTAAGATCCACCAAGTAAGTGGCCTTACCCTTCTTTTCCAACACCTCAAATGGGCCTGTCCAACGATCTTGAAGGGCACTTAGCTCTCCAGGTTCCATCACCCATACTTTTTGGCCAGGCTCCAACTCCACCGGGTGAGCATTTTGGTCATACCATTCCTTCATTACTGCCTGGCTGGCCTCCAAGTTGTCAGAAGCCTGCTTCCACAACTTGGCCATCTGGCTTCTGCAGGCCAGCATGTAGCTCACCACAGCCTGAGGAGGTTTTCTGGGAGACTTTTCCCATCCATCCTTCACCAGGCTGAGAGGCCCACGCACAGGGTGCCCATACAACAATTCAAAAGGGCTGAAGCCCACTCCCTTCTGCGGCACCTCTCTGTAAGAGAACAGCAAGCAAGGCAGGAGGACGTCCCATTTCCTCCGTAAGCTCTCCGGCAGACTTCTTATCATGCCCTTCAGGGTCTTATTAAACCTCTCAACCAGTCCATTTGACTGGGGGTGATAAGGAGTGGTGAACCGGTAGGTCACTCCACACTCCTTCCACATTGTCCGCATGTAAGCTGACAGGAAGTTGGTCCCCCTGTCGGACACAACTTCCTTGGGGAATCCTACACGAGTAAAGATTCCCATCAGGGCCCTAGCCACCACAGGTGCAGTAACAGTCCTCAGAGGGATGGCCTCTGGGTACCGGGTGGCATGATCCACCAGAACCAGGATAAACCTGTGACCAGCTGTTGTTGGTGGATCCAATGGCCCTACAATGTCGATGCCCACCCTTTCAAAGGGGGTGCTAACGACTGGAAGTGGTTCCAGGGGAGCCTTTAGCTTCACCCCTGTTTTCCCACTGGCCTGGCAGGATACACATGTCCGACAGTATGTGTTGGACGCCACTTTCATCTGAGGCCAGTAAAAGTGGAGGACAAGCCGTGCAAAGGTCTTGTCCTGGCCTAAGTGTCCTGCCAGTGGTATTGCATGAGCCAATTCCAGCAGAAAGGCTCGGTATTGCTGCGGGACCACCAAGGCCCTTGATGAGCCAGGTAGGGGTACCTTGGGTTCACTGTAGAGGAGTCCATCCTCCCAGTAAATATGGTGGTGTCCCGTAGCATCACCTGCTGCCTGGGCTTCAGCCTGACACCTCAGTCCCTCAAGGGTAGGGCACTCCCTCTGCCCCTTACAGAATTCCTCTCTGGTAGGTCCTCCCTCCACACCCCACTCAGCAGGGATGGGTAAATCCTCCAGAGAGTCTACTTCCCCCTCCATGGACTCCTGGCCTACCACCGCAGGTGGCCGATCTGTCTCATGGGGTGTGGAAGCCGGAGCAGGCTCTCCCTGTCTCCGGGTCTGTCCCTTTTTAGCAGCGGGTTGGGCCATTGTTCCAGGCTCCAACCCAGGCGAACTCCCTCTCCGGGCAGTCGCAGACCGTGTGCTTACACAGGCCCAGTCAGGTGTACCCAGCATCGCAGAATGCGTCCGGTATTCCACCTCTCTCCAAGTGTTGTGCTCCATGTCATTCCCCAACAGACAATCAACTGGCACGGCAGGGCTTACGGCAACTCGAAGTGAACCTGCAACCCCTTCCCACTCAAAGGGAACCTCAGCCACTAGATAGTGGCCCATTCTGCCGTCAGCCATCGCGGCGGGGTGGAGTACATTAGGAACAACCTGCTCTGGAGACACCAGTTGACTTCTCACCATAGTCATACTGGCTCCTGTATCTCTCAGAGCCTCCCCTCTTTGGCCATTGATGGTAACCCATTGCCCATACTTTGTAGTATTTGGGGGCACCTGGATCTTTGGAACCATCTCCCGCTCTCCCAGGGACACTAAGGTGACACCCGCCCACTCACCCCCTTATCTAAGGGCAACTCCTCCCCGAGCGCTACACTAGCTACTCCCGGTGACTTTCCTCCGGTGGGAGGGGGTGGTCTCTTTGGGCATCTGACATCTCCCTTATAATGTCCAACACCACCACATTCAAAACAGTGGAGAACCCTTGGCTGCTGGCTTTGGCCAGGATTAGGGTTTCTGGGCGGGTTTGCCCTAGGGGTGAAACCTGCTCCCTTACCTTTGAAATTATTTTGGGGACCTTTGGAGAACTCCTTCTTTTTATCTCCCCCCTCCTTCCTCTGGGGGGCGCCCTGTCCGGCTTTTTGAGAATCCCCTCCAGTTCCCTTTGAGGACACCCGGGTACTTGCCCAAGTGTCCGCCTCCTCTGCAAGCTTCCGGGGATTGGTCAGCTTGCTGTCCACCAGGTGTTGGCGCAACTCGGGAAAACATTTCTCGAGGAGGTGTTCTTTCAAAAATAGATTGTACAGCCCCTCATAATCTTTCACCTCGCTGCCCTTGACCCAACCCTCCAAAGCTTTCTTGGCGTAGTCTAAAAAGTCTACCCAATTCTGGGTACTCAGTTTGTGACTTCCCCTGAATTTCTGTCTGTATCTTTCAGGGGTAAGTCCAAACTTCTTCACCAGTGCCACCTTCATTGTAGGGTAGTGGGTTTGCTCATCCTGCTCCAGAGCCAACTTGGTGTCCCTGCCAGCAGGGGGCATGTATTTATACAGCCCACCTCCCCAGTGAGTTTCTAAGATCCCGTGAGCCCTTAGAGAAACTTCGTAGGCGGCCAGCCATTTGGCAGTGTCATCGCCTGGGGTGTAACTAGCGAGGACATCTTTGGGTAAATAGGGTCTGGGTTCCCTGGTGTTCACCTTAGTTTCGCTGCCACCATTATCTGGATTGGGAGGCCTTTGTATTAAGGCTTGTAGGTCCATCTCTTTGATGGTTCGCTCATGGGCTAACCTCCTTTCCTCCCTTTCCATATCCATCCTTGCTAATTCCAACTTCATTCTCCTCTCCTCCCTCCTATCTTCTAGCTCGGCGTCAGTTAAACCCCTGTCTGAGACGCTGCTGCCCTCCCTCGAAGGTGTCCTGGGACCTGTCAGCAGATTCCCCCTTCCAGCTTGGTTCAACATTGCAGTCTCAAGGACAGTGTCCCCGTCACTCTCTTCGGTATCTGGTTCTTCCCTTAAATGAGCTTCCACCCATGCCCTTATGCTTGTCAGCAACTCGCCTTTCTTGGCACCTTTGTTAAAGAATACCCCTTGTTGCTGACACCATTCTCTGAGTTGGGCCACAGTATTGGATTCTAGCTCTTTAAAATTCAACTCCATCTTTCACTTATAAAATAAAATTAACACACAGGAGAAAACCAAGAAGTGACCTGAGGTTAACCTCCACCCACCACCAGAAATAAATTTGGAAAAACAAAATTCAAATTAGGAGGGCCGCAAGGAGAAAACTCTTGGTGTAGGTCAGTGTATTGCGTTGAATTACTAATGAGTAGCTGCAACCAAGTCAGTATCCCACCGCTAGGCACCAAATGTTAGAACCTGGGATGTCAGGTTACCTAGGGTAGCCCGGCCTAGGGGTATGGCATGCAATTCTAGAGGCACAGTGTGAAGGTTGCAGACCACCCAGCAGTAAATCCACACAATATCACTTAAAAAGGACACTACACCAATTTGTTGTAAAAATATGTACTGGTTTATAAAAATAATATCTTTGCACTTTTACTTTCAGAGTTCACTACAAAATTACACTTCAGTTTGTTTGGGATATAGCAAGAATACTTTTAAGTTCTAAATCATATTAACAACCAGCATTTATAGTATAGACAGAGCGCTTAACCAAAACTGGCAGGTAACTCTTACACTTTTATAGCTCAGTTAGGCATTTACTGTACTCTGCTTACTTTATATCATCTCTCATTACAGCATTACTTTAAAGTTTGGCAAGATCAGCACTTAAATTAGATCAGGGTAACACTTTCCTTTACATGAATAACATTACAGTTCTCCTTCTTATCTTGTTAAAAATAAATTGGTTAAGAACCACTTAAGTCAGCTTCCAATAGAACCCAGTCAGGGATTCCTCATGGACGCTGTATTCCCAGAGACAGAGTCTCAATCTATATCACCGGTTAATCTTGTGGAAGTCACTCCCCCACGTAACTACCTCCTTACTTGTTAGTGTTGTTGATGGAATAGTCCTGCGCCAGAGGTAAAGGAATAACAAACGCGAGGGGCTGAGGAACCAAGGCTGAAGAGGCTCTCTCGCCTCAGAAGACTCCTCAGTGCTCCCCAGCTCGGGCCGACTCCTCCGCGCTGCACTTACGCAGGAGACAACAAAGGCAGACACCACAATGCCCTCAGACCCCTACCGGGCCTTGTATCTCTCCCTCCCTGCCCGGGCCGGCTCCTCAGCGCGGCGCTCGAGCAGGAGGAAACGAGCCGATCACTCGGCCAGCTGAAGAAGCCTCCGGCGCCTCTCCTCAGCGCTGGTCTTCGAAGACACTCCTCCGGCGGGCATGCGCGGTAGCGCTCGTGCCGATGCCGCCTCCCACTGCTCCCGCTCCAAGGAAGGACGCTACACTCTTGGGCCTGCTCACCTCTTTGCCCCTCCTTCCGGGGACATCAGCATCAGACGGGGCATGCGCAATGGCGCCTTCACTTTCCTCTCAGCTAGGTCGCTACAGGCAACGCGACTAAAGCGCGGTAGGCGCCCCCGGGGTCCCGCTCACGAAGGGAAGCCTCACAAGGCTTCTCAGGCTCAGTGGATCCCGCGAGGGTGCTGGCACAATGCGCAATCAGTGTCCCAGAGGTCCTGCTCCCAGTTGAAGGCAGTGAACAAGTTCCTCACCCCACACTTTCTACTTAACAGGCGGGGAGGCTTGCCACACGTCACAGGACCAGTCCGTGGTAAGGAAATCTTGAAATTGTCCAGTGGAAGTACTTCCTTTCCACACTATAGCGAGGAGGGGGGATAAAAACGGGGAGGCTCCTTCAGAATAAATCCACAGAGCTCTTCCTCAGCACTAATCCCCTATCCCTCCTTACTGGACAGACTAGGGGCACAGGGGAACTCTTAATTCAGCTCCCAGGGCAGGGTTCTTCTCAGCTTCCAAGACTACTAGAATTAACCCCTTCACCTATCTGCCCAGGATCAGCAGGATGAGCTAACTTGGCTAGGACAACAGGAAATGGGGGGGTGGAAAAGCCTAGACAGAGGGCTACTCTTGTAGAGGAAACCACCCTTCAGGATCCTACCCCTGCCAGACCTCAACCTTCACTCTAGCTGCTCCTCACTGACAGACAAAATGGCTGTCCAGCATTCCGCCTTATATAGGCTGCCCCCTCAGTGGTCCAGAATGGACCAGAAGGTTCTGGAACACCCTATACTAGTCTATGGACAAGTTCTAGGCTTGGCAGTTAGGGCAGTTGGTAGCCACCATTTTGTGGTTCCAACTTTTCCTGTCAAAACAGGCCTCTGGGCCTGAGGTGAAAGACTATGAGAGGAAAAAGAACACCTATCCCCTTGGCCAACACCTATAAAAACTAGTAGACACAAAAATTATTAAGGGTATGAGGGGCAAAAAGGGGACAAAATAAATAATAATTGGAGGGACTACGAAAAAAAACCAGACAGGTCTAACTATCCCTCTGCCACTTTTTTCATTCAAAAGGAGCGCAAACCTCAGAGACGAACTGGTTCACACGAGACCAAGGCATACCATTGAAGAAACCTCAGCAACACTGTGGCGTCTTCCTCCGGTCCAAGGACATCACCCATGTGGCAATTGCTCAGTGTGTCCACAAACCAAGAAAACACTTTCAGTTGACATTGGCACAACACGCCCCTGGTTGCTAAAAAAGACATACTAATTGCAACAGCGAAAAAGTAATTTATCAGATCACCTGTCCATGTGCTCTTCGCTATATAGGCATGACAACGAGGAAGATCAAGTTGAGAATACAGGAGCACAAAAGCACCATCAGGCGCAACAAACAAGCGACCCGTCTAACATCTCACTTTGTAAACAAAAAACATTCTGCAGACGAACTAGAATGGCTAGTTTTAGAACAGCCCTTTATACCTCCACATGTGAGTGACATCACCCAATTTTTGTTTAGAAAAGAACAAAAATGGATTTTTAAACTTAAATGTGACATAGAGGGACTGAACGACGATATACCATGGCTACAGATATAAAGCCCGATCTCAGTCTATCGCAAAATAACTGTCGAAACTCAGTCACATGACATGAGTGTATAACTCAGTCACATGATGTTTCCTCCCTATATAGGAGATTTTCTCCTTCCATCTTAGTCTACATATAGTGAGATATGGGTTTATTTTTACATCAGTCATACACTTGTTATAAACAACGTTTTCGAACTTGAGATTTTTCTCCGTCAAGCTACATGTGTTTCTGAAAGATTAGCAGTTTAATAACATTTCGACTGCTCCATGTACCTCGATGTCAGACACTGATCTTGAAAAACAATATGAGGGTATCCAGTTACACCACCAGGTCATTTCACCATTTTTTCATGTCCTAGATTTACATACAAAGGCGACCCGTGACACCCTCGATAGGGTATCCGTTCAACGCAAATAAAATTTTCACATTGCCGCGTCTAATTGCCTATTTTCAAACTTATCTGGACACGGATTCACTTCTATCCTAGTACCCAATCATGATATTTAAGATTGAATCCACATAATACGAGGGATGTCAAAAACGGTGAAAGGTGCATATATAAAGCGCCCCCGATCTCTATGAAAAGCGTATATTTCCCATAGCGACAAACCAGGGAAACACAACAGTAATCTGTGTTTTATTTCGTTTACATCATTAGACACACCAGCCTCAGGCTGAGACACGCAGCGTTTTTCCGGCACAAACTGTGACCAATGAGAATCCATTCACATCCCTAGACACACCGGCCACAGGCAGAGAAACGCCGTGCATTTCCGGCACATGGTGTGACCAATGAGAATCCATTCACGGGACACACCTTCACCTCTCCATGCTGGTCCGCACTTCGTACAAAGGAAACACTTATGGCGCTTTCCGATGAAAGCATTCACCAATAGCGTGCACGTCAGCGTAACCTCAGGTCCAGGCCTCATTGGCCATACATCGATGGGCTGAGTCAATCAGAACGCTGATTGTTTATGTGACGTATTTGTCTCCGATATTGTGCAAAGCAAACGCCGAGCCAATCGGCGGCTTGCTATCCTAAACAGGCCAGCTTTCGCTCTGGTCCGCCGTGCAGCCTTATGTTTGCCAGCGCAGAACAGCCTCGCTACCTCCCCCTCGGCTCAGATGCCAGACCGAGGCAACGACGGAGAGGTAAGCGGGGGCTGTGTCCAGCTGGGGTTCAGGGCTCATTACATGTCCTTGTAAAAGCCACTATGTTCGATCTTTCTGTGGCTTTGGCTGGGAGCTCATGCTCTATTTGGCGTACTCGCTCTTTTTTACTCTCTTAACTACAATTGGGGGAAGGTGACATCATCGCTCTGCACATCATTAAGCCTCTTCCACAAATGTGTTGCATCACATCTATTAAATATGGGAGAGCTAGCTCGCGACCGAGATGGCCGCGTTTTAGCTCGGCTCCGTTCTACCGCCTGTTTTCTTCGTTTATCCTGTATTACTCCTGCCCCGGGAAGCCCTCCTTGCTGTGTTTTGGTATTGAAGTCACTTTGTGGACACTTACCCGTTGCTCCGGTGATCCTGGGTGCTGTCGATCCTGTGCAGCGATCCCGCTCGGAGCCTCCGGGGCGGACTGGCCTGGACCTCCTTGCGACGCCGGGACGTGACGGAACACGATGGTCGGCCCTTGCTGGCGCTGTGGATCTGGATGCGGAGGCTGATGTGCGAATAGTCCGGCTGTGCCTGTTGGCGGACCCGACTGGCCTGGGCCCTGGGGTGCGGACGCTGCCCCTCGCGGGAGAGCCTACTCATTTCTCCGGCCTGGTCCCCCCCTTTGTTCCCCGGCCCGGCCATTTTGAATTTCCGCCCGGGCTCGGAGAACGGGGCCGGCGGCACGAGGGGGCCGACGAAAATCCTTCTTCTGTTGGGTCTCCTTCCTGCCTTGGGGCGCCCTGCCGCAGTTCGGCTGACTTCCTTTTGCTTTGGTGTTGCCCCGCCGGGGCCCCCGACGACCGAGGACTTGCTGGGCTCCTAAGATGGCGGCCGACCCTGGGAGTCTCTGCCGGGCCTGGGCGAGCACTGGGGGCCCGCCACATGGCCCGGATGTCGGATCTTGTAAAGAGTTTCCTGCACTTCAAGTTGTCCTGGATGCTCTGAACTCCTGGCGGACTACCGTGGCTGCACCTGTCTCCGTTGTGGAGGCGAACCCTCATTTTGAACTGGACGGGCCCCCGTCATCGGATTTGGCCTCCTCGTTGCAGGTTACGGCTGGTGTGCTCCTGGACTCTGTGCCCCCGGCGGAGACCGCATCCTTGGGTCGGAGAGTTTCCGACGCCCCTCGTCGTCCTCCTTTGTTGCCTCGGCCACTGGTCTGCGGTCCGCTTGCATCCTGGCCTGACCTCGATGATCCTTCCTGTTTCTCATCGCGTCGGCTCCTTGGCCGAGACGCATGTGCCGACCCGGCTGGGCTTGCCTCGTTGGAACTGTCCTTGGAACTGTGCCTGCGATGCGAACGTTGTACCATGACTTTCCTGGATCTTCAGTATTTTCTTTCACGTTTCTTCTCAGGACTGCCGCGGGATTTTCTCCTCTGCCCTGTGTCCCTCGCCGTTTGGTCTTTGTTTGTTCGGATGGTTATAACTTTGGACAAAAGTGGACAGGGCTGAAATGACTTTCTATGTGCGGTAGTCTCGTTTTTTGATCTGTGACTGACATGTGCTGTTGGGCTGTTGTATAACTTCATGGGACTCCTGAAACTTATCCTAATATCGTTAACTTCCCGTGGGCTCTACCTCTCCCTTATTACGGGTGGCGGGATGGATGCAGATAATACTGTTTTTTCGCCCTCTCCCGTGTGTGCTGATCTTTCCCTCCCCTACCCCTTCCCTTTTGTCTTTGTTTCTACCCTGTTCCTCTTCTTCTATATTTCGGGTTCTATTTAGGGCGACAGGCACGCTGCTGGGGGGTAGGCCGTAGCCTTCTGCAGGGGTGCAGGGTGGGCTTGTGGGGTGGGTGGGGGGGTCTGTTGTTGTTTTTGGAGGGGTCTTTTTCCTCCCCTTTTTCTCCCTTTTTGGTTCTATGGCCCTTGTGTATCCCCTTATTCGGGGCTCTGTCTCGTTGTTTGTCCCCCAGGTGTCTTTCTGGTGTACTTTTCCGGTATTACGATGATTGTGATTTGCTATGTGTGTCTTCTTATTTTTGTTGTCTATTTTGTACCGGATTTTTGTTTTTCCTGGTTTGTCGCCTGGGGGCGAGTGTTTGGGTGAGAGTCCCTTCCTTTTCTTTTTTCCCCTTTCCCTTCCCCCTCCCCCTTTTGTGGGGTTTTCTTCTCTATTGGGGGTGCGTTTCGTATTGTTTTTGTATTTGGGTTCTTTTCTGTGCTGATTGGTGGGACGGGTGGTGGCTGCGGTGGGCGGGCATTGGACAGTGTGCGCAGTGGCCTTTCCTCATGTCCGTTGTTTTGACCGGTGCTTCTTGGTATACCTATTTCGTATTTGTTTCTCCTGTGTTTTTTGAGATCGCTATATTGCTGCCCGCCGCGACCCCGCCCCTCTGATTTGTTTCGCGGCCCGCCATGCTCCTGACCTCCCTAACCCGTCCTTTTTAAAAAAGAAAACTACCTTTCTATTTGTTTGCTCCTGAGACTGCTCTACGATGCTTGTTATTTCCCCTGTTTCGTAGCCTTTGTATACTGTGACACTTTATAGATTGCTCCTGATACTTTTGCTATGTGGTGGCCAGCCCGGTGGGTTGTAGGCCCGTATTTGTGAGCTCTCTCTGTACAATAAAGGTTTTCAAAAAAAAAAAAAAATATGGGAGAGCGACATCATCGCTTTGCATATCATCAAGCCTCTTCCATAAATGAGATGCATCATATCTATTAAAAATGTGCTTTTCAACCACAACTTCTTGCAATGATTGTATGATTTTGTGGTTGAACAATGTTTTTTTACTTCCAATACAAAACATGTAAGAATCTGTTAGTCAAAACCGAGTCTGCCAGTCATTTAGCGAGAGCCTCTGCATGTCTGCCTGAGTCTATTTTTCCAAATTTCGAATATTTTCAATGTCATTTGAACCATTACAATATAAATAATGGTATCACCATAACCAACGTTACATGGACTTTTCTATGTTTCCATTATTTTAGTGCGTGGCCTCATTTGCCCTGAGCGAACGCCAGGTGAGGTGAGGCTGTTCCTCCCTACATTGCTGGGTGAGTGAAAAAAAGAAAAAAGAAAGAAAGAAGTACAAGAGAAAAATGATTGAGACACTTCTTACAAAGACACTGTAGATATGGTGTTCTTTGGACATTTGGCTTGTTTTGTGCATGTTCTATGCTCTTTTTCCTTGTCTTACAGGAGAGGTTCGAAGTCAAGATATAAGACTACTTCACAATTGGTAGGTCTTTATAATCTTCACTGTTTATCACGATATGTGGTAAGTGTTGCAGTAGTGTATATCATAGGTCCGGATGAAAGCCCGGAGGGGCTGAAACATGTTGACCAGTTTACATCTATGGTGAATAGTAATTTTTTACACACTATTCTCACTCTGTTCTTTTAAACATGCCGTTTTGATGGTCGTATCTAATAAAGTTTTCTTTAGACATCAATACAGGTATTTTTAAACCACGACTATATACATTTGTGTTTACACCATTTTCACAATTTTCTTTGCACTGCAACTTGCCCTTCAGCTTTACAACACTCTTCATCTTTTGGTTGACGGTCCGATCAAATGACCTCATACTAGCTATTCTCAAGGAATCTCCTGAGGAGGTGTCTGGTTTTTTCTCTTTTTCAACTCAAATGATGAAGTACCGCCAATGTGTGGGCTGATGGGTATTTTCACTTTCTGTTTAATTCTATTCTCACCCTTCTTCTCCTAGACAAGTTTTCAAGATAACCAGTTGGTATAGGTACTCGTGGATACCACAAACGGGTACCGGAGACAGTGGTATTCATAATAGACCCTTGATATCTTTTGGGTGTTAAAAGATTGTTCAGTTGGGGGACAAGATACAAGCTGGTCTATAAATACAGATTCCCCTTGGACCCTGTTTAAAGTTTGTTGTTTGGTAGTACATAGGTCACCATTCGCATTTTGCAATGCCGGCACCGAGATTGGTGACTGCTCCATGTGACACAAATGGTGTAGCATGCTGCTTGATTTATCACCCCACTGATATCCTCTGGATTGGCTGCTTGTCATAACTGTTGGACCTTGTCCGTGAGCAACTGGTCCAGATGCTGTTGGGCGAGAAGAACACAGCATTTAGCCGGGGTCTCCCCCACCCTCTCATATCAGCCTCGAGAACCAGCTGGTGGGTCTTCAGATCTACTACTTGTGTAATGCGGTGACGTTTCTCTTCAGCACAGTAACTAATGTTGACACCCCGCAAAGTGGGCTTCATGGCTTCCCACAGTGTTGTGGACGAAGGGGCAGTATCAACATTGGATACAAAGTATTCCGTGACTACCCAATGAAGGGCTATTTGGTAGGCTGGATCGCTCAGAAGCCAAGGCGACATTTGCCATCGAAAGGGAGACACTCGGATCCTATATGTAGTCTCAGTGTCACTGGGGAGTGGTCCCACTGTGCCCGGGGCAGGATGGAGACCGCAATGACCCTATGAATTTGAAAGAGTGGTAGAAATAGGTAGCCCAGTCTGGAGAGGAACCCATGAGCTGGTGGAAAAAAGGTAAAAACCTGGTTCTGCTGGATGATAGTCTCTCCATGCATCTGACCACCCCAGGGAGAATGCCAGGCAGTGTAATTTAGACTCTCCTATATGGTGTCCCAAGACTACCTCCCCCCACCCATCAATAGGTGCCATGGTATCGTTCCTGTCACCCCCCCATCACCGATAAGCCGTCTGGGAATTCCCCCAGAGGATCAATACCCTGTCCATGAAGATGTGCCCCAGGGGCAGGGCGTAAAAACTTCCTAGAGTCAGCAGTTCCCCATGCAGTGTACCCACCACAATGGTGTACCTCCCACCTGGGTCTCTCCATACCTTGGAGGGTTTATAGGGGACTCTACAGTTGATCAGAATTGCTGTCCCCTGTGACCCGCAAATAAACCCTGAATGGAAGACCTGGTCAAACCCATAGCGTGCTAGGCATGGTTTCTTAGCACCCATCATGCGAGTCTCTTACATTAGTAGTATAGCTACCTCTAACCTTTTTGCTTGCTTTAAGATCATCCCAGCTTAGTTTTGTTGAGGACCCCTCGGATGTTCCATGTCATGTTGTTAATCCCACCAGGTGTGTCACTGGATGCGTTTATAGCCATCTATATCCAGGTGGTTGCCATATATGCATTAGGTGTGCGAGGATTGTGGTACCTCCGTGTCTGAACAGCAATGAACATTTGAAAACTGGATACAACGCCCCCGCCCCAATACCTCAGCAGACATGAAGTATCTGTTGTGGCGGGGATAGCCCCCAAAATCCAATGGGAGTCTGGAAGGGCCCCCCGCCAATGGTTCCCCAACCTCACAATACCTTCAACCATGGTTCTTTAGGGCGTGCAGGTCAAACTCGTTGGGGTCCACCAAGCCTAGTGTCTGTGCTAGAGCGGACCAGGCAGATAACATCCGTTGGTAGCCAGAACAGGATCCAGTGGCCGCTCCTGAGGCATCTCTGCCTTTTAATTATGAGTCTTCACCCTGTGTCTGGGAGCGCCAATTGGAACAAGAGCTATGTCATCATGTTGATGTGGATTTCTTTGGCCAGTTCCTTCTGTTGAGAGGAATCGGACTCCAGTGGAGGCAGTGTATGCGGCCTGGGGTGTACAGTCTCATCGGACAGGTGAAGATCACCTGTGGGGTGTCGAAAAATAGGGACTGTGTCTTATATATAACTCTAATCGGTGCAACATATTGAATGTTGAATTCCCAGAGTCTGTGCTTGGCCGCCGCAAATGATTAGCATTGTTGCTGAATGAGCTGGGTATAAATGGGAAAAATCATGATTCTCTGTGAGCTATAGATGGAAGAGGTGTGGCGCCGCGGCCAGGGCGACTGACGCTGGAACCTGGGGATCACGGTTCGATCCCCGGCACCGGCGGCAGATTAGCCCAGCACCATGTGACTCTGGGCAATAGCTTGCTTAATCTTCCTGACGGCCCCCAGCGCCTAGACACCCTTATGGGTGATTGTGCGCTTTACAAATGTGGATTATTATTATTATAGATGAGCTTGTCTCTGTCGCCCCAGGCAAATTGGAGGATAACATCTCTATCCATATAGTTCAACAATTTAGCGATGACGGGTCGGGCGGCTGCACCGGGGGAGTTTCCTCGTAAGAGCTCTATGGGCTCACTCTACTAAAAAACAAGGGGAGAGCAAGTCCTCAAGTAAGCGAGATCACAGCCACTGCATTGGGAACCCTACCCTTGTGACACCTTCACATCCCTCTGGGTATCCCACGAGGTGTCGGTTATTCCCCCTTGCGCAGCTTTCTGGTTTTCCTCCCAATTACCTTGTTCTTTCGTCACTACTGTCAGTTTGTTGACTTTTTGTTGGAGCGACATGACTGTGTCCTTCACAGACGACACCCTGGTTCCAGCCTCTGTGATGCGGTCCACCGCCTTTTTAAGATCTTGTCTGAAGAATGTGACCCCTAAACCAACTGTACCGATTTTGGCGTCCAGCATCTCACGGAATTGTGTGATTGCGGCAAGCAGAGTGGCATTGTCCGAGACGGAGACCAATCCTCTGCTCCACTTGTCGCTTCAACGGTAGATGCGGTGTAATAGTCAAATGTACTCGGCTTCGTAGGGGGAACTGAGGATTTGTCTTTTGTCATAATGACGTGGAGGAGGCCACAGAGACTGGGCACAGCCTCTACTCAGTGTCTCTCCGCAAATATAGCCTCTTCTCTACTGCCGCTGGCCACTCTGCCTTCCCCTCAGCAGGGATCTGGGTGAGACACAGCAACAGGGCCTCACGGAATCGGTCGGCTCCGGGTTGCATGCCGCACCAGGCCTAGCTCGGCTGTTTCTGCCACCGAAGGACCAACCACAGAGCGGACCCCTTAAGGGAATATCACCCGCTGGAACCAGAGCATCCAGCCCACGCCATGACCACTTGGTCTAGCCCCCTGGGCCACACTCCAGCCGGTATACATCAAGGGCCAGGCCGCCCCGGACCAGGCACCACCAATGTGGCCCTCTGCCCTGTGACCAGACTACAACCCCACATGGTAGGGATTCTGATCTGGTCTGAAGCGTAAAGACGGTGAGAAGGCTTACAGAGCCCCTCCCACCCTGAGCTGCACAACACTCTAGTCCTGCTCTGCGGGCATACCTTACAGGCTTGTCCGATCACTGCTTTTGTAGGTGGAGGGCCACAACCATTTGCAGAGCCACTCACATGGGCCCCAGGGGATATCATCACACAACAGGCAGCACAGCTGACAGGCTGGCCCCTGTGCAGTTGGCAAACTCTTTCAGGGCCCTCCTGGGCCTTCATGGAGTCAACTATCTGCAACTGCAGCACAAGGCTGGATTCCCAGACACCAGCCACACTGTGCCGCGGCTCAAACCCGCTGTGCTCCCTGGGGTGGGGGCTCGACTGGCAACCTTGTCGGAGCCCCCCACAGGTCATGCAGAACAAGGCCGTCACCATGCCCTGGCCCCCAGCAGTGTTGTGGGCGGGATGTCAGGGCCCTGCGGCCACGGAGTCTGGACCGAAGCGGACTCCTTCTGGTGTCAGACGCCCACCTGCTGGTCCACACTGCTCAGCTAACACCAGCTCGACCTCCGGTTGAACCCACGCCAGTCCAGATATTGCCTAGCCCGCTCAGAGAAAGGAGTTGAGGGATGTTGCCAGATTAGGAGGCTTGGTGGACTGGAGCTCGCCTAGGAAGCATCCACCATGATGGCTCACCCTTTTGTTTGCTTTCTTGACTATTCGTGGGGGGAGGATTTTTTCCAGATAGCTTCTCACACAGTTTTCTAGCATGCGATCTGTCGTCCCTCACATCTGAACAGTTGTGTTGCAGGTGCAAAAACTGCCCAACTGGCAGATTTTCCCACAATCCTTGGGGGTGAAAACTTTTGAACTGTAGAAAGTTGTTATGGTCTGTGGGTTTATAAAGGACCTCACTCTCCATCTTGCAATTTTTCTCTTTTATCAGGAGGTCATGGAAAGGGAGTTCACTTCTGCCTATGGTGATAGAGCACCGCAACAACAGGTTGAGTGCATGTAGCCAACTCCCAAGTTCAAGTGCCTCTCCCCGGTCCCAGTCCAGATTAGCAGCACATCATCTATATACCGTTTCCACATTTTTATCTTATTCTGGAAGGCATTGAGATCATCAAGGACAAATTCTGATTCAAATGAATTCACATAGAGACAGGCTAGGCTGGGAGCAAAAGTGCTCCCCGTTGATATTCCATTCACCTGAAGATAGTACTCACCCTCTAACTCGAAATTCTTTTGTGCAAGCGCCAAATGTGCATGGTCTAAAACAAACTCTGGTGGAATAATAGAGTCCCATTTGATTTCAGTGAGAATCTCATCCCACAGGAGGCTACCCTGGAGGTAGGGAATGTTTGTATATAGGGACTCCACAACCAAACTGATGAGGAGTTTGTTGTTTCTGACAAAAGGTAAGTCCTTGATCAGGTTTAACATGTCTTTCATGTCCTGTAAAAAAAGCTGGCATTTTCTTCACCAATGGCCAATGGAAGACCTCACAGAACTGAGACAGGGGTTCCAGACTGGACCCAATCCCTAAGATAATCAGTTTCCTGGGGGTGCTTGTTCTTGTGTAATTTCAGTATGGTGTAGAGGTAGGGTACTCAGGGTTGTCTCTGGATTCGAAAATCGGCTTTATGTTTTGTGATCCATCCATTCTCCATACCCATATTAACCATGTAGGAAACCTCTTCCTGTACCTCCTTTGAGGGATCCTTTGTCAGCCGTTTGTAATGGCGCATCTCGTTGAGTAGTTTTGTACGCCTAGTCCCATACATTTCTCTTGGGAGAATCACTATCGCTCCCCCGGTGTCAGCAGGTTTGATTACAATGGATTCATTTGCTGCCAGTGATTCTAAGGCCCTCATTTCCACTTTGCTCATGTTACAAAATTTGCCATGGTGATTCTACCCCATGGTGTCAATGCCTCTATTCACAGCCTTCTCAAAGTCCAGCACCTCTGGAGGCATTGTGGAGGTTGGTGGAGTGAATGTGGAATGTGTGTACTTTTTGGTCATTATGGGGTTGATCCAGGAAACCAACCCTCAGTCTAACTTTTCGCAGAAAGTCTGCTGCTTCCAACTTGAGTTTAAAAATGTCTAGGGTAAGGATGAGTCTGAGTCTAGTTATTTGAATACAATTATTTGCTCAAAAAGATATTATTGATACCATATTTCAATTGCGTATGTGCACCTACGAGGGTTTCAGGCACTCCCACTCATCATTTAAAAAAATATCTTTTTTTATTACATTTTTCCAACAAAACATCATTTAAGACCGATATCAATGAGTCACAGTAGCCTCTTGAACATCAGTGGCCACGAAGTGTTGCTCCGTCTACTTTCGTCCCTTCAACTAAAAGGAGCATGTATACAAATCCCCTATATGATACATCAACATACATGTTCAATACATGGGATATGCAAATGAAGGGTGTTTTGGCACATATTCATGTCCAGAAAGCGCCTCTGCAACACTTAAGCATCCAACAAAGAAAAATGCAAACCCCTCCTCCCACCCACTCTCCCAACCCACCCATGTCCCCGGTGTGTCTCGGACTACAGCACTGCAAAAGAAAGAGAAAAAATATCTGTGCAACACATGGCTCAGCATTGTAGAACAGTAGCGTATTAAAGCCTGTGAAGATCAGCATTCCCTCAGTCAAGGACACTATGATATCACAATACTCCCAATCAAACAAGCAATATTCACCGCACCTTAAGGTGAAACCATTGTTGTGCCCGCCGTCGAGTTATCACCCGAATCCATCTCCGGTGCTTGCAATGAAACTACTAGTGCTTCCCAGGCCCTCGCGGTCTCCATGGCTTTATCTCCCTGTGCTCGCCTAGCTAGCTGGAATCTGAGTGTGCTTTCACTCGTGGCTCATTTGATCAATTCCATTTTCTATCTCAGAACACTGGGGCCCCGTACTGCCTCCCAATGCGCTGTAATATCCCGCTTGGCCAACAATAACCCCAAATTCAGAAATTTGCATGTTACTCTCATTTTGGGCGTATGGGGAACCAGTGAAGTAAACTAGTGCCCATGTCAGTTGTTATCTGCCATTTTTTGACTGGGCATAACAGTGCTACCACATCCTCCCAGTATGTCCCTAAGTGTGGACAGTCCCACATCATGTAGGAGTCTGACCCTTCCCTCCCTACAAAGCTCTGTTGTACTTGGCACACTCTTGGTTTGGAAAATGGTCACAGGATGCCTGACCCCAACATGGCCGACAATGGTGACTTCTTCCCCCTTGCTGAACTTTTACTTACTCAACCCTTCCAGGACTGTGCCTGACCTCAAGAGGACTTCTAGAATTCTTTCGGGCCATGCCCCCCGCACTACTCTGACACTCCCTGAGTACACATGACCTCTTTCCTGACAGCGGAGTACGAACATTATGTCCGACGTCCGGTGAAATGCTCTGTTCAGCTAATGAGGAGATCGGACTTAGTTCACCCCTGACCGTCACCTGCGCAGCCGGACCTTAGGCACAGTTTCTCCCCTTCTCTCCCACCCTCCCCCTCATCGTATTTCTGCCGTTCTGCTTTTACCTTGTCTCCTTTCTATCAACCTGTCTAACCCATACCCGTTGAAGCTTCCTTGAGAACTATAGGGGAGACTGGCCTTGGACTACCTCCCTGGCCGCCACCTACCCATTCGGTCTTTGGGCTGACTTTACCTCTGTCTCTTATTCCGTCTTCCCCCTCGTCCTCTCCCTTCTCACTCCACCTCTCCCCCTTCCCTCTCCACTGGTCTCTCCTTCTCTCCCATTAATGTGTCTCAAATATTTGATGTAAGATAATATAACATAACATGTGTATTTGTAAAGCGAACTATTACCCGTAGGTGTCTTGGCGCTGAATAACAGATGTTTATTGTTTCTCAACTCAATGATACTCATTTTATCGACCACAGATGGATGAAAGGCTGAGTGGACCCGCCAGGATTTGAACCTGTGACCATGAGGTCACACACAGGCCCCTGCAATGGACGCATTAGTCCACTGAGCCACCAGACCCAGCTGTAATTGTTATTATTGTTGTAACTTTGCTGACTTTATGTAAAGAGCTCTGATACCTACGGGTCTAGCCAGCGCTATATAAAACTCTTCCAATAAATAAAATAAATGTGCTTAAACTCTGCCCCTTCTAAATTACAGCGTTGGCACCTCGCAGGATACACATACTGCAGATGAAGACTCAATGGAGAGAGGAAATACAACATCACATTTATTGCTGTTCGAAGCTACCCGAGCACAACAATCACATCTAGATAATATGAATGGGAAAGGAAGCCATAAAGGTTCCGGAGGAAAGGTGAATTTTACTCAAAATAACTACCTATTTTAGTATCAGTATTAAAATATGTATTAATCCTGGCAGGAGTAAGATATGCTGTATGTAATATAAAGAAGTGGACCAGTTGGAAATGGGCGTTCCTTGTGCTTTTCCAAGCCCTTTTAACAATCTGGGCCCATAGTTTCTCAGGAATCTCCTTGTCCAGGTCCAATTCCCACTTCCGTTGCAGTTCCCTCAATGGTAGCAGCCCTTCCCCAGTCATACCACTCCCACTCATCATGTGTGGTAGTTTGCAGTAGTTTGCAGTGACAGTGCACTTGCATGCACACGTTATAAGTACTAAGTATATGCTAATGTAGAATAACTGTTCCTTAAAAAAAAAGAATTCTAATCTTATATATCTTTTGCCAAACCCTTTTGAATAGGGTAATGTACTTGTATAGATCCAGTATCAAGTAGGATTCACCTGGGATATTGGTAGCCTATACATAATTGCAATAATTCTATATGTGGCTATAAGAGAGACTGAGACTAGTTAAGGGCTCCATAAATCCTGAAGAATGCCCCAGACCTGTTAGGCTGTAATTTGAGGGCTGAAAGATGTTGGCAGATAAGAGATGGGTCTGAGTCATTGTCCTCTGTTTACCCGCTCGTCCTTGTTTTTAGATGTGAACCAGGGGTCCTCACCAATAAAGGTGAAATACAGAGGAACCCCAAGGTATTTTCAGTTAGTCTAAATCCTGCCTTGTCCAGTAGTTTTTATCTAATAACTTCCTCTTTCCTTACAGTTTCCTTAGAAGACGTTGAGTCCACCCTGGTGGCACTGACCTACCAGGGTGGGGAGAGGATGCCAATGATGAAGCTGTCGCTGGGATTCTGCTCCTACACAGAACTGTGCACAAAGACCCAGGACCTCAGTGAATTATGGTGTACCAAAAAACTCCCAAAATACAAAAAAGTTGGGGGGTCTAAGTGGGTTGGTTTATTGACCATAATACCTCACAACCCCACTCAGAATCTGGCCAGAGGTACCGACGGACAGAGCGGGGCCTCATTTTTCCAGAGCGAGTGCCGGGTGAGGTGAGGTTACTTCCCACATAATGCTGGGAAAAGGACGATTCATCTAAAGTTTCCTCCAGTTAACATTGGGGCTCCAAGTTCTTGGTAGGAGTACTTTTTGTTGTTGGAATTGCCATTTCATATTCTTGCAGTTGCTTTTTGTTACCACGGTCCTGACGAAAGCTGGCTAATATCCTTGACAGCTGAAACATGTTGACCACACTGCACTGCGCTGTATTATAGTTATAATTTCAGACTTTATAGCGCCTGTTTTAATCATAACACCAGAATAGTGCCCAATAAACATATTTTCTGTTCTGGTAGCTATTTTTAATACTTTTTCACACATCCTTTCACCGAGCACTGCACATACATCAGCACCACTCTGAAATACACTGGGGCTAGAAGGTCATCACGGTCTTCCTGTCTCTGCAAGATCAATAGATGGGTTGGGTGAGATTTGGAATACACCATTCGTATCCCACATGACGATTTATCCGCCACAATGGTGGGCTGATGGGAGTTTTTTCAGCCTAGTGTAATTTCATTTCCACATAACTTGATTTCATAACAGCACACACTTCACTTGACTATGTGCCTCCCTTAGTATTTATTGTACCAAAAAACTCACCTTAGTGCCTAGAAACCCTAACCAGCTAGCATCAGTGTCACATTAGCTCTTCGTCCTATAACAAAGCAACCAATGATTAGACAACCCAGAACATGCGTCTTAGGTTATACTCAGGAATGGTGGAAAGCAAGAACACTGTTTCGTTATACTCTCATACAAGTCCACAACAGGAGTAAAAAAGAGACACGGAAAGGTTAAAATATTAATTTTAACGACGTGCTCTAAGATGCAGTATCTTTGCTAACATAAGCAGACATATGATTATAAATAATATAATCAGCATTGTTACAATTCCATAAAACACAAAGGGAGAAATCATATTACAATGATGGTGAAAATATGACGGACCAGCGGTATTGTCGGTTGATATAGAGAAGGCGTTTGATAGCCTGGAGTGGACCTATCTGGATGTAGTCCTGGAGAGGTTCGGCGTGGGCGCCGAGTTTCGGCGCTGGACGAAAGTTCTATATGCCTCGGCCACGGCAAGGGTACGACTGGGGGCAGTGATATCAACAGCGTACCCGGTTCGGCGGGGCACGCGCCAGGGTTGTTCCCTGTCGCCGCTGTTGTTCGCGCTGGCGATCGAGCCTTTAGCGACCCGGGCCCGGACGGGTGCGATATATGGGGGGCTCGCTTGCTGGGGTGACCATCATTATATATCGCTTTATGCGGACGATCTCTTGCTGTACCTGGAAGACATGGAGGGGGCATTGAAGATTGCAGTGGCTCTGCTGGATACATTCGGATCCATGTCGGGTCTCAGGGTGAACTGGCGTAAAACCTGTGTTTTCCCGCTGCGGGCGGACACGCCACGACCACCTCTGCCTGAGGCTCTGGTTTGGGAAGGATCCTGCTTTACGTATTTGGGAGTGAGGATATATCATAGAGCTGAAGACTTACTGGAGGGCAACGTCGGACGCAGTATTAGAGTGCTGACGGGCTCGGTGGCTTTTTGGGCCACGCTCCCGTTATCGGTGGTAGGCAGAGTAGCGCTGCTCAAGATGGTGGCCTTGCCGCGCCTTTTGTATTATTTTAGGACATTACCGATATGGGTTCCCGCCCCGGCTCTTTAAGGACCTACGTACCCTTATTATAGGGTTCATCTGGGGGACCGGGAGGAGAAGGGTGGCGTTGGACACCCTGTATCGGCCGAAAGATGATGGGGGAATGGCAGTGCCAGATTTTGAACTGTATTATTTGGCGGCTCAGCTGCAGACCCTCACGCAAAACGTCGCTAGGGAGTTTGGGGCCCTGATCTGCGCAGGGGAACTGGGATACAGAGGCATATATTGTCCTATATTGTCCTGCAACAACACCTTGATGTTGAAGGCCTGACGTTAGAGGAAAAGACGTTGAGGTTGTGCTGGAATAGGAGTCAAAAGCGAGCGGGAGTGGGTCACCCTTATGCCCCGGAAATACCTCTGGGCATGTTGACGGCTCTGCCACATGGAGGGGACTGGTCGCTCCTCATGGAGTGGGAAGAGCTGGGGCTCCACATGGTGGGCGACCTGTACGCTGATGGCGAGTTGCTTCCATTCCGGGTGATACAGGACCAGTTTGGAATCCCGGCTGGGAGTTTCCTATTGCATATGGCAGTGACCGCGGCGATCAAAAAACATTGGAGGGTGGGGATCTCTGAACCAGAGACCTCGATGGCGTGCCAATATGTGGTGATGTCGGCGGGAACGGTCAAGGCGGTGACATGTTTGCACTCCCGACTGCTTCATGAAGGCATGACCCCCCTGACGTTGTTAAAAAAGAAATGGGAGGAAAGCGTAGGGAAGCCCATACCTGACGCCACATGGGTACAAATCCTGAGAAGGACGTGGAGAGGTTGTAGGAATGCCCGCTTCCAGCAGATACACTACTTTGTTATACATAGGGCCTATTTAACACCTGGCAAACTACAGAGGCATTTTCATGTGCGGGGGGCGGTATGCCCGAGGTGCTTCTTAGCAGGGGCGGAACTGGATCATATGATGTGGGATTGCCCAAGGCTGGGCCTGTATTGGACAGAAGTGGGAGACCTACTGACAGGGGTGACGGATAGACAATTGACTTTTGATAAGGCTGTCTGCCTACTGCTGTGGTTCCCACACACAAAGAAAACGAAGATCACCAGTAAGTTCATAGACCTAGGACTTATCTTAGCTCAGAGAGAGATCACCTGGCACTGGAAGTCTTCGGAGGGCCCATCCAGTAGACGTTGGGCGACAGAATTAGAAAAATGGGCTAGAAGTGAAAGTATGGTCCGGCTCCGACAGGCGACCCGCAAGGATGATGAGAAGGGTCTAGAGGCAGCAAGGGCATGGGAAGGCTTAGTGGTGGCTCTGCAGGAATACCGGTCACAGGAGGTGAACCGTGAAGATGAGAACTAAGGGGGGAATCCGGGTGATGCACGTATGTATGACTGTTGTTTTATCGGATCCTGATTGGCAAATTTGACTCCTGCGTTTGGCTCACACCGGCGAAAACCTTAGGGAGCGGGAGGGGAGGGGGGTGACGGATGAATGCTGCCGGCAGAATGTCATTGACAGCAGAATGGGTCAAGAGTTAGTGATAGAGTGGTGGGATCGCAGGCTGGATCCCGGTGGGTGGGGAGGCAGCTATAGATCCGCTTCCTTGCTCCTGCTTATAATCGGGGGAACAGAGTTCATTGTTGGGGTTAGGGGTTAGATGGGTAGGGATACAAAAGCGGATCTTCCTACCAAACCTGCTCAAATTGATGTCAAAAGTATAATCATGCTGGGATATTGTCACCTGGTTTTTGGGTGGATTGTTAGATATGGCCGCCCTACCTTCGGGATGTGGGCTTAACGGCTGTGTACATTAGTGTTTGTGACTGTCAACCAGCAATGAGCGAAAACTGATGGGATAGTTCAAATGTTTGCGTAAAGCTGACTCTGCAATAAAAATTGTTTTAACAAAAATAAAAAAACAATGATGGTGAAAATATGTCCTATAGCGCCAAGTGAATCACCCTCCCTAGCTAAGAACTATGGGGCATATTATTAAGGACCGGCGATAAAATTATCGCCGTTTTATCGGCAGGAAACTGCCGATAAAACGGCAATAATGGGCTTGATAATACGCTCTTGTTAATTCCCATAGAAACCCATGTTCTGATGTTAACATGGGCTTCTATGGGAATTAACAAGGGAGTATTATCATGCCCATTATCGCCGTTTTATCGGCAGTTTCCTGCCGATAAAATGGCGATAATTTTATCACCGGTCCTTGATAATATGCCCCCATGTTTTATAAAATATATAAGGTCTCTTAGGCTTGTGTGGGGGACCTCATACCTCCAAGATCAGCAGGTGTGAATCACATCAGGATCTGCAAAAGCTCTCTGTCTGTCTGGAAAAACGGGCTTCTGTAATCATGCTTATAGTGCGATATTAAAGGCGCCAGAATCACGTTGGCATGCACCTGCATATATGTTATGGCTAGAACGTGAGCTGATCAGCTCAAACAACAGCTACTTTGTTATGATGACCTTGTAGGCTTTAGAACTTAGTGTGCAGACTAGAGTCACGATGTAAGTCTAGGGAAGCTGAAAACAAGCCCTTCTCATGTGAAGCATTTCACGCAGCCTAACTTACAACAACAATTATATGCAGTGTCATGTGCAAAAGCGGCAAAATGGTAAAATGGTGTTTAACCTTCTAATAAGCCTATGCTAACCTAACAATGTGCGCAACAAGGCCCAGCCCACACTACAAAGCATGACACTATTATGTGTGTGAGGTTTCCTCTTCCAAAAAGGATGACTTTTCCTCATAAGCTTGGCAGACGTCCTGGAACATTCACATTTTGGACTTTCAATTGTTTCTGTAAGATTAAGAAACAGTAAACCTTCTATCTTTGTTGTTTCATTCCTTGCACTGCCGTATTCATGTTTGTGATTACATTGATAGTTTGGGGGAACAAACGGTGGCCTACCCTTCACCTCTCTGCTTATGTGTTAAAGGCTATCTGGGTGGCAGACACCAATGAGTTTGAGCTTTCGGCACTTGTGTCTGAAAGTTTAATGTTTAATTCAATATAGTTTGGCATCACTAGTGCTTGACTTACCAAAAAAAGCAAAATATGAGTAATAAATTCAAACATGTTTCAACCGGGGAGCCCTAAAATAAAATGTTTTACTTTGCTGTTTATATTTAGACTTACATGCTACATATATTATGCAGACATATTCAATAGTGCAGTGCAACGTGAAAAAACTGCACAGGGTTAAAAGTGCATCATGAGTGGACAGCAGGCTGAATGTGAAGTCAGTTGAAAGAGTCCACTCCAGTAGGATGTTCAAGTTACATGTAAATTAATCCTACTGTTGACATTTGAACCAACATTGGCAAATCATCCATGGGTCTCTTCAGAACAGGCCACAACAGACATTTAAAGGTTACATATAAGATTTCAGAGTCAGATCCAAGGAATACATCAAGGAAATAGTGTTGACTGTAGCTGGTTTAAGTAATCTAATCATTAGTAAGAGGCTGTGCATGTTCCACAAGGAAAGCAGTGTGGAACGTGCAAGCAACTTTAATTGGTGTGATCAAGCCAGTTGTTTGGAAGAGGCAGTCAATGCTGAACAAAATTGCAGGATGCTTCAAATTGTTGTGTGTTACTGAGCACTGCTGCATCCAAGCAGGGTGTGCTGACGTCATTACAGTAAAGTGAAAATAAAATGAGTTGATGGACTTCTTTTACTTTCACTGCATTAGTGCTCAGGGAGCATATCTCAAACCCCAAGCATCACAAATGGGGTACTATTTTTATTAGAAGACTTAGAGGAATGCTGTATGGTAGAAAAAATGTTGCTCTCTGCACACTCAAAAAGTTTTACTCACAGGAATGTGTGTGTTTTAGTCAACGTTTTAGGGTTTCCAGGACATTGTGGGTAAGGAAAGGTTGTGGGATCCATGCAAACAACACCACCCTGGACTCCACCGACTGTCTAATTTCCAGAACTGTCTGGGTCTGGTAGGTTTCCCCAGTCGGCAGCCTACCCAAAAAGTGCAGCAATACACCATTGCAAGTGGGACGATATTGGGAGTTAGCCGCTCTCTCCTGGCTCATATGTAAAAGAACACCGGAAAGAATCAAATGTCCTCTCGCTTGCCATCAGGGTGGGATTCTTTACTGTGCAGAGGAGCAGAAATACTGTTGATGCTGTAGGGGTGAGAGTGCCGCCTGAAGTTAGGATGGGCCATACCCACCTCAATTCTTTGTTTGAAAATGTATTCCCGCCACACAGTGAGCTTTTTGCCCCTCAGGTGCAAACTGGGGGCAAACCTCCTGTCTGCCTCTGTGGAAGGGGGACTAGTTTGTCCCTTTTGGGGTGGGGGTGTGGTCAATGCTAGAATTCAACACCTGCACCACTTTGTTTTGCTCAAAATGCAAAATCCCTGGTGTCAAGTAGACTTTCTACCACCTGGGAGGCAAAGTTGAGTGAAACATCCCCATTGGGAACAAACCTCCTTTGCGTCCCCAGGGGAGCAGGAAGACACTGTTGCCCCTTCTGGGACGGCGGTATGGTTTGATGCCTTAGTAGCCGGCCCCCTCCTTTTGTTTGTTTTAGCTCTGTTTGAACCCCGGGTGCTCAGTGGGCTTGTTGCCCCCCAGGGGGAAAGCAGATTGAGGGTGAGAACTCCTATCTACCCCCGGGAGGGCTGAAAGTGTTTTGGGCTGGGGTGAGGAAGAGCAAGGGCCCATGCCCAACCCAAACAAATACTGTACAAATGCAGTCTTTGGTGTCTAGTGAGGCTTTTTTCTCCCTGGTGGAGCACACTGTGGGTAATTGCCTCATCTGCCTCACGGGGGAACAGAAAGACTGTTGAGTGCTTTTGTGGTGGGAAGACCCCACCGCTATAGTTTAAAAAAAAAAAGAAAATCCCTGTAGGCTTTCTACCCCCGGGACAGATTTGTGGTAGTGACTCCCCTCCATCTCCTCCCTAGGGGCACATGAAGACTTTCAGCAACATTTTGGTTGGGGGTGGGAGCATGACCATGCCCATGTTGGCCAGCTCCCACCCCTATATGTTTTTTTACAATACTTTCTGGTGTTTAATGGGCTTTCTGCCCAACCGGGAGGGCCAAACAACTGTCTGCCTTGTTATTTGGAGTGGAGGCATGACCATGCACATGGTGGGCAGCCCTATACATTACCTACTGGTGGTCTCCAGTAGGTAGTTATAGTTAGGACCAGGTATCCATACGAAAAACATGTTTTGAATTGGCTATATCTTTGGCATCGTTTGACGAATCGTCACAAACATTTTTTTAAAAAAGTGCCCTGGTGATTCTAGTTGTGCATAGAAAGTTTTGGGATGATCTGTCCAGCGGGGGTGGAGAAAAAGGGGGGGGGGGGGGTCAAAAAAAGTGTGCTTCCCATGTTAATTCCCATTTAGTCTTATACACGCCTGCAGCCCGAACCACTGGACGGAATTCCACTAGTTTTGACAGGAAGGTAGCTTTTGGTCCACAGATTGTGCTTTTTGTTATTGGTGTAAACTCGTTCGGTAGTTTGCAAGCTAGTAAAGGAAATCCAAATATGTATATCTGGGTGGACCCTAAGCACAGAAATCATGGAGAGATCAGATTGGCTGTCAGCACTTTAACCAGAAAGTGATGGCAGCCATCTTGGGACCGATATACATGATAGAACCCATTGAAATGCATTGTAGTGAATGGCAGGGTTTTGGGGTCACAAAAAGGAGAACATATAAAGGGTGATAACATATTTTAGTTACAATGCCAATCATTGGTTGATGGTACCATACTAATTTTAGGATTTCTGGTGTGTTCTATCATAAATCATTTGTTGCTAAGGTAATTTAACCTTGTGAAAATGCATTCTGCTGGGATTTCATGAATCATGTTTGAGAGAAAACAGTTTTCTCATGATTTATAGAAAGTGCTCCAGAAGCTAAAAGGAGAGCATATTTTCTGTAAATTCACACTACCTTTCTCAGCCATATGAGAATGAAGTCTGACATTCTCAGTAAAACTTCCAACAGGAGCAGCCTGTCTGTTGATTCCTTTGTGTTCTACTGATGCCTCCAATATGTGATCCAAAGAACAGCCTTACTTATGACAAAAGTATGACACACCAGAAGCCATCTTGATTATATCAAACGGGTAAAACTTAAAACATTTTATTTAGAAAGGAACAAAATGAGGGGGTTTTAGAAATTATGGTTAGTGCTGTAGAAAGAAAAATTCGGACACATTAAGTGAGTTCTCAAATATCTTCCTCTTCTATGTCATAAAAACATTCAGACATGTAGACTGAAACACGCACTTTCAACACCAGCAGCAAAGTTGTGTTCAATAGTTTACTACAGTGTTTTAATGAGCAGCTAGAGTGGTACGATTCTGAATTTATACCCCAAGTGTGGCACATCTGACCGCCATCTTGATGGAATCAAAGTGGAAAAATGAAAGCATTATCTACTGAGTATACTGCAGTAAATGAATAAATTAGGTAATTTCATAACAAATAAGACCAATATGGCCACCAGAGGCAAAAAAAGCCCAAATTTAGCCTAAAAGTGTTTAGATAAATAAACATAATTTCTCTGGGAACAAGACCCTCTTATGGAAGAGGGTACAAAGACAACAAGTTGACCACGCTGGGCAGGCGGGACAGGCAGTGACAGCACAACGGACCATGGAGGGCAGGGGAAAGGTGGTCAGGGGCAACAAACCAACCATGCAGGACAGGCAAGAGAGACTGTGGCAATATAAAAGACCATTGAGACCACGAGGCAGTGGCAGTACAACTATACATGCCAACAGACCCTATTCAGGCAGGAGACTCCTAATGATTTTAAGCCCAAAAGCACTGTATTTTATCTGTCTCCTGCCTAAAAGCTCCTCTTTTTCAATGTAAATCAATGTAGAAAATCAATTCCCCACGTTTTTTTTCCAAAATCCCCCCCTTACCAAGTTCAAAATGTTGGCAAGTAGATACATTGAATCGCGGAGGGCAGGAGGAATGGGGAAAGGACATGGACTCGGATAACAGAGGGCAAGAGGGAGATGGGCAGGGGCGACAAACTGACCTTATAAGGCAGGCACAAGGAGTTGCAGCAGCACAATACACCACACATGGCAAGCGGGATGGGGGCGCAGCACAACGAACCATGGACGGCAAAAGGGATGGGACAGGGCCATGCACCTGGACAACAGAGAGCAGAGGGGAAAGAGGCAAGGGCAGCAAGCTGACCATACCAGACAGTCAGGCAGGACAGTTGTAGCATAACGGACATTGAAGTGTGGGAGTGAGGGGGCAGGGGCATGACAATGGGCCAGAAAAAGCAAGAGGGAAGGGATAGAGGTCTGCACATGGGAAATGGAGGGCAGAGAGCAAAGAGACAGGGCAGGAGTAGCAAGTTGACCATGAACGACAGGCAGGATGGGCACTGGAAGTACAACACACCATGGAGGGCAATAGTGAGACTATAATGACTTACACACAGACAGCAAAGGGAAGGTGGGAGGGTGTCAGGGGCAGCAAGCTGACCACACAGGGCAGGTGGGAGGGGCTGTGGCAGCACAACGGCCATTGTGGGCAAAATGTGGGGCAGGGGAATGCACAAAGGACCATGGAGGGCAGAAGAGAGGGGTAGGAACTGGATACAGATGATGTAGGGGAAAATTCATTTTATTTGTAGGGGCGCATTATAATCACACATGTAGAGCAGAAAACATTAATGTGAAGAGTTTGTGTTGTGCAACTGACAATCATTCATTTATTAAGTGTGTTTATTAATGTGTCATTTTCCATGTAGATAGGAATATTAAGTGAACGTGTCTTAATTTCTTATGGATTTCCGTGGAGCTCATATGCCATTTTTTTCTTATGTTAGTTGAATCTTGCAGGGCTGAAATTTATTTCCCTGGAAGCTCTCACTTTAGAATTAACAGTTTGAATTTCATGTGTGCTGTGGATTTTGCGCTTTCTCATATTTATGTTGCAAGTAGAAGAAGTGCCCTTGTTAGCCAAAATAATGTCTTTGTTTTTTAGTACGGCAAGGAGAGAAGGAGATACATTGCGAGCGATAAGGAAAATTATTGTGTTTTCCGACTGGAGATGGCCTGGGAATCAAGGTCAACATGTTGCAGTTCAGGAACATTGCTGACCTGTGGAAAAGCATCTATGAGATTGTGGTAGGAGGTTGGCGTGACCCACAAGGATTCTTGGGAAGATACCTGTAATATTGAACGTTGCAGGTAGAGAAAGAACCCTACTTCTTCTCTGACTTCAGAGAGAGAGCATCTTAGAAAAATCTCTGTCTTGATTGCATTATGCTATCCGACCCATCGATGGTGGAGAGACTTTTTAAACAGATTCCACATGCTGACACCTTTTATTTCTTTCCCTGAAGATACTTAAGTAGGGATGTCATTTTAGCGCTAGTGTAGGAATGGATTGATGCTTTTTATTCATCAACTCTCACTGCAGGGAAATTTGGACTCATGCTTTTGATCTTCTGCATCCTATTTCTTGAGATAATTGTGTTGTGCATGTTGCACGGCCACAACTTTATTCACAGATTTGGCTTTGTGCAAATTCCCATGTATTTTTAGACTCTCGTCTTGAGGACTATGGATGACAGGAGGGAGGGGATAGGGGCATGGAACTTTGACAGGCAGGCTGGAGGTAGAAGGTAAAGGCAGCAGCCATCTGACCATGCTAGGCAGGTGGAAGGGGCAGTGTCAGCTAAACAGAACACTCAAGAGTAGATAGGAGGGGCAGTGGCAAATCCTTGGAACATTGTGGTTAAAAAGGAGGTAGCAGGTGCATGCACACAGACATCGGAGGGCAGGGAGAAGGAAAGTAGGGGCAGCAAGCTAAGCACACAGGCTCAGCAGGAGAGCAATGATGAGCAGAAGAGCAACAATGGGGCATAGAATTGGGCAATGGAGCAAAGGAGGCATGGGCAGAGACCTCAAGCTAAATGGAGGACAGTGGCAGCACAGTGGACCATGCAGGGCAGGAGGGAGGGGCTGGTAAATGGATTCGGAAAACAGAGGGTAGGGAGGAGGCAGATGAGGCAGCAAGCTACCTGTTCAGGGCAGACAGGATTTGCAGTGGCGGAACATCAGGCACACAGAGCTGTAATGAGAGAACAGGGCATTGACTGACAATTTCACTCATACAAACCAGTGAAATCCAGCAGTTATATTTACCTGAGCTTACTATAACTTATGCCCCTGCAATGCATTGCTTATGAGCTTACATATTATATCACTCATGACCTGGTCAATGACGTCACTCATGACATCACATATGACATCTCAAGTGACATCACTGATGACATCATCCACAGAACCATTCACACATCCACTCACACACCTGCATAACCACCCATATATCCACTTACACATCCATACAGCCACTCTCACACCCACTCACTGATCCACAGAGCCAGTCACACCTCCCCTCAATTACCCACAAAGCCAGTCACACAGCCACTCACGTCTCATACACCTACTCACATAGCCACTCACTCATCCAAACAATCAGACACACAGCTACTCACTCACATACACCCACATATTCACCCATATAATCACTCACACACCTCGTCACTCATCCATATAGCCTCTCAACAGAGCAACTCACTCACCCATATAACCACTCAAATACCCACCCACACAGTCATGCAAGCATTCATACCTGTACTCTCACCCATACAGACACTCACACAGACACTCTCTCAAATACAGTCACTCACTTAGCGTGTTAACCAAACATCCACTCAAACAACAAATACAGCCACTTACACATACAGTCACTCATACTGCCACTCACTCACCAACATATAATCATACATCCATTCACTCATCAATACAGACACTTGCACACCTATTCACACATCCATAGAGTCGCTTACACATCCCCTCACTCACCCATATAGCCACTCACACACCCACTCACTCACCAATAAATCCAGCCACACAGCCAATCCCACACCCATACAATTACTCACACACCCACTTTTTCACTCATACAGTTACTCACACACCCACGTATTCACCCATACATCCGCTCACACACCTATACAGGTCACTTAAGCTCCCGGAAAGGGAAGGACGCATAAAGTCGACTCTGGCTCCAGCTCTGCGGAACAGTGCCTAGAGCGGTGGTGCTCCTTACATCTCTTGATGACGGATTTCAGCCGAGGTGAAAGTGACTCGACATTGGACACAGGAACACAGGGAAATTCTCTATTCTTTACAAACTGACATGATAGTTTCCAAACACTTACACACATGTGTAAACACCACAAATTTGGTGATCCGTGTAATCGCGGGTCAATCCAGGTACGTGTACCACACCTTCAATGAAGGCAAACGTGTACACATTGCATACAAATCTCATTTCTACACAAACGCTGAAATGCGTTTTGCACCAACTGAAAAAATACTGACAGCAGTACAGTGAGAGAAAGAGCACTAGCTCAGGGCAAACAAATAATTGTCATGACTCCAGTACTGACCTTAGAGGCCGTTAGAAGAGCAAGCATTCCAAATGCAAAAGCATTACATCCACGATGGATACAATGGGTTAATTTTCTCACTGCAACAGGTGTAGACTACAAATTTGATTCTACATTGAAAATGCAAGCATTATTGCAGTACAAAAAGATTATCCTCTCCCGAATGAAATAATGCCTCTAGATCAGTATGAATACATAGTTTACACTGACGGATCTGCTCAGCCTGCCGTGGGAAGTAAACAGCAATACAGCACCGCATGCGCAATTGTAAAGGGACATATGCAGGATGGCAAGTTCCATCCTAGAAGTACACAGATGCAGTCTCTAGGAGATTGCACGGCACAGCTCACAGAACTAAAAGTCTTGATACTGACACTAAAAAATACAGATCAGGAATTCCCCACACTGATTGTGTGCAATTCATTTTACTGTGTCCAGTCATATAACGAATATCTTCACTACTGGGGCCAGAAAGGGTTTAGAGATTCCAAAGGTTGAACAATAAAGCACAAGTTGCTTTGGGAACAAGTGGCAGAGTTGAAAAAAGGCTTTCCATGGGCTCAGCTGATTCATACGTTGAGTCATCAGCATGTTGGTGTGCCCGTTGAAGGGAATTCATTAGCTTATGAAACCGCCAAGGCGACAGTCCGAACTGCTGCAATTGCTACAATCACTCGTTCTAGCACGAAAATAGACAGACAGATAATGGTAGCTGTCAACACTACACGTAATAACAGCTCAGCCGTACCAAAATGTTTTAAACTAAAGTACTCCTACAAGTTAGATGCACAAACATTCTGTATGCTCAAATTCCAGGAGTGGGGAATATAGTAATGCGAAACATGGATCGCAGATTAGGTTTAATACTAGCTGCACATGAGGGTCTGGGTTCAGCACACACAGGTATTACTGCGACAGTTTCACTACTGACACAACGTTATTGGTGGCCAGGTCTTACTAAGCAAACCAAGGGCTTTGTCCTTAAGTGCGACATCTGTCAGCAGATGAAGTATTCCACTGTAGCACATCTGACACAAACACCACTACTTATATCAGACAGACCTCTTGCATGTGTCTATTTGGACCACTGCGTTCCTATATCTGATGGAGCTTACTACTACATCCTGGAGGCAGTGGTTTTATGCTCTAGATTCCTGTGGGTTTGGCCCCAGCACTAGGTTGACGCTCGAACTCTTATAAAGGATTTACCCGTCTTCAATTGGTACATAACATTCTGACCATGGCCCTGCGTTTAGATCTCAGGCTTAGAAAGAAGCTATGGGAAGTCTGGGTGTGATCATGCGGTACTCCTCTATGTATTATCCAGAGGGAAATTTGATTGTGGAAAGGAAAAACCGGGACTTAAAGCAATCCTTAACAGTAAGGGTATTAGGCTTGGGTGACAGTTGGGTCAATCTCCTATATGTGGTCCAGAGAGCACTTAATAGCATGACAAGAAGTTCCCTGGGAGGCAGTACTTGATATAAGTTTGGGACGAGAATGTGGGTACCCAACATCGATTGTGGCAGCACAATGGTGGATAAAAAAGCATTTGACATCAATGATCATTTGGCTGTTTTACAGGAACTCAATGAATTCGGGGCATTACAACGCAACGGCCAAGTACAATGTACTGCCACTGGGGAAGCGAAAGCTATTACGGCAAGACCTGCCTGGGTCCCAAAGATTGAGGACCTGGTCAGAGAAAAGATTGTTGACAAAAAAAAATGTGGGCCATCTTACATAGCGCCTGTACCCGTCCTTGGCTGTGGTAGGAACAAGAACAGAACTTCTTCCAGCCCTTTGCCGGAAAGCAAGAAAAAAGATTCCTCTCCATTGATCTGATTAAATCACACTATGTGGCTTATACTGCGTTAGGTCTCGCTACCATACAGGAAGTTCAGACAAAGACTAATAACGTTTGAAGATTCTACTCTATGAAGTGACAGAGTTACCAACAATGGAATGGAACTCGCACTTGATCCCACCAGGTAGGTCGCTCCCCCTCCGCACAGCACCGCCTGTGTGTCCCTGCCCCAGTTGCCGCTGCTGAGGAAGTTCGAGGCCCTCCACCACCTGCAGGCTACCACCTGCGCCTCATCCACGGTGGCCAGTGGTAGGCGGTAGGTTTGTTCATCTTCCACTTTATTGTTTTATTGTATTGCCTGTATTTCATTGTTGTGTCTGTGACTGCTGTTGTTCTGTCTTCCCCCGCTGCCTGTTTGTGGTCCGTGCCCGTTTTCCTCCCTCTGTTCCCCTCGCTGTCCCCGTGTCTCTCAGCCCGGTTTTAACTTCTGTACCCCTTGCTGCCCCCGTGTCTCTGCCTGGTTTTTCCTTCTGTACCCCTCGCTGCCCCGTGTCTCTCAGCCCGGTTTTCCCTTCTGTTCCCCCCACTGCCCCGTGCCTTTCTGCCCGTTTTTGCCTTCTGTTTCTCAGCTGCCCCTGTCGTGTATTTCTATAGGTTCTGAATCGATCCCCCTATTCCTGACCCTATTCTGGTTAAACTACCTAGCTAGTTAACTAACAGTCAGCCCATGAGGCAAGAAATCCCCCATGATGCAGATACCGTTATCTGACGCAGTCACACTACGGCACAGGAACGTGTTATCTGATTAGGTCATAACGCTTGAGATCTAATTAGACAAGCGACATTCCTCCAGCCCCTGATAAGGCATACGACGTTCTCATAACAAATCAAACCTATGACAACCTGGAAAATCCGTGCGGCCATTGTTTTGATTTCACAGAGAACTTTTGCAAAAGAATGTGCTAACGAGCAAGTCGTATGACATCTTTATTGACGTACCTATGTCCATCCTTACGTCAATCTCGGCACCTTTAAGGTATAAATATTACCGACCTTGCCCTATGCAAACACACGCGTGGTGACAAGACGGAGCAGCCATACTTGCCGAAGCCGAGAGCAGAAGCAGACCCCGCAGGCAGCAGCCCCGCCTTCCTGACGCGCTGAGAGACGCGCTGCTATCTCAAGCCGAGAGACCCAGCACCGGCGCTTCTGGGCAGCCCTCGCAGGCAGCCTGGAATATCGAGAGCAGAGAAAGAGATACCATTCCTCATTCATCCTAAATTCCAGGTACAGAACTGAATAACCCCTCCTAGAGAATTCCTTAGTTATTCACTTGGCAAAAACAAACTTAACTTAAACTGTAACTTTCTATTCCCGCCCACGCATTAGACTTAGGTCAGGTACACGGGGTAGGCGTATTTAGAAACACCAGTTGAGTACGTTTAGTCAAATGTACATGTGTATGTAAATATATTTTAATCATTTTAAACATCATATGGCTCAGAAACCATATCAATGTTTTTACAGTATTATTTTATACTATTGCTTTTAATGTATGCACTTTACTTAACTATAAGTATTGCAATAATATCGATCCATTTCTCTTGTACGAGAAAAGAGACTCATCAATAAATAACATCTTTTATTGAACACGCCCGTCTCTTCCTTTTCTCTACATTCTGGTGAGACTAAGAATGCACGTACTGACTGAGTAAAATAATTGCCTTGTGCTCACACGACTCTTGAGATTGACTCTTGATTAGGGGAGAGCAAAGTTGTCATGTTCTATGGTTGTCAGAAACTAAATCCCTTCTTGTCTAATCAGGGGAGTTAATCCTTCCTTGAACATTCGAGAAAGTTTCTAGCGAACTCTGAGCTTAGCTGGCAAACCCAAAAATTAAGTCTAGTTTCGACAGTAGTAGACCTAGTTAACGTCTGGCCTAGGCCTTTACTGCTGTAGGTACTATTCCAATGCGCAGAGCCTATTGGGAAAATAGGAGCTACACTACATGGCGCCCAACACGTTTGGAAAGGGCGATAAAACTAACGTAAGACATTTAGAGTAACTCAGTCGTGCTTTCTCACTCAGACCCCTTTTCCCAAATACTCCAAAGACGTCTGGAGTGGGTGAAAGGTTATTATATCCTCCAAAACCTCGCAGGAGGGAACTCCTATGTATGGTTCTTGGTCTAGTCAACGTTGAAGGATAAAACTGTTCCAGAATATTGTGCATCTAATCTCTGTTTCCATAAGAAACCTGATCTGCAAACAAACATAATACCATCCTGTCTGTAAAATGGCAGAGAGTGATGATGAAAGAGAGGCAATTAGATTAGCTACTGAAATAGCAGATGCTGATGCTACCATGCAAACAGCAGACCCGGATATAATACTCATCCAGGTCGCCAAAAGGAGATCTATAACCTTAAAACTTATAGAAAATGGACTGACACCTAGAGGTGGCACAGTCATATTCGTAATTGAGGCACACGAATATCGGCAGACAGAGGTATACTATTCATGGATACATTTTCCAGCAGCAAATGCTGTAACAAAGTACTTCCACTATTACAAAGTAGAGGAACCTCCTAATGAGTACACTCCTTTCGAGGAGGTGGAAGTACCACTCAAATTCCAAGAGCATTTGCTCTTATTTGATGGCGCCCTAAAACATAACAATCACATTACAAGGCTCGGTCCTTTAGGAAGACCAGGAGCAACGAGGCCGGTCCTAGCCGGATACACACCACATCCAGACATCGAAAGAATGCCTGCAGCAGAGCTGTTAATACAGCTAAAACAACTACTAAAAATTCACAGACAATTAGTTCAGTATGTAATGCGGACTTCAACAATTCAGCCAGCGATTAAACTTCCACAGCTGACCCCTCACCAGGGGAACACAAATAAAATTACACCACAGAACATCCAATCCTGCCTAGGTAAAGTTCTAGCTAAACGGGAACAAATACCATTCTGGTTGGCACAGAAAATTACCCAAATAGAGGCGGTGTTTCCTGACACCACCCCATTAGAAAAACACAGGATTCTGACTATATGTCTCCCAATGGGAATCGCACCACACATTGAGGACTGTGACACTTGGGGTACAGTCTTTGCTTCCATCTACACAAAAACGCACGGTGTTCCATCCATTTCGGTAATACCAGATGTGCTAAAACAAATTCAAGATGAATACGGTCCAGAACCTGCTTTAACTCTTGGTATGAAATTACTGAAAGACTTCAAGCAGGTCTCGGCTATATTATTAGCCAACATAAAAGGTGAAGCAGCAAACGTGGCGATCCGCCAGAGGTTAAAAGAGACAGATATAGCAGACCAACCAGCTGAAATTGCCAGAATCATAGAAAAATCCTATGAAGAACTAGGCAGAGATAGTCTAGGTGGAATACCAGTAAAACCGCAACTGACTACAAGTCCAGAAAAAATATTTTTTAATAATAATAATTCACCGAAAAAGAACTGGGATGGAAACAAACAATCCAATCCCAAAGAAAAGAAATTCCAGTCCAGAGGAAGGTCTCCTAGGCGAAGAGAGAAATCTCCAAACCCGAGACAAAGGTCACCCCAGGGTGACCCCTCTGGGAATAGATATAACCTTAGAAATAGGGATAATATTAAAAAACCTGATAGATATCAAGACATTGATACACGTCCCTCTCAATCTTTTCAGAATTCCTCGCAGAAATCGGAAAGAAGAGGACGATCAGAAGAGCACGCCAAGTCCAAAGACAAGGAACCTGCTCAACTGAAAAAGAAATTACAATTTCCAAAAAAGAAGGTAGCCAGTATCAAGGTAGTTAACAATGCCGAGAATACTGAGGACACAACTGAAAAACGGAGAGTGGGCTCAGACAATGCTAGACAGCGCAGCAGAGGTGAGCATAGCTCGCAAAGTCCTTATGAATCATCTGGAGACAGTGGACACGAATGAATACCTTCAAGTGGAAACTGCAGATACGAGAATTAGCAAGCCCCACAAGATATACGAGATAACATTACGTATAGAGGGAGATAAGAATAGGAAAATAAGGGGACTATTTTGGGATAACCTCTCCAAGGGTTATGACATCTAGCTGAAAAAGACTGGCCACCAGAGTTTGTCAGGGAGTGCCCTCATGGCGAAGAAGTAATTATGCCTGCCTTCTCGAATCAAATCCCGATTCATAAAAAATATACACTTGCTAGAAAGTGGGCAGTGGCCTTAGCACCTGCTTTATATAAAAATCATGTAGGATGGGATGAGGATTCTCCTCCTCACAAAATCCAGTTAAAATCACAACCAACTGCACAAAGGCAGTACCCAATTAAGCAAGAAGCTAAAAAACAAGTAAATGAAATACTAGATCAGCTAGAATACCAGGGGGTGATTGAAACTTGCACCTCACAAATGAACAATCCTTTGTTTCCGGTCTCCAAACCAGACAATTCATATCGCCTAGTTTTGGATTACCGACACCTTAACACATGTTGCAAAACTTTTGCAGTGCAAAACTCACACAGTGCTGCACTAATGAATAACATAGTGCGCAAAAAATACAAAACAACCTTGGACATCTCCAACGGATTCTTTTGTCAAAACATAGCACCAGAGAGCAGATATTTAACAGCTTTCTCAGTAAATGGCACTCAAAAACAATTCTGTCGGTTAGCCCAGGGGTACAAGAACAGCCCGGGGGTATTCTCAGCGAGAGTAACAAAATTACTACAACTATATGATGATGAAGCATTATCTTATGTCGATGACATTTACTTAACAGATGATGACTTGGAGACTCACTTGAAAAGAGTGAACACCATAATACTTGGTTTCGCTGCAGAGGGTTACAAATTCAACTTCAAAAAGTCCAGAATTGCCCATCTGACAGTCCTATTCTTAGGATATGAGCTATCAAGTGAAGGTAAAAGACTGGCAGACAATTTCCTAGAGAAATGTGCCGTTATCCAAGCTCCTAAAACACTAAAAAACCTACAGTCAATTTTAGGTTTCCTAAATTCCGGAAGAACATACATTGCAAATTACGCAGAAAGGGTGAAACCCCTTTACGATCTAATTAAACCAGACTTTAAAAGATCCAGTTGGACTCAAACACACACAGAAATTTTGAGATCCTTACAAACAGACATGCTAATTAAAACAAAATTAGAAACACGTGATAACACACGCAATCTTGTGATCCAAGTCATCCCAGGGAGATGCGGATTCACATACCTGACCTCTAATGAGGGAGAAAAGGTACCAATTGCATTCAAATCACACTTGTACACAAAAGCTGAACAGAGATTCAGCAACAAAGGAAAAATTGTTCAAGCAGTTCAAACCGCAATAGCTAGAGAAAAAGACATAGCTGACGGTAGACATATCACAGTCAGAACAGCTGAATCAGCCTTTGAGGCATTAACAACACCGTGTAATTTACCATCAACAACATTGGATCCAGAATGGATACAATGGGTGAATTCAATCACAACGGACAAAGTATACTACTACTTTGATCCAGAACTAGAAGAATTAAAAAATCTAAAATACGAAAAGACGTATCCTCTGCCAATCGACATTCTGCCTCTACGACATTACGCCTGTGTAATCTATACAGACGGACATGCTCAACCATCCGTTTGGGGAGAACATGCATACAATCCCACATGTGAGATTACAAAAGAAGTGTGGCGCGGAGGTAAACTAAGAACTCTATTAACAAAATCACACTCAGTAGAAACTAATTCAGAACTACAAACTGAAATAATAGCTTTGAAAATGGCGCTAGATAATGCGGATCGCGAATTCCCGACACTTATAGTGTCAGATTCATATTTCTGCGTCAAAGCATATAACAAGGATTTGCAGACATGGATTCAGAACGGTTACAAAGATGACACAGATGCACCAATAAAGCAGAGACTGCTCTGGGAACAAGTAGCTCTTTTGAAAAAAGAACTACCAAAGACTCACGTGACACACTCACTGAGTCACCAGCGTGATGGCGTTCACGTTGTAGGGAATTCATTGGCTGAAACAGCCGCAGCGGCAGCCAGTAAACCGGCTCCCGTAGATCGAAAAAAGCGTACATTAAAATACATTGACGGCGAAACATTGCTGGCGGTGAAAACGTCATCAAAAGGCGACTGCTCAGCGTTACCGATCAATTATCCACTCAATTATACATACATAATCGATGCAAACTCCGTCCCTTTTGCTCGAATCCCTGGAGTGGGGGATAGAGTGATTCCAAACATGGACAGGAGAAACTTGTTAATCGCAGACGCACACATGGGCGAGGGTCTCAGACACCTTAAATTAAAAGATTCTCTGGAAGAATTACAATCACGGTACTGGTGGCCAGGCATGAGCCTGCACTACACCATGTTTGTAAAAAACTGCCCAAACTGCAACAGAGATCGCAGTGGGGAGAGAAGCAGTTTAATACCTCGTCGTATCAAGGCAGATAATATTACCAACAAAAAGAATGGCTTGCGATTAACATACACAGGCTAGTTCCACTTATAATGTAGATCCACAGCACTCGGCTGACGTCCGGACTGTTATACAAGATTTGCGAGTCTAAATGGCATATACGCTAAGAGCATGCTACGTTCGACCATTTTTTTTTCACTCAGACAAACCAGCCTGGGGGGGGAAAGAATGGCCAAATGAGCACAGCCCAGCGGGAATCTTCTCACTTCCTTCCTGAGGGTATGGGATGGTGTAAAGAAAAAACCAAGGCAGAAAGCAATCTATAATGGAAAGGACATTAGGTTCGGGAGCTGGGTGGGTCAAACATCTAATAAGTGTCCAACGTAGTCTAAATAACTTGCCAAGAAATTCTCTGAAGGGATTCAGTCCGTACGAATTATTATTCGGAACTAGGATGTTGATCTCTGACCTTGATAGTCAGACTTCAGTGGTAATAGAAAAAACCTTTGATGTCAAAGACCGTTTGGCTATTTTGCAGGACTTAAACAAAACAAGAAAAGACCTGAGCAACATACAGTTGAAACAACAGCCAACAACCACTGAAGAATCACCACCTGTCCCAGCAAGACCTGTCTGGATTCCAAAAGTCGGGGATCTAGTCAGGGAAAAGATCGCGGTAAAGAAGGAATTTGGGCCTTCTTACAGAAAAGCAGTTCCTGTCTTGTCTGTCAACGGGACAAGATCAGTTGTACTACCGCCACTTGCTGGTAAAAAGGAGAACCGAGTTGTATCCATCGACCTGGTAAAACCACAACATGTGGCCTATAACAAACAGTAGGCCAAGTGGACTCCCAATAAGTAGCAGAACACCAAGGTTTGCTACCAGTACAGAGGTCCTAACAAAGAGGCTCATCACATTTGAAACGCCTAAAGAAGAACAACAAGGACTATGCAACAATGCAATAGAACTCAGACCTCTGAAAACCCAAATAAAGACATTTAGCAGAGACACACCAATCTACAATGAAGTTCCAAGTGAAAATGCAAGAAACAAAAATCCTGAACCAATTGGAACAATTGACAGAACTGCATCTGGTTACTTCATCAACTTCGATGATTCCTCTGAAGGTTTCAGCGAACAAAAGACACAGCCATCATCAAAATCCTTTAAAGACAAAGCTAAGGAACTTTTGAAACAACTGAAAGAAACATATCTGGTTACTCCATGGATTGAATTTTGGGTGGGTTTTGGTGCATTTATCCTCATACTTTGGCTCATCATGGTATTTACCTTGGGACGCTTCATTGAGGGAAAATATGCTAAAATGGACACAGCAAGTCAGAACATCAACTTGGTCCTCAAACCACACACATCTTCACACGTCGAGAAACGAGAACTCTCTTCAGAACTTTCTTCAGCCAACTTCACAGCAATTCCAATACCTGGTGGGGTAGCCTGGGACAACACTGACTATGAAATTTATGGTCCGGTCGAGATCCTGAAATATCCACACCAAATCAAGATCTCCTTGAGTGACTTTGCAAAACCAAACTCATTTGCTGATGATTGGGACTTTGAAAGTATAAACAATATGATGTCTGACTTAGTAATGTCTGCTAAATTTACAAAACATGATTATTTGCAAGGTTCTACAAATTATGATAGTATGTATTGCTATAACCATTATGGTAACCATTTCTTGCATAAATCTGCACAACCTAGAAATGTTTTAAATTATAATCAATGGGAACATTGTGCTACACCTCCAAAAGGGAGCTCTAGAACCGTTTATGACAAATATTCATATTTTTCAGGTTTTAACATAACTAATGCTGAAACATTTTATTACAAATTGTCAAACAAGACAGGGATGAAAACCATGATAACCAACACGAAATTGATATATTCAGATTCATTCTTTGAAAAAATGAATACTTTTGGATTTGATTATTGGGACAAAAATGTTGATTTGAAAAGTGTTTGGGGTACAAAAGAATGGCAAGTACAGGGTATAGAAGCTTTGTTTAGAGCCTGCATGATCCCAGAACAAATGATATTTTTAAATGACACTGTTCAACAAACCACCTGTCTTGGCTTAGCCAAAATCAAAGATTTAAATAACCTGTCTATTCCAAAGCCAACAATGTTCAGCAATAACTCTGATACAGATGAAGAAATAGACATAAGCCATATACTTAACCAAAACAGAACACATCCTGATTGGAAACAATGGTTGATCTGGCCCACAGATACAAATAACTGTCAAGATAGATTCCTGAATAAAACACAGGGTTTCAAAATGACCAGGCCAGACCCTAGATATCCTCAAAGACATCACCCAGGGATAATAACAACCTACAGTGTGGGCAAATTATGCCTTCAATGGCTACAAACTTCCACACTGCCTGAAATTAAGCAACACCTAACTTTACTTACTGATGGTGCTGACTTGCGTGATTTCATACTGGGACCACGCAAACAGCGTCAAAAGCGTTTCATAGCAGCCTCTGTATATGCAGCATACAATGAGGCCTGGAAGGTTACTCAAATTGAAACAGCAGAGAGAATACGTGAAATTGATCGTATTAATTTGGAAAAATCACTTTCTGTAGTGGACAATGGGTTAATGACTCTGTCCTCCAGAATATTTTCATTGGACAGCATTGTGTCTTCAGCAATCGACATATTATCGCAAGACTTACTGTTATTACAACATGGTCAGTCGCAATTGCGTTCTATTGTACAGCTTGGCTGGACGTTACAAAATCTGCGTTCAGGCTATGTGCCTTGGCGTTTAATCAACACAACGTCACTATTCCAAATCTTTAACCTTACTGATAGAAAAATCGGTATGGCGCAGAAGGGTGCTGATTATACAATCTTGAGCATTGAAAAACTAGAAAGATTACCAATGACAATGTCAGAACGACCTGTCAGTGAATGGATAATCCACGGAATCATAAATATTCCAATCTCAACCTTCAGGTTTCAATACTGCCAAAAATATATACAGGCTGGCATGTACGAGAAATTGGGAAAGGGGTACCTTAAAACAACTTGGAACCTGCCCTATTCACATGCATGTGTCAGTAACAAAGGACAGAAAGTGTTTCTTAGTGGCAACAATTGTGCTATGTCACTAAGCGGCACGCTTCTGTGTAACGGTATTAGTTTGCACGGAGCCTGTGAAGGGAATTCATACAACCTTTCATGTCACCAGCAAGGCGCACCTGCAACTGAAATAGAACCATTCTTTCAAAGACTCTATAATGGGAGTTACATTCTTATTGTAGACCGCAGATGTTGTAGTCTTATGCCCGGGACTCCTTATCTCGTCACCACGACGGCGAAGGTCAAGTGCTGTGGACGTTCTTTGTTCCCCAGCTCCTTACCAGACAGGGAGGCAAGGGCATGGCCCGGTTTGAAAATTACTTCTATTCGAATAGACACTTTAAGCAGAATGAAAACAGTGCTTCTTCAGACGCCTACAAGGCTCACGTCATCTAAAGAAACGTATGATCTACAAGTCGCAAGGACGACTGCAGAGATACATACATTATTATCAACTAATTCCCCCGTACATTTCGCAGAAATCCTGAGCGAAATCTTAAATATTTCTGATACCACTGGGGTCTCAAAGGTATTTAAGACAGTATTTTCGATGGCATTAACACCATTCAAAGCCATACTGGGTATTTTTCCAGATTTCGTCCATTCGATTTTTGGCGGACTTCCCCTGATCCTGGGACTAATTGCAGGAATCCTATTCCTAGTCCTTATTTTTCGTTATGGCAACCCATGTCACAGATCAAACTCTCGCGACAATGGAAGATACGATCCTAGCCATTGGATACCGGGACCGGATATCAAAAATCCTGGGACTCTCCCGGCTTAGAGACCTAAATATGACTTGGTTTCTATCATTTCGACCAATGTGGCAAAGGTGTGTTTTACCTGTACTAAGGTGTCTGCTATGCGGAGAAGAATGCGTGTTAGACACCTGTCTGACGCTACAATCGGATGCGCCGGTGGATGCAGATACACTGTTGGTTCCTACCAAGGTTCACGCACTGTGCTGCCCTCAAAGGCTGCCAATTCTGATGACGGCATTCCTGGAATCTTCACCATTACGATTGAAGAGTAGTGAAGTTCAAGATGAAAGCAGCATCGAACAGGTACGACCTTCTGTCAGCAATGCAAATCAGAATGTCAATGGAGACAATCATGCGCACGAATGCATGGTTACCCCTATTTCCGACTTAGTGGAACTTTCCCATGAAGCTGTTGACAGTTTTTTCGAAAGCCTGAATGATATGATGTTCTCTCCGGAACAGAAATAGAGACTTTTGAGTAAACTCGCACACGGCGTTCCCTGAATTCGGCCTTCAACCTTTAAAATAAAAGTCACATGAACAATTACAATCCAGTTCACGGACAGCAACTTTTTTCAGCAAGCCCTTAAAATATTTTTCTATATATTTTTTCCCCGGGACACTGATCTTCTGCTTAAAGTAAGAAACTATTCCTAGAGAACTAAGATTTCTATTTTAGATACTTTATAGAGACTTTAGCTGCCCGCTGGTATGTTCACAAATATTTTATTATGTGATGAAATGGTCTCGACCTTCCTTTCTGTATAGCTATATTAAGAGCCATTTCATGTGTATTTCTCATATACCAAAAAGCAATAATGCATTACAATGCGTGTTTACTTTTGCATTTAATTCATGGCTTAAAGTGCATACAATATATATGACTGCAATTTTTCAGTATATTTGAAAATTTCGAAATGCATTTATGTATTTTGGGGTGGTAAGGTATACACTATACTCTATAGTATGTTGTACTATGTTATACTATGCATAGATTAGTAGATATGACCATAGTTAGCGTGGAGTGGGTGTCGTGTATTTCTATAGGTTCTGAATCGATCCCCCTATTCCTGACCCTATTCTGGTTAAACTACCTAGCTAGTTAACTAACAGTCAGCCCATGAGGCAAGAAATCCCCCATGATGCAGATACCGTTATCTGACGCAGTCACACTACGGCACAGGAACGTGTTATCTGATTAGGTCATAACGCTTGAGATCTAATTAGACAAGCGACATTCCTCCAGCCCCTGATAAGGCATACGACGTTCTCATAACAAATCAAACCTATGACAACCTGGAAAATCCGTGCGGCCATTGTTTTGATTTCACAGAGAACTTTTGCAAAAGAATGTGCTAACGAGCAAGTCGTATGACATCTTTATTGACGTACCTATGTCCATCCTTACGTCAATCTCGGCACCTTTAAGGTATAAATATTACCGACCTTGCCCTATGCAAACACACGCGTGGTGACAAGACGGAGCAGCCATACTTGCCGAAGCCGAGAGCAGAAGCAGACCCCGCAGGCAGCAGCCCCGCCTTCCTGACGCGCTGAGAGACGCGCTGCTATCTCAAGCCGAGAGACCCAGCACCGGCGCTTCTGGGCAGCCCTCGCAGGCAGCCTGGAATATCGAGAGCAGAGAAAGAGATACCATTCCGCATTCATCCTAAATTCCAGGTACAGAACTGAATAACCCCTCCTAGAGAATTCCTTAGTTATTCACTTGGCAAAAACAAACTTAACTTAAACTGTAACTTTCTATTCCCGCCCACGCATTAGACTTAGGTCAGGTACACGGGGTAGGCGTATTTAGAAACACCAGTTGAGTACGTTTAGTCAAATGTATATGTGTATGTAAATATATTTTAATCATTTTAAACATCATATGGCTCAGAAACCATATCAATGTTTTTACAGTATTATTTTATACTATTGCTTTTAATGTATGCACTTTACTTAACTATAAGTATTTTTAATAATATCGATCCATTTCTCTTGTACGAGAAAAGAGACTGATCAATAAATAACATCTTTTATTGAACACGCCCGTCTCTTCCTTTTCTCTACATTCTGGTGAGACTAAGAATGCACGTACTGACTGAGTAAAATAATTGCCTTGTGCTCACACGACTCTTGAGATTGACTCTTGATTAGGGGAGAGCAAAGTTGTCATGTTCTATGGTTGTCAGAAACTAAATCCCTTCTTGTCTAATCAGGGGAGTTAATCCTTCCTTGAACATTCGAGAAAGTTTCTAGCGAACTCTGAGCTTAGCTGGCAAACCCAAAAATTAAGTCTAGTTTCGACAGTAGTAGACCTAGTTAACGTCTGGCCTAGGCCTTTACTGCTGTAGGTACTATTCCAATGCGCAGAGCCTATTGGGAAAATAGGAGCTACACTACACCCCTGTGTTCTTGTTCCCTTTTTTCCTTCTATGCCACTCGTTTTTTCCCTGTATTTCTGTACCCTCTTGCATTCTGTGACACTCGTTTTTCCTGTATTTCTGTGCCCTTCTTGCCTTCTGTGACACTCGTTTTTTCCCTGTATTTCTGTGCCCTCTTGCCTTCTGTGACACAGTTTTTCCTGTATTTCTGTGCCCTTTTTGCCTTCTGTGCCACTCGTTTTTTCTCTGTATTTCTGTGCCGTCTTGCCTTCTGTGACACTTGTTTTTCCTGTATTTCTGTGCCCTTTTTGCCTTCTGTGACACTCGTTTTTCCTGTATTTCTGTGCCCTTCTTGCCTTCTGTGACACTCGTTTTTCCTGTATTTCTGTGCCCATTTTGCCTTCTGTGCCACTCGTTTTTTCCCTGTATTTCTGTGCCCCCTTGCCTTCTGTGACACTCCTTTTCCCTTGATCTTGTGCCCTTTCTGCCTCTGTGCCACTCGCTTTCCTCATTTTTTGTGCCCTTTTGCCTCCTGCCCCTTTCATCGTCCCTCACAGCCCCCACCGCTGCGTCCTCTGCGGCCCGCCCCCCTGACTGCCCACAGCCCATTTGCTGCCCCTGCCTCCCGCCTCCCAGCTGCTCCTCCCTCTTACCTCCCCATATAGGCCAGCCGCTGCACGGTGAGGAGAGCGACCCTTGACCCCACCAGGTAGATCGCTCCCCCTTCGCACAGCACCGCCTGTGTGTCCCTGCCCCAGCTGCCACTGCCGCTGCTGAGGAAGTTCGAGGCTCTTCACCACCAGCAGGCTACCACCTGCGCCTCATCCCTTTTGGCCAGTGATAGGCCGTAGGTTTGTTCATCTTCCACTTTATTATTTTATTGTATTGCCTGTATTTCATTGTTGTGTCTGTGACTGCTGTTGTTCTGTCTTCCCCCGCTGCCTGTTCGTGGTCCGTGCCCGTTTTCCTCCCTCTGTTCCCCTCGCTGTCCCCGTGTCTCTCAGCCCGGTTTTCCTTCTGTACCCTCTGCTGCCCCAGTGTCTCTGCCCGGTTTTTCCTTCTGTACGCCTCGCTGCCCCCGTGTCTCTCAGCCCGGTTTTCCCTTCTGTTCCCCTCACTGCCCCCGTACCTCTCTGCCCGTTTTTGCCTTCTGTTTCTCAGCTGCCCCTATATTCTTGTGCCCTTTTTGCCTTCTGTGCCACTTTTTTTCCCCTGTATTTCTGTGCCCTCATGCCTTCTGTGACACTTGTTTTTCCTCGTTTTTTGTGCCCTTTTGCCTTCTGTTCCCTTCAGTGTCCATCACCGCCCCCGCCGCTGCGGCCCCGCCCCCGACTGCCCACTGGCTGGCCCTGCCTCCCAGCTGCTCCTCCCTCCCACCTCCCCATATATGCCGGCCGTTGCGCGGCTGTGCCAGGCCGAAGGTGGGCCTATGGCAAGCCCGTCTGCACCCATCCGCGCCTGGACCGCGCCCAGCGCCAGAACCCCTGGCCCCCACATGACTGCCGCCACTACGACGCCAGCACTGTACACGCTCTCAACTCCGGACGGACCCACACCTGCTTCAAGGCCACCCCGAAATGCACACACAGTCTTCACCTGCCGGAACTGCAGCAACACCAGCCTCGGAGCCGACGAACCACCCGCCAAGAAAGACCCCAACCACCTCTGATGCATACTACTGAACATCCGCTCTGCACGCAAACACGCCGTTGAGCTCTGGGTGTCATGATGATCGGACTCCTCAGGGTCTCCTCAGGGTCAGGATGATGCTCAAAGGGGTCCACCTCCTGATTTCCCCGCACTCTGACTAATATCTTATAATCACAGAGTACAGAAGTAATCAAGCGAGGGATAGGGTTAGGGTGGGAACAGCGGTGGAAGAGGGGTACGTGCAACAAAAGAAACAACACATTAACATCCTTAAAACAACCTAACTACTCTCCAGTATTTCTCGCAAGATGTATTTCCGTAGCCGATAACTAAATCAGGAGATGAACGCTTCTTCTCTTCCTACGACAAGATCCTTCTCTCACCGCAGAATAGGACCCATCTATAAATCAAAACACTCCGTTAATATATCGTGTGGTAACAATTGTCCCTAAGTAACTAGGTTACACACTTTCTCATACGTACCATCAGTCATCCACCCTAGAACTCAAATGAAGGCCACCTCCAGCACTAGGAAAATAGGTAACGAATCATCCGAATCATTCAGATGTTTGAACATCAGAAGCTCCCCAAAATAAAGCAAGACCTTGGCCCATCCGGTCCAGGAAAAAGGGCGGAAAAATCATAATCCATGGATAGTACCGCTGACTCAGTATAATGTTAGAATAACCAGGATAAAGATATTGGAAAAAAAATAGTTCAAGAAACAAGTCACGAATCAGGTCATCCACTCTGGATGATTCTGATCTTACCAGAACTTCAAGCACCCAGCAACTCTCCGTGTCTGAGCACTCAAGGAAGGTTCCGGTAATGTTATCCACTGGTGTCTCAAGATCTGTAGAAACGACCCAACAACCCCCCCCCAGTCAGGAGCAGGAAGGCCAAACGAGGAGAAAAGACCCGCTCCGACGAGCACGTTTCAGAAATGCCCCGGAGGATATTCTTGACAGGCCCAGGGAGGGGGCAATCCAGGCGTCTCCCTGAACTTGCTGAGAGAACAAGAGGAGATGCAGAAATATCCGCCCCGCCGAGCGGTAACCATGAAACTTTCTTGTCGGGCCCAGGGAGGGGGCAATCCACGTGTCTCCCAGCCCCGCCGAGAAACAAGAGAAGATGGAGTAGGCGTTCCCGCTCAGTCGAGCGGAACGCGCACTGAAGGAAACCTGCAGCCGCCGCCAGAAGGACCATGCGGCTCATCCGAGATAGCAGTCCCGAAGAAAAACAGGGAACAGGGCGTCCGCATCCAAGATACTACAAAGAGACAAGAATCACGTACAACCCTACCAGCGTGTCACGTGACTATAAACACTTTCAGTTCCTCCCAGAAGGATGGCCTTCTGGGAGATGTAGTCAGGTCTATTTTTCCTCATCTAGGTAGGCACGCAAGTCATACCCTGACACAGGGACCTGCTCAACACAACATCCCCGGACGTCGCCTTCCTGTCAGAGACCTGGTTGAACGACTCCTCTGCACCCGACATCGCCATAGCCATCCCAGACGGCTACAAGATCACCCACAGAGACCACACCAACGGAGTCGGAGGAGGAATCGCCATCGTCCACAAGAACAGCATCAGGGTCTCAACTAGCCCCGGCGACGCGCTCAGCACCGCCGAACACATGCACTTCCAGATCCACACAGACCCTAACTCCACACTCAGAGGCTCCCTCGTCTGCCGACCCCCCAGACCCGTCCCCAGTTCAGCGACTACATCGCAGACTTCATCAGCAAGCGCGCACCGGCCTCCACCGACTACATCCTCCTCGGAGACCTGAACTTTCACCTTGAGAACAACAACGACAACAACTCCATAACCCCGATCAATAACCTCGCCAACCTCGAACTGAAGCAACTCGTCACAACGCCCACCCACTCCACCGGCCACACGCTCGACCCCGTCTTCTCCTCAAGCCTGCACATCTCCGTCAGCCATACCATCAAACTACTGTGGACCGACCACCACTGCATCCACTTTGCCTTCCAGAAACCCACCACACACCACCGGACCCAATCAATCCCCCGGCGCTGCTGGAGCAAAATCACCGAAGACCAACTACATGCAAACCTCGCTCTCAGTCCCACCCACCGAACCCTCCAACACCGACGACTCTGCCCAGAGTCTCAGACGCTGGATCGAGGACTGTGCCAACACCCTCGCCCCACTGAAGAAACCCCCACAGAGACACCAGCAAGAGGGCCAGCTGGTTCACCCCAGAACTCCTTGCTTCCAAGCAAGCCTGCCGGAAACCAGAGAAGGAATGGCACAGTGAACAAACTCCGGACAGCCATGCAGCACACAAGGACACCATCCGCAACCACCACCACCTCATTGGGTGGCCAAGAGGACCTCCTTCAAAGACCGCCTCGACAACAACACACACAATAGCAGGGAGTTCTTCAACATCGTGAAGGAACTCTCCAACCCCAGCTCCAACACCAACGACATCCCGCCGTCGCAAGCCCTGTGCGACTCCCTCGCCACCTTCTTCCACCGCAAGATAGCAGACATCCACAACAGCTTCAACAACCAGACAGCCCCAACAGACAAGTACACAACAGACCCTCCACACACCATCAACCACGACCCCCTGCTAGCCTGGGCCAGCGTGAGCATCAATGACACCATCAAGACCATGAGCACAATCCATTCTGGCTCTCCGTCAGAACCATTCTTCAACAAAGCAAGCAGCTCCACCGCACCCCACCTGCACAATGTCATCAATCTCTCCCTCGAGACCGCGTCCTTCCCAGAGAGCTGGAAAGACGCCGAGATCAACGCCCTACTCAAAAAACTTAAAGCAGACCCAAGAGACCTCAAGAACTTCGGTCCTATCTCTCTGCTCCCTTTCTCGGCAAAGATCATCGAGAAAATCATCACCAGACAGCTAACCCGATACCACGAAGAAATCAGAATCCTGGACCCTTCACAGTCAGGGTTCCGCAGCAACCACAGCACTGAGACTGCCCTCATCGCCGTCACCGACGACATCAGGACCCTGTTGGACAACGGTGAGACTGCAGCACTCATCCATGTAGACCTCTCAGCCGCCTTCAATACCGTCTGCCACCACACGCCGCAGGGATCCGAGACAAGGCTCTGGAATGGACCACCTCCTTCCTCTTCGGCAGAACCCAGAGCGTCCGCCTCCCCCCATTCCGTTCCAAAGCCTCCGAGATCATCTGGGGCATACCTCAGGGATCCTCCCTCAGCCCGACACTGTTCAATAGTTACATGGCCCTGCTCACACAGTCGCCCGGCAGCACGATCTCAACATAATCTCCTATGTCGACGACACTCAACTGATCCTCTCCCTCACCAAGGACCCCATCACCGCCAAAGCCAACCTCCACAAAGGAATGAAGGCCGTCGCCGACTGGATGAAGATCAGCCGTCTGAAGCTGAACTCGGACAAGACGTAGGTCCTCGTCCTCGGTTCCAACCCTTCAGCCTGGGACGACTCCTGGTGGTCGACGGCACTGGGGGCAGCCCCGACACCCACCGACCACGCACGCAACCTGGGAATCATCCTCAACTCAATGCTCTCAATGACCAAGCAAGTCAACGCCGTCTACTCCTCCTCCTTCAACACCCTCCGCATGCTCCACAAGATCTACAGATGGATCCCGACAGATACAAGAAAGACAGTCACCCAGGCCCTTGTCAGCAGCACTCGACTACGGAAACGCCGTCTACGTGGGAGCTCCGATCAAGCTCATCAGATGACTACAACGCATCCAAAACGCCTCGTCACGACTGATCCTCGACGTACCACGACACGGCCACATCACCCCCCACTTGAGAAACCTGCGCTGGCTCCCGTCAACAAGAGGATATCCTTCAAGCTCCTCATCCATGCACACAAAGCACTCCACACCACAAGACCGGCCCAGCCTACCTCAACAGATGGCTCTCCTTTTACATCCCCAACCACCAGCTCCACTCCGCCGACCTCTCACTCGCCTCCGTCCCACGCTTCCAAAGAACAACTACCGGCGGGAGATCCTTCTCCCACCTTGCCGCCAAGACACGGAACACCCTCCCACTGAGCCTACGACAGACCCAAAACCTGCTGACCTTCAGGAGGATACTCAAGACCTGGCTGTTCGATCAGTAGCGCCCCCCCTCCCCAGCTCCTTGAGACCCTCGCGGGTATGTAGTGCGCTTTACAAATGATTGATTGATTGATTGATTGATTGCCCAGCTACCAAAAATAGATCAAACAGCGTCTGGCTACTTAATCGATTTTGACACCTTTTCTCTGGATTCTAGTGAACCTGAGTCACCGCTAGCTTCTGTTCACCACAAAGAAAGAATACATGTTCTCTACCTTTGACTGAAAAAGTCTTACTTTGTTTCTCCCTGGCTATAGCTCTGGATTGCAATTGTGCTACTGTTCCTAGTCCTCTGGCTAGGTGTAGTGACTGTCTTTTTCCTGCTCCTGAATGGACATTATCTCCCAGACCCCTTCACAGTACTACATGTGAACCTGGTCCTGACCCTCCATGCATCATCTCGTGAACAAAAAAACCTGTCCTTTGTGAACATTACAGCAGTTCCTGTTCCTGAAGGAATAGTTTGGGATAGGGTTTCATATGATGTATTTGGTCCCACTGAACTTTTGAAAATACCACATTTGTTTATAATTTCCTTGAATGATATTATCACCTTCAGTACTTTCTCTGATGGTTGGGACTTTGAGATGGTAAATATTATGCTGTCTGATTTTGAACAAGCTGCTGTATTCTCCAATAATGAATTGTTAATGTTAATGTTAATGTTATTGATATTTCTATGGCGCGAACTGATACCCGAAGTTGTCCTGGCGCTGCGTATGATGTCCTACAGAGGTTACTGACAGGGGTTCATGAGGGCCCGTTGTTAGACAACAAAAAGCCAAGTTTCAAGAGATTTCCTGAAGTCAAGATGGTTTGTCAAGCACCTAAGCTGCAAAGGAAGGTCATTCCATGCCTTGGCCGCTCTAACCACAAAACTTCTGCCTCCCCAGTTGGAAGTCTTTACAAAGGGCACTGACACCAGTTTAGCTTTAGAGGAACGCAGAGGTCTGCAAGGAGCATACAGCTGAAATTGTAGTTTCAGATGCAAGGGTCCGTTGCCTTGAAGTGATTTATAGACCACACAGAGGGCCCTAAATGTAACACACATTTTTTTACAGGCAACCAGTGGAGCTTTCTAATCTCAGCCGAGATTGAAGCATGTTTAGATGTGCCGCTGAGTAATCTGGCAGCTGCATTCTGCAGGAGTTGAAGTTTTTTTATAAGGCCAACCTGGATGTTAAGATATAGACTATTGCAATAGTCCAGTCTAGACATAGCTAGGGCAGTAATAACTGTCCGTTGGCTGTCTTTGGGTAGAAGGGGCATGATTTTCTTGCAGGATCTGAGAGTGAAGGTAGTAGCAGAGATCACTGCGTTCACTTGGTCCTTGAAGCTAAGTTTGTTGTCTATATAAACTCCCAGATTCTTTACATTCCTAATCGGGGTTGGCAGAGGACCTAGTGTGTCTGGCCACCAGGCCGGGGTCCAGATGTTTGGGTCATTGTCAAGCAAAACCACCTCAGCCTTACTGGAATTTAGTTTATGGCAGTTTTGGGCCATCCAGCTACCCACAGCTGTCATGCAGTCATGAAAATGGGAAGCCAATCCCTTCACCCTATCTGGTAGCAGAGACACTACAATTTGGGTATCATCTGCATACGAGGTTAAAACCAAAAGAGTCAATCAAGGGAGCAAGCATAAGACATAAATATTAAAAAGTGTAGGGCTAATGGAAGACCCTTGATTGTCTCCACAGGGCAACGAGAATGATTTTGCCGTGAACTCACCAAGGGACACAGTCTGTACTCGATTAGATAAAAAAGATTTAAGTAGCTTCCAGGCAGTGTCTTTGATTCAAATCTCTTGCAACCGGTCCATCAATAAAACATTGTGGACCGTATCAAAGGCCGCGGAGAGGTATAACATAATCATCGCCACTTTACCTCCCTGATCCAATATGGACCAGATTTCTTCAGTGGGTTTCAGTACTGCAGATTCAGTGCTATGACCCCCCCCCCACCCCCAAACCATACTGAAAGGGGTCTAATACCTGGGATTCTTCCAGAAACAGACTGTGTTGAGTATTCATAATTATTTTTTTAATTTTTGCAGGTAGCGGAAGTCTGGAAATGGGCCTAAAGTTGTTTGAGTCTTTGGGATCCAGGTTAGGCTTTTTCAGGAGGGGCACTATGGATGCGGTTTTCCATGTTTTGGGAACACACCCTTCCCTAAACATGGCATTATTAATAGACGTCCGAGTTAGCGTAACTGGCTCTGGTGCTAGTGTAAGTTTAGAGAGAGTGCAGGGATCAGATGGTGAGCCTGATTTCGCTGTCATCAAAAGCTTGAGAGTGTCTGTGACAGTGACTGGAGCAAATGTATCCAGCTGAGGGATGCGCTTTGTGACGAATTCAGATCTACTGTGTCAGTCAAGGGTGTCATGGTAGTTGAACCTGTAAGAGTATAAAAAAAACTTGTATGATAAATTGTATGATGATACATCTGATTTTGACACTGTGTACTGTTACCAGCATTAAGGTCATCATGTCTTGCATAAAGCAAGTATCCCACCTAATGTTTTCGCTTACCTCCAATGGGAAACCTGCCCAACACTGCCCAAAGACAGTTTGCTTATTTTTCTGGGTTTAACACATCAGACCATCACTCATATTTTTATAGGCTTGCACCCACACCTGCAAAGAAAAATATGCTTACTAACATGAAATAGATATATTCTGCATGCTTTATTTCCCAACTGTCTCAACAGGGTTCCGACTTATGGAAAAACACCATAGACACAATATCAATCTGGGGGACTAAAGAATGGCAAGGTCAGGGAACTGAGCCTTTATTTAGAGCATGCCTCATACCACAGCAAATTATTTTCCTGAACAACTCAGTGTAACAGACGTCGTGTCTTGGGTTAGGCAAGATCAAGGATTTGAGCACACCTCGGATGCCCTCACCGACACATATTAAGAGATGGCAGAATTACACACAACATAATGAGAATACACTTAATGACATTCTACATGATGGTTAATACAATTCATCAGAATCCAATTGGAAGGGATGGTTGGTTTGGCCTATAGATACAAATAGGTGTCAGTCAAGATTCAGGGGTATCACCGACCGGTCTACTATCCATAGGCCTGACCAACGCTATGTACAACGAGAACACCTGGGGGTGGTGACATCCGACAGTGTTGGGAAGTTATACCTAGAGTGGCTATAAACCTCAACACTGCCTCAGGTGAAACAACACTTGTCCTTACTCTCAGACGGCATAGATCTTAGGGATTTTCTGTTAGATCCCCAGAAGCTACATCAGAAACGCTCCTTATATGCTATTTAAAATGAAGTATGAAAAATCCCTCAACAGGAAGCTGCAGAGAGATTGCTTGAGTTTAACAGGGTTAACCTAGAAATGCCTTTGGCAGTGGACGACAATGGCATGACTACACTAACATCCAGGATTTATTTACTGGGCAACATTGTGTCTTCTGCAATAGATATAATACAACAGGATGTGTCTATTTTACAACGCGGACAGTTGCAATTGCGAACCATTGTATTATTCAACTGGATAGTACAATCATTGAGCTCTGGTTATGTACCCTGGCAATATATCAACAGTACATCTCTGTTTTCAGCATACAGAATGGTTGATCCATGCCCATCTCGACATTCCAATTTCAATACTGTCTACAGTATCACCAAGTAGGCAGGTATGAAGCGTTGGGTAAGGAATATATACATACATCTTGGGAATTACCGTACAGATTTAAATGCAGGAATGGAGACACTGAAGTCTTTCTCAGCGGTTCAGATTGCGACAATTCGTTAGTGGGTCTCTAATTTGTCAGGATATTATACTTCACTCAGCTTGTAATGCTTCAGTCGCAAACCTATTATGTCACTTAATACGATCTCCAGATGCTGTGATTTATCCAGGGTTCAAAATGCTACTGGTCACAGTAAGTTTCAGGGTTACTTGTTGTATGCAAGAATTGTTTCCACCAACCCACACAGTCAGGGAGGCGCCGCTATGGCCTTAGTTGAATGTCTGTTTATACTGTTTGAATCTCCGAGCAGACTGAAAGCCATGCTTTTGCAGAAAGATATGGCCTTAACCTCAGCCCGAGAGACTTTTTAATTTCCAGGTTGAAGGTCTTCATCTGAGATACAGGCACTAGTCCATATGAACTTCCCGCTCCATGTCGAGGAGATGGTACATCGTATCTTTAACATGTCTATTACAAGGGGGATTGTGCACCTATTTAAAAGAATAAGTTATGGACTATTGAGCACCTTTCAGAAAATCTTCGGAGAGATTCCAGCATTTATACACTCCATATTGGGAAGTGTTTTTGGAGGGCTTCCTCTGGTCCTACTACGTGTGATGGGTATCCTGGTTTTAATTTGCCTGCTACGGAAAGGATGGCCCAGTTCCTCTGGAAATGGAAAAAGCACTACTGGTGCTACGTTGCCATGAACATATGGTACTCTATCTGGGCACACTGCATCTTGCCTGTGCTCCGCTGCCTATTCTGCGGATACAAATGCGTGTTGGACATATGTCTGACTCGTCCATCGGTTGAGCCAACGGACATAGACGTACTACTGGACCCCTTGAAAGGCTCATGTGTTACAGTGTCCTCAGCGTATTCCCATATTGATGCCGGCATTCCTAGAGCCTCCACGGATGCTTCAACGGCTCTACATCAGGTTCACAGGTAGCTAGTGTTCCCTCTGCGGCTGCTGTTGGAAATGAAGTTAATCACCTTTGCTCCATTGACCTGATACAAGAGGTGTTACAGGGACCGTCATCTGCGAATGCGAGCAACAGTGATGTTACATCTCCCACACAGGACACAAACATCTGGCTCTCCGTGCGATGAGAACGATTCGGCCCTTTTTCCAAAACAAGCCAAATTGGAATGTGAAACATCGCGTTGTTTTACTTTTTCTGCTCTCACTGAGCACCATGGCTTTTGATGTGCTCAGTTGGTCTAACAGTATATTGACTATTTAGACATATAACAGGTTTTTAGACACTGGCTTTATGAAAATACTTTTATGCTTTTTAAAACAGGCATATTTTAGCATTAGTTGACCTTATCGACCTTCGGATGAGGAGTAGGTGTTATGAATCCCAATCTAGGCCTAAGTAGCTACACGACCTTTAACCTACATTTGTCCTACCTTGCTCTGCATAACGGTTCTAGCACTGACCTTTTACCCAGTTATGTGCTAAATAAATGTTGATGGGTTTCATTAAAACTAGCCTCCTTTATTATGCATGAGGATTCTTAAAGTCACCTGCACATGACGTATATAACAGGATTAACATACTCTGTATAAAAGTTATGGTCATCTTCATCCTAGGGCGAAATAATTGCTTTGAATAGTTGCAAGTAGTGATTTAGGCTCATTTACATAATCGTACTCACAACATATCAATTGTATTAGGAACCCCAAGGCTATCTTTATGGTATGAAAGAACCATACCTTCACGAGATAGACAGAGGAGAAGCTTCCACACTGAAACAAGAAACTGAGATTCTTGCCTGCAGAAGCTACAACACGCAGTGGTCTGACATCCCTTGCGGGGTGTCCAACTCGAAACCAAGACAGGGTCCTTCACTCTCTCCCATCAGGTAATGGGGTTGGCTCTTTTCTAGGGGATTCTTGGCTTTATACCCACATACATGTTAGGCACACGTAGGGACACTTTTGTAGGGTCAGCATCGTAGGAGTATGCTTGATTACTGTCAGGGTTATATGCCTGCATATATTAATTTATTAGAACCATGGTAGAATCCTACCTTTTATTTACCCTTTGGTGCTTCCAATCTTTTACATTTGCTTCTGTGTAGTGATTGTCGCAGCAAACATGTTTTATACTGGAAGGACGCTGGTTCAATAAATGCTTCTTGAAAAAATTACAATTATTTATTCTGTGAACCTCTCCGGGACTTAAGTGAGTACGATTGACTGAGCAAAAGGTCCTATACTATTTCCACGATCCCTGAAGGATCAATGGTTGTCATGCTCGATAGTTGCCAGAAACTATTCACTCCTTGGTAAGGTTAGCGGGTTTATAGTGGCACTGTGACCAGGGGCATAACACAGGACCCCGCAGCCCCCGCTGGCCGGAGAGCTCCTGATTGAGCTCAGAGGGGGCCCCTCCACGTACCTTGCAGGGAGGCCCCCTCAAGTTTCGTTACGCCAGTGACTGTGGCTTATCTGGTCTAAAGACTAACATATCCTTTGGGGGTGTCCGAAATCAATCTAGACACCAGTCCCTTAGTTTATGTTGTCTAAACGCACAGATCCTATGCATTTTTTTAATCTTTCACTTTCTTTTTTTAAAATGTTGGCATTTAAGTAATTGCTTTTGTGAATCTGCCCTCAGGTGTTTGTACCGCTTCACATGGGAAACACCCACTGTGAGATTTACTTTTTTGCAGGATTAAAAACAGAAATCCCTTTGGCTAAAGCACTTATTGTCTGATTTCCATGCTGCGCTATGAGATAGCATTCCACATTGAGCTCTTATGTTTTTTACTTGAGCTGATTGCAACATGCACAGAAATACATCAGCAGCTGGGCAGAGCTCCAGAGCATTGTGCCATAAGGCATACACAGGACTGGCCCTAGGCATGGGCAATGTGGGCAGCTGCTCAGGGTCCCGTTTTCAGCCCACGAACATGGGGCCCTGCACCAGTGTGCCACAGTCAGGCCACTGCACACTGGTCCTGTCCTGAACCCTGCTCATATAATTTGAGAGCAAGGTGTCTTCTTGCAATTGTGCCCACGTGACGGGTGAGGCAAGACCTACCGGAGGGGGGCCGTCCTGTGGGTCCAGTTGCAAGGAGACACATTCTGCAGGTTTGCCATGCAATGAGGTCTTCTGCCCTGCTGCCCATTCACAGGCACCATGAGATGGCCATGTTGAACAGCAGTCTTAACCCTTTCTGATAAAAACCAACTCTCACACATTCAGCCCTTTATGAGCTGCTAAGAAGTGCTTGTAGGTGGCTTAGAGGGGGGCCTGCAGCCCAGGAGGGGTCTGCACAAAGCAGCTTCAGGAGCATCTATTGAGAACCATACAGCCCTGAGTGGGTCAGGTTGCATGCAAATTAGAGGGACCTCACACATTCACTTTCTGCCCAGGGACCCCAAAATCATAGAACTGTCCCTTGGCGTACAATATCAACTGAAGAGTCAAGTCATGTGAGGGGAGTAGTGTCCAAGGAAGTGCTTAATTTGAGCCAGTGATTTCTAGTGCCCGATGTCAGCACCCCGAACGTGCATCTGCTTGTCTCATTTGCAGATGAGCACAAGAACAGATTTTTATTAAATGAACATACATTAAAAAATAGTAACACCTTCTGCCCAAGCCATTCTTGTGGCTTTGGGGGGACTAGATTAGTCTGAATTGTCACACTTGTAAGAGTTTGATGGTTAGTAGTTGTGTTGGGACTATCACTGTTTTCCTGGCATGTGCAATGGGTGTTGCAAGCTGCAATAGCCTCCTGACAAGACCCTGGCGCTTAATGTTTACCATTTAAGCACTGCAAGAGAGTCTGCTCATTGGTTTGTCACTGTCCAGAGCGATTTTCCGTCCTGTGCCTCCTATCATGATGTGTTTTCTGCATGCAAGGTATCTGAAAAGTTCAGAAATATAACTCGGAATTGCTCAGATATAATGCATGAACTTTAGACAGAACAGAGGCAAACCATGCACACTGTTTCCGACTTGTTCTGTTTAAAGTTAAGGCATTGAGGCAGAGATATTCAGAGTTATAAATTTGAAACAGAACTTTAGACACTTCACACTCAAACAAACAAACACACGCTGGGCCCATCACAATACTGCCACAGATCTCATGATTTTCTGGAAGGTCCCTCAACAATGCAGCCTTACAAAGAAAGGCCACACTAGGGTTAGCGGAGTTCTTTCTCTTTATCCTATTTACTGCTGCAGTATATACCAAATGCCCAGTGATCTAAAAATGATTTCATTATAAATGCTTTTCTTGGAAGCATGAGACCAGAGGCGTAGCTAGAGCTTGTGGCGCCCAGGGCTATCCCTCAGATTGCCGCCCCGTTGAGGGTAAGGGGGGGAGCTGGGTAAAAGGACGGCAAGCACTTGAGAGGTCAGAGAGACACGTAGTATCGCCACTAATAGTTCCCTCGATCATGCAAGTTACATGCACATACATGACTCGGTCCAAGGCTGGACAGTTGAATACACCGGTGACCGGCAGTCCAAAGGAGAAAACACAGACTGCATGATCTATCTGGGGACTCAGAAAAACCGCACGCCAATAGTGCCAAGTCTAACATGTGTCCCCTCCAGCTGAAATGTGGGGAGAACTACCCACCCTCTTGGGAGTTCTCTTCACTAAGGCGGAAAATCTGGACAGACCATCAGCATTGGCGTGTTCTGTACCAGGGTGGTGTTCCACGATGAAGTCCATCCCTGTAGGGAAATGGACCACCTCAACAACTTTGGATTCTCACCCCTAATCTGAATCAATCTGAGGAGCCTGTGGTCTGTCTGAACCTGGAAGTGAGTCTCAAACAAGTATGGTCTCAACTTCTTCAGTGCCCTGACCACAGCAAATGCCTCACGCTCAAACGCACTCCACCTCTGTTTCTGTGGAAACAACCTCCTACTAATAAAGGCTACAGGTTGGTCTAGGCCCTCCTCATTCATCTGTGAAAGCACAGCCCCCACACCATGCTCTGAAGCATCTGTGCACAATTAATTCTCTTGACAAGTTGGGCGCCTGAAGCATGGGTGCTGTGCACATGTCAGATTTCTGGGCATTAAAAGCTTTCTGGTAGGTGTCAGTCCAGTTCACTTTCTTGGGCTGCTTCCCGGAAGTCAGCTCTGTCAAGGGTGCAACAATGCTGCCATACCCCTTGACAAACCTCCTGTAATACCCTGTGAGTCCTAAAAAGGCTCTCACCTCTGTCTGGGTCTTGAGGGTTCCCAAGCCAGAATGGTATCAATTTTGGGCTGTAGGGGCGCTACCTGGCCGCTCCCCACCTGGTATCCCAAAAGCAGATCATACAATATATAGGTAACATTCTCCTTTCTAGTGAAAATATGCAGTCACATACAGAACGTCTGCACCAACTTCTCCAGGCTATTCAGAAGGGATGTTTGAAGGTGAACCCCAAAAAGACACAGATTGTGCAGACACAGGTAACATTCTTAGGGTGAGAAATATTCCCTGAGTGAAAGCACACAGGTCAAAGCAGACTAGGGATGATACAACCTAAGTCACTTCCACATAACATGCACTTATTACAGAGCCTTTTAGAAGTTATGGGATTCTCGAGATCCGTCACCTCAATTTTTGCTGAGATTGCAGCCCCCTTGTATGATTTGCTAAGATACAGATACAGACACTGGAACTGAACAGTGAAAACATTGCCGGAAGCACTTGTTGAAGCCCCTTCATAGGAAAGCCTAGACATCACATTGTCATTCTATATTTGGCCGATGCTCACAGACAATTTAATTGCATACATTCTGTCCAGATGTATTGAAACAAACACATCCCTGTAGCTTTTTCCTCTCAGTTGATGAAAATGGTTGAAGTTAAATACTCTTTGTGAAAAAACAGTGTTGCAGGTGTACTGGGCGATTTCGACATTCCAGTGCATGATTACAGGATCAGACATCATCAAAACACAGCATGCACTCACTGCTGAAGGTGTTGCTAACTGGTGCACGCAGCTAAATGGATAGCAGGCCTTAGCAATAACGCCATACATACAGAACAGGTTCTACCCAGTGACCCCAATTGGCAAGAATACCCATCGTGGGCCAGACACATGAGTGTGTCATTGAAACAAAAGGAGACACTAAACCCAGTGTTTAGAACCACACTCAAGATAAAGTTCATATTGTCAAGGAGGTGCTGGAGTGTATGTTCAATATCCTAGTGCAACAAATGGGAATGACACACACAATTCAGAGACAAACTGGTAACAGATTAGGGCAACTTGCAGAAGTGGTAGCAATGCTACTACCCCTAGAACATGAAACCCAGCATTACCAGTGTGTGCTATTATTGATGTAATTGTTGCTTCTGCCTTTGTTTTCTGAGGGTGTGTGTTATTCCTGAATCGGTGAAAACAAAACGACTTTAGAGGAACAGATGGTTCTATTGTGACATTTTCAGATTTATGGCAGATAAGTGATGCCTTAACTTGTTTGCTAATACAAGAAAACATAAAAATTAGGGCACACAAGAAAATAGGCCCCTTTACAATAGGTAATGCTTGTGCTGACTGATCAGCTAGCAAAGGCAGTGTAGTGTAGTTCCTATCTTCCCAATAGGCTCTGCGCATTGGAATAATACCTACAGCAGTAAAGGCCTAGGCCAGACGTTAACTAGGTCTACTACTGTCGATACTAGACTTAAGTTTTGGGTTTGCCAGCGTAGCTCAGAGTTCGCTAGAAACTTTCTCGAATGTTCAGGAAAGAATTAACTCCCCTGATTAGACAAGAAGGGATTTAGTTTCTGACAACCATAGAACATGACAACTTTGCTCTCCCCTAATCAAGAGTGTATCTCCAGAGTCGTGTGAGCACAAGGCAATTATTTTACTCAGTCAGTACGTGCATTCTTAGTCTCATCAGATTGTAGAGAAAAGGAAGAGACGGGCGTGTTCAATAAAAAGGTGTTATTTATTGATCAGTCTCTTTTCTCGTACAAGAGAAATGGATCGATATTATTGCAATACTTATAGTTAAGTAAAGTGCATACATTAAAAGCAATAGTATAAAATAATACTGTAAAAACATTGATATGGTTTCTGAGCCATATGATGTTTAAAATGATTAAAATATATTTACATACACATATACATTTGACTAAACGTACTCAACTGGTGTTTCTAAATACGCCTACCCCGTGTACCTGACCTAAGTCTAATGCGTGGGCGGGAATAGAAAGTTACAGTTTAAGTTAAGTTTGTTTTTGCCAAGTGAATAACTAAAGAATTCTCTGTGAGGGGTTATTCAGTTCTGTACCTGGAAGTTAGGATGAATGAGGAATGGTATCTCTTTCTCTGCTCTCGATATTCCAGGCTGCCTGCGAGGGCTGCCCGAAAGCGCCGGTGCTGGGTCTCTCGGCAGGAGATAGCAGCGCGTCTCTCAGCGCGTCAGGAAGGCGGGGCTGCTGCCAGCGGGGTCTGCTCTGCTTCTGGGCTTCGGCAAGTATGGCTGCTCCGTCTCGTCACCACGCGTGTGTTTGCATAGGGCAAGATCGGCAATATTTATACCTTAAAGGTGCCGAGATTGACGTAAGGATGGACATAGATACGTCAATAAAGATGTCATACGACTTGCTCGTTAGCACATTCTTTTACTGAAGTTCTCTGTGAAATCAAAACAATGGCCGCACGGATTTTCCAGGTTGTCATAGGTTTGATTTGTTATGAGAACGTCGTATGCCTTATCAGGGGCTGGAGGAATGTCGCTTGTCTAATTAGATCTCAAGCGTTATGACCTAATCAGATAACACGTTCCTGTGCCGTAGTGTGACTGCGTCAGATAACGGTATCTGCATCATGGGGGCTTTTCTTGCCTCATGGGCTGACAGTTAACTTGATAGTTAGTTTAACCAGAATAGGGTCAGGAATAGGGGGATCGATTCAGAACCTATAGGAATACATGACACCCACTCCACGCTAACTATGGTCATATTTACTAATCTATGCATAGTATAACATAGTACAACATACTATAGAGTATAGTGTATACCTCACCACCCCAAAATACATAAATGCATTTTGAAATTTTCAAATATACTGAAAAATTGCAGTCATATATATTGTATGCACTTAAGCTATGAATTAAACGCTAAAGTAAACACGCATTTGTAGACATTATTGCTTATTTGGTATATGAGAAATACACATGAAATGGCTCTTAATATGGCTATACAGAAAGAAAGTTCGAGACCATTTCATCACATAATAAAATATTTGTGAATATACCAGCGGGCAACTAAAGTTTATAAAGTATCTAAAAATAGAAATCTTAGTTCTCTAGGAATAGTTTCTTACTTTAAGCAGAAGATAAGTGTCCCGAAAATTTTGTAAAAAATAATTTGGGGCTGCTAAAAAATTGCTGTCCGTGAACTGGTGGGAAAAATTGTTCATGTGACTTTATTTTTAAAGTTGAAGGCCGAATTCAGGGAACGCTGTGTGCGAGCTTGCTCAAAAGTCTCTATTTCTGTTCTGGAGAGAACATCATATCATTAAGGCTTTCGAAAAAACTGTCAACAGCTTCATGGGAAAGTTCCACTAAGTCGGAAATAGGTGTAACCATGCATTCGTGCGCATGATTGTCTCCATTGACATTCTGATTCGCATTGCTGACAGAAGGTCGTACCTGATCGATGCTGCTTTCATCTTGAACTTCACTACTCTTCAATCGTAGTGGTGAAGATTCCACGAATGCCGTCATCAGGATAGGCAGCCTTTGAGGGCAGCACAAAGCGTGAACCTTGGTAGGAACCAACAATGTATCTGCATCCACTGGCGCATCCGATTGTAGCGTCAGACATGTGTCTAACACGCATTCTTCTCCGCATAGCAGACACCTCAATACAGGTAAAACACATCTTTGCCACATTGGTCGAAATGATAGAAACCAAGTCATGTTTAGGTCTCTAAGCCGGGAGAGTCCCAGGATTTTTGATATCTGGTCCCGGTATCCAATGGCTAGGATTGTTTCTTCCATTGTCGCGAGAGTTTGATCTGTGACATGGGTTGCCATAACGAAAAATAAGGACTAAGAATAGGATTCCTGCAATTAGTCCCAGGATCAGGGGAAGTCCGCCAAAAATCGAATGGACGAAATCTGGAAAAATACCCAGTACGGCTTTGAATGGTGTTAATGCCATCGAAAATACTGTCTTAAATACCTTTGAGACCCCAGTGGTATCAGAAATATTTAAGATTTCGCTCAGGATTTCCGCGAAATGTACGGGGGAATTAGTTGATAATAATGTATGTATCTCTGCAGTCGTCCTTGCGACTTGTAGATCATACGTTTCTTTTGATGACGTGAGCCTTGTAGGCGTCTGAAGAAGCACTGTTTTCATTCTGCTTAAAGTATCTATTCGAATAGAAGTAATTTTCAAACTGGGCCATGCCCTTGCCTCCCTGTCTGGAAAGGAGCTGGGGAACAAAGAACGTCCACAGCACTTGACCTTCGCAGTCGTAGTGACTAGATAAGGAGTCCCGGGCATAAGACTACAACATTTGCGGTCTACAATAAGAATGTAACTCCCATTATAGAGTCTTTGAAAGAATGGTTCTATTTCAGTTGCAGGTGCGCCTTGCTGGTGACATGAAAGGTTGTATGAATTCCCTTCACAGGCTCCATGCAAACTAATTCCGTTACACAGAAGCGTGCCGCTTAGTGACATGGCACAATTGTAGCCACTAAGAAACACTTTCTGTCCTTTATTACTGACACATGCATGTGAATAGGGCAGGTTCCAAGTTGTTTTAAGGTACCCCTTCCCCAATTTCTCGTACATGCCAGCCTGTATATATTTTTGGCAGTATTGAAACCTGAAGGTTGAGATTGGAATATTTATGATTCCGTGGATTATCCATTCACTGACAGGTCGTTCTGACATTGTCATTGGTAATCTTTCTAGTTTTTCAATGCTCAAGATTGTATAATCAGCACCCTTTTGCGCCATACCGATTTGTCTATCAGTAAGGTTAAAGATTTGGAATAGTGACGTTGTGTTGATTAAACGCCAAGGCACATAGCCTGAACGCAGATTTTGTAACGTCCAGCCAAGCTGTACAATAGAACGCAATTGTGACTGACCATGTTGTAATAAGAGTAAGTCTTGCGATAATATATCGATTGCTGAAGACACAATGCTGTCCAATGAAAAAATTCTGGAGGACAGAGTCATTAACCCATTGTCCACTACAGAAAGTGATTTTTCCAAATTAATACGGTCAATTTCCCGTATTCTCTCTGCTGTTTCAATTTGATTAACCTTCCAGGCCTCATTGTATGCTGCATATACAGAGGCTGCTATGAAACGCTTTTGACGCTGTTTGCGTGGTCCCATTATGAAATCACGCAAGTCAGCACCATCAGTAAGTAAAGTTAGGTGTTGCTTAATTTCAGGCAGTGTGGAAGTTTGTAGCCACTGAAGGCATAATTTGCCCACACTGTAGGTTGTTATTATCCCTGGGTGATGTCTTTGGGGATATCTAGGGTCTGGCCTGGTCATTTTGAACCCCTGTGTTTTATTCAGGAATCTGTCTTGACAGTTATTTGTATCTGTGGGCCAGATTAACCATTGTTTCCAATCAGGATGTGTTCTGTTTTGGTTTAATATATGGTTTACGTCTATCTCTTCATCCGTATCAGAGCTATTGCTAAACATTGTTGGCTTTGGAATAGACGGTTTATTTAAATCTTTGATTTTGGCTAGGCCAAGACAGGTGGTTTGTTGAACAGTGTCATTTAAAAATATCATTTGTTCTGGGATCATGCAAGCTCTAAACAAAGCTTCTAAACCCTGTACTTGCCATTCTTTTGTACCCCAAACACTTTTCAAATCAACATTTTTGTCCCAATAATCAAATCCAAAAGTATTCATTTCTTCGAAGAATGAATCTGAATATATCAACTTTGTGTTGGTTATCATGGTTTTCATCCCTGTCTTGTTTGACAATTTAAAATAAAATGTTTCAGCATTACTTGTGTTAAAACCTGAAAAATATGAATATTTGTCGTAAACGGTTCTTGAGCTCCCTTTTGGAGGTGTTGCACGATGTTCCCATTGATTATAATTTAAAACATTTCTAGGTTGTGCAGATTTATGTAAAAAGTGATTACCATAGTGGTTATAGCAATACATACTGTCATAATTTGTAGAACCCTGCAAATAATCATGTTTGGTAAATTTAGCAGACATTACTAAATCAGACATCATGTTATTAATGCTTTCGAAGTCCCAATCATCAGCAAATGAGTTTGGTTTTGCAAAGTCACTCAAGGAGATCTTGATTTGGTGTGGATATTTCAGGATCTCGACCGGACCATAAATTTCATATTCAGTGTTGTCCCAGGCTACCCCACCAGGTATCGGATTGGCTGTGAAGTTGGCTGAAGAAAGTTCTCTTTTCTCGACGTGTGAAGATGTGTGTGGTTTGAGGACCAAGTTGATGTTCTGACTTGCTGTGTCCATTTTAGCATATTTTCCCTCAATGAAGCGTCCCAAAGTTAATACCATGATGAGCCAAAGTATGAGGATAAATGCACCAAAACCCACCCAAAATTCAATCCATGGAGAAATCAGATATGTTTCTTTCAGTTGGTTCAAAAGTTCATTAGCTTTTTCTTTAAAGGTTTTTGATGATGGCTGTGTCTTTGATTCACTGAGGCTTTCAGAGGAATCATCGAAGTTTAGGAAGTAGCCGGATGCAGTTCTGTCAATTGTTCCAATTGCTTCAGGATTTTTGTTTCTTGAATTGTCACCTGGTACTTCATTATAGACTGGTGTGTCTCTGCTAAATGTTTTTATTTGGGTTTTCAGAGGTCTGAGTTCTATTGCATTGTTGCATAGTCCTTGTTGTTCTTCTGTAGGCGTTTCGAATGTGATGAGCCTCTTTGTTAGGACCTCTGTACTGGTAGCAAACCTTGGTGTTCTGCTACTTATTGGGAGTCCACTTGGCCTACTGTTTGTTATCGGCCACATGTTGTGGTTTTACCAGGTCGATGGATACAACTCGGTTCTCCTTTTTACCAGCAAGTGGCGGTAGTACAACTGATCTTGTCCCGTTGACAGACAAGACAGGAACTGCTTTTCTGTAAGAAGGCCCAAATTCCTTCTTTACCGCGATCTTCTCCCTGACTAGATCCCCGACTTTTGGAATCCAGACAGGTCTTGCTGGGACAGGTGGTGATTCTTCAGTGGTTGTTGGCTGTTGTTTCAACTGTATGTTGCTCAGGTCTTTTTTTGTTTTGTTTAAGTCCTGCAAAATAGCCAAACGGTCTTTGACATCAAAGCTTTTTTCTTTAACCACTGAAGTCTGACTGTCGAGGTCAGAGATAATCATTCTAGTTCCAAATAATAATTCGTACGGACTGAATCCCTTCAGAGAATTTCTTGGCAAGTTATTTAGACTACGTTGGACACTTATTAGATGTTTGACCCACCCAGCTCCCGAACCTAATTTCCTTTCCGCTATAGATTGCTTTATGCCTTGGTTTTTTCTTTACACCATCCCGTACCCTCAGGAAGGAAGTGAGAAGATTCCCGCTGGACTGTGCTCATTCGGCCATGTTTCCCCCCAGGCTGGTGGGCTTGAGTGAAAACAATGGTCGAACGTAGCATGCTCTTAGCGTATATGCCATTTAGACTCGCAAATCTTTGTATAACAGTCCGGACGTCAGCCGAGTGCTGGTGATCTACATTATAAGTGGAAACTAGCCTGTATATGTTAATCGCAAGCCCTGCTTTTTATTGGTCATATTATCTGCCTTGATACGACGAGGTATTAAACTGTTTCTCTCCCCACTGCGATCTCTGTTGCAGTTTGGGCAGTTTTTTACAAACATGGTGTGATGCAGGCTCATGCCTGGCCACCAGTACCGTGATTGTAATTCTTCCAGAGAATCTTTCAGTTTGAGGTGTCCAAGACCCTCACCCATGTGTGCGTCTGCGATTAACAAGCTTCTCCTGTCCATGTTTGGAATCACTCTATCCCCCACTCCAGGGATTCGAGCAAAAGGGACGGAGTTTGCATCGATTATGTATGTATAATTGAGTGGATAGTTGATCGGTAATGCTGAGCAGTCGCCTTTTGATGACGTTTTCACTGCCAGCACTGTTTCACCGTCAATGTTTTTTAATGTACGCTTTTTTCGAACTACGGGAGCCGATTTAGTGGCTGCGGCTGTGGCTGTTTCAGCCAATGAATTCCCTACAACGTGAACGCCATCACGCTGATGACTCAGTGAGTGTGTCACGTGAGTCCTTGGTAGTTCTTTTTGTAAAAGAGCTATTTGTTCCCAGAGCAATTTCCGCTTTATTGGTGCATCTGTGTCATCTTTGTAACCGTTCTGAATCCATGTCTGCAAATCCTTGTTATATGATTTGACGCAGTAATATGAATCTGACACTATAAGTGTCGGGAATTCGCGATCCGCATTATCTAGCGCCATTTTCAATGCTATTATTTCAGTTTGTTGTTCTGAATTAGTTTCTACTGAGTGTGTTTTTGTTAATAGAGGTTTTAGTTTACCTCCGCGCCACACTTCTTTTGTAATTTCACATGTGGGGTTGTATGCTTGTTCTCCCCAAACGGAGGGTTGAGCATGTCCGTCTGTATAGATTACACAGGCGTAATGTCGTAGAGGCAGAATGTCGATTGGCAGAGGATACGTCTTTTCATATTTTAATTTTTTTTAATTCTTCTAGTTCTGGATCAAAGTAGTAGTATACTTTGTCCGTTGTGATTGAATTCACCCATTGTATCCATTCCGGATTCAATGTTGTTGTTGGTAAATTACACGGTGTTGTTAGTGCCTCAAAGGCTGATTCTGCTGTTCTGACTGTGATATGTCTACCGTCAGCTATGTCTTTTTCTCTAGCTATTGCGGTTTGAACTGCACGAATGATTTTTTCTGTATTACTGAATTTCTGTTCAGCTTCTGTGTACAAGTGTGATTTGAATGCAATTGGTACCTTTTCTCCCTCATTAGAGGTCAGGTATGTGAATCCGCATCTCCCTGGGATGACTCGAATCACAAGATTGCGTGTGTTATCACGTGTTTCTAATTTTGTTTTAATTAGCATGTCTGTTTGTAAGGATCTCAAAATTTCTGTGTGTGTTTGAGTCCAATTGGATCTTTTAAAGTCTGGTTTAATTAGATCATAAAGGGGTTTGACCCTTTCTGCGTAATTTGCAATGTATGTTCTTCCGAAATTTAGGAAGCCTAGAATTGACTGTAGGTTTTTTAGTGTTTTAGGAGCTTGGATTACGGCACATTTCTCTAGGAAATTGTCTGCCAGGCTTTTACCTTCACTTGATAACTCATATCCTAAGAATAGGACTGTCAGATGGGCAATTCTGGATTTTTTAAAGTTGAATTTGTAACCCTCTGCTGCGAACCCAAGTATTATGGTGTTCACTCTTTTCAAGTGAGTATCCAAGTCATCGTCTGTTAAGTAAATGTCATCGACATAAGATAATGCTTCATCATCATATAGTTGCAGTAATTCTGTTACTCTCGCTGAGAATACCCCCGGGCTGTTCTTGTACCCCTGGGCTAACTGACAGAATTGCTTTTGAGTGCCATTTACTGAGAATGCAGTTAAATATCTGCTCTCTGGTGCTATGTTTTGACAAAAGAATCCATTGGAGATGTCCAAGGTTGTTTTGTATTTTTTGCGCACTATGTTATTCATTAGTGCAGCACTGTGTGAGTTTTGCACTGCAAAGGTTTTGCAACATGTGTTAAGGTGTCGGTAATCCAAAACTAGACGATATGAATTGTCTGGTTTGGAGACCGGAAACAAAGGATTGTTCATTTGTGAGGTGCAAGTTTCAATCACCCCCTGGTATTTTAGCTGATCTAGTATTTCATTTACCTGTTTTTTAGCTTCTTGCTTAATTGGGTACTGCCTTTGTGCAGTAGGTTGTGATTTTAACTGGATTTTGTGAGGAGGAGAATCCTCATCCCATCCTACATGATTTTTATATAAAGCAGGTGCTAAGGCCACTGCCCACTTTCTAGCAAGTGTGTATTTTTTATGAATCGGGATTTGATTTGAGAAGGCAGGCATAATTACTTCTTCGCCATGAGGGCACTCCCTGACAAACTCTGGTGGCCAGTCTTTTTCAGCTAGAAGGATGTCATAACCCTTGGAGAGGTTATCCCAAAATAGTCCCCTTATTTTCCTAGTCTTATCTCCCTCTATACGTAGTGTTATCTCGTATATCTTGTGGGGTTTGCTAACTCTGGTGTCTGCAGTTTCCACTTGAAGATATTCATTCGTGTCCACTGTCTCCAGATGATTCATAAGGACTTTGCGAGCTATGCTCACTTCTGCTGCGCTGTCTAGCATTGTCTGAGCCCACTCTCCGTTTTTCAGTTGTGTCCTCAGTATTCTCGGCATTGTTAACTACCTTGATACTGGCTACCTTCTTTTTGGGAAATTTTAATTTCTTTTTTTGTTGAGCAGGTTCCTTGTCTTTGGACTTGGCGTGCTCTTCTCTTTGTTCTGATCGTCCTCTTCTTTCCGATTTCTGCGAGGAAGTCTGAAAAGATTGAGAGGGACGTGTATCAATGTCTTGATATCTATCAGGTTTTTTAATATTATCCCTATTTCTAAGGTTATATCTTTTCCCAGAGGGGTCACTCTGGGGTGACCTGTGTCTCTGGTTCGGAGATTTCTCCCTTCGCCTAGGAGACCTTCCTCGGGACTGGAATTTCTTTTCTTTTGGATTGGATTGTTTGTTTCCATCCCAGTTCTTTTTTGGTGAATTATTATTAAAAAATATTTTTTCTGGACTTTCAGTCAGTTGCGGTTTTACTGGTATTCCACCTAAACTATCTCTACCTAGTTCTTCATAGGATTTTTCTATGATTCTGGCAATTTCAGCTGGTTGGTCTGCTATATCTGTCTCTTTTAACCTCTGGCGGATCGCCACGTTTGCTGCTTCACCTTTTATATTGGCTAATAATATAGCCGAGACCTGCTTGAAGTCTTTCAGTAATTTCATACCAAGAGTTAAAGCTGGTTCTGGACCGTATTCATCTTGAATTTGTTTTAGCACATCTGGTATTACCGAAATGGATGGAACACCGTGCGTTTTTGTGTAGATTGAAGCAAAGACTGTACCCCAAGTGTCACAGTCCTCTATGTGTGGTGCGATTCCCATTGGGAGACATATAGTCAGAATCCTGTGTTTTTCTAGCGGGGTGGTGTCAGGAAACACCGCCTCTATTTGGGTGATTTTCTGTGCCAACCAGAATGGTATCTGTTCCCGTTTAGCCGGAACTTTACCTAGGCAGGATTGGATGTTCTGTGGTGTGATTTTATTTGTGTTCCCCTGGTGAGGGGTCAGCTGTGGAAGTTTAATCGCTGGCTGAATTGTTGAAGTCCGCATTACATACTGGACTAATTGTCTATGAATTTTTAGTAATTGTTTTAGCTGTATTAACAGCTCTCCTGTAGACATTCCTTCGATGTCTGGGTGTGGTGTGTATCCGGCTAAGACCGGCCACGTTGCTCCTGGTCTACCTAAAGGACCGAGCCTGGTGATGTGATTATTATGTATTAGGGCGCCATCAAATAAGAGCAAATGCTCTTGGAATTTGAGTGGTACTTCCACCTCCTCGAAAGGAGTGTAAATGTCGGGTGGAACCTCTATTTTGTAATAGTGGAAGTACTTTGTTACAGCATTTGCTGCTGGAAAATGTATCCATGTATAGTATACCTCTGTCTGCCGATATTCGTGTGCCTCAATTACGAATATGACTGTGCCACCTCTAGGTGTCAGTCCATTTTCTATAAGTTTTAAGGTTATAGATTTCCTTTTGGCGACCGGGATGAGTATTATATCCCCGTCCGCATCTAGTGCTGCAGTATCAGCTGCTTCTATTTCAGCTGCTAATCTAACTGCCTCTCTTTCTTCATCACTGTCTCCCATTTTACCGACAGGATGGTATTATGTTTGTTTGCAGATCAGGTTTCTTATGGAACAAAGATTAGATGCACAATATTTTGGAACTGTTTATCCTTCAACGTTGACTATACCAAGAACCTTACATAGGAGTTCCCTCCTGCGAGGTTTTGGAGGATATTACCTTTCACCCACTCCAGACGTCTTTGGAGTATTTGGGAAAAGGGGTCTGAGTGAGAAAGCACGACTGAGTTACTCTAAATGTCTTACGTTAGTTTTATCGCCCTTTCCAAACGCGTTGGGCGCCATGTAGTGTAGTTCCTATCTTCCCAATAGGCTCTGCGCATTGGAATAATACCTACAGCAGTAAAGGCCTAGGCCAGACGTTAACTAGGTCTACTACTGTCGATACTAGACTTAAGTTTTGGGTTTGCCAGCGTAGCTCAGAGTTCGCTAGAAACTTTCTCGAATGTTCAGGAAAGAATTAACTCCCCTGATTAGACAAGAAGGGATTTAGTTTCTGACAACCATAGAACATGATAACTTTGCTCTCCCCTAATCAAGAGTGTATCTCCAGAGTCGTGTGAGCACAAGGCAATTATTTTACTCAGTCAGTACGTGCATTCTTAGTCTCATCAGATTGTAGAGAAAAGGAAGAGACGGGCGTGTTCAATAAAAAGGTGTTATTTATTGATCAGTCTCTTTTCTCGTACAAGAGAAAGGGATCGATATTATTGCAATACTTATAGTTAAGTAAAGTGCATACATTAAAAGCAATAGTATAAAATAATACTGTAAAAACATTGATATGGTTTCTGAGCCATATGATGTTTAAAATGATTAAAATATATTTACATACACATATACCTTTGACTAAACGTACTCAACTGGTGTTTCTAAATACGCCTACCCCGTGTACCTGACCTAAGTCTAATGCGTGGGCGGGAATAGAAAGTTACAGTTTAAGTTAAGTTTGTTTTTGCCAAGTGAATAACTAAAGAATTCTCTGTGAGGGGTTATTCAGTTCTGTACCTGGAAGTTAGGATGAATGAGGAATGGTATCTCTTTCTCTGCTCTCGATATTCCAGGCTGCCTGCGAGGGCTGCCCGAAAGCGCCGGTGCTGGGTCTCTCGGCAGGAGATAGCAGCGCGTCTCTCAGCGCGTCAGGAAGGCGGGGCTGCTGCCAGCGGGGTCTGCTCTGCTTCTGGGCTTCGGCAAGTATGGCTGCTCCGTCTCGTCACCACGCGTGTGTTTGCATAGGGCAAGATCGGCAATATTTATACCTTAAAGGTGCCGAGATTGACGTAAGGATGGACATAGATACGTCAATAAAGGTGTCATACGACTTGCTCGTTAGCACATTCTTTTACTGAAGTTCTCTGTGAAATCAAAACAATGGCCGCACGGATTTTCCAGGTTGTCATAGGTTTGATTTGTTATGAGAACGTCGTATGCCTTATCAGGGGCTGGAGGAATGTCGCTTGTTTAATTAGATCTCAAGCGTTATGACCTAATCAGATAACACGTTCCTGTGCCGTAGTGTGACTGCGTCAGATAACGGTATCTGCATCATGGGGGCTTTTCTTGCCTCATGGGCTGACTGTTAGTTAACTTGATAGTTAGTTTAACCAGAATAGGGTCAGGAATAGGGGGATCGATTCAGAACCTATAGGAATACATGACAGCAGCATATCTCTAAAATGCCCCTATATTCATAGAACAGCAACGGAAACATGTGACACCTGTGACATGTGCCCAGGCAGCATCAGACCAGACGATACATGACAGCTTTCAACATCTCCGGACTGCACAAAACAAAACAAAACGATTCAGTCCTGGGACCCATGTTAGACCAATGTGCCACTACGCAAGAGCTAAAACAAATATCTGGGTTTGGGTCTTGCTTTTTGGCACATGGAATATTATGGTGAAAAAATGATTCCTTTGTACTTTATATAAGGAAGACGCTGCTATCATGATGTCCAATGGGGAATGAAAGATGTGCAAAATGTCATACCCAGCATAGAATACAAAACATTTTATTAAATGTGGATTAATTACTTGCCTTTTTGTAACCCTCAATAGATTCCAGTCGTGCCTGCAGCAGCGTTGTGAACGCCAGCGTCATCATTTAATTTGTGGCAACACCAGCAAATCGGCGAGCATGGAGGCGCGCACCTTCCTCAAAACTCCCGGCCCACTCCAGCTGCCGGATGTGACGTCCGCAGCAGTTCCGACCATGCGCTTCTTGCACTTCAAAAACTGGTGCCGCACGCGCCGCGAGGCACTGGTGGCCTGATGCGGCGGCCTTTATAATTTATTTGGGACACTGACTTAGTGAGTGTCTCCAAATAAATTATAAAGGCCGCCGTAACGGGCCACCAGTGCCGCGCGGCCGCCGCCCGCTAAATAGTGCCATCTGGGGCGGTCCGCCCCCCATAGCTACGCTGCTGCATGAAACTCCAGGGCTCCCAGTTGATATATTTTATTAACTGAATAATAGTTTGTGATCTATAGAGAACAACTAGTTCAATATGTTCTGGAAAGGTCGTGTTCATGAATACACTCGACACGTTATTTAGTTAATTACATGGAACCGCAAGTACAAAAAGCCCTGGAAAGGGAGTGGCATTCAATCAACAAATTAACACCTTAAAACCAAATGACTGAGCAACAAGGTACAGACCACTCCCTGCATTAACAATAACATAGCTCCGTGTGTACAAACGCTCTGATGTGCTGTCAAGCGAGCCACTCATTAGGAAACCTGCATTCTCCTAAGACTGGATTTGGCATTTGTGTGCATCTAAGGACTAGGAACAAAACTAGGGTACATATGACCCAGTCTGCCTCTGTTTAAATACCAATGACGTGGCAACAGTCCATCTGCGCTCCTCCATCATTCTAAACCCAAAATGTGGAATTTCATAAATATCAAAATCCAAGGGACATATTTACAGGCCCCTATCGCCACGGGATCGTCACTTTTAGCGATGTTCCCGAGGTGATAGGGGCTTTGCCTTATTTACAAGGCATCGTTAAGGCACCTAAAGTGGCTTAACACTGCCTTGTAAATAAGGCCCCCTTTCACGCTATGCTTAGCGTGAAAGGGATGGGCAGTGGGTGTTCCGGTGGCCACAGCTGCCGAGTTCAGAGCTGGGGAACCAGATTTGAGTCTCAGCGTCGGATCATCATCCTATGATTCTGAGCAAATCACTTTATCTCCCCGTAAATTAAGGTGTCATTAACTGGTGCTCACAAAAAGCACTGGTGTTGATGATCCAGCACCGGAAACCATCGGCTCAAATTAAGCACTGGTGCTGCCACAGAAAAAAGTGCTACCCTCTCCTCACAGCTGTTATTATTTTATTTATCCAGACGCCTGAGCCAGCAGTAAGGCTCACTGAGCTTGAGCTTGCAGGGGCACACACAGGACTTTGTAATGTTATGAAAATATCATAAATAAAAAAATAATTTACGGTGTTTGTTTTTCTCTGGCAGCAGCACAGATAGGAGAAGGGCAGGAGTCCCAGAACCCTCCCCTCCCCTCATTAACATTAGACTTCAAAGCGCAGTTTTGTGTTTGAGAGCAGTTTGGGATGCCCAGGACAACATGGATATTTAGGTCTGCCTTGAGAAGAAAACCAAATTTGTATATCTAGAGGTGAAGTTGTATGATGGAACAACAAGTTCCTCAACCCCCACATACTAAAATAACACGATCTGTATAACAACTGCATATTAACCACGCATTGCTTTACCATGCATGCCTTTACCACTAATTTTTATGGTAAAGGCATGTATGGTAAAGGGGTATGCATGGCTAAGGTTACCACCCCTCTCCCTACCACCATAAGGTACAAACTCCCCCTGCCCCTCCTGCCGTGAAGTGCAAATACTCCTACCCCCTCCCAAGCCCCACGCTGAGTCCTCCCATGCCCTAATGCCTAAAATCCTGTCCTAAATACTACCCGGCCCTCCCCTACGCCCTAAAAGTTTACCCAACCTCCCCCTGAGCCCTGAAAATGACCCGCCCTCCTCTAATCCCTAAAATCTACCCCCTCCCCCTCCCTGAGCCCTAAAAACAACCCCTAAAAAAAAACCAAACCCCACCGGAAAACTGCCATAAATCCCCAGCACTGAAATCTACCCCGAACCCCACTCCACTCCTGAAAACTACCCTAAACACCCCCACCCCTGAAAACTACCCCGAACCCCCACTACACCTGAAACCTACACCGATTCCCCACCACCCCTGAACACTACCTGAGCCCCCACCACCCCTGGAAACTAACCCGAACCCCCACCACGCCTGAAAACTACCCAAACTCCACCAATCCCGAAAACTACCCAAACCCCCACCACACCATAAAACTATCCCAAACTGCCACCACCCCTGAAAACTACCACAACCCCCCCACCCGGCCTTGACCCCACTTACCTGTCCGTGGCCACTTCCAGACGCTCCTCTTTCTCCGCTCCTTCCGAACACTAGAGCACATTTGCCTTAACCACGCACGTGCGTGGTTAAGGCAAACTCGTTGTTCGGGCAAGGGTGGTTACGCTTGCGGGCTTCCGGAAATCTTGCCGCTGGCCTCGTAGTTCCAGATGTTTCCCAGTGGTGCGGATCAATCGCCAGTCCACCAGATCTCTAGCTAAGATCAGATTGGCTGCCATCACTTTAACCAGGAAGTGTTAACAGCCAACTTGGGAATTGGACCCAGCTGAGTCCCAAACAAAAACGTTTTTAAAAAAAGAGAAGGGGGCAGGGTAGGAATACCCTGACCCCCTAGGCCTGGTGGTGGGAGTTCAGAGTTATACGTTTGAAACAGAACTTTAGACACTTCACACTCAAACAAACACACGCTGGGTCCATCACAATACTGCCACAGATCTCATGATTTTCTGGAAGGTCCCTCAACAATGCAGCCTTACAAAGAAAGGCCACGCCAGGGTTAGCGGAGTTCTTTCTCTTTATCCTATTTACTGCTGCAGGATATAGCAAACACCCAGTGATCTCAAAATGATTTCATTATAAATGCTTTTCTTGGAAGCATGAGACTCTAGGGCTCCCAGTTGATATATTTTATTAACCCCTTCCATGCGGCCGCGATTCCCCTGCTGTGCTGTACACAAACGAACAGGGCGGGCCGTGATGAACCCCAGCCGTCATCAGCACACGTGCACCGTAGTGCATGACGGCTGGGGTTCGTCATCAGCATGGAAGGGGTTAACTGAATAATAGTTTCTCTAGAGAACAACTAGTTCAATATGTTCTGGAAAGGTCGTGTTCATGAATTCACTCAACACGTTATTTAATTGCATGGAACCGCAAGTACAAAAAGCCCTGGGAAGGGTGTGGCATTCATTCAACAAATTAACACCTTAAAACCAAATGACTGAGCAACAAGGTACAGACCACTCCCTGCATTAACAATAACATAGCTCCTTGTGTACAAACGCTCTGCTGTGCTGTCAAGCGAGCCTCTCATTGGAAAACCTGCATTTACCTACGACTGGATTCTGCGTTTTTGTGCATCTAAGGACTAGGAACAAAACCAGGGTACATATGACCCAGTCTGCCTCTGTTTTAATAGCAATGACGTGGCAACAGTCCATCTGCGCTCCTCGGCCATTCTAAACCCAAAATGTGGAATTTCATAAATATCAAAATCCAAGGGGCATATTTACAGGCCCCTATCGCCACGGGATCGTCACTTTTTGCGACGTTCCCGAGGCAATAGGGGCTTTGCTTGGGTTAACACTGCCTTATAAATAAGACCCCCTTTCACGCTATGCTTAGCTTGAAAGGGATGGGCAGTGGGTGTTCCAGTGGCCACAGCTGCCGAGTTCAGAGCTGGGGAACCAGATTTGAGTCTCAGCGTCGGATCATAATCCTATGATTCTGAGCAATTCTCTTTATCCCCCCGTAAATTAAGGCGTCATTAACTGGTGCTCACGAAAAGCACTGGTGTTGATGATCCAGCACCGGAAACCATCGGCTCAAATTAAGCACTGGTGCTGCCACAGAAAAAAGTGCTTCCCTCTCCTCGCAGCTGTTATTATTTTATTTATCCAGATGCCTGAGCCAGCAGCAGTATGGCTCCCTGAGCTTGAGCTTGCAAGGGGCACACACAGGACATCATAATGTTCTGAAAATATCATAAATAAATAATTTACGGTGTTTGGTTTTCTCTGGCAGCAGCACAGATAGGAGAAGGGCCGGAGTCCTGTTAATGCTTCTGGGGACCGACACCCCCCAGGGCCGGCTGCCTATGTCCCAGGGTGCCCACCAGAACATAGCTGTTTGCTCTCAATGGGCAGGAACTTTGACAGCTCCCACCAATCGAAAGCAAACAGTAAGCCCGCTCCCATCTGGCGGAAGCCGGAAAACTGCTCCCACCAGCTGGGAAAGGATTTTTCATCTGTTTTCCTACCCTGTAACCTTTGTTTTTTCAGCGAATATATATGTATATATTACGGTAGGGGCGTTTTTAGGGTTTTGGGGTGGGTGAGGGTATTGGGCGGTAAGGGTACTTTCAGAAATCAGTATGCGTAAGAATATTTGGGTGGTAAAGGTAGTTTTAGGCATTTTGGTGGGTAAGTGTATTTGGGCGGCAAGGCTATTTTTGTGTTTAGCATGGGTAAGGGTATTGGAGTGGCAAGGGTATTTTTATGGTTTAGAGTTGGGTAAGGGTAACGGGTGGTAAGGGTATTTTTTAGAGTTTAGAGTGGGTGAGGGTATTTGGGTGGTAAGGGTGTTTTTAGAGTTTAGGGCGGTTAGGGGTATTGGATGGTAAGGGTGTCTTTAGGATTATGGGGTGGGTAAGGGTATTGGGTAGTAAGGGTATTTTAAGGTTTATGGTGAGTAGGTGTATTTGCTGGTAAGGGTGTTTTAGGGTTTGTATGGTTATTGGTTAGTAAGGGTAAATTTAGGGTTCAGGGGTGGTTGAGTTTAGGGGTCGGGGTCAATCAGATAATATATATATGTGTGTGTGTGTGTGTGCGTATATATAAATATATATATGTATATTATATTCACTGAAAAAAACATGGGTTTCAGGCACGTTATAGTTAGAAATTAGCTTTTAAAAATCCTTAGAAATTCACTGAAAAAACCATAGGTTTCGGAGGAGGAGCCAAGACGTGATCCAAGATGGCAGCTTAGAAGTCCGGCTCCGTCGCTCGACCTCTCCCTCCCTAATATCCTGTCATCCATCCTGGTTCGGTACCCTACCCCCACACGGCAGAGATGGTGCGCTGCCCATCCATGTAACTCCGGGCTCGCTAGCGCTCCGGATGGCTGAGTAACGTCGTCGCAAACAGGGCGGCCTGCGCCGGCGGTGAGCCGGGGCTTAGCGTGATCCCGTGGCCGAGATGGAAGTGATCAACAGCGGACGCGGCCGACAGTGATGGCCGGCTGAACCCGCGGAGGTCGTAATTTGAGGTTGTGTCTGCAGGCGCAGGCGGAGAGCGGCACTGGTGCCCGGACCACCTGGAGCGCGTCTGACTTATTTCCCTGTACCAGAGCGACCGAGACCAGAAGCTGTTCCGGCCGCCCGCATCGCGGATTGTGCCGTGCTGCCCGGGGTGCTCCTGCCCCTAGTGGGATCGCTGGCCGGTCGCGGCAGGCATCGGGCTGTGTATCTCTCCTGGGCACGGTGGGTGAGAGGCTTGTGAAGCTGCTCGTCTGTGGTTCTTCCTTTGCTCTGCTCTGGCCCCCACATGTCCTAGCTGATGGTGATGAGTCTCCGACAACCTGCTGAGCTATCTCCTATCCTGGCTGTAGAGCTCCCGGGGGTGATGAGCGCTGCCGCCATTGATATTGAAGCGAGGGAGTACACATTGAGAGATGTTTTCCTGGCTGTTCGGGACTTTCAATCCTCCCTGACCTGTATACTGTTGGCTCTACATGATTCCCAGGCGTCTATTGCTCCTGAATGGGGACCTGGGAGCGTTGATGGGACCGTCATGGATCGACCGCCTGCTTCTACTGAGTCAATTGTCATTGTGGATTTCTTGGGGCATGAGATCCTGGATTCCGGCTACTGTGAACCTATCGACGTGCTTTGTGCGACCGCCTTTCCTTCTGGTGCTCCGGCATATATACATGCCGTCATACAGTATCACTGGGCCCCTTTACCATCGGACTGTGACTATTGGCGACCGAGACTTGCTATTGTAAAACTGCTTTTGTTTAGTACCGAGGTGGCTCCTGTGACGCTGATTTGGTCGCCGAGATGGCTTGCCTATGGGACTGCTGAGTCGGAGTTTTCGTTTGCCTTTACTCGGACTGGCCAGGGATGAGCGGCGCATGATTGTTTCTCTGATTTGATGCCATTGTAGATGACGCTATACTGGGCTTGTTACTGTGAATTGTGGGGATGTGTTCCGGACACATGATGTTTACTACCCCCCCCTCTTGGGGAGCTTATGCTCTCTTCTGGGTGGTGGTGGGGGAGGGGGAGGGGGGAGACGGGGGGCGGGTGCAGGGCTCCTCCTCCACTTTCTTGTAATGGGGTTTTCGTGCTAGGGGCGACAGGCATGCCTATAGGGGGGGGTGGGCCGTAGCCTTCTGCTGGTATGCGGGGTGGGGGATGGGTCTTGTTTTTTGCTCTCTTTGTTTCTATGGCCCTTGTTTTTCTCTTTTGTTTTTCTCTTTTTGTCTTTCTAGGTTTAGTTTTGTGGGGGGGTCCATGTTTGTTTTTTTCGGGGTTGAACTCTGATGGGACGTCTTTGCATTTCTCTTATACCGTCTTTTGATCCTGAGGGGTGGGGCGTGGGGCCGGCTCGTAGTTTTCGGGCACTGACATATTCTGATTTACGTGTGGCCAAGATGACTTTCCTTCAGTTGATACACAGTTCGAAAGTCCTATCTCATGACTTGTTTCATAATTGATTTGCTTTATTGTATATTCTCGGATCCTTCCTCCTTTATTATAAAATGGAAGCTCTTTATATTCTGATATTTGCGGCCGTGGTTACGTGTACCTCCTGTTCTTCCGATTTGCTATGATCTCAGTGCTGGCATTATTGCAATGTGTACCCTTATCCTGTATTGATTTTGTTTCTACATTGTGGCCAGCCTGGAGGTTGTAGGCCCATAGCTGTATTGATTGTTCTGTTCTGCTGCTTCCGAATAAAAAAATTTCACCAAAAAAAAAAAACCAATAGGTTTCAGGCACGTTATAGTTAGTTGGACATTTCACTCATACTAAACTAGTGAAATTCAGCTGTTATAGTTAGCTGAGCTAACTATAACTCCTGCCCACACAATGCACTACTGATGACATCACATATTACATCATTCATGACATGGTCAGTGACATCACTGATGACATCTCAAATGAGATCACTGATGACATCATCCAGTGACTGTGTGTTTCTATAAAGTTTAAATATGCTTTATATATGCCAAATTGTATTGAAGAACGAGTGGGTGTATGAGTGTCTGAACGGATGATTTAGTAGATGTTTGACTGACTGTATAAATGAGTGATTAAACGTGTCTTACTGAATGTATGGGTCAGTGACTAAACTGTGTAAATGTCTGTATCAGTCTGTTAGTTGCTGTGTAAGCAGCTGCATGGGTTGGTGAGCAGCCACATGAGTGTTTATATAGGTTATTGATTGGTTGTCTGAGTATCTATATGGGTACTTGAGTGTCTGTGTGGGTGGGGAGTGTGTGACTCTGGGCAGAGATGTGTGAGTGGGTGATTCACTGGGTGTATGCGTTCAAGACTGAATGTGTGAAGGTCTGTGTGGGTGGGTGAGTGTGTGTATTGGTGTGTTGTGGAGCAAATGGAAGTCTCAATCATACATGTGTGAATAACTACGTATGTGAAGGGCAGTATATGTGAGTGTTGAAGTATATAAATGACTATATGTGAGAGTGAGTGATTGTGAGAGTGGCTGTACGGATGTGTGTGTGTGCTTGTATCAGTGATCGTATAAGAGAGTAAGTATTTGTTAGTATCTGTATAAGTGAGGTGGTGGGTGTATTACTGTATATGTGAGTAAATGGGTGTATGATTGATTCTTTGCATGACTGACTAGGTATGTGAGTAACTCTATGGATGAGTGGTGGTGTGTGAGTATCTGTATAGGTGTATGAGTGCCTATGATAGTGCTGTATTGATGAGTGAGTGCATGTATGAGTGACTGTATGGGTGAATGAGTAGATGTGTGTGTGTGTGTGTGTGTAGACCTAGGAATCAGTGAGTGGGTATGTAGTAACTGGTATTTGTGTGTCTATATTGTCGAAAATGGTAGTCTGTATTTTAGAGTGGGTGTATGAAAGGTTATATTAGGGTATGAGGAGGTGCATCAGATTATCACATGGATGATGTCATCAGTGATGTCATTTGAGTTGTCATCAGTGATGTCACTGACCATGTCATGAATGATGTAATATGTGAAGTCATCAGCAGTGCATTGCGGGGGCTTGAGTTCTATAACGGCCGAATTTCACTGGTTGAGTATGAGTGAAATGTCCAACTAACTATAGCATGCCTGAAACGTATGTTTTTTCAGTGAATTTCTAAGGTTTTTAAATGGTAATTTCTAACTATAACGTGCCTGAAACCTATCGTTTTTTTCAGTGAATTTCAATGGTTTTTTAAATGCTAATTTCTAACTATAACCTACCTGAAACCTATGGCTTTTGCAGTGAATTTCAATGTTTTTTTAAAATGCTCATTTCTAACTATAACGTCCCTGAAACCTATGGTTTTTTGGGGAATTTCAAAGGTTTTTTAAATGCTAATTTCAAATTATAATGTTCATTAAACATATGGTTTTTTCAGTAATTTGGATTTTTTTTTTAGTATTTTGTAACTTTAATATCCTAAAAATAGTTTTAATATATTTTTTTGTTATTAATATAATATAATGTCTTCTGTTTTCCTAAATATTAATATAAATATTTTTGTGAGAAAAAAGTGGGGTTGCGCACCCATCATTTACCTATCGCAGTGGGTGCACAGATTCAAACCGCCATAAGTCGTGAAGGATGCGCGTTTCAGACAGCCCACTCGCTTACGCTTACAGAGAGGGAACTACAATGCTACATGTCCCAGGTCTTCCCTGTAGTGATCTGCTGATCACAGGTCTTGTTGTCAGCATGCCACAGTAACTCCCTCAGGGCTGGTTACACGCACACCACACCCATCTAGCACAGGCGTCACAGGTAATGTGACCTTGCCAATAAAAAGGGCCGGGCGCTTGTGCTTGACACCATTTTCACTCTCTATCTGGGTGCGTCCATGTGGTTATTGTTTATGCATGAGGGCCTAGGGACCTACCACATCACATTCCCCACTGCCGGAGGTGACATAATGGTGCCTGCACCACGATATTCAATCATAAAAGGCCTATGACTTGAGGTGTGCAGATTTGCTGGCGGCCGAGGCACTTTGGCCGACACGGGCCTCACGCAACTTGGCGATGAATTGAGGTACACAGAGTTGGTGGCAGACATGGCACTTCGGCCAACACGGGCCTCACGCAATGTGGTGATGACTTGAGGTGCACAGAGTTGGTGGCAGGTAAGGCATTTTGGCTGACACTGGCCTCCTGTCACGTGGCAAAGACTTGAGCTGCACTGAGTTAGTGCCACCAGATCTGAGCGGGTCTGCAGCCTGTGATGATGCGTAGGCCTCGATATGCCCTCCTGGCAATCAAGACCCGATTTAAATTGTGAGCCTGGCTGGACCGCATGTAAGCCAAAGGCAGCTGGCTGTACAGACATGACTCCTCGGCTGGGTGCAGCAGGATGCGCTGGGGGCCTGTGCCGGGGAACTAGCGGCGGCTGAGGAGGTTGCTCCGGTACCTGATGAGCCCTCTTGGAGACACACCAGTGGCGGCAGGTGAGCTTTGAGGTCTGGGTGCGCAGGGTCAGGCAGTCATCGCTGGGTGGGGGACTAGTCTGGGTGCCAGGGATGGGATGCTTGCGAAAGATGTAGGAATCATGCACACTACCTGAGAAGTTTGCGATGACATTAGTGTACAGGCCCCGGTGGTCCAGTTTTGCCTGCACATTGTTGGAGTGCGTGTGGTTTCTGTTGCAGTGATTGTATGCTGTGTCGGCAGGGGGCACAAGTAATACATGTGTGCAATCAATTGCCCCCAATACGTGCAGGAAGCCTGCTACAGTGTGGTTATCTTGCTTGGTCTCCAGCTGTTCCTGCGCAGTGTGGGTGAAGTGAACATGCAGGTGTATCAACCTGAAACAGACCGTGATGCTTACAGGTATGATAAATCCTGCATAATGAGACCGTAACAGAAGTTTGTGTGGTTGTAACATTCATTTTATTTCCTGCTAAGGTTATGACCACACAAACTTCTGTTACGGTAATTTTGTGCAGGATTGATCATGCCTGTAAGTATTCCGGTTTGCCCAAGTGCAATACATTGTACCATATTACGTTTGTGACCTTACTAACGCTTGACCATTGTCTTCATTTATCCAACAGATATCTGAATATGGAGTATTGGGATTTCCGGGACGATCTAGTAATTTCGATCCACAAGTTGCCCTGATGATGTTCCCCATTGGGAATGTCACTCGTTGTTGTTTACAGGACCCTATCGCCACGGGATCGTCACTTTTAGCGATGTTCCCGAGGTGATAGGGGCTTTGCCTTATTTACAAGGCATCGTTAAGCCACTTAAAGTGGCTTAACACTGCCTTGTAAATAAGGCCCCCTTTCACGCTATGCTTAGCGTGAAAGGGATGGGCAGTGGGTGTTCCGGTGGCCACAGCTGCCGAGTTCAGAGCTGGAGAACCAGATTTGAGTCTCAGCGTCGGATCATCATCCTATGATTCTGAGCAAATCACTTTATCTCCCCGTAAATTAAGGTGTCATTAACTGGTGCTCACGAAAAGCACTGGTGTTGATGATCCAGCACCGGAAACCATCGGCTCAAATTAAGCACTGGTGCTGCCACAGAAAAAAGTGCTACTCTCTCCTCACAGCTGTTATTATTTTATTTATCTAGACGCCTGAGCCAGCAGTATGGCTCACTGAGCTTGGGCTTGCAGGGGCACACACAGGACTTTGTAATGTTATGAAAATATCATAAATAAAAAAATAATTTACGGTGTTTGTTTTTCTCTGGCAGCAGCACAGATAGGAGAAGGGCAGGAGTCCCAGAACCCTCCCCTCCCCTCATTAACATTAGACTTCAAAGCGCAGTTTTGTGTTTGAGAGCAGTTTGGGATGCCCAGGACAACATGGATATTTAGGTCTGCCTTGAGAAGAAAACCAAATTTGTATATCTAGAGGTGAAGTTGTATGATGGAACAACAAGTTCCTCAACCCCGCATACTAAAATAACACGATCTGTATAACAACTGCGTATTAACCACGCATTGCTTTACCATGCATGCCTTTACCACTAATTTTTGTGGTAAAGGCATGTATGGTAAAGGGGTATGCATGGCTAAGGTTACCACCCCTCTCCCTACCACCATAAGGTACAAACTCCCCCTGCCCCTCCTGCCCTGAAGTGCAAATACTCCTACCCCCTCCCAACCCCCATGCTGAGTCCTCCCCTGCCCTAATGCCTAAAATCCTGTCCTAAATACTACCCGGCCCTCCCCTACGCCCTAAAAGTTTACCCAACCTCCCCCTGAGCCCTGAAAATGACCCGCCCTCCTCTAATCCCTAAAATCTACCTCCTCCCCCTCCCTGAGCCCTAAAAACAACCCCTAAAAAAAAAACCAAACCCCGCCGGAAAACTGCCATAAATCCCCAGCACTGAAATCTACCCCGAACCCCACTCCACTCCTGAAAACTACTCTAAACACCCCCACCCCTGAAAACTACCCCGAACCCCCACTACACCTGAAACCTACACCGAATCCCCACCACCCCTTAAAAGTACCCCAAGCTCCCACCACCCCTGAACACTACCTGAGCCCCCACTACCCCTGGAAACTAACCCGAACCCCCACCACGCCTGAAAACTACCCAAACTCCACCAATCCTGAAAACTACTCTGAACCCCCACCGCCCCCGAAAACTACCCAAACCCCCACCACACCATTAAACTATCCCAAACTGCCACCACCCCTGAAAACTACCACAACCCCCCCACCCGGCCTTGACCCCACTTACCTGTCCGTGGCCACTTCCAGACGCTCCTCTTTCTCCGCTCCTTCCGAACACTAGAGCACATTTGCCTTAACCACGCACGTGCGTGATTAAGGCAAACTCGTTGTTCGGGCAAGGGTGGTTACGCTTGCGGGCTTCCGGAAATCTTGCCGCTGGCCTCGTAGTTCTAGATGTTTCCCAGTGGTGCGGATCAATCGCCAGTCCACCAGATCTCTAGCTAAGATCAGATTGGCTGCCATCACTTTAACCAGGAAGTGTTAACAGCCAACTTGGGAATTGGACTCAGCTGAGTCCCAAACAAAAACGTTTTTAAAAAAAGAGAAGGGGGCAGGGTAGGAATACCCTGACCCCCTAGGCCTGGTGGTGGGAGTTCAGAGTTATACGTTTGAAACAGAACTTTAGACACTTCACACTCAAACAAACACACGCTGGGTCCATCACAATACTGCCACAGATCTCATGATTTTCTGGAAGGTCCCTCAACAATGCAGCCTTACAAAGAAAGGCCACGCCAGGGTTAGCGGAGTTCTTTCTCTTTATCCTATTTACTGCTGCAGGATATAGCAAACACCCAGTGATCTCAAAATGATTTCATTATAAATGCTTTTCTTGGAAGCATGAGACTCTAGGGCTCCCAGTTGATATATTTTATTAACCCCTTCCATGCGGCCGCGATTCCCCTGCTGTGCTGTACACAAACGAACAGGGCGGGGCCGTGACGAACCCCAGCCGTCATCAGCACACGTGCACCGTAGTGCATGACGGCTGGGGTTCGTCATCAGCATGGAAGGGGTTAACTGAATAATAGTTTGTGATCTATAGAGAACAACTAGTTCAATATGTTCTGGAAAGGTTGTGTTCATGAATTCACTCGACACGTTATTTAATTGCATGGAACCGCAAGTACAAAAAGCCCTGGGAAGGGTGTGGCATTCATTCAACAAATTAACACCTTAAAACCAAATGACTGAGCAACAAGGTACAGACCACTCCCTGCATTAACAATAACATAGCTCCTTGTGTACAAACGCTCTGCTGTGCTGTCAAGCGAGCCTCTCATTGGAAAACCTGCATTTACCTACGACTGGATTATGCGTTTTTGTGCATCTAAGGACTAGGAACAAAACCAGGGTACATATGACCCAGTCTGCCTCTGTTTTAATAGCAATGACGTGGCAACAGTCCATCTGCGCTCCTCGGCCATTCTAAACCCAAAATGTGGAATTTCATAAATATCAAAATCCAAGGGGCATATTTACAGGCCCCTATCGCCACAGGATCGTCACTTTTTGCGACGTTCCCGAGGCAATAGGGGCTTTGCGTGGGTTAACACTGCCTTATAAATAAGGCCCCCTTTCACGCTATGCTTAGCTTGAAAGGGATGGGCAGTGGGTGTTCCAGTGGCCACAGCTGCCGAGTTCAGAGCTGGGGAACCAGATTTGAGTCTCAGCGTCGGATCATCATCCTATGATTCTGAGCAATTCTCTTTATCCCCCCGTAAATTAAGGCGTAATTAACTGGTGCTCACAAAAAGCACTGGTGTTGATGATCCAGCACCGGAAACCATCGGCTCAAATTAAGCACTGGTGCTGCCACAGAAAAAAGTGCTTCCCTCTCCTCGCAGCTGTTATTTTTTTTATTTATCCAGATGCCTGAGCCAGCAGCAGTATGGCTCCCTGAGCTTGAGCTTGCAAGGGGCACACACAGGACATCGTAATGTTCTGAAAATATCATAAATAAATAAATAATTTACGGTGTTTGGTTTTCTCTGGCAGCAGCACAGATAGGAGAAGGGCCGGAGTCCTGTTAATGCTTCTGGGGACCGACACCCCCCAGGGCCGGCTGCCTATGTCCCAGGGTGCCCACCAGAACATAGCTGTTTGCTCTCAATGGGCAGGAACTTTGACAGCTCCCACCCATCGAAAGCAAACAGTAAGCCCGCTCCCATCTGGCGGAAGCCGGAAAACTACTCCCACCAGCTGGGAAAGGATTTTTCATCGGTTTTCCTACCCTGTAACCTTTGTTTTTTCAGCGAATATATATGTATATATTACGGTAGGGGCGTTTTTAGGGTTTTGGGGTGGGTGAGGGTATTGGGCGGTAAGGGTACTTTCAGAAATCAGTATGCGTAAGAATATTTGGGTGGTAAAGGTAGTTTTAGGCATTTGGGTGGGTAAGTGTATTTGGGCGGCAAGGCTATTTTTGTGTTTAGTATGGGTAAGGGTAACGGATGGTAAGGGTATTTTTTAGAGTTTAGAGTGGGTGAGGGTATTTGGGTGGTAAGGGTGTTTTTAGAGTTTAGGGCGGTTAGGGGTATTGGATGGTAAGGGTGTCTTTAGGATTATGGGGTGGGTAAGGGTATTGGGTAGTAAGGGTATTTTAAGGTTTATGTTGAGTAGGTGTATTTGCTGGTAAGGGTGTTTTAGGGTTTGTATGGTTATTGGTTAGTAAGGGTAAATTTAGGGTTCAGGGGTGGTTGAGTTTAGGGGTCGGGGTCAATCAGATAATATATATATGTATGTATGTGTGTGTGTGTGTGTGTGTGTGTGTGCGTATATATAAATATTATATATATGTATATTATATTCACTGAAAAAAACATGGGTTTCAGGCACGTTATAGTTAGAAATTAGTTTTTAAAAATCCTTAGAAATTCACTGAAAAAACCATAGGTTTCAGGCACGTTATAGTTAGTTGGACATTTCACTCATACTAAACTAGTGAAATTCAGCTGTTATAGTTAGCTGAGCTAACTATAACTCCTGCCCACACAATGCACTACTGATGACATCACATATTACATCATTCATGACATGGTCAGTGACATCACTGATGACATCTCAAATGAGATCACTGATGACATCATCCAGTGACTGTGTGTTTCTATAAAGTTTAAATATGCTTTATATATGCCAAATTGTATTGAAGAACGAGTGGGTGTATGAGTGTCTGAACGGATGATTTAGTAGATGTTTGACTGAGTGTATAAATGAGTGATTAAACGTGTCTTACTGAATGTATGGGTCAGTGACTAAACTGTGTGAATGTCTGTATCAGTCTGTTAGTTGCTGTGTAAGCAGCTGCATGGGTTGGTGAGCAGCCACATGAGTGTCTATATAGGTTATTGATTGGTTGTCTGAGTATCTATATGGGTACTTGAGTGTCTGTGTGGGTGGGGAGTGTGCGACTCTGGGCAGAGATGTGTGAGTGGGTGATTCACTGGGTGTATGCGTTCAAGACTGAATGTGTGAAAGGCTGTGTGGGTGGGTGAGTGTGTGTATTGGTGTGTTGTGGAGCAAATGGAAGTCTCAATCATACATGTGTGAATAACTACGTATGTGAAGGGCTGTATATGTGAGTGTTGAAGTATATAAATAACTATATGTGAGAGTGAGTGATTGTGAGAGTGGCTGTACGGATGTGTGTGTGTGTGCTTGTATCAGTGATCGTATAAGAGAGTAAGTATGTGTTAGTATCTGTATAAGTGAGGTGGTGTGTGTATAACTGTATATGTGAGTAAATGGGTGTATGATTGATTCTTTGCATGACTGACTAGGTATGTGAGTAACTCTATGGATGAGTGGTGGAGTGTGAGTATCTGTATAGGTGTATGAGTGCCTATGATAGTGCTGTATTGATGAGTGAGTGCATGTATGAGTGACTGTATGGGTGAATGAGTAGATGTGTGTGTGTGTGTGTGTAGACCTAGGAATCAGTGAGTGGGTATGTAGTAACTGGTATTTGTGTGTCTATATTCTCGAAAATGGTAGTCTGTATTTTAGAGTGGGTGTATGAAAGGTTATATTAGGGTATGAGGAGGTGCATCAGATGATCACATGGATGATGTCATCAGTGATGTCATTTGAGATGTCATCAGTGATGTCACTGACCATGTCATGAATGATGTAATATGTGAAGTCATCAGCAGTGCATTGCGGGGGCTTGAGTTCTATAACGGCCGAATTTCACTGGTTGAGTATGAGTGAAATGTCCAACTAACTATAACATGCCTTAAACGTATGTTTTTTCAGTGAATTTCAATGGTTTTTTAAATGCTAATTTCTAACTATAACCTACCTGTAACCTATGGCTTTTGCAGTGAATTTCAATGTTTTTTTAAAATGCTCATTTCTAACTATAACGTCCCTGAAACCTATGGTTTTTTTGTGAATTTCAAAGGTTTTTTAAATGCTAATTTCAAATTATAATGTTCATTAAACATATGGTTTTTTCAGTCATTTGGAATTTCTTTTTTTGTATTTTGTAACTTTAATATCCTAAAAATAGTTTTTATATATTTTTTTGTTATTAATATAATATAATGTCTTCTGTTTTCCTAAATATTAATATAAATATTTTTGTGAGAAAAAAGTGGGGTTGCGCACCCATCATTTACCTATCGCAGTGGGTGCACAGATTCAAACCGCCATAAGTCGTGAAGGATGCGCGTTTCAGACAGCCCACTCCGCTTACGCTTACAGAGAGGGAACTACAATGCTACATGTCCCAGGTCTTCCCTGTAGTGATCTGCTGATCACAGGTCTTGTTGTCAGCATGCCACAGTAACTCCCTCAGGGCTGGTTACACGCACACCACACCCATCTAGCACAAGCGTCACAGGTAATGTGACTTTGCCAATAAAAAGGGCCGGGTGCTTGTGCTTGACACCATTTTCACTCTCTATCTGGGTGCGTCCATGTGGTTATTGTTTATGCATGAGGGCCTAGGGACCTACCACATCACATTCCCCACTGCCGGAGGTGACATAATGGTGCCTGCACCACGATATTCAACCATAAAGGGCCTATGACTTGAGGTGTGCAGATTTGGTGGCGGCCGAGGCACTTTGGCCGACACGGGCCTCACGCAACTTGGCGATGAATTGAGGTACACAGAGTTGGTGGCAGACATGGCACTTCGGCCAACACGGGCCTCACGCAATGTGGTGATGACTTGAGGTGCACAGAGTTGGTGGCAGGTAAGGCATTTTGGCTGACACTGGCCTCCTGTCACGTGGCAAAGACTTGAGCTGCACTGAGTTAGTGCCACCAGATCTGAGCGGGTCTGCAGCCTGTGATGATGCGTAGGCCTCAATATGCCCTCCTGGCAATCAAGACCCGATTCAAATTGTGAGCTTGGCTGGACCGCATGTAAGTCAAAGGCAGCTGGCTGTACAGACATGACTCCTCGGCTGGGTGCAGCAGGATGCGCTGGGGGCCTGTGCCGGGGAACTAGTGGCGGCTGAGGAGGTTGCTCCGGCACCTGATGAGCCCTCTTGGAGACACACCAGTGGGGGCAGGTGAGCTTTGAGGTCTGGGTGCGCAGGGTCAGGCAGTCATCGCTGGGTGGGGGACTAGTCTGGGTGCCAGGGATGGGATGCTTGCGAAAGATGTAGGAATCATGCACACTACCTGAGAAGTTTGCGATGACATTAGTGTACAGGCCCCGGTGGTCCAGTTTTGCCTGCACATTGTTGGAGTCCGTGTGGTTTCTGTTGCAGTGATTGTATGCAGTGTCGGCAGAGGGCACAAGTAATACATGTGTGCAATCAATTGCCCCCAATACGTGCAGGAAGCCTGCTACAGTGTGGTTACCTTGCTTGGTCTCCAGCTGTTCCTGCGCAGTGTGGGTGAAGTGAACATGCAGGTGTATCAACCTGAAACAGACCGTGATGCTTACAGGTATGATAAATCCTGCATAATGAGACCGTAACAGAAGTTTGTGTGGTTGTAACATTCATTTTATTTCCTGCAAAGGTTATGACCACACAAACTTCTGTTACGGTAATTTTGTGCAGGATTGATCATGCCTGTAAGTATTCCGGTTTGCCCAAGTGCAATACATTGTACCATATTACGTTTGTGACCTTACTAACGCTTGACCATTGTCTTCATTTATCCAACAGATATCTGAATATGGAGTATTGGGATTTCCAGGACGATCTAGTAATTTCGATCCACAAGTTGCCCTGATGATGTTCCCCATTGGGAATGTCACTTGTTGTTTGATGTTTTTGTGTTGTTAATTTATGTTTTTCTAATAAAATACTGTATTTCCACTACTGTTGTCTTCTAGACTTCATGACCTGGCGCACCCCCTTTTTAGTGACTACAATCTTGGATCTGGAGCACAGAGGCGTTAAGCAACGGATGGGGTTGGTTGTGCAGGAATACTACGAATTGGGACGAGTGGGTGGTGCGGATACAGGGGCCCTACGTTGCTTTTGTGGACATGCGTCCAAGATGTGTGAGGAAGTTTAATAGGGGTGGCTGTGAGACTCCTCCGATTCTGGCAGTTGTTAGTTAGAAAGTACCAGAGGCCAACAGGTGCAGCACAGCTAGCAGCTTTGTCTGCGGAAGGATGTTGATTGTCCACTGTGTTGGTACTGTCAGCCTGTGGGCAATGTGGCAGTGTGCATCAACTTGAGAATGGGACGATAATTCTTTCGCCTCTTTTGCTGTGCTAAAGTGCCAATAACTCGGCGATAGGTCCCCACTGTTGGGTTATAGGGTGACTCTAAAATGAGCCCTTGTGTTTATTAGGACATTGTTGTAGCTAGATGCGAATCACAAGAAAAAAGATGAAAAAACAAGACAAGTGGGCAGGGTAACACCCTGACCCCTTAGACCTGCTCTGGGGATCCCACACAAACCCCCATGGCCAAAAAGTACTTTTTTTTTTTTTTTAAGTGACTGGGTGCGCAAATTCGGACAAAAAAACTAAAACAAAGGATGGAGGGTAGTCTCAAGGACTTATTGCTGAGTTATCCGCACTTTTGCGCAGCAAAAGTGGCAAAAGAATTATCATCCCATTCTCAACCTGGTGCAAAGTGCCGATATTGCCAGTTTTCCATTGATACCTTCCGCAAAACACATCGCCATGAATGAGAGCGACAACTAACACTAATGATATGCAGAGTAGGCGTTCCCGTGCAAAAAAAACACAAAAACACCACTTCCTGATATTTTTAATGACCAGCCAAATCTGCAATGTGATCCAAAAACAGGTGATAAGCCGCGTTAGCAGTAAGAATATAATATCTGCCTTTTACTGATGTAAAGCTGGACAACTACCTACAGTATGAAAGGGAGCCCAGCCCAGAGCCACATCTGAAAACCAACACATCATAAAGCTACTAATCATGCAGCTCCGACACCCAAGAAGGCCACAACACTAACCGCCACCACCCCCAGGAACTCCCCCCCCGGACCACCCGCCTCTACCACCACCAAACCAGCGCAGAACAGGACAGTGAACCTTCCGAAAACGGCATGGCCCCTCAGCCACACAATAGCTGAATGTTGGGAGAGGTGGGAACCAAGTATGTGTGAAGGAGGCAAGTCACCCATGAATAAGAATGCACACAATGCCAAGTGTAACGGTGATGTGCTAGACAGACCTCACTATGCAGAGCACAGACCTCTCCATGTGGACATATACTGCTGAGGCTTGTAGTGTTGTGGACAGTAGACACAACCATGTTACCTCAGGCAGTGGGGAAGATCTCATACATGTAGCTGTGTCGCCCCCCCTGTAAGCTGTAGCGGAATCGGAGTAGGTTGGTCCAACATGGAGTGGTGTGGCTCACTGGTTAGAGGAGGCAGAACCGGAAGCAGAGAACGGCCCGGGACCAGGGTTCAATTCCCGATGCGGCAGGGTCGTGGACCAGGGTCAGCGGCCTCGATAATTCTCGCCTCGGTGCCTACTCTAAACAGGGATCACAATCGGCAACTCTGGGCATTAGCTTGCCCCATCTCTACAACGGCCCTCCACATTCGCCTGGGATGCCTGGTTTTACCTTGGAGATACCCAGTAGGGACCATCTCACAGGGATAGCCAGGACGGGTTCCTCTTCGACACAGGCCCCCTGAAAACCCAGCGGCATAGCACCACAGAGTTATGTCTGGACAGACTACTGCCTTCGATGTACAGTGCGGACAGCAGGGCTCACAATTCAGATTGAGTCACGATGCAGAAGATGCAGTATAGTAAGCAACAGACATTGCTACCAGTGCGACCCGCCCGGACCATGCATCATCACAGGCTGCGCACACGCTGAATGCTTCTGGTGCCACTAACTGTGCAGCTCAATTTAACGCCACGTGGCTGTGTGCCCTTGCTGACTGCTGCCTCCGGCCTACACTGCGGACAGCAGGGCTCACAATTCAGATTGAGTAAGGATTGCAGATGATGCAGTCCAGTAGGCAACAGACATTGCTACTTGTGCGACCCGCCCGGACCATGCATCATCGCTGGCTGTGCACACACTGAGTGCTTCATGTGCCACTAACTCAGTGCAACATAAGTAATCGCCACGTGGCCATATTGAGGCATAATTAATTAGGCAAAAGAAATTGCTACCAGTGCGACCCGCCTGGACCACGCATCATCGCTGGCTGTGCACACGCTGAGTGCTTCAGGTGCCACTAACTCAGTGCACCACAAGTCACTGCCACGTAGCCTTATTAAGGCAGACTTCATTAGGCAAAAGACATTGCTCCCAGTGCGGCCCGCCGGGACCACGCATCATTGCTGGCTGTGCACACGCTGAGTGCTTCAGCTGACCACTGCCTCCAGCCTACACTGAGGTCAGCAAGCTCACAATTCAGATCGAGTCGCAATTGCATATGACGCAGTCCAGTAGGCAACAGACATTGCTACCAGTGTGGCCCACCCAGACCACCCATCATCGCTGACTGTGCACACACTGAGGCTTCAGGTTCCATTAACGGTGCAGCTCAACTCAATGCCACGTGCCTGTGGGCCCTTGCTGACCATTGCCTCCAGCATACACTGCAGTCAGCAGGGCTCACAATTCAAATTCAGTCTTGATTCATTAATTTCAGAGTCCAGTAGGCAACTAACTATAACATCCCTGAAATCTATATATTTCGACAATGTATTCCATACATATTTCATCTTTTGTTCCATACGCCTACACTGCGATCAGCAGGGCTCACAATTCAAATTCAGTCTTGATTCATTAATTGCAGAGTGAATTGTACTCTATGTCCTCGGATTTTGTCAAGAGGAATTGACAAAAAGCATGCCTCAATGTCTGTGCTAACTACTGTCTTCGATCTACACTGTGGACATCAGGGCTCACAATTCAGATTGAGTCGTGATTGCAGATGACACAGTCCAGTAGGCAACAGACATTGCTCCCAGTGTGGACCGCACGCACCACGCATCATCGCTGGCTGTGCACACCCTGAATGTTTCTGATGCCACTAACTCAGTGCGCCACAAGTCACCGCCATGTGGCCTTATTGAGGCAGAATTCATTAGGCAAAAGACATTGCTCCCATTGCGGTCCGCCCGAACCACGTATCATTGCTTGCTGCGCACACGCTGAGCACCACTGTTACCACTAACTCAGTGCACCACAAGTCAACACCACTTGGTTGTGGGCCCTTGCTGACCGCTGCCTTCGGCCTACACTATGGTCAGCAGGTCTCACACATATCCAATCCATGGACCCTTTATGATAGAATGTTTTGTGTATGATTTCAGATCTGCTGACCCTACCTCAGCGCACCACAAGTTATGGACCCTTTACAATAGAATCTTTTGTGTGTTATTTCACATCTGGTGCCCCTACCTTAGCGCACCACAAGTCATGGACCCTTTATGATTGAATCTCTGTGTGTGATCCGATAATCACTGTTATTATTGTTTCCAGCACCAACCATTCCCTGAGGGCTGGCTTACACTCACCCCGTGCGCATCCAGCACAGACATCACTGGACATGTCGTCCTAGTAATAAAAAGGGGCCGAGCGCACGTGCCCGTAGCCAGTTCTACTGTCTATCTAACTGTGTCCGTGTGTTCATTATGTATACATGATGGCCCTGGCCCTTACCTTATTACATTGTGCTGTTGACTGCGCACACAACCATGTTACCTCTGGCAATGGGGAAGACCTCGATTATGTAACTTTGTCTGGGTCAAATATATGAGTACATGGGTAGAGACAGGATGATTAGAGTACTGCATGGAGAGTGTATGGTGAATTTGTAAGTGCTTGAGGATTGGCAGAGTGACTGGATAAGTACATATGTTGGTGGAGCCTAACCCCCGAGTTCTAATTGGCTGCCAACCAGTGGCAACCCCAGTGGAGCGTCAGGATTGCAAACCAAGCCTCGGGAGAGCCGACACCACCCACGGAGCGTGAGTAGGCACAGCGCCAGTTCCTGAGGCCCGCCTTCTTTGCTACAGGATCCCGACAGCCTTTGCTCTAGTACCCTGTGTTCCCACCCACTGAAATCCAGGCCACGTGCTAGCAGGAATACTGCACAGATGCCTGGAAAACTGATTCCAGGAGCTTGGAATTCTCATTGTGGTATACTGCATTCTCATTCAGTGGATACCCTCCCAGATCGTTGATCTCTGGATCAAGGAATTCTGACTATTGGATCCCCAGAATCCTGTCTGCAAGATGTTCGCAGCCCCACAGCTGGATCATTGACATACAGTGGATAGAATCTACGTAATTCTGGAAGCGTAAGCATAGTGAGCAGAGCCGGCGTACACCAGTCAGGGGAGCAACTAGAGTCAAATTTCAGGGAAGGCTGATAAGAATTTCGGGGAGGCTAATTCTTCCAGTCATATGCAGAGTGGAGATACAGGGGCTCTAAGAAGGGGTGAAAACACAGCAAAGCCTCATTAATAGGTAAATGGTCTTTTAAAGACCTGTGAAGTACTCGGGTGCCGAGCTGAGAGCCACGCACCCAGCACGTTCACACTAAGAGGTCGCGCTGAAAGCCGCGCTCCCAGCACGTTCACACTAGGGGGCCATGCTGAGTGCCGCATTAGGATCACCACTCCAAACTTTTCTAAAACAAAAGGTCCACTTCCATTAATTTATATTGGCCCCAGGACCCCATCGCCTGGGGCATGCCCAATTCTTGAATATTTATATTAATCATTAGGAAGGGGGCCGCGTGGTCCCCCTTCCCGTGTCCACTTCTGGCCCCGGGGCCCCCATCCCCCGGGGCCTCGACTCTTCGTTGGGGACCGTGGGGGGAGCCCCAATGCCCCCATGGTCCTTCTGGCTCCCCACCTCCTGCCGTAACTGGCAATGCTTTTGAGCAAGGGGAACTGCTAACATGCAGCTCCCCTTGCCCAAAAGCAATCCTGCTTTGCTTTGTTGAAGCGGGAGCAGGTGTTCCTGCTCTCGCTTCAATGAAGCAAACCAGGGTTTGCTATGACATAGCAAACAGCAATGTCCTGGGGGTGGGTACCCCGGGACATAGCATGAGCTGGCCCTGGGGGGTGGCGGTCCCCAGGGCCTTCAAGGGCTCCAGGAGGGGGGGCAGCGTGGCCCCCTCCCTTTATTTTCAAAGCCCCGGGGAAGTGGTGGTCCCCGGGGCTTCAGGGGACCCGCAAGGCCCCTCCTGCATATTTAATGAAAGCCCCGTGGGGTGGTGGTCTCCGGGGCTTAGGAGAGCCTCGGAGGCCACCCACTACCTACAACACAAGCCCTGGGGAGGTGGCAGTCCCCGGGGCTGCAGAAGGGCCGTTTACCCTCCCGCACCTAATTTACGTAGCCCTGGGGAGGTGGCGGTCCCCGGGGCTGCTGAGGCCCCGCAGGCCCCCACAATATAATTATAGGATTGCCCCCGGAACCTGGCCCACCCTGGGGCTCATTTAAATGAAGTGGGGGAACCCCCCCCCCTCCATTTTTATTTACATTTTACGCCCGGTTTCACGCACCAAGCACACATTCTGACATTTTTTTTATTAAAAAAATTGGGGCCTGGGGGTCCTTGTGGAACCCCCAGAGCAGGACTATGGGTTCAGGGTGTTTCTCCCCTGCCCCTTTTTCTTCTTTTTTAATCTTTTTTCAACTGTTTCCTTGTGACTGGGTTCTACTGAGTCACAAGATGGCTGCCAACACTTCCTGGTTTGGAGTGTTAGCAGCCAATCACAGTGTGGTTGGGAGGGTGCGCAAACCCACCACTGCCCCAGATATCGAAACTTTTATTTTTTGAATTTCTCAGCAACTACTGAATGGATTTACACCAACTGCCAAACTTATTCAGGCGGGTGCTGGACTCATGAGTGCCGTCTCGTGAGTATACACAACCATTCCTCCACAGAGAACTGCAGGCACTCATGGGGTCAAATACAAATAATGTATTCATCCTGCATGAAAACGCATTTCGGCAGAGTTGCCTTTCTCAATGCTTGCTACATTAAACACATAATTCAGATAATGTCAAATCAGGCAGGCAGCACTCCCATTGGGAAATAACATGTAGACACAAGGTAAGGGCTGTGCTAGCCAAGTGGAATACTAAGGGGCCGATAACGATATGCCCCGTAAAGGCTCTGACCTTCGGTTGGAACCTTTAGGGCTGCATCGTAATGGCCCGGTTGGATTCCTTTCCAACTGCCTCATTTTGATGGAGGGGGTCGGAAAGGAATACAACCAGTTGTTCTGGCTGGCTTCCAACAGGCTCAGAGAGCCCATCCACCAGTTGGAATGCGACCTGTAATCTCAAGGGCGGCTCTTTCCTCCCTTGAGATTACAATACACGGTTTCCAACATGGTGTCCATGCATGTCTGTACAACAAGTAAACTATGTAGGAAAGCGTGTTGGGGGGCCCCCAGCACAGCCCCTGTTGGTGCACAGCCTCTGGTTGGAGGCAGGGGGATCCCTGCACCTTGTGGCAGGCACCTTGAGGTGCCTGCCATGGGGTGCAGGGGTGAACTGCACCTCTCCTTTCCCTATGGGAGTATGCATTACAGCTGGTTAATGGCTGTAATGCATGCTCCCATAGTGAAATATAGGAATGCGACCGAACAGTGTTCGGTTGCATCCTAATGGGGCGGTTGGGAACGAAGACTGGGTTTTGGTCGGTCCCATGACCAAGTCGGTGTTGGGCGGAAGTGTTTCCCCCCGACATCGTAATGAGCCCCTTAGTGCTTGTCCGCCATATTAGCATGTCAATGTCCCATTAAGCCAAATGGCAGTATTAACGTTTTGCAAATGATGTTAAATGAATACACCAAATTACACTCTCCTGCCACTCATACACATATGTTAGAAAACGTAATATTTGCAGATGTTGTCTGCTGTGCCAATATTAATAAAGTCCAGAAATTCCATCATCAGCTTCACCAAAGGTTGAGGGGGCCCTCTAACGCTGACAGCTGCTGTTGCACGTAGCGCCTTTCAACAATCATGACTTACATAGTGTAGGACAAAACGAAGGTTTTATGGAGATGGTGCAGCCTCAAACGGCATTGGGTTGTGCCGGAAATATATTCAAATTTTCTTCTCATGGAGCCCCGAGGAGGAAAGGAGAGTGCACTCAAGAACTGGATACAATCCTCTTAAATATAATTCAAGGCACAAAACAATGTCAGCCTCCCCAACGCATTAAAGGTCTTAAGGACTCTCAGCAGCCCAGGTGACTTTATCCCCCAACCAGCAGTTTGCCAAGAGGCGTGTAGACCCTATTCACTGGACTGTTTTGGCCCCTGGAAACCCCATCCCCCAGGGCCTGCCCCTTTTAAAAAAAATTTTTTATAATTTCGGTTTTGGCACCGGGGACCCCATCCCCCAGGGCGAGGCCTTTATTTTTTTACTATTTCCTTTTTTAAATAAAGGAAGGGAGGCCACATGGCCCCCCTCCTCTTGGCCATTTTTGGCCCAGGGGGCCCAATCGCCCAGGGCCCAGTGTCTTCTTTTAAAAGAAAATGTTTTATTTAAAGGGAGGGTGGCCATTCGGCCTCCCTCCCAGGCCATTTTTGGCACAGGGGACCCTATTCCATGGGGACCAGCCTTTTACTTTTTTTATATAATTGAAAGGGAGGGGTGCTGAGCGGACCCTCTCCTGAGCCATTTTCAGCCCTGGGGACCCCATCCTCCAGGGCCTGCCCCTTTTTTTGGGTGGGGGGGCGGGCCATTGTCTGCCCCGGGGACCCAATCCCATGGGGCACAGTCTGTAGTGTGGGTGCCTTGGACAGCCTAACATGTCCACCTCTCACATTAATTTCTTATTTCACTTTACTAATTCGCCACTAATCCTTTATGGGTTCCAGAGTAGCATGCTACTTGCCAAAAAAGATTCAATGCCTTATCAGGGGTAGCAAGAGCATATATGAACGCAAACCTTTTTCCCTCTTCTATCCCTCCGCTATCCTTCTCAATCCTAATAAATAACTGACTAACATATCCACCACTCAAATCACTTTAATATTTCACTATACTAATTCACCACTAATTCTGTATGGGTTCCGGAGTAGCATGCTACTCACCGAAAAAAACGCTTCAACACCCCATCAGGGCTAGCAAGCGCTATATAAATGCAAACCTTTTTTCCCATTTCTCTCCCTCCGCTAACCTTCTCAATCCAAACAACTAACATATCCACCACTCAAATTAATTTCATATTTCACTATACTCATTCACCATTAATACTTTATGGGTTCCGGAGTAGCGTGCTACTCACCGAAAAGGTGCTTCAACACCCCATCAGGGGTGGCAAGCATTATATAAATGCAAACATTTTCCCTCTTTTAACCCTCCACTTTGCTTCTACTACTTTACCACTAATCCTTTATGGGTTCCGGAGTAGCATGCTACTCGCTGGAAATGCGCTTTGACGCCTCGTCAGGGTAGTAAGCTCTATATATATATGCAATTACAATACAATATTAAATATATATATGTATATATATATGTATATATATATATATATATATATATATATATATATATATATATATATATATATATATATATATATATTAATATATATTACCTACTGGCGGTCGCCAGTAGGTATTTATAGTTAGGACCTACTTTCCATAGGAAATTCACAACATTCTATTTGGAATAACTTTGGCGCTGGTAGACGAATCTTCGCAAATTTCTCCAAGAAAATGACCTGCTCGGTTCCGCTCTTTCCCTCAAAGTTTGGGAGTGATTCGTCAAGTGGGGGCCGAGAAAAAAGGGGGTCCCAAAACATGTTTTCCCCATGCAATTTTCAATAGGGACCTTTAGCCAGGGCTACAGCCCAAACGGCTGAACGGAATTACACCAAATTTGGCAGAGAGGTAGAGTTCGGTTCGTAGATTGTGCTTTTTGTTAAATGGTGTAAATCCGTTCATCATAGTGATATCTAGAGACAAAGTACTGCACGCGTACCGAAATCCGTACTATTCCGAGCACGAGCTGCATGCTGATTGGATGTCAACTGTCTGTCAACACTCCAAACCAGGAAGTGTAGGCAGCCATCTTGTGCCTTGGTAGCACCGAGTCACAAGAAAACAGTAAAACAAAGTTGAAAAATAAGGAAAGGGGGCAGGGTAGAAACATGTTGACCTTTTAGGCCTGCTCAGGGGGTTCCACATGGATCTTTAGGCGCAAAAATTAGTTTTTGTTTGTTAAAAATAAAACAAACGCGGGGTACGCGTATGTTACTCTTACGCGGTGGAAAAGGAAAAAAAAACTAGAAGTCTGTTTTTTTCTTAATTAGCTCCCGGTGGGGCCAAATCCCGGGGGCAATTTTTTTCTATAATGGGGGCTTGGAAGTGTCCAACAGGAACAAAAGAATGAGGAAAAAAAACTAATGTCGAGGAAGCGATGCTCCTGCTTCCTGCGTTTTATCACGTCAATAGACTGTTTCCCATAACACAAACGTTTATTGCAATAAATGCATAGAATTTTTACTTTAGCAAAATCAGGATCAATTTGTGGGTGTGCACTGTTTGCTGATGCAGCCGTTGATGTGCTTGGTGCAGCAGCAGGTGGGTTGTCCTTCAACCTCTGTGTTGCAGCTCGAGCAAAGTTGTTGGGGTGTAAGTTCTACACGTGTCGCTCCACATTTGCTGTGCCAAAGGAGTATTTTTGAGATTGATCACCCCTTGACAGAGTTTGGAAAATTTTACAGGTTACTTTTGGAGCATTAACCTTTTTTTGCCCATTTGGAAAAGTAAAAAACTGCCAAATTAGAGCTTCTTTCCTCTTCTTTGGAGGTTCTTCAGGAATTAAATATTTCTCTAAAAAATGGCTGGAAGATGAGTCCATTGCTGATATTATGGTAAACTTTGTTCTATTTACCAGATTCTCAGAAGAGATGCTTCTTCTTAGAAAGTCAAAGTAGAATTATTAAAATGGGACGGAAGTTTCAACAATTGTAATAGGAAGTGTTATGAACCAATCAAATCTCTTCTTTTAAAGTCACATGGCCTTGCGTACGCTTACGCTGTGATTACGGTACTCTTACGATGCGAATACGCATGACGTTCCACCGCGATTTGTGTAATTGCTTTTAAAAGTAATAAGGATTATTGGAACTTAAAAAAAAATGTTTTCATAATTATCCTAGATAATGTCTTCTGTTAGTATGTTCATTAAATACATAAATATATGTTTGTAAACAAATAAAAACATTTGCGCCTTTGCGTACGGGGCGCCGTACATGAAGTCACACGGAAACTTGATGCGACGTGTAACGTGAAAGCGTATTTGTAGCGTATGCTTAGCAGTACAAACTATGATGCGATCACTCTCTCACTGTTAAATCAGAGCACAGGGCGTGCTATGAGAATGGTTAGAAGTGGTCACTCATTGGAGATCCAATTCAGCTGTGTGGCTTATCCACGGTATCATAACGTTACTTTTTAGCCTGTTTAAGTTTGAGGTTTGCATGAAATACTATGCTATAGGCAGATATGGATCTTCAGGCAGCGCTTATCTCCATGAAGCTTGGTTATTATCATTTACATATAGGTGCCTGAGGGAGGAAAAAGAAGTCTATCTGAATGGCGAGGATTGCACAATAGCACCAGATCACTCCTTAATTTGTAGACACATACATTGCATTGCTCTTGTAATCAAGATGTGCCTAATTTGGCCTGAGTTTTGAAAGGCACTCCGACACCTGCTATCATACCAACATTCAGTTTACTGGAAACGTGAGTTATTTAATTTGAAATAATGCAGATTGTTGTGCAATGTTAGCAGGCATCGCTTACATGATTACGGTAACTGAGCGTGTGGTTTGCTATAAAAAAGTTGTGTTTACTCCTCTGCATGGGAAGCTGGATGTTTCCATCTGGCCGTCGATTCCGACCTTGAAAGAAGAGTCAACCAAAGGAGCCGTATAAAAGCGCTATTGTCTCAAAAAGAGGTCGCTCTTACATCTGCTAGAGAGACATTTGTCCTTCATGTAGCAAACACCTTCACAGAAGTGCATGATTTATTAAATACAGACGTGCCCCTGCATTTTGGGGAGTTAATTCAGAGTATCTTTAATGCGTCCTTGACTACGGGGTTACCTTACTTTTTTAAAGTTAGAAGCAGTGGCCTTGTGTCTTCTTTTCAAACTATAATTGGTGTCTTCTCTGCATTTTTTCATTCGTTGTTTTCCAGCATCTTTGGTGGATTCCCCTTAATACTCGCATTAGTTGCCGGTGTGCTTCTATTAATTTGTTTACTTAAATTTGGATGCACGTCCTGCAGCACACGAGAATATGTCCCGGCTGTTACTGGTCCGCAACCGAATACTTAGTTATTACGGAGTGCTGCCTCTGGCTACATTGAGTGCAGCTTATGGATTATTGTTTCGATACTCCTTTTTCACATGCATTCAACCTGTCTTCCATTGCCTGAGCTGCGATTTCGACTGGGCCCTGGATTTGTGTCTCTGCTGTACGGTGTCTCCCAACGCAGATTATGACCAGCTGATGAGCCCCTTAGTGGTTCATGACTTGCTCTGTTCTGGCGGCGGGATTATGGCCTTAGCAGCGATACATGGAATATTGGGACGTTGGAATGTTTTTGCAGCGGCGCATGATTTCTTGGCACGCAGTTACATTGAAGATGACCCTCGTTTTCCTGCGATGGTGATAGAGGCTCCGGTCATTGAGGAACATGTATGTTCATTCTCACTATTGAATTGGATGGCTGAAATGTTTTTAGATGAGAACAATGACTTCCTCTTGGAGGTTGTTGCTACATACTGTGTTTATACGCTGTTGGATTAAGACTCTTTGATTTTTCTACCTATTCTTTATTATTTAGTTACTGTTTTCTATCAAACAGCGAATAATTGTTTTTGCAAATTTGAACTTGACTCTGCTTTTCAGGCTTGGACTCTGCGTTCCTAATTCGCCCACGTTTATATCACGTGCTTCGATCAAGGGAGGGTGTCGTGGGCGGAGCCTTGCACTCACACCGTGTTAAGTTAGCATGGGTTTATTAAAAGCTTATACGCCATTTTTGCTTTCCTGCTCTGCTTTGCACACGACACGCACTTGTGATATTGTTTAGAGAAGGCTGAGTATTTTGCTTCACATGAGAATAATTTGTTATGCTACATTTCTAGACTGCCTCGCTAGTTTAGTGTGTATAGTGAGAGCATGGAACATCAAGGTTATCTTGGAAACTGTGTCTGTTATTCGGAATGATCCTCGCACGTTCGACCCATAACACATATGCAGCTGTGGCCACCTCTGATACTGGCGCGTTTAATAATGTATTGTGGAGGCATAATTACACACAGTTGGAGAACATTTGTATCCTGACAGTTTGTGCAGAACTCAATGTGATCCACTACTGCTGAATACCAGAGGTATGGGTCCGCCCATGTAATCCTATGAGACCTTCTGTAGTTATAAACTAACCTGGTAGGTAGGGAGGGTGAAATGTAGGTATATTTTAAATCTGTTTCCCTTTAACATTATAGGATGCTTTCTCCCTTTGTATTTTATGGAATAGTAACAATGCTGACAACCTTGTTTCTGATAATGTTTGGTTGTAATATCTAAGGTACTGCGCATGAGATTACGGCGTTAGAAATAAACATTTCAAACTTACACGTGTGTTTATTTACTCCTTGTTTTGGACTGGTGTAAGACTGTAACGAAAGAGTGCTCTTTTTGTCCACCTTACTTGAGGTAATCTAAGTCGCATGTTCTGGGTTGACTAGTCATTGGTGTTTTTGCTATAGGACCAAGAACCAATGAGTCACTGATTGCTAGTCTGGTAGGGGGTTTGAGTACTAAGGTGGGTTTTGGTACACCGTAATTCACTGAGGTCCTAAGTCTTTATGCACAGTTCTGTGTAGGAGCAGAATTCCTGCAACAGTAGATACAACAAAAAGGCTCGATAAAAGGCCTTGAGTTTGAATCAGAATATGAAATTGAAGAATAATTGATAACCCCAGCCAAGAAAGGGAGCAAGTGTGCAAATTTACAGTGCCTTCGGCCGGGGTAGTTGTTACAATAAAAAGGCTCGATAAAGGCCTGCAATTTGAATAGGAATATGAAATAGAAGAATAGTTGATAATCACAGCTAAGGAATGCAGCAAGTAGTTGTGTGTATGTATGGATGATGTGTTGATTGAGTGGAAGATGAAAAAGGTGAAAAATAAGAAAGGCTGGAGACACGCAAACTATCCACTGCCTTGTCAGTGAAGTGGATCTTTGGATTTCCAGCTCGTTACACAGATACGGTGTTGGATTCCGCAGTGGGAGCAAGAGAAACGAGTACCACATCTAAGGAAGCAAGCTAGTGCATAAAGTACACACAGTGTGCGGTAGAAAGGACGCAAGAAAGGACGGAAGTGTGCAAATTACTCACTGTTATTCATGGTTAGTAGTTACCAAGAAGGCTGAATAAAGGGCCTGCACTTTGAATTTGAATTAAAGAAGAATAATTGATAAGCCCAGCCAAGAAAGGCAGCAAGTAGGTGTGTGTATTTGTGGATGATGTGTTGATTGAGTGGAAGATGAATAAGGTGAAAAATAAGAGAGGCTGCAGAGATGCAAACTTTCCATTTCTTTGTAAGGGAAGTGGGTGTTTGTTTTTCCAGTGCATATATATATATATATATATATATATATATATATATATATATATATATATATATATATATATATATATATATATATATATATATATATTCACGCTCCAAGGTTGTCCACCTTATGAGTAGCACGCGAGCAGCAGCTTTATTTATGTGTAGGTGAGGACGGGGATCCGCTCGTAGACGCCGCTCCGTAATGGATCTGCCCGACGCGTTTCGAAGCTCCATCTGCTTCTCTTCAGGGGCTTTAACGGAAGCGGTGTGCGCACCCGTTACACTTCTCCAATTTCATATAACTCACCCGCCAATGGGAGGCTCCAATGAGACTTCTGGGAAGTGTAGTGCGGAAAGCACACAATCAAGTCCTGTATGGACTCCACGAGTGGGCCCGTCCTTAATTATAATGGACTACGCCTCCCATAAAGCAACGCATAGGATCATGCAGATCAGCCAATCCCTGGCATGCGATAATGGCTCAAAATGGAGGCGGGACAACATGGTGTCTCATGGACTGTATGCCGCCGAGGAAGGGAGATGCCCGAAACGCGTCCGGATGAAACAGCCCACTACTGGCAAAAGCAAGTGTTTGAACCTGAATAAAGCTTGTTGGGGAAAGCATTTGTGGTGCTCGAGTGCTTCTTACCTGTTTGGACACTCCCCAAAGAGCGTGAATATATATATATATATATACATATATATATATATATATATATATATATATATATATGTGAAAAGCAAACGCCCAGGAGCTTTGGAAAGAACACGACCTCGCTCTGCCCTCCAGCCTTTTCATGCAACCTGTTTGCTTTTCACATATATATATATATATTCACTGAAAAAAACATAGGTTTTAGCCACGTTATAGTTAGGAATTAGCATTTAAAAAACCTTAGAAATTCACTGAAAAAACATAGGTTTCACACATGTTATAGTTAGCTGGACATTTCACTCATACAAACCATTGCAATTCCCACAAGGATGACATCATCCTTGTGAAAGAGTGGCAGACCTCCTCTCACCCTAATATAACCTTTGATAAACAGATTGAAAAATCGAAACTAACATTTTCAAAACAAAGAAGATACCTATACCAGTTAGAAGAATCTATTTAGTAATTCCAAAATCTACATACATATCCATTCATTCACCAACAATTCTATATAGTCACTCATACATGTAGTCACTCATCATATGTACTCATACACCTATACATCCTGTTACACACTAATAGTCATCCATAGGGTTACTCACACATGCAAAAAACTATCAAACATCCATTTACTTGCATACACAGCTATACATACACCACTACACTTACTGCTACAGAAACCTACACATACTTACTCTCTACAATCACTTATAGAAACACATACTTATTTATACAGCAACTCTTCCAATATTTCACTCTCAAATATACTCACTTATATACATCAATGCTTACATATACTGGTTTAAAACATATGTACTTACTCATAAAGACACTATTGAGACAGTCATTCACTCACTAACACACCCATACACACACTCATCCACCCATACAGTCCTGCACACATGCTTTCTTCAAAACACATACAAACAGTGAGTCACTTATTCATGCATCTATGCACTAAGTAATATCCCACAGCGAACCATACAGTCATACTGATACTCAAAAAACCAACTAATAACCCATATACACACTCATGTAGCTACTCACCAACCCATGCTGCCAGTTATACACAAAGTGAGACACTGATAGAGATATTTAAATATTTAAACATTACTCGCTAATATATGTATTCACTAAGATATACAACCAATTTAACAAAAAAACATCCATTTAGACACTTATTTACTCATTTATTCTTCCATCGACCTTTAGATATAAATATATCAAAAATATTTATTTTTCAGAAAGACACACTTTCACTGGATGATGTCATCAGTGATATAATTTGAGATGTCATGAGTGATGTCATGAGTGATGTCACTGACCATGTCATGAGTGATGTAATATATGACCTCATCAGCAGTGGATTGCGGGTGCGCGAGTTATAGTTAGCTGAACTAAGTATAACGGGGGAATTTCAATGGTTTTGTATGAGTGAAATGTCCAGCTAACTATAACATGTGTGAAACCTATGTTTTTTTCAGTGAATTTCTAAGGTTTTTTAAATGCTAATTCCTAACTCTAACGTGGCTAAAACCTATGGTTTTTAATGTGAATATAAATATGTAAAGGGTTTTCACTTACCTGTGATATACTTACATGTTTGTTGTAAAGGTATGCATGATGAAGGCATATGCGTGCTATTGGGCATGTGGCAAAGGGATGCGTGGTAAAGGCATGCGTGGTTCCATCATGCATCCTTTATGCCTGATACCGTAGATCTGGTCTGCTTATTATGAAATGTTATAACAAAGACAGTTGGCCCAGCTTACCAATTGTGAGAAGCATTTGTTAAAGCCAGTAAACATTTCATAGTAAACAGATTACCGTAGTGGCAAGGGTTTTGACAATGGTCTCTCACTGACAAACCCTGGGGGTTTTCACTATGATGATTCTTGTTAGGCCCTGTTGAGAGGGGTTTTATATTGTTTTTCAAGCTATATTTGTATATACATTTGTGAATTTATAACTGTATGCATAATGTTTGCTGGCTTATATGCACTTGAATAGTCTGATGTTGGGTAAGGGGTAAAGTCAACCTAAAGAGTAAAGGTTTCATCTGTGAATTGGGAAAAGTCATGCCAAATTTCATATGTTTGATGTTTTTATTCTGAAACATTATGACAAAGCCAATAGACCAGACCTACCTATTTTAGAAAAAATATGTTAAAGATAATAGGCATTTAAGGATGTATTGTTACTAAAGCCTGTAGGCAGGCATTTTGTTACACTGAATCTCACATGTACCGTAGCAGGCAAGGGTTTTGGTGTAGGTGTTGGTCCTCAACAAACTGCAAGGATAGAAGACGTGCACTATGATAATACTTGTTAGGTTCGCTTAGGAAAGGTAGTATTTTGCTTTGCCATCTATAATTTTAAATCAAACGAATTTCGTTGAATGCACTGCATTGCATTTGGGTATGCAGTGCACGCAATGAAATTCGTTTGATTTATTTATTTATATGTTTACTTACCTGCAAACCTCCATTATCCATACATTACAAACCCCCACCCTGCCCCTCCCCCTCCCCACGTCACCGCCCCGGCAGGTACTCCCCTACCGACCGCGGCTGATATAGGATCAAGCCATGGGAAACGCACAGAGGCTTTATTGGTTCATTGGAAAAATGATGGCAGATAACTTAGATGTGATCTGTTTATAATGAAATGTTTTGATAATGCAAATAGGACTTACTTATAGTGAAAAGCATTAGTTAAATCAATAGGCTTTTAAGGGTGGATTGTCAATATAGTTTGCTAAATCCCATATTATCTCATACTGTTTGGACAACTGTATTTTGTACATATTTGTTATGGTATTATGGTATACCTGCTCATTAAGACTTAAGACTAATACAAACTAATGATAAAGGTTATAGGCATAATTGTTATAATGAAACGTTACTTTAAAGGCAATACACCTGACATATTGATTGTGAAAACATATGTTGACATCAATAGGTATTTAAGGGTAGAGCATGTGGCCTAACCGCTAGGGCTGTTGACCTTAAATCTGAGGAATCGGGTTCGACTCTGGGCAACGACGCACAACATCCTGTGATTCTAGGCAAATCACTTAATCTCCCTGTACCTAACAAAAAAATGAATGTGTCCTGGTGTGGCACAACTGGTGATCGTGTAAAGCTCTCTGATACCTGACACCTTCGGGTCAAGTTTGCGCTATTTAAAACTCAGGAAAAAAAAGGGTAGATTGTTATTAGTCTCGGTTAAAGTCTACAGACAGGTATTTTGTTACATGGAATGTCACAATTAGCTTAGTAGGGAAGAATTTTGATGTTATAATCTCTTCTTAGCTGTCTACCAGGATCTTGTAGTAAAAAAGAATTAAATATGACATACATCCATATATATAATTAAACTTCCATATAGATCTATAGTGGGCCCTTGGGTCAGTTCTGTTGTTGATCTGCCTGAATGTCATTTACACTCTGCTTCCATCTATGACAGTGTCCTGCATTGGACAATGGTTCACAAGGCATTTTCAGATCACATGTGCACATCCTCCTGAAAATGAGTCTGCTTCAGAGTCCGTGCTTGTTGGCTAGTCCTTTAGTTTTAAATGTTTATAATTCCCTTTTCATTACTTTGGTTCTTCTCTTTTTATTTTTATAATTCTTAAGGGGATACTACAACTGTGAAGGCATTGCAAACGGGCCGGCCACACAAATAGAAAGGAAGGGGTAGGAGGAATATATGTCCCACTTCGACCTCCTATAATAGCATAAACACACAACAAAGAAGTAGGACTCGTAAAGCTAGATCGCTGTAATCTATTGAGGTCCCGGGGAAAATAACCAGGTGTCTAAAACTGCCCTCACACACAGCAAGCTGTGTCATGCTTCATCATAGGGCTGCTAAAACACCTCCGCGCTACCAACGCTGGAGGTGGAGCAATAGGAAGGGGGGAGATAATACAACACACAGAAACGGGACGCCGACTGCCAGCTGGGGCTTCCGCCGGCAGGCGCATAACAACGAGCCCTTCCTCCGGTGGAGCGGGGGTCCAAATCACCGCGTCAGGGGCTACACTTGCTGCACGCCGCATTTCCTGCCTTCCCTGCTTGCCTCCGCCGCCGCAGGACACACGCGGCCGCCGAGAGGGGCGAGCAGGAGAAACTACAGCTCCCAGCGTCCCCTGCTTCGTGGGGACGCCGACTGCCAGCTGGGGCTTCCGCCGGGAGGCGCATAACAACTAGCCCTTCCTCCGGTGGAGCGGGGGTCCAAATCACCGCGTCAGGGGCTACACTTGCTGCACGCCGCATTTCCTGCCTTCCCTGCTTGCCTCCGCCGCCGCAGGACACACGCGGCCGCCGAGAGGGGCGAGCAGGAGAAACTACAGCTCCCAGCGTCCCCTGCTTCGCGGGGACGCCGACTGCCAGCTGGGGCTTCCTCCGGGAGGCGCATAACAATGAGCCCTTGCTCCCGCGTCGCGGGACGCGCGCGGGCAGCGCCGGGCTGAGCCCGGGCAGAGGGCGGGCCGTCTACGGCCGTCTGCGGACGACTGAGGACAGGACAGGCCACCCCTCTAAGATCATCCACCATGGGTAAGCGCAAACAAACATGTAATGGGAGCCTACATAGCAAAAAACCTAAGATACCGAGAAAGGCAGATTCGATACTTTCGTACTTAACCTCTGCTGTGGGGGCTATTACTAAAGAAATTGCTAATGCCGAAAAAGAACTGGCCATTTCTCATACATTAGACACTACATCTGGTCCAGCCTCCGAAGGGCATAAAACTCTGACCAACCCAGATACCCTACCTGACGCACTTGTGGTTATATGCCCTAACTTGGATTCTGGCGCTTCTACCATCACACCTACAAATGGGAAAGGACAGGCCACAACCCTATCTCACGATACAACACAAGTACCAACAGAGAACCCAGCCAAGGGGGGAAGACAACAATCTAATAAATGCACTAAGAAGACTAAGCACATAGATACACTGAATGAACTCCGGGAAGATGACTTGATCAATAGACTCGGCAATAAAATCGAAGGACTTGTAAATTTACATCTAGAGCCTATTCTAACCAGCATAGCGAAGGACATAATTGATGTTCTGAACACTTGCGTGGCTGGTCTGTTAAAAAAATGCAATCTGATAGAGTCCTTTTTACAAGAACAACGTGAGCATTTAAAAGGAGATCACACACAAGCGATCCTGCCTGCAGAGGTACATACGGCAGATGGTAAATGCGGCCCTTTGGTAGATAGCAATATACCCATTGTTACACCAGGGCCTAGTAGCTCGGCACCGGGGAGACCTTTGAGGCAATCTCATGCGGGGAAAAGTGTATCTGACACCAAAAAGAGTTTTGACACCCCAATCATGCCAAACACTGATAAAGACATAAATATATTACCATGCAAATCCAGGCTACATCTTCCCCCACAAGCAGCCCCCCTAGTAGTCGTGCTAACAGGGGTTCCTCCCTTGAAAACTAAAGTTTATGAGAGTTCTAAATACTTAATGGAGAAGACCAAAAATTGGTGCCAGGACTATTGTAGTGGCGACATGGACGTAGCCTCCCACATAAATATGGTGAGAAGGGTGGGTTGGGTAGGCCCTAAAACAAAGACAATTGAAGGGGATTGCGTGGTGATAAATTTCAAAACCCAGAACGTGGCAGAGCGTTTACTCTGGGATGGCTCAAGCATCACAAATCTAGGCATTAGACCTCTATCCCTAGGGTTTTTTTACCCTCCCCCTCAGGTTAAAATAGGATTGCTCCCCGTCCCGACTGTCCTGGATGGAAATATAACATCAGTTCCTGCCCAACATGCCTACATGACCACTCAGCATGTAAAAGATGGAAATATCCCATCCTGTAGCACAAGCTATAATACCAGATTAACATACCCACTTCACTGCACACTCGCAAATCGTTTTTCTCCACTCTCCAACTTAGGAGAAAACGATTGACTAAAAAACAATGAGCTATCTGTAAATGTTAAGGTTGCAGGTAAACCTAATCAATTATGTAGAATAGCGAGTTGGAATACGGCAGGTGTAAAAGCAAAAATGGCGAATGATATCTGGATTAGTTATTTGAAAACATTTCACATAATAGCTTTACAAGAAACTTGGGATCATCAAAATAGTTTTTCCCTGGGCGGGTACTCTCACTTTTATGAAAATGGGGCAGGAAGAGCCAGAGGGGGATTAAACACCCTGTTCTCTTTAGAAATAAAGGGATCGCTCACACAGCTAGACATAGGAGGCCAAAACTGCCTGGTCGTAGAACTCTTAGCACCAGACTCTGACAATATTTTATTTTTAAACTTTTATAACTCCCAAGAAACAGACAAAAACCTCGATACGTTAGAGGAGTTACTATTATTATATAGCAGTAGGTCAACCTCCTTTGAAGTAATCCTAATGGGGGATCTAAACACACACCCATGCAAAAGCAAATGTGGGAGTAAGACGTATGAAGGACCGCAGGTTTCAGCACACTCTCACTTCGAACACACTAAACAAGGGGAGGACCTGGAAAATTTTCTAGCAAACTGGAACCTATACGAATCAGGGTGTGGCGAGGAGGGACAAAGGATCCCCACATTTAAAGGGAGGGATGGAGACACGGGCACAGTCATTGATTATATTTTTTTAACCTCTTTTATGTTAGGGTCAGTTCTTAGGTATTTTACAGAGGTCTCTACCTTTAGCGACCATAACCCCGTGATAATTGAATTAGCAGCAGTGGGTGCATTGTCTTTAAGATCTGACCCCCAAAGGATAGTAAGAGAGGTTATACCAACGGACCAAGGAAGGAAATTAAAATGGGGAAAAGTGGTTCCTGAGGTTTTTACATCAGAAATCCTTTCGTATGCAGGGGCCGAGATAAACACCTGCTTAGATGACACGGGACTAGGCCCAATCATAATAGATGCATTTGACGTTATTTGTGCACACATAAATCAAAAGCTGACAGTTAAGGATAAACGCAAATCCCAAATGGAGCATAGATGGTTTGACAAAAAGTGTTCCTTGGCTCATACTGCACTCCTTAAATCCCTGAAGACAACTCCACGGGATAGGGGATTGGTAGCCCAAAATAGAGCTGCCTACAAACAAGCTGTATTCGTCCGAAAAAGGGAATTACGGGATGAGGCTTGGACTGATTTGTTGTCAATTGAAGTTTTTAAAAATAGCTCCAGATTTTGGGAAGTAATAAATCAGCCATTGTTTGAAAATAATGTTAATACTGTGTTAGACTGTAACATCACTGATGAGGCCTGGATCGCCCACTTTGAGCAAATATACAGCCTTCCTCAAAGTGGAGATCACATCATGAACCATGCTGCAGACCACGCCGTACATCGCCTAAGGTTTGAGACTGCAGAAATTGAAAGGTCTATAGGGGAAATGACCAAAAATAAGGCCCCCGGCCCGGACGGGGTCCCTGCGGACCTGTTTAGAGCCGCACCCAAGTTGTGGGCAAAAGTCCTAACAAATGTTTTTAACTCAATAGGGCAGGATAGTATCCCCTGTACATGGGCCACATCAATTATTTTGCCAATTTTTAAGAAGGGTTCTAGACAGGACCCTATTTGCTACAGACCAATCTCACTGATTGACTCCTCTGTTAAAATGTTGGGTCGGGTTCTGTTGCATAGATTGAATGATAGTCTAGCTGATAGAGGTGTCCTGTCTAAAACTCAGTATGGTTTTAAATCAAAACATAGTACTATAGATCAATGTTTGAATTTACACCTTTTAATTAACAAGTATACCGTGGCCAGGGGGGGGTCCATGTACATGGGGTTCATGGACCTCTCCTCTGCATTTGACTTCGTAAACAGATCCAAACTCTGGAACATCTTGCTTGAAATGGGGGTAGATGCACCCTTAGTGCACTTCATAGCAGATTTGCACACAAACCTTACGGCTAAAATTAGAGTAAACACAGATGGAAGATGCACCAAGCAGTTCAGGTCAGATAGGGGAGTTAGGCAGGGGTGCAATATGGCACCCTTGCTGTTTACACTTTATATAAACGCCCTAGAACAAACCCTAGGGGAGGTACTCGCAGACAGTCCGCGTGTGGGGGAAATGGTTTTACCAGTTCTACTATACGCGGACGACGTGGTTCTCTTATCGCAAACCGGGGTAGGCCTACAAAGACTGCTGAATGCTTTTGGTTCCTTCCTGCAGTACCTGGACTTAAAGGTAAACGCAATGAAATCCCAGGTACTCATTATAGGAAGAAGCAAATCAAAGAAAAAAGCAAAAACCTTCTTCTGCAACTGTGAAATGGTTTGTAGGGTCGCCACATTTCCTTATCTGGGGGGTGGTTTTCGATCAGAACGGCACCTGGCGGGCACAAAATCATAGCCGCTCGGTGGCATTCAGGAGAACAGTCTCAGGGCTCATGGATTTTAGCAAAAAACTGGGAGCTAAACCAATCAAGGCAATCTTGAAAGTATATGAATCTAAGTGCCTGTTGGTTGCAACCTATGGGTGCGAAATATGGGGTTATAATAGTGAAGAGAAACTACAATTAGTAGAGAACAAGTTTTTAAGAAGTGTACTCTCAGTTCCTCAATCAACCCCTACTTTCTCAACCCATACAGAACTGGGACTTGGGTATATTTCTGATCGGATCAAAATTGCACCCTTGATTTATTGGCTACAAATATGGGTGAATGATGAGATTCCCCTAAATCATTCAATAATCAAGGATTGCCAGATATTGGACAAAGCACATAAAATCCCCTGGCTGGCATACATAAGAGCTGGGTTCCAGAGAATAGGGCGTATTGGTTTATTTACCTCTCCGGAAACAATGACCAATAAAGATATCATCTTAACAAAAAAAGCCCTTTTGGAGCTTTTTTCCTTAGAGCGGGAGGAAATAGAGATGGGAAAACCCAGGGTAAGAAAAAACTATGCATTGGTCACCTGCATAGGACCAGAACCATACCTGGTTACAGTAAATAAACCATACCATCGGTTTCTGTTGACCAGATTTCGGCTTAACTTAATTCATTATACATTAGGTGTATATCATAAATGGTGTTCCCCAGAACAAGCAGCCCCTTGCTCATGTGACAACTTCTCATCTCAAAATACCTTACATTTCTTGATGTTTTGTGAACATTTTAATGAGTGCAGGAGGAAATATTTATTGCCAATTCTCAGAGAGGCAGGATTTGTACAAGTCAGACCGGCACTAGTGTACCTAAAACAACTTGGCTCACCTAAAATAATGTTCCATGTTGCCAGCTTTTTAATTGCGGCTAATCGAATAAGGAGAAGGAATGTCACATTTCCACCGTTCTAGACCTTATGTTTATGTATACTTTCCTTTTTTTATATGACATGAAATGAATTTTAAGAAAAACATTGCTCTATTTTTATGAAATTTTTAATCTAATTCACACTCACTGTAATTGATTGATTGTATATTTTTAAATCCAAATTTGTTGTAATTGTTTGTATGTTTATATGCCCGTGTTTTTGTCTTTATATGATATTAATTTATCGAAAATAAAGGAATTGACTGACTGACACACAGAAAAGGGATCAAAATGTGAATAAAGGTGCAGAAATAGTGATATAAAACTGAATCAAAGGATGTCCTCAATCTAACTTTAATTATGGACTCCCTTGCCTAAAGTAAAAAGAAAGAGGTCAAAAATTATAATGAATCACCTACACCTCCACTCTGCAAGCAAACATTTGAAGCCGAAAAAAAAATTCAATTCATCATTACCCCGGCTTTCTTCAGGACTTCACAAGGAAGAAAAGATCCCATGAGTACTACTCCTACCTCCTTGGTCCAGGAGCAGGGAATAGGCAACCCTTTTCGAGGAATACTCCCTACAAATCTGTCGCCTACAAGGCAATGGGAGGGACAACTTACCTTGATGAAAGTTTGACTACAGGGAGTTTGTCTCACTCCCCCGCCAGTTCGAGTGTTGGACTACAATAAACTCGGCTCCCTACAGAAACCATCCTAACACATTCGTGTGAGGGCAGTTTTAGACACCTGGTTATTTTCCCCGGGACCTCTATAGATTACAGCGATCTAGCTTTACGAGTCCTACTTCTTTGTTGTGTGTTTATTGCTAACGGGCCGCCTGCTTACTGCTCATTTCATCTAAAGTGTGCCACATCCCACGTGACCACTTCCTCTAAACCAGAAGACCATTATGACATGATGTTGTCCATAGTGTGTCATTGTTTCACCATTCGAAGATGGCCAACACTTTGGTTCTAAATGTGGCAGCCATACAAGTACTTTAAAACATCAATAGACTGTTTACAATACCTCTACTTGACTTTGACACTCACTCCTATGTTTAGTTTCATCATTGTAAGCATGCGCCCTGTGTGGCCGCATATTTTGTTTTCTCTACTTGAATTGTTTTAATTTATCTTGCAAATGTTGTTGAGTTTGTGTATGTTTTATTGCGGTTGTGCCAGAGGGTGAATGCAATAATGAGTCAGTAGATGGATGATTGGATGCACAAGCACAAAGATGAGTGACAGAGTGTAGGTATGGTGACATGCTGAGAGTCTAAACCCATCACTGACACATAAAGCACTTGCTTTCATAAGTCAGACATATTAATGCTTGCTTTATGTTTTCTTCTTTTTTATTTTTGTGTCTCTTTTTTTTTTTTTTTGTTTATACCAGGCAAAAAGCAGGAATCATTTTACAATAATGTAACATAAAATACAAATACATAAGACAGGTAATACAAACTAACAGCAGGTATTAAAATTCAAGGAGTGATTAAAAAATCATGATGAAACAAACAAGGAAGATGGGATAAGAGATCAAAATTAAATACAACACCAGACAAATAAAACCTGAGATCACTTGCAAATATTTTTCAAAGTCAGCCAATACCGCTGGGGATAATACAATTTTTCCATTCAGTTATTGGACGCCAAAGTGTTTCCCCGCGTAGCTTAGAGTGTATTCCTCTTGTTTCGAATATAGCAATTTCATATCTATAAACTGCCAAAAAGCGCGCTAGCCACATCTGGAAGCTTGGAGGATCTACCTCTTTCCATCTTGCAGATAAAATTATCCTAAATACTGCCATACCAATAAAAATTAGTCTTTCTTCAGATTTCGTTAGATTTAAAGAATGGTCATGGCCGAGTAAAAATAAAGTTTTTGATTCTGGTATTTTGTGCTTAAATATTTCTTCCCAAAAGGAAATTATCATATTTTTAATGAGGATCAAATCGGGACAAGTATAGAACATGTGAGTGAGAGTTGCCGGCCCTTGAGTACATCTAGGACATAGATCATTCTCACGTTTACCCCACATAAACAGTTTAGCGGGGGTTAAGTAGAGGTCAAAAACAGTTTTATAAAGTTGTGCTTTAAGATTACTCGCCATCAGTAATTTTTGACTCATATTTAATACTTTATTGATGTCTACATTAGGAATATTTAATTTTAAGGCCCACTTTCTTTCCGTTTTATCAAGATCATCATTCTTCATGCTTAAAAGAATGTTATATACGGTTTCAATTCTAGTACTTGATCTAGGTATTACATCCATGATTTCAATTTTGGATAGACAAATTAGGGAGTCTTTGGCTTTTAATTTAGCAAATATCTGTGCAAATTTAAAAAAATCTCCATTGGGTAAATTATATTTAACTTTTAGATCAGGAAAGGTGGTGTCAGAATCATTTATTAAAAACTCACCAATTGTTCTAATTCCCCGCTTATCCCATTGCTTTAAGACGCCAGTGAGGTCCTGTCCTTGAATGACATTAGAGTGCCAAAGCGGTGTATATCGATTAATTTTCTCAATTTGCATATATTTAGCAATTTTATTCCAAGTTTTCCATGCATTAACCATAATTTCTCCTTGAAAATATTTATAATTTCTTGTCTCGGTCTTTTGTAATAGTAAGCCCTTAGCCTCCTGACCGACAAGAAGCTCATATATTGAAGGTATTTCTTCAGAGCCTTCTGAGTTCTCTAAATTATAGCCTCTAATCATAGGTGTAAGTTGTTTTATCTGTGCTGCCCAGTAATATAGTATCATATTGGGTATAGTAAGGCCGCCTTTATCAAGAGGAAGTGATAATGATACAAGAGATCTCCTAATCTTCCCATTTTGCCACACAAACTTAGATATAAGTGAGTTAATCAGTATTAATGTTTCATGTTTAATGGCTAATGGAATTGCCCGAAACAAATAGAGGCATCTAGGTAGCGTATTCATTTTGACATAATTAGCTCTTCCTATAATGGAAAGATGAAGACTGTTAACCCTTTCAAAGTCGTTCTTAATCTTAATCAGTAATGGATCAAAATTGATTTTTGTGATTAACTTAGTGTTTGCGCAAAGTTCAATTCCCAGATATGTAGCTTTTTCAGTTCTCCGTTGGTCCATACAAGTTATATTATCTGTACTTATAATAATCGTTTTTCCTTTATTAAGAGAGTATCCTGAACAGCGCCCAAATTCAGAAGTGACTTCCTCTATTTCACGAATAGCCTCTATCGGTTCAGATGTAATAAACGCGATGTCATCGGCATAGGCCAGTGCTTTTGTTTCAAAATGATGACTAATAACAGGTTTAATATTAGTACTTTCTAGCAATTTCAAAATAAGAGGATTAATATATAATGCAAATAACAGGGGTGAGCATGGGCACCCTTGTCTAGTGCCTCTAGTTATGTTAATATATCCAGAAAATAACCCTGCTGCCAAAACATTTGCTTTAGGGCGATGATACATTGATTTAATAGAGTTAATAAATTTAGGGCCAAAATTATTATGTATCATAACTTCCCAGAGAAAGTTCCAAGTGACACGATCAAAAGCTTTCTCAGCGTCAAGCAGGATCATCGACATTCGTCCCCCCTTGGCAGCCATGGCATCGAATAAGGCAATTGCCCTGCGGATATGTTCTGTGGTTCCTTTTCCAGGAATAAAGCCATGTTGCCAAGGGGACACGAGATGTTAAACTACCCTGCTGAGTCTGAGCGCTAGTACCTTTGCATATAATTTAGAGTCCGAATTGATTAGAGATATGGGGCGATATGAGGTGAGCTGTTCAGGGGATTTTCCCTTTTTTGGAAAAATGATTATATTAGCCTCCTCCTAGGAGATTGGAGGTACACCATTACACTGTATCCCAAGAAATAGATCATGCAAAATAGGAACTAATTGATGACTGAGAAGCTTAAATAGCTCAATCGGTATTTTATCGGGGCCTGCTGCTTTGCCGGATGCCAATAGTGATAATGCGGCACCCACCTCTGTGAGTGTAATTTCTCTTTCAAGATCATCCTTTGTAGCATCATCTAGTAGTTTCGTGGCCTCAAGATTACCAAGAAAATTATCTAAATAATCTTTTATATCCTCCTCGGAGATTAAAGCTTCCTCTGTATACAATTTCTGATAGTACCTCTGAAACTGAGAGTTTATTTCAGCTGCATGAGTAAAGGTCTGTCCATTTTCTATTATAGCAATAATATCTTTTCTTGTGGTTTTTTGTCGTGTACTAAGTGCCAGTTGTCTCAAGCTAATAATAAGAAATATAACCATCACACCATCTTGGCAAGGACAGTGTACTTTTATTTACTCTACAATTTAAGGACGCAGGGTTTCCTTCACACATTCAACAGCCCTCGTTCCTGTTAAAATTGCCTTGAGCATCTGCTATAAAGCCTATGTTTTTAATATTCAGTGTATGGTGTTCAGCTGACTAACTTAATAAGCTGTTAAACATGAAAATTGAGAGTCTTTTATTTGTTCGGTTCTATTTACAAATTGGCTCTAGCAGTTTGAACTACTCAGGGGCCTATTCAGACATCGGGCAGGAGCTGTAACCGACCGACCTGCTGTCGTCGGTTTCAGCCCTGCTAGTACGATGCGACTGAACAGGGTTCAGTCGCACTCATATACCCTACAAGGCAAGCATGCTTCGCGACCGTAAAGAATGCTTGCAATGTAGAAAGCAGGGGTGTAGTTCACCCTTGCGCCCTGTGGCTGGCACCCTAAGGTGCCTGCCACCAGGTTTAGGGATCAACGGAGGGGCACCTTATGTGCCCCCAGGCGGCCATCTGACGGCCTCACACCCATGGGGGCCCTGCTGGGAGCCCCCAGAGGCAGCTTCTGACGGGAAACAACCTTTACAACGCAACTTTTACAACGCACTACCATTACAACGAATTTTTTACAACGCAAAAACCATTACAACGCATGTTTTTACAACGCATTTTTTTACAACGCAGGTACCTTTACAACGCATACCATTACAACGTAAGTATTGGTAAGTATATAATTATATTTAAAATGTTATATGTTTGGGTTTTTTTTAGGGGTATTTTTATAATTATATTTAAAATATTATATGTTTGGTTTTTTTTAGGGGTATTTTTAGGGTTCAGGTTCAGTTTTCAGTTTTTGGGTAAAGGGGTATTTTTAGGGTTCAGGGTCAGTTTTCAGTTTTTATTGTAAAGGGGTATTTTTAGGGTTCAGGGTCAGTTTTGGGTTTTTGGGTAAAAGGGTATTTTTAAGGGTTCAGGGTCAGTTTTCAGTTTTTGGGTAAAGGGGTATTTTTAGGGTTCAGGGTCAGTTTTCAGTTTTTGGGTAAAGGGGTATTTTTAGGGTTCAGGGTCAGTTTTGGGTTTTTGGGTAAAAGGGTATTTTTAAGGGTTCAGGGTCAGTTTTCAGTTTTTGGGTAAAGGGGTATTTTTAGGGTTCAGGGTCAGTTTTCAGTTTTTGGGTAAAGGGGTATTTTTAGGGTTCAGGGTCAGTTTTGGGTTTTTGGGTAAAGGGTATTTTTAAGGGTTCAGGGTCAGTTTTCAGTTTTTGGGTAAAGGGGTATTTTTAGGGTTCAGGGTCAGTTTTCAATTTTTGGGTAAAGGGGTATTTTTAGGGTTCAGGGTCAGTTTGGGTTTTTTGGGTAAAGGGGTATTTTTAAGGGTTCAGGGTCAGTTTTCAGTTTTTGGGTAAAGGGGTATTTTTAGGGTTCAGGGACAGTTTTGGGTTTTTGGGTAAAGGGGTATTTTAGGGTTCAGGGTCAGTTTTGGGTTTTTGGGGTACAGGGGTATTTTTAGGGTTCAGGGTCAATTTTGGGTTTTTGGGGTACAGGGATACAGGGTAAAAATAAAATAAAATTAAATTAAATTTAAATTAAATAATGAAATCAATTAAATTTAAATTAAATCAATTAAATGAAATGAAATTAAATTAAATGAAATTAAATTAAATTAAATTAAATAATATTAAATTTAATTAATTTAAATTAAAAAAATTAATATATACTAAATTAAATTAAATAATATATTTAATTAATATAATTTAATATAATTAATTTAAATTAAATGAAATGAAATTAAATTAAATTAAATTACATTAAATTAAATTAAATAATATTAATTTTAATCAATTTAAATTAAAAAAAATATTATATACTTAGCAATACTTACGTTGTAATGGTATGCGTTGTAAAGGTACCTGCGTTGTAAAAACATGCGTTGTAAATACATGCGTTGTAATGGTTTTTGCGTTGTGAAAATTTCGTTGTAATGGTATGCGTTGTAAAAGTATGCGTTGTAACGTCATACATCCCTTCTGACTGCCTTTTCGTGCCGGACAGACCAGTACGAAAAGGCAGTGAAAATTTGCCATCGTACTCCCTCGGTCGCACAGAGGCGACTGGGGGATTACTGGAGGATTTCCGGACTGCGGACAGGCTCTCCGAGCCTGTCGTCCGCAATCCGGAAATCCGAGTCGGATTCCCTCCTGACTGAGCTCATCGGAATAGATCGGTCGGGAAGGAACTTGGCCGGCACTGACCGATTTGGTCGAAAGGGCTCCGAACATGGTTCGGAGCCCTTCTGGCCGAAATCAGAATCGCCCCCTTAGTGTGATATTTGAAGTTGAACAGTGTCTGACATTTATACAGTTGGACCCCTTGGCAGTTTACAGATATGCACCGTTGAAGCTAGATAAAATATGTAACATTTAACTTAAGAGTTAGAAAAAAGATGTAATTGTTTCATATCGCCCAACAAATGTAAGACCTTTAAACTTAAGGATTTACCTTTAGAATTTCAGATACTAAGGGCCGATGTAGGTAGCCAAATACCGGTCGGTAACGGACGAAATTCTGTAATTTCGGCCCTTACCAACCGGAATAAGAGTTTCGAGATGTATGTGGAAAAAAAGTGTCCGAATCGGTAAAAACCAGTCGGTAAAATACCGAATCGGTATTTCACGAATCGGAATATACCGAATTTTTATTTACCGAGTCGGGAAATAAGAAATGGGTATTTTCCGAATCGGAATATACTGAGTTCTTATTTACCGAATCAGTAAATAAGAAATGGTAAAAATGGCATATTGAGATGTAGGAAACCCAAAAAATACCGAATACCATGAAAATCCGTATTTAAGAGTCGGTATTTACCATGGATTGAAAGCAGGTGGAAACCAGGTGCAGGATATAAAAGAAGGCCCCAAAATGCAACAGTGCAACCACAATGGCAGCTTTCTACATAATGACAAGGCGGCTACGGATGCAGGCAGCAGGAGAGAGGGTCTGGCTAAGGGAGGAGCAGGTGCATAGGCAGAGGATCACCCTCTTCCAAATGAGTCCTCATTTCTCAGCTGTTTGATGCTTTTTAAAAATTTTGCACAGTGTGAGAATGTGTGTGCATGAGAAGAATGAATGGTGAGACAGTTTTTCGAATGAATGGATGTTATGTTATGTTATGTTATGTTATTTATTCATTTTTATAGCGCACGGCTACTCAAAAAGAGTGTCCCGGCGCTTTTCTTGGAGAAAGGCAAACAAGCTGTGACATAATAACATAACACCAAATGAAAGACTAAAAGAACAGTAAGCCAGGAGTTCAAGAGAGAGCGGCTACTGAGTAAAAAGCCACGTTTTAAGGCCTTTCCTAAAAGCCAGCAAGCTAGTGGCTCCCCGCAGGGCCAGCGGCAAGGAGTTCCATAGCTGAGATGCCAGCAATCCAAAAGAGCGCCCGCCAAGGCGCGCTTTCTTTACCCGAGGGACAACAGCAAGGTGCAGGGCTTCTGACCTCAGAGACCTGGTCGGATGATAGAAGACCAGTCTCTTTTGGAGGTACTTAGCTCCCCCCTTGTGAAGAGCTTTATAGACCAAGGTAAGAGCCTTAAAGGCGATCCTCTTGCGGATGGGCAGCCAATGTAACGTTGCCAGCAATCCCGAGGCACTGGAGCGCCTACTAAGGCCGAAGATTGCCCTGGCCGCGGCGTTCTGCACCACTTGAAGGCGCTGCAGCAAGTACTCTGGAAGGCCCAGGTAGAGAATGTTGGAATAATCCAACCTGGACCCAATCAGAGCCTGAACTGTCAGCGTCCTATGTTCCACGGATAACAAAGGAAGGAACCTCCGCAGCATCCTGAGGATGCCAAAGCACATACCCGACACCCCCAGGATCTGAGATTTCAGGGTTAACCTGTTATCCAACTTCACCCCTAAATTCTTTGCAACCTGAGAGGAGCAGGATGGAGGGAACATATCCCGTGGCCACCAAGTCTGCCAGTCAGGTTCGATGTCACACCCAAAGAAAAGTACTTCGGACTTGTCGGAATTGCACTTAAGGCTGTTTAGATGGAACCAATGAAAAACAGCCCCAAGGCAATCCCGAATACTCTCCCCATCAAAGTCGCCTCCTCTCGTACAAGAGAAGAGGAGCTGGGTGTCATCCGCATAAGATACGATCTGGGCACCATGCGACTCCACCAGTGCCGCCAACGGGGTCATAATGATGTTAAAGAGGGTCGGGCTCAAAATAGAGCCCTGAGGGACCCCGACTCCCAGAGGCGGCATCACGGCGGAATCAGGCGGGGCCCAGATCGTTTGCCGGCGGTCGGCAAGAAAGGAGGAAAACCAGTCGAACACCGTCCCCCGTATGCCTATCTCGCGAAGTCTTGCGAGAAGACCATCATGGGGAACGGTGTCGAAAGCCGCCGACAGGTCTAACATCACCAGCATGACTTTGCCCCCAGAGTCCAGAACCCCCTTAATGGTTTCCGAAACCTCCAGGAGCGCAGTCTCCGTGCTAAGATGGGGACGAAAGCCCGATTGGGTGGCGTGCAAGATCTCATTAGATTCAAGGAAATTGGAAAGCACGCCTTGAACGTGCTTTTCCAGAATCTTCATGAGGGCCGGCAGCAGGGAGATGGGCCTATAATTGACTGGGGCCTTCGGGTCTAGGCCAGATTTTTTAAGCAAGGGAATCACCATCGCCTGCTTCCAGGTTTGCGGGACCTCACCTAGCCTCAACGAAAGATTCAAAAGCGGATTAGCCAACGGGTTGATCACATCCGCGACTTTCGCTAGAAATTTAGCCGGGCATGGGTCAAGGGGAGAACCCGATTTTAAATTGCCCATTAGAGCCAGGGAGTCCGGAGCAGAGATTGGAGGAAACACACTCAACGTCGCCCTAGGCCCCGCCTGTGGCAGTGTGATGATGTCACGTTCAATTTGACCCACAGACGTTGGTACCAGGAATGACTCCTGGATGCGTTGGATTTTGCTCGTAAAGAAGTCAGCAAGATCCGCAGCCCAGGTACCAGATGGTTTTTGGTCCGAAGTGTTCGACCAAGGTGAGGTGAATTCTCTCACGATAATATTCACATTGTGTTGTTTGTGATCATTGTTCTATGGGGGCATATGATTCTTTGTATCAAAGCTTTCTTGATTGTTGATATAATGAATTGTAATTTATTGTTACATTTTCCAATACCAAAAAATATAAAAATATATAAAAAAGACTTTTTTACTATGAAAAATGAAACAACCATAAACTAAAATGACGAATAAAATAGAAGTCTAATGAAAACCTAGTGTTTGCTGATTATCGGATATGTGTGCAGTATCCTTGCTAAATATACTTTGAGTTATCCCGATTGGATAAATAAGGAAGGTCAGTTTAGAGGTCTCTCAGTATTTTCAATATGTTTGCTTTCCCCCTCCTCTAGACCTAAAAGCACGTTGGGGGTACCCTAGTTTAGATACAGATAGATTTAGATTCAGATCTGGCTAGGTCCCAGCGTTGAGGACTGAACATTGTTCCTGGTTTTGGTCCCACACCTTCAGAGCTAATCCCTTCAACTAATTGGGTTAAACCTGCACAACTTAAATCACCTGGTTTACCTTAATTTACTTACGAACCACCAACCAGAAGGAAAGTGAAACTGAGAGCAGAGCATATTGCTTTCAAGATGTATGGACTATGAGAAGGCACTGACGAGTAAACAAAGATAAACAATACTTCCTGTTCCCCCTGGACCTGGTTCATGAGACATAGGACACAATTGCATGGATTATAGACTACATACCATCCTTATTGAATTGTGGCTTTAATCTGCGTTCAGTAGCCGGATGCCTGGTTGCTGGAGACACTTATCACAGAACGAAAGGGACATCTGTCAGAGTTCCTCTTTTGGGGTGTGGAACTGCAGGGGCAGCCAGAAGCCAGTGTATTCGATAAATCCCCCTCCCATCACCACTTCCGCTCAGTCACCGACATATCACATAAATTATTGGTTTACAACACCTGATCATAGCACTTTTTTTATCAAGGCTTAACGAGGAAGAGATTGTAACAGACATACCCACATATTCATCCTCATAAGCTGATTACGAACCACAGAGAGCTCTTCAGGGAAAAGAAATACAAGAGGGTAAAATAAAAGCCTATAAAAAAACTCCTAGTAAGGACAATAGGGAAGTCTCCGAGTTTTTACATTTTTCAAATGAAATATTTCATTTAAATTTGAGGCCTCAGATAAGTCACAGAAGCAAATTAACTTTTCCTGTGTAAATCTGGACCAGAAATAAGACGAGTTATCCAAGAAATAAATCTGGAGCATATACCACGTCCTTTCCATTGAAACTCTAAGAGATCCATAGCCAGGAAAATATTATTAAAAGTTACGTCCTTCACTCCCGAGGAAACAATAATTGGAACAACTTTCAAAGTAAAAAAGATAACTATACTTGAACTCAGATGGTGCATATGGTCCATTACTGCTAGGATTACTGAGAACTCGGTCCAATTATGCATAAAGCCCAATAACAACATGAACATTATTTAATCCCAATATGAGGTTACTATTTCCTTTAGTATCTGTCTTAAATTAAATGCAGTTGTGTATTTCCTACAAATTACTATCAACCCCATTCATTTGTTCCGAGTCAATTTTGTTTTATAAGGTAGTAGAGTTACTTCAGACTCTTGTTTTTCTGAGAAGAGGAGAGAGGCTCTCAGATGTTTTTGTTTTAAATCACAGAATATAGGGATATGGGTACAGAGATGTAAACTCAGACTTCTAATCTAGATAGCTCCACTAAATTGTTGCTGTATCTCTTTATCGGCATTTTGTGAATTAGCATACATACAGTAAGTAGTAGGGTAAGTAAAGGAATATTGACAATAAGGATAGTCGAAAATAATCGAAATATAGACATTTTACACGAATGTGAATCTGGTGAATTCCTAGCGTAGCACATGTTTGTTGTAGAGTAGCTCTCATATATTGCAGGATCGTAAGTCCAATGTCGGACCCTTAATAGGTAATATGCAGTCTGTGAATCTTGGATTGGATCTACTTGGCCAGTGCCAAAGTATCAGATAGTTACGTGGCAGAGATATTACATGCTTAAACAAATCAAACTTAACATTACAGAGTTGCCTAGTCTTTTCTCAGCCCCCTACTGTGTCGACCCCTCCGTGCCCAGCCACCCACCCACCGTGAGGTACCCCCAGCCATTCACATAAAAAGCGATCACCTGCAGGAGGCCCGAACACACCCATCTCTATTCCGGCCCGGTGTGCCAGGTTGCGGAGTCTTCGACCTCCGGGTGTGTGATAAGCTGTAAGGCCCCCAGCATGGAATCCCAGTGTTTCGCAATAGGATATTGTCTAAGCCCCAGTGTGTCTTCTCTATTGAGCGCTGTATTTTGCACCTAAACCCATACCAGGAGAGACTGTTTCCATGCCTCATGATGTGGGGGGATTTGCACCTAAATTCATGAAAGAAAAATCGGCTCGCAAAGGGCAGATTCTGCTAATCTGGCCCTTTGCGAGCGCAATTTTTGCATTTGGGATTCATCATCCCAAATGCAAAAATCGCTAAATGCGAAATCGCATATTTGCGAGGAATTGCATTTAAGGAATCTCTATTTGAGATTCTTTAAATGCAATTCATTAACCATATTTTTTTTGCGATTTCGCTATTTCTGGCCGCTATTTACCGCGAAGTGTAACTTCGTGGTAAATAGCGAAAACTTAGAAAAATGCACTTTAGTGCATTTTTCTAAGTGGTATGTTACACACACACATGCGCAACATCAGGCTACATTTACATTTATGGGGTGCAACAGGGTGTCCATTGGACACCCCTGCACCCTTGAAATCGCAAAATCAAAATGCGAATCGCTAATAGCGATTCGCACATTTATATGTCTTCCCATTCATTCCTATGGGCCTTTAGGCCCATAGGAATGAATGGGGAGTTATTCCTTATTTGCGATTAGCAATTAGCTAATCGCAAATAAGGAAGCTGTAGGAATCGCAATAAATATTGCGATTCCTACATGGATCCCGTTTTGCGAGTCTGTAATAGCGATTCCTTATTATTCGCTATTACACACTCGCAAAACATGCCGATGATGAATCTGGCTGTTCGTGTTTCCACCTGCATGTGATTAATCGCTTAGCTGTGATCAACCCCAAGTCCAGAAATTAATTTGTGTTTCTTGGATCACAGTATACATTCCTCCCAAGTGTGCTGTTCCGTTCGTTCTGTACATTTGGCCAGACAGGACGTTATTTCCTGCCAGTATTGTAGCAGAGCGTAACATGACCATGGCATATGTATGATGTCGGCCCCCACTAGGCTGCATCGGGGACAGGCCACGGAGCTTGACTGGAAGTACATATTTAAGTTATCAGGGGGGAGATATGCCCAGTGGACGATGTAGTGTTGTAGAAGTTGGATCCTAACGTGTCGTGAAATTTGAGTAGCACTGGCAAAAACCATATCCCATTCTGTGTCTGCCCTGGGATTACCTCTGTCTGCTTCCCACTTGCCCCGAAGGAATGTGAGCGGATCCCTAGAGTGTGCTAGTAGCGCCTCAGTTAACCAGTGTATTATATGGCTACCCGTCCCCATCACAGACAGATATTGTACAACTAGATAGGGCCAGGGTTCGGTGTCTAGGCATCCCCAGGCCCGCATCAGCGAGGCTATCAGTGAGTTGTATAGTAGAAACTGGCCCAGGGGAATGTCCAAATCCTGAGATAACCCCTCATACGTCAGCAACGCTCCATCCTCAAATAAATCTCCCAGCGTTTGTATCCACACCGCGAACCATGGTTCCAGCTACACCCCCATTGTGAGTGTGATCACCCTGCCCCTCGGCATGCCAAGCAAGGACAGCGCCAGCGCATATGGGGTCGTCCCCCAAGTAAGATACAGACTGCCCCTTTGGCAGAGATGGGCCAGAGCCAACAGCCCAGGCTGTGGCATGGGCACTCTAGCCACTGGGTGGAATAGATGTATGTTGGCCGGTAGTAGCGTCGGTATGTTGGCCAGTAGTAGCGTCACTGTGTCTTCTAGGAACCGGCCTTCCAGCCACTTCGATACCCACTGTAATTAGGCGGCAAGGTAATATAGCTCCAAGTTGGGGACGGCCAACCCACCCTGCTCTACCGGCGCATACAGTTTTCGTAATGCCACCCTGTGTCGCCCTCCGTTCCAGATGAAGTCTCAGGTCCATTGTCCTAATTCTCAAAAAAACATTTCTTGGATATATATTGACAAATTGGCAAAGTAATATAACAACCTTGGCAATACTATCATTTTAAAAAGCGCATTGCGACCCATGACAGGCAGTGGGAGAGTCCGCCAGAACTTCATCTGGGATCTGATCGATGTTATTGCTCTGCTAAGGTTGCCATCTAGAAGGTCCTCTTCAGAGTGATAGTTGCAGATTCCTAAATACCGGAAGGTCATCGGTTGCCATTGTATATGTGCCCCGTTGACCATAAGTCCCAGGTCTTGTGTACGAGTACTGAATGGATATAGGCAAGACTTCCTCCAATTTACCCTGAGCCCCGACAGCCGGGTGAACCACTATATGATCTCTGTAACCCGCTAGGTACGCTGTGGTACGCTCAGGTATAATAACAGGTCATCTTCATACAGAGACACAACATATAAGCCATCTCCCAGGCGAATTCCCCAGTCCCCACCCCTGTTTCTCAGTTCCCCTGCTAGAGGCTCCATCGCCAGTGAAAATAACAAAGGCAGGAGTGGGCAGCCCTGCCTGATGCCCCTGCCAATGAGTACAGGCTCAGATATTTGATGCCCGATGCAGACTCTAATAAGAGGGTCCTTGTATAATAGCTGCGTAAGCTGCATAAACCGTTCCCCAAACCCATACTGGCGGAGGACCGAAAATAGGTAAGGCCAATCCAGTGAGTCAAAGGCTTTTTCCAGGTCAAGGACAAGGCAGCCCATTCAAGGCCAAACCAGAGGAGCGTACTCTTTGAGTTGGAAGCACCGCCATATATTGAGAGAGGTGTTACGGGCCGGCGCAAAGCCATTCTGATCAGGATGAACAAGTGAGGGGAGCAAGGGAGCCAGCCTAGCTGCAATAATGCTGGCAAAGATTTTGTAATTGGTGTTAAGCATTGCCAGCTGTCTGTACAACCCTACTTCTGTTGTGTCCCTATCAGGTTTAGGGAGAGAGACCAAGCGCAACTCCTGCTGAGAGGCCGAAAGGCAAGAGCCCGAGAGTGCAGTTTCATACACCGTTTTGACACTGAGGTACTAAAAGGGTGGCATAGTACTTGTAAAATTCTTGAGGGAGCCTATCCGGGCAAGGGGTCTTTCCTGTGGCAAGAGCACGGATACCAGCATGTATTTCTTCTGGGGATATCGGATCGTCTTCTACCCTTTATTCAGGGGTAAGGTGAGGGAGCCTGATTGCTTTACGGTGCTGCTGTATTTCTGCCAGGGAGGATACAGCTGTGGACCAGTATAGCGCCTGGTAGTGATGTGTGAATTTGTGGCATATCTCGGCTTGGTATGCACCAGAGTGGAGCTCGAGGAGTGGATTGGGGCAATGGGCGATCGAGCGTCGCCTGACAGATAAGCCAGGCCAACAGGCACCCACGCGATCCGCCGCGGTGTCTGTACGAGCAGAGTGTGACTTGTCATTTAAGCATCTCAGTCTCCGTACTTGCTCTGGCAACGTCCATTGTGCTTCGCTGTTGTTTGGTATTTTTTTTTTCTACTGTTATGGTGACTTTTCCTGCCTGACGCATGTGAATTGCAGGCCTGTTGCTGTTTTTCGCTGATTTTTGTATCGCAATTGGCCTCATCGCAGATTTTTTTTGGCGTTTGTGTTTCGCATTTTTGCGGCGTCGCATTGGTCTCAACGTAGTCATTTGATGCGTCATCAAACAACAATCGCATGGTACCGTCGTGTTGTGAATACTTAGTTAACACGGCGTGATTTTCCAGAAATAGACTGCGATGTTGCAAGTTGCGTTAAGCTAATTTTGCGATACTTATCACACGTTCTTGAAAATATCCCCCTTAGTCTGCCCATGGAGAAGGCAATACCCGACCTCGGCTGTACTATCTAGCATCCCAATTGCAACATGCAGCGCACTGGTTGTCAGGTGGAGAAAACTGGGAGAAGAATCTTCTCCTTAACGATCCCAGAGTGCTGAGCCTGCCGCAACTGCTCCACAGTGGGGGAAGAGGTAGTTCTGCAGTGATCTCTCATGGACCCCAATAATTCAAACACGGTAGCACCTCCCTCTAAGTCCTCCACCCAATCTTCCAAGGCTCTGGTGGCAGCTCGCAGTTTGTTAGCTTGGGTTTTCAATGTCACATTATCTGTTATAAGAGTGGTGATGAAGTCCTCTAGTTCCATCTATCTAGATATCATGTTTCAGAGGTCTGCTCTGACTAGTGTGACCCCTGTTGACACTGGGTCAATTTTGTAATCCAAAGAGGTATGAACCCCTTGGCTAGCCACCATAATGTCTTGGACCATAAGAGGTCCTCCTTCCATGGACGGTTGCTCCACAGCTGGCGACATTCTTTGAGCCCCCATCTTGTCACCGGTATCTTTGGGCAGTGCATATTTCTCTAGTTTGGTTTGGTGTGTATTTTGTGTCTTTTGTTTTAGGAAGATGTTGATTAATTGCAGGGCATAATAAAATACAGAAACTGGAGGGAGTGGCATCCCAGTATTGGATTGTAATTGCATTTATATAGCGCTTACTACCCCTGACGAGGCGTCAAATCGCTTTTTCGTCTAGTAGCACCCTACTCCGGGACCCATAGAGGATTAGTGTTGAATTAGTATAGTGAAACATGCAAGTACATTTTAAGTGGTGGATAGGTTAGTCAGTTAATTGGATTTTGAATGATAGCAGAAGGATAGAGGAGGACAAAGGTTTGTATTTATATAGCGCTTATTGACGCACGCTATTCAGGAAGATTAATATGGTGAAATATGAAGTAATTTCAGTGGTGGATATTAGTCAGTTACTTGGAGTGAGAAGGTTAGCCGAGGGATAAAAGGGGAAGAAAGATTTGCATTCATATAGCACTTGTTACCCCTGATAGATGTTGAAGCGCTTTTCTGGCGAGTAGCACACTACTCTGGAACCCATAAAGGATTACTGTTGAAAATTAGTATAGTAAAAAATATGAAGTAATTTGACTAGTGAATATGTTATTCAATTATTTCGGTTGTATATTAGTATCCTTTAATATGGAATTTGAGAGGTGAACATGTTAGTCTGTTAATTTTGATTGAAAAGGATAGTGGAGGGATAAAAGTGAGAGGATTTTTTTTCAGGTCTTAGTAGTAGGAGGAGGCTTTTGGGTGAGTAAAAATGAGTGTTGGAGGGGAGGACTCAGAGGGAAGAGTTTAGAAAGGTTTGTTTTAGGGGATCTGTATAGTAAAAGAGGTGTCAGATGATGCAAGGAGGGGTAGAGTAGGAGAGACTCTAGAAAGGGTTATTTTGGCAATCATAGTAGTGGTATGGGGTTTGGGATAAATGAGAGAGTGGGTGTAGAGGATATATTGATAGATGTATAGGATGAGAGATTGGGTAGTGCATTGGAAGGAATGGTAGAAGAAGTTTGAGATAAGTCAGCAGTTTGGGCTAGAAGATATATTGAGCGAAGTGTAGGCTGAGAAATAGGGTAGTGCATTGGAAATGCTAAATTAGAAGAAAGTGATAAATATATAGATCCATAATTACATTGAAAGTATGTAGATACATGAAGGAGGTAAGTATATGTAGATTAAAGATATTGAGAGAGGCGCAGGATGAGGAATAGGGTAATGCATTGGATATGCTTTTTCAGGAGAAAAGTAACAGACACACAGATCCAAGTACATGGAAGGTACATAGATGCACAATGGAAGTATGTACATGTAGACTAAAGATGATTTTTATTTATTTATTATTTTTTTTTCTCTCAACAACATAATTATTTTACATGTTTATACAAAGTAATACACAAAGATAGGTACATATCTATTGTGAAAACAAATGCTTGTATACAGAGGGATATGCTGTAAATTTCTGTTTGCGTATGGTGCTTATGTGGGGAAGAACCAAATCTTGAGTAGTTTTCTGAAGATAAGGTGGTTGTCGGTGGACCTTATGTTGGGGGGTAAAGAGTTCCATAGTTTGGCTGCTTGAACAGAGAAGGATGTGCCACCAATGGTATTTTTCTTGTATGGTGGGATTTTGAGGCGGAGGTGTTTGGTGATTTTATTTCTGATGAAGAGTGGTCCCATTCCATGTATTGCTTTGTGGGTGATACAAAGCAGCTTGAACGTGGATCTTCTGGCAACCGGTAACCAATGCATGGCTTTCAAGGCAGGGGAGATGTGGTCTCGCGGTTTGATATGCAAGAGTAGTCTGGCAGCCGAGTTCTGAATCAGTTGTAGTCTTTTCATTGTCATTAAAGGTGATCCGTGGTAGAGGCTATTGGCGTAATCGAGTTTGGACAGAACAAGGAAGATGGTAGCTTGGACCTAGTGTGGAAATCCCAAATGAGGGAAAATTTGTTGCAGCGTTTTTATAGTAGCAAAGCTTGATCTTGCTAGCTTAACCACTTGGGCATTCATCGACAGCTTGGAGTCCATGGTCATTCCGAGGTTTCTTACTTCCTTCGATACTTTAGGCAGTGATCCCAGTTCATCAGGTCATGCGGCAAGCGGGTTGTAATGTTTCCAATCGCCACACGTGAGTATTTCAGTTTTTGAAGCATTCAATTTAAGATGGCTCCAGGTCATCCACTGATCCAAGGCTTTGAGACATCTGAAAATTGGTGATTTTCCAATGTCTTTGGGGCATTCCAGTTGAAGGAGTATTTGCATGTCATCTGCATAGTTATAGCACGTAAGGTGAAATGTATTGATCAGTACTGGTAATGACTTTATGTAGATGTTAAAAAGCGTGGGCAAGATGATAGAACCTTGTCCTGCTTTTGTGGAATACGGTTTGGATGAGAAAGGTGGGGTATGGATGACATTAGTTCTGTTTCGAAGGTAGGACACGATCCAGTCTAGAACAGTTTCCTCTATGCCGGCTTCATAGAGTCTTTGTTTCAGAGTGTCATGGTCAACCGTGTTAAAGGCTGCTGAGAGGTCCAAGAGGAGTAGCGCAGCAACCCCGTTGCGGTCAACTGTATTCTTTAGGTCATCCCAGGTGGCAAGGAGGGCAGATTCAGTGCCTCTTCCCGGACGAAATCCTGTTTGGAAGTCTGAAAGTATGTCATTCTCTTCAATGAATTGTGACATCTGGGTGAACGGTCCATTTGTAATGGGTCTGTAATTGTCAGGGATCAGCAGGTCCAAGTTTGTTGTCTTCAGTATGTATGACTTTTTAAGTTCTTCTGGAAATATTCCAGTAGTTAAGGAATCGTTGATGATTCTTCTTACTGGAGTGGCAGCAGAGGCTGTTAAAAGAATTGTCTTGAAAGTTAGTGGCGGACAGGGGTCAGAAGGGCTGCTGGCAGGCCTGCTTGCTTTGACCAGGTCCATACATTCATCGTGTGAGATGTGTTGGAAGGAACGGAGAGGCTTGATTAGAGCATTCTTGGATTGTTGTTTTGTACAAGGGTTAGTGCTGGTGCTTTGTTTCTGTTTTAAGTATGATTCCAACGTGTCTGCTTTGTCCGTGTAATGATTTGCCACTTTGTCTGTGAAATCTTAAGTAACAAGATGAGTTCCTTCTAGGCAATTGGATTTGCGAAATTCATTGAGTATTTTATAGAATTCTTTATTTGCACATTAAGCGTTTTGAATTCTGTCTGAATAGTACCTTTTCTTAGCTTTTTTGATAGCAGACTTGTATAATCTGTTAATTTTATGTAGGTGAAGTTTGTCTTGTTTGGCGTTTGTTTTGAGCCAGGTACATTGCAGCATTCTAATTTGTTGTTTTATGTCTTTTATTTCTATGTTTCGCCAAGACGCTTTTTTTCTTTTGTTCTGTTGTGTGGTTTTGAGTGGTATCAGGATGTCAAAAGCTTCCTGTAGCCACTCATATAGATTTTGAACAGAAGTCATGGGTTCCAGATTTGTAGTGGATGTTAGCTGTGTTTCCAAGTGTTCTAAATTGAGTTTGTTCCATGGCTGATAGGTGGATGGATGTAAGGTAGTTTTAGGTGAGTCGCTTAGCGTTGTTTTATGTTGGAAGGCAAGCAAGTGGTGGTCTGACCATGCGACTGGGGTTATAGTTTGAAAGGTAACTAGTTCAGTATTAGCAAAAATCACATCTAGGATATGTCCAGTGGTGTGTGTCGGATTGTGGACAATCTGAGGCAGGTTCAATGCGTCTAGGCCTGTGATTATAGTTTTTGGATGGGTCATATTGGGTTTATCAAACCAAATGTTAAGGTCACCCAAAATGCATAGGTTGGAGTATATTGTTATCAGGTGTGAAACTGTGTCTAGAAGTGCGTCTGAGAATGTTGCATTGCTAGGTGGAGGTCTGTTAAGGAGCAGGAAGTTACAGGAGGAAGACGGTGTAGGATTGCATCTTGTTAGAAGAGCCTCACAATTCTTTATGGAGATGTTGTCAATTTTAGTGATCTGTATTGTTTGCCTGAATAAAACAGCTAGACCACCTCCTTTTTTGGCGATTATTTGATAGCCTAGAGGAATGGCTTCATGCAGGACTGGAGCCATATCTTCTGCCAACCATGATTTGGTTATGAATAGTATGTCTGGTTTTGCATCGGTGAGAAGGTCGTGGATGTGATGCTTGTTTTTAGAGAGGGATCAAGCATTTATTAGTAGACAGTTTAGTGAGTGGCCTTTGGTGATAGTGGAACTTTATTTGGTAGAAGAGTGATCAATATTGTGTGGGTTTGTAGCAGGTGTGTTTTTAGTGCTGGTATTAGCTGTATTAGGATAGCAATCGTGTAGTTGTTCTGTATCGTGTTCCTCATCCAGCATGCTAAGAAGGCATTTTGATGGGTCTGCATGTGTATGTTTTGGAGATGGCGTTTGAAAGTGATTTGGAGTGCTGTGTTGCTTTTGTGGTGTAACATTGTTGTGAAGTAGACATGGGGAAGCAAAGTTGTGAGGTGTGGCATGTTGCTTATATTTTTTGCGTGTGTTTAAGGCGGAAGGTGTATGAGTCAGGGGAGGTGGTGCAGCATGTGGGTCATATAGTAATGTTCTAAATTGTCCAATTGATGAGAGGCGGTTAGAAGAGAGGTGCTGTATTGCTGTATCTGTGTTAGGTGTGGTGGAAGAGTGAAAGCTTGGCATTGGAGTTTTTTCCTTTGTGTGGTTTGAAAAGTGGGTATATGTTTGTATTTTGTGATGGTAAGTATTATGAGGTGTTGCACTTTGAAGATCTTGTTGTGCTGGTGTGTGTGATATGTTTTGCTTTTGAGGAGTAGTGAAAAAGGGTGCTGATGTATATGTTTCATGCAATGGATTTCGTTGTGTAGTATTGTTTGTGAGAGGAGGTTGTGACGTAGAGGGGGTGGTGATGTGTTTATGAGTAGAGTGTATGTTGTGTGTAGGAGGGAATGAAGTAGAGCTGAGAGTGTTTATCTTAGACTGGTTTGTTGCAAGAGTTACAAAGCATGGTGGTGTGCAGTGTGTGTGTTGTGCGTTAGTGTTATTATGGTAAAAGGGAGGAGGGTGTTTGTTGGACAACTGATGGAAGGATGATTATATGTTTGTTAGTGATAAAAGGTGGTCTGTTAGGTGTAATTACAGCAGAGAGAGTGTGTCTGAAAGGGATGTAGTTATGCATGGTGTTGATTGGAGTTGTGTTAGTGATGAGTGTATTGGTTAGTGGTATAGGATAGAGTTGTGTACTGTTTGTAGGTGATGGTGAATAGTGTGGCAGTTGGGATAGTAGGGTGTGTAGATGTGGATTGGTTGGGTTTGTAGTGCATGCTGGTACATTAATCTGTGCATAGTGTTGTGCGTGGTGTACATTTGGTGTGAGTGTGTTGCTTTGTTTGTGGATGTGGATTGTGTGGGCTGGGTATTGCTAAATGAGAAAAAGGGCAGCATTTCTGGCCCTAGTCCCGACCAGTCTCAAACAGGCTCAAACAGGCAGCAGCCCTTGTCCTCTCTGCCCTTAACAGGCTCAAACAGGCAGCAGCCGTTGTCCTCTCTGCCCTTAGCCTCGACGCCCGGGCTGAGACGCCCTAAACCTGGCCTTTTTTATAGCCCTAGTAATCAGGGACCCCTTCAGCCAATGGGAACCCTAGCCCTAACACTATCCAATCACAACACTAGCCCTAAAATCTAGAACAAATAGGAGACCATGACCTTACAGCCAATATTAGCCCTAGTCCAAGCATCCAATCAGTTAAAAAAAACCTGATCTCTACGTCCAATAAAGGCCCTAGTCCTACCAGTAGTCCCAAAATAAGTCCATGCAACCAATGGCACAGGTAGCCTTAGTCCCTACTTCCAATAGAAAGCCTAACCCTACTCTAAGTCCCACACCTAGTCCAGCAACCAATCACATCAGAAGCCCTTATTGCTACTACCAATTAAAGGTCTAACCCTAGCCCTAGCCCCACCCTACTCCCACCAACCAATAACATAGGAAGCCCTAGTCCCTACTTCCAATAGACATCCTAACCCTAGTCCCAACCCTACAATGATTGAATCACAGACCCAGAAACCAATCAGAACCCTCAAATACTTAACCAATGAGGACATTAACCCTAATCCAATAGAAACACCAGATACGACCACCAACCAGTGTAGACATGTACCAACCACTAGCAGACCATATAAGGTCCCAGCGACCTCAGACAAGGCTTGCTGGCCAGGGAGTTGGAAGCTGCTTCTCCTGTTCAGAATCTCCTAGGACAGACAGGCTCAATCCACACTTTGGACTGCAGCAGATAACGACCTCACTAACTTGAAATCTAACAATACTGTTTGAATACAACTTTACTCCCTCTGCTGGCCAAAAAATGAAGTGCACAGGCACTAGTAAACACAGTTTAAAATAGCTCACAGAATCACCCTCTGATGTAGAAAATCCCTGTTGCTGGGGGGGGGGGGGGGCTGGTCCACTCCAGTGAGTCAAAGGCTTTTTCCAGGTCAAGGACAAGGCAGCCCATTCAAGGCCAAACCAGAGGAGCGTACTCTTTGAGTTGGAAGCACCGCCATATATTGAGAGAGGTGTTACGGGCCGGCGCAAAGCCATTCTGATCAGGATGAACAAGTGAGGGGAGCAAGGGAGCCAGCCTAGCTGCAATAATGCTGGCAAAGATTTTGTAATTGGTGTTAAGCATTGCCAGCTGTCTGTACAACCCTACTTCTGTTGTGTCCCTATCAGGTTTATGGAGAGAGACCAAGCGCAACTCCTGCTGAGAGGCCGAAAGGCAAGAGCCCGAGAGTGCAGTTTCATACACCGTTTTGACACTGAGGTACTAAAAGGGTGGCATAGTACTTGTAAAATTCTTCAGGGAGCCCATCCGGGCAAGGAGTCTTTCCTGTGGCAAGAGCACGGATACCGGCATGTATTTCTTCTGGGGATATCGGATCGTCTTCTACCCTTTATTCGGGGGTAAGGTGAGGGAGCCTGATTGCTTTACGGTGCTGCTGTATTTCTGCCAGGGAGGATACAGCTGTGGACTAGTATAGCGCCTGGTAGTGATGTGTGAATTTGTGGCATATCTCGGCTTGGTATGCACCAGAGTGGAGCTCGAGGAGTGGATTGGGGCAATGGGCGATCGAGCGTCGCCTGACAGATAAGCCAGGCCAACAGGCACCCACGCGATCCGCCGCACCCTACTCCGGGACCCATAGAGGATTAGTGTTGAATTAGTATAGTGAAACATGCAAGTACATTTTAAGTGGTGGATAGGTTAGTCAGTTAATTGGATTTTGAATGATAGCAGAAGGATAGAGGAGGACAAAGGTTTGTGTTTATATAGCGCTTATTGACGCACGCTATTCAGGAAGATTAATATGGTGAAATATGAAGTAATTTCAGTGGTGGATATTAGTCAGTTACTTGGAGTGAGAAGGTTAGCGGAGGGATAAAAGGGGAAGAAAGATTTGCATTCATATAGCACTTGTTACCCCTGATAGATGTTGAAGCGCTTTTCTGGCGAGTAGCACACTACTCTGGAACCCATAAAGGATTACTGTTGAAAATTAGTATAGTAAAAAATATGAAGTAATTTGACTAGTGAATATGTTATTCAATTATTTCGGTTGTATATTAGTATCCTTTAATATGGAATTTGAGAGGTGAACATGTTAGTCTGTTAATTTTGATTGAAAAGGATAGTGGAGGGATAAAAGTGAGAGGATTTTTTTTCAGGTCTTAGTAGTAGGAGGAGGCTTTTGGGTGAGTAGAAATGAGTGTTGGAGGGGAGGACTCAGAGGGAAGAGTTTAGAAAGGTTTGTTTTAGGGGATCTGTATAGTAAAAGAGGTGTCAGATGATGCAAGGAGGGGTAGAGTAGGAGAGACTCTAGAAAGGGTTATTTTGGCAATCATAGTAGTGGTATGGGTTTGGGATAAATGAGAGAGTGGGTGTAGAGGATATATTGATAGATGTATAGGATGAGAGATAGGGTAGTGCATTGGAAGAAATGGTAGAAGAAGTTTGAGATAAGTCAGCAGTTTGGGCTAGAAGATATATTGAGCGAAGTGTAGGCTGAGAAATAGGGTAGTGCATTGGAAATGCTAAATTAGAAGAAAGTGATAAATATATAGATCCATAATTACATTGAAAGTATGTCGATACGTGAAGGAGGTAAGTATATGTAGATTAAAGATATTGAGAGAGGCGCAGGATGAGGAATAGGGTAATGCATTGGATATGCTTTTTCAGGAGAAAAGTAACAGACACACAGATCCAAGTACATGGAAGGTACATAGATGCACAATGGAAGTATGTACATGTAGACTAAAGATGATTTTTTTTTTTTTTTTTTTTCTCTCAACAACATAATTATTTTACATGTTTATACAAAGTAATACACAAAGATAGGTACATATCTATAGTGAAAACAAATGCTTGTATACAGAGGGATATGCTGTAAATTTCTGTTTGCGTATGGTGCTTATGTGGGGAAGAACCAAATCTTGAGTAGTTTTCTGAAGATAAGGTGGTTGTCGGTGGACCTTATGTTGGGGGGTAAAGAGTTCCATAGTTTGGCTGCTTGAACAGAGAAGGATGTGCCACCAATGGTATTTTTCTTGTATGGTGGGATTTTGAGGCGGAGGTGTTTGGTGATTTTATTTCTGATGAAGAGTGGTCCCATTCCATGTATTGCTTTGTGGGTGATACAAAGCAGCTTGAACGTGGATCTTCTGGCAACCGGTAACCAATGCATGGCTTTCAAGGCAGGGGAGATGTGGTCTCGCGGTTTGATATGCAAGAGTAGTCTGGCAGCCGAGTTCTGAATCAGTTGTAGTCTTTTCATGGTCATTAAAGGTGATCCGTGGTAGAGGCTATTGGCGTAATCGAGTTTGGACAGAACAAGGAAGATGGTAGCTTGGACCTAGTGTGGAAATCCCAAATGAGGGAAAATTTGTTGCAGCGTTTTTATAGTAGCAAAGCTTGATCTTGCTAGCTTAACCACTTGGGCATTCATCGACAGCTTGGAGTCCATGGTCATTCCGAGGTTTCTTACTTCCTTCGATACTTTAGGCAGTGATCCCAGTTCATCAGGTCATGCGGCAAGCGGGTTGTAATGTTTCCAATCGCCACACGTGAGTATTTCAGTTTTTGAAGCATTCAATTTAAGATGGCTCCAGGTCATCCACTGATCCAAGGCTCTGAGACATCTGAAAATTGGTGATTTTCCAATGTCTTTGGGGCATTCCAGTTGAAGGAGTATTTGCATGTCATCTGCATAGTTATAGCACGTAAGGTGAAATGTATTGATCAGTACTGGTAATGACTTTATGTAGATGTTAAAAAGCGTGGGCAAGATGATAGAACCTTGTCCTGCTTTTGTGGAATACGGTTTGGATGAGAAAGGTGGGGTATGGATGACATTAGTTCTGTTTCGAAGGTAGGACACGATCCAGTCTAGAACAGTTTCCTCTATGCCGGCTTCATAGAGTCTTTGTTTCAGAGTGTCATGGTCAACCGTGTTAAAGGCTGCTGAGAGGTCCAAGAGGAGTAGCGCAGCAACCCCGTTGCGGTCAACTGTATTCTTTAGGTCATCCCAGGTGGCAAGGAGGGCAGATTCAGTGCCTCTTCCCGGACGAAATCCTGTTTGGAAGTCTGAAAGTATGTCATTCTCTTCAATGAATTGTGACATCTGGGTGAACGGTCCATTTGTAATGGGTCTGTAATTGTCAGGGATCAGCAGGTCCAAGTTTGTTGTCTTCAGTATGTATGACTTTTTAAGTTCTTCTGGAAATATTCCAGTAGTTAAGGAATCGTTGATGATTCTTCTTACTGGAGTGGCAGCAGAGGCTGTTAAAAGAATTGTCTTGAAAGTTAGTGGCGGACAGGGGTCAGAAGGGCTGCCGGCAGGCCTGCTTGCTTTGACCAGGTCCATACATTCATCGTGTGAGATGTGTTGGAAGGAACGGAGAGGCTTGATTAGAGCATTCTTGGATTGTTGTTTTGTACAAGGGTTAGTGCTGGTGCTTTGTTTCTGTTTTAAGTATGATTCCAACGTGTCTGCTTTGTCCGTGTAATGATTTGCCACTTTGTCTGTGAAATCTTAAGTAACAAGATGAGTTCCTTCTAGGCAATTGGATTTGCGAAATTCATTGAGTATTTTATAGAATTCTTTATTTGCACATTGAGGGCCTGATTCACAGAACTAACTTAAGACAAAATCCTAAACTTACTACTTTTGGGATTCACAGAAGTTAGGATTATGTCTTAAGTTTGTCTTAAGACAGACTTAAAACAGACTTAGGACAGACTTAAGTTAGGATTTTGTCGTAAGTCAGTCTTAAGTCTGTCTTAAAACAAACTTAAGACAAAATCTTAACTTCTGTGAATACCAAAAGTAGTAAGTTTAGGATTTTGTCTTATGTTAGTTCTGTGAATCGGGCCCAAAGCGTTTTGAATTCTGTCTGAATAGTACCTTTTCTTAGCTTTTTTGATAGCAGACTTGTATAATCTGTTAATTTTCTGTAGGTGAAGTTTGTCTTGTTTGGCGTTTGTTTTGAGCCAGGTACATTGCAGCATTCTAATTTGTTGTTTTATGTCTTTTATTTCTATGTTTCGCCAAGACGCTTTTTTTCTTTTGTTCTGTTGTGTGGTTTTGAGTGGTATCAGGATGTCAAAAGCTTCCTGTAGCCACTCATATAGATTTTGAACAGAAGTCATGGTTTCCAGATTTGTAGTGGATGTTAGCTGTGTTTCCAAGTGTTCTAAATTGAGTTTGTTCCATGGCTGATAGGTGGATGGATGTAAGGTAGTTTTAGGTGAGTCGCTTAGCGTTGTTTTATGTTGGAAGGCAAGCAAGTGGTGGTCTGACCATGCGACTGGGGTTATAGTTTGAAAGGTAACTAGTTCAGTATTAGCAAAAATCACATCTAGGATATGTCCAGTGGTGTGTGTCGGATTGTGGACAATCTGAGGCAGGCTCAATGCGTCTAGGCCTGTGATTATAGTTTTTGGATGGGTCATATTGGGTTTATCAAACCAAATGTTAAGGTCACCCAAAATGCATAGGTTGGAGTATATTGTTATCAGGTGTGAAACTGTGTCTAGAAGTGCGTCTGACAATGTTGCATTGCTAGGTGGAGGTCTGTTAAGGAGCAGGAAGTTACAGGAGGAAGACGGTGTAGCATTGCATCTTGTTAGAAGAGCCTCACAATTCTTTATGGAGATGTTGTCAATTTTAGTGATCTGTATTGTTTGCCTGAATAAAACAGCTAGACCACCTCCTTTTTTGGCGATTATTTGATAGCCTAGAGGAATGGCTTCATGCAGGACTGGAGCCATATCTTCTGCCAACCATGATTTGGTTATGAATAGTATGTCTGGTTTTGCATCGGTGAGAAGGTCGTGGATGTGATGCTTGTTTTTAGAGAGGGATCAAGCATTTATTAGTAGACAGTTTAGTGAGTGGCCTTTGGTGATAGTGGAACTTTATTTGGTAGAAGAGTGATCAATATTGTGTGGGTTTGTAGCAGGTGTGTTTTTAGTGCTGGTATTAGCTGTATTAGGATAGCAATCGTGTAGTTGTTCTGTATCGTGTTCCTCATCCAGCATGCTAAGAAGGCATTTTGATGGGTCTGCATGTGTATGTTTTGGAGATGGCGTTTGAAAGTGATTTGGAGTGCTGTGTTGCTTTTGTGGTGTAACATTGTTGTGAAGTAGACATGGGGAAGCAAAGTTGTGAGGTGTGGCATGTTGCTTATATTTTTTGCGTGTGTTTAAGGCGGAAGGTGTATGAGTCAGGGGAGGTGGTGCAGCATGTGGGTCATATAGTAATGTTCTAAATTGTCCAATTGATGAGAGGCGGTTAGAAGAGAGGTGCTGTATTGCTGTATCTGTGTTAGGTGTGGTGGAAGAGTGAAAGCTTGGCATTGGAGTTTTTTCCTTTGTGTGGTTTGAAAAGTGGGTATATGTTTGTATTTTGTGATGGTAAGTATTATGAGGTGTTGCACTTTGAAGATCTTGTTGTGCTGGTGTGTGTGATATGTTTTGCTTTTGAGGAGTAGTGAAAAAGGGTGCTGATGTATATGTTTCATGCAATGGATTTCGTTGTGTAGTATTGTTTGTGAGAGGAGGTTGTGACGTAGAGGGGGTGGTGATGTGTTTATGAGTAGAGTGTATGTTGTGTGTAGGAGGGAATGAAGTAGAGCTGAGAGTGTTTATCTTAGACTGGTTTGTTGCAAGAGTTACAAAGCATGGTGGTGTGCAGTGTGTGTGTTGTGCGTTAGTGTTATTATGGTAAAAGGGAGGAGGGTGTTTGTTGGACAACTGATGGAAGGATGATTATATGTTTGTTAGTGATAAAAGGTGGTCTGTTAGGTGTAATTACAGCAGAGAGAGTGTGTCTGAATGGGATGTAGTTATGCATGGTGTTGATTGGAGTTGTGTTAGTGATGAGTGTATTGGTTAGTGGTATAGGATAGAGTTGTGTACTGTTTGTAGGTGATGGTGAATAGTGTGGCAGTTGGGATAGTAGGGTGTGTAGATGTGGATTGGTTGGGTTTGTAGTGCATGCTGGTACATTAATCTGTGTATAGTGTTGTGCGTGGTGTACATTTGGTGTGAGTGTGTTGCTTTGTTTGTGGATGTGGATTGTGTGGGCTGGGTATTGCTAAATGAGAAAAAGGGCAGCATTTCTGGCCCTAGTCCCGACCAGTCTCAAACAGGCTCAAACAGGCAGCAGCCCTTGTCCTCTCTGCCCTTAACAGGCTCAAACAGGCAGCAGCCGTTGTCCTCTCTGCCCTTAGCCTCGACGCCCGGGCTGAGACGCCCTAAACCTGGCCTTTTTTATAGCCCTAGTAATCAGGGACCCCTTCAGCCAATGTGAACCCTAGCCCTAACACTATCCAATCACAACACTAGCCCTAAAATCTAGAACAAATAGGAGACCATGACCTTACAGCCAATATTAGCCCTAGTCCAAGCATCCAATCAGTTAAAAAAAAACTGATCTCTACGTCCAATAAAGGCCCTAGTCCTACCAGTAGTCCCAAAATAAGTCCATGCAACCAATGGCACAGGTAGCCTTAGTCCCTACTTCCAATAGAAAGCCTAACCCTACTCTAAGTCCCACACCTAGTCCAGCAACCAATCACATCAGAAGCCCTTATTGCTACTACCAATTAAAGGTCTAACCCTAGCCCTAGCCCCACCCTACTCCCACCAACCAATAACATAGGAAGCCCTAGTCCCTACTTCCAATAGACATCCTAACCCTAGTCCCAACCCTACAATGATTGAATCACAGACCCAGAAACCAATCAGAACCCTCAAATACTTAACCAATGAGGACATTAACCCTAATCCAATAGAAACACCAGATACGACCACCAACCAGTGTAGACATGTACCAACCACTAGCAGACCATATAAGGTCCCAGCGACCTCAGACAAGGCTTGCTGGCCAGGGAGTTGGAAGCTGCTTCTCCTGTTCAGAATCTCCTAGGACAGACAGGCTCAATCCACACTTTGGACTGCAGCAGATAACGACCTCACTAACTTGAAATCTAACAATACTGTTTGAATACAACTTTACTCCCTCTGCTGGCCAAAAAATGAAGTGCACAGGCACTAGTAAACACAGTTTAAAATAGCTCACAGAATCACCCTCTGATGTAGAAAATCCCTGTTGCTGGGGGGGGGGGCTGGTTTCACTGGCTTGTGAACACAAAATGGTGGCTGGGAGTGCACTGTTTTAACATACAGGTCTTAGCACAGTGCAAAGGAGAAATTTGGAGGGAAAACAGAATTGTCACCAAGGAATGAGAAGGAAAAACTACAGAGGTTGGACTGCAAATCCCACAATTCAACACGCTAAATGGAGGCAAAAACTACAATTTTTAACTGTAACAACCACTGGCAAAGACGGTAAAAACAGAAAGTGAAATTCGTTTTTTAAACAACTTTTTGTCTTGGGAAGAGACAGCACTAAACTGTCTCCTTACCACGTCCTGGACTCTGCTCACTGCAATCTGAGGCACAGGTAGGCTGCAACTCACAAGATGGAGGGAAATGATTTGGGGTGCACCCAGCAAGGCCTTAAGGGACCTGGGCAGGTGTGAGAGGAGGGTTCAGACTTGCCTGGTAGCTGAATAGCCAATGGTCTGCTGGCCTGGGCAGCTGCTTCTCCTGTTCAGAATCTCCTAGGAGACAGACAGGCTCAATCCACACTTTGGACTGCAGCAGGTAAGGGCCTCACTAACTTGAAATCTTACAATACTATTTGAATACAACTTTACTCCCTCTGCTGGCCAAGAAACTAAGTGCACAGGCCCTAGTAAACACAGTTTAAACAGCTCACAGAAGCACCCTCTGATGCAGAAAATCCCTGTTGCTGTGGGGGCATGGGGTTACGCACTCCTCCTCCGCTTACTGGACTTAGAGTATATGGGTAGCACCTCTGTTCGTTTCTCAGGTCCCAGCACCTAGAGTGGGTGTATATCTCCAACACTTTCTCATTCCCCCTTAGTGTCCGAAAGGCTTCAGTAAGGAGGGCGCTGAAGGAGTCGCAGTCCCAACAAAGGGGTCCCTCCCAGGGAGTCCAATGCTTGCTTTATTCAATTTACCATAGGAGCCTGGCATCAATGGAAGCCAGAGACACCCATGCAGGTGAGAGTGCTACGGTAAATGGAAGGACTCTCAGGGAACAATGTGTAACATGCCACGGAGCTTTGGTAATCAGGCTCTTGAGAATAGCTATATCAGTTAGCCCTGTGCACTTCCCACATTCAGTGTTGCCAGAGTGGGTTGTTTCCCGGACAAATGGGTGACATTTTTCCCATTTGTGCAGGAAAAAACTACTCCAGGCTGGTTGTGTACATTTGGGCGGCATTTGCCCTTGTGTGCACGATATTTGTGGTGTCGGCGTCACCCACATATACTCTGCAATTTCATGCAGACTTCTTCGGCTCTGCACAGCCCACAGTTTCAAATCAGGACCGTCAATTATTGATAGCGTGAACTAGCTACTTTTGACAGCCCTGTTTTATGTTGCTGGCCTATCTCAGAGAGAATGGACCACTGATTTTAAGAGGGGGAGGCCTGTCATTATTACATTTTTTTAAACTTTTGAATCATTGCTTCTTAGCACAGCGGACTTGAAGTGCTGTGGAGTCCAGAGAGGAGGAGTCAGGAGTGTCAAGGCAAGGGCTGGTAGACTGACCCTGCAACCTGCTTCTGCTGCGCATGAGAATAGCTAGGTGCCCTGCAGGTTAATTATGGTAAGGTTAGTGGTCGGCGTATCCACTTCTCCTGCTCTGCCGCTGTCAGCTGCCTCCCCTCTCTTCCTCTTATTCCCTCTCTTTCTGTCTCTCTCTCGCTCCTCCTCACTTGCTGAAAACCGTGACTTCAGTAAACATCTCTTATCCTCCCTTTCCTCTACTTTCCTTCATTCGTTTCCCTGTGAAATGGATCCCCAAAAAATGTATTTTTTTTGTTTTAAGGTGCAGCCTCGGGACATTGAGGAAAAAACAAGGTTCAAAATACGAAAATAAATACTTAAATAAAGCATGACAGAGCAATCACGAAATGGGAAGATTGGTTTTACTCACACCCAAACACATTAGCACCACTTTACAGAGTTTGTAATTGAACCGCTATTTTTGTTTTCTCGTTTTTCTTTGAACAAATTTGTTTTCCCCAGGTGGGGAAGTGCGCCATTCGCGGAGGTACTGCAATACCTGGTTGACGTGTGGAGTGGAAAAAGTTTAATGTGATCCTTATCAGCTTTTTTCCTTATTTTATTTTGTACGATCTGCACTGTGGCTCTGTGTTCAGGGATGTGTTCTTTTTAAAGCATACTGCTCACGTTTTGTAAGGATATAAGCAATAGACATTGAAACAGTTCTCTTCCAGGCCCTGTTGTCATGTCCCAAACTTTTCAGGCAAAAACAGATTTGATTTCTAAATAATGAGTGCAAAGGTGTTAAGGCAACCATATTGTTCTGCTTGCATTCCACATGCTTTACATAATATTGCATCCCCTACGAGGCTTTGCTTTTTCCAGGATGTTCCTCTTTTTTTTTTTTTAGGCAGCATATTACTCTCGCCTAGTGCATAATTTGATTTGAGTTGAATCCCGGTGTTTATAGAGGGTCACAATTGAGTTGTAGCTGAAGGCAGTGCAAGTTTCTCTCAGTGGGACAATATGGTGTTCAGTGGGTGAGAGGATGTGGCATAATGGCCAGAGCTGCCGAATTTGGAACTGGGGAACCAGGTTTAGCCTTCATCAACAGTCAACCAGACCACTCTCCAGAGGGAGTACATTCCCATGCAAGACCTTAGATAGCCTAGCTAGACCTTAGAAGCCCTGGTGTCTTCGCACCTTGATGGTTCGTCCAAAACAATCCATATTGAATTTCACCTCCAGTCTTGTGGGCAGGCCTATGAAGCAGCGCACGATAGAGCAACAATGACTCTGTCACCGAGGTCATAGGACTCTTAAGGCCAGTCCGCCTCACCCATTGGCACCGCCATTGGCCTTGTTTCAGCCAGAGTAGTGCAAATCAACAGGGGGTTGGCAATGCAGGATCGGCACACACTACAAACTAAGGGGGATATTTACAAGGGAATTGTGAAGCGTGGTGTTAAGCAAACATTGCACGCTTTACCATTCTGAAAACACAGGGATACCCTATTTACAGTGGTACATCACATCCCAGCGTTTTCCCCAGCATTGGCGCTAAACTCAGCTGCCTAGCGCCAATGCAGGCACCCTTGCACAATAGTGCAAGGTTCAAACATAAAAAAGGGTACCCTAACGAAATTCATTATAGATCTGGGAAAAAGCGGAAATAACAAGAAATATATAAGACAATCCCACAACCCAGTATATCTTCTAAACTGGCTCTTTGTGCTGACTGTGGGGCCGATTCACAGAACTAACTTACAATAAAATCCTAAACCTCCTACTTTTGGAATTCACAGAAGGCATTTAGTAGTCTTAAGTTAGGATTTTATCTTAAGTTGGGATTTTGTCTTAAATTAGGATTTTGTCTTAAGTTAAATTTAAGACAAACTTAAGTTACACTTAAGTTTAACTGAAGACAAAATCGTAATTTAAGACAAAATCCTAATTTAAGACAAAACCCTAATTTAAGACTACTAAATGCTTTCTGTGAATACCAAAAGTAGTAAGTTTAGGATTTTGGCGTAAGTTAGTTCTGTGAATCTGGCCCATTATCTGGAAAACCCGAGCTAACAATAGAAAATATTACTGGATTTAATCTAAGATGCATCTGGGATCATGCTGGGGAAGGAATGTGAGATTGTTAGTATGAATGTGTGCATCGGAGGTATGAAGTAGAGAGTGAATGTACGTATGGAGCATTATATGGAAAAATTTGGAAAAAAAGTGTTAAAAATTATTTTATTATATATAGTGCTTTTGTCGTGTGTGTAAATACGTTAAAACATTTTTTATATATTGTATTGATCTTTGAATGGATAATATAAATGACCTTGACAATAAGATGAAAAAATTACTATAAATTATAATAAAAATGTAAAATTTTCTTTTAAAAAAACGTACTGTTTATGGCATCAGTTGTTGGTCGAGACGTCAGGCCAACTTAGAAGATATACAGGTCAAGTGGGGTTGTCTTACATATTTTTCAATAGTGCAAGGGCGCCTGTGTTCGGGGAATGATTGTTTATGTGCAGGAAGGTGCAAGGAGCTATCGCCGAGTTATCGGCACTTTATCGCAGCCAAACTTGCGATAAAACTAATGCCCCATTCACAAGCTGGTGCTAACAGCCCATATCACCAGTTTACCTGCAATAGCAGCCACAAAAAACATCGCCACAGATGACCCCGGCAACTATTGCTAATGAGATGCAGAGTAGGCGTTCATGTGCAAAAAGCCGCGACACCACTCCACAACATTCTCAACGACCAGCCAGATCGGCGATAAGATAAAAAAACATGAGATAAAGCGTGTTAGCTGCATGAAATTAACACCTGCTCTGACCTTGTGTAAAGTCGAACCACAGCCTGCAACAGAAAAGGGAGCCAAGGCCAGAGCCACACCTGAAGGGCAACAGATGCTATGGAGCCACTGATCATGCAGCTCGGAACCCCAAGAGGGCCACAGCACCCTGCCATCATCCCCAGGACCCCCCCGGACCAACACTGAGGCAGCGCAGACAAAGACAGTGGACCTTCAGAAAACTCTCCGACCTCACAGACCCAACACCAGACAATGTCATTGCCCACTACAGGCCCAAAATGACAACCATCCTCCGCATCCTGAACATCATTGCCCACAGGCTGACGGTACCAACACAGCGGACATCAAACATCCCAGAAAAAGCTGCTGGCCGTGCTGCACCTGTTGGCCTCTGGTACCTTACAACCAACAACTGCAAGAGTCGGAGGAGTTTCACAGCCAGCCCAATCCAAGTTCCTCACAACGGTCGTGGATGACATCATCAGCTTGATACCCCACTACCTATACTTCCCCCACACTGCACAGGAACAGCCAGAGACCAAGCAAGGCGTCTACACCATAGCTGGCTTCCCGCACGTTTTGGGGACAATTGAATGCACATGTACTGGTGCCCCCTGGCAACACTGCACACAATAACCGCAACAGAAAGCACACATATCCCATCAATGTGCAGACAATAGTGGTGCCCCAGGAAATTTCCACCCACGTCAACGACAACCACCCAAGCAGTGTGCAAGATTCCTACATCTCCCAACAATCCATCATCAGCCAGCGCTACCAGGCTGGCACCTAAGGAAATGCACTGCTCATTGGCAATTACCAAATTAACACACCACACAACTCAACTCCACAATCATGCAACACACAACACTGGGAATGCACATGTTACAAACTCACATACAACATGCCAAACAACATGCCCACCCGCCAGACACGACAGCACAACTTACTGTTGGAACCTGGGCCAGCCAGGTACATAAGCCATCAACGGCATGGCACCTCAGCCACACAATAGCAGAATGTGGAGAGAGGTGGGATCCAAGAATGTGCAAAGGAGGCAAGTGAACCTTGGATGTGAATGTACACAATGCCAAGTGTGCCGTGGATGTGATGGCCAGACTGAAGCATGCAGACCACACACATATCCATGTCAACATACACCACTGGTGTATGGAGTGTAGTGGACAGTGGACGCAACCATGTTACCCCAGCCACTGGGGAAGCTCACAGAAATGGAGCTTGTTACGTCCCCCCTGTAAGCGTAAGCGGAGTGGGCTGGCCCGGCGTACGCCAGGCCAGCGTGAGGATGTGAATAAAAAGCACGTAGCTCTGGGCGTGGTTGCCTTCCAGAATGCCCAACGTCTCTGCCAGGGCGGCGCCCCTCAGCCCGCCATGAGGCCAACGCCGTCGCTGTGAGCCGTGTTGCCTGTGATCATGTAGGCTGCTGGTTCCCGAACCCAACTTCCCCACCCCTGCGCACCAAGGCCCAAGGCACGCGACCCTGGCAACCTGCTCAGACCTTCACAGCCTCCGTGAGCAAGGCCCGCAGTACTCCTTTCTCGTTGATGTACTCCACCGGCATACACAGCAGACTAGTAGGTCACACATTTGGAATTGAGTCTTGATTACACCATGGCGGAGAACATTACTTATGGTAAATTTTATGTCACTATACACCCTTCGATGTGGTGCCACCAAGTCTGTGCATAGCATTACAACCACACGTGACTGTGGCCCCTTGCTGGCAATGCCTTCAGACTACACTGCGGTCGAGTGGGTCACACAGTTGGAAAGAAGTCTTGATTTAGCAATGGCCAAGTTCATAACATTGTACCGGCATCATCGCAGACTTCGTCCCCTCTCAGCCCCGGTGCCACTAAGTCTGTTCACCGACATTCATGGACACTCTCTGGTTGATTTTTGGTGGCGTCAGAGTCTATGGACTGAGGTTGTCTTCATCCTCATGTAACTGATACCTAAATGGTGGTGAGCACAAGGCTGTAGCATTCCACTCCTCCATTTGCTGCTTCCGGACGGCTTCTGCCCTCTGCATCATGCCCTGGAGGACACCCTACACTGTCCCCAGCAGCCCTCCGCCACATTCCCCATGGAAATTGACAAGGACCCGCTCAGTCAGCATTGCCCTGCCTCAGTGCACTGCAAGGCACCGTCCCGTGGCGCGGTGCCTGTGCCAGCCAATGTGCATCCGGGGCTACTAACTCTGTGCAGCTCAGGTCAGGGGCTCTTTCTTCTGAGATATTGGATGGCCTCTGAGACGATGACCTTCGGTCATTAACGCCATGTCTTTGTGGCCCTGCGCTGTCCACTGCCTCCGGCCTCAACTGTGGTCCACCAGGGCTCACACATCAAATCGAGTCCTGACCGGCCTGGATGTCACATCCCCACAGGAGGCACATGCCACCACCGCCAGGACCACCTCCAACCGCCAACTGCCAGTGTCAAAACTGTCGTACTGGCAGAAAGACGGAGTTGCTCACACCCGGCGTGGATGCCATCATTTGCCGGATCTCCTGCTCAGCACTCCAGGTGCCACTAACTCAGTGCACCACGAATCATCATCCATTTCTATTTTGGTTATGTGTTGTGGAGAGCTCACGCAGCAATGTCACCTCAGGCAGTGTGGGAGACCTGGGACGATGATGAGGAAGATGATGCAGGTGTGACACCCCCCACTGCAGCTGCATCAGGAATGTCCCGAAGGGACCCAATCCTAGACATTTTCTTCACATGGGCGCGTCCAGCTGTAGTGCCCCAACCTCAGTGCCCTGCAACTCACAGACACTTCTGTTTGCTCATTAGGTGACCTCTGTACTTGCTCCGGCTAACTCCATGATGCACCGCAGTTGTCTCTGTAATGTTGGTTTTTTCTGTTTCTGTATTCATAGCTTTCACTGTTGTATTTATTGCCAGCAGCAACGACTCCCTGAGGGCTGGCATACACTCACCCCACACACATCCAGCACAGGCATCACTCTACATGTGACCCTGTTAATAAAGGGACCGGACGCACGTGCCCATAGCCAGTTCCACAAACTATCTGCATGTGTCCGTGTGGTCATTATGTGTGCATGATGGCACCGGGCCCTACAACATTAAGGGCCAGATGTAAGTGGCCCAATACCGGTCGGTCGGTAACGGCCGAAATTACCAAATTTCGGCCGTTACCGACCGGTATTGGGCATTTGGGATGTAGGTGGCTACATTTCAGATTCGGTAATTTACCGAAACGGTAATTTAAGGAATTGGTAAATTACCGATTCCTTAAAATATCGAATCGGTAAATTACTGAAACTGAAATGTAGGGAGCACTCAAATGAGTTCATTGCACAGTTAAGGATTCAGTATTTACCACTAAATAAAGATTGGTGGTAAATATCGAAAACCTTAATAAAAAGCAATGTTGTGCTTTTTTTACTGTGCCATGTGGCAGACATACATGCCCTTAGGGCATTTATGTGTGTCACATGTGCACACTTGCACTATTCAGGGGTGCAACAGGGTGTCAATTTGACACCCTGCCACCCTTGAACATGGTCCCCCTATTACCGATTCGGTATTTACCGAATCGGTAAATACCAATTCTGTATTTACCGATTCGGTAAACACCAAATTGGTGGTCCCGAATCCTACCTTTTCGGTAAAATGTACCGAATAATTAGCTACATCCCATTTACCGATTCTGAAATACCGAATCGGTAAAATTCGGTATTTTAGAATCAGTAAAATAGGATTACCTACATCTGGCCCTAGATTTTGTGCTGTGTACAGCGGACACAAACCATGTCATCGCAGGCAGCGGGTTGGAGCTTGGTAATGTAGCTTTGTCGTCAGCCACTCAATATGTAAGAGAGGTGTACTGGGCATTTATACAGGGAAGACCAGCGTGGGTGTGTGAATGGTAAATCTGGGGCTTTGGACGTGGCACAGTACAGGAAATGTGTAAATGCATGTGTCTCTGTCACAGTGTGGGTCTGCTTTGTATGGTGTAGGTGGTCCCTGATGGGACTTAGACACCCCATATATGATGTAGTTCGACTTCCATAAGCTGTGACCCCACCCGCACTTGTACGGACACCTCCTTTTGGCATTCTGACACCTGGCATTGGAATGCAATGTGTGCCTCGGGGACGTGTTGGGAGCCAGCCGTGGTGGTGGGTGCTTCCTGCTGTGTGGTCTGTGCACGGGCTGGGGTTTCCTCTATGTAGCTTGGCTGCCCTGCTCCCGGGGGTGGGTCGCTTAAGATGTCCATGAGCTGTTGTAGGGCGTCAGTGTCGAAGGTGTGGTGGTCGTCTCCAGCATCACTGATGTGTTGTCTGGTCTGCTCTGCTGGAGGTGTTGTTTGTCCCTCTGCAATGTGAAGGGGAGATGCATGTTGACATTGTGTTGATATTTATAAGTTGGCACATTGTTCGTGTTGACGTGCAGACTGTGTGACAATGTACATTGTGACTGTTTGGGCGGTGCTAGCAATTTGATGGGGGACAGTGGACATTTGGACTTCGTGACAGATGTGAGGTTGTACACGTACATATGCATCTCACAGTTTCCTGCTCTGTTCAATGTGATTGGCCTGTTTCTGCGCACGGGCAGACCCAGTTGTGTCCCCTGTTCTGCAGTGTCGGTGTTGCACTTTGTACCACATTATCGTGGGATGTGCTGTGATTGCTATGTGTGTGTGTGCGCTGCAGTGTGCCATGGGGATCAGGGACATGGCCCAGGGTCATTGTGGGTGTGCAGTGTGCTACACATCGTTGTGCATGTGTGCCATTGTGCCCATCTCCCCCTGGCCCCCCAGTCCCTGGTCATTACTCACCCTGTTGATGTTGTGTCAGGTCCTATCGTGATGTGTCCGAACTCACACCTCCTTGCACCATCTCCAAACTGATGGCAGTGGCCTCCATTTCCTCCAGCTCCTCCTGTGGCACAGGACTCCCACCTCCTGTCGCTGTTGCTGCCTTCCTGTTGGCAGCGGGTTTGTACTTTGTTTGGTTTTCACATCATGCCAATGCCTCTTGGCCTCCTCCATTGACCTCCTCGACACTCTGACTGCATTCACGGTAGTCCAATTGTGGGTCAATTGATAGTAGTGTTCTGTCACTTCCGTGACGCTGATCTGGTTTTCCTGCGGGCTGCACCCCTTTTCCTCTCACTCTTCTCCTTGGCCTTCCCCGAGCCCGTTGTTCCTTGCTGGTGGTCTGTGGGGCTTGTGGGGTTCGCGTTCACCTCTACACTCGGTCAGGGTGCATGCATGTTGCTAGGCAGTTTGAATTGTTTTTTGGTGTGTTTTATTGTTTACTTTTATAATTAATTTTCCCACCAGACGCGTGGGATTTGCAGGCCTGCCATTGCTTTTCACTGCTTTTTTTGTCGCGATTGCCATATCGCAACTTTTTTTGCATTCATGTTTCGCATTTTTTGGGCTTCGAGTTGACTTTATCACGGACATTTGATGCATTGTCTGGGGCCTATCGCATGGTGCCTCCATGTTGTGAATACTTAGTTAACACGGCGTTCTTTTCTTGCGATAGACTGCGATGTTAAAAGTTGTGTTAAGTTAATTTTGCGATGGTTATCACACGTTCTTGAGAATATCCCCCTATGTGTGCTGCATTGTGCTGCCACATAGAAGTTGCAAATCATCATTTTTTAAATGATTGTTTATGTGCAGGAAGGACCACCTTCCTGCACATGAACAATCATTCATGGCGGTTTTCTTTTTCTATGTGTGCTGCACAATGCAGCACACATAAAAACAGCAAAAACGAGAAGAAATTAAGCATATCTCCTCGTTTCGCCAGGTTAAGATCAGGTTTTCCTTGGTCGTACTTTTGGCACTGCTTCCTATTTACGCCACCCTTTTAAATAGGGAGAAGCGTCAAAATCAATGGGTGTTGCGGCAAAATAAAGGCCAGCCTGACAGACACTCTTCTTGTTCAGGTCAGGCAGGCAGGAGCTGGACATGCCCTAAATGCGCAGACTTCCTGCTGCCTGAGCTGACATTGGCCAGGATGAGAATTATACAGCCCTGTGGGCCTTGAGGACCTCCCCTTTGTGAGAAAGGGAAGTGCCACTGATTGCCTCGGACCTGGGCGCTTCAGTTTTAAGCCCTGAAGTACCCAGGGCATAGTGTCAATCAGAGGCACCTAGTCTCAGAGTGGGGTGGGGTCAGCAGTCTCACTGACAACATCCCTTTCTGTGACAAGGTTGGGACTGCTTCCTTCCAATCAGCCAATGAGGGAAGGCAGCAGTCCCAACCCTCCTGGGACCTCTGAGGCTACCCTCTCGGAGAGCTGCAGTTAAATCAAGTTTTATGCGTTTTTTATGTTTCATGCGTCTATGTATTACTGTATGTGTATCTAGCTAGTGCTATATAAATCTCTGAAATAAATTAATACATTTGTTAGTGTTGTGAATGGGTGTGTGTGAATGCACAGGTGTAAGTGAGGTGTATGTGTGCCCCCCTCTCACTGGTAAAATTACCGGCCGCCACTGCTTTAACACAAAGATCCTTTTGTTATTTGCAGCTAATATGTCACAATCCTTGTAACATAGGACAGTGAGGTATGACCCGACATCAAGGAACAGCATGCTTACAGAAAGGCATTACTTTAGAACCTTGTTTTTATCCTCGACTTTGGTAATTCCAAGGTTGGTAAAAAGGGTAACTTTGGATAATAAAGACTTATTAGCACATTCAACTACTGCATAGCATTGTAATCCTGACTGTGGGTTTCTGCAGACCCAGTGCTCTTAATATATAATGCCTACCAGTGTGCATGATATAACTCCTACGCATTGTAGACCTCATTTTGTAAATGCATAGTAGTGCTTCAATTTACAATTTGGCATTTACATAACCTTTGTTTTATGAGCTCTGAGGCCAAGGATCGGATGTGAATTTAGTCTGACTACCTTAATGACCCAGTGGCAGGAACTGTGAGAAAGCAGTACTGCCTTCAGCCTCAGGACTCTCGATCGTTCCCATCATTATGTCTACTTGCAATCTGAACTCACCCAGACCTGTAGGCGACTCATTTCACAATTTGTACTATAAAAGTATGTTTTGTGAAAATGAAACTAGAGAAACACATCATCTGGATAAAAGAAATGCTCTAAGGAACACTGCATGAAGTAAAACACATGAAATGCAAACATCGACTGCTTTGCTGGCATGGAGTACCTTAGGGCATTTAAAGTCATTGCTGAGAATTTAAAGTGCATGAATAATTAAAGCTCTGACTGGATGATAGGAGTAAAGAAGCCTCATGAAAGGGCCCTGGACAATGGTGTATAGGAGTGAAACAGTGCTAATGATGAAGGGGAATGGAGTGGAATGGAACACAAACAATATGACAGTATCTGTAGAGTTGAGGGAGTGTTCAAGGTGAAGGACCAGGGGCGGCTCCTCCACTAGGGCGGAGGAGAGTCGCCCACAGCTTCTCGCAGTGCGAGAAGCAGAAACATAAAATGGTAATAACTTTCTGTTATTACCATTTTATGTTTGGTTGCGGGCAGGCGGGTGGGCGGGTCTGCTCTGAGAGCAGTGCAAGGGAGGAGTGGTGTGCTAGCCCACTCCTGAGTGTGCATAGTCTGTTTGGTTGGGCCCCTGGGTCCGCCCCAACCAGTCATGCGCACTCTGCCTTTTCTCCATGTAGGCTGCATGGTGAAAATGGCCTCCCCATAAGCTGCTGGATGTGTGGGGTCCCGGCCAGTCACAGTGCTGCGTGCAGCATTGTGATTGGCTTAGGGATGGGAGGGAGGGAGTCTGGCTGCCTGCTTCTGCTTCCTGTTCCTGGAGAGTAGGAGAGCAGAGAAGACACAGGACTCAGCTGGCGGCGGAAAGGTATGTTTAATTATTTTTTAAGAAAATTAAGTTAAGCCCCCTCCCGCATGACCCCCTAACCCACGAGTCATGCCGGCCCCGCGACTGTGAAGGACGTTGGAACGGAGGGCAGGGAATTGGTCAGCGTAGGTGACTGTGACTTTTCTGGCCTCTCCTTACATTTTAACTGGAAAAGTGGGGAACTCTCATCTTACTGTAGCAACCCTGCATTTTCACACTGTTGCTTCACATTTATGTACTCTTATTTTGCATTAAAACTATGTTCCAGATTTGTCTGCTGCAACATTTAGTGCAATGACAAGTACATAGAATTTTGAGCCATGCCGAACAAGTTGTGTTGCAATTACTTTAATATAAGAAGAAGTTTTTTAATATCTAGATCATTGTGTGGTGTTAATTCTTCATGACCTTTTCAGTATTCTTTTTTGCAACCACATTGTTGAAGTAGCATTGAACTAGCATTGCAATCCCTATTCAAAGACATGAAGTGGTTTATAGTCTGCTTCTGTAGAGGTAATTCATGAATGCCAGGTTCGGGATAGGTTCTGTGGTGACCAGAACTACAAGATGAAGAGTCAAAGTGGGGACTGGTCTTGAAAATAAGTAATTAATAACACAGGTGTCCAGTTAACCTCCTCCCACTATCTGAATATTGAATAGAATTTAGATTCATCCTTAAAATGTTTTTCTGAAGACTACTTTTGCTAAATTTTACAGTTTCGACTTTGGGCTGGTTTTTGGGCTGACACTGGTCTGCATTGTGCTATATTTGGGTTTATACTAGAGCGTCTTTGGGCTTGAGAATGGTCTCAAAATCTGGAAACACTCCCCAGATTGCCCTGGGCCTCTCGCCAACCATAGCTAAGTGCTGCTGGTGGCATCCTACAGATCCCAAGAACGTTGTTGGTTTGGGGGGAGGCCGGATGAATTACGGGCCGTCCCCCACTAGCAGGAGTCCCTACTATCTGATCAGCGGGAAGTCCTGTCCACCATGAGGTGATCGCACATGGCTCTACACACTTGGCAGGCTGTCGCCTCGCTTCCGCCGACTGCCAAAAGGTAGTTAGTTTCTCTGGAACACCGCACCTTGCAGCTAGTACCCTTCGTACTGGGCAAGTTGGTGGATCGTTCAGGTGCGCCGCCTAGCTCTACTCAAAGCTGCCCCCCTCCATCCCGCACGCAAGGCTACAGCTTCTCTCCATTGCGCAGGCCATGACTTAATCCTCATCTTGGGAGCCCATTAGGGCTTCAAAGGTAGTTGTTTTGTTACACTTTGTACAGCCCCATCAATATGTGGACGTGTCTGGGTTAGGGGCTGGCTGGCAGGACGCATGTATCGGGATGAGGCTGGTAAAATGTAGGACCCGCTCTAGAAAGCAGTCAACTTTCCCGGAGGTTGACCACGCCCCTCATAATACGATATTCTTCATAAAGTATAAACCACGTCAAAAGGCCATCCTTTGCTCTCCCCCAGCTAGAAGCTACTATATGGGATGAGTAACAAAGAAAACTATCACAAATAGGTTCAGTAGGGGCCCATGTCTGCTGAGAAAAGTAATGTCATAGGATTTTACACATTTTAGCTTGTCTACCTGGGTTATCCTAGATAAGAAGAAATACCAGCAATATTGCAGGTAGCCAGGCTAATGGAAGTAATGTTATTATTAAATAAGTGCTCCTGAGCAGAAGTAAATGAACCATTACTAGAACTGGAGACCTCAGTCGAAAAAATGATAATATGTGATCGTCACTAATGCAGATCTAGTCTGACTAAAGCATGAAGGAGGTCACACTAATTCCTAATGAAGCAGAAGACACAGATTGAGTAGTACATCATTCAGACTGGCAACACACATCAGCCTATGGAAGAAAATAGAAATGGTAAGGCTACAATTGAACCAAAACTATGGGCCCCCTCTTAAATTTGAAACAAGAATTTACTAACATAATAGGTTTTTAAAACCGATGGCAACACAATCACTTTGATATGTTTTGTTTTGTTTTGTTTTTGGGAGTGGGGAGGGGCAATCCCCACAACTCTACTCACAAATAAAGTGTCATAGTTAAAAACAGCCAATGCACCACTTTGGTTTTCAATTGTATTTCAGTTGCGAGGAAGTCTCACTTACATCGGGACACAAAGGTGGATCGTGGGCAAGTATCAACACATACTGGCAAACTACAAGGGTAAACTTATTACTGGTGACTGGCCAACAGAACCAGTGGATCGATTGCTAGAATGTGAGCCAGGTACTTGGGCGGGTTGCTGATGGATAATGCCTGAATGCAATGCATCTTCTCATAAACTGGCTGAAGACTTTCTTTTCACAGGCAGACAATTTTAGTTTACAGAAACTCAATAAACTCTCCCCGATCAAATAAGCAGAAAATTGGTCCATAGAGGTGCTCATACTTCTGACGAAGCATTTGGGAACATGTGCACCCCTCTTTCGCTCTTTTTCATGCACCCATTTTTGTAAGGCGAAGGGACCATTATTACTCTCTTCCCGACCATGTTATATAAAGGGGTGACTGCTATATCAAGTGGTCACTAATTCATTTCTGTGGAATCGTATTGTAAAAATGGAATGGAGTATTTCGCTGGATTAGGATCATCCATAGAAAGACACCACTCTGGGAGATCTATTCCCTTGAAGATGATGCCAGCCAACGACATGCTTCGGAAAACCTTCAATAGTGAAGCCCTTGGACGGGAAGGTAAAATTGCCTGTCTCCTCTGCTTACCAATCCTCAAAACTAAAGAGGAGTAGCCAAGACCAGCCTGCTCCGGCGGCAGATGGGCGCAGAAAGGGCTACATGGGCCCATACCTGCCAATTCACATGGTGCCCCCATGTGACACATGATAGTGGCTCCCAGACACGGTCCCCAGTGAGGACCTGGGTTCACACGTGACGGAAAACAAGCTGAAGGTCACTGTAAACAGTGGGTTTTCAGCTCGTTTTCTGAGGCTTTGAACTGCCGAAGTCCATTAAGGTGTGTGAAAACACCCAAGGACATCGTCACCAGCCTCAACAAGCTTTATTTTTTTGGGAAGGAGGTTGCTTGGGGGCAGGGTGGGTTCAAAAGTACCTCTTAGGTACTTATCAGCAGAACGTTCCCCGCTGTAAGGTCACGCCCCCTGCTTACACAGTAAGATTTTTGTTCAAGTTAGCAGATATGCGGACTCGCCCTTGGCACGGTCTTCACCCGGGAGTCCGGACCAGCACGTGTCCTGCGCATCAGGTATCTCAAGTGCTATATGGCACTGGGCTCCCCCTCCTGCATCTATGCAGGGGTTTGTGTGCAACATAGTCAGGCCCCCAAAACAGTCACAATGGCCCAAAAGCATGTCCCGCAGAGTGGGTTTCTGAAACGTGCTGTACAGTGATGTTCCCCTCCTCGTCCTTCTCACCTGTGCTGGATGTTGTGCGTAATGTAATCTGTCCCCAAAACATTCACAAATCGCTTTAAATAGACAAGCACATCCAGCGCAGCAGGTGTCTGAAACTCCCTGTTTAGTGCTGTGCCCTCCTTCTCCATCTGCGCAGGGTACTGTCGGTAATCTAGTCTGGCCTCCAGAACAGTCAATAGTGAGTGGTAAAAGACTGAATATAGCTTGTAGGGTCTGGGTATTAGAGCAATGCCTTATTGATCATGGATCATTTAAAAGGGAAGACTGTGTTTCCACTTCTCGTTGCATCACTGGGGGGGGACTATTACAGATTAGGATCAATTTATGATTATCTGAATGGCCTCAAAATGTCCATGCTTTACGTTAGTTGATAGGAGAAATGGTGAAATGACCTATTACATTAATATATTAATATATATATATATATATATTCACCGAAATAAATCAAAGGGTACAGGGATGTTAAAGTTAGGCTCAGAATCTACTCGAACAAAACCAGTGAAATTCAGCAGTTACAATTACCTGAGTAAACTATTCTTACGCTGCCCCCACAATGAACTGCTAATGACCTCACATATTACATCACTGATGACATGGTCATTGACAACCCTGGTGACATCTCAAATGACATCACTGATAACATCATCTGATGAGTGTGTTTTATAAACCTTTCATTAAACTAAAGATATATATTAAGCAACAGCATAAGTTCAATTACTAGTCTTTCTGTTTTTACTAATAAACCGTTTCTAATATATGTCATCTGAGTGGCTTTCTGACTGTCTGTATCAGTGTGTGAGTAGGTGTATGGATATGTGAGTGGGTGTGTGAATGGCTGTACAGATCAGCCAGTGGGTATGTGAATTATGGTATAGGTCTGTCAGCGTATATGTGAGTGGCTGTATGGGTCTGTGAATGGGTTTATGAGTGGTTTTCAAGGTGTGTGGGTAGCTGTGTGGGTGGCTGTGTGAGTGGTTGTATGGGTGTGTGGGTGGGTATTTGAGTGGTTGTATGGGTGTATGAATAGGTATGTGAGTGATTGTATGGGTGTGTGAGTAGGTATCTGACTAGCTGTGTGGGTATGTGAGTGGTTGTATAGGTGTGTGAGTGGTTGTATGGATGTGTGAATGGGTGTATGAGTGTTTGTATGAGTGTGTGAATGGTTGTGTGAGTGCTTGTGCGGGTATGTGTGTGGTTGTTTGGGTGTGTAAGTGGGCTTGTGAGTGTTTGCAGTGGTCTGTGTGTAGTTTTGTGAGTTTGTAAGTGACTGTGTGAGTGGCTGTGCGGATGGTTGCTTGGGTGTGTAAGTGGGTGTAAAAGTGGTTGTATAGATCTGTGAGTGGGTGTATGGGTGTGTGAGTAGCTGTGTGGTTGTGTGAGTTGTTCTATGAATGATATCATCAGTCATGGTATTTGAGATGTCAGTGATGTCATTGACCATGTCATGAGTGATGTAATATGTGAGGTCATAAGCAGTATATTGCGGGGTGCATACGTTATAGTTAGTTCAGGCAACTATAACTGCTGAATTGCACTGGTTTTGTATGGGTGAAATCTGAGACTAACTATAATGTCCCTGTTACCTTTGTTTTTTTCAGTGAAGTTCTAAGGATTTTTTAATTCTATTTCATACCTATACCATCCCTCTAGCCTTTGGTTTTTTTTCAGTGAATTTCTAAGCTTTCTTAAATACTATTTCCTAACTATAACATCCTTGTAATCTCTGTTTTTTTCAGTGAATTTCTACATTTTTTAATGTTATTCCTAACTATAACGTCCCTATAATCTTTGCTTTTTACTGGATTTCTAAGGTTTTTAAATTTTATTTCCTAACTGTAACCTGTAACCTTTGAGAGTGAGTGTGTGAGTGGCTGTATAGCTCGGTGAGTGGGTGTGTGAGTGGGTGTTTGCGTCTGTGAGTAAGTATATGAGTGATTTTGTAACTGTGTGAGTAGCTGTATGGGTCTGTGAGTGGGTGTGTGAGTGGCTGTACTGGCTTGGGAGGAGGTATGTGAGTAGCTGTATGGGTCAGTGACTGGGTGTGTGAGTGGCTGTGAGTGGGTGCATGAGTAGCTAAGCGGGTATGTGATCAGTTGTGTCAGTAGCAGTATGGATCTTTGAGTGGGTATGTGATTGGCTGTATGGGTCTGTGAATGGGTATGAGAGTGGATGTATGGATCTATAAGTGGGTGTGTTAGTATTTTTCTGGATCAATCAATCAATCAGGAGTTTGTTAAAGCGCGGCTACTCACCCGTAAGGGTCTCAAGGCGCTAGGGGTGGAGGGGGTGCGGGGGTGCAGGTTCCATTCCATCAAGGAGGGGGTCTGTCGAAGAGCCAGGTCTTGAGGTTTCTTGCGAAGATGGGGAGTGATGTTGTCTGTCTGAGGTGGAGCGGAAGGGCGTTCCATGCTTTGGCCGCGAGGAAGGAGAAGGAGCGGCCTCCCGATCTGGTCTTTCTGGTGCGGGGGACCACGGCGTAGGAGAGCTGGGCTGATCGTAGGGTCCTTTGGGGTGCGTGGAATTTGAGCCGGCTGTTCAGGTATGCTGGTCCAGTGCCGTGGAGGGCCTTGTGTGCGTGGGTGAGCATCTTAAAGGTGATTCTCGCCTCGACGGGGAGCCAGTGGAGTGTGCACAGGTGCTGGGAGATGTGGCAGTGTTTTGGCAGGTTGAGGACCAGTCTTGCGGCGGCGTTCTGGATTTTCTGTAGCTTGCGGATGAGGTTTTTGTTTATTCCGGCGTAGAGTGCGTTGCCATAGTCTGCTGGTGACCAGGGCGTGAGTGACTGTCTTTCGGTGTTCGAGGGGGATCCATTTGAAGGTCTTACAAAGGAGGCAGTGGGTGTGGAAGCAGGAAGATGAGACGGAGTTGATCTGGCGGTCCATTTTGAGCTCGGAGTCCAGGATGATTCCCAGGTTGCGTGCGTGGTCTGTGGGGGTTGGCGGGTTTCCGAGGGCGGTGGGCCACCAGGTGTCACTCCAGGCTTCGGGGTTTGGGCCCATGATGAGTACTTCTGTTTTGTTGGTGTTTAGTTGTAGGCAGCTGTTTTTTTATCCATTTGGCGACGGCTTCCATGCCTTCTCGAAAGTTGCGTCTGGCGGTGTTGGGCTTGTTGGATAGGGAGAGGATGAGCTGGGTATCGTCTGCGTATTTCACGATGTTGAGTCCGTAGGTTCTGACGATGGGGGCAAGTGGAGACATGTAGACGTTAAAGAGCGTCGGGCTGAGGGAGGAGCCCTGGGGGACTCCACAGGTGGTAGGTGTGGGGTCTGAGAGGAAAGGGGGGAGTCTGACCCGTTGCGTCCTGCCGGAGAGGAAGGAGCAGATCCAGTCGAGGGCCTTGTCCTGGATTCCTGCGTCGTAGAGTCTGCGTATTAGGGTGCGGTGGGAGACTGTGTCGAACGCCGCTGATAGGTCTAGGAGGATGAGGGCTACTGTTTCTCCTTTGTCCAGTAGGGTGCGGATGTCGTCTGTTGCGGCGAGGAGGGCGGTTTCCGTACTGTGTTTTTTTCTGAAGCCGGATTGGGAGGAGTCGAGGATGTTGTGTTCTTCAATGAATGTGGCGAGTTGGCTGTTGATGGCTTTCTCGATGACTTTCGCTGGGAAAGGGAGCAGGGAGATGGGTCTGTAGTTTTTGAGGTCGGTGGGGTCCGCTGAGGGTTTCTTTAGGAGGGGGTTGACCTCGGCGCGTTTCCAGTCGTCGGGGAATGAGGCGGTCGCCAGGGAGCGGTTGATGGTGTGGCGGAGCATGGGTGTGATGGTGTCGGCGGTTCTGTTGAAGATGTGGTGGGGGCAGAGGTCCGTGGGGGCCCCTGAGTGGATTGACTTCATTCTCTTCAGTGTGTCTTCGGTGGTGAGGGCTGTCCAGTCATCAATCGCTGGTTTCCGGGTGTCGGGGTGGTTGGTGAGGGTTCAGTGTGTTGGTTGTCTTCGTCGAAGTTGTCGTAGATGCTCTTGATTTTGTGGTGGAAAAAGGTGCTGAGTTTATCGCAGAGGTCTTGTGAGGGAGGGATGTCGGTAGACTCGCTGGTGGGTTGGGCGAACTCCTTGATGATGCTGAAGAGTTCCTTGCTGTTGTGTGCGTGGGTGGAGATTCTGTCTTCAATCGCTTTTTTCCTCGTTTCTCTGATGAGTTGATGGTGGGCATTGGTGGCGGCTCTGAAGTTGTTGTGGGCTTCTGTGGATTTGGTGTTTCTCCAGGCCTTTTCGAGGCGGCGGCATGTGCACCTGGACTCTCGAAGTTCGGTGGTAAACCATCTGGCTTTCTAGGCACGGGTATTGTTGTTTTTCTTGAGGGGGGCTATGGTGTTGGTGCTGTCCGAGATCCATCTATGCAGGGTTCGGGCTGCGGTGTTGGGGTTAGTGGCTGTATGGGCTTGTGAGTGGGTGTGTCAGTGGTTATGGGGGTGTGCCAGTAGGTATGAGAGTAGCTGCATGAGTCTGTGAGTTGATGTGTTAGTGGTTTTGTGGGTGTGTGAGTGGTTGTGTGGGTCTGTAAGTGTATGTGAGAGTGGATGAATGGATGTGTGAGTTGGTGTCTGAGTGTCTGTGTGGGTGTGTCAATAGTAGTGTGAGTGACTGGGCCAGAACAGAACCCCACCTACCCCTTTATCCAACAAAAGTCCACTTTTTTTGCACATAATGTCTACCCAACCAGAGTGCTTTCTACTGCTTACTTAGTAAGTGCTATCTCATTTAGGAATAACTAGTGCATATTCTACACTACAGCTGCGTAATAGACCACACAGAAATGTCCTCAGTGAGCTTGTGTGTATGTCATTTCGGCAATGTGATTGTTCCTCGAGCATCTTGAGCCACAAGTCTGTGATAACATGAATTCTTGTCTATAGAACAGTACAAGACTTAAAAGAGCGGAATCTCCACCAAACAAAGGCACTTCCTCCTAACTAAGTGCTTCTTTGTTTGGCGGAGATGTCCTCAAAATTCCTCCTCATCAAGAACGTGTCACCAAAATAGGCAAGAATCATGTTCGGAGGCCTTTTAGTAAGCTGTCCATCAACGTGGGAAAAGGCAGGACGGCCTTTGAATATTACTAAGGAAAACGGTGCCGAGCCAAGCGTGCGGACCGTGAAGATGAATGTGGTAATTTGCATACTCAAAGTAATTAAAAGGGAGAACCATGGACTCTGCTCTCAAAAAAAGAAAGAAACCACTCATCACTGGCACTACAGATTAGATTGTGCTCCAGTAGATCAAAAATGGGTCACCTTCATTAAGGATTTCAGATTGTTTTCAACGTGGAATACGAGAGGAAACAAAATTCCTTTGTCTTCGCCAAGCCCAAAAAGTTAGGATGATTTGTGCTATACAGAAGTGGAGCTTCACCTGAGGTACCTACTGTATTCATATTTGTAAGTGCTTCCTGTTGATGTTTTATTTCTGTGAAATGAGCATCAAGGCCAGAATAGAACTTCATTTTTTCCAAGAACAGTCCATAGGTTTGCTAAAAATGTCTACCCAACTGGAGTACTTTCTACTGGTTACTAAGAAAGTGCTACCTTGTTGTGTAGCTATCTAGTACATATTCTTCACTACAGCTGCATAAAAGACCACGAGATAGTGTCTCCAGTGACCTTCTGTGCATGTAATTTTGGCAACAAGATTGTTCCTGCAGAGTCATCATCCATCAAATCTGTGATAACATCAATCCTTGTCAAGAGATGACGACAAGACTACAAAGAGATGAATCTCCACCAAACAGAGGTACTTCCTTTTAACTATATAAAGTATGTGCTTGTTTGTTTGGTGGAGATGTCCTCGTATTCCTGTGCATCAAGACCGCATCACCAAAATTGGTGGGAACGAGCTTGGGACCTTTGGTAAACTGTCCATTAATGTGGGAAAAGGTGGGAAGACCTTTGCATACTACTAAGGAAAACAAGGTGGGGCCAAACAAGCGGAACCTGCTGATGATTTTGGGCATTTGGATATTCAGGGTAATTAAAAGGCAGTACCATGAATTCCTTTCTCCAAGGAGAGGGGGACCATGTGGCCCCCCTCCCTGGGCCAATTTCAGCCCCAGGGACCCAATCCCCCAGGGCCCGGCCTTTTTATGTTGGGTGTCCTGGAGTCGAACCAGGCCACCCATTCTGCAGCGTTGGGGACTGTGGGGGAGCCTCAATGCCCCCACAGTCCCTGCCGGCTCCCCACCTCCACCGGGAGATGGCATTGCTCCCACACATAGGGAGCACCCAAAAATGCTGCACCCTACATGTGGGAGCAATTCTTTCATATGTTGTCTTGCCCACAGAGGAATAGTCCGTTCCCAGCGAGCGGGAACAGTTTTCCTGCTCCCGCCCACTGAGAGGAGACTTACTGTTTGCTCTAGCTTGGCATGAGCTGTCCAAGCTCACACTAAGTGAGAGCAAACAACTATGTCCTGGGGTGGGCACCCCTAGACATAGGGAGCTGAGCATGAGGGGAGGCGGTCTCCAGGGCCATTAATGGCTTTAGGAGGGGTGCCATGCAGCCCACCTGATTTGTTTATTTAGGGTCAGCCCTGGAGAGGTAATAGTAGGATACATATATTTATATATATCTATTCACTGAGAACACCAAAGGCTACAGAGACGTTACAGTTAGGCTCAGGTTTCACCAATACACAACAGTGAAATTCAGCAGTTATAGTTATCTGAGCTGGTGTCTGAGTTTCTGTGTGGGTGTGTCAACAATAGTGTGATTGACTGGGCCAGAACAGTGACCTTCTGTGCATGTAATTTTGGCAACAAGATTGTTCCTGCAGAGTCATCATCCAAAAATCTGTGATAACATCTGAGCTAACTATAACTTGCGCCTCCACAATACACTGCTTATGAACTTACATATTACATCTCTCATGACATGGTCAGTGACATAACTGATGACATCTCAAATGACATCACTGATGACATCATTGGGTGGCTGTGAGTGTGTATGGGTGAGTGAGTGTGTGTAGGGATGTGTCAGTGGTATATGGGTGAGTAACTGGGAATGTAAAAGGCAAGATGGGTGAGTGATGGGGTATACAAGTGATTGTATGGGTGCATGAGTGAATGTGAGAGTGGCTGTATGGGTCAGTGTTTGCTTGTGTCAGTAACTATATAAGTGAGTGAGTGTGCATTAGTATCTGATCTGTATAAGTAAGTGGGTATGTGTGTAACTGTATGGGTGAGTAAGTAACTGTGTTGTTGATGTTGTGGGTGAGTGATAAGGTATGTGAATAGCTCTATGGGTGACTGACTCACTGTGTGAGTGACTGTATGGGTATTTGAGTGGATATGACAGTGGCTGTATTAGTGAGTGAATGGGTGCTTAAGTGGATGTATAGGTGAGTGAGTGGATGTGTGTATGTAGATTTATTAATCAGTGAGTGGGTGTGCAAGTACTGGTATGGATCTGTGAATGGGTTTGTGAATGGCTGTGTGAGAGTGGGTATATGAAAGGTTCTATGGGGTGTGAGTGGGTGTGTTAGTCATTTTATAGATGATGTCATCAGTGATGTCACTGACCATGTCATCAGTGATGTAATATGTGAGGTCATAAGCAGTGCATTGCGGGAAGGCGTGTTATAGTTAGATAAGCTAAGTATAATTGCTGGATTTCACTGGTTTTGTACGAGGGAAACCTGAGCCTAACTAAATTGTCTCAGTAACCATAGTTTTTTTCAGTGGATTTCTGAGGTTTATTTCAATTCTACTTCCTAACTATAATGTCCCTGTAACCTTTGATTTTTTCAGTGAATATCTATGTTTTCCTTTAAGTAGTAGACACGTTTGCAGAGTGGTGGAGAAAGGGGGCTGGGCCTCTGTCCAGCTCTCAGGAATCCCACTGTGTAGGACTTACCCAAGGTCCCTCAGGAGTAAAGTGGTCTTCATACCCCAACCAGCAGTGCACCTAGAGGTGCGCATGCAGAGTGGTGGAGAAAGGGGGCGTGGCCTCTGACGACCTCTTAGCAATCCCTCTGTGAGGGGCTTACTGGAGATAACTGGAGGGGTAGGTGGCCCCATAAGGTGGAAGAGGTGTGGCGCCGCGGCCAGGGCGACTGACGCTGGAATCTGGGGACCGCGGTTCGATCCCCGGCTCCGGCGGCAGGTTAGCCCAGCACCATGTGACTCTGGGCAATAGCTCGCTTAATCTTCCCGACGGCCCCCAGCGCCTAGAGACCCTTCCGGGTGATTGTGCGCTTTACAAATGTGGACTTTACTTTACTTTACTTTACTTTACTTAGGGGGAATCTACCCCTCCTGTTAGCTCCAGTAAATCTCACACAGCAGGATTGATGAAAGGTTGTCAAAGACCATGCCTCCTTTCTCCACCACTCTGCAAACACACCTCCTGGAGCACTACTAGTACAGGAATGAAGTCCCCTTTGGCTATTGAGGGTCCTTTAGGGCCAACTACCCCTCCTGTTACCTCAAGTATTTCCCAACAGTGAGTTTGCTGAGAGGTTTTCGGTGGCCAAGCCCCCCTTTCTCCACCACTCTGCAAATGCACCTCCTGGCACACTACAACAGCTCCATGTGTCCAAAAGCAATTCTGTTCTGCATCGAGTAAGCAAGAGCATCTTACATGCTCTCGCTTACTCTAAGCCGAGCAGTGTTTGATATGGCTTGGCAGGAGCGGTGCTCCTCACAAGCCGTAGCAAATTGCAATGTCCTGGAGGTGTGCACCCTGGGACATTGCAGGAGCCGGCTCTGGGGGGGTGGCGGTCCCCAGGGCCATTATTATAATTTTCTTTTACTTCGCTATTAGAAATAGTTCCAGAACAAATATGTTGATCTCGCGTATAATGAAAATCACATTTGGAATATAAGTTATGTAAAATAGCTCAGTTGGGTCCAACAGTGTGAAGTGTATAAATCTAATATAGTACCCTAATGTAAGTGTTAAACAGTGGATGTATGTATTGTTGTTAGTGTATGTGCTGCTGCTGCTAGCTCCTGGCTGGCGCTATGTGTTTCACATTCTCTTAAGTATTCTCTCAGAGGCTGCCATATATCCTTAGGCCTAGATGTGGGGGGTTGCAGGTCCGCATATGGCTCACTAGTGGTGTCACTGTAGATCATACGTTTTATCCTCCTGACTCGTGTAGGCTCTCTCTTACTGCCCCCAAAGCAAGGCTATCTCTATCTTTGCAAGAAGCTGCGCGATTGTTACAAATCTACACATTGGTTTGGGAACACCAGCAGCATGACCTAGTAATGCCATCAATGGAGAAGGCGCAAATTGCAAACTGGTCATTCGCCCCAGTTCTGTAAATATATTCCATTTCAATATATATATATTTTTTTGTTAAACTTTTTATTGAATTTTAAGGCACGTATACACAGTTATTGAATAACTCCCCCTCCTCCCCCCCACATGAACATACACAGTGTAGAACTTCAGCATTCCAATACACATGCTCTGCATGTGGCATATACACAGCCATTCAGCCACCAACCCGTCAGCAGGCAGGTGGCGGTTACTACAGTCCCCCAGACCTTAACTACCCAGAAGGACAGGCTACTACCGTGACCCCTCCACCCCGTCCCCAGAAGAATGTACAACCCACCCAGGCCCTAAGTGTGTAAAGGGCTCTGCAAACGCGCACACCTACCCCAGGGCACCACTAGTATGGGGTCGCCCAAACCACGCAATTCCCCCCAGAGCTTCTCAACTGGGAGTCCGCTGCAGCTATACCTTCCCCGGTGAGAACACACCATTGGCTCCCCAACGTGTAAATCGAACCACTCTCATCCTCGACGAGGGGACCTCTCGTGACATCTCAGTGCACAGCCTTCTCTCCACCACTGCACGGGTCCTCAGTATTGTCCTCCGTGCCCCTGCCATGTAATTGCGTCTGGTACAACTCCCAAAAGTTTTTCGGGCGACTCTTGGGAGGCAGCAGCTCGCTGTAGTGTTCTGACTGCGTGCAACAGTATTGCATGTCATGTGGCCAACGTTTGATTGTGGGCAATGGTCCTCTCATCCAGCATAGGGCCACCACTCTTTTGGCTATAAGCATCCCCATGTCCACTAGCCTGCGAACAGCGACGGGCAGCCTCCTGGAGTGACCCAACAGCGCCATTGCGGGGTCTGGGACTAGCTCCACCTCCACTATCCTGAACAGTTCTGTAAAGATGCTCTCCCAGTATGCCCGTACTCCCGGACACTGCCACGCCAAGTGCAGGAAGTCCGCCTTTGGCACATGGCACCTCTCGCATTCTGCCGTCTGACGGAGACCGTACCTATGCAGTCGCTGCGGGGTGTAATACACTCTATTGAGAAATTTAAAATGTGCCAGTCTGTGCTTGCCATTTAAAGAAATCCGCCTGCTGTTAACACAACAGTAGCGCCACATGTCATCGTCTATTGTAATCAGTAAATCCCTTTGCCATGCCAGCCTGGCAGCCGTGAACTGGTGTTCCCTATGTGAGATCGCTATTTTGTAAAGATTGGACAACAGCTTGCGAGGGGTCTCAGTCTTCACTATATAGGTGAGTTCAGGGACCTCCGGTGGTTCCGCAAGGTCGTACCCAAGCTGTTCCAGAAGGGCTCCACTCACCCTATGATACTGGAAATGTAGTAGCAAGGTGTCCTCCCCCCACTCTCGGCCACCTGATCTCAGGACTTAACTTTCTCTTCCTGGAAGAGGTCCCCCGCGAGCTTAATGTTAAGCCTGTGTAGGGCATTTATCACTCCTTTATCTCTGCATGAGCATAGCCATAGGGCCCATTCCACTGGCATTCTGGTCGAGTAAAGCAGTGCCCCTCCCTGCTGTTGCAGGAGGCAGTGCCATGCTTGGTTTGTGGACATGATAGAGTCTAGAATCCCAGTCCTACGATCCGTCGGTCGAAAAATCGTCGCCGGAAGGGAAAGTGTGTCCACAAATAACTTTTCCAGTCGGACATGGGGAATAAGCGTGTATCCATGCACCCAGGTGTGCAGATGCGACGCCTGAGCCACCCTGTAGTAAAGCTCCAGGTCTGGGGCGCCCAAGCCACCCATGCTGTATGGCAGCATGAAAATTACCCACCGCGCCCTAGGCTGCTTACCCGCCCACGCCAGTTTGATCATGAGTTGTGTCAGTCTCTGAAAGAAAACCCGGGTCAACACCATCGCTAGGTTAGCAAACAGGAACAGCATTCTTGGGAGCACCACCATCTTCATGATCGAGATTCGACCAAGAAGCGGAAGAGGGAGCCTGCACCAGGCCTCGACATCATCCTCCAGTTTGCTAGAGGCCACACCTTAGTTTTCCCTGAATACTATCTCAGAATCGGTGTGCAACCGTATACAAAATATCTAATCGAATCTGTGGTCCAAAGTAGCGGGAATTCCATATCGAATTCCCGCGTCACCGGAGTGAGAGGGAAGGCCAACGACTTTGTCCAGTTCACCTTCAAACCAGAAAGGGCTCCGTAATGTACCACCTCTCTAAGCATCGCCGATAAATTAGTTTCAGGGTCGCGGACATAGAGCAAAGTGTCGTCCGCATACATAGATACCACAATCCTGTATGTGGGGAAGGCTATACTCTCGGCACCGTGGTATTCACGCAGTGCACACGTTAGCGGCTCTGCCACCAGGGCATACAGGAGAAGGGATAGCGGGCATCCCTGTCGGGTCCCCCTATATATGGGGACGGAGTCTGTGACCAAATCTCCGAGACGTTTTCTGGCCTTTGGTGTATTGTACAGGGATCCTATCATTTGCAGGAAAGGCAATCCCAGCCCCATCCTTAATAACACTTGCCGCATAAAAGGCCACTCCACAGAGTCGAAGGCCTTTTCCATGTTGAGGAACACAGCAATTGCCTTCGTATCCTACTTAACGTGCTGCATAGTGCCCAGTACTGTGCGTATATTATATGTCAGGTTCCTGCTCGGGATGAAACCCGCCTGTTCCGGCGTGACCAGCAGTGGGGCTAGGAGTGCCAGACGGTTTGCCAGCACCTTGGCAAATATTTTTGTGTCCACGTTCAGTAGGGAGAAGGGCCTTTATGAGCTACACTCATCAGGCACCTTACACGGATAGTAACCATGAGCGCCTCCCTCATCGACTGCGGCATGCATCCCTCTACACAAATGTCATCAAACAGCGCCGACAGGTGTGGGAGCAATTGGTCCTGGAACGCTTTATAAAAGCCCACCGTGAGCCCGTCTGCTCTAGGGGCACTACCCGACCGCATGCCTGCAAGAGCCTCGACTATTTCGTCTTTCTCTATAGGAAGCATTAGGAATTCCCTATGTGTGTTGGTGAGTGTGTGTAGATCTATATGTTCCAGGTAGTCTAAGATTTCAGCGTCAAGAGTCCTGCTCTTGGAAGAATATAGAACTGTGTAATAGCGTCTAAACCTCTGGGCTATGTCTGCATCGTCTGTGAGGACATCTCCCTCTTCTGTCCTTATCTCCGTAACTTGTGGTCTGCCCCTCCTCCCCCTCAACACCCTCGCAAGAACCGAGCTAGGTCTCTCTCCCTCCCCGTACGTGCGAGCCGTCGCGTACTTTCCCATATGTTTGATCTCCCTGTCTGCTTCCTCATGGTTAGCAGAGATTTGATATCTTCGTCCGCTGCCGTATCATGGGCCCTCTGCTGCCGCTCCTCTTACCGTGCTAACTGCCGCTCCAAATATTCCAATCCTTGCCTGATGGACCTGAGGACCCCCGAGTGCTTAGACATAGCGATGCCCCTTATATAGACCATAAATGCCTCCCACACCGATTGAAAGCTGTCCACTGAGCCTATATTGGTCTCAAAAAACACATCTATAGCCTCCGCTAGCTCTCCTCTATATAGTGGGTCAAGGAGCGAGTAGGGCGGAAACTGCCATGCAAACGGTGGGATCGTTTTCTTGGGGGTAGCCAGCACTAACAGTATAGGAGAGTGGTCTGATAAGGTACGCGGAAGGACCCTACAGTCTCGTATCAGTCCCAGTAGGGAAGAAGACGCCAGCCAATAGTCTATTCAGGTGTGTATGTCATGATATGCCGAGTAGTGCGTATAGCCCCCTTGCGCTGCATGTCGCATTTCTCCACACATCCTCTAGGTCCATGCTGGTGATCATGCTATGCAGCGCTTGCGCAGCAGCTGTGGGCCTACGGACAGGGTCTGCGGATCTATCTAGCGCTGGGTCTAGTACTACGTTAAAATCCCCACCCCACAGAAACTGGGCCGTATTATAATCTCGGGCAATCGTTGCTAGTGACATGTAAAATTCCGGGGAATCATAGTTCGGGCCATACACGTTAACTTTCACTAAGTCTAGCCCCAGTCCTTTACACCTAGATATCACAAAGCGGCCTGCCGGGTCTGCGCGAAGGAGCTCCAATGTAAATTTCGATTTGGGGTTTACCCAGGTCAACACCCCGCTGGCATGAGACGTGAAGCCCGCCGAGATGATGTTCCCCTCCAGGCCCCTGCTATGTAACATCCTGCTTGCCTGCGGCAGGTGGGTCTCCTGAAGGAGTGCCACATCCACGTGATGTCTCTGCAAGTAACTTAATAACTTCCTCAGTTTCTGGTAGTCATTAAGACCCCGAACGTTCCATGTAAGTACCCTAATCGAGTCTGCAGGTCTAGGTGTCTCTGGTTCAGCCGCACCCGCCATAGCCATCCAACCTAAATTTCGCGTGTGAATGCTTATTGAGTGTTCCTGCGTTCTGCTGCATGTTCAAAAACCCCAACAACCCCCAACAAACCCCCCCACCTCCCAACATCCCTCCCGCGCACTCTGTCCCCTCCAGCCCCCTCCCACAGCAGACCACCCCCAACCTGGCCTTTCAGATTCCCCCGCCACCCACCCCACCCGCCACCAACTCCCCGAACTGTGGGAGTCATTTGGGTGCATAGCACACAGGGGCAGAGGTTGCTTCACAACCGACCAGTAATGCGTCTACACAATTTACTAAACGCCCTCCTCCGTTCCCCCGCTGTGCTGTATCTCTTGCATCAGTAAGGATCAAATGATAAAATCCCCTCTGCGAATCAGTGATCCCTGAATATTTCCACTAGTGCTCGAACCCCCCCCCCCACCCCTGGTATACCCCTCAGCGTGCTCCAATAGGGTATGTGCGACTCCATGGTGACTTTACACTCATAAGCGTTTGTGCGCAAGCTAAGAGCAATCTAAACCATATAATGCTCTCGAGGCGGTCATCCGGACTACCAAATCCTCTTACCTGCCCCCCGCCTCCGATCAGTGGGCATCAAGTCAATCATTTATAATGTCCCCAAGTCTCATGTCTCACCGCACACATTGCCTCTTCCACACTCTGTCATCGTGAATCTCAGAAAAGTCACTCCTGCTCATCCAACTGGCTACTCCGCTCCTCGCCTTCCAGTGGTCTAAGCGTGTCCTTGCGATGTTCCCTCATCCACCCCTTCAATGCTTGCTGTAGGGCCTTCGGGTCTGTGAATAGGTGGGATTTCCCCTGTCGGTTGACCCGCAGTTTCACGGGATACAGCATTGCGTAATCCAGGCCCAACTCTCGCAGCTGCCTTTTGAACGGGGCAAAGTGTTTGCGGGCTTCCTGCACCCCGTGAAGTCCAGGAAGAGCGAAATCTCTGAGCCCTCGAACTGCAGCGACTTCTTGTCCCTAGCAATTCGCAATGCCGCATCCCTGTCCCTGTAATTGAGCAGCTTGGCTATTATAGGGCGCGGCGGCACTCCAGGCCTCGGGCGCGGGACAAGTGAACGGTGCGCCCGCTCCACGACAAACATTGGCGAGAATACTCCCTCCAAATCCTCGGTCTTATCTTGCAAGGCCTGCATAAGTTTCCCGAGCTTCTTGTGATCAGTGTCCAGTTCCATGTGCGCTTCTTCCACCTCTGTGATCCTTCTTTCGGACATGTCAAGTCTTTCCGCTTGTTTATCAATCTTCTCCGCCATTCTGTAGGTTAGAGCGTCTATTTTCGACCCTAGGGACGTCATGCTGTTCTGTAGGCCCTTTTCCATAGCAAGAAGCAAGTTTCTTATGTCCGTACCTGCTGCTACTTCCTCACCAGCTGGCGTGCTGTCTCTGTCCGCGCCCGACACATCCTGTGACTTTGAGCGCCGTTGTTCGAAGGACAGTTTGCTCTGCGTCTTGTCCCCTTTACCCATAGCGCCATGGGAGCCAGATGGGGTGGTTCCTAGTGCGATAAACAGACCACGTGCGCGGCCTACAATGGTCTCCACCAGTGTACACAGGCTAGCGGGGTTCTGGTACACCCCAAGTAAGTTGCCGTGTCCTGCGCAAACGCCTCCGAGGGCCTGTACTGCCTGAAGTGGCCACCTCCTACCAATTGTAGCTTTGCCTCCAAAGGTCACCAGCTTCCAGGCCTGCTCCGCATGCCAGACTCCCACTCTGTCTTCCTGGCGGCATTCTCGTGCCCTGGACTGGGCCTGCACCATGCGCTGCAATTCACCTCCGAGTGATATGAGGCACCCAGCTCCAGGTCCCCGCTCAGTCAGTACCTCTGCCCGGGTCACCGCCACTCCAACACACGGGCTGCTCGGGGGCCTACTCACTGCCACCACCACCGCCGACACCCACATGGGCTCCCCGGCGTCTACAACGCTGTTCACTCCGCACTTGCCTCAGCTGGGCCTCCCCGCACTGTAGTCCTCAGTCTAGGGCCGCTTGTTCCACACGTCGTGCCGAATCCCTCGGCCGCCGCCGCAGATAGGGTACTTCTAGCTCTCGTCGCCCTCGCAGATGAAGGGGGAGGACGGGGGGGTCACAAGGTCCCTCACCGCCCCGGCCGGGTCAAGGAACAGGGCACTCTCTCCTCCGGGCATCCAGGTACCGCCGCCAGATTGGTCCGCGGCAGCCGCCAGTCTCAACGCCGCACGCACAGCGACGCAGCCCGGCCTCAAGCAGCCCGGCCTCAATCGGCTGCAAGGCCCGCCGTTCCACCACACTGCCGCGGCTGATATCTCTGGATACAGAGCCCCAAATTCCGATCAGCAGATCTCCGCCGGCAGCTCTGTGCTTCCGCTGGATCGGGGGGTGCCGCAGCAGTAGTTACATCGGGCTTTGATGCAGGATATTACCGGATAGTTTGCACAACCGGACGGAGCTCAAGGCTCAAGCGGCCATCTTGGTCGCTGGCAAGCTCCGCCCCCCTATTCCATTTAAATAATTAGCGATCTTATTGCATGTCCAAGTCATGTATGTAAAGTTTGCTGCCTGTGTGTGGCATTTAGGGCAGTGTGAGAACCGGTTAGTGTCTACAAGGGACATCAGCGCTGGGGTGGTATACGCCCTGCACAGAAAATTAAAATGTAATAGTTTATGCCTGTGGATACAGAAGACCAATTTTGTCTGTAGACCATCCAAACTTCATCTGTAAGTGGGTATCCTAGGTCAGTCTCCCACGTAGTCCTCATCTTGGTGTCTTGTGACTGGATAAGTGCCAGGCAAGCACAATACAATCTGGATATTAGATGGTCTCCACTAGTGTCCGTGATTAGCAATGTAAGTGGTGTATAATTAGTTGGGTCCAGTGGGTATGTAGATATTTTATCCCTGAGAGTTGCTTGGATATGAGCATGGATAAAGTGGTCCATGTAAAGGGTGAATTGAAAGCAGGGTTCTTCCATATGGGAGAAGATGTGGCAGCCGGGGAAGAGATTACCAAACTTGCACACTTCATATAGTTGAAGAGTACGCTGTACTAGGGGATCCAGCGTTGGGAGGAGCCATGGGTTGGCTAGTACCGGAAGAGCTGATGAGTATAGAATTTTACTTCTCGTTGTTCTGAGTAATCCGGTCCATGCCCAACAGGTGGTGGACAATGTTTGAATATCATGAGGATCTCGTGGCACTCCAATCGATAACAAAGAGCCAAAGGAGTTGGGGCGGCTATGTCTCTCTCCGGTTTGGCATAAGGGATGCGGGCGTCTGGGTGGTACCATTTCCATGAGTGGCTGCATAGTGCTACTAAATAGTAGAGATGTATATCTGGGACTCCAAATCCTTCTAATTCATATTGGAGTACCATGGTTTTCCAGCCGATTCGGGGCTGTTTGCCCGCCCCCAACACAAGCTTTGTCGGAAGCGTGCAAATTTGAACAAAGAAAGCATTCGTTAGGGTTTGGAGATGTTGTGAAAGAGGTAGAGCAATTGAGGCAGGACCGCCATTTTAATAAGGGTTATACGCCCTGCCATGGACAACAGGAGTCGGATCCATCTGTTTATTTTGGCTTCTAGTTTTTCAACAGTCGGCCATAATTCAATCGCAATATCTGGTCTTTGTCCCTGTGTAGGTATAGACCCAAGTACTTCACCTCTGCTTCGCACCAGGAAGCCCTGGCATCGTCGGACTCTCACTTCTGTCAACAGGAAAATCTCTGACTTTTTCCAGTTTATATGTAATCCCGAAAGTGACCCGAATCTTTCGACCTCAGTCAACAGTGGTGTAAGGATTTCAGCTGGGTGTCTCACATATAATACTGTGTCGTTCGCATAGAGGGTTATCAGCAAAGGACCGGTTTTAAACTGCAACTCAAGTTGTAGGTGTTACTTCTGGAGATGCCGCACTAGAGGGTGCATTGCTATTATAAACAGCAACGGTGATAGTGGGCATCCCTGTCTTGTGCCACGAGAGATGGGAAGGGCCCAGTCACTGTGCCATTGAAGCGAATACGCGCAGTAGTGTGCGTATAAAATAAGCGCACCAGGGCTGAGAATCCCTTTGGAACCCCTAACTAAAATGGCCATTCCAAAAAATCAAATGCTGTCTCAGCATCCAACAGTGCCGCCAGCCACAGCAGGGAATGTGGGAGATATTCTGTGGAGAGTGGCAAAAAAGGCGTGTAGGTTCAGTGAAGTGGATCTATATGGCATAAATCCCACCTGTGCAGGTAAAATGATCTGTTCCATGAGTAGCGCCAGTTGAGTGGCCAGTAGTTTGACCAATATTTTAGTTTTGAAGTTCAATAATGATAATGATCTGTAGGAGCCACATTGTAGTGGGTCATTCCCTGGCTTCAAAAATAGGGTTATGACTGCTTCCCTGAACGAGGGGGGAGGATTCCCACTGTCAAAACCTCAGCATAGACCTCTCAGAGGTATAGCGCTAGGAGATGCTTGTATGCCTTGTAGAAGGCACCAGAAAGGGCATCCAGACTCGGCCATCCATAGTATCAATGGCTTGTATTATTTCTTCAGTAGTAAAGGGTTTGCTTAAAAATTGTTCTTGTGCATTTGCGATCCATACCATTGCTATGCCGTCTAAGTAGACGGACATGGCATCCTGGTTATTTGTCGATCTAGAGGTGTATAAATTAGTGTAGTATGTCATTAGTTCTCATGCGATGCCCGGTGTGTCTGCCACTTGTACGCCATCTGGGCACTGCAGTACCGCAATATAAGACAAGCCTTGCATTGGTCGCAATATTCGGGCCAGTGTGAGCCCCGGTCTCTCCCCCTCTCCATATCTATGAGCTTTTGCATATTTCCCAAGAAAATGGGCCTCGTTCTCTGCCACCTCTTGCAGTGTCACCCTTTTGGTCAGATATTCTGGGGCCCTGCCCCTAGACTGTACAGCATCCAAGGCCAACAGATCATCTTCTAGTCTGGATAAGGTGCACCACAAGTCTTTTAGGAACCCCGTTTGTTTAGAGATACAAACTCCTCTAGTATACGCTTTGAAGGCCTCACATAGCGTGACCTGAGATGGTACACAGCCCTTGTTTAAGTCAAAATACTCAATAATTGCCGTTTGTAGTTCCGCCCGAAACACAGTGTCCTGCAGCACCATGTTTGAAAAGCTCCATTGTTGCTCAAACCCTCCCTCCCCGGCATTTGTACAGCCATGAGGACTGGCGAACAGTCCGAAAGTGTGAGGGGTAAGTGCTTCACAGTTTGAACACATGGGATTAGAGAGCTGGACAATAGCCAGTAGTCTAGCCACGTCCAAGTGTCATGTTGTGTTGAGTGGTGTGTTTATGCAACTTCTTTTTTTTCATCTCCAAGTATCCAGCAGCGCATATGTTTCGCAAAGTGTCCATAATATCTTGAAGGATCGGGGTTTGAGAGCAGGGGTTTTGGCTGTACTGTCCAAGCTGGGATCCATTAAAATATTAAGGTCACCCCCAAGGAATATATGGTCTGTGTCAATGAGATCTATCTGTGGCTGTAGGTGCTGATAGAAGGTGGGGTCATCTATGTTTGGGGAGTATGTATTAACAAAAAGGACACCATGTCCTGCTAGGTGCCCTGCGACCAGCAGAAATCTCCCTTCAGTGTCAGTAAGTGTGGATGTGTGTTTAAATGGCAGGTTCATGCGAATCAACAAGTAGACTCTGCAAAAATAAGAACTATAAATTGAGAAGCATATGATCCCCAAGTAGAAGCAATATTAGAAGGGCTTGTGGGCGCTAAGTGTGTTTCCTGTAAGAACACAATATCAACTTTGTATCACTGGATGTATTGTAGCACCTGCTTACACTTGTACATGTTGTTTAGCCCCCTCATAATCCAAGTTATAAATGTGATATCTATATGCAAGTGAACTTGAACCTGGTGTGCCATTGTGTGTAATGTTGAGTATGGTGGCGTGCATCCCTAGCAACAAGTAGAAGTGACACAGAAAATATACAAAATAGAAATAATACCCTGGAAACACCCAATTCTATTAGTCCCATTCCCCTCTCTCCACCCGTACTTGGCAGCTGTCTACCAGGTACGACCCTCAGAAAATGATCTCCCAACTTCAGAACTTCTTTAAGCCCTAAACATCCAGAGGCGGCAACGCCACGTTGGTCTCCCACACCTTGTGATTATAAATTCAGAACCATTGTCACATAGCTGCATCTCGTAAACATCCCCCAGTTACCAACAGAGCAAAACAGGGGCAGAGTGGCTATATTGTGAAAGTTACCAGGGTAATAGTGTGTGCTATGAATCGAGTCTCAAGTTCAGCCAGAAGGGAAAAGGTCCGCACTAGAATGGATGTCCGGTGACTATCTTCATGGAGAGCCACCCCCCAGAGGTTTGTCGTTTCTCAGAGTACTGCCTGCAGAAGTTCTGGACATCCGTGGGGTTGTTAAAAACGTGTGGTTTGCCATTGATGTTGACTTTGAGACCTTCTGGGTATAACATTCCATACTTGAGGCCCAAATTTCTAAGTGTTGCTTTTACCCCGGTGTACTTACGCAATGGCTTCTTGCACTAGCAGCGTGAAATTGGGGATTATGGATAACAACAATCCCTGCCAGGACAGTGGGCCATTTTCTCGTGCAGTCTGAGAATAGTGTTGCAGTCTCTAAAATTCAAGAGCCTAGCAAAGGTAGGCCTGGGTGGGTATCCAGGATTTGGTTGCAGTCCAAGTGACCTGTGGGCACTCCAACAATGAACATGGATGTAAAATGTTCACCCTCGAACAGATCCGTCAATAGCCATTTGATGAATTGGTACATCCTTCCAGTATTTGTGGATTCAGGTACCACCACTATGTGCACATTGTTCTGTTTGCACCTCGCCTCTAAGTCATCGTTCATCATGGCCATTGTTTTCATGACTTTCTCCAATTGTTCGAGTTTCCTAACTGGTTGCGCTGCACCATCTTCAAAATCTGATATTTTGCCTTCACCCGGGTCCAATTGGGTGTCATGCTGGTCTATTCACTCCCCCAGTATATCCAACCTTTTATCTAGTGCATCGAACTGGCTGTCTAGTGCTTTAAAGACCCAACGCAACGCTGTCTTCAGCACCTCTGTGTCTGAAGGGGCCCTTCCCTGCAGCTCCAAACGTTGCTTCATCAGCCTTGTCTCGGGATTCCACTGACTTCTGGTTCTTGACCGTATCAAATGGCAATTCCCGCTGCTTAGGGTCTTTGTGGGCCATTCCAGCCGGGGTTAGCTTCTCTCCACTTCCCTTGCAGCTCTCGCAGACAGTACTTAAGATGGGGGGGCTCAACATGAGCAGTCTTTGAGAGGGGAGGCCCACTCCAACCGGAGCCTCAATCGGTCACCAAGAGTGGGAGTGTCCCTCCTTTCACTGCAAGTAATCGCCCAGTAGCCACTCTCAGCCTTCCAGCAGGGGTTGCGCAGTCTCCCTCCAAGATGGCATGTAAAATGTGCTTGAACTCCCTTGCTGCCCACAGACCTCTCCTATTAATCTCGTATCCCCTGTTGCAATCAGCCAGATTTGCCAGTCTCAGTGGGATATGTAGTAGGGGGAGGGGGGAGATGTATATATCGGCTGGGTCCTGCTGCAGCTATATCAGGAGGTGGAAGAGAGCCTACAGCAGAGCAGGCAGCGGGACAGCCGGGTACAGCCCAATGGCCGAGTCCCCAGGCTCACCCACATCCCCTGTTACCCCAGGGTCTCTGGGTAGATTCCTTGGGTGTCCTTACCTCTCCACGTAGTGTGGCTCCAGTCGCTGTCCCTCCTGGTGTCACCTCCATTGTTCTGGCATCGCGAGATTGTTGTGTCTTCCAGCAGGCAGCCATGAACAGCACATTGTGGATCCTTTCATGTCTGCTTTATAGTGGGCGCACCTGGTATAGTAGGGTTCGGCATGGTCAAAAAAAGAGTAAAGGGGGAGAGACACATCAAAATTCCGTGCTCCGTATTTCCTCTGTGTGGGCGTTGAGTTTTCGCGCTGTGCCTCATGTCTCATCAAAGGCAGCCACCAGCCACAGATCCCAGCCACTGATTTCTTACTAAATTGTGCCCCTCATGCTTCTGCCAGCGCCGGGTGGGTCGTCCGGGATGTTTAGGAATTCAACCTGTACATTGTGGTGAAGCTATTTAACCCAATATTGCTCTGATGTGCGGGGTTTCTGATGGAGCTTCAACTCCGCAGGTCAATTGGGGTCGGCGGTCAGGCCACACACCCTCAGGGCCATTATTTGCTCCAATTTTAATTTAGCCCCGGGGACATGGTGGTCCCCGGGTTGCAGTGGTGTCCCATGTGCCCCGCTCTAATTTCATTGTAGCCCCGGGGAGGTGCACCAGGATTAATGTTTTTTTTGCCCCAGGGAGATGGCAGTTTCCGGGGCTGCGGGAGGCCGGGAGTGGCCCCTGCATTAAAATTCACATTTTGCCCTGGGGAGGTGGCGGTCTCCAGGGCACTGGGATTGCTGAACAGGCAACCCTGCACTATTATTTACAAGAAGCCCCGTGGAGGCTGTGGTCCCTGAAGCATAATAAACCCCAGGAGGAGGGGCTCGTGCACCCTCCTTCCTTTATTTGTGACCTGGCCCCGGTACCTGGTCCACCCGGGGGCCAATTAATAATGAAGCACGGGAGCCCGCGCTCTTCATTTTAGAATATTTTTTTTCGGTCGTGTTTGTGGATCCAGCGTGGCTCCCATCGAGTAAAAAAATCCATGCTTTTTTGCCTCTGTGGGTGGTATGAGTGTTTCTACCCTACACCCTTTTCTAATTGTTTTTTCCTGTGACTTGGTTCAACCAAGTCACAAGATGGTTGGTAAAACTTCCTAGTTTGAAGTGTTGGCAGACAATGAAATCTCAGCAAGAGATCAGGAGGGGTAGCGCATCCACCGTGTCCCTATATGTACAACAGGAAATTTCTTTAAAAAAACTCTAAAAATATAGAACGGATTTACACCAAATAACAAAACATCTACATTCCTGCCAACTTTGGTGTAATTCCGTCCGGGGTGGAGCCGTGTCTAAAGGTCCTATTGGAATTAACATGGGGAAAACACGTATTTAAGCCCCCCTGGTTCTCGCCCCCTCTTGAAGGATCACCCCAAAACTTTCAAGGTAGCAGCTGAAGTGAGCGTTGTATCAGTTTTGCGAATCTCGTGAAAATTCGTCAAACTGCCGGAAAGTTATTGACAAATCAGAAATCGCTCTTGCTATAGTAACTACATCCTAACTATAGCTACCTAAGTTGACATTTCACTCGTAGAAAACCAGAGAAATTCGGCAGTTATAGTTAGATGAGTTAACTATAACTTGTACCCCCGCAATGCACTGCTTATGACCTCACTTTTTACATCACTCAACACATGGTCAGCGGGGGTCCATGAGGCCCCCCACATTGATTTAAAGAGCCCCAGGGAGGAGGCGGTCGAGCGGAGGGCAGCAAGACCCCCCACATAAATTTAATTTGGCCTGGGGAGGGGGTGGCCCCCGGGTCTTGGGGGTCCATGAGGCCCCCCCCCACATCATTTTAATTAGCCATGGGGAGGTAGTGGTCCCCAAAGCAAGGGGGGTCCATGAGGCCCCACATAATGGCTTAAGGAGCCCTGGAGAGGTGGCAGTCCCCAGGGCAGGAGGGTCCATGAGGGCCCGCCCATAATTAGAACTTGCCCTAGGGAGGTGGCGGTTCCCGGGGCAGCGGACGGCTCCAGTGGACATACCTGCATTCATTATCAAAAGTTCCCCATGCGCCCCTCCTATAAAAAGTATATGCTCCTGGGACATCAGCCACCCTGGGGTAATTTTAAAGCAAGTGTGGGAGCGTGCGCCTATTTTTAAAAAATTATTTTACCGCGAATTCAGGGCAAATAGTTTTTTGCTTTAATGGTTTTATGCCATGGTGGAGTACCAGGGGGACCCCAAGACCATGGCTTGGTGGTCGGGGTATTCCCACCCTGCCCCTTTTTCTTTATTTTCACTTTTTGGGGGGACTCAGCTTGAAGCAGAGTCCCAAGATACTGCCAACAATTCCTGGTTGAAGTGTTGGTAGCCAATCAGAGCAGTGTATTTTCCTGCACAAGCTCTCTTTGTTCGCGAAGTCTCCGTGGCCAGAGATATCACTATAAATTTTAACTTATATTTCTTAAAAACTACTGAACAGATTTACACCAAATAGGCAAAAGGCACTTACTTGAACCTACATATACCTCCCTGCCACATTTGGTGTAAGTTTGTGTAGCGGTTTCATTTGGTGTAAGTTTGTGTAGCGGTTCGGGCTGTAGCTGTGGCTAAAGGTTCCTATGGGAATTATCATTACAAACTCAACCTTATTTTGCGCCCCAAATTCTCGTTCCCCACTGCACGGGTCACCCGCAAATAGTGCATAGTACCCAATGTAAGACTTTTTGGGAAAACGTCATGCAGATTGGTCAAACAACGCCAAAGTTATAGCCAAGTCAAAAACATTTTTCCTATCGAAACTAGGTCCTAACTAGAACTACCTACTAGCGACTGCCAATAATATATATTACGTACTGGTGGTCGCCAGTTGGTAGTAAGAGTTACAACGTAGTTTCCATAGGAAAAGCATTTTTTGATTTGCTAATAACTTTAGCGTCGTTTGACGAATCTTCGCGAAATTCTCCCCAAAAAAAAGGCTATCCAGGTCAGCTCCTATCCTGAAAGTTTGGGGGTGATTCGTCAAGCGGTGACTGAAAAAAAAGGGGGTTCCCAAAACACGTTTTCCCCATGTTCCTTTCCATAGGAAAGTTTGAGATGGATTACAGCCTGAACTGCTGAACAGAATTACCCCAAATTTGGCAGAAAGGTAGAGCTTGGTTCAGAAAGCGACCTTTTAAATGGTGTAAATCTGTTGAGTAGTTTTTGAGATATTCAAAAAATAAGAGTAAAAAAATAAATTTCCCATAGGAAACTTTGGGCAAGGCTACAGCCGAAACTACTGAATGGAATTACCCCAAATTGGACAAAAAAGTAGTGCTTGGATCAGAAAGCACATTTTTTTTAAATTGTGTAAATGCGTTCAATAGTTGCTGAGAAAATCAAAAAATAAAAGTTTCGATATCAGGGCGAAGCCTTACTTCCGAGCACGAGCTTCTCTGTAATTGGCTGCCAATACTCCAAAAAATGTAAGAGAGGGGTCCAAATACGCCAACGGGATAGGACACCAGAGGTAAACACTGAAAACAAAAAGTCCCTTTGGGCTCTCTTTTTATGCACACATCACACACATACTATTACCATTCTTACCACACTCTAATAGCACCAATTAGAACCCAAGAACACAATGTAGAAAAGTCATACATCTTTTATTTTTACTGTAAAAAAACTATGATCTATTAGTTAAAAACGTATCTCTTAAGAGATCTCATTACAAAAACATAAATAAATATACAAAGGCTTTATATCAAAAAACAGCAAAATGCATAAAAGAGAGGAGATAAATATAATAATAAAAACTAATCACTGATTCTCAGAGAAACACCCTGGCCAGCGTGGATACACACTTATAAAACAATCTCTCCATGTAGAAGGGCCAGATGTCTACTTGTAGTACATTGGCAATGGAACATTCGGCATAGGGGTCAGGGTCGATCACCCTAAAATGACATATATACATGTTAAAAGGATCAGAACGACATCAATGAAACCCACATCTGGGTCAGCAGGGTCTAAATTTCTATGGCAACGCCATTCAATAAAGTGCCCAACCATGGACCCTGCCTTATTATTGCCATACAGATGCCCAGATTACACTTATTGGGCAAGGCTCTCAACTGCACAAGGTTCAAGATAAGAAGCAAATATTAATTATATTCTACCTCGTTTTCGTGGGTGCCGTCTATGAGGAATACTGTTCTTTATTTATGTCTGCGTGAGGCTGTATTTATTGGGGACCTTATCCTCCTTAACAGCACTACGGGCAAGAAAACAAGAATACACACCTTCAATCATTTATCTCATGACCCAAGGTTGTGTCAATGAAGCAACAATCCTATTGATTATAAATTACATGTTTACTGGATACAACATGTACAGGAGCTATGGTTGGCACTTCGTCTGAGAAGAATAGTTAGCAATCAGGTGGTCCAATTCTCACCTAGGTGTTCAGAAACAGCAATTGTAATTGTAATTGTAATTGTAGGCATACTTATAGAGCGCAGCTGTCACCCAAAGGGTATCCTGGCGCTTTGACCACAAACATTCCTACAGAAGTCCACTACACTGCTCTCGGGAAAAGGTAAGTTTTAAGATCCTTTTTAAAATACGAGAGATCTTGCTTACTCCTTAGGGACAGAGGTAGGGAGTTCCAAAGCTTGGCGGCCGTAAAGCTGAATGAGCGACCGCCCATCCTCACCCTTTTTATCTTGGGAACTGTCACCAAAAAGGCCAAAGAGGATCTCAAAAGTCTGGCAGCAGAGTACCAAGAGAATAGATCTTGCAGCATCACTGGGCCCAGCCCATGCAAGGCTCTGAAAACCAGGCAGGCAGATTTGAAACAAATCCGTTTTTGAACCGGAAGCCAGTGTAAGTCCGAATCAGAAAAGGGGGTGGTGATGAACAGAGTGTCTGAATTAAGCAGACCACTCTTACCCAGTCCAAAGATCAGGGCTTGATCCATCACCGTTATTTAGCTCACTGCCCCATCCCAGCTCAGAACCTGGCTATATGCAAATTAGTCTGTCCCTGGCCCAGTGCATCATGGGAACAGGGCAGACCAAACTACCAAGCCAATTCTTCACCAGAAAGGAGACAAGCTACCGGGGACCGGTTTCTGGCATTTCAGCCTCGTTGGCCCGGCTTGCTTGAATCCTGATGGAGCAGTGAGCAAGGGACTCATGTCTGAGTATACCCTGCCACACCTATAGTGGCCAAAAACGATTCAGAAAAGGGGGTGGTGATGAACAGAGTGTCTAAATTAAGCAGACCACTCTTACCCAGTCCAAAGATCAGGGCTTGATCCATCACCGTTATTTAGCTCACTGCCCCATCCCAGCTCAGAACCTGGCTATATGCAAATTAGTCTGTCCCTGGCCCAGTGCATCATGGGAACAGGGCAGACCAAACTACCAAGCCAATTCTTCACCAGAAAGGAGACAAGCTACCGGGGACCGGTTTCTGGCATTTCAGCCTCGTCGGCCCGGCTTGCTTGAATCCTGATGGAGCAGTGAGCAAGGGACTCATGTCTGAGTATACCCTGCCACACCTAGAGTGCCAAAAACGATTCAGAAAAGGGGGTGGTGATGAACAGAGTGTCTGAATTAAGCAGACCACTCTTACCCAGTCCAAAGATCAGGGCTTGATCCATCACCGTTATTTAGCTCACTGCCCCATCCCAGCTGTAAGTCCGAAAGCGCGAGGGAAGACGAAGCAGACCATGGCCGCGAGAGAGCTAATTTAGCTGCCATGTTCTGCACCCGCTGTAACTTCATGACCAAGATGTTAGGGGCCCCCAGAAGCAGTGCGTTACAGTAGTCTAATCTACTGAGGATGATACTACGCACTGCTTCCGTCCTCGCTGAATGGGGAAGTAGCGGAAGAATCTTACGCAGCATGCCTAACAGTAACATGCAAGTCGATGTGGTTTTATTGATGAAGGCGTCCAGCTGGAGACTAGGCCCGAGCAGGACACCTAAGTTGCGGACAGAATCTGCCGCTGCTACTGTGCCTAAGGTAGAGGAAGGCCAGAGCCCCTCTGGCAAAGGACGGGGCGTTCGGTCTACTGAACAATAGAGGACTTCAGTCTTTGCTCCATTGAACTGTAGCGAGTTCTGACGCAGCCAATCCGCTGCTGCAGTCATGCAACGATGAAAAGATTCCATGGAGACCGCATCCCTGCCCTCGATGGAAAAAATAAGTTGAGTGTCATCGGCATAATTGATGACAGACATGCCGAATGACTTAATCAAACTTATTAGGGGGCGAAGATATAAATTAAAGAGGATCGGGCTGATTGCGGAGCCCTGCGGTACACCCAGTTTTACATCTCTTACAGCTGATCGAAAATGCGGCAAGGCCACAGATTGCTGCCTGTTACAGAGGTACGAGGCCAGCCAGTCCAGGGCCAAGCCGGTCACCCCGGACTCCCGGAGCCTGCCAAGTAGAACCGCATGGTCAACCGTGTCGAACGCGGCCGACATGTCGAGCAGCACCAGAAACGCTGCTCCTCCCCTGTCGACACGCGAACGCAGGTCGTCCAAAACGGTCACCAAGGCAGACTCCGTACCGTGGGCCGGCCTGAAGCATAGACGAATAGTTAGCAATCAGGTGGTCCAATTCTCACCTAGGTGTTCAGAAACAGCAATTACTCAATGCCCATTATCTACTAATATAGGAGCTACATTTAATGTCCTAACACTGGGTTACAATGATATCTATTAAAAGTTTTTATTGAGGTGGCATATGTTATGTTAATGGTAAACATTTGCCCCAAGACCTCAACGTTCTTATCAATAATATTTCCACCGAGCAAAACTCAAATTAAAATTAAGATACGTAGAATAATATGCCTCAAACCGATATCGAGTCTACCCCGAATTATGCCTTAGCACATATATATGCCCATGTACTGCGGTCACCTATCAGGGCTGCACCTGGGGTGTATAAAGAAGATATTTCTTACTATTACCTAAAACCTGCAACCAATCGCAATCTACGGTGTCCAAAACGATACATCGTGCACGATTAACAGCAGTGCCTATTGTTACATTTAGGCTGCTAATATTGCAGCGAGGGTGCAGGTTTAAAATGGATTTAACTCCTGACCACACAACACCTCGCCTTCACACTGCAACCAAACGGAATGTGCAGAGTCCAAAACCGTACATCACGCACATTTAACAGCAGCGCCTATTGTTACATTTAAGCTGCTGATACTGCCGCGAGGGTGCGGGTTTAAAAAGGATTTAACTCCTGACCACACAACACCTCGCCTTCACACTGCTTGCTTACCGGGACTCTAATGGGTCCCAGGGGACTTGGCACGAGCTGATGTCCCCCTGGGAGAATTCGCGCGGTGGAGCGAGGGTTTAGTGGGGGTTTTGGGTAGCGAGGGAGGGTTTGAGGTCATTCACGTCAGGAGGAGCAATGGCGCAGAATCGTTTGTGAGCTGCATTTTTTCTGTCAGCTGAGAAGCGTCCTGTCAGGAGAAATTCCGGCGGCCGGAGGCAGAGCGTCGACGTTACCAGGGCGGAGGAGGACACTGTGAATTAGGCATTTCACATGCTGATAGAGGCGTGACAGTGTGACCTGCTCCGGACGGGTGCCCCATTGGACGACGACGGAGGTGTAAAGAGACTGAGTCGGGTGGCAAATATGAAGGGTGAGTCACGTAATTGCATCGTGTAGGCTGCTTGCAGGACGTGCTGGTTTGTCTACGCCAGGTGTGCCTGCTCTGCGCATCGGACAGCAGGTTTCGTTTGTGGCCCACAACTTCAAGGGGGCTAGCGCTCCATTTTTGGCAAAGTTCGGACAGTGACAGTGGCTGCCACGTGGGGGCGTGGCAGTTGGACAAATTGAAAGGCGTATTTATCATTCCAAACAGCAGCGATTGTACGCATTAGACATTGCTTCCACGGAAACAAGGGGGTGCGATCTTTAGGGCTGTTTTGATGTCAAAGACAGAGGTCCCCCATTCCCACTGCATGCTGTGGACCAACCACACGTGCATTTTCAGGATAATTTGTTTTACAGACGCTCTTCTGGTGAAGGACTTTCTTTTGCAGGAAGGGTTTGCGAAATGGTCTTTAAGATTTGTCGGTCAACATCCCCGCATGGATAGTACTTCGGACACAGACTTTGTGGCAGTGTTTTCCAGCTCCTACGCAGCCCCCACGCCACCCGCAAGTGGATGTTTTGACTCTTCTCTGGGTTCCCAACAGGGACAATGGGTGTGGGTGAATGCTCGACTTTGTCCAGTGAAGAACAGCAGGATAAACATAAGGAGCAGGTAATTGGTAAGTGTATGGCGATTCCTGGCTGGAGCGGCAGAGGAATTGTTAGCGGCCCTGGGATGCTTTCTGTGTCTCTATGTTCTTTTTTCGACAGGGCGCAGCAAAGTGCGGTGTTTGGTAAGTCAAAGTTTCTCCGAGGCGGATCTGTTGCGGATTTAGGGACAGCGGCCGGGCGCTCTCAGCGGAGGCCTGTGACCTTATGGGGGAATTATGATGGAGGCTTGGTGATGGCGAAATGCCAAGTACAACTTTTGATGGAAACAATCTCAGTTTGGGTTCAAGTGAATATGATGGGCATGATAAAGAGACTGTGGATTGTCATGTTGACCTTTTGTCTCAGGTTGCGGCTTCTGGCTTGGTCTGTCAGGAGTTGGGAATGGGGGGAAGGGGTCCTTTCACGTTTGCTAATTTTTTACAGAGAGCTGGAGCGGTTTTCTCAACAGCTTTTAGGGACAGCGGCCGGGCACTCTCAGCAGAGTCCTGTGTTCTATTTAGGGGAGTAGGATGGGGCATTGGTGATGGTGAAAAGCCAAGTACGCGTTTTGACGGCCACAATAGCAATTTGGGGTGAAAATGATGAATATGATGGGCATGGTGAAGAAAATGTTGAACCTCATGTTGGAATTTTGGCGGGATCTGGCTGCTGGCTTGGTCAGTCAGGAGTTGGGATTGGGGGGAAGAGGTCATTTCACGCCTGCTAGTTTTTACGGTGATCTGGAGCGGATTTTCAACGGTTCGCAAGAGGCGTGGCGGTCATCATGGGCGTGATGATCCTAATGGTTTTCAACAAAAAGGGCGTTGCAGCTAACTTCAAGTAAGAAGGTCTGTGGGTTGCGGGGTCGTGGCCTTTGACGAACGGCACTGTGGTCAATTAAGGGGGTGGGGTTGTGGGCAGGGCAAATGTTCATTTTGTTTCAGAAAAATGTTTGCCAGGTAATGCCACAGTTAGGTTCCGTTCTTCAAGGCATGGTTGTGTGGGTACGTAGTCCAAGTCCGGTACTGAATGTGGTTAGTAATCAACAGGGTTTGGTTCAAGTTCCAAGTCGAAGGAAATTGCTTTATATGAGCTTGTCATGCCATTGGGGCACGCATCTCTCTTGAGTAGTCTAGCCAAAAGATTTGGACACACGAATTTGGGGATGTTTTTAGAGTATTGCATAGAGATTTGCAGGCCCGAAAGGCTCTTACCTCGGGTAAATTACAGGCTATGTTCGAATATCTGGATGAGTTCACGGTTCAGGAAGCTGCTGCTACGTTATTCTGGGGGGTTTTTCAATTCGGATTTTGCATTGGTTTTTGAAGGCTCTCGTTCTCAGCGTGGGGTTGACAATTTGAAGTCGGTGTCCGTTTTACCACAGGTGGTCCGGGTGAAATGGGACAAAGAAGTACAGTGGGGCAGGTTAGCGGGTCCTTTGTTTCAGTGTCCTCTACCCAATTTGATGGTATCTCCTTTGGTCCACCTCTTGGACTTTGAACTGCTTGGGATGTTTTTTGGGGATGCGTTTTTATGTTGTTCGTGTTTTCACCATGGTTTGTTCCATCTCTTGTGCTTTTCGTAACGTTCGGCATGTTTTATAATGGTGCTTGGTGACGAACTCTGGGCATACATCTGATTGTCATTACCTGTGATGAATTTTTTGTTCTTTGGTCAGGCAACACAGTGATCATTGTGCTACAGTTTTGGAGTGTTTCCAGGGGCTGGCAAAGAGTTGGGTGCCTTTGGCTCAAAAACAAAAAAAAATGGAGAGCCCACCTACCAGATTGACATTCTTGGGCATCGAGATGGATACGGAGGTGAATATTGCCCGCTTGCCAGTGGATGAGGTGGAATGAAAGTGATAGCTTGTTGCGTGAAGGGCTCAGTAACAAGACGATTGAGATCAGGCAGGTGCAGCGGCGGATTGGATATTTCAACTTGGCTTGTTGAGCGGTGGGAGCAGTTTGAACGCTCTGCAGACGACCTGGGTTTGCTCGGTCAGGGGGTTTTCGTTTACATACCATTGCATATGATTGATTACAGCTGTGTAAGATGATTTGGTAATTTGGCTGAGGTTAGCGGAGGATTTCATTGGTGTTTCCGCCAATCTTTATGGATGATGACACGGTTTGGCAGGTGCAAATCTTTTCAGATGTCTATGGAGTTCGAGGCTTTGGGCTATTTTGGGAGGGGTGTTTGGGTGCGCTGGGTGTTGGCCGGTACATTGGATCCATCAAGGCCAGAGTATTGCCTCCCTGGATTTCTTTCCTATACGGGTGGCTTTACAGGTGTGGGGGGAGGATTTCAGGGATCGTCGGGTCCTTTTTTCGTATGGTCAATGTGTCTGTTGTGAATTTAGTCAACTGGCTCAATATCAGATGCTGGCTCATTGTAATTGGCCGACAATTCGTTCGTCGGTTCCAAGGGAGGTCGGATACAAGATGGAGATTCCTTCGGATGTCTGGGTCCTGGGGGAGTGGGGAGGGCTGTTTTGGTGAACAAGACGCATTTAACGACAAGCGTGGTCCGCGTTTCTGGACTTAAGAGTCTTCACAGGCTCAGGGTGGTGCGGCAGTTGGTAATGTGGAGTTCAAGTTAAGTTTGTGTTGTCTTGGATGGACAAAGTTTTGTTCCACATGACTATTTCAGGCAAACGTGCGGGTCTTTCCTGTCATAGTCAGTTGTTTTTGGGGATAGATTTACAGGTCGGGGTTTTCTTTTGTTGCGTAGGATGTTGAATGGTTTTGGGCAGCACAGATGGTACATGTGCATTTTGCAGGGGCTATAGAGTTAAAAAAAAAAAAAAAACGGGAGCAAACTTTCAGTTCTTTGTCTTGCGGGAATCAGTTACGTTTGATATTGTACAACGGATTTTTTAAGTTGGTTGCCTAGTTGTTTTTATAATGAGTGGGGAGGTGATTAGATTTAGGGTGTGCATGATATGGATGTTTTTGGCGCTTTGTGTGTTTCGGAATTATTTGGTTTAAGAACCAGTTGGGTATCTTGACGTCTGACATACCAGTTTTGAATGGTTTGGTTTTATACATTTGGTTACGACAGTCAAAAACAGATCAAAGGGAAAAAAGGATTTGGATACAGTTGGGCGGGAGTGGGGTGATGGTTTGTTGTCCGTTGGGTGAATGGGAATCCCCTTTTTAAGTCTCCTTCGTTTCGTCCTGGGGTTTTTGACTTTTGTCTCCATTATGGGGGCAATATTACTTGTTTCCAGTTGGTAGTAGTTTTGAGGAAGGTGTTATCCTCGGCAAGGAAAAATATTTTGTTATCTGGGACTCATTTTTTACAAGTGGTGCTGCTCCAGAGGCATCCAGATTGGGTTGGGGGAGGGAGGATATACAACTAATTGGCAGTTGGGCATTTGATTGCGGTTATAGTTATGTTCGTCATTGGAATGCGTTCCACTTTGTCGGGCTGCTGGTTAATTTTGTTTCTTAGGTTTGGTTGAGTTTTTATATTTTCCACGGAAAAAGAGGACATGGATTGTAGGACATTCTTTGTAGAGTGGTCAGCTGTTTTTGTGGAACAACAAATTGTGGGAGAAGTTTGCTTTTGCACAGTAAAGAGGGTGAAGTATTGGGGACAGGGTTTGGGGGGAGGAAGTGGAGAGATCTGTTTCCCTTTTGTCCAAATTTTCACATGAGTGGGAATTTCCGGATCTATAAATCATACAATTAGGAGAGATTGTTCTGGTGGCGCGCTCAGGTTTGTCGCTTATGAAGCAGGTGAAATTAGATTTAGCTGCAGTAAGAGACAATTGGGTTGGGACTTCTGTGGGATGGACAGAATTTGTTTATTGACAGCACTGGAGGGGCGCTTGTAGTCATGCAGCAGTGTGGAAAGCTCGTTGGAAGTTGAATTGAGCCATGAAAGTATATTGCACGGCCATGGGTTTTTTGCTGTCTTGGTACACGAACATATTTCGGGCAAGGGTCTTCATTTATTAAGATGGATGGGGTGCATTTTGTTCCAGATGGGGACAGGCATATTATTTTAAGGAGTTACGGGATTTGTTGGTAGGTTTCTGGATTATTGATTTGGTTTGTACTTCCTAGGTCAATTAAGTTTCTTTTCTTCACATTTTGGGTGGGGCAGGAAAACTCTCTGGTTTTCCTGGGTGGCGTTTTCTTTGGGGGGGATAGGATAGTCTAGAGCGGACGTATCCTTTCCCTCTGGGGGTGGGGGAAGGTTAGGTGGAAAATGGAAAAAGGGGAAAGATTGAAGAGAAAAACATTGGTTTGGAATTTTACATTTTGGGGATTTACAACTGATGAAATGGGTTGGGAATGTGTGATTTAAAGTCAGTAGGGGGAAATGTGTTGGGGAAATATCTCAAAGGTTTATGGATATATTAAATGTAAAGAGTTATAGCTCTGTTTTTGACTGTCCTAAAATAAAAGTGACCTTTTATGCTATTAAAGAGATATGCGTGGAGTGTTCTCATTGCGCGATGTCTCCTGGCCTGCTCCTGGATTCCTCGATTATTAGAGAACCAGCCAGATATCCGCACGGTTCTTAAATACGCCCCTACAAGTTTTAATCACCTCCTTATTTGTCATAGAAATCGGACTAGCTAAAATGACAAGTACTGCCATCTTGAGATGAGTATTACCCTACGGAATTTTTAACTTAAGAACAGAACGTCTCGTAAATTTGCCAAAGACAGAAAACCTAAAAAAAGTGGCTTATTGTATTAGACATTAAAGCCACCCAATGGTGTGGCAGTGCATATTAACCTTAAATTTATCCTCTTGGATGGACCGACTCGATATCATATCTTTAAAGTTTGTTTTGAGAAGAGACCGGGAGCCTAATCATGGTTACATTTCTTTTAGAATATTGTGGCCCGCCTAGGGTGCACCTTGTCGTACAAAGATCAAAAATCATGGCCCTGTCAAAGGTATATGAAACGTTACATTTGTCATAGAGATGCAAGAATATAAAAATGTAGATGTATACAGGTGTATAAACTGGTGTGCACAAAAAGAAGACCTCATGCTCGGCTCTCGCTTTGACCAGGGCGCAACAACTACCACATCTCTTCAACAATAATATAGAGACCCTCTGATTGTTTTTGCTAATATATGTTTTTCTCATGTATTTATGTTCCTCAGAGATTCTAGTACATAGACTACTATTCTAGCTCAAAAGCTTGCTGAATATACTCCTAAAATACTTAGGATTCAGACAGTATAATTTATTTGAGAAGCTTCTCCCATTCTTCTCATGTATTCAAACCATCTCTGATAATATTGTGAATGCAAATATACCATTGCTCCCTTGCCTTCCTTTTATCCTCCATATTGCCCCCTCTCATATTCAAAGTCACTTTTTCTAAAATGAACCAGCAAAAGTCTGTTTCTTTGTGACCTTGTTCCACGAAATGGGCCACTAACGGGGCATTAACTTTCTTAGTTTTGATTGCCGATCTGTGTTCAAGGAAACGTATCCTCAATTCTCTGCCTGTCTCCCCCACATAGGCTAATCCACATGGGCACTTTAAGAATTATATAAAAATTTTACTGCTACAGTTGTCAGGGTATGTGCAACCAAGGTGGTCCCATTGTGTCTCAGCTCCTTTGCTACCATACATTGCGCACATAATGAACAATTGCCACATCTGATGTTACCAGGGACTTTAGTATTATCAATGGTTGTCTGCCTAACTGTTGGTTCCTCCCTATATGTGTGAACTAAATGGTTTCGTAAGTTCGTGTTTCGTTTATAAGCAAAAATGTGTCTCTCAAGTTTCACTAATTCCTCATTATTTAATATATGCCAATGCTTGTTTATTACATTTTTGATCTTATTACTAGTTGGCACCCACGAAAACGAGGTAGAATATAATTAATATTTGCTTCTTATCTCGGAGCTTGTGCAGTTGAGAGCCTTGCCCAATAAGTGTAATATGGGCATCTGTATGGCAATAATAAGGCAGGGTCCATGAATGGGCACTTTATTGAATGGCGTTGCCATAGAAATTTAGACCCTGCTGACCCAGATGTGGGTTTCATTTATGTCGTTCTGATACTTTTAACATGTATATATGTCATTTTAGGGTGATCGATCCTGACCCCTATGCCGAATGTTCCATTGCCAATGTACTACATGTAGACATCTGGCCCTTTTACATGGAGAGATTGTTTCCTCCTTTTACTCACCTATAAAAAGGGTTAGCATTTACAATGCATTCTTACTTCATGAAAGGATTCCGATTGAATGGTTTCTTTGAAAGAGAGTGAGTTGAGCATTTACAGATATTTAAATAGCACCATGATTGGAACGGAGAATGTAGTGTGAAAATTCATGCTTAGTTTACATTTTATAATCATAAGAAGTTGAATGGAATGTCATCTTAGATGGAATGTAATGTTAATTGAAATAACGCATCTGTATTTTGAGTGACGGGTTTGTAACATTAATCTGTTTTTTTATATTATTATTTTTAGATTAACCGAGGGTGGATTTGTACAAATTATTTGTTAGCCTGAAGAAGGTGGGACACTATCAAATACCACCGAAGTGCGTCGCTTCTGTGTCTATGAATAATCTGAAAAACTACTCCTGGTTCCAACAAAGGGTGGACTAACTAGAAAACTTGAAATAAAATCCTGTGCAGAATAAAAATATCAATGTGTACACTACATATGATACTTTTTTCTAAGCGTGTATCCACGCTGGCTAAGGTGTTCCTCTGAGAATCAGTGATTAGTTTTTTTTAATTATATTTTTCTCCCTCTCTCCTTCTTTTATGCATTTTGCTGTTCTTTGATATAATATAAAGCCTTTGTATATGTATTTATGTTTTTGTAATGAGATCTCTTAAGAGATAAGTTTTTAACTAATAGATCATTGCTTTTTAACAGTGAAAACTAAAAGATTCATGACTTTTCTACATTGTGTTTTTTGGTTCTAATATGTGCCATTAGAGTGTGGTTAGATTGGTAATAGTATGTGTGTGATGTGTAATAAAAAGAGAGCTGAAAGGGACTTTTTTTTTGTTTTCAGTGCCAATACTCCAAACCATGAAGTGTTGGCAGCCATCTTGTGACTCGGTAGAAGCGAGTCACCAGAAAACAGAGAAACAAAGATATAAAACAAGAGAAGAGGGCAGGGTAGAAACACCCTGACCCCCTAGGCCTGCTCAGGGGGTCCCAGAAGGACCCCCAGGACCAAGAAAAGATTTGTTTTTTTTTAATTTCAGGACAATACGCGCTGGGGTCGCGAATTCCACCGAAATTGTTTAAAAACAATGAAGCGCTCACCTTTTCGCCACCGGTGTGTCTCCAACCACGTGCCGGGACTTAGTAGAGCCCTCAAGCTCACTCTTCTGAAACATAGTACAGAATCAGTAATGACAGAGTACATATGACTGCCCACGCCTAAATCTCTGTCCTGCCTTTGTGCATCCAGGCTACTGCACCCCATCCACTTCCACTGCCCAGAGGTGTCTGTCCACCACTGCGCACCCAGGCTGCTGCACCCCATCCACTTCCACTGCCTAGTGGTGTCTGCCCGCTGCTGCGCACCCAGGCTGCTGCACCCCATCCACTCCCACTACCCGGAGGTGACTGCCCACCGCTACGCACCCAGGCTGCTGCACCACATCCACTCCCACTGCCTGGAGTTGACTGCGTGCCGCTGCACACCCAGGCTGCTGCACCCCATTCACTCCCATGACCGGAGGTGACTGCTTGCTGTTGCACAAACAAGGCTCTCTGCTCAAATTTCACAACCTGCATGTGGAAAGTTGGGTCTACCACGTGCCGCTGCAAGCCCCAAGCCCGGGCCCGCGGACAGGGCACCCTGCATATCATGCAGCCCCGCTCCGCAGGCCACAAGGTCTCACATTTGGTGCTGTGTCTTGATTTTACCATGGCAGAGAACATACCAGTGCACCCACTATCATCCCGGTTTGTACACCTGCTCAGCCCTTGCGGTGGCACTAACTCTGTGACCAGCTAGGCCACGCCAGGTGGTGGTAGGGCCCTGCTGTTCGATGGCTCAGGCTTACACTGCGGTCCAGCAGGGCACATAAAACCTGACCTGTCCGGACCGCTGGGATGGGACATCATTGCAGGCTGCACACCCACTCAGCACTTACAGCACTTACAGTGCCCCTACCTCACTGATTACATCATCCACGTGATAATATGATGCACCTCCTCACACCCTAATATAACCTTTGATACACCCACTCTAAAATACAGACTACGATTTTCGAAACCATAGACAAATCAATAGCAGTTACTATATACCCACTGACTAATTCCTAGCTATACATGCACATTGATTCATTCATCCATACGGTTACTCATACATGCAGTTACTCATTAATACAGCACTATTATATGTACTCATACACCTATACAAACACTCATACACCGTCGGTCATCCATAGAGTTGTTGACACACCTAGCTAGACATGTAAAGAATCAATAACACTGCCATTTACTCATATACAGTTATACATTCACTATCTAACCTATTCATACAGATACTAACATATACTTACTCTCTTATACAATCACTGACACAAGCACACACTCATTTATACTGTCACTCTCACAATTACTTACTCTCACATATAGTCATGTTTATACTCCAACACTCATGTATACTGCCTTTCACATATGTAGTTACTCACACATATACCAGTGAGACATACATTCACACACTAACACACTGATACACACAATCACTCATCTATACAGCTATTTCCACATGCACTACTGAACCCATACACCCAGTAAATTATCCACTCACACATATAGGCAGAAAGTCACACACCGCCCACCCACCCACACACACAAACACTGAGGCACCTATACAGATACTCATGCAACCAATTAGTAACCCATATAGACAATCATGCACCTAATCATCAACCCATGCAGCAGCTTACACAACAACTGAGAGCCTGATACAGACATTCACACAGTTGAGTCACTAACCCATGCATTCAGTAAGACACATTTAATCACTAACTCATACAGTCAGGCACACACCTAATAAATCCTCCACCCACACACTTATACACCAAGTCATTCTTCGATACACCTTGGCTTATATATAAAACATATTTAAACTTTACAGAAAACACATTCACTGGATGATGTAATCAGTGATGTAATTTGAGATGTCATCAGTGATGTCATCAGTGATGTCACTGACCATGTCATGATTGATGTAATATGTAACGTTATCAGCAGTGCATTAAGGGGCGTGAGTTATAGTTAGCTCTACTAACTATAACATTTGAATTTCTCTGGTTTTGTATGAGTGAAATGTCCAACTAACTATAACGTCCCTGAAACCTATGTTTTTTTCAGTGAATTTCTAAGGTTTTTGAATGTTAATTTCCAACTATAACATCCCTGAAACCTATGTTTTTTTCAGTGAATATATATATATATATATTATTTTTTTTTAAACCTGAATCCCCTTCTCTCTATAGATGTCCCAAACTGAGATTTCATTTTATTCTGATATACTCTTTAGAACTGTTATAATTGTGATAATATGTCCTCTCTCATCCCTCCCCTCTCTCAGCTTGGGACACAATCTCCTTTCTATTTAATTATTTGTTGATGAGTTTCCCCTAAAGATGGGCCTGTGAGGGAAATAGGTCCAAAAGATTTGAAATAACGATATCATTTCAACTGTAGTACACTGCACTTTATATATGTGACACTTTAAGAGCTGGTTGTATTTTAACATAAGATCTAATGGAGGTTGCATTATTTACATTGCACTATGTATGCACTTTATGTATAACATATTGCACTTTATGCGAACCAAAAATTCTTGAAAGTGAAGAATTAGGAATCAATCTTGAGGTAGTCACATCATGCACAAAGCAACATGCACTTAAAATGCAGTGAATAGAGTTTTTGCAAGAAGTATGGTTATGTGGAGAAGTGTGGTTCACTGGTTAGAGGAGGCAGACCCTGAAGCAGAGATCAGACCCGGGACCAGGGTTCAATTCCCGACGCGGCAGGGTCTTGAGCCCAAATATCCACGGACTCGATAATTCTCGTTTCGGTGCCTTCTCGAATCACGGGTTCACACTCTTCAGCTCTGGGCATTAGCTTGCTTAATCTCCACTACGGCCCCCCCGCGGCGGGATGCCTGGCTTTCACCTTGGGGATGCCCAGTACGGGTATCTCACAGGGAAGAAAGCCAGGACGGGTTCCCAAGGCAAGCGCCGAGATGCCTCCGGGTAATCGAGCGCTATATAAGAACGCATAATAATAATAATAATGTAATTTATGTAAATAAAAGGCTGAAATAGGGCCATTATTTTGTATTTGTAAGGAGAATTAGAAAGGTATGACACCCGCAGTATTATGCTATGGATTAGAATCTCTCTTGATGCAACAATACTTTTGCATTAAGCACCGTGCATTTTATAGATAGTTAAAAATATTCATGTAATAAATATGAGGACGCGGTCTTACATAGTCTTGGAGGACTTGTGAAGATGAAAGATGATGTACCTCGCTTGATTTGAAGGAGTAAGGTGCATCCCGTTATGAAAAGAGGATACATTTATTATCTATGAAGTTAAGTATCACACCACTAAAAGAAATGGATATGTTGATGATTATAACTTGATTCAGTAATGGGATCAGGAATCAATTCGGAATTTAAGACACTTTTGATAATATATTTGTGATCGAAGCAGAGTACAACTCTGTTGAAATTTTTTTGTCACTGTTAGAAATGCCAGTTGGTTGCAGATAGGAATTTATAAATAGGTACATGGTGGAAGAAATAGGCCTCCTTATTATGTGAAAATCGCTTCTCTAGACGTTCAGGGGTCACTGAAGTAGAGAAAGGACCAAAAATAAACTCATGCACACCACGTAACCCAGCGAGACCCAGTAGAAGGCGTCAGCCAAAACATGTCGTGTGATAGAAATACATTTTTCAGATAACCGTGTATTGTTTTTGCATATAGATAAATGGAATAATAAAAAGCCAAATAAAGTAATCAGCTCCAGAATGCTGTCTTTCCTGGACTGTGCGGCTGTGTGAGGTGTTGGAAAGATGGAACCTCGAAAGGTATATATACACACACACACACACACACACATATATATATATATTTACCAGCAATTGAGGGGTGTCACAATGGGAGCCTGCTTCTCTCCTAGTTATGCATGTCTCCATGTTGGCTGGTGGGAGGAGCATATCCTCAAGGTTAGGCACCATGCACCTTGGAATGCTCACATAATATCATGGCTCTGTTACGTTGATGATGTGTTTGTTATTTGGAATGGTAGCAAGGAGAGTGCATTAGAGTTTATCTCTGCTATCAATGTTAATGAGTTAAATCTTGAGTTTAATGCCACGATTAGTGCAACTTCCATAGAATTTCTTGATGTTACTAGCTATATTGAGAATGGGTCCATTCACTCCAAACTGCATCGCAAACCCACAGCTGGCAATTCTACACTGCATGCCACTAATTTTCATCCCAGGTACCTCATATTTAGCATCCCAAATGGTGAGATTCTTTGGCTTCGCAGGATTTGCAGCTCTGATGATGACCTTAAACAGTGTCAATATGAAGCCCATCGCAGGTTTGTTGCACGGTGGTACTCAGACAAATCTATCACTAAAGCCAGGATGCGAGCTAATGCTACATATAGGTAGTCACTACTGACAGGTAGACATGGTAATGAACTCAACAACACTCCTCTTGACTCTGATATTATTGTTAATGAGACGGTGGACACTTGCTTAATTATCACGTACAGCAAAGAGGAACGTGCCATCAGGTCCATCGTCAATAGACAGTGTTGCATCATTCCTACTGACCCCGTCTTAGGTCCCTTAGTTGCTAAGCAGCCCACGATTACATATCGTTGTGCTTTCTCTAAGAGGGATGCGCTTGTCAAGAGCAGTCCCAAAGTTTTAAATAAATCTAATTGGCTCACTGGCATTAAGGGGTTCTACATATGCAGTATATGTAGGGCTTGTCATTTTGGTATCAACACCACCCGTGTCACTGCTACTTTTCACACAGAACCCCTCATTGTAAACAACAGGTACACATGCAGAACAGAGTTTGCAGTATATGTATTACAGTGTGGTTGTGGCCTCAGATATGTGGCCAGCACCAAACTCCAAGTCCACATGAGAATTTTACAACATCTGAAAGCGATTGTCAATAATGACCCAACATACCCTGTAGCCTGACATTTCAAAGAGGTACATAACAATAACCTGGAACACATGAAATATTTTGTCATTGATAGTGTGCCTACCCTCAGACGCAGTGGTAATCGTGAAAAAAAGCCAGAGCAGCATGAAGCATGCTATATCTTGGAGCTTAATACCAAAACACCCCAGGTCTTAACATTAGTGAGGATCTGTATAATTATTTGTAAACATTCATTATTGGTCTCATTGTATTCATTTGTGCTATTCCTCCGTTTTTCTCTTGAGTTTGTTTATCTGCTGTGTTCTAGCTCTGCATTTAAGCAGTCATATCAGTATTCACTTACCTTGTATGTGTACACCAGCCATATGTACATTATTAGGTTGCTTAGTTTGGGACCTTAGCAGGCCCTTTTGATGCTGGATTAGCTATATGTTCTGGCTGGAGCATAGGACATCCATGAATGATCATGTTAATGGTATTAACTTTGATCCCTGGTATTCTAAACCAGAAACTGAAAATGAGTTAATCTGCATGTTTTTAGAAACGTTGTCCCACTTTTTTGTATTCAGATTTTTTTATTCACTTGAGCACATTGTTTTTATATATACAGCACTTGCACAACATTTTACGCCATCTATGTTATATGACGCAGCTGTGTTTGCACTTACTTATCGTCCCCAGCCAGTCCTGTCGTGATGACTACATCTTAAGCTCCACCTATCATTGTAGTTAATTTTTTTATCATCTTACCTCCACTGGTATATCTTAGTTTCCAGTATCATTGGGTTGTGAAAGTCCTTATCTCATTCGCTCTGTAGTCAGTTCCATGATGTGTTCAGACAGTTGCCACAAGTTTGTCGTCTTTTCACCATGTCCATTCAGCGAAAGAGGAAGTATGCATGTATTACATAGAACAATTCTGAATCTCATATTGGAAATCTATTATAACACTGCACTGTGTAGGCATAGATTCATATTGTTAGTTTAGTTGTTCCGTGATATTCTAGAGTTTCCATAAGTATATTCGCTACCTCATCTCGAATGCAACCAGTCTGTTTATCATGTCTATCCACGTACCTGTGTGTCACTGTACATGTGACTGCCTAGGACTTGCTCGTAAGTCATGGTGTTGTGAAAAAATGTAGAAAAAGCAAAACGATGTAAAGAAATGAAAAAAATGTAAAGTAATTTACCTGACTATATATGAGGCTACTTGCAGGTAGTGGGCTATGAGATCAAGACTGCAGGTCGGGGGCCGAAACACGTCATTTGAACCATATAAAACCGTTCTAAAAACAACATCAATTGGAGTCGGTGAACACTTGGGATCTTTGGTGATATACACTGACGAAGGCCAACGGCTGAAACGCGTCTGTGGCGAGCTTGTAGTCAATAAACTACTGTGTAACGAGTACCCCTCGAGTGCTGTCCTTTCTTTTTCCTGGAATATTGGATTTGGATGAGCGCGATATATATATATTTATATATATATATATATATATACACGTACATATATATATATTATCGCTCGGTTTTCTTTTACAGCGGTAAAAGAATGGATCGCACTCCAAGGCTCAGAATTCTCACAAATTTATTGTCGTTTTAACCAAAAAACAGGACGCATTTCGGCATCGCGCCTTTTTCCACTGTTATTTGCACAAATATGTTTAGACATTGTTAAATAAAGTTACACAGTGAATTCAAAATGATGTCACATCCTCTATGTAATCAACATTAAAGAGGGACTTCAATTCATTCTATTGTCGCAGCAGCCATCTTAGAATGTGTTTTTATTATGTACATTTCTACCACTCTATTGTAATGACCATTGTATTTTCCAAAAACAAAAAGTTATTAAGCCCTGGATGGGCATTTTTTATGTACCTACTTTTGACTACACGTGATTTCAAAATAAACAATTTATCAGTTGACAATTATACATTTCATTGTACTGTACATGATTTGAATCAATTCAAATTAGTTTTGACAGTTAGAGGATATTACAGAGCAAGCTGTCT